>NC_042527.1:8914740-11314740 GCF_900963305.1 Echeneis naucrates | reverse complement strand
TCTACTCCATGGCTACTACAATCCATGGTTTTGCAATCCCTCCTTTTTTTTGTTGGTTTTTTTTTTTTTTTTCCTCTTTGTTCTGCTGGTTCTGTCCTGGTCCACAGATAACGAGCCAAGTGGTGCAAGTCACCACTCCCTACATCCAGATAGTTGTGTCATGAGTTGAACGACAGTCTGTCCGCGGGACATTCTGTCTGCAGTCTGTCCTGTAGACAGACTGATGAGGAGTGAGGCAGGCATACAGACCGACAAAAAAAAACAATTTTAAAGGCAAAGAGGGAGGATGGCAAAAAGAGACGTCCTGCAACTCAGACAGACGGGCACACAGACAGACAGAACTGAAAAACCCTGTCGTCAAGCAGTCTCATCCGCCAGACAAACAATCCCAGTGCCAAAAAGATACCACAAAATGCCCAGAAACATGAGCAGACAGACAGACAACAAAGCAGCCAGTCCTACAGACACTGCTGGGCAGGTAGGTAAGTCCTTCAACTGACAAACATGGCTAGACAGAGAGGCAGACTGAGACAGATGCTCCATGTCTCCATGATTAATCATTCTTATATTTCCACTGATGCCTATCCATATATTTGCATATAAACAGCCGATACACTGGAGAACTTCTGAATTCTGCCTGTTTAAAAGACTGTTGTTTTTCCTTCTATCCCCCCCCCGCTCCCCTTCCCCCCACTTCGTAAGATGCAACCTCGAAACCTCCACAGGTGTCCCATAAGGGCTGCAGGCTAGGTCAGTAGCTCAGCCTCCATCCGTGTGTGCTGTGTTTCTTCTCGTCTCCACCCCATCTCGCGCCCATGTCGACTCCCTCCTCGGCCAGGGGGGTGGTGGGGTGGTGGGGTGGTTGGGGGGTGGGGAAGAGGATGGAGGGTATTTGGGGTGGGTGGGTGGGGGGCCGAGAGGGAGGGAGGGTGGGGCTGGGGGCTTCAACACCTGTCTGACAGCCGACGACCCTCTCCCGTGCTGATTTTCTCCTTTTCTTTCATCCCTTCTCCCGTGTGGCTTTGTTGAATTTTTTTAAGCTTAATTTAACTACCTGTTTTGTTTTTATTTAATTTATTTATTTATTTATTTAATTATTTACTTTTCCCTAAAGGCGCCCCTATAGCCAGCCGTTTGTTGCTCCTTTGTCTCTTTTTTCTCTTTGTCTTTGGCTCTGCCTCTTCTCATTTTGTTTCTGCCTCATTCTCTTTGTCAGTCAATGTTAGATCAGTCTTTATCCTCGCTCCTTGTTCTATGTCTGTAAATATGTGTCAAGTACTGCTGTGTAAGTGTAGTAGAGGCACTTATTGTAGTGTATATTAGTGTACATGGGTATGATGTGTCTCCTTGTCAAACACTATACCAGTACAGGTGATCATTCACCATTTCATGGTCATGACGCCATTTGTCGACGTATATATATAAATGTTTTTGTTCTTCTGTATTGGTATGAAGTAAATTTATTGACATTTTTAATGGCCCGTGCACATGCAGTTTATGAGCTTTTATGTTACCACTCAAAGACACGTCATATACAATCTGGTGTTTTAAGGGTTTATCTTTAAATACTTGTGTACACACACACATGCACACACACACACACACACACACACACACAGTCTCTCTCTCTCTCTAAAATGATTTGAACTGATGAGCTGTCAGCGATTGCCTGGGCTCACATTGAAGCCTTAATTTATGGAAGTGTAGTTATCCCATGTGATTTACCGATGTGTACACGCCCATGTGCTTTCACAAACACACACTTAAGCAGACACACTGGTACACACACATTCTCCTCACCCTGCCTGTGATGGATGATCAAGGGCCTGTCCCAGGAATTGATGGCCCCACCCCAGGGGCAGGTGAGTTGGGGATTGATGGTCAGGATGATGTACAGTTCAGTAGACGTGAACCCGCTCTCGATGGGGGTCTCTACTTAGCCAACTCTTTCTGGGGGCTGTGCTCTTGGCACCCTTGTCTCTTATAATACAAATAGAACTTATGCACCAGTATTGACAGGCAAATACTTGGCATCTCTTATTACTGTTGAATACAGATGGATTTGGATATTTTCTGTGTCTCTTTCTTTCTGTCACATTATTTAGGTATTTTATGTGTCCAACTGGACTCTTCTGAAATGTATGCCCTCCACATCTTGCTATGACCTTGGAGGACAGTCAGTCAGGCTTTCGCACATTCTTTCAGTCTAGTCACATGCAGGATGTTATTATTTGTTATATTATGTTGTGTGCCTACAAAGCATTTTTGGAGACTTAATGTTTATTTAGGCACAGAAAATGAAGCCAAGTGGCACCAAATCATTTGTGACTAAATGCATAATTTGTTTCTTTTGTCAGGCAGAGAATAAACAAAAGAGTACTAATCTCCAGCATCTGAATTGTTGTCTGATTTCTGTGGAGCTTGTCTGATCATCTTTGTCATTGCAAAAAGTGACACATAATTCTTTCCCCTTTAGTCATTTTTTCTTAAGGTTGAGTATGTATAACAAAACTCTAGAGTTGAGTTGTGCGCAGTGCATACACATCCATTTCTTTGTTTGACTAGACTGATTTACATGAATAATTTAATTGGACACATCTGATTTAATGGCATTTCCTGAAACCAAGGGGCTTTATTTGCCCTGAACTAATCCTTGTTTCCACCTGCTGAAGTGTTCACTTTGAGTGGCATCCTGGCCAGGTGCCCGGTGTCATAACCTCAGAGTTAGAGGTGGGTTCAGGGTTATTAAAACCCATCACAGAAACAGAAACTTTAGGTCGGCTTCTGTTATGCTAATAAGTATTTTTAAGAGAAAGTGGTTTTATAAAATCAAATATGTCACTTCCAAAATTCACAGTTGCTTCATACCAAATAAATCAACCATTGGCATGTCAGTGTGCATTCAAGTGTGGTTTTAAAAGGCTTTCCAAATGATATAAAATCACATGATCCAATAACAATGACAGATGAGGAAGTAACAACATTGTCATTGATTTCCCGTCATGGCGTTCCCATCATAAAGACCTTAAAGTCAAACAGCCGTTTACCTTTTTCTGGAATTATGTGGTGCAGCAGATGACTCATAACAAACTGTCCATCAGTCATATTGATCTTCACCGGCTGGTTGAGGACTCAAGGTGTCAGTGTTTCTAGCGGCCAACTGTAACTTTGAAGTTTATTTACAGCTTTGGAGACAGGATTGTGCCACAAGAATAATAAGATGCATTTTTTTTCCTATTATGAATTATTAATCGTGAAACATGTAAACTAATATCTTAATTGATATATTAATTTATTGATTATTTTGTATGTGAATTATTCAGTTCAGAAGCAATGAATTAATATCAGTATCCATTTAATAGAAGACAGAAGATAGGTATGCATCAGCTGTAGCCTGAAGACAGATGAAGTCCTCCATTATAATTATATTCATTTGGTGGTACAGTCCATCTTCCACTGCTGATTTGTCTTAATATTATTAAGTGAACATTGTTTGTGAAACACATCGCTGCAATAATTTCAGCATTTGAAATAGCTTCATGTAAACGTGTGTTAGTCTGCAAACACTTAGAAGGAGGCAGAGGTATTTACTCACTTGTATGTTTTTGTCATGATTATCAGACTGTTATTCTGACATATTTTTGGTGGGGATGGGGCTGTGGCTTGGCCAACGGTTTGCGTGTATTTGTCTGTGTTGCGTGCATGCGTGCGTGCATGTGTGTGTGTGTGTTTCAGAGCCGCAGCTGAAAGGCATCGTGACGCGACTGTTCAGCCAGCAGGGCTTCTACCTGCAGATGCAGCCAGATGGAACCATCGACGGCAGCAAGGACGAGAACAGTGACAACAGTAAGTGCAGCATTATGGAAGCTTCAGCTTCCTGTATCAAACATTTAATGGCAATGACTCACTTGGTTATATAATATATATTACCCCATTTTATGTTTGTTTTTTTTTTTTTAATTATTATTATTTCTTCTTTTTTTTCTTTTTGATTCTTATATAACTAATGTCATTTAGGCAACCTAAAGCACTCTGAAATGAGTTTAGGAATCCCTCTGTGATTTGGATTAGCTATACAAAAATGTACAATTTTAATGGGAATTATTCAACAAATTCCACAAGGCAACATGCCCTTTTTTCTGAATCTGGTTACGCAAGAGTATGAAAAGATATTCATTCATTTATCTTCTACTGCTTATCCATTTCTGGGTTGTGGAGGGTGCAGGAGTCAATACCAGTTCACATTGGGCGAGGGCGGGGTACAACCTGGACAGGTCTCAGGGCCGCTCACACTCACATTTAGGCCTACAGACAGTGACCAGTTAACCCAAATATGATATCTTTGGACGGTGGGAGGAAACCCAGTGAGAACATGCAAATTCCACACAGAAAGGCCCCAGGCCGGGAACTGAACCTGTGACCATCTTGTTGTGGGGCAACATTGCTAACCACAATGCCGCTGTGCTGCATGTGTGGATATTAACGTGTCAAAACATCCTCAACTCATTTACATATTCTGAGTATCAGTCTTTTCAACAGGAAATGAATGCAGTATGTGTCAAAATGCCAGCTCCTAAATTAAATAAATTCTGATATCTGTGCTCCGGCCTCACAATGCAAACCATCTCTGCTGTGTAGACTGCATGGTTGTAGGCGTTGCATTATTTTGATTGGTTCAGCTCTGAAGAGTTTATGATTATCACAGCAAAATGTCCTTCCTGAAAAGAAAACCTATCACTTAACAAATCTGTAGCCCCAGAGCTTCCCTCCTTGTCTCAAACATCCCTCCCTGAGTCACTTCTTTGCAATATTTCACCGCGATCGACTTTCTGTTAGTTGCCCACCGGTAGTTAAATAGACTCCAGGGTATAGTCCCCTAAAGCGCTCACGCCCTTTCAATCCCCCTTTGGAACAGGAAATAGGGAAATCAGTCGAGCTTGTAGACAATGGGCTACATTAAAAAGTTGCAGCTTGTGTGACACTTTCCTATGGAAGTGAAGGATCAGAGAATATATGTCAGTGGAAGATAGCCATTGAAGTGATAATGACGATACTCCCTGATTGGACTGAAGCCAGACAGGAAACCAATCATGACCTTTCTTTTCTAAAACATCCTGCCAATCTTATAGGAAGCTGGAGCCAAAGCTGCTGGACTGTAGCAGGCATTCGGTGAGAACGGTCTGCCCCTGCCTCCCGTCTTTTTATATTTCATGAGGAGATAGATAGATCTGTGATGAAAGGTCCTCAGAATGAAAAGGATGAATGCATTCTTTTTTTTCTTTTCTTTTCTTTTTTTTTACAATGAACACACTTCTGCTTTTCTTTTCTTTTCTTTTTTTTTCGGGGGGGGCTCAACTATGTTCCCTGAGGTTTTTGTCTGGTTTAGTTATACGTGAGGGTTTCCCCACCTTGAGGTAATCTCCTCTCAGCAGCTCTGCTGGTCCATGGTTGGAGAAATGCAGTGAATAATTCAGCCACAGGAAACTAAAAATACCACCTTCTCCGTTAGTACCCAATGAATAATTCTCAGTGTAAGATGCCTCAAGCTCAGAGACAGTCCGAAGGAAGACGCAGAAAGAGAGCAGAGAAGAAGAGGAGGAGCAGTGAGAGGAATGCTGAAGAGTTTCTAGTAGAAAGACAGAAACAGAGAAAAAGAGCCAGTGAATAAGACCAAAGTGGACAAGGAAGAGTTGGTATTCATGTCTTGCACTGAGCTATTGATCGCCCTGCCTCGATTATTAGAATAACAGATTACTCCCACCCTAAAACCACATCGCCCACTGACCTGCAGAAGCCTCAGAAGCAGCAGATGAAAAACAGTAATTTATTTTCAGGGGGTAGGCTGAGTGGAACCAATGAGACAGAAGAGCATGATGCCACCTGCATACAAGGTGCGACCTCAGCCCAGAGTGCATTTCAATTTCAGTTTTTATTATTCACCATATTTCTGCACTGAATGACAACAAATGTGGAGACAAGGACACTTTTTTATTTGGGGAGATACATCAGAATAATAACTAAATGGCATCCTTGCTTGAAATAAATCATAGGCTTTTGTAAAGTAAAACTCGTTTGACTCAAATTCGGTAATCTGTGAGTCGCACAGGTTGTTACTGTTGCACATAAAAGTGATTTAGTGGAAAGCATGGCTGACTGGCAGAGCTCGAGAGAACACCATTCAATTAATTAAGAGCCATGTTCAAATTTCAGCAGTTATTAATTTGATTGTCATCAGTTGATGGCTTTCAGTAATTACCTGCACACAGTGAGGCTCTGGAAGGCGGTTGCTGCTTATGAGGCACCTGCAATATCAGGCGGTCTCACTCCATCTGTCTCTGGTACTCCAAGTTTGATGGATGGGATGGAAGAAGACTTTTTATGACCCAGCCAGTAATTTCAAGTACTTTATCAACTTTGGCACGATGGAGGAGAAGAGTTGGGGGGGGGGGGGGTCAATAAAACATTGAAAATAAGCACACACACACTGACACTGTAAATGCCCAGTCTCCCGTCTTTAGGGTTGCTTTTTTTCCCTGGATTTGGAGATGTGGCCTTGACATTCGAAGTTTGGCTCAATTTGAATCTTTCCTGCAGGGCGTATTTCTTGTTTGACCAGTATTCCTCACATCAAATGCATGTCCTTTAGCCTACCTGCAAGATTTTTTTTTGCTTGTAGATGATTACTGTGGCACTGTAAGACTTGCTGTTTCAAGGACTTTGCTTGATTGCGTTATTTGAACCCATTTTGTGTGTCCCCTTGACAATAAAAGATTTCAGAAAATCTCTTGCACCAGCCCAGCCGTCCTCTTTTCCTCAGTCAGAGATAGGATTGAGGTTATTAAGGAAGAGGAGTCGCCTTCAGAACAGTCATCAGATACTTTACCAGCAGTCAGTGTAAATGTAATTATGGAATCCATCAACTCCTTGAGCTGCAAATAGACGAGTCGGACATTAAGAAGGTAGCTGAACAACAACTCCTGCCGCTCGTTTAATTTGTTTGGCAGGCAAATTTGAGCAGGAACAGCAGATTATAATTATAGCAAAATAGTGTACTTGCTTACTCTATTTTATATCTTGCTTCCTCCCACTTTTCAACTTAAACCATGGTCAGTAGTCTATTTTGACGGTCCAACTGAAAGGATGAGTTCTCAGAAAAGGCTCGGATTTGTTTTGATAGCTGAAGGTGCTCTGTGGCGGAGCACTCCTGGGTTTTAGTGATATGTGACAGAACTGGGCACGGTGCCGCTGAGAGACACCGCCAGTCACCGGCGCCACAAAGGCAGCAGCCATGAAAGGCAAATAGAAAGAGGAATGAAAGAACAGAGTGTTATGACTGGGAACTGACAGGGCTGAGAAAAGATGATTTAAGGTGCTAAAGGACTAACTGACCCAAACTTTCTACCCACAAAAGTAGGCCCATCCCTGACTGCAGGAGTGATTACTGTATATAATGGTCACCAGTGGCCCAAGGCCAGATTGAAACTATTGGTAGGCCAAGGCAGTACGTTGATATTTATGGAGTGAAATTGAATCTGCTCTGTGGTCAGTGTATATAGAGATCACCCACAAAGATGGCACAGTAATTCATTTCTAGAAATATGTCCATTTCAACTGCACCTCTTGTTTTCCAAACTGATAAAACCACTCGGCTCCACCAACAACATGTCTGATTTCATTACAGTATTTCTGCCTGAGGGGTTTAAGACATTCACCACAGTTGTCCTCTGCACTGTTATTCAGCTTCATTTTTCTTGATTTAGTGGCTTGCTTCCTTTCTGACTGACAGCGTGAGCTACATCTGTTCAAACAAGAGTCATCACAGACAAAGTCACATAAATCTAAGTTAGTGTGACACTCCTTTGAGGACGATTTCATTCAGCTGACTGGATTCCCGTACAAAAGATAGGGGCGCTTTGCCTCTTATGTTGTGTAAACATTGTTTATCTCCGGAGGGCTTTGTATTTTTGCTATAACATAAATGATTCACTGTTAGACTTGAATGCATCAGTGTTGCTGTTGTGTATGTCCCGCTATGGCCGCATTAGTGCTGATGGATAGACAAAGAACAGAAATCAGATGCTGTCATATCCATAGTAGCCAAGTTAAACTCAAACACCCTATTCTGTCCCTGTTTGATTTTTTTTTTTGTCTCTGTCTCTTTGTGTCTGTCCCTCCTGCAGCCCTGTTTAATCTTATTCCTGTGGGTCTGAGAGTGGTGGCCATCCAGGGGGTGAAGAGTGGCTTCTACATCGCCATGAATGGCGAGGGCATGCTCTACAGCTCGGTAAGACTGCAGTCACACACTTAGGTTTTGCACCAGTGGTATTAGTTAATTTACACTTGCTGTGCTTTGTTTTGTTCCTTGTCTCTTATAATATCCCACTGCAGCACCGGTTCAGCCCTTCTAAACCCTTTCATCTGCTGTAATAGAGCTCCTCAGATGTGCCTTTATGTTGCTATGCAGCACTCCACCCCCCCCTTTGTTGTTGAAGCAGCACCGTGCG
The DNA here is from genome assembly GCF_900963305.1 of Echeneis naucrates. Taxonomy (NCBI): domain Eukaryota; kingdom Metazoa; phylum Chordata; class Actinopteri; order Carangiformes; family Echeneidae; genus Echeneis; species Echeneis naucrates. Next base: position 11,306,236 of record NC_042527.1, on the reverse strand, counting down.
TGTTTTACATTTAATTTGACATTAAGTTCACTGCTCAGCCCTTTTTAAAATTGCCCCTTCTTTTTTAACCAGCTTCCAACGAAGGCTTATGTAGAAGCTATAAACAGAAATTCAAGCGAATTTCATGGCCTCTCAATGTGAGTGATGTCGTGTTGCTAAGCTTTCATCTGGACTTCTCTCCAGAATTCCTGCTTTCATGAAAAAATAAAGAAGAGCAAAATGTCCTTTTTATATAAATGCAGTCTGAGCCGTGAAATGCTTTTATCTGTTTCTGATGTAAAATCTATGTTCAGAACTTCTCACAACATCAGTAGAAAAAAACTAACAACAAAAAAAAAGCTTTAGTGCTGGGGTATATATCGTGAAGATAGATGTTATTGGCAATGCAACATATGAGAACCGTACACTCTGGTGTGGGTAGCAGAGTCACAGCTGGAGGTGGACACGGATGTCAGCTGAGGGAAAAAAAAAACAAAACACGAAGCTGCAGCTTCTACAGCATGTTTGTTGAAATGAGGGAGAAGAGTGTGTGTGAAAAACACCTAGCTGGAGAAATTGGGTGGCGGCATAGACAGAGCTATAGAGAGGGGAGGATATCCCTAGTTGGCATGGTTATATAACCTCCACTCTCCCACTTTCAGTGTAAATGAGGAAAGAAGAGGATGGCAGGGCTGTGTTACCCACAAACTTCTGCCGAAGGACTGATCATGGCAGTCTGATGGGCGGACAGCCACGATCAATGACAGGCAAGAGCTAGAATTCACAAACTGCCCATCAAATTTTTTTCTTACTCTCAAAATCCTTCATAAAATGAAGGTTACAGTGCAGCCGAGGTCCGCTGTCTCACAACTTAAAATTATTGATAAAGACTTCACTGCAAGAGAGAGTCGAGGGAACAATTTGAAATAGACCCGATAAACAACGTAGATGGTGTATTTTATACTTTCAAATGTGCAGCCTGAACACGACTCAGTGCCTAGACTGATGTGCAAGCACTCACAAGTTCAGAGTGAAGGATGTACAATGAATGCGCAGGCTGTTGTGACTCACCCAGGTAGACGTTCATTCATAACTAAAAGCTCATAAACAAGTACACAGTTCACAGCCCTTCTAAGAGGCATATAATAAACCTCCACCCACTCATCTACATCTGATTAAGTCTAATCATGCCCAGACAGCAATCTTTTAATTTACTAAATTGATTCCAAGTTGGGGGATACAGTAAGTGGCTTCTAAACTCATGCTCACACCCTTGGTGACATCATCATTTGCAGAGTACATGATTATTTTTAATTCCTAGTGATTCAGTCCCTGGGTGTCAAACAGCAGCTCTCAGCTTTACAAATGCGGCTCTCAAGTTGTCATTTTAATCAGCATTCTTATGGGAAGGGGAAACACATTTTTGACCTTCGTCCTGTATCACAGAGAGGGGGCGGGTGGGGAGAGCATTTTTGCTGCAACAGTTGAAAAGTCATTTTAATTAAGAGTATGAAGCGGATGCCTTATTTGTTCACATGGAGGACGAACACTTTCACAGATGTTGAAGCATGGAAAATTAGCTTGCATTAGTAAGCAGGATGCAGGATGTGGGAGTCTGTATCGCAGGGACAAATCCAGTCCACAGAGAGAGCTCATAAAGAGGCCGAATTAACATGCAGACCATTGTGAAAGCACAAATTGACCCTTTTCTCTCTCTGGTTGCTATTTTGTACATGTTACAGATATGCCCGTGTCCTACATAGAAATCCACTTTACATATGTGATAGAATGTGTGAGAACTCTGTAAGTGCTTCACTGCTTGTCTTAATTCACGCTGTTATGAGCACTCTTGAGGTGCAATAACAGCTATAAAATGAGTCCTTCAGTTTCATTCCTTGTATTTACTCACATTTGCTTTTATTGCTGTTCATTCTGTTTTGTTTTGTTTTGTTTTTTTTTCTGTGGCTCATTTGCTGTGGCTCCATTCTGTCTCATTCAAGGTCTGTATTAAATTGTCTTTCCTCTCTGAGTTTTAAAGTGTTAGCTGCTTATTTGGTCAACTTCTGTTGACTTCCTAACATCTGAGAACAGAGATGCGCACTTCTCTCCCTCATGCTACCCCCCTGAGAGATAATTATTGAGGAATACCTCTCTATCTCTTGAACCCTCCCTCCCTCCCTTTTCCGCATCTCCTCCCGCTCCCCTGCACTGTCTTGTTACTGAAGCAAAGCATGCAGCTTTTTCCTTTGCGTGTCTGAGATGGGACACTGCTCTGCTGCCACCTTTTGAAGCCTTTCATGCACTCTTTCATGCATGTGTCAGGTAAAAGATCATTTTTACTATCCAGTTTAACTTCACCATCGTTCACTGAATCGGTTAGGAAATGTAAAGCGTGGGGGCGGGGGCTTCCAGCCTGGTGTCCAAAGCTTACAGCTGAGCCTGTTGCTGATTGGAAGCTGATGGTAGCCACGGGTGAGCAGGGTGATAATGCTTATGTGGAGTGTTTAGCAATGAAGTGCGTGGGGGCTGAGCATCTACAATGAAGAGTTCCCTTCCATTATTTATAACACTTCTCAATATGACCTAGTTTACTGCACAGCAGTAACCACTGTTCGTTCACTCTATTCCTCCCTCTCTCATTTCACATCTCTTGCTCTCTCTATCTATCTATCTATCTATCTATTAGCACATTGCATTCCCACCCCGAGTTTTTCTGTTCAATCAGCTGCAAATTTTACATGGTCTTGCTTATGGCACAGAAAATAAATGATGTGCTGCAGTAAAAGTCTCACTCAAGGTCCCAAGTGAACAAGAGCTGGCATGGAAGATCAGGGAAAGCTTCAGGTTTTGTGTGACAATGTGAGCTGTGTCTCTGCCCCCCCCCCCCCTTGATCTTTGTCTGTCTTTGGTTATGAGGAGTTATTGCTGAGTTCAATCAGCTCTGACTCTGTGTGTCTATAAAATGTCAGAGAATGGTAGAAACGCCTATTTGCGATCCCCAAGATGACATCTTAACAGCCAGTGTTTTGTATTTTTACATTAAAATTGTTGACAAATCATTTTCTCTCACTCTAATAAAGACTAATGGTTTATTTGACAGTGCATTTACAGATTGTAAAATTACTGTCTGTGGAGAAAGAGGAAAAAGAAGAATAAAATAAAGAGAGTAAGGAAATGAAAATGAGGTTTTTGCCATTTGTGATTTCATTTTAGCCATTAGCTATCAACGTCTTCCCTGGAGGAAGGTTTAGGAACAAAACTTTGTTTCAAAGTGATTGAGTTTCCAAGTCAGACAAAAATAAACAGCAAATGAAGGACAGGGATGTAAAAACTGAGAACAAGAGTTTCCCGTTTAAGTAACGTCTAGACAATCCCCGACCTGAATCTCTCCCAGAATAATAATCAGCTCCATGGGACATCCTCGACAGGGCCGAGATTCTCACTGAGGACAAATCTCTCAAATACACCAGTGGCTCAGGCCCATATTTAAATGGAGGTCCTCCCCACATCCTCTGTATCTGTATCCGAAGCTGCCTGTTGGCAGCAGCAAGGCCTTAATGCAGAGCCAGGCAGCTGCCTCATTCCTCAAATGGACTCAGTAATTGATTTGGATTCATGATGCGTTCAACCCAATTCTTTTGGCAACCCAGTTTTATGTCTGTTAAATCTCTCTCTACTGCTTCATGTTTTTCTACCATTTCACCTTCACTCTCACCACCAAAATCCCTCCCCCACAAGCCCACAACATACAAATACACTTTGCCTCACTCACATCTGTTCAAACGTACGGCGTCCTGAGGTGTTCCTTTGATAGATGTTTGTGTTTCAACAGACACTGGGATTAATATATAGAAACAAATGACAGCCACCATTCCAAATATGACTGATATGAAAGTAAAACTTACAGCAGAGCACCATATTCTGGTGGCTGATGCACTGATATTGTGTAATATAACAAGAATCTTCTCCAAATAATTCCACTATTGCTGTAATTTTCAGGATTATTTTGCAAACACACGGTTTTTCTTTCACGCAATCATATTTTCATTTGCATTTAAAAACTCACTGCTTCTAAGCATATATATATATATAAACACACATCCTTGACAGAGGGTGCAATTTATCAAGCTAACTGCCACTTATCATCACAGTGACTGAATTGATGTGCAATTAACTGATAGCTTTAAAATTGATAGCCGCTCTTCTCTTCATCCCCTTCCACCTGTTCACCTGCGTTCATTACATTTTGCAGTTCTAGAACAGACCTTTGTTGCATCGCACACACACAATGTGCCATGCAGTCATTGCCGTCTTTTAGCTTTAACTCCCTCCCTTGTATAAGATCTGCACCTGTAGAATCGAATGCACCTGGCAGCAGTTTGAAAATGTATGTGAATTGTTTTGTTCTAAAACGTGTCAATACGTTTCTATTTGCCTCCCCTTTTCTCTGGTCTTTGCTCAGCAGGTTTCAGGTGGACCTCGGTGTTTAGTTATCTCCAGCACCCTGTTGAGACACCTGATGGTGTTTTGTGAGCAGTCTCACGTGCCCAGTTTCACTAACAAGTCCTTGGCTTTTCTCCTTCAGATCACTACAGAATATGAATAAGTGTCCTTGTGATCAGTTTACCGTCTCCAAGCGCAGCGGGCTAGTCCTGAAACATGGCACGTTTTTTTTTTTTTTTGTTTTTTTTTTTAGCTCGCTCAGGAAACAACTTTAGCTGATTATGCATGCCTGAGGCATTGGAAGTGACAGGACAAAGACCTGTTAGCGGGCATTCTTTATGTCGGACACCATTTGTGTTACATTGACTTTTTGTTTCCAAGCGTGTGTTTGTGTCCATTTTCTCCCTTGTGTCGTTCTTCGCTTTACACATGTCCATTAAGGAGATCCCATTAATCACCAGAGGCTTTGACCCCATCTTTTCACCTCATATTTTCACTCTGTCATCCACAAACAAGGTACTTTGTCAAAGACTTCAAAGTCACTTACATTCCACCCCTATCATTCTCAAGCCACAGTCAGAGTGATTTCCAAGCTGCCCCCGGCCTGTTCATAGACAGTAACAGAGTGGTGTCCTTGAGGATGAATTTGGAGGGGATTTAACTGTGTGTCGCCAAAGCAAAGTGGCTGATTGTGATGGGTGTGAGAGTAGAGAGCACTTATGTCTCTACGGGGGTGTGTGTGTGCGTGTGTGCGTGTGCTGATTTGGGCTCTATAAAGATGTAAGAGACAAAGGTGTGTGATGTATAACTGTGTCCCCGCCAAACACATGTTAACGCGCACAAACACACGCTCATCCAGCCAGACAGACTCAACGTGACCCCCGAGTGCCTGCAGAGAGGGAGAGCTGTCTGCTGTTTGACAGTGTGTCTGCAGGCCTAGATAAACTCCACCACCAGTTCTCCACAAGACTTGTCCTCTCTCCTGCTGACCTGCGAAACATTTCCATGCTGCCAAGCATGTGACCTCACCTTACCCGAGTCCTTTACACAGCTTGCTATGCACTGCTGGGCTCCCAAAAATGAGCAGTCACACACACGATGACTCATTTTTTTTGAGCTATAGTGTGGCATCAAAGCAAAGACTCAGATACAGGTTCACTTAAAACAGCGTCAGTGTTGGTTTAGGTCAGTTTAAAGCTAAATGCAAAATTTACATATTTAAAACAGGAAAACCAAAATATGGAAAAAGAAAAAAAAACCAGAAAGAAGCACAAGTCTTTTGGGTGAGTAGAAGAGTTTTTGCCTCCACTGCAAGATAAAAATGCTGCCAGGATGTAGGCGGACATTCTTATCAACCGTCAAAAGAAGACTTTGAAACCATGACCTGAAAGGATTCACCACACAGTGCAAGAAGAGAGAGGTCTTCAGTTCATAAAATACGGAGAGAAACAAATAGAGTTCTAGATGAAGTTTTATGGATCGATGGGCCAGAACTCAACTTCTATCAGAACGACAGAAGGAACAACTCCTGACCCAGAGCAGCCATCCCATCTGTCAAACATAGTGTTGGTTCTATAATGGTTTGGACTTGTAGAGTCTGGCTGTCAGTGGAACTGGCATTCTGGCATCATCTGCTGAGGAAGCAGCGGGATGAATGCAGAGGTGCATTATGGCTGCTCAGATTCAGCCAAATATGTCAAAACTCACTGGACGACATTTCATCATTCAGCTGGACGGTGATCCGAAACACGCTACTTAAACAACCAGAGAGCTTTTTAGATTGAAGAGGTGGACCAACGTCGACTGGGAAAATCAGTCATCTAATCTCTGTCTAAAAACAGATAGGCCTCACAACAAGCATGAGCTGAACGGGGCTGTGATGAAGCTCTCGCAGAATATCACCAGGGAGGCCGCGTCTGCTCAAACACCTCAGGCAGTCGTTGTCAGCACAGTACATTGCACACTAAATATAAAAGGCAGTGATTTTGTCTGCCTTTCTTTGTGGCAACTCCCCTTAGCTGTATGGGGCGTTTTTAGATGTGCCCTGTTTTTTCAGTTTTATGGCCCACAACTGTGTGGATTGGTTTTGGTCTCGTAGTTCTCATCTACCTCAGTCTCCTGCTGCAGCGGGAAGCAGTTTTCACTGGAAAAGCTCTGATATATATCCACTCTGCACTGCCTGCCCTCCACTGAATAAGACACGGGCATATTTAGTTGCTAAATAGATGATGGCAGATGCTGAATGTGAATTTCTAGCAGCCATAAAAAGCCTGATATTTATCTCAGTCCAAATTGGTTGAGAACAAACCAGAGCAGAAAAAAAATCTAAGTTAAGATGGCTTAATATGAATGTGCTGTGTTGCTAAGGAGATGATTTGGTTTAACGCGGCTTTTGATAAACTGTCTTTGACGTTTTCCTTTCTGGAAGAATGTAACATGCTCAGAACCTAAAAAAAATACATCGTAATGTTTCTTCAGTACAAGGTAATAGCTAAAGATTGTCCAAACATAAGTGTTTGGCTTTTTTTTTTTTTTTCCTGGAAGACACTTGCAGAAAATTTAAATGCATATATTCATTGCATTTGACTTTGCAGACAAAATTCTATTCATCTTCATCGAAAAAGGCAGAAAATATAGATTGCCAAACCGGGTTAAAAAGAAATCAGGACTTTCTGCATTGTACCAAAACGAACAGTGTCTTTGATTCTTTTTGTGATTTGGATGGCCCTTAATCATAGTCTGCTCCTTCATTTTTTATCCTTCACTTTTTTTCATCTGCCCTGTCACTCTATTTCTCTCTCACGTAAACAGTCACCTCTAGCAAGGGAGCAGAATTGGGCTGTCACTCAACTGGACAACCTTAATAGGGCACAGAGCCTTGCAGGAGATAGTAATGAAGGAAATACAGTGCAGACATCCAAACGCGCGCACACACACACACAGACAATCTGCCAAAGATGAGACGACCCAGCATCCACCAAACCAGCTGTTACGCATCAGCTGCGCCTATTTTGGACACACATGACTTTCCTGACCTTCAAACTGAGAAGTGTTAGTATTTCATTTTGCCGTCATGAAGCATTTAGGAAGAGCGGCAACGAGGCGAAAGGCTGATGAAGTTTGGCGGCCAACTTGTCATCGCGTCTTAATCAGCTCAACACATTCACGTCTATCTTTTGTCGAAGAAACTGAAGACATGCATGTCCCAGTCTGTTTTGGCAGTTGTCGCCATTAAAATGTAACAGATTTACTGCTAAATGGCTGCTCCTTAATGAGTTTGCTCCACTGCAGTGTCATGGCAATAATGTCCTGACAGTGTATCCAGTGCCTGGATCTTTCAATTTTCCTGTCATTCCTCTCCACCTCCTGTGTGTCCTCTTGGCTTTCTCCTTGGCTTACTGCTTTAATGAAGCCGAGAGATAAAAATCTTCTATTGTTCACCATTATTCTAATAGGACTATCAGTCTCATTACTTGGATTCAAAGGGTGTGTGTGTGTATTTGTGTATGAATACAGTATGTTTACTGACCTTGGCAATGTATACAAGCGAGTGATGAAAGCCAGTATTGGCAGAGTGAAACAGACACAGCTTTTTTTTTTTTTTTTTCTTTTCTTAATTAAAGATCTCCATCTGTTTTGTTCCTGGTTATGTCTGCATGTGTCTGATATTTATGCGGATCCACATGAATTTTCAGGGGTTTTTATGTCTACAGTATGAATTTCCTAATCTTTGCATCTGTATCCACCGATTGTTTGCAGGAGATGTTCACACCGGAGTGCAAATTCAAGGAGTCCGTTTTTGAGAACTACTATGTGATCTACTCGTCCACGGTGTACCGTCAGCAGGAGTCGGGCCGGGCTTGGTTCCTTGGCCTCACCAAGGAGGGGCAAGTCATGAAGGGCAATCGGGTCAAGAAGACTAAGCCCTCGTCACACTTTGTGCCCAGGCCCATTGAAGGTATGAGCTGTTACACAAAGTACTTGCTCAAACACATTTCATTGTCTTGCATTGCATGTTTTTATTACAATTACTTATAGATTTGTTGCCAATTTGAAGTAATAGGTCATCTGAAGCAGATTTTCAGTTTTTTAAATAGAAAAAAGTGATGGAATAGCAAGAAGAAATGCAAAAATATTTGGTAGGCATTGGAAATGTAAAATAAAGTATACACATTTCCTAAACAGTCTCTAAGAAATTTCAAGGTAGTCTAAATTTGGAATCACGTTTGACATGCAGGACATGACAGTTTATGAAAGAATTTGTCCTGGAAAAATACATTTATTTTCTTGCAACTTGAAGATATTTCTTAGAGTGGACAACACTCTCGTGTCTGAGAACTAAAAAATGGTAAAAGGCACAGTTTGTTATCTTAGCATTAATGATGCAAAACAAAACACAGAAAAAAAGCAGCTGGGCTCTGTCCAAAGAAAAACATAAAAAAAAAAAAAACAACCAACCAGCACATTAAGTCAGATTTTCTTCACCAACATTTGATTTATTTGTAAGTAAAGTTTAATTGTAAATACTTATGGTAAAAATGCAGATGGCTGTAGCTGTGAAACTCAGAGACCTCAATTCTCTTATTTAACTCCTGGCAATAAAAGAAATGTAAGACAGAAGAAATATCAATGTAGACATCTCTCCAGCTGTTGTGGGTACCTGTTTATTTCTGAATATCACCTCTAGCATGTTTTTAGTCAGAGCAGTGTGATGATAATAGAGAAGATATCATCATGAGACTTTGTCAAGTGTTGTGATTAAAAAAAAAAAAAAGCGCTGACATAGACCTAATTTCCTGTCTTATCTCTCCCAGCCTGGTATAATTGTCCCTGCAGCCTCTCACCTGACCTTGTCTCTGTCTGTACCTCCATCTCTTCAATATGCTCTCCATCACCCCCTCCCTCCTCTCCTCTTCTCTCCTTCCTTCTCCTTTGCTCTCTTTACATCTTCGCTCTAGTTTGTATGTACAGGGAGCCGTCACTGCATGAGATAGAGGACAAGCACCGATCCAGAAAGAGCTCAGGGACTCCCACCATGAACGGGGGGAAAGCTGTCAATCAGGACTCCACATAGCAGCGAGGGGAGGGGCTTCCAGCTGGGGGAGTGGCCTCATCCTGACTTAGGGGGTGGGGCCACATGGAAACTCACCGCCCCCCCCCCTCAAAAAAAAAAAAAATACATACCACCATCCCCTCTGAAAAGGAAAGAGGGCGTTGTGATGATGACAAGGAGCTACTACTGTACACCCAACAAACAAAAAACTGAACTCTTGCCTGTGAAAACCTTTTAGATGAATTATTATGAAAGCAGAGGATCTATATATATGAAAAAATAAATATTTTCAATCAGGACTTGACCAACATTTTATGCAAAAAAAAAAAAAAAAGAGAAAAAGCTGTGATAAACAAACAAAAGAATGGTGGTCTCTCATCACACAAATACAAATATCTATCATTTCCAATTTATGCTGTGAAAAACAAGCTTTAATACATGTTAAATTTTCAAAACATTGAGTTTTTAGCTATTTCTTTTTTCTATATGCTGTTGCACCCAAATGCTTTATTGTGTTCTTGCTGTCATTAATAACTATATCATCAACATTGCTTATGAGTTGCTCTTATCGCCCCAGTTATTATCATGGTCACTAATTTTCTTTTGTTTTTGAGACAAAACTTTAGGGGAGGGGGTCTTTTTGTTTGTTTGTTTGTTTGTTTGTTTGGTTTTTTACTTTAATCCAATTACTTCTATATTTTTCTCTCACAGTTTGACCTTGAATGCACTGTCACACTACCTGCTCTGGTGTGGGGGGGGGGCTGAATGTATTTGATAGTTCTCTGTGTTGGACTCCAGTTGTAACAGAGGGCTTAGGGTGGGATGTAATTTACTCAGGTGTGTACTGTAAGTTAGACAAATGAGACTAATAGGACAGATAGGGCTCTTTGAAACACTCCCACATCAACTCCCCTATGTTGTCCTACTATGGCAGGACAGGACCGAAGCAAGCAATATAACAGAGGAGTCTCGTACGTCTCTAAGTAATTCTAATAACAAGCTGACACATTTCTGTGGTTGATGTGTTCAGCTAAGACTGACAAAGAAAGTTCAATAAGTAGGTCAAAGTCTGAAACCAACTGTTTTGATATAGTTTCGCTATGTTTGCAGAGATTATTATGTTTTAGGTAAAGAGATGTCCAAACTTGTCTAAAATGGCAAAGAATAGCATTCTCTCCAAAAGGTGAGAGGAAAATAATGACCAGCATCAGCACTATGAGCCATGGCCAACGACGGTCACTTCACATTTGCAACCTCAAGAAACAGACACACTTCAGTTTCACTGCTGTTATCTCGGCTATAACAACTCTCCAGGTGTGACTATATTACAGTATTTATGATTTTAAACTAAATGGATAAATCACGAAACAATCCCCGATAGACTTCTGTTTTTTTAGCAGGCCTGGCAGCAGAGTTGTTTCGACTAGTTTTCAAGAACTTCTGTGGTTTCTTTTCATTTTATTAGACATTGGAAATTTCTCAATACTGGCCTGACTGCCTGACTGTTTAATAATCCTTGGCCTGTTGATATTGTCAGTGTAATATCACATTCATTAAGACTTTCCCTTCATGATTGAAGGAAAGCCCCTCACCAGTAAATGTAAAGTGCACAATATTTAAGGAAGGATGTCTTACCATCCCAGGGAGAGCATGTCACAGTTTGTTTCTTCTGACACGGTGACCCACACTGTCTCTGTTCCTCTTGGTTTTGTGACCCATGAAATGAGACGTTTGCTGGATTGTGGAGCAAAGCTTTTCTTTCATAAATCAGCACGCCGACAGGGCTGTATAAACAAGGTGAATCGACCGGTACACTGCGCACGCTGTGTACACTGCATAACTCACTCCTAATCCCTAATTAGTTTGTCTAACTCAGGAAGTCCTACAATTGTTCCGTAAATGGGGCCAGATGTAAAGGCAGACCGCTCGTTGTCCAGCACCCGTTGCACAAAGCCTGGCCACCGGTGTGGTGTTTCAAAAAGTCAGGAAGGGGTTGATGGTGTTTTTGAGATAAAGAGCCGAGCTGTGTTAGGAAGGTTGAAAAAAGGATTAGAGGAGGTGAGACAAAGCAAGAAATCAGCTTTTGCATGGAAGCAAAAGCTGATGTTAGGTTTGATTTTGAGGTAAAAGCAATTTAAAGATTGTTTCAAATTTAAAGCGACTAGGTCCAAAACGTTTTTATGCAACACTTAGATGAGCAGTGAGAGTTTGTATATCTCTCCTATATCTGGTTGGAAACCGTATGCTAGGTTGATGGTATGTACAGTTAATAGCACACATTCAGTTGCACAGAGCAAATCGCAGTGATATGTCATCATGGATCTGGAGTGTCTTCCACCTGGGGCCTGGATCCATAGCTGGTGCAAGTCACCTGCAAGAGCTAACGGTAGATTAGTTCAACTTCCACAGCACCTACAGCATAACAGTGATATATACAGTATATTAGGTGTGACACTGAAAGTCAACAGGCAAGACCAGCATATATAGGTATCTTTTTATAGAGGTTTATATTGGTGCAAATGCGATACATGTGGACTTAAAGCAATGCATGAAATTGGATGTACTCATTGTCAAATGTTGACGGCAGAATGAGAGGATTTTGGAAAGAGATGGATCAAGCGAGGATGTGAAAATCAGCGATGTTAGAAAGCAGTAAAGGAAAGCACTTTTGATGAATTTATTGTCATGTGAAAGGGTGAGCAAAGGCTTTGGTTGTATGTGGTATCAAGTTTAATTTATTATTTTTATGTTTGCAGATGATTTCACTGCATTGGAACACGCTCATATATGCATTATGAATTGTGAGATGAAATTAAAAATATGCATTGATAATAAAAATCAGAATGAAGTTAGTGATTGTTTAAGAATAAACCCTATGTTATCAAAAACATTCACCTACGCAGTGATTGATTCAGTGTGCTGTTGACTAATATCCCTTCTGTGTATGTTTGTTATTAATGTCACCTATTGCATCAACAAGAGGAGCAGCGGGATTAGCAGACAAACTAAATCCACCAGTGTGGGCTCTTAATGTGGTTCACATCCAGAAAATCCAATCCATTTCTTGAATCAATTCACCGGGGGTGATTTATCTTCTCAGTAGCCCCTAAATCCGATGTGTCATTTTGGGATGGTGCTCCTTCGTCCTTAATTCTCCCGTTGTCATGGAAACAGACCTTTCGTGCCGTCTGCAAGGAGAATGAGGAGGAGGAAGAGAAGGAGGATGAAGGCTCCCCTGACTTTCAGGATGTGGCTTGTCTTCTTTCCTGCGTGATGGCTGCAGCAGAGAGAACAGCAAAGCTGGAGGAGGCCGAGTGAGTGCGGGGGGGGGGGGGGGCATTGTTCCTTTTTATGTTTTGTGGTGTTTCCTCAGGTCCCAGTAAACAGCTGAGCTGAGAACCTGGGCGACAGAAATGTAAATGTATTCATGATAACACAATGAGATGTCATGCATACATGGACTAACATCAGAATAGCTTTCTTGTGTGCTACATACACACACACACCAAACGCATTTTCTCATAATTCTACACATTTATTTAAATTGTGCATTCATCTTTACGCCATATTTTTTTATGTGTTCTTTATTACCTTAATCAGGACTAAAAGGGAATAAAACCTTCTTGGGCACAGTGGTGTGTAGAGCAATGTTTAGCTGATGTAATGTTGACTAATGTCCTTTTCTATTTTGGCACTAAATTTAAGTAACAGCTGAAGCTGATGGGAATGTGAAGTTTTACAAGAATTGGACAAACTGTAATTTTGAACAAGCAATAGTGGTGTCGGGTGGAAGTTACTACAGCTCATGATGGCACGAATCTCCACGCTAAACTTTGTGGCAATCCATCCAATGTTTTCCAACAGTTTCTCCCAAGATGAGAAATGTGGTGTTCACGGAGGCTCAAGATGAATCATGAACAGATCTAAGTAGATATTGAGATATTTATTGGAACAACTTATGTTTTCCAGTGATCGATATTCTGTCCAATTCACAGCAGACACCACAGTAATTAACTTTGCTAACAGTGGAAACAAGTCAAGGTCAGCTATTTAGAGACGGTAATCTGAACAGGGCCATGTGTTCAGATGCATCCAGGGAGGGGAAAGACACCTACAAAGCCATTCTATTCTCCTTTTCTCTCCTGTCCTTCGAGCCTTTAGCCTCTCCTCCCACAGCCACCTTTCTGCCAACACCTTCCCTCCTTTTCTCCCGTGTGGAAAAGACATCTTTAGAGCTAATAGCTGCATTCAGTTCAGAAATGCATTACCATGTAAATAACTTTGCATTATAAGATGAAGTGAATCTACAACAATATGAGCTTTCCTGTGTGCCCCTTCCCTTGAGGCAGGACAATCCCTCAGATTTTCAGCTTCTTCTCTTTGAAATTTGAAATTTTATTTTATTTCAGTGTGTGATAATGCATTAGATGACTTGTGCATATTTTTCAAATCCTACTGAGAAGAACAACGTAGCTTGAAAAACCAAAGCAAGTTAGATTTAATGTCACACTGCCTTACCTTAATGCAACCTTTTTCAAAACAAGGGCCTTAGCAATGCCCGTATCCTCTTTGTGAGGTGAAGTTTGATAATGTATTTTTTACACAGAGGATGTGTCTCAATCAAAATGACCTTGGACAAATATCCGATCATGCAGCCACAAATAAATTTCGTCGACATACTGGCCGCTATCCAAAATGTCACAGCAAACTGGTGGTACAGGACATGCAGCTAATGAGATATAAATATTTTATATCCTGTCAGTGAAGAAAATAATTTGTTATACTTGGATGTGGGACAAATTTGCAGGAATCCTGAATCCATGAAGCAGAGGTCTCCAACTCTGGTCCTGGAAAGCTACTCTACTGCATGTTTTAGATGTTTCCTGCTCCAACACACCTGATTCAAATGATCAGCTCGTCATCAGGCTCTGCTGAAGTCTGATCAGGAGTCACTCATTTGAATCAGGTGTGTTGGAGCGGGAAACATCTAAAACATGCAGGACAGTAGCTCTCCAGGACCGGAGTTGGAAACCTCTGCAACAGACTCTTATTTTAGTATGAACCAGCAAAAGCTTTCTCTGTGTTGTTTGATCTGATGTCTGATATGTTGGGGAAAAAAAAAATCGAATGATCTTTCTCTCCAACTTTACAAGCTCCTAAAGGTTTTAATCCTTGATGTGTCACTGAGTTATGCTAGAGTGAGCATGCTACACTGTTTACACTGATACTATCATCATGGTCAGGGTTAGCAGGTCATTTTAGCATATAGCTATAGAAAAACTGCTAAGGCCTCTGGGAAAATTATTTCCAGGCATTAGTGTGCAGACCAAACTGTTGGACAGTTGATATGCAGGCTTGATAATGGCATTCTTTTATGCCAATCCAATAAGGACAGGTGTTTCACACTATAAATTGAAACGTTGCGTAGTAAAACGAGTTGTGGTGATTCAGAACGAACCATCCAGCACCAAAGTTTTTGGCCCGGCTAAAAATAAAATTTTACGAAGCAGGTTCTTGCTTTGTATAAACTCTTTCCATTTAGGGTACTCCAGCTCCAACATTTCAGTGGTTGTGAAACTTGATCATCGCAGCAGATTTCCTTTGAATACAGTGAACCTCTGCACACATCATACAAATCCATTTCTTTTATTAATTCTTTAAAATAGTCATTTTAGTGGCAAAGCAGCTGGTGGTTTTAAAACCATACAACATTTGTTTCAACAGATTAAATATCATCATGTGTATTTTCCAAAAATACTCAGTGTTATTTCATTTTATCCTCTTTTTTTCCCAAACCATCTGGGGTAACGTGGCAGAAAACTGAAGAGCTTTCATTTGATTTTAAAGGTCACAGCTGTCTCAGTTTACAAGTTGTCTGCGTTTTTTATATATATTTATATATATATATATATATATCCTTTTAGTAGGATTATTTCAAATAAATTTTTTGTTTGAGCGAGTTTCAAAAGTTCAAAAGTTTTAATTATTTCTGCAATGTGATATGAAATGAATGTGTTAGCTATTTTTGTCCCGAATGATCATATTGATCATCAGAATGCTATAGGATCTGTATTTAACTTGGGCAGCAACACAGACGTCTGTTTATACAGGCCTGTACATGACTTTGTTTGTCTTTCGCAGACTCATGATCATGCAAAGCGAAAATATTTTCAATCTCTTATTCCAGGCATCTGTCTTCCCTCTGTGCGTGTGTCTCTTTGGCCTGTTGTTTTGGTGCGGACCTGTACCGCTGGGACTCCAGTTGTTTCTCTTTTCTCGTACTCCCAGGGACAAAATGAGGGAACTCCTCCTCAGAAGTGGGGCATTCAGTTCTACTCATTAAAAATAATTGGTCTCTGTTCAATTAAGACTCAGTGATGTTCCTTTGATCCAGACAGCTCAGTGTTTTTTTTTTAGTTTTTTTTTTTAAATTTGTTTTATCTGCATCTTATACATCCAAAGTATTGGATAACTGGTTCTAATGTGTTTACTTCCAGAAGAAGGGGAGAGGGAAAGATGAGCTACTCAGGGATGATTATAAATGCATGAATGAAATGAGCTCTGATGGTTAAAGTGACTGAATAAAGTCCCTAGTGCGGCACCCTGTGAGACAAGTCGGCTGTCCCGAGGTAATAAAATCAGATCATTTTATCTCCTCTCTTCCTCCGCTGCTTTCAGTTTTTCCTGAGTGCTGTGAGGAATACTGCAAGCAAACACGATGTTGCTTAAGAGACGTAAGACAAAGAAAAGTTCACACACACATGCACCCACATGCACTGTAAACCTGATCACCCAGCCAACTGCCCACACATTAACTCACACACTTTATATTTCTTACTCTCACACGCTCTATTGAAGGAACTCTGCAGTATGAGCAATTTAATGTGCTGGCATTGGTTTCCTGTTACAGGGGGGAAGCTGTTCTGTTGAATCCCAATAGCCCAGGGACAGAAGGATACTAAGCCAAGCTCTGACTGCAGTTATGCTCCAGCATTGTCTCTTTAGTAATTTTCTCTCTCTTCCCCTTGCATATCCTCTATGTACCTCTCTTCTCTTCCATTCCTCCGCTTTCTCACTTCCCTAATCTCTTTTCCTCCTCCACCCTCTGTCCAATTTGATACATTTCTCCTCAATCTAGCCTTCATTTGCAGCACACAACATCTTTTCTGTGAGTCTGTGTGCCTCCTGTAAACAACTTTACCTGTTTGAAGTTAATGAGTTCAGGTAATCCTCAGCAAAATGTACCTCTCAGTTCTACACTTATGCATGATACTCTGCGCACACACAGTGGAGATGCATTTTTAAACAGAAAGGCCTCTAGGATATAAATTCCTGTTGAGATACTGAAACGTATAATCATCTGTGCAACAATATATAATGTTGCAAGACATAGATTATGCAAATGATCATGCATATGCGTGCTTTTAGAAATATAGAAAAGCAATAAATGAGTTATATGCCTACACATCTTTGATCCCGCCATCGATTGCACAACGAAGCTGAAGGACATTTTTATTGAGGAAATTTGTGCCTTAATCAGTGACATAATTATTAAAGGAGCATGGAAAAATTCCCATCAAGCCTCTAGTTTATTGCTTTGCTGGTCAACCATAAAGATCACTGGGAAACATCAAACACACTGCAGGCATTTCTTGAATTTAGAGTCTGTGTGTGTTTAAAAAAGAAAAAAAAGAAAAACGGCATTCTCTGCTGAATTTAAAATAACGCAGTTTGATGGCTCAATGACTGTGAGTGATCTCGATGGATTTGGAAGAAACAGGTATAAACGGAAACTCAACATTAATGTCCACGGGCCAGTGGAGCAGAGTTTGGCTGTGAGCGAAGCCTGAGGGGTTTTTCAGATCTCTGCAGGGGCTTATTTAACTACGACTCTTTGACAAGCAGTGCAAGTAGGGTTTTGATGCATTTTTTCCACCGTGAATGTTCATTTACCACCCATTAAATATTCAATTCCCACTTTATTTTGTACACTATCCCCAGACTGTCAGGGTACTCTAAATAATGCAGGCATTTAGGATCAGGAGCCGTTGTTCGAACAACCACAAGAATGAAAAGTGGCTGTGGAATGTTGGTGCAGTTCCAAAAACTGTGTACAGCTTACTTTGAATGCTGAAATAAAATATAATGTTCAAGACTTTAATTTTTAGTGAGATCATTTAAAATTTTAAATTTATGGGATGAAGATGAATGCTAAAAGCACAAGTAAAGCCTGCCTCAGCAATGTTAGTGACAGCGATTACATTTTAAACAATGCTAACGTTAAACTACTGGATGCACCTGACCTAATAAGATAATGGCAGCAACAGCTCTGAGGGCACTGGATTCAGCATTTTCTTTATTTGTTGGAAGAAGCATGCATAAATCTTCTCAGGTTACACAGTCTTGCATATCAGATGTATGGCAGGATTCTTACAGCCATGTTTTGTTTTGAAGTTGCTGTCTTTATAACAACGTCATGTCTCACAAATGCAACAGATAGTTTGCCACATGTACAGTGTAAGGTTAAAATGGAAGTTTAATTAAATACTAATTATACAAATTCATATAAAGATTGCAACAGTTTTTATTTTTTAGGAGACAAAAACGGACATGATTTGTCAGTTTCATGGTTTCACAGTTGAATGGTTGACACTTGAATGTAGATAAAGTTAACAGGCAGTCCATGCTTTCCAGAAGAAGGTTCTGCAGCCAATTCTTTTTGTGTAGCCACTACGGAGTCCACGTCGACTCTTCTCCTCTTTCTCGCCGTCTTCATGCTCTTTGGGGGTAATTCCATTTTCCGATTTTAAAAAGTCATAGAGTAAATCAACAAAGTTCTGTGGAAGAAAATATTAAACTGGCGTGAAGATTTCTCCAGATAAACATTTCCACATTAATGAATAAATATTATGAAATGATAACATTTTAAGTCTGTATGTAATTTCGCACAAACTGAAAATCTGATTATTTTGTGCTATAGATGTTTTTGTATTTATTGAGCATAGCCAGAAGAGGAAATGTTAATTTCTCTATCCATAATCTGCAATTTCACAGGGGCACATTTCTGAATTATTAAATGACATCAGGCAGGCAGCTCTGACAGGATTAAAAATGTTTTCTGAGACTGAAACTACTCTGTAAACGGATCAAGATAAATAAAATTCAAGTCACAAGTCAAACTTTACTGACTGAAAATATGAAAATACAAGATCCTGATGCCTGCAGCAAAATAATAGCTGAGAGTTAAAGCAGAAGATGGCAACATACATCAACAACAACATCTTACCTCTTGGTCTTGTAGTTTGCTGAGCCATGGCACAAAGTCTTCCTGAAGTTGCAGGTCTTTAAATCTCTGTTCATTATTTGTGTTTTCCACCACACATGTTACAAAACACAAAAGCACCAAAATGCACAGGATATAGGCCATCTTTGCTTGTAAAATCTTGCTGGTAGGCTTCTTGATGAGAGTTGATCGTGATAAGCCACTGCAGCGTCCACTGATGTGCACCCCAACCATACAGTCCTGTGAGGTGTCTGTTTTATAAGAGGTACCTAAGCTTGAAGAAAAAAGGGAGGAGTGTGCCTCTGTGGAGTATATCTGTGTATAAAGAGTTTTGTGTTTCCCCCATCAGTTCACTGAAGCATGTTCTCTGTAATTTACAGCAGTCATTAAATGCGTGACAAAATGTCCAAATAAGGCCATTTTCACTATCCTGACACACTGTCATCTGGTTGAATAAGATAAGTTCACCCTTATCTTATACAACCAGATAACACCCAGGGGGATCTCTCACTTGTAGATGTGAGAGATCCCCCTTCCTCCTTGTTTAAAAGCAAATCCCTGTAAGAGAAGTCATCTGCGCACTGATGTAAAATAAAACATTAATGACACTGACATGGGGGACACAATGATTTCATTAACCCTGCTGCATCATAAAGTTGAGTCAGTGAGGTATCATGGAGACATTAGGACATCCAGAGGCCATAAAGGTCAACTTATCATTTGTTACACCCTGGTGAGTTTGGCCTTTGCATCTCTTTAATGAGATTTCTGCTCTGTTTAACTTAACAGTTCCAGTGCATCTAAATTAAGGAGTAATTTACACAGACCGTAATGACATGTAATGGCACATGCTGTAAATGCGGAAATGCATTCCATGGACTTACTTTCCATATTTAATATAAGCAGGCAGACAAATTCAAGAATGTGTTTCAACCGTTTCACAGAGACAAATGTAAAACACCTTTTAAAATTCTAAATATAGTGTGAATAGCAGTAGTGTATTGTCAACCACAATATTTTAAGGTTCAATCGAGGTAAATTTGTGTTTCTTGTAGTTACCAAAACTAGGAAAGATGCCAGTAAATAAGAAATAAAAGTTTTGTATTTATTATTTGGAAGTGAAATTCTGTTGATCAGCATTAAGAAAAAAATAATGGTTGTAATAAACACGAGCAACCCACTTCCCATCCCATCATCCCTAGTGACAACAAGGGGAAGTGATTATTTAATAGATTTTCAATATTATTTTCTGATGCCAGTGATAGTATTATCAGTAGAACTTCTACAGAATTAGCATTACAATTCATAATAAATGTAAAATAAAATGTCCATGAGGTAAATTTGAACAAACTAATTGACTTCATCTGTTGTTATTTAGGATTGATAACATAGAACGTCAGTATGTGAAGATAACCTTCATACATACCAGTGGAGATGTCTTTCAAGCCCATGTAGGGCATGTCTCCGGGGAAAACTAAAAGGACGTGTGTCCTTTGAAAATAGGAGACAACCTTGATGTGCATCAAGCGCTCAACAAATCGTCATTCTAACCCAATTAAAGAGGTGTAGAAGCCTAATACAGCTGTCTAAACAATTAGTAAGTGTACTGTTGGGAGCTGAATAATCCTGTTAAGAGGGCTTTGGAGAGCACTTTACAGCAAGACTGTTTCTATCCATGCTGACAACTGTCTGCACCAGGCCATGTAAGACTCGTTTAATCCAAAGTGGCATTCTGAGATCGTCTTTTTGTCATATCAGGACTTTCTGAAGTGTTGGAACTACAATTTTAATGAGCTGCAATTCTGCTCCAGAAACGTACCAAATTAATCAGATAATCAGAACCAAACTTCATCAGAGGAAGCATTAAATTCACAGAGGAGCATTCCACTCTTCTTCAGCTGTTTGTTGTGATAGCTGCGTTTGTTACATAAGCTACATCATACGGGGCTTTTTGTTATTTCTGTACCTGAAAAAATCAATATTGTAGAATATCTGTGTGTCAGAAAAAGCATTTTGGACACAGTGTTGTTTGTAGAAATTATCATGCTTTTTTGCATCTGGCTACACTTTGGGTGACTCTATCAATCACAGTGGTAGATGGATGAGGGAGCTTGACTTAGTGCTCCTTAGGTGTGTGTTCCTGCAGAGGTAGTTGATTGAACGACTGGGAGAAATATGTTAAAATCCTAAAATTTAAACATGAACTTTTTCATATTATAAGGTCTGAGGACTCGGTGTGGTTAGAAAGCTAACATCAACAGTGATAGTTGTAGAAGCAAAGAAAAAGGGTGGTCTTTGACCACTGAAGACTGATTTTGGCAAGCAAAAAAAAAAGCAAAAAAGCATACATTTCAATAGTGCTGAACTCATAAAATCTCCCATAGACTGACTGCTGAGTGAACATCTGCAAATGTTGGCCATGTAGCAATGGCCTAATAACATTTGTCCTCGTTAAAAGTAGAGATTACATGTGTTTCCAATGACAAGATTTGTATTTAAAGCTCATTATATCTCTTTATTAGTATTTTGTTTTTTTTCTTAATAAATTCTCTGATTGACTATACAGAATATTCCTCTAATAGGGGTGGGAAAAAAACACAGTTCCAACATATCTTCTCTCAAGGCCTTAATCTGCATTTTTTTTTCTTTATTTTTTGCAGCCGAAGCCAGAGAGACAGCTGCTGTTTGATGTGTGTCTCCTGTTCCCGCCTCCTGACACGCTATGAAATAGATTGAAAGAGTTGCAGGTAATATGAGTCATTATATTTAATCCTTTCCACACAGCAAGTTGAAATTCCAAGATAAGCTTCAGGAGAGAGGGCAAAATAAATATGCTTACTTGTAAAAACGTGAGATTGTACACTTCCTCTGCACATGACAGAGGAACATATGTGTAAGTTGCTGTGACCTATTACTTTGACGTCAGTCATTGACTGCACTGCACCAGTTTTCTCCAGTCATGTGCAACAAAGCAGCAAACAGGTCAGTGTCATCTCCGTATGGACCAATTAATTGAATTCAAAAGTAGTCTGATTATCATGTGCACAAATGCACATTTTGTGTTTGTCTTTTAATCCAAAATATCTTTGGATAATTTTTTGTCAAATAAGATATTCTGGTCACAGTCTAGGTTTGTAAAGGTTACAGTTGGCTTTTTATTTCCCAATATGTCATTGAGTTATTTATGATATTCATAACAATAATATTACAGGAAAATTTGAATTACAACTATGTCTGGTATCTTAAGTAAAAAGGTGCAAGTAAAGCTAAAAGCATGTACAATTCAGAAAAGCACATGCATTTATATAACTGCTACTGGTAATGTACCTTTGTCACTATTATTAGAATAATTACAGTCTTGTGGCACACTACAGCTTCCATAAGAAAAATGGATAACTATATATTTTATTAATCAAATCTACGTCACAGGAAAGAAAACCAGTTCACAGACCAGATATGCACAAAAATAATGAAGTCTAAGGTTTTCTTCTCACATTCATAGTAGTTTCATATTTCAGATAATGCTGAAAATTAGTTTTATCAGTATTAAGCACTTTCTCCACGTCAACCAGCTGAAAAAGACAGTTTCCTACAGACCCGACAACGGCTGATTACATTTTGCAGAGACGGCCCCTTCACTGTCTGAGGAACAGGTTTACTGCAGGAGAGCAAAACACACACACAGACGCACACAATGTTACAGATGTGGTTAGAAATCCTGATATCTTTGTGTACTGGAGATGTAGATCCCAGCTGCGTTATGACTTGGTTTGAAATAACCTGTTAAACCTGTTCATTGAAGTTAATAATAATAATAATTGAGGGAGAAAATTCAAATACATTCTGTGGAGAAAATTGCCTGGAGTGAGAGCAAATATCAGTCGTATTCAGTTTCTCCTGAAGAATTTCACTCTGTCATGGTGGAAAATGAAACAGCAGTGGTATCTGACATTTGTTATTAGTTTGTTTTGTGCACTGTGCATGGAGGTATGCACATCTTACAGCATGCGTCACTGCATAAACAGAAAATTGAACAGTTTACCTGAACATATTGCTGGCATCGAGGGAGGCCATCCAGTAGCTATAGGAGTCAGGGTAGTAGTTACATGTTCCCTTGCCGTGACATTCAATGAAGGGAACTTGACGGAAACTTTCCAAACACGAGCCAGGACTAATGAGAGCCTGGGAGGAGCCCTCTGCATCAATACCCGTTTGCTAAAACAGAGGATGGTCAAAAGAGAAGATCACTCTGAAAGAATTATGTTTTATAAAAAGGACTCAGGGATTCATGTAAGGATTTTTTTTTTTTTTTACCATGACAAATGAGTATCCAGTCCATAAGGACTCCCATCCTTGGGGACAGTGAGGTATTGAAGTCGTCTGGCTGTGGACAGCTATGACATTATGTGTGGTTTCACACACAGAGCACCTAAACCACATGTGTAAACAGACACATATTAATTCATATAATGTTAAATAAAAGGAAATCATTTAATGTATGTATAAAATTTATACATCTGTTACTGTAGCAAAAACTGTATAGTTTTTTTTAAGTGGTCAGGAAACAGAATAGTTTCTAAATATGAGGCTGTGTATTTGTGAGTATACTATCCTCCACCTGCTGATGTAGGCAGCCAGCGTATCCCCTCTGATGGCTTCCATGCTGCTGGGCATAGGGGTGTCCGTGGACAACCAGTATGAGTAGTCATTACGGGAAGCATAACGACAGGTAGCATTTGTGTCACAGAACAGGAAGGGCATGGTGGAGAAATTGGGGAGACAGCTTCCCATGGACCCTGAGAGACAGTTTGAAGTGCTAGAGCAATTCCAGGAAATCACTCAGAACAGAATTAACACCGCATTTCTGTGTTTCCACATGCTTACCAAGGTCCTGACCGTGAGCTCTTCCGTTTCCATTGATGAAGAGGAGAGAGTAACCGGAGTAGATCAGGCTGGTGCCACGAGGGCAGTCAGGGACATGAATGCTTTGACTGTGTCTAGATATCAGAAAACTGTGAACATGACAAGCATAATTTCCACCAGGCAACCCTGAGGGACCCTTTTGGCCTGGAGGTCCAGGTCTACCTTCCTGACCTGCAGTAACAACAAAATATTAAGTAATATGTAAGTGTATCCATAAGTGCACATCCAAACACACAAATGTCCTTTCAACAACACACATACACACCTGGCAGTCCAGCACTCCCTTTGTCGCCTTTGTGGCCTGGAAATCCAGGTTGGCCGAGTGGACTGGGACCACGTACTCCTTTGACACCTGGCAGGCCTAGGACATTTAAATCCAGTGTCACATAGTCCAAAAAGGAGCATTGGACACAGAAGATACTACATAACCCAACTTTTTAGTTTCTTGATATGATCAATTTAGCAAACAAACACTGTAAAACAGATCATAGCATAGTTCAATACAAACATATTTTGTCATGGCAACCCTACAAAATGAACCTAAAAGGTAATACCATTCATTATATCACAAGGCGTAGAGAGAACTAATATCAAACTGTAAACCTTGATTTCCTAGTCGTCCTGGTGGACCAGTTCTCCCTGGAGAGCCGCGAGTGCCAGGGGGACCTGGTAAACCAGGAGGCCCCGGTTCAGGGAAACCCTTGGCAAAGGATGGTTGACCTTTTAAGCCTGCAGGGACAGGGAAGGAATAAATGAGAAATTAAATTGGACTTGTATAATATCTGTGGTTTTCTGGAATGGATACAAATGAGTGGTAGTAGGTAAAATATGGCATAGATGGTAAAATGGAGGAGCAGTTTAAATCTGGACACAGTTATCTGGGCTCATTTGTATTCCTGGTAATTGTAAATAATAGTAAGACAGACTTTTGCCGCACCAGGTCGTCCTGGGAAACCTCTGGGTCCAGGCGGGCCAGGTTGTCCTGGGTTGTATCCAGGGTCTCCCCTCTCACCTAAAATACACAGGACATAAATAAATTGAAAGTAAATGACCTCGTCTTCACACCTTACCTATAAATTTCATCTTATACTGTGTAACTATAAATAAAAGTCTCATGAGCTACGATGGAGAGGTGACCTGTCCAGGCTGTACCTTGCCCAATGACAGCCACGGCCCTGACGGATAAGATATAAAGATAATGGATGTTTGGCGGGATGAATCCTCTGTCCCCTTTATTCTCTTTCCCGTTTGTATTTCATCTCCATTGAAGGAACATAAATCAATTTTGGAGTCTTACTCTTCTTTGGTGACATATATGCCCATGCTTCAGGAGGAATTCAGAGAAAGCATCTAATCTATACACTAACGCTGAAATGATAGATTACCAGAAGGCCCTTGAACTCCAGGAAGACCAGCGTCACCTTTAAGCCCCAGGCTTCCAGGTTTGCTTACACCCTGGGGAAGTGAATCAAACAATAAGAGGTCAAAGATTATAGTTTCATTATTGCAGTGACATTTTGAAGATTTTAGTTTTTTGTAGCACATGTGCTGTAACTGCAGGGGATGCTTGAAAGTAATCATAACTCTGAAAGAATCTAAAAAATCCAAAAAATAAACGTTGGTTTCACTCACAGGTGGTCCTTGATGGCCCGGATCTCCTCGTGGTCCTCTATTGCCTGGGCTTCCTGTAAACCCTGTGCTCCCCCTGTCTCCTTTTAAGCCTAGCCCAGTAGGACCTGGAGGTCCAGGTGGGCCGTCACATCCTAGATACACAGTGAGGAAGGAAAAGAGTTATTAATGACAAGAGAAATTTTCAGAGATGTAAAAGTTAGACAAATGAGAATTTAGGGAATCAAATAAGGATCCTAGATATGAAAGTATTGTTTGGGCTTAAATCACCCTTAAAGGTATTGATGTTTGCATATTATGCAGGAAAACCCTCAAGCAAAAACAACAGGTTCTGCATTTAGAAAAAGGTACATGACATTGTTTAATCCTCCAGCAGGGTGTCCTCACCTGGATTACCAGGACTGCCAGGCCAGCCTCGGTCTCCCTTTAATCCAGCACATGAAATTCCTCTTCCAGGTGGCCCCCTTTGACCAGGGGCACCAGGCCGACCTGCGTATCCTTTGTCTCCCATTGGTCCAGGACTTGCTCCAACAGACAAGCCAAGGGGACCAGGATTCCCAGGAGGGCCTACGATAGAGAAAGAACTGAGGTGTCCACAAAAGTACAAATTAGTAGTAAAGATAGTCACTGATCATTGTTTCTACTCATTTTAAATTAATAATTTTTACTATTAATTTGCTAACGTCACAACATTGCATATACTCCAAGCCTTTGGTGTGTAATTCAAATTAAGCAAGTTGGAGGCCTGAAGAAGCTTTGAAAGGGATAGTATCATTTACCTGTGACTCACCTGGTTGACCCATGTCACCACGTCTTCCAGGATTCCCTGGAATTATGTCTACAGAAGAGAGATGGAGGAAGGGGTGAGTTTTGGCTGTTTCTTTACCGTATGAAGTCACGTTTGGCAATTGAAGAGGCAGCTTTTCAATACCAGGAAATAAAATGCAAATTAACAATGCTTATAGGTTTTAAGTAAGGATTATATGAACGTAATCATCGAGCCATACAAGACTTTTAATAACTTACTCATGTCCCCTTTTTGACCTGGTGGGCCAGGGATCCCATCCTGCCCTTGGTTGCCTTTAGGTCCTGGATAACCCCTGATACCTGGAAGACCTGGGCCACCTGATACAAGAAGGTTTGGCTGTGATTAGACATAACATAAAAGTGCAAATCAAAATTAACCTTACAAACTATAATACTTGACAATTTCGATTACTTTAAAAGTTAAAAATAACCCAGTGGGTAGTCATTCATTGATTTTGTGATTTTCTATGTAATCATTGCATTTTAAAAACATTTAATTCAAAGGACTTTGCCTGGTGGTCCATTTTGTCCCAATGGTCCTTTGAATCCTGGAGGTCCACTTGAACCTTTAGGCCCATGGTGGCCTGGTATACCTGGAACAGCAGAAGCATGTAGGAGTATTAAATGATGTACGAGCCAAAAAAAAAAAAAAAAAAAAAAAGATTTTGGTCATCAGTGATAGTAACCATTTCTGCCAACAGGTCCTGGGTTCCCTTTGGCACCATATCTTCCTGGTGGACCTGGTTGCCCACCTAAACCAGGTTCTCCTTTCTGACCCTTCATCAAGTTTGTATTGATTGATCCAGGTTCACCCTGAAGAATGGAAGAAAATTAAAGAGAAATGGAGCGAGTAATTATTTTTATTTGTACTTAATACCCAAATTATCTGAATCTGTACACATTTTATTATTTAGCCATATTAGACTCTTAGAGCAGTTATCACTACCTTTTGTCCTATTGGTCCAGGGGCTCCATATCCAAGGTAGTTTGGTTCTCCCTCAACACCTTTGCAACCAGTTGGACCTGGTGCCCCATCTAGGCCTGGTGGTCCAGGAATTCCTTGATCTCCCTTCATGCCTTTTAGACCTGTTAGGGTTAAAATTATTTTACATAAAAGAGGCCTTTGCATCTATGACTACACAGCTCTTGTTTCTGCATTTCTAGCACAGAAGTTATACTGTTAAATTATTTACTACCACTGGTAATAATAATAACAATAGTACACGAAAAAAGTATTGTTTTGTTATTGAAATATCATAAAATGTTGTGACCCTTTTATTTTTTTTTTACCAGGAGGCCCTCTGACGCCCGGGTCTCCACTCTCTCCAGCAGGTCCTTGACTTCCCTTGTGGAACTCTTTTCCAGGAATCCCTGGATCACCTGGAGGACCTGGTGCGTGAGGAAGTACATGGCACAATGAAAGGTCAGAGAACTTTTATTGTAATAAAACCAGATTGCTTTGGTGATCCAAAATACAAATAACTCCTCATAACAATTGTGATAAAAATTTCAAACCTTGGTATCCAGGACTTCCTGGTGCTCCCTGTAACCCTCTTTGTCCCTTTAGTCCAGGGCTTCCAATATCCCCAGGGGGTCCATTTAAACCAGGTTGACCTTTTAAAGCATTGTCAGTTCCTTAAGGTTATGAATGCATTCATAGTTTGCAATGAACTTTGGCTATAGAAAATATTCCCTCCTACCAAGGTCTACACTTTATTTCTACATAAACAATTAAGTCTTTTTAACATTATTTTTAATCACATTTAGTGATTGTTGAATGCTATTTAGAAGAGTTTGCTGTAAAACTCACCAATATTGCCAGGCTCTCCTGGGTCTCCAAAAATATCTATTGGTATTGGTGATGGAGCACCTGGAGGACCTGTGAAACCCGGTTCTCCATTTATGCCTGGTGGACCCTGGGAACCTTTGGCTCCCGGTTGACCAGGGTAGCCTGTGTGTGGGACAGTCATGAAGTTATTAATTCCATCATAACTGAGTGCCACAAAAAGAATAATCAACAGGCATGCTTGTATTGTTTGTTACCTCTTTGGCCTGGTGGGCCTAAAAATCCAGGCAATCCTTCTGGTCCATATCCTGGTAAACCATCTGGTCCAGGGTCTCCTGTTAGTCCTGCAAAAATCCAAGTGGAACATTTAAACATACGCTTTGATAACAATTCCATACATTCCTATTCTCTAATTACATACTTTAGAGTAGATTATCACCTTGGCATTGAATAATTTTTGCAAACGTATATTGGCTTTGTTTTGGCAGTGAATGCAAATTAGTGTACAAAGTTGTTGAAGAAGTTACATTTCTTTACATTTAGCATGTGCTGAAGAATAAAAGAGCACAGTGGGCTGGTAGAGGAATATTGCCATACCTGCTGGACCAGGGAGGCCATATTTTCCTTTGATTCCTTTTTTTCCAGGAAGCCCATCAAGGCCTGTTGGTCCTGTTGTCCCAGGGAAACCCTTCTCACCAGGAGGGCCGGGATAACTAGATCCTGGCAAACCTGGATGCCCCTTCTCACCAGGCAACCCATTAGGTCCTGAGAGAGGGAAGACACAGGCATGTGTGAGACCAAAGGATTCAATAATTACATGATGAAATTGTCTAAATTTGCAGGAATCATTCAATAGAAATGAGAGTTGACTTTTACATGACTTTTATCTTTCAAGTTTCAGTGTACCCCTGGTTTTGACATTCATATACATCACATGACTACAATGTAGACTGACCTGGAATTCCTGAATAGCCATCTGGTCCTGGTGGTCCTGCTGGTCCAGGTAAACCTTTACACAAATCATGTGTACCAGGTGGGCCTGGAGGCCCCACAGCACCTTTGTTTCCTATAGAAAGTAATAATGTAGTAAATTGATGAGCATGTCCTTGTTTGAATAAGTGAAAATGCAAGTGTATTAGGATAAACCATAGATGTTTATCAAATAATTTTTTTTCCCAGGCTCTATGAGATACAGTATTGTTTTAGGTGTATGCATACCTTTTTCTCCTGGGGAACCAGGTCTGCCTGTCAGTCCTGATTGTCCAGGTACACCAGGATTCCCAGGATCTCCTGTAGGGCCCTGATCTCCAGGTGGTCCTGGAAGCCCTGGGACGCCTGGAAGTCCAGGTTGCCCAAGACCACTATCACCCTGATTATCAAAAACAGAACATTATTTTTATATTCAATTTCACATATTTCTTTATGTCATAGTAGACTATTTACCTAGTTTTGTGACAGTTCTCCAACATGACTGCAACCATGTAAAGGCTTTTTTTCAGCTGGTCTCTTTAAATAAAATGACTTTTCATTTGGGGCAATCCAAAACCGTTTCCTGTATCTAAATGTGTTTGTCCCCCACCTTTGGTCCTGGATGACCAGAAAGACCTTGCGGACCTCGCAGACCAGGCAAGCCTCTACCCGGAGAACCTTGGAGGCCTGGTTGCCCTTTGTCACCTGAGTAACAGACACACAGTAATAAAAATAACAATAATGACATTTAGGACTCTAATCAGGTATTTGTTAATGTTATTTATTAATGTTACCTTATACCAATATAAATGTATAAATGTAGCTATTTTGCTTGACTACCACATGGATTACCTTTCTGTCCTCGGATCCCCTGGTCTCTTGAAAATGGCACATGTCCCTTTTCTCCTTTCTGTCCTGGAGGACCTGGTGATCCTGGGGCCCCTGATACACCTTGATAACCTGAATGTTAAATATTAAGGATACCTCCGTCATCTATTTTATGATAATCAGTCCAACCATCCATTAATTTATCCATTGTATAGGGATGTTAACCTGGGCTTCCAGGTAAACCAGGCGGCCCTCTATTTCCAGGCTCTCCAGGATATCCTTTGGTGTGGATATGGCTAGGCTCCCCTTTCTGACCTACCATTGAAGAGAGGAGGTAAGAAAGGATATACAGTGGCTGTCAATCCTCCTTGATTTTCTGTCCATTTGTGTGTTTTTTATGAAAAATTTGTCAAATTATTTTGTTCCTTGTTGTGTTTCATTACCAGGAATTCCAGGCACCCCAGGGAAACCAGGTACCCCAACATCTCCTTTACTTCCTGGGGGTCCAGCTGGCCCATATCCTACTGGCCCAGGGAGGCCTACTGGTCCAGGTATGCCTAAATGCCCTGGTGGACCTGGAAAACCAGGGTCTCCTTCCACAGCAGGGAAAGGATACTAGAGAGTGGATGGAGAACCGTAAGGAAGCATTATAACATGCTACTAAATGGCAAGACCTGATTGTTACAATAAACTCGGTTGAAGCCTTCTCACCAAATCCCCTGGAGGGCCTTGATTGCCTTTATGACCTGATAACCCTGGAGGCCCAGGGACGCCATCTAAACCGGGGACACCAGGCTCTCCTGGGTCTCCTATCTCTCCCTTTATCCCTGGGACACTGTAGGAATATGAATCTCCCTTTTCTCCTGGAGGGCCTGGAAAGCCTGTTTCACCATCAGGACCCTTTGGAGAATAACAGTTGTTTAGCAATCTAACACACAAACACCACCAACAACAACAACAACAACAAAAAAAAAAGTCCTTTGGGTTCTTACCGATTTTCCAGGTAAACCTCTAAGTCCTGGAAAACCTTTATCACCTTTTGCGCCTACTCCTTGATTGTAGCCTGAGCAACAGAACCATGTAGTACCAGCCTTAGGCCTCTTTTACTTTCCATTAATATGTTTTTGCTGAATAAATTGACATGTGCTATCATGTAGTGAATGGCTTTACCAGGGAGGCCAGGTGGTCCCTGTGGTCCCTGTGGTCCCAGTTCAACACACCCATAACAAGGTTCCCCCTTCTCTCCTGTAAACATAATGAAAATGGAAATATTCATGAGTTCTATGTTTATTGAGTATTACACAATCTTTCTCTTCAAAAGTTCTTAATTTTTTTTTTTTTACTATTTTCATTCCAGGCTGTTGAAAGGATTAAAAACTCACTACACTAAAATCTCTCTAAAATCTTGCCATACCTGTTAAATTGATATGCATCTTAACAGGTAATTGGTAATGACAACTCACAGTGAAACTGATTAAATAGAAACTATTAATTCATGGTTTCTCACCTTTCTTTCCATATGTCCCATCATATCCCCGGGCTCCAGGTATACCTTTCATTCCCTTCATTCCTGGGGGGCCTTTGGTGATCCTGTTAGCTACAAGAAACACCAACAAGTCCACCAGGTTACTGGCAGGTGAGTCATGACTGTCCAAAAATTGCATTCTAGTCCACATTTGCTTGAGCACCACCAGTCTTTTTGCTTTCTTTTACCATGTAATGTTGATTGCTGTTGGGTAATTTAAACACAAAATAGCATGAAATAAAATGTCAGCAATAAGCAAGATGTTTGTTTAGGTAAAGTCATTCATCATGACATTTGAAAGAAACGCCAGTACCAAATTTTCAGCAACTTTACTATCACTGTAGAAGTGCCAGAATAACTTCTATTTATTGTGTTTAGACTAACTAACTTTTAGTAAGATATCTAATACATACTTCTGTCTTCGGGAGGTCCAGGTGGGCCCTGATCCCCTGAAGGCCCCTGATCACCAGGATCTCCATCTGGACCTGGGGATCCAGTATAAATATACCCAGGCTCCCCAGGGTCCCCTTTGGAACCTGGGAAGCCAATGGGACCTTGTGGCCCTGGTACATAATTCCCAGATGACTGACCTGTACAGTGTAAAAAGAGAGACTGAATCCTATATATCAAGAAAAAGTTAAAGTCATCCTTCTTTATTTACAATTATATATCAAATGACTAATCTAGATCGATGAAAAAGCCTTGTCTCTGCAGACCTGGGGGTCCATCTGGTCCAGGAAATCCCACAATACCTGTGAGAAGAATAAAATAATTGTATTAGAATCTGATTGTTTTATGGAGTTAGAACTACAAGTACAAACAGAATCCAATCAAGACAAATGGTAAATGAAGCCATTGCTGGACTGATATATTTGTCATCTTTTGATCTTGATTGATTGTTGTTATTGCTATTCATCTACCTCGATACCCAGGATTCCCAGGAGGTCCAGGGGAACCAGGATCTCCACGGTATCCTTTGAGTGGGTTAGACCCAAGTATCTGTGAAGAAAGCCCGAGGGGTCATGTAGTCAAGTCATATTTCAGGATGAGGAATAGCTATATACATGTACAGTATCCTTCATTCTTTTACCAGTTCATGAGAAGGACTGCGGTATTGGGCATACTTGATTTCCCAACTGGCAAAGCATTGGAAGGAAAAAAATGTTCAGTACAATGTTGAAAAACGAAACAAAACAGTAAACTCACATCTCCAGGTGGACCAAGTAGACCTCTATTTCCTTTTTCACCCTAAAGGTAGAGTTAAACAACACATAGCACACATAAAACACATAAAACAAATCATATCAGTCACCGTAAGACTGCTTAATGTTCTTAGCTCTAACAGATGACTAACCCTGGCTCCTGGTGTCCCAGGTACTCCTGCATAACCTCTGGGGCCAGGTTGTCCCTAAAGTTAAAAAAAAAACATCCACACAATGAGGGCACATGCACTAACACAGACATTAGAATGATTATTCTGCACTCCTGTACAGTGTAACATTACCATCTTTCCAGATTGTCCAGGATCACCATCTTTCCCTTGCTTTCCCTGTGATGGTAATTAAGAACAATGAGGATTTGTGACGTCTCACAATATAAAAAATCATTTACAAACGCAAAGCTTTTCAAGTTGTTGTAATCAATTGCTGGGAATGAGCAAAGTCTGACAAACATGACCTTCAAAGGCAGCGCCTCTCTTCAGGTTTCTGACTGTGCAATCTAACTTAGATCATAATTTCAACAGAATTTTGTTGTGATTATGTATATAGATGCATTTTATGTCCTCTCCGTCATCTGTTTAAAAGCAAATACATTTGGCCTTGATGTTGAATCACTGCCCTCTGCTGTTCATCCTCTGACGATTCCCAACTTATTTGTGCCAGTCCTCAGTGTATAGTAAAGTACAAAGAAAGATTCAGTTTGGACAACAAAAGATGGTCAAATAACACAGAGGATCTAGGATTTTATCGTACATCAGGGCCCTGAAGTCCTTTGATTCCCTTTGATCCTTTGGTGTAAAGGCTGTAAACAGTGTTTCCCTGAGAACAGATTGAAAAAAACATAGTACTCAGAAACAGAAATACACAACGCGAACAGGCAGAATAAGTATCAGAGTGGCTGCTTGAGATGATAAAAATCCAAAGTGTCACTGGTGTGAATTTCAAAGACAAACTTACTGGTTTACCCTTGCAGCCCTTTTCACCTGCATCTCCTTTATCTCCCTTTAGCTCCTGAATAAGAAACAAACCTATAGCTCTGTTAGATGCCATGACCAACATTGTCTGTACAACACTGTTATTCCAACTATTACAAGATATTTTAATTAGTGTCCACGCTGCCACACCCACAGAATGTTGTTGATACCGAACATCATGAAGTGAAATTTCTCTTTTAACTTTTCCCAATTTCTAAGAGAAAGAGCAGGTTTGACCCAGTCCTTGAATCTTGAAAATGTGACATTGCCTGCTGTTTGATCACCTGCTACAAAATTTGGAAACCTTTTCAGCAGGCAAAGCGAGACACCACACTTTAACTGAAATGTTTTGCCATAGGTGCCGGCATAAAACTGACGATAAGTACCACAATTAACATATTATACAAAATTGCAAAAGACCCAAATGTGATTTTTGATTATGAAATATATTAATATTGATTTAAACTGTAAGCTTGCCTGCTTCAGAGCAGTAACATTAATTATATTGCATAAAAATTTTCCTCACACATCCAGGAAACAAGAGCTGTGGGTTATTTTAATGTTGTAGAGATCTGACCTCCATTTTTAACACAAGGCCCTCAGAGGAAAATTCCCGTGTCCGACCCGGCGGTCCTGGTGGCCCTGGAGGTCCCGGTCTCCCCTGGATCAAACAAATTAAGATCATCCTCAATCAGAAATAATACACAAAGAACACATATAATATGGTCATATAATAGCCATGGTCTATATTATATAATATAACGATTCATAAAAAAACTAAACAAAATTACCTTCAGTCCACGAGGTCCAGGGGTACCACTTACACCTCCTTGACCCTGTAACGTGTGGGATTGAGGGAAAACAAGAGGCTTGTTTGTATAAAGTACCCTCTCTTGAATTATTTTCTTTTGCTTTGTGTCTTGCTGTTCTCACAGTTTGGACAAGGTCATTTCCCACGTTTGCAATCTTTGTTCCAAACAATAGGAAAGGAATGTACCGACTCTGATACCATAAATGTTATCACCGTTTATTACTGTGTGAAAGGCTTTACACAGACAGGAAAATCATGACCTGCAGATGTTCACACCATATTCAAAAAAACCTGTCTGAATGATGAACAACTGCTATGGCTACAGTCACTACAGAACAGTCAGAGAATGCTTCTTTCCCAGGTGTTGTGAAAATTGCCAGTTATATAATAAATATCCAAGCCAAAACAGAAACCCTGCAGCTGTAACTTTCAAGTGGTTTTCCTCTGTGCAACTTAAACACCCCAAAAATACTCACATTTGTCATCAAATATGAGCTACGATGAGCTAATACTAAGCATACATAGTCAAAGAAATATTTATTATCACTACCTTAGATCCTGGAGCCCCAGGAATTCCAGGAAATCCCTGTTCACAGAGATGAAGGTGATATCAAGCATTTCATTAGAATTTTCTATGAATGATTATTTTGGTGCCAAATTATAGTATGAATAATTATTAGTTAAAAAAAACTTCACTCACAGCAGCTCCCTTTGGTCCAGGGTCACCGACTGGCCCAGGCTCTCCGAGGAAACCTGGAGCTCCCTAGTATGGCAAGTCAAATTAGCGAGTATCTTTCATTATCACAAAAAAATATTTTTTCAGCAGAAACCTTCTCAGAATAATTCCAAGCCAAAAAGTTACCTGCGCCCCATTCCTCCCAGGTAGCCCAGGTGGCCCTGATGTTACATTTGCTGACACCAACGAGTCACCCTGTGAAATAGATGAAGGAGGTTTATTTAGTATTTGAGTTAAATTTTGTTTCAAAATACCTGAATCACTTTATCTGGGATATGGAATAAAAATCAACAGCTTTATTTTGAGACTGTATCTCTATTGTTATAGGATTCATTACCCATCTTTATGCATCCGTGCATTTGACATGCATGTGTGCTTTGAATTACAATGATGACATCCATTGTCTTGGAGGTTAGAACAATAAATCAGCTACTGAAACCACATTTATTGTTCACTACATTTTCCGCAACTACAGGAAGAAAATATTCAATATTTAGAGGCTTTTCGCTGTGTTTGTATAACAAGGCTTTTACATAGGCATTTTCGAAAGAGCTGCCACAAGCTTGACAACCAAATGGGCAAAACTAGTTAAAAGCATCCACCTCCATGACACAAACATGGCAGAACCACATTAAGTAACCACAAGTGTCCTCTAATACAGTAATCGCTCACACTCACAAGTCTTGTTAAAACATTAATAATGGATATGTGAACATTTGAACTGTGAACAGTTGCATAATAGTTTGCCATGACATGGATTTAAGTTTTTTTTTTTATTTTTTATGATGAACTCTAATTGTGTCACCCAAGTGAATATGGATGTATGCACTATTTGACTTGCACATAATGTAGATTTTGTCAAATGGGCTTCATTATAGTGTTTTACCCAGGAGGTCATACTCATGTGGGTAGCAGCTGCAAGTTTATGTCTCAGTTATTTTGGTATCCCTAATTTTTCAAGCACCAGTGGTGGTAGTAATCTCTCCATTTGACCTGTTGGTAAATAAATCTGAATGGTTGGAAGGCATGCTTTCTCTGTTATCACAAAGTTCGTAAGAAAACATACAAATTATCTGTCCATAGTTTCAGAAAATGGATTTCTCTACACAGTTCTCTAGGAACATGTCTGGCAATCATCGTGACTGATAAAAACGAGAAATCTCCTGTGTTGTTTGGAGGTCTATGAAAAGAGATTAAAATAAAGAAAAACTTTCAAACAAGTGACTGGTCTCATGTGAACAAGGTACAAAATGAGCTTTGGAGGTTGCAGAGGGGACCTGATACTGCAGTACCATTTTTTTTCTGGGAATAAAATTTAAAGGCAGTTATTACTGCAACTCTGCAGTTTTATTTTTCCCAAATAACTGGTCCTGGTTGGCGCATTACGCATTTTATTACCTTAGGTCCAGGCAGACCTTGCAAACCCTGTAAAGTAAAGACAAAGATGAGGCAGGTTTTGAGGTATCAACAAATTCATGAATGGTTTGTTTGCTCAGTACTATAAAGTGGGATTGTTACCGAGGTTTGAGTAGAACATCATCATAAATTGCTTTCATTTAGTTTCTTACTGGATATCCATCAACACCATCTGTTCCAGGAATGCCAGGAAATCCGTCATCTCCCTAAAAAGAGGGTTAGGTGTCATAAATACATCTGTCAGAGTGTAAATTGTGTAAGTAAAAAGTTTTAATAATGAGATTCGGAATAATTTCTTCATCCCCAAAGGAAATTTGGTTCATTGTGGGATTTTCAACAAAATTGAAAGAGAATTAAAACTAGGAATATGGTAAACACCTAAAAATTATAATATAGATAAAATGTATGAATTAATATAAAAAATGTTAAGTACAGTTAATAAGTATACATTAAGTGGAAATATCAAAATATAGCTAGTGCATTATATACATATAAGTATGAAGATTAATATGAAACTATGTTTACCAAATCACAAATTTACTGTAAATATCATAGGTTAGGGATGCACGTCATCGATATTTGCTTAAAAATTAACTATTCGTCAGGCTGCAGCTTTTCTCTAAAAAACGCGCGACCTTGAGCCGGGTTCCCCGCGTGCGGATGATTTGCCTGGCGTCACGTGATTACGTCACGTGCCTCTTTCCGCAACAGGGCAGGAAGCCGGAAAGTCCGTGAGTGGAAACGAACTTTTAGCTTTTAGCACACGTAGTTTACTAACTGAGTTTGTTTATTGAGCTCGTTTCGTTTATGTTGGGTTGGTGTACTGTTAATGTAACAGTAAAATGCACTTTTCACATGTTTCCTGTGAAAACAGATTATGTTTACTTTGTCACTTTGTCCCTGGTTGGAGGTTTTGCAGTGGTTATTTTAGGAAGAGCATCATCCAAGTCTGTTTCAAGAAGGATGGGATGCAGGTATCTTACCTGGTGAGTGTAAAAACAACTGTCATAAATAAATGACATTTGACACAATGTTAGTAAAAATACTTGTTCAGTTTTGTAGAAAGTATTCTTATTACATAATTTTAAGCTTTGTGTTTTATGCCTGCATTTGCCAATTGGCCAACACGGAGATAATATTGGTATCTGTATCAGTTACTGGCCAAATTAGTTGTGAAATACTGTCATATTGGATTAAAAAAAGAAAAGAAACTCAAGAAACCCCTCCAATATCGTGCATCCCTATTTTAGATATCACTGTTAACGTGTACTCATTTCTTACATCCGTTCCATTGCATCCTGGGGCCCCCGGGGGACCTGGAGGTCCTTGTAAACCTGGAGTACCCTGCAAAACAGTGTCAGCAGAAAAAAAGTAACCCGAATCAATTAGAATATGTAGGACATGCATTTACACAGTATAGATTTGATAATGAGCAGTGTAACATCATTGCATGAGAGCCTAAAGTACCTCACCGGCAAACCATGGGAGCCAGCAAATCCCTCTCTGCCTTTGGGTCCCTGTCATGACAGTAACAAAATATGAATTATTTTAAAAGGCAGAGAAATGAAACAGAATGATGACCTGCTCTGCCACATACACCCAACAAACAACTACAGACACAAGTTTAGATGTAAGAATCATTTTACCGGATCTCCTTTCAATCCTGCAGGACCATCAAGCCCAGGGTTGCCCTGTCAAAGACAACCTCCTCTAATTTAAAAAGTAGGTACACAAATAGAAACACAGTATATACACCATTTGAGGTGATCTTTTACAGAATGTGGTCATACACCGAGTGCATCAATAAGTGCAAGGGCTGTTATTCTACCTTTGGACCTATGGGTCCAGCATGGCCATCTGGTCCTGGACGGCCTGGTGACCCTGGGGGACCTGGTTCTCCTAGAAAACCTTTGTCTCCCTGAGGGAATGGAACAAGTGTAAAAACATTGTAAATGTAAATGTCCTTAATGTTTAAGAGCGGGTGAAGGATCCTGAGTTTCTTGAATGTTTATTGCAATCAGCTACTAGTGCACACTGAAATGCTTAGTAAATAACCTACTAACTGCTGAATAACAATGCATGTCACTAATGTTGTTTAATGTCTGTATGTATTTTCTTTGATTTACAGGTGTCACAATTTTTCGTTTTTGCCGACGGATCATTGAAGAATCTTCAGCAGCAGGAGAACACAACTATATTGAGGTTGAAGAAGGTTTCA
Organism: Echeneis naucrates; assembly: GCF_900963305.1. Classification (NCBI taxonomy): domain Eukaryota; kingdom Metazoa; phylum Chordata; class Actinopteri; order Carangiformes; family Echeneidae; genus Echeneis; species Echeneis naucrates. The sequence continues at coordinate 11,267,636 of NC_042527.1, read as the reverse complement.
AGTGTCAGTTGAAGAAGTTTTTGGTAGTGGACAGGGAGACAATTTTTTTGCAAAAAATTTATGTCTAACATGTATAAAAGATATAAATCTTACATTTATTAATAAATAGCAAATTTGATTTGACACACTTTTAGAATTAGTGGCTATATAATTGCATTTGTTGATTGAAATATTAATTGGCACTGAGATTAATGTAAAACATAGAGGCATATCATTTTTGGCCCACTGGTGCTAACTACAAAGCACACTTAATTGAATCTTTCATACTTTAATCTAAAGCCCATGGCTGTAAACAATTGTATACAGTTATGTTAAGTGAAATAAGTTATTGGATGTAGGTTTAGTCATTTAAATCCCAGCAGTGAAGAATTAGTGTGATGTATGTCGACAATAGATGATCCACTCACCTTGCTACCTTTTACTCCTTCACAGCGGCACCTTGATTTTCCACGGTAATTACTCTAAAAATAAGTTGTGTGAATGGAAAACATTGTCAGATTAATTTGAAATTATTTTGATTTACACTGCAGTCAGATTTAATGTCATGTTCCATAAAAAATTATTTCTCCATCCAACCAATTCAGTTGTTAACACTATTGATCTTCTGACTTCAATCATTTCAACTGAGCCTGATCTTTCGTCTTGAAAACACTTTCAGTTTCTCTTTTGTTGAATCAGATTTATTTAGCTTTCCCTATTTGCACAGTCCCTGTCCTCCCCCTCGCCCTTTAACGGTTATGTGTTCGGCCCATAGCTTGGCTAGTTACTAAAGCAAGAGCAACTTTCACAGGCATCATATTTATCGCTAATTTGTTATTCCGGCAGTGAGTGGAGTTTACTTTGGGAGGATTTATGAAGGCAATTTTCTTAAACAACACCTTTAATGCTTCAGTTTTGTGGGGGCAGGGGGCAACACCTCATGAGTTTGTGCTCAACTCAGGGGTTTTTAATTTGAAAGCTGTAAACATAACTGCCAGAAAAACATTCATTGGACCTAAAAGACTAAAATGGGTAGCTACAGTAATAAAACAAGAGAAGCTGCCCAGCAGTTTGTAATTGGGGAAATAAAAGGTCAGCTATACTCCTGTATAAGTTACCATTTAAGTCAAAATAATACAATTCCAGATGCATTACATTACTAATTCACCTCAGTATTGTTTACTTGAGGCCTTTTTACTGTATCACTGTAAATTCCTGTAAATTTGCACATGAATTGAACAATAACTGGTTCTACAGTTACTAAATCAGAATCTGTTAAAGAGAATTTTTAGAATAGAAATTAAGTTTATACACTTGACAAATAGTCATTTCCTGTGTTTGTTAAGCATTATGATGGGATTCATTTTCACAAACAGGTCAAGATGGATTACTCCACTCTTTGTAACACAAAGATACAGTATCATCCTAAACTTGTTTCGATGTCCTGTACCTGTTCATTAAATTCAGAAGTCACTCACATTTTTACTCTAATTTCAACTCCTTACATTTCCATTCTCCTTCTACCTCTGCTCACATTGAATTTTCATTGTATCATTTCACCATTACCCGTCTTCCATGTTCTTTGCTTTTTCCACTGAACACTCAAAAAGGCCCACCAACATGGCCCGGTGAAGAAAGCTGTATACACTCAAAATGTTCAAACAGAGCCCAAACAAACTCACTTCTTCAAGATGTTTGCAGGATGATCGTAGACACAAACCAACCACAGAGTTGTATATCAAAGTTAAGGCAATGAAGAATGATCGGTGCTCACATTATACACAACAGGAAATACACAATCAACATAATGTCACTGAATGTTTCCTGTTCTGTTGCTAAAAATGGAAAAGGTGACACGAAAAAGTTGAATCTTTTTCGTAAAAGATCAGCGGAAGAGGGTTTGTGGCGTGATCTTATGCAATGTAGTTGCATGTCCACTTCAAAAGAAACAGTGAGCAAAGGATCACAAACATGACATACCTGTGTGTGAACAGTTTCATATAAAAGTCAAACTTCCAAAAAATATAGTACAAGCTAGCACAGTCAGTGTTTGAATTTGAATACCACTGAGTCTTTGCTGTTGGCTAATGAAATCACAATCTTTTATAATGTCAGTGATAGGAAAAAAAATATAGACAGCTTACATTTTTAGCCCCATCTGCCATCAGCATCAAAGCAAACAGAATCAGAGGAACTATTGGCACTGGCCCTCCCATGACTTTTCCTGCTCCAGTTCAGTCAGAAGCTCAGGGAACCACAGACATGGCAGAGAAGATGAATATCTTTTTCAGCATCCTCGTCATAAACCAGCTTTCTCAGTATACCCATCCACTGCTGTACCATGGGTGCTTTAAGGTCACTGCTTCAGTTCAGTCAAAGTTGTCCATCTAGGATGGACAGAACAGCTAGGAGAAGTTGTTTAACTTGATCCTGAAGAGAGAGGCGGTCTGTTCTCATGATGAATCCAACCCCAATCATGATCCCACTGCTCATCTCACTCCCAGCACTAACACATACTCACTTGGGTTTTTACAGACCTGGAGGCATTAGATTAGTTAAAATCCTTACAGAGATAATACTGCTTAGAATACACCCCAGGCCGCATGGAGATTAATTTCCACTCCTGAATTTGGGTGAGCCATGAATATTATACATTATGTGCATGATTAACTGCTATTTGAAGAATAAATGAGGTGGCTGGGGCAATGATTAATTAAAAAGTAAAATTATTTAATTGTTTTAACTATCACCATTTTATATACTGCATTTAATCTTGATGGAAATGTATACTTAGCATTGATATGTGAACTGATCCATGGCTAACAGGTGTCTTTGTTGTGTCATGTTTCCTTTTACTAACCACAGGAGGACAGCACTGAGACGAATCCTCATCGATGAAGAAGACGGATGACATGAGAGATGAGATCCTCATTTACTTTTAAGCATTTGTACACTCTCAGGTCAGTCCCATTGCAACGATCTTAATATCAAAACATTAATAGCTGAATGGAATGTATTTTACAATTCTGGTATTGGTAGCTGCAGAAATATTTCATCATATTTTCCCATTGGAGAAATCTTTCCAACCTTCAAAATTACATTTGTTGCCTACAAGTGAGGTTTTAGTGATATTTAGCAGAAAACTTTTTACAATCAAACAACATAAGTGAGTTTGTAGCAATAAGTAGAGCATGTAAAATATGTGCTTTTGTTCAGCTGCAGAATGCCCTTCTCATTGAGCTGTGTTACAGTTAAAATGATTTACTAAATAGTAAACATTTGTCGGGCCTGTCTCATGGTCTCATGAAGTTTGAAGGAATTTGCACCCCCTACTTTGCAAATCTATTTACTAAGACACTTCGTCCCTGTTTACTTTGATATTAAACACATCTGCGCCCTTGCATTCCAGTATAGACCCAATAAAAACGGACCTTCGCAGACTTAAAGCTGTATGTATACAAATGTTGCTGCTTTCCTGCTCTAAAGATTACACCTTAGGTCTCCTGCACACAAAGCCAACACACCATGAGTTAATGTACAATGGTGAATTTACCATTCTAGGGCAGGGTGGCCATAAAAAGGAGCTTTGAGGTAACCAGCAAGTGTTTAGGGTTGCACAGCACTCAAATAGATATTCTCTTTGGCACATTATTTATTATTTTGTGTTTATCCACACCCCCTGCGAGCCAGAAACGGATAAGCGGTTGAAGATGAATGCATGTGTTTATTCACTTACCATATGCACCACATACCTTGTAGCTGGTGCTAAACAGGACAACATTTAATCCATTGTCACTATAATATTTGCAGGTTGATCCTCTTACTGTTCATCTGCGTGCAGCAGCTCAATGCAGTAAGTCTCTCCATCTAGAGCTCCTAAATACACACACCAAACACCTACCTTGTATTTCATTAGTATGATACAAGTTAATTTCAAATATAGACTACCAATGATACTGCAAAATCATTTAGGGTTTACAAATTACCACCTACCCTTTTCAAATAGTAAAATAATAATATAACTGATGACATACATTACATGATTACATTACCCCTTAATAATCACCAAAGTTTTTGTATTTCTGTTACATGTAATTAGTTGCTTTCAAATGTTGCCATCCTCCTGTACTCTATGTCAAAACTTCAATGCATACTTTCTGTTGTTTTAGATTTACTGCTGTAAATTACACAAAATCTTTATCTTCAAGATCTTTATGATTTTATGGATGAGAAATGTACCCAGAGTTACTGATTTATCAAGCTACCGGGCACTGCACAAACACATCTATGCACCGTTAAGTTCATCAAGTTCAGTTTTCTTTGATACACTAAAAATTGAACTGCATGACCCCCTCATTTATGTATATGGGGTATCCACAAAACATTAGAATTTCATGAGACAAATGAAACACTGCCAGTAACAACAACCACAGAATTTACTACAGAGTTGAGTAATTACTTCTTTGACCCAAACAGAATTATGTCTTCAGCTTTATGTTGGAATTGTGTGTGACATATGTCATGTGAAGTTCAAGTTTAATAAGCGTACCTCTGACATTGATAGAAAATGAGGGCATGCCCTCAATGATTCTTCAAGATTTAATCAAAGATTGAATTAATTAATTATTAATTACAGTTTAATCTCTGCAAACACATTGACTGCTGCAGTTGCCTGGAAAAAAAATCAGTAGTTTATCAATGAAAAGGCAGGATACTAGTCAAATAGATGCTCTCAATGCACTTGGAGTCCCTGGGTACACATAACTTTCCACATATTCTTGCATATACATCACATCCTTAAATTCCCCAAATTGCTCAATTTGAACTTTGAATTACCTCATAGAAAAATTCCTCAACGTACTTGGCTTGTATGGAAAGAGTAAATGTTGCTCCTTCTGTTTTTACAGTATTTATTAACAGGCCACAAGACTGTTGGGTGTTTTTAACATAAATAAATATTCTATACTAGATTACATTTGTTGGAATGATATACAGACAAGGTTTGCTTCTTGTATATAGAGTATTTTTATTGGCTAATATGACAGCTGGTTAATTAAATCAACTCAAAATACTGCATGTTTTTAGGAATTTCAAAACATTGCCACTGTTACGTTACACACACCAATTTTTATTAGTCAGAACACGTTCTGAAAGTACTCTTCACATAAGTGTGCTATTTATGTAAAGTAACTCTCTGGGTTTTCATGAAAAAAACAAAACATTCAGAAACATTTTACTTTTTCTGTATTTATTAAATTATTACTTAACAGAATTAAAGGAGATCTAACAGAAACTACCCTACAGAATAACTTCTAAGTAGTTGAACAGTAGTGAAAACAGATGTGACAGTGATGTTGAATCTTGTTGCTACAGTTTATCTAGCAACTATGAGTGAGTTAGCACTTTGGGGTCCCAATTTCTCAAATGTACTAAATTTTGAGTAGTTTGTCCAGATGTTAGGCACGTGTTTAATGTTGATTGTTACAGCTACCCCTGAATATATTGACCAGAAGAGAAAGTGGGGCTGCTCAGTTATCCGATTTGGAGCTGAACTTGATTTCACCTGCATAAACGCCACCAAATATTTAGTAAAGCCTCAGGAAAACCAAATGTTTGTGACTGAGACACAAGGAACACAAAGGAAAACTTCCTGCACATTAGTATCCATGGGAACTCAATGGAGGTGTGGACTTAGAGTCTACATTTCAACAGGATTTCAGTACAGTATGAAAATGAAGCTCTGTGAGCTTTTTTTCTCATCAAGGTCAGAACATTCATTATTTACCCAAATCTGTTGTGAGAACACGGATTTGTTTAAAACTTTCTAATCATTTCTGAAAGGTCTCAACAGAGAAAAGTGTTGAATGTCAAGGCTGAGTCTCAAAGACATTAAATATTCATGAAGAACAGATATGAGAACTATGGCCTTACTGGATGTGACTGCTAATCTCCTTTGACCCCTTATTGACATATGCTCTCAGCACAGATACTCACACAGCCCCATCCACTCTGTTTCCTTTTCTCTAACACAGTGATGGTCAGATTGTATTTAAGGCGTGATTACACTCTTTTTGCCATTCTAGGGGAAGATTGAAGGCCCATGTCAGGGTAGAGACTGCTCTTTGTGTCGATGCCTTCCTGCTAAAGGTGCACGGGTATGAACTCTTTGTTCTCATGTTGTACATATTAAAGGTTTTCATTTGAGTAATATCTCTTAAAATACCTTTTCTGTGTTCATTAAGAAGGTCTATCCAGTGCACAAAAAATATAAAAAAAAAAAAAAACAATTATAATCAGAAATTATTTGCTAGATTTTACATTTTGCAAAATAGTCTAGCTTTTTGTGATTAATAACCACAAATATGCGTTTGTGTGTGCAATATTATAGTTATGTTATTCTACTATTCAGGAGGAATGGCTAAACACATAAAGTTGAATATCATAGCAGCAGACTTCCGAAGAGTGTTTTCTGCAACAACAGTGTGAGTTTAAAGTTTTTCCACACTTGAGGTTTCTCCTTGTAGGGAGCTCCAGGAAAGCAAGGCAAGCAGGGCTCCCAAGGACTAATGGGACCAAGAGGACATGAGGGGCCCCCTGGAGACAAAGGCAGAAGGGGAGCTGAGGGATTACGTGGTGCAGAGGGGCCCAAAGGAGACCGTGTTGGTTCAATATCCATGTGTATTTTCTACTTGGTAGTTGTGTCTAAGGCAGAATAGACATGAAAACACCATTAATCATCAGATAAGTTTACTTTTGTAAACATACTAGATATTAAGCAGTTTAGATTATAAAAGAAATAATTGTTTGGATGGGAAGTGAATAATGGTATCTGACTGTATGTGCCTGTAACATTTCAGGGTCAGACTGGTGCTCCTGGATTTCTTGGTGATGAGGGCTCATTTGTGAGTAAAGTGTGAATTCTTGTTACGCATTAGACAAGGGCACACTGTTCACCCTGACAATGACTGTCACTTTGAGGTGAATAACCCCCTGAAAGAACTCCACTAAATGCCCTCATCCTGTGCAGCTCTCAAACTGAATGCGGATTATACCTGGGTTGTTATCCCAGATATAATGAACATAAAGAATTGTACCCTATTTATTATCTGTGCTGAATTTGTTTTACTTCATGCTTCTGCAACATTGGAATTCCCCCTCTGTGTGACAAATAAGGAAATTTGAATTGAATGAAATGTAAAGGTGACACCATAAATGGATGTTACAGGGATTTGAAGCATGTGCCTGGTATTCCCTCTAATGGACACATGATGGTAGATGTGGACCTAATCTCTTCATGGGCTAATGCAGCTTGTGTTTAATAAATGCTTGAGTTGTTCAACTTAACCAGTGAATAGTTGTGAAATATTTCAAATTTAATATAATTGGACATTCCCTGACACTAATATTCTAGTATGAGCCAGTATAATCTAATATTGTGTGACTTTACTACACCACTAACGATATGATATTGATAAGGGTCATCCTGGAGCAGGAGGTGAGCCTGGTTTGCCAGGAGTGGATGGCTGTAATGGAGCGAAAGGATTACCAGGGGTACCTGGTAATCATGGTTTGGATGGTTTCCATGGGTCGCCTGTGAGTAGAAGTCCTATTCTGATTGTGACAGTCATTTCCTTACCTTTTCCAACCTTTAAATCAGTCCATATGTCGGATAATTTAAGCTTTGAATGTGTCTCATTCTCAGGGGTTACCTGGACCAAAGGGAATTAAAGGAGATCCTTACTATGTTGCCCTTCTGGTACTTCCTGTAGGTTCACCTACACAAGAATCAGTTAATTTGACCAGCTCAAAATCTGTTTCTATCTGTGCAGTGCATTGATTACTTAAAAAAAGTTGTTTCTATTTTCTCATCTTTCATTCATTTAATTTTACAGGGGGAACGTGGGAAAGATGGAGGACATGGTTTACCTGTATGTGTCATAGAGCACTATACCTTTGAGCTCACTTTGAGCATGGATTAAAAGTTATTGTGATATATATATCATTTTTTTCACTAAGGGACAAAAAGGAGACATTGGGCCCAAAGGCTACATCGGCCCTCCTGGTCCTACTGGACCTGAGGTACTTTTTAATATGTAGGTTATGACTTACTCAGATGATTATAACTTTCTTAGTTTCATTTCATTTTGAAGTTGAATATTATGCAGCAATATGTTGCACCATAAATGCTTATAATTTACTTTACAAGAGGAAATGTACTTTTTTTTTTTTTGAGAGTATGTGAAAAAATGTCTGTGTTCATGTGCAATTCCATTTAGGGTAAGACGGGATTGAAAGGTGTCAGAGGACTGCCAGTGAGTCATTTGTTTCATAATCTTTGGCAATGCATGTTGGAGAAAAAAAAATACTGCATGAATACACGCACTGTATATGTCACACACCATAATAACTTGACTATGATTGTTTTTTTGTGTAGGGAACCCCTGGACAACCACAGGCAGGAGATAAGGGTGATGATGTAAGAAATAATTTTAGTATTTCTCTGTCTAACATTATGCATTTAGAGCTTTGAGGTGTCTGTACATCTGTGCATCCATTTTAAAAGCTGACTAACCATCTTCACCTCTTATACACCATATTCCAGGGTGAGCAAGGCCCACCTGGCCCCCCAGGAATAGAAGAGATCAGAGAATTCCCTCCAGATTTTCTTCTACCCAAGGGCTACAAGGTAAAGACAAAGTCATTTCTTTTCATTAGATATTCCTGATTTTGGTTCATATGTAGATATGTCCATAGACAAATCCAACATACTTTGTCTTTGAATTTATCTGACCCCAGTCATTTTCATCAATTCAGACAATATTATGTTGCATCATTATTCAAATGTCTCTGCTTCTGCTTCTCAGGGAGACAAGGGTCTTCCTGGACCATGTGGACCCAAGGGAAGAAGTGTGAGTTTTATCTTAAATTTCTTTTAGGAGTCACTGCTTTTGATATTGATATTATGGTGTTTATTGTAACTATTAACTTGGGTTTTCTCTTAGTGGGATGTAGGAAGCTTCATACAAGACAATAAAGGGGAGCAAGGAATCTTTGGATTTCCTGGAATTCAGGTAAGTGACTTAAATCTGATTGTCCCTTAATTTTACTTATATATAATATTTTTAATGCCAGTATTTCTGTTCCAGGGTCTTCCGGGAATTTCTGGTAGAGATGGGCTAAGTGGACCTCAGGTATGCTTGTCATATAATCAGGCATTCCTTTCAGTTCTTATAATAAACAATTATTTTAGGTAAAAAACAATAGTTGGCAGCACAGTGGCATTGTATTTAGCGCTATCCACAACAAGGCCTTTCTCTGCGGAGTTTGCATGTTCTCCCTGTGCCTGCGTGTTGACATGTTTAAGTTAATTGGTAACTCTAAATTGTCTGTAGGTGTGAGTGTGAGTGGTTGTTGGTCTCTGTCTGTCTCTGTGATGGACTGGTGGCCTGTCCAGGGTGTACCCTGCCCTCGCCCATTGTGAGCTGGGATTGGCTCCAGCACCACCCTACGACCTGTAAACAGATAAGTGGTAGACGATAAATGACTGAGTGAATAAACAATTGTACATTTTCAGGGTGTCCGTGGAGACCAAGGACTTCCAGGCCCCAGCGGAAGAATTGGTCCAAAGGTAAGCTTTGTATAAATATCTAAGCAAGCTCTACATCCAAGCCAAGCTTATCTAAAAACAGCGATAGATCACTGAAAGCTGTATAGACTCTAGCAGGATTGATGTTGGTGTCTTTGTATGCAATTAGAGATGATAGAGGCTTTCAGAAAAGCAATCTGCTGCCCTCTTGTGGTTGTTCAATGGGACAGTTGCAGATCATGATCATATCAAATAAGTGATTTTGTTTACAACTGTATCATTATTTTGCTTAAGAATGTGGTTTCTGTTCTTGCATTCAACAGGGCTATGCAGGAACTCCAGGTCCCCCTGGCTCAACTTATATACCCGATGGAAGTGATGCCAGAGGTGAGCTCACTGTACTAACTATACTCAGCTAACTACTTGGGCTCAGTCTGGTGGCATTATTCCATTCTAGACAACCCCCCCCCCCCCCCCCCAAAAAAAAAAAAAAAAAAAAAAAAACTATTTACTTTTTTTTTTCCAAGCCCCCCTCTTCACTGTTGTTACAACAACTGTTACAACAGTTTGTTGTTGCAACAGTGATATTTTGACCAAAATTCTTGGATGCTACTGTTCAGTTAGTAAATAGTCAAAACTTGTATTTCAATAATGAAGCAACTCTGACTTCTTCACTGTTCTGCATCTTCATGTTTCAGGTGAAAAAGGTGAGCGTGGGTATCCAGGAGCTTCTGGACTGCCAGGTGACCCAGGGGACATGGGCATGCACGGACCCCCAGGCCCAGCAGGCTTAACAATACCAGGTCAGAGTTCTTGTCTCTATTCTCTATGTTTCAGGCTGCAAGTATCTTTAGGGACTATATGAATCTATATTCAGACTTGTCAGGACTTCCTTACTGGAATTCCTGTTGACATCATATTATCTATCACCTTTTGTGGTGGAACCAGGTCTACCTGGTGCTCGAGGGCCCCAAGGTCCAAAGGGCTACAAGGGAGAGCCTGGAACATATAGCAACTTTGGAATCAATCCACTTCCAGGACCAAAGGGAATGAAGGGACACCCTGGACCTAAAGGTGTCATGGGCCATCCTGGTCCTCCAGGTATAGCTGATTTCATTGTGATTATTGCACAACACCAGAGTTTTCTGCATTTCTCTGTAACTCTCGCAAATATAATTTCAATTGTGTGTGTGTGTGTGTGTGTGTGTGTGTGTGTGTGTGGTGCATCGTGCTCTGTGGGCTCTGACTAGGATGCGGAGGTGAGTTATGAATTTTGTAGTGGGGTATTATTACTAACCCAAATTACTAAATAAACCAGTCAGATTAGTTGAGTAATTTTTTTCTGATTGATCATGCAGATTACGACTGTGAGCCTGGCTCCCCAGGTGACAATGGTGACCCAGGATTCCAAGGAACTCCTGGAAACAAAGGGCTCAAAGGGATTAAAGGTGATTCACGACTGATTGTGTCCATCTATTGCTAGTAAGATTGTAATGAAAAGAAATTCTGTTTTTCTCTATACCTACTAACCTGTTAAATCTAAAATCATTCAATGGGAATTTCCTGGAGGTTAACTGAAATGGGTTTTTGATGTTTAATATAGTACTTCATGTATGATTAAGGGCGAGTGATAGTGTTGGAGTTAATGTTAATTTATCATCATAGTTATATATTTTTGCCATCCCTGCAGGTTGTCCTGGGACATGTGAATGCTCCTTCGGTGGGGGAATACCAGGGCCCCCTGGTCCACCTGGTGTCCCAGGATCTCCAGGGTTACCTGGAATTCAAGGTCTTCAGGGTGATCCTGGACTTAAAGGAGATGATGGACCAACAGGACAACAAGTAGGCCTAAGGATACCAGGACTCCAACTAGAAAATTGATTGTCATTTTCCAAGTAGGGCTGCAGGGTTTGCAAAAAAATAATGTTGTGATTATTTTGGTAGATATTGTGGTTTGAGAAATGCGATCTTCATTGGACTGGTTGTTTTGCATTTTAATTTATACTGAAAAAAAAAAAAAAAAAAACAAAACTATATGGCATGAGAATCTGATTTTGTGCATTTATAGCACCAATTAATGATCAATTCTTAATGAATTGTATCAAATAATTGTCAAGCCCTATTTTAAAGTCTGTTAGCATGTCTTCTCTTCTAGGGTTTTCAAGGAATTCCAGGTGTGAAAGGCCAAAAAGGTCAGAAAGGTGATTCCTTTGTGATAGATGGTAAAGGTGAGCAAGCAATTTAAAGTTATTATACAAGCAAAATATTAGGTGCTTTAAATACTAACTTTACAGAGGATTGGATAAATTTTAACAATTTTACACTAAATGACATTTACTCATGTGTTGCTTTCAGTCAAAGCCAGTTGCCACAATGAAGCTTCAGTGCAGTAGGAAAGGTTGGTTTATAGCCTACAATTCATTAGTTTGCTCCACTATCTGAGGACAGCCTGGACTGTAATTGCTGAAATGGAGGAGCACAGTGGCTGAGAACAAGAATAAGCCTGCACAACTGAAATAAAACACGTGGGTGCAGACCACAGTGTCATTATGAGGTCAAGCATGAGGTAGCTTTTACTTGATTTGGACAGCCATGGATAGTCAGTGTAGGCTGAAGAGCAGCAGAGTCACATAGGCCCTCTTAGGTGGATATGGCCTTAGGCTGATTTCTGTTATGTATAGTGAAAAGTCTGTGAGTCAGATGCAACATGGGCAGAGAAGGATAGCTAATCATCAAACATGACACCCAGGTTTCCTAAGACCTTGGATAAGGTAAGGGATGAAGAGGTAATCTTGATGATGATTTAATGATGGAGAGCCTGCTGAGCTAGAATGATTAAGAGTTCAGTCTTAGACATGTTTAGCTGGAGGTCGCAAGCCTTTATCCATGTGGATATGTGAAAGAGATGCTATAGATGTATTCATTGATAGGAATCCTTTGATCTTGGATTGTCTTTTAGGCTGTCCATATCACCAAGGATGAACATGAGGCAGTCATTCTGAGGAATGGAAGAGTTTTGCTAATTTATCCACACAATAACTGAGTTCTTATGGTGATTGGCAAACAGCTTCAGTGCTTCAAGTAGAGCTGATTCTCCCACCATCAATTGCATCATCTATATTAAAATAAAATAAAATGAGCTTAGGTGAAAACAGCTAACTTTTGAAATATTAAGGACCAATTGCATGCAGTTGAGTATGATCTCTAAATTAGCAACATGAGTGTTTTGTTTTGTTGGGGCTGCAAGCTCATTCAAACTCTCCTACTGACCACAACATACACCATTGTTAATGTGCTTTCAGTAGAAGAAAGTATTCAGTGCACAGGTTTATTTGTGAATAAGATAATAAGAAGCATGCTTTGTTACCCCTGCAGCCTCCAACACCTTCCTCTTTTTATTGTAAAAGATCGCTGTATTCATCTGTACAGTAGACGAAAGAAACTAAGTTGTATTTGAATATTTAAACATCAATATCCTAATCTACTTTTCTGTCTTGTTGCTGAAAGGTGCCAAGGGTGACCGAGGACCCCTCGGGCATTCTGGCCTTCCTGGGGCAACAGGTAGGCCAGGACAGGATGGTCCCCCTGGCCTTATGGGAGAACCTGGACCACCAGTGAGTGTGAAGATTTCATACACTGAGAGTATAATTCATAGAAGAGGATACACTCAGACTTATTGCACAAATTTTTCAGGGTACTGGATATGTAGGAGTACCTGGTACCAAAGGTGACCATGGTGTTGCTGGACCCAAAGGCTTTCCAGGGTCTGTAGGCCCTCCTGGTCCTGGTTTCTCAGGTCCCCAAGGGCCACCCGGGCCTCAAGGAAATCAGGGATCTCCTGGTGCTCTAGGAATACCTGGCCGACCAGGCCCCCCAGGTCAGAGCCTGCCTCCATTTCTGTGGTTTTCACTTTTTATTACATTCTTTCCAACACTGAGCCAGATGTCACCACCTCAAAATGTTACTTTGTTTCATCAGGTGAAATTGAGCCATGCTGTCATGAAATTGAAATTGGAGCACCTGGTCCTAAGGGTGAGCGAGGTTTTCCAGGTGGGTTATACATGTATTCTGCTAAGATACCTTAATGATGGATAAAATTATCCCATTTTTTAACATTTCAAAATAATAGTGATTGCGACTTTGGTTGTTGGCCAGTCCAGCAATGTCTATCTGAAGAGTTGCATGATATTACTACTGAAGTCATACAAGTGACAGATCTGTGAGCTACTAGTGCAAAGGTTGGTATTAGTATTGGCTTGACAGACTGCCATGAAAGATTCTTTTAGTCCCTTCATTTTGGACCATTAGCCCATGTTACAATTCTTTTGAATGTTTATTTTGTGTCTCGTAGGGAGTCCAGGTGACCCTGGAAGAGATGGTTTTCCTGGAACTCCAGGACAGCCTGGCCCGAAAGGCATTACAGGAGATAATGGTGATACTGTGATAACTGGACTGCCGGGTAATGACTAAATGTTGACAAATTAACATAGAATCATTCTTATTACACAAGCAAACCCTTGTGGTGGAAAATTTGATTGTAAGTCTCTTATTTGTGAAAGGACCTCAAGGTTTAAATGGTGATCCAGGTGACCCTGGTCCCAGAGGGATTAGCTTGGATGGCCCTACAGGTCCTCCTGGTTTACCAGGACTTTTAGGCAGGAAGGGAAGCCCAGGAGACATCCTCTCTGCCAGTCTAGGATTTCCTGGCCCACCTGGCCGCCAAGGGGCAGTTGGGACAAATGGTCTTCGTGGCTCTCCTGGAAATCCAGGGTTTCCAGGTAAAACTAATTTAGAACACAAGACTTAATTAATATGACCAACAAAAACCATGTACTTTCCACTCTTTACTGTTCAGTGGAATCATTGACCAATATACTGGTGTTTTGTAATCATAGGCAGACAAGGCCAACCTGGGCAACCGGGCCCTAAAGGAGAGCCAGGATTCATTGGTGACCCTGGTGAAATTGGTTGGCCAGGCCCAGCTTGTACTCTGTGTGAGCTGTATGGATTTCCAGGCCCTCCAGGACCTCCAGGAAATCCTGGGCAAATCGGACTACCGGGTAATTGAATGGCAACAGCAGGGAATATTAAAGATGTGATTCTGAGTGAAGTGTGCTTAGGTTGTAACTAGAGCATATTATATTCATGCATATTTTACTGCATGACTATTTAACCATCCATTTACATATTTCTCCATTAACTTTTACAATAGGCAATGGTGGTCAGAAGGGTTTGAAGGGAGATCCAGGTCTACCTGGTTTTCCACAGAAGGGGCCAAAAGGTTTCTCTGGCCCTCCTGGTTTACCAGGCCCAACTGGAACAAGAGGCACCACTGGCCCCCCAGGAGATCCTGGGCTTGATGGTTGGCCAGGTCCAAAAGGTGAATAGAAGCTTTATTTTTATTTTTATTTTTTTTTACTTGATAATTGCATGATTTGTCCCCAGTCAGTTTGCTTTTATTGACTTGTTCGTAACCATCTTGTACAGGGAAGCCAACAATGATCACACTGTCAAACTATGTTACCCATCACCTTCAGCTCAATGCTCCAAGATAGAAGTCTTACGGATATTGTGACAAGTGTCCGTACTGAAGTCTTGCTACCAACTAGTCTGTCTTTATTTACATGAGATTTTCCTTTAAATTTGTCCAGGTAGAACAGGCAACTCTGGCAGAATGGGAGCAAGAGGGTTGTCAGGTCATCCAGGACCTCCTGGACCCATAGGTAAGCCAGGAGAGAGAGGCCTTAATGGTCAACCAGGTGACCCAGGAGACCCGGGACTGCCTGGTAATAAAGGTAGGAATCTGTTTCAACTACATTAAGACTACATTTGTAGCTACTAAAATCCAAATTTGGGTTTAGCAGGGATGATTGAGAAAGTCAAAAAAGGAGCTTACAACACAGTTTCTTCTTGCCTTTTGTTATTTATCCAGGTTTGCCTGGTCTGCCTGGATTACCAAGCCCACCAAGGGTTGTCAATATAATGAAGGGCCCAAAAGGACTTTTAGGATGGAATGGTCAACCAGGCCAACCAGGACTTGAAGGCAAGGGAGTTGTCATTTCAATGATATATCTTTTTTAAACTAGTAGTGTGTTTCTTCACTAGAATGACATATTGAATTGGATAACCCATGTTGGGACAATGTGTCTGATTTGTTTTGTCCTCTATAGGTTCAAAGGGCATCAGAGGAATACCAGGTCACTCAGGGCCTGATGGGGCAGCTGGTTTAGCAGGGCCTAAAGGCAACATTGGTACTCCAGGAAGACCAGGAATATCAGGCACCCCTGGCTACCCTGGAATCAAAGGTTTCCCTGGCCCAAGGGGATATCTTGGGCAAGATGGAGATCCGGTATACAATGGACCAAATTCAATTTATTACTATTTCAGAAACAATTTCCTGTGCTCAGTTTCTTTTTATTTTGACCAGAGACATTAAAATGAGTTGTTACAAATACTGTAGTCACACTATAATAAAAGTTACATGCTTAACATATAATTTCTTACAATATAGATTGGAATGTTTTGCATGCTATGACATCTTTTGTGGGGAATCCAGCATTAATTAAGTTGTTGGGCAGTGCAGATCACTTATGCTGTCTTTCTATCCTTACTTGTTTAATGTACACCTTTGTTACACCTAAGAAAGTGATAGTTTGAATGTGTTTTCATAGGGAAATCCTGGGCTTGAAGGACATAGGGGCATACCAGGGGTACCAGGTTTTCCAGGTCCCAAAGGTGAGTGGTAAAATAGGATAGTGTGTTTTTCATAATGCATCTCGCTCAGGATTCTTTCTATATTTCACGCAGTTGGAATGAACCTATTTGAACCTCTCCAAATATGTACTAGGTGAGCCAGGACGGTCTTATGGACTACCAGGCACACCAGGACCAAAAGGATTGCCAGGGGAAGATGGACCAAGAGGTGACTTGAGAAAATGCCATACTGAACACAAAGTACTAAATTAGAACAGAAATTATTATTTAGAAAATCATTGGACAGACAAAAGGTCAGTCAGTTTCCTAGACTACAGTAAATGGACATACTAATGTAAGCCATGATATGAGACATATGACATATTAAGTAAAAATCATGAATCATCTTGTTAAAGTGACTCCTGTCAGTGAATCGGATAAAGTAAAAAATAAAAAAATTAATTCTTTAAGTAGATGTGTTCGAAGCAAGAAAAATAGGAAATTGTAAAGATGTGAGCAACTTTGAAACAGGCCAAACTCTGATACCTAGAAGATTTGATCAGAGCATCTCCAAGACAGCAACTGTCATGGGATGTTTACGGTCTGCAGTAGTCACTATCTACCAGAAGTGGTCCAAGGAAGGAAAGACAGGGTCATCCATTGATGTGCTTGGGGAACAAAAGTTTGCCCTTGTGGTGCAATTCAACAGCATAGACACTCCAGCTCAAATAGCTGGAAAGGTTAATGCTGGTTCTAATACAAACGAGTCAGAACACA
The DNA here is from genome assembly GCF_900963305.1 of Echeneis naucrates. Lineage (NCBI taxonomy): Eukaryota > Metazoa > Chordata > Actinopteri > Carangiformes > Echeneidae > Echeneis > Echeneis naucrates. The sequence continues at coordinate 11,250,601 of NC_042527.1, read as the reverse complement.
GCAAACTGCTGTGTGTTGCATATCGGGCTGGATGCAGACCATTCAGTATGCCCATGACTCCCATCCAGTGTCTACAATGGGCATATTAGCGTCAGAACTGGACCACGGAGCCATGGAATAATGTGATGCATATGTGTTGCTTATCTGGGTAAGACATAGCACCATAATGCAGTCTTCCTAAACTGCATTTGCCTCGTTTAGCAGGATAATGTTCCCTGCCAAACTGCAAAAGATAAAGAACACAAGATAAGATATAAATATCTGCAAAATATTGTCCTCCAGCATCCAGAGGGAGTCCCGGCGATCCAGGTGCCCCAGCGCCCATAGGAAGGCCCGGAGAGCCTGGAATACCAGGCACTCCAGGGGAACCAGGAGGAGAAGGATGGCCAGGTGATTTCCAGTGGATTTTGAATCAGAGAAATAATGTACTATAACAATCATTTTAAAAGTTAATATTTAAAGACAACAGTAAAGGTTCATGTTTAATATATGAACGCTGACAAGGTTGAATTCAAAAGAAGAATAAGATCTTGCAAGGTCTCCTTTCACGCCGGTGTATATAATCAGGAAAATAAAGTAAGTAATGGCAATGTGCCAATAACATGGATAATTTGTTATTAGATGATATAGTGTAAAGATTTTGAGTTGTAATTTAATGGTAACAAATCAGCTCCAGTTTAGTTGATAGTGAATTTTTACTTTGTCCCATTACTGAGCAAATTTTTTTGCATTTATATGTACATCTCTACAGGGTTACCTGGGCCTCCTGGCATACCTGGCTATCCAGGTATTCAAGGTATTCCAGGAGATCCCGGAGGTCGTGGAGAACCAGGTCCACCTGGCCCACATGGCCCCCCAGGTACTAAAACAAGATCCTGTGCTTGTGCCATTATTAGACACAATGAAGACAGAAAACTTACACAAAAAACCAAAGCAAAAACACAGTTGTTTTTTTCTACATTATGTTGTTATTTATTTATTTATTTATTTATTTATTTATTTATTTATTTATTTTTTGACAGGGCCATATGGACCACCGGGTCTGGATGGATTGGATGGCCTTAGAGGTCCAAAGGGGATTAAAGGAACAAGGGGTAAGAGAGATTTAAAAAAAGGTGAAACAACAGTTGCATATCTTCTGTTGCTATTGAATGCTCTTCATATAACAAAGTCCTGTTTATTCTTATGGTTCATCTTCAGAAGTGCTTTTGTGTCATATGTAATTCAGACATGAGTAAATAAGAGCACATGCAACACTGTTATACTGTGGTATATATTTTAATTTATCACGTCAAGCCAAAGATGTCCCTGGCCCACGAGGGCCACCTGGAATTCCTGGATTCAAAGGTCTGAGGGGTCTTCCAGGACCTCCAGGAGCCTCATTTCCTGGGCCTAAAGGCCCAAGGGGCCCACCCGGTGACAATGGTATTATATTTATATTATGTCATTTATTTCAAAATGGTGAAGAAATTAAAAGAAGAAATTGTTTTTCCCAACACAATTTTTCTCACACAGCTGTACAATTTACAAACATCCTATTTTGATTTTAAGCTATTGTCCCACCACAGTGGTACTGGTGTAAGTTTTACCATACAGTACTTGTGGTATTGTTTTCCTCTGTCACTCTCTCTTTGTCGATATATTCTTGAGAGTAGGACTACAGCGATCTACATTTCCTCCCTCAGGTCATCCAGGTTTAACAGGGGAACCAGGTTACTGTGGTACAAACTGCACATCTTCACCAGGACCACAAGGAGATATAGGATATGAAGGCCCTTCAGGACTCCCAGGTATGTGTGTATGTACTATAACAATTTAATGTCCTTATTATAGCCAATTCTTTGCTTTATTTAGTTAAGAGCATTTATTTTATTTATTTATTTTTTGCACGTCCTTTTGATCTGTCACACCATATCTTTGATTTTGTGTTGCTTTGTTAGGTGCCCCAGGGCCAAGGGGCCCCCCAGGCGGCATTAGTTTACACAGAGGAGATCCAGGACCAAATGGCCTCCCTGGGTTACCTGGCCCTAAGGGAGAAAGGGGATTCCAAGGACCTCCTGGACCTCAGAATCACCCCGGCTCTCCTGGTCCAAAAGGTAAATTAGAGTGGAAGACTGCCATCATCACTCAACATCCACTTTAACGTACTCCAAATGTTGTTGCACATTAACAGGTGAGAGAGGCGAAATTGGCCCCAGGGGTGCGTTTGGACCCAAAGGTCAGCAAGGTGTCCCTGGGCCCCACGGCCTGAAAGGACTAACTGGTCCAACTGGAGAGAGGGGTGAGTGGCTCTGTGGCGAAGCAGTATTCATAGTATTTACAGCAGAGGTCAACAGGAAACATAGAAAGAGAAAGGCAGGTGAAAATATTATATAAACAAGCTAAATATGGCTTGAGATTAATTATATTAAATGATTATTTTGTTTCACTGCCATTAGTTGATATTGTATTTTCATTGATTCAATACTACTAAAATCTTACATAAATGTAAATAAATAACATATAAAAGTTACTACATTACATTTGTGTTTTTGAAAGGTGTCAAGGGTCCTCCTGGTGATTCCATCAGTCGATGTGCAGAGACTGCTCCCGCTGGACCTCCTGGGCCAAGTGGTTCCCCAGGACCAATGGGATTCCCTGGTGATAAGGGTCCTCCTGGGACTCCAGGATATAAAGGTAAGATAGTTTAATACATCACATTTTTAGTAATTACCCTTGGAATCTATAACTTGTGTATCTGTGTAAATATGCATTTGTCTTTATTTGTATCTCTGTTCCAGGACAGAAGGGTTCTAAAGGGTCTATGGGTCTCCCTGGTCACCTAGGGGCTGGTGGTCCTGATGGTCCTGTTGGAGACCCAGGAGAAGCTGGTCCACAAGGATTTACTGGACCTCAAGGTTAGAAATCAGAGGCGGTCATGTAACAATCCCAGCCTTTATTTTGTTTAATAAAGTGGATAAAATCCAAGATAGGTTCTATCCAAAAAACGTAAAAATCTGATCACCACCAAAAGCTTCATTGTGTCCTCGAAAGAGGAACTGTGTGGAAAGTATCTAATTTAAATGCTGTGGTCATTCACTCTGGGCCACAGATAAAGTTATTGCCAGTAAACAGCTAAGCTTTTTTACCCCAAATCAATGCTACGTGTTTTCATCCTGCAGGTTTCCCAGGTGTACCTGGGGATCCAGGTGAGCCAGGGCATCTGAGGGCACTGAGATCAGGCTACCTTTTAGTTTTACACAGCCAATCAGTTCAGGTGCCACAGTGCCCTGAAGGCAGCATTCAGCTTTGGGTGGGCTACAGTCTGGTGTACTTGGAGGGACAAGAGAGGGCTCACACACAAGACCTGGGTAAGAGTTTGCACAAAGTGATACTTCTGCTGGTGCCTTGAAATCAGTTTAATCTTGCTAAAGGATGTGTTTTTCTTGACATTTCTGTTTGATTCGACCTGCTCTATGCAGGCCAGGCGGGCTCCTGCCTCCGTGTTTTCTCCACCATGCCTTTCTCCTATTGCAATAAAGCTGCCTGTCACTACTCCAGTCGCAATGACAAATCCTATTGGTTATCCACCACTGCTTCCATACCCATGATGCCAGTGTTTGGCCAGGAGATTAGCGCCCACATCAGCCGCTGCATTGTCTGTGAGACAATATCACCTGCAGTGGCTTTCCACAGCCAGGATCACACAATTCCCGTATGCCCACCTGGCTGGAGGAGTCTGTGGACAGGGTACTCTTTCCTCCTGGTGAGTGGGATTAAAATGTCTTGGTGTGAGGATGAAAGAAAAGTGTCTCAGCTCAATGTCCTCTTGCTCCTTTTTCCTGTCTTCAGAACACTGGGGCAGGTGGTGAAGGTGGTGGCCAGTCTCTGACCTCGTCTGGAAGCTGCCTGAAGGATTTCAGGACTCATCCCTTTATAGAGTGCCAGGGTGCGCGAGGCTCCTGTTCCTACTTCAGCAACCTCTACAGTTTTTGGCTAACTACTGTGAGTCAGACAGAGCAGTTTATGACTGCAGAGCCTAGCACTATCAAATCGGCTGACCAGCAGCGACATAAGACCAGTCAGTGTCATGTTTGCTTGTCTTCTCATCACTTTTAGTGTCAAAATCTGAGACTCATTACCACTCGGGTTGATATCTGGATCATATTTGGGCAGAGAAAATATGGTTTGAGAAGTTATACAAAGTTCCTGTTATCTGAACAAATCTTTTTATACAATGCTACTTTTACTGTGTCTTTTCTTATTTTAATGAAGTGCTGTTTCTACAAGAGAAGAGATCATTTTGCTGCTGTACCTTAACATTTTATATTCACCCAGTTTTTCAGTTCACTGGTGAATGATATTGTCTTAAAAAGTTTTGCCATTCAGAGTAATTCAGGGTTCAGCATGTTCATCATGAGGTATGCCAAATGAATAAATAAAACAGGATACAATTTTTCCGTAGTGGGTTTAAAGTTCATATTTATTTATTTCTCTCAACAGAACCCAAGTGACAATCAGTATACAGTACTTTTTTCCTCAAACATTTTTTCTATTTCTTTTTTATTACGCAAAACAAGAGAACACTCAGTGCAATAGGACGGAGGACAGTGCTGTGCTCTCTCTACCTTTTCACAGTGCACATTTATACACACAAAAAGATTGTACATCATCATTATTACATTTCCAACCTCCACCCACCAGCGTCATGGATCGGGCAAAGTGTGAATGTCTTAAAACAATCATCTTTAAAGTTTCAACTTGCATACAGTGTAGCTTGGCGCGTGCGCACGTACACACACACACACACACACACACACACACACAGAAATATGCACAGGTCTCTCCCTCACATACACACACACACAGGTACAACACAGAGGGACCTCTGTAGCATTGATTCTCACCAGAGAGGAGGGGTACTGCACTTGCACACGGAGGGCTAGGTCATTTGTCAAACCCATACTATTTTGGCAATGTTGACATTGTATTTTAATGTGCAAAAACAACCAATTTAGAGGACATAAGCAGAAGGCTGAGGTAGAGGGGGAGAGTTGGGGGAACTCTATATAACTAGCCTGATTACATGTGATGGATTAAATGGATTGGTAGTGCAGTTTGGTTTGTTTTTTTTTTCTTTTCCATTTTTTCAAAGCCTTAAATATTTGTAGGCCCATGTGCAACCCCTGTCCTTTTAACTGGTTAGAGCTGTTGCCATGTGATAGGTCCTATTAATGATTTGATCTCTGAACTGGTCGCCAGCCAATTAAATTGGGAATATTGTCAGAGACAACCAATCAAAGTTAACTGTCACACACAGCCAGTCTCCTGAGGCTTTACCTCCCAGCCAATAAACAAAAACTTACATGGCACAGCTTGCTACTCCTAAGATTTTAAAAAATATATATATATAGATATATATATATATATATATATGTAAGCATAATCTTGAAAGTTATTTCTTAAGCAAGTGCATATGGCTATTATAATCTGCAGTAAAATTAAGAAATGCTCTAAAAGCTCAGGTGTTGATTGTACGGGCTGGTCGTTGGCATCAAGTATTTACACTGTGTCATGGTGCCGCAGTGTGCATGGCAAAATAAGGGCACTGGTACTTGCCAGCTATAGCCTCCAACTCCATGTCAAATAACCAAGCATCCCCAAGTGTTACCACACCCATATATCACTTTTACAGGCTTTGGCTGGTTTTGGAAATTATATGGAAATTAAACTGTTAAATGCATGTTCTAATTTACTACTTTCCCATCCTGCCCTCATTGTGTATCTTACAATATAGCAGAAACATTTCACACCTGTGTCATCTACATGCCGGCCAATGGGTATACCAATAGAACGATTCAAAAGGCTTTGATTCAGTGACTACACAGCTTGTTACTGTAATATACAAACCAAAGCACACAAAGTTTCCTGTCTTGGTTCTAGGACCAACTGTTGTACATTCTACAACATACTGGACCAGGCATGGAAGGGGCGCTGTAATCTAAAGCACGGTGACATTGACTCCTCAACTTACAATACAACAGTGAAAATGTAAAGTACATATAGATAAAATTGAATAGTCCATTCACTTTAGTGCTTTGAGCACAAAAAGGTTTGAGCATCAGAAAATTATGCTACTACAGTACAAGTATTAATAGATTATGCTTTCAAATGTAAAATAACCAAACCAAAATAACTTAAACATTAGTTTGCATCTACACCTACTATACATAATTTAAGATGCTTTTCAGTCCCCATCTCATTTAAAAAATATCTATTCATCAAATATCTATTCTACTAATTATATTACAAGAATCCACTTACAGGAAATAGAAAAATATCAAATATCACCACTGATGATAAGAAAACATGACAACCTGAACAAGCAGAAATATTGCTATGGTAACCACCATTGTCCTTTGACATCAGCAAGTATCCTCCCCCTGGTACTCTTCTGATGCCCCCCTGATGTTGCAGGGTGGAATCAGCACAACACAGAGGAGAGAGGAAGTGGATCATTTCGGGTCGTGTGGTCAGGAGGAGTAAACGTGTTGTCAGATGGCTGTATCCCAGAATACGGTCGTCTGTGTGGGGTAAGGGGGAGGACGGATCTTTTTGGCCCCGCTGCTTTTCCCCCAGCTTGTGTTTTCTTGCTTGCACTGACTCCGCTCCTGGAGCCGGTCCTCGTTCCTGTCTGGAGGAGGAGGAAGAGGCCTCTCCAGAGATCTCTGCAGATGAGGATGCTGTCTGGAGCGAATTTCCATGCAGAGGGTCCGTTTTCTCTCAATCTGTTCTAGCATGGTGGTGTCTCCACACATCCATGGCATCTGGGGCATCTGAGGGACAGTCAGAGCTTTAAGTGAGGCAGCTTGACTTTAGAGTAATTTTCAAACTTAATAGACCTGAAAACTTGATATTTTAAGTATTGCATTTTTGTTTTTCAGAAAGAAAGATAGAGTTGCAGAAATGTCTCAAGTGACACTGAGAGCAAAATTCCCATCATAAAAACTGAGAACGGAGGTCATCGAACACACAACAAACAAATATTCATACCTGATTTTGATGTGTCTCTGCTGCTCTCCTTTGTGGCGTTCCCAGAGGTGACGGGTTCGCAGGCATGGAAGGTGAGCGGCCATACTTTGGGAGTGCTTTCAAATCAGAAAAGAAAAATCACACATAGCATTTAAATACCATTTTATTCATCTGAATGCAGCATCAGATTCTGAAAACTCACCATTTCCTATTCCTGCCGTCATTGGTGGGCTACCAGATGATCTTACATGGTGAGTAGGTGTCGTCGTGGATGAATGCTGCCCTGAAAATGTGCCGCCATTCCTCTCTTGTGCTTTTGATTGGTCCATGATGTAATTTCCTCTGTTGTCTCGTCGCGGCGTGCCATCTGATCTCTTGTTGTTCTTCACATCATGATGATGCTGTTCCAAGCCATTTAGAGTCCTGTCTTTGCTGTTCCGCCTCACCTCAAGCCCGGTTTTGCTCAGATCTTTGCTGTCCTGTCTGGGTAGAGGAGGAGGAGGAAGATCTCCATTGTGGCAGCTGCACTCCCTGCCATCATGCTTGGACTCAGAGCTGTAGCCGACTCTGTCCTTGCTGTTGCTGCCTCTGGATGTTTCTTGTCTGGGCAGGATCTCAGGTGGTTGGTCAATTCTACCTTCATGCCTATGCTCCATGTCACTCCTTGCTCTCTCTTTGCTATCCTGTCGGGGTAATAAATCAGGATGGTAGTCCTTGCTATCATGCCTATAATCTCCAGTTCTGGCTCTGTCTTTGCTCTCCTGTCGTGGTATAAGCTCAGGTGGCCTGTCTCTACTTTCATGCTTTGAGTCCACACCGTTCCTTGTTCTTTCTTTGCTATCTTGTCGGGGTAAGAGCTCAGGTGGCTGATCTAGCAGTCTCTCTCTGCTTTCATGTCTACAGTCTACACCGTTTCTGGCCCTTTCCTTGCTGTCCTGTCTCGGTAGCAGCTCAGGGGGCTGATCTAGCAGTCTCTCTCTGTCCTTGCTGTCCTGTCTCAGCATAGACTCCATTCCATGTCCCCCACTTCTGTCTTTGCTGTCTCTTCTCGGCATCAATTCGCCGTTGCTTATCCCTCTGTCCTTGGAGTCTCGTCTTATCAAAGAAATGGGTTCTAAGGAGCTGCAGCCCCTGTCTTTGGAGTCCCGTCTCACAGGGATGGGCTCCATACCGCTGCAGCCCTGGTCCCTGCTGTCCCTGCTGTCCCTGTGAACAGGTGGTACCTCTACACCACTGCAAGTGCGGTCCTTGCTGTTACGTCTGTGGGCCAGTTGCTCTACGTTGCTGCTTACTCTCTCTTTGTCTTTGTCTTTGTCTCTGTCTTTTCGGTGAGAAGACTCTTTGCTGTGGCGCTCCTTGGACTCTCTCTTTGACTCCTTGCTGTGATGATGACTGTGGCCATGGCGTTCCTTGCCTTCACGTTTTGACTCACTGTGAGATTTGTTTTTGGACTCAGCTGTGAAAGAACAAAATTTTTAAAAAGTCAAGGCTCAAATTCATTCCATTTTTATATGGTAGTAAACTGGATAAACATTTTACTTGACTGTCCAATTTTTGTTGCAAATTTCTGCACTACTATCTGATATCCTGTAGGTGTCACTAAGTATCCACCGATGCAGCTACAGTAAACCAGTAGAGCTAAATGAGTCAAGGTGTGGACTTACAGGCAATTTATTCATTCATTGATTTGTTTCTTCATCATGACATAGACAATCAATGATACATACTGTCACTAGCTGTTTTAGTTTCATACATTTTAATTGCAGTCTGTTTTATTGTATTTTAGAAACTAGAAAATACTATATACATTTAGTAAGCATGATAACTTTATATGATTTCTAAACATCACTATTAATGACTTACTTTCCTGATTTTATGTTTACTACACTCTGTCTTGCTCGTCTTTTGTATGTATATAGTAACTATAATATTCCAGTTTAGTTGTGCAGCAAATGCTAGATGGAACAATATGTGAGTTACTGATTCAAGCAGATAGATAGATCATTGCTGCGCAAGTGAGAAATGTATGTGTACCGCTGGTTTCTACAGAGGCTGTGCATCTATATGGTTTCTATATGGGCTTCAACATACAGTACCATACACAAGCATTTCCTGCCGTGCCCGTATGTGTCATACATTGCTCTTTAGTGTTTGCGGACGCATGCGTGTGTGGGTGAGTATGGCGATTAACCGCCTGGTAAGTGGGTCAGGCTCGCTGTTGCTGTCTCCATCGCCTCAAAAAGGGAGAGGGGGGAAAAAGAACCTCCATTCATTGTGTTAGAGTCGTTTGTTCATTACATCATGTAAGCTCGGAGCCACTCACAGAACCATGCGTACAACCTGGCAGTGCTTGAGTCTCATGTGAAATGAGGTGTTAAAAGCTGTCAAAAATGTATTAATTTAAAAAGGCCAGCGCAGCCCACCTCTTAAAATGTTAACAAACCATAGGAACTAAAAGGCAAAATTCAACCTGATATCAGTGTAACTATGTAACAATCACTCTAACTTAATGTAAGTCTCTAATTGGACAGGAATACTGAAGTTATCAGTGCAACTACTGCATTAAATGGCAACAGTGCACCAGTTGACAGAAACCAAAAGAATTCATAAACTGTCTCAGCTTCCACTACCCCCATCAGCACAGCTACCATGGCTTCCTGATTGGCTTAATCAGAAGTGGAGTATGTTCTTATTGGACAGGAGAAATTCTCAAATCCTCTGATGATGAAGAGTCGAGTTCAGAGGCATTGTTATCTCTGCCAGGAGCTCGTTGCTCTGTTGAAGACTGGCATGCCCTGAGCTGTGATAGGCTGAGTTACTCGTGGGGAGGAAATCTACAAATAAGAAACAGGCACTTCTCCTCCTTCCACTGTTGCTATGTAGTAGTTGCTAAGTGCGCTGAGTAAGGATGGATATGTAGTTCTTTTGCAATTTGTATTTAAAAAAAAAAAACAAACAAACAAGAATAATTGAATAAATCTATGGTTTAGAGATTTCCTGTTTTTTCTCGGTATTTAAACTCTTTTCAGATTGTATACTTCTGAAGAGGAATATAAGTTTTATATTAACTATAGATTTCCATTTCATGTCAAACCTCACTTCACATCATAAGATTATTTTTTTAGTAATCACATTAATATTGCATGACATGTCTCTACATCATCCAGACTATCGTTAATGCATTTATGATACACACTCTTCCTGAATAGATTTGTTTTAATGCCCAGAGTCCTCATTTCTTATTCCTTTACATGAGGCACATTAGATTTGAAAGTATTCAAGCTTAACATGGCTACTTCAACACAAAAATTATGGCTGTGTCGTGTACAGGAATGAGAATGTTGCTGACTGACAAAGCTGCAGGCACCAAAAGCACCATGTATCAGAAAATGTGACTTTCAAGCAATTTTTGTGCTCCTTATCTCATTATGTTGAGTTAATGCTTTGCATTGATTTTGACAGTCTCTTGAGTGTGGCTTGGCTATCTGTAGTTAAACATGATGTTTACATATTTAAAAATAATGCAGCCTGATGGCCTAATGCCATGAGTAGGTTTGAGGGACCTACTGTCTGTTTTAGTCTTTAATCCCCTTAGATTAAATCATATGATCAGTGTCAGACTTGGCTTGCAGGGCCAAGATTAAATAGATGGAAGGTTGTAGGGAGCACCACAAACAGGGTAATGTAAATGTGATGCATCCTCTGCACAGGCTCCTGTGGCTGTGCCAAAGCTAGTTACAACGTGTGACCTGTCATCATTTGGACAATGTCACCTTTTACATCACGTATGGACACTCAGTGATGTTGCTCCTATTTGTTTGCCCAGTTTGCTTTGTGGCTACTAGTTACTAAGGGATGCAGTTGTAAATGTTTCTAAGCAAATATGAGGACTAACATCTGTAACCCTTGGCTTTATGACAAACCAAACTAATAGGACAAATGGACGAAATGACTCACTCTCTCCAGGCTCTTTAGACTTTCTGCCACTGGAGTTTTTCTTCAACATGTTCCTGCCTGTAGTGAATAGGTTGGTGAGCTCGTCCAGTGGGCTGGTGGGTGTCCGTGAACGTCCTGCTGACACATTCTGCATAGAGCCGTGGAGTCGACCCACACTGTCTTGAGGTGGTGAGCCTTTGCCGTGAGGCGTGGCAGAGGCGCTCCGCGGCAGACCCCCTGGGAATGGCATTGTAGCGTCAAAGGGAGGTGTACGCATGAGGCTCAAAGGGGTGAGACAGCGACCCATGCTGACAGGCGACGGGCAAGCAGAATGGCTGCGCTGATAGGAGGATGAGGAGGAGGATTTGTAGAGGGTACAGGGTAGAGGAGGTGCAGAGGAGCGCCCGGAGACCGTAAGAGTTGGGGTTGCAGTGAGCTCCCTACGGATGTGTGCAGAGGAGGGTGGCTCTGTGGAGGATGTTGGGGATTTGCTGTAGGACTGGTTCTCCAGCATGGGTAATTTGGTTACATCTAGGGGGGTGAGGGGAGATTCGTCGGAGTTGGGTGAACACTGGGCCGGTGCTGGTGGGAACACCAACAGTGGAGGCCGATGGGTGAGCAAATTGGGAAAGGGTGCAGGTATGTCACAGATGGGAATGTTTCGAGGTGTGGAGCACCGACTTAGAGGTTCAGGGTCATAGGGTGCTGGGGTGGGACATGCAGACCGGCATCCCACTGGGTCAGTGCGGTACTCCATATCATCCAGAGCTGGGTACTTCATTTCCTCATACACAGACTCTCCTGGCTCTTCATCCTCGCTCTTCACAGGCTCTCGTGATCCCACATCAATCCCACCCATCTCTATGTAGACAGGTTCATCTTCACAGTCATCTATGGGGCTCTCGTCACTCTGTGGAGGTGAGGGGTTACGTTCAGAGGGGGAGCTGACATGGTGGAGGGGTTTGGATGGGCACACCCCGTTGCTCACGTGACTCTTGATATATGACTCGTCAAAAGAAACACTCAGTTGTGTGTTGGGGTTCCTTTTGGGTTTGGGTGGTGGCACCCTCCTACAGTCCTCACTGCATCCTAGAGCTGCTGAGTGATAAAAAGAAAAACAAATCACTTTCACAAGCAACACCCGATAAACGAAGAGTATATTGCATATTGTTAATTGTCTGTCTTTGTTCATTTATGGACCATTTCTCTTTCTCACTCACATGTTCAAAAATTTTAAGTAATCACTAGCAATAATATAAAACGTATTGCCATGCTGTGGGTCAGATGTAGGTCAATGTGCGTAGCTGAGAGCAATATCTTGAGTCAGATATGTGGGAATATGAGGCATGTTTCTAGGTCACATATATGGCAGTGGAGCAGTATGTGAATATAGTATCTGGGTCACACACTGTGGAGCTTGTTTCTGATAGTGGTGACGTAGCATTGCAGTGTGAATCTCTTTAGATGTGGTGCAGTAAGGCTTCGGTACAGAGTTCGCTTTGACTGGATACCACTCACTGTACAATATGGCCGTGATGCTAGTTTACACATCGACAGTGATCTGCACTACTGAGGTGCTCACAGAGTATTTCTAGGTCAGACTTTGGGCCATTTGGAGAGGTGTGTCCTTTTCGCTGATAGACAGGGGAAGATAAGTGTAGTCAAGAGCCAGACCGTGTCTGAAATCTTCAAACTGCAGATTTTACACCTTTAATAATTCACATTCCAGATGGCCCAGACACACGCACACTTCCCGTAACTTTATGACTCACCACAATCACTACATGCACACATGCGCACATACACACACACACACTACGCATGCCTACACATTAATCAGTAAAAACTAGGACAAGCGTGTACACATTTTTATACCACAAGTCACAAACTATGAAGTTGTTATGTCTAAATATGGGGGGGGGGGGTTTCAACTATGTTGCTAAATTAAACGGACAGATAGATTTCAGTCATTTATTTAAAAGGAGCAAAATAGAAAAAGCTATGAATTCAAGAACATTTGATGTTGTTTATCACTGGTATTTTGCAATGCTGTGTATTTGCCCAGGCTGATGACGATGTCAGTGATGTTAACTGGATTTTCTGAGTATGAAATGGGTCTTTTTTTCCCCCCTCATTTTCATTTTATTACCACTAATTGATGCGGTGCTAACAGAAAGTGTGGTTCAGCACAGACGTCTTTCCAGTATGTATTTGATAAGACTGATAGAATAATGAGTTTTTTGTACACTGGCTTTTCTTTTGCTTGTGTCCATATACATGTGTATATGTATACAGTGGTAAGAACACAACAGTGTACCTACCTATCTTTTGCACAACTGCCAAATACATTGTTGCGCTAACAGGTGCATGTTAGAGCTTGAGAAGTGTTTCAGCCCTGATGATGAATCTCTCATTGAAAACATCTCTTACTCCCTCTCCCTTCTCTCTCTCTCTCATTGCTCCCTCTTTCCCCCTCCCCCCTGTAGCGGATGTGTTTACCCACAACCCCCTCTCTCTCCCTCTCCTCCTGGGGAAAGCGAATCTAGGTCAATCGCTCCTCCTGAATGAATTCTACTTTGACAAGCTCCTCCCCTTCCCGCTACAACGCCAGCTACAGAGCATGCAATCCTCCCCTCAGCCAGGAACACCCCCACACTCCTGCTCTGATTGGCTCCGCAGCCTCAGACTTCAGCATCTCTGGAGCCCCATTGGCCGGAGCTGTTGAGTGATGCTGTGATTGGCTGAGCTGCAGGGGGTCTTGTTTCTGTGGGATGGTTGCCGTGGTGCCCAGGAAGATCTGTGTGCACTTAGAGAGATCCCCACCAATCTGAGCCAGGCAGGGCGACTCCCTACACATCATATTGGCAGCAAAGCATCCAAACTGAAATGGAGTTAAAGCTTTGTGCAACCTCTAAATCTCTCTGCTCACACAGCCACCTGCTACATTGACTTTCTTTATAATATCAGTTTATTTTCCTGTGCTTGTCACTTCATGCTCAGCACATGTGCCGTGGCGTTGTTTTGCTTCACAAACCCGACTGACTTTGTTCCAAGATGCATCGTCTGGATTTTGATCAGTGCATCTCTAAATGTTGACCATGTCAGTTTTAACAAGGAGAGAAAATGTTTGGTTTTAATTGTTAATTTGACTTTTAGTGATACAAAGCTAAGTCAGCTTTACGTACGACTTCAGACAGACTTCTTTTTATTTATGTGGGAAGGGAACACCTTTGACAACTAACAGTGCTCTAAGGCCAATAAAGTGCTCTGATCCATCCGTTGGGTGAAGCTACAGGAGTGTAAATTTACTGCACATAGGTTTTCAGTGTATGAGGCCAGAATATAACTCTCAGCAGAAGAACCTGGTGCATTAGAGCGCTCATAATATTCCCATTGGTTTAACACTGTTGTACATAGAGCAAATTATTAATTCTAAATCAATCTTCTATTGTATTATTTAATTTGAGTATGCAGTGAGTAGCTAGACGTCATGTCATTGAAGGAGAAACATTGTTGAAGATGGCACTGCAGAGAGCAGCTATATATAGCCCAGCAGTTTGGTGTGAAGTGCCAGCACCACTCACCGTCACATCTCTCCCCACGGCAGGTGGACATGGGACTGTGGTCCACCGCCTCGGACGACATGCTAAGCTTAGTGGCTGGGTCCCTCCTTGGCTTTGGTGGGGGCTGCTTCCTTGAGGTCGGGCTTCCCACTTCCTCCTCTCCTCCTCCACCACTGTTCCCACCACCAACAGAGTGGAGGGACTGGGAGCGTATGGAGAAGCCCTGCCCACAGGCAAGGGCATGCGGGTGGGGCATGGGCATGTGTTCCGGGGGGTCTGGCATGGTAATGGAGCCCATACGTAGGTGCTTGCCTTCAGTTTCAATATCTTCACCTGTCCTAAAACAGAAGAGGGGAGGGAGAGAAGACACAATATGTATGTAAACATGAGGTTAGCATGGTGTTTCATTCAAAAAGAAAACTATCGGAAGAAACAAGCAAACTTTGTTTTCCAACGTCTGTCATGAGGCACAATAGCATCTTGTTAGTCGCTTTTTAGGAAAAGCATCTGTGTGTGCTCATCTTCGTTTCCTACTGTGCAAGGCACTTAAATGATGAGTGCTAAGTTACCAATAACAGATGTGTCAGTACAATTATAAACAAGGCCTCTTTCAGGGCAAGGTATTGATTTGAGTTTAACCCTGGATATAAGCAATGCTGCTCACACAAGCACATACTGAATGACACTGTGGAAGTCCCCCAGCCTGTACACAATCAATCCCTATAAATGGATGATTGCCCTGAGTGGCGCATTAATGATGTCTGAGCGTAGTGTGGCAAAGGGGGACTGTTTGTGTGTTGCAGAGTAAATAAGCTCAAGATCTGACATTGTTCATGCAAACGGTTTGGAGAAAAGACATCATAAATTTGTAATGTATGCTCGTTTCTTCAGCTCCCTTATTTACTTACGCTCCTATCAGACACAATTGAGCTAACGTCAGAGAATTGAATGTTTAAACAAATGAATGAATTTGCATGCGTGGTTTCTCAGATCTCTCATGTGAGTCTGTTTGTGGCCCTTCACTGTGAGACTTTGCTGACTCTGACTCCCTCTCGGCCAGCTGCTGAACAGAAGGCGCTTGGTGGGGTGGGTTCATTGGTCAGGGGCTTAACTTTGCCTAGCAACAGGGTACCCATAGAAACCAGACACAAAACCAGCTGCCACCAAACAACAATAATAACGTGCACGTGGACATCATAACCACATTGTGTTTTGTTGACAGTTTCTGCAGGAGAAATTTGCCTGCATCTTACTTGTGGACTCACATAGCTAAGGTTGCTTTAGATAAAATACAGGGGGAAAATGTAAACATAAAGTCACATGCTCGATGAAGATATATTACATAGATATTTAGTACATTAATTATCTTTGTTTGTGGTGAAACATCCTTGAAAAAAGAAAGAATCATATTTAACACATAGCCACAGGTGTCAGCAGAACATCCTTGTCATATATTTTGGATGTGCGTCTGCTGTGACTGCATGCACACACACCCGTACACATGGGTTGCGAGTATGAGTGAGTGGGTGTGACTAGAGTTGTGGTGACTGGGTTATTTATAGGATGTTTGCCCAGTGATTGGCTGGAGGACAGACCACAGGTGCACTTGGACCAGTTGGAGTTGACTTGTCGTCGGTCTCTTACTGTGACACCATGCGATGAGAAAGAAAGAGGGGGAAAAAAATCAAATTGCAGAAACAAACAAAATGCCAAAGTAAATCTTGTGGGGAAAAAAACGAGATTGCCAAACACATGGGTGAGTGCGTGCAAGCCTGCACAACGGCTAGAAAAAGACGGAAGCAGTCGTTTGGAATTTGCATGCATATGTAAAATACACGTAAATGGAAGTGTGTGTGGTTATTTTCTGTGTGGCATATGTTGTGGTTTACTGAGGAGTAGACTTGAATGTTTGAGTAGATTTTGGCCCTCTGCGTTTGTATCTATGACTGTGTAAATAAATTCTTCTGAAGAAATGCAATAAAAGAAACTCATAGTGAGATAGCAGCAGGCAGGAAGGCCCGCCTCACTCAAACCTAATGTAGTGATCTGATTGGCCTATGGCTGTTCCAGCTGTCACCAGGCAGAACACATCTCTTGCAACTGAGCTCATACTTAATCTCTCTCTAACAGGTTTTGTTCCTTCTCTTAAATACAGATGCTATAACAAGCTCTCCCTCCCTCCTACAGTCACACAGGCCTTTTGATCTTTCATATGCTTTCTCACATACTAATATTTTCTCTTTTCCCCTTCATGGTCATCCAGGCACATGTACACAAGTATACACGCACATCTTTACATTATTGCATATGCATGTGTGAACACATGAATCCTCACACTCTGTCTCACTATCAGTCAGTTACTGTAAAAATGGGTCGTCTCATTGACCTACTTATAGTCCTCATAAAAAATCCAGTTATTTTTTTAGGCTCTTCCTTCATTGACTGTGTATGAATGTTTTAGCTTTGGCAACAGCTGAAAGCCAGTGGAAGGACCAGCAGGACAGTAGATGCCACTTTCCTCAGGCATCGCCTTGTCTCATTCAACAAGTTAGTGTGCAAGACTGTGTCATACTACAAATAGCAAGAGACTTAGGGGAAACCATAAAAGTCTAGGATAGATTATTTCTTTTTGGGACTTGAACTCGAAGCCAGCTTTGTGGTATATAAAGACAGCGTCTTTTAAATCACGTGACCCTTTGACAGAAACGTGACAGGGTTTAAGGTGTTCATGAATAATCAGTTAAGAAGCACATCTGGTCACGTAAATGCTCAGCGCCCAAAACCACATAAATGTAATCATCTGATGCACAGCTAAAACTCCCAACAGCTGCAAAAATACCTTGTTCCAACAAACAAACACTGGACTACATTTCCCTAAGCCTTTCCATGGCAAATTGATGTTTGTTTAGTCTGTTGCATAGTTAGATTACTTGACCATTAAACCAAAAGACTGATACTGCTCTGAAAGCTGATTTGATGTACTTAAATAATATGCAGCATTTCATTACCTTTCCATCAAATAACTGCAAACGTTAATGCTGCTTCTGAAGAGTGCAATAAAAAAAAAAAAAAAGACGTTTCATGTCTCTTGGCCTATAATCATGAAACATCACAAAAACATATATTTTGTCCGTCAACTAAAGTTCACATTAGTGGCTAAATACAGAAAATGTAAAATAGATCCATGAATGTCGCACAAATCCATTTCAAACCCTTTTCAATTTCCCCATTATCGTCCCCGATGACCGGGGGACTCACTGCTCTACCCCACAAACTAAGCACGCCGCACCCACGTGCTAGTCACGTTTGGAGTTCATGCATCTTATTCGCTCAGGTTTCGGGACGCCACACAGTGGCTGTGACTGCTGGAGCAAGAAGCGGTCACTCATTGCAACACAAAACAGGATCTAGCAGCCATGAATTGTCTCTAAAGGGGAAAAAGGAAAAATCATTTTTCTTAAATTCTTAACAATGATACAACGTTCTACTCAGCCGTCTTGTGATGCTGTGGTGATTAAAGTACATCTAATTCCCCCCCTCACATCTTAACACACTTTCTCACTCAGCCAACATCCCCGACCCCCACCCTGCTTTTTAATTCTAAAAGCAAAAATGGAGCAGTGATGACCTCCATGCAAGGACAAGTCCCAAATAAGTCTAAAAGTGAAAAATTAATTATCCTCAAAAGATGGTGGTTTGCACCAGTCTACACAGGCAAACTGCAAAATATGGCAACCTGCCATTGCCACAGGGACCCTCTGGCCACTTGTCCTAATTCCTTACAACCTCTTCCTGAAATGAACCCTGTGACAGTAGAATCCCTTCATAAATACCTCAGAGTCCACTACCCTGCCTTTCTGAACCAGATTACTTCATCATTTCTCTGTCTTTGGCTTTTTGTGAAGCACTTTTATTTGTCCGTACCTCCTTATGGCTTCCTCCTGTTTTCGCTTCTTGTCGTTTTTTTCTTGCAGGAATGCCCTATTTCTCTCATTCCTGGCGTGGTCAGAGTTCTGAGCTACCAGGCCGTTGTAAGCTTTCAGCCCATTTTCCTCAACATACTGGAAAAAACGGAGCGTTTCCTCTTCTTTGGAGCTCATCATTCTTCAAGCGATTCCACAGCATTCTGATAAGGAAATATAGGAAATATTAGCGGGAATCATTTGCATAAAAGAGTCACAATACACTACACATGATCTGGACCGCCACGGCATCATAGGATACGCTGTGAATGCAAAACGAGCATGACGATGTCTCAGTAATTATTATCTCTGCATTCATATTTCAAGGTGAGCTGTGGTGGGAGGAAAACTAATGGAGCAAAATAGATTCAGCCTCACTATAATGTCCCACATTGAGTTAGCATGACCTTCCGTTTTTCAAGGTTTCTAACTTGCTGTGGAGTTCATGGCCTATGGAGGGTACATGTCTGTGGTGAGACTTACATCATGTCTGTATGTGCAACAGTAACCATTTTCCCTCAGGGGTTGCAACATCTCCAGTTATTTTTCATTGTGTATAAACACATGAACATAAAGCTCACAAACACAACTTGCAAAAATCAAAGCGCTCACTATTTAACTAGAGTTACTCATAACCTTCAGCTCCAGTGATTCAGTTTTGGTTTCGGCTGTGGATTTGTAGTAGCTGCTCATTGTCTTGGTTGTTTGCATATTTTATGGACAAAATTACTGGTTTTAAATAAGAGTGTGTAACTAAAACTGAAAAGAGGCTTTCATCTGCTGTGGTTGTAATTCTTGTTGGACTCATATGTGAAAATATAGTACTCCTGAGACTAACCACACAGCTGGAATGAACCCATCTTACTCGACTGCGATGCATGCATTTGCATATACAGATATCATCATCGTCTTGTGTTTTAGATCTAAATATAATCTCCTCTTCAGTTTGAGTGTTCCTTGCTGCCTTTGATTCTGTAAAAAGACTCTTACAGACAACATCACTGTCATAAAGGAGAGGATGGATGCTGGTGTGAGGAAAAGCCTCTTTCAATGAAACACTGCAGTCATTCTGCATTTCTATCCTCCTAAATGGGAATCAATTTAAAACAGCACTGTTTGCAGCCACTTAAGATGCAAACCCGGCATGGAATCATTATTGATGTTATTCAGTGTGCATGCTGCCTGAAACCTGCATGCAACATAGTATATACAATGTGCAATCACTTTGGATGGGCCGGTTACGGAAGAGAAGAAAACTGTGAATGCTTTTATGTAGGTCAGCGTTTTCAGATCAACCTAAGACTCATGCTTGTTTACGTGTGTGGGAAGCACTGAGCGTGAGCGTACGTAGGGAGGGGGAGGGGGCTCATGATAACTGCATGTATGTTTGTGTGTGTAGGCAGGCAAGGGCAGTGTGGGGAGGGCTTGGAGGGCAGCCAGATGGAGATTGAGAGGGCAAGAGAGAGAGAGAGCGACCATTGTCTGGCAATACCCAGCATCCCTCTACCTCATGTCTGTCTATGAAGAGGTCCAGCACGGGGCCTAGGTCAATGGGTCTATCTGCCAACTCCCCTCCCAGCGACACACCCTCTTCCCCAGCAATCTTTAGCATAGGTTTTCACAGGAATGAGGAGAATAAGGGCCGACAGAATCACCACCTCAGAGAACTGGGACACCGAATCCTGGAGTCAAGCAGTGTCAGATTTATTTATTTTTTCTCTCCTGATTATCAAGTAGATCCTGGTTTCTGAAGAGAAATGCACCAGAGGTTAGATGTGTTAGGGGTGCAGCAATAGGAAGGCATAGTTCAAAGTGTGATCTGAATTAAGCTTGCCTGCCTAATCCCTGTGAGCTTGCAGCAGCACTCCGCACTGGAATGAGCTTGTTTATCACACTGTTTTACCCATCAAGCCTTTCACATTGGATTGCCCTCCTGTAATTCATCAGTGCAAAACAGGTTTACTATTTACTTTCCTTGATAAAAATCCATCAATCCTGTAACCCATTTTCTTCAACAAAGCTTCCTTTATATGGCTCTTTTCCTTCACTTGAAGCTTTTTTCCCTTTTATTTATTTATTTATTTATTTATTTATTTATTTTTTAATTCTATCTCATCTACTCTGCCTCTCTTTGACCCAGTTGACATGGGCTGCAACAGTTGGACCACACAGATGAACTTTGCATTAAAAGTAAATGAAAGTGACAGACTGACTCAGGAGAAGGGCAGCATGGACACGCTGGAGACACAATGTCAAAATAATTGCAAGGCCAATAGTCTGGTGACAGCATGCATGGGCACTCATCCATGCACACCCAATCAGTGTGCTGAAACGGTCCAAGTAAAGGTTGACCAGTTAACCCTGGCACACACAGGTACAGAACTTCGCAGCTCTGATTTTCTGATTTTTATGGGGATTTGTCTAGAGAAAAAAAATACTTTTGTGTACATTATATCATGTGTAGCTTTGGCTTTTGCTTCCATACTGTTTTGTGGGTTATTGTTGTGTGTAAGCATACTTACAATGGGGCTGTGTCCCTGCTGGTTTGTGGACAAATGTGTCTTCTGTCTTCCCCTGATGAGTCCAGTGCTGGAGCACCAGTGCACTTTTCCACTTAAATCCACATAGACATCCATCCATCGTATGGTTCAACTGTCTGTCTTTCTAGGAGGAGTCCCTATGACCCAGGAGAAGACTGGTGCTAGAAGGGAGCTGGGCCATTGGGGGGCCAGCCCTGTGCTCCCTCCCCTGAGCAGAAAAGGGAGATACGACCCCTCCGGTCCAGATGTTGTCAAACTCCAAGCTCAGTGCCAGCTTCACAGCTCCGCACATCTGCACATTCTACAGACAGAAGGAAGACGCAGCATAGAAACAGACTGCAACCGCAACCACAAGCATGACACTAAAACACATTAACACACTCCTATTCCGCTTGCAGTTATAGATCAAACACTGAGTCTTTCTAAACCTTCTCTCTTCTTCTGCTTTAATATGTCCCAGTGCACAAAATGTCTCTGAGTGTCGTACAGGTGAAAGGAATCCTCATTTGCAGCGCCCTGACGGTAGAGCAGAGAGTGTTTCCAGGTGTGGCATTCCCTGCCGGCTCCTTCCGTCCTGCTCTGCCATGCAGGTCAGTATAGTCAGTCTGTGCTTAAGCAGGTGACACCGGGCTTCCAAACTATAGATCACAACAAGAACACGCCCACTGCCTTCTGTAGCCACCTTCCACTACAGCGTCATCCTCTCTCTCTCTCTCTCTCTCTCTCTCTCTCTCTCTTCCTCTAGCTCTCTCTCCTTCCTGTTCCTGGACTGCTATTTCTCTCGGTGTGTGCTGTTCAACTCATGCTCACTGACACTTGTGCCCCAGCCTCTGTCTCCAATGAGTAATTTTATGTTTTTGTCTTGTATCCCTGCTCTGCCTTCCCTCCGCAGCTGCACTGTAACCGGAGCCGGAATGTGTTTTTCTCCTTTCAGCACCACGGAGAGCTCTCTCTGTCAGAGGGTGAAGAGGTGGGGGGGGGGTGAGTGGGTGGGCACACTCAGAGGGGACCAACTAGAAACATGGGGGTGGAGGGGAGTTTAGGGGGAGGAGTCACCGGGTTGCCAGGGTGTGACCTCATTAGACACAACCTCCTCTTCCCCCAGCAACCACTGCGCCCCCCCCCGCAACCCCACCTCCCTGACACTCCCGCCCCCTCCTCTCTCTTCCAGCTCGTAAACAAGACCGCGACACAAAAACACTTGCTGTGAATACACCATGTTTCTCTCAAGTGCATTCGTGCAATTTCCAATACACATACATTCACGTGCTGATACAAGATTAAAATATGTTTGAAAATACAAACAGAGCAAGCCAGCCATAGCCAAAACATAGATGGGTCCCCAGAGGCAACAGAGATGAACAGGATGAAAGCAGGGACAGAGTTGAGCATGAGTTGGGTGTTTGTCATGGGGCTACTGCGGTGGCTGTGTACTTCTGCTTCACTGTCTGGGGGGTAAGTGTTAGTTTCAGGAGTGCTGTCGGTTGTTTATTTGTTGGGAGTGCCTGGTACATGGTGCAGAGGCAGAGGTTGATGGAGGGGTGAGCAGTGCGGGTGGGGTTGGGTTTACTGGGGTGGATTAACACCGTCGACACAAAAGGATTAGGGAGCCGAGATCTCTTGTTTTCATCAACCATTCCCTCCATTTCTCTTAACCCCTCCCTCACTTTCCCCCTCCCTGATTCCCTGAAAGGGAGCTAGAGTCGGAGGTCAGATGCAGCAAAATACATTTTCAAAAACATGTGGTGATCAGTTAAAAGAAAAGAGGGGGATAATGGAGTTGCTAAAAATGAAATAAGGAGAGGGGGAGCCAAAAAGAGCAACAACACACTTGTGAATTCAACAGGGTAGGCTTGAACCACTGTGCTGAATTGCATATATTACCAAAAGAAGTGACTGTTTTGCAGTGAGCAAAGGGAAGGTAAAATAGGGTGAAATTAAACAGAAATGCTCAGCAGCCAGTTCAAGCACTCTTCTCATAACAACAACTCTCATGCCATAGATAGCCAATTGCTATGATCTCACTGAGATAAAATGCTCTGTCAAAAGGTAGTCACCCCCCTATTTCTGCCTATTGTCAGGGATGCGGCTGAACGGTCACGCACAAAGCAAGTCACAATCCAGACTATTACTGCACATGCACTTGCTCATGTACACAAAGACCCCAGTCTGACCTCAGTCTACGGCCCATGTGTGCAGTCTCAAAGGAAGTATTTAGATCCCATCGGAGTTCAATGAACACAGACAGTGAGGAAATCTCCGGGGTGAATGGGTTAAACAAATTTTTCCACCTACGTGCACAACAGTAGTCTGTTTTGTGAACAGAGGAGGACACTCCCTCAGGGACAGAATAAAGGGTAAAATAAGCTACAATCCTTGTAACTTTTGCGCTCACACATGCCTCTAGACACAAAGACCTGCATTCAGAGAAAAAGGCAACCAAACTTCCTGAATACATTAGTGAAAGGATAATGTATTGCATTTAAATTATTTTTTAGCTGCATTTTCATGATGTTATCATTTCTGTAGTCAATGCATTATGGTGGAAGAGCACTTTTCCATTGAATGAAAATGTCCTCCATCAAAGTTAATAAAAAGGCCCAAGGAAGTCTAAGACATTTAATGTGATGCCCGAACAAGAGAAGATGGATAATAACACAATAGATTTTATTGTTGCATTTATTTCACTCACTCGTTAACTTAAAAGCCAATAACATGTAATCAGACAATCAGTGTTTAAAGTTAGCGGTAAAGTAACATAACATTGCCAGTTCTTGTATGTAACGGGACACTTTGACCTGAATGACAGACCAAATACAGACCACTGTGCCGTTGAGCAGATGCCTGGTACCCGATTCAATCAAGCATGTAATGATGTTGTATTGATCCACTGCTGTAACAGCCTAATGAAGAGTCTATAAACGCCATTATACCAATCAATTAAATGCCACTGAGGAAACAGTCATTCTGGCTTAGTGGTAGTCTTGGTTGTCCCTGTGAGTGCCATGCAGGTGAGGATGATGAAGGCCCTGAAATGACAGATAGTGAAACAGTGGCAGTGAAGATGTCAGACTCTCATTAAAGATGCAGCAGGGCTTACTTCCATCCCTCGCATCTCCTGAGAGAAATGGAGCATAAGGTTCTAGCTCTGACCAGCAATGTGCAGACATCTGACCACTCAGTGTTTCATGTATGTATGCATGCATGCATGCACTGTAAATCTATGCAGCCATTTCCTTAATATCGTCAATGCACAGCATATATTCTAGTTAGACATATAAGTTCACTCCAAATTGTTTTATCCACATGTCCCTTCGAATTCAGATGCACAGCATGAGATAATGTTCTACTTAATCAAGCTTCTCAAGACTCATTTATCACCAGTTCCCCCCTCCAGAGATGTCAAGCTGAGGCGCGCCTCTGATGACCACCCTCCACACTTCCTGCTGTTCCACCAAGACAGAAAGGTGAAAATGGGAGACTAAAGAGCATAATCTCTCAAACAGGCGGTTGACAGCTCTAATCTTAGAGGTTTAACCCCTTGTAAGACCTTTAAATCCCCAGTTTAGACGGCCAGAACTGATGGGCTAAAACCGCCAAAACTGTCTACTAACTACTGGACCCAGACACAGTGTGAAGACAGAATGTAGGCTCCCGTGCCGCGACAGCTGAAGCAGCTTTATAATGCTGTAGTTTTAGTCAATAAGTTGGATGAGCTTAATTAGTGCCAGAGGTGCCACAATCATGTGCTTAGAGATGGTCAGAATAAGTATATAGGTCTTTGCCAGTGGAGTAAGTACAAGAACATATTGATCTTCTGTGATCTCCTCTTGATGCGGTGTTAGGCATTATACTGTGATGATGACCATGATAGTAAGACACCAGGAGGGACTGATGGCTGAATTACCGTCTGCACAAACTGCAGACAGGATATTATTTCAGTTAAAAACGGGGTTTGGCCTTTAAATTACATTCACACTGGTTTGGAAAAAAAAGAACTTCCTCCGACATTAAACAGGGAAAGATATGTCCTACTGACCTTTGTTTGAACTATGTTTAATACAGAAATACAGCTCATACAGAAATGTTTAACCTGCAGAAAAGAGCACCCTGGATACGAGAATGAACGCTCAAACAGAGTCTGAAAAATAGGGAGATAGGCGCCATCTGCTGACTTTACTAAGACTTAGAGGGCATCAATTTATATACATCCGAATTTCTATGTGTGCCAAAAAAAGTGCAGAATTACAAGGTTTTGTCACACATCACATGGACATTAGTACTTTTTGTTGTTTATGGCTGGCAAACTGGAGGAAATTTTCATTTTCATGCCTATCTTTACGAAAGCCTTTTAACACGGACATAAAGATCATAAATTCAATACTAAACTCGCACACGCAAAGTCACGTAGCCTGCATGCATTAAATACAACCCGGAACTAACGTGCGCAACGAATGATTGACGTCGGCAAGTTCATTGCAGCGGAACAAAGGCCCAGGGATACAATCTAACAATACGGATCACTTTGTGACACAGACCACAAAAGCCGGCGATGGATTGAACATCGTGTTACTTGATCCGACTTCATTCAATCTGAAACATTTAAGCTTGGCAATATTTTATTAGCATTAGCATTAGCGTCCCCCATTAACCCCCGCGTTCCCTAGCAACAGTTATTTAAAGCGTCAGGTCTCATGACCTTTTCACCTCCAAGCTCTTCCTCCAAAGTCGGATCTCACGGTTCACAGTGTCCAGGTGAGTAATTCAATTTATTTGTAGGTTAGGTTTGACTAGGAAATGGGCTGCGTTGTAATGTTAACCCAGATAAAATGTAAAAGCTCTAATTTCCACTGCAGCCTCTTTTGCTTTGCTTGTAAAGTTCAAACTCTACATTTATCTCTGCATCATCTCCGTCTTGATACTGACATTGGCCTCATCTGGGAGTTTAAGGCGCATGAAGAGAATTGAGAACTTTGAGGAATTAGAATCAGAAGTTTCACAGATTATTTGGTCATAAGAGCAACTGACAGGGTTCTGGTTCGCAGTTTTGCATGTGTGGAAGTCACACTGTGGGGTGACTCTGGGGTTTCATCTTGCACCTATTGGACGTCTGGACTTTGGGCAAGTAATGCATGAATCTATTCCAAAACTTCAAATGGCATCTTCTAGATGCTGCACTGACAAGTGAAATTCACCCATTAAAGAAATATGCTTAATATTAACAAGTACTGCCTCTGTACAATCAACAGTTTTCACAAGTTTTTCACAGAGACACAATATTAAGTTCTGATATGTGCATCTAATCTTCAAATCCTGCTGAGGCCACCTGAATTTTGATAATTCACTGAAAAAGTCATATGCTGACGTGATAGACTAATGATGAACATGTTTGCCTTCCAGGAATGGATGAAAATCTGGGACGGGTGTGTTCGCTACAACTATTTGCCGCACTATGTGCAGAATTTTATACTGAGGGCTTCTTTTCGGTAAGTGCATACTGAGCCTCAAGACCTTTACACTCTTCCTTTGCCTGTTCTTCAGGCTTGGTGGTCACCACCATTTGAACTCCTAAACCAGACAAATAGGAGTATTTTTCACTTGCGTTTGTCCTCAACAAATGCTGAAAGTGAGTTCTAATCACCTAATCACCTTCATATCTTCTTGGTTGTTTTTGTTGTCATCTGGGACCTTACCTTCAGTTCTGCGGCCTGTTTGCAGGACTATTAAAAACCCCTCGACAGCCGATTGCTTTTGTAGTAGCCTGAATGACCAGGAGTGGGTAGTATTTCACGTCATTAAATGTAACATAAGAGGAGAAACTTGACAATGTACTGAAACTAACACAAAAACACTAGGCATATATGTCTAGAGCATGGTAGTGTAATTTCTGAAATACTATAGATGATGTCTTTCAAAAAGTCTCAATTCCATCATAGATGCCACTGCATCAAGGAGCCTGCTATTTTGACAGGAATATCAACCTGGAAATTTTCTGGTTGCATTTGTACTAGATATTTGTATCCAGTAGATGGCAGTCATGTAAATGACATAACAGCTAAATCTTTGGTCTGTACACATATCAACAATATTAGGATGAGTCTCCTCCTCAACTCAACCAGCTCCATACACTGAAAACTCATCTAATATTTAAAATTTGTGCCCCCTCCCCACCCCACATTAGTTCTTCATTTTGTACCTCGAAGACATCAACAGATATTACCTGAATCCATTTGCCTTTTCATGGTCCTACATCCTGACAAAAGAAATTGGTTGTAACTTATGACCATCTTAACATTTTAATATTCTTCCTTTTTGGAGTATTTACTTTGAGTAGCTGGATTTGAGTCTGTTACAGAGACCATCAAAAAAACAAAACAAAACAAGAAGTTATCTCATGATACTGGATTTAAATTTCTTGGTCAGAAAATGTTTACTCCATAGTTCTTCAAAAAGCAAATTAGAGTTTAATTTTCAGAAAAAAGGCAACTACTGTATAGTGCAAATAGTCGATATACCGACTTAAAGAAATGTAAATGAATATTAATAATAAATAAATATTATTAGTACATTATCACTGTAGAAGACAGTGAAGCTGTAAGGCTCTACAGGGATATTGCACTGGTTTAGTTAGGCCACTTAGCTGAAGTAAACAGAAAGGGAGGGGAGTGTGCACAAGGGTTTGGAGACAAGCATGCAGACAGTCGACCACTGCGGGACAGACTGCCGTCAAGCTCTCACTCTTCATCTGCCTCCGGGGGAAAAAATAAATAAATAAAAACCCTAAACCTCTGGGCTGCCGCAGGGACGATCACACTTAGCCAGACCAATAATGTGAAAATCAGACGGAACCGCTTGTCAGATGTTTAAAACTCACCGCTGCTTCATCGCACTTCAGCACCGTCTACCTTTCATCACCGGACTCCAGCAGGCTCATCCACCAGGATACCCGGCGTGAGATGCGGCCATGTCCCGGGGAATATGCCCACGCGTGAACTCCTGCGGATCTCTCTGGATATTGTCAGCGGTCGTATTTGTGGTCAGCGTTAGCGGAGTGGACGCGTACAGTTGTCATGAAGTCAGGACCGCTTTCCAGCTGCGGCAGGTCGGCCCGCTGCACCGCGTCCCGGAGACACCTGGCACAGGTGAGCCGGTTACTGGCATCAACGATTTTGGGAGCCTTTTCTTTTCTTTTCTTTTTTTTTATTTGCTTAAACTGCAATCATTGCCCTTATGGGAAATTAAGGTGTCAAATAAGCAACTTGATGACTGCAAGTTCTTAAAATGGACATGAATGAATGTCCAGTGCTTTAAACAGTTCAGTTCTCCTGTCAAAGTCACATGTTAATCAGCGCACACACTCAGGGTGGAAAGAACAGGCATTGGCATCTGTCTTCACTTTGTTTCTCTTGCGATGGTAGTTCCTTTTGATGCCTGATGTTTATTTTTATGTGGTATGCACAGATGCTCCTCTGATCAAGCAAAGTGTGTCTGAACACATGTGTAAATCTCCAGTAAAATTCTAGCAATCTGCCCTTCGTGAATTATGAACATCCATCTATAAATGATGTAATTTTGCATATTTTATTTGGCCAATGTATCACTCCCAATCTGATCTGTGGGGTTTAAACCATCAGAGTGCTCCACAATTTGCAGCTTCACGGGACACCCAGCTGCTTATCATGTATGGGTAGTTTGGAGAGATTAGGCAATTATTCTGCAAATTTGTTTTGGCAGAGAAGCAACCCAGCACATTTAGAAGCTGCTGAGACAAGCTTTTGAAGGTAGAACAGGACTAGTGGGATGCAGGGGTCCTGCATTGTATAATCTGCTTGGATAACGCTGCAATACTGTGTTGCAGCGCAAGTTTTTAATGAACTGTTGCCAGAAAGCATCATCAAATGTCTTGAAGGCTACAGTAAATTCTTTCTCTCTGAAAGTCATTGTGCAAATGAGAGGCACTTACTCACTTGTGTTTTTCATACAAGGGCATTTCAATTGACATGCACATGTAATAATTTAAAGGAGAAACTTGAGTAAAGAAGAGGAGAAACATCATGATTTCAGATGTTCTGACATAGATTCACTGCATGCTAGAATTGGTACATGCTTCATTGCTCTGACATGAAAACAATATTTAGTTGATTCTGATTTTGCATCAAAATAGCAAGAGAAAAAGATCTAAGTGACTTTGAAGGAGGGTTCATTGTTAAGGAACACACATTGAATAGCCTCAATTACAAAGACTTTTCAACAGTGACCAAAGTGACTAAAGCCTCAGCCAATGCAACCAGCGGTTAACAGCATTTGATGACTGTGCTGGCACATCAGTGTGATATCAAAGGAACAACAGAAGAACAGGTGTTCCTCAGTTGACTGAGAAAGTTGGTGCCAGATGTGATCAGACTCTGTCAAGTAAAGCCAGTCAACAGTTACATAGGTTGTGGTTATTATCGTATGGTTACATTGCATAAAACCCAGACTACAAAGATGTTTAAAAGGTCAAAAGTTTAGTGGTGCAAAAACATAGTCACTGGTGTATAAAACATGTAAAAAGTAATATGATCACATTAATCATCCTTCATCATTTTGTTTAAAGTGGATGTGTGCATGTGTACCAAGAGAATAGAACAGGCTTTGATGCTTGATCCCTGCAGTGAAGGGGCATTAGCATAAGTTTTAGCTCTGAGTGTATATGTTAAGTATATTGTTCCTTGTAATTACTAAAATACCAATAATTATGGAAATATACAACTGTCTATATGTATGAATACCTCAGCCTTTACTGCTGCGTTGTCACATGCATTTAGGTGGTAGCCTAAATATTACCCAGTCTGATAATGTATGCTCTAACAAGAAGAAGAGCAATCAAAGCATGGGAAACATTCCTAGAGGTGCATCCAAACCACTTGATATGTTTGTTTAGCAGGTTGTCACTACTAGCAACAGAGATTGTCAGTTTCATTGCAAGCAGTAGTTTAGGGTTTAGATTTAAAGACAACGGAAAGACCTTGGTCTTCTGAGGATGTCAGTAGTTTGGAGCACAGTCAGCAGAGCATTGGCAGAAGCTACATGTGAGTATCTTCGTCTACAATTGCAGCTGTTGGTGAGCATCTTCCCAGACAGTGACTAAACAGAAGCATGAACTCACCATCATGTGAAAAGTATGTAAAACTCTTTCGTTTTAATCAATGTGCTTTTCCCACTTCCAGCTTCCCAAAGAAGATATTAATTTCTGAGACATACCATCTAGTTATAATGTTTGTGTGTGCTGATAAGATCCAGATACAAGCTGTGGCCCCTTGGCGTGGACTATTAATTGATATAAATATTGGTGTTTGTTTAAAAGGTGTGGTGAAGTGAATTTTTGAGCAGTTACACTCCAGCCCTTCTCTGCGGCTCCTTCCCTGCACAGCTAATCAAACATTGCTGTAGCTTCACCAGTACTGGGCTTCTATCTTATTTTGCTTTTCATTTGTACTTGTCCGAGAGAGGTTGTTTTGGGTCAGGCGCAATCTTGTCTTCAAAGCATTGACCAATGGAAGGGGGTGTTAGAGTGGGAGATTTGGTGTATATTTCTGTGTGTACACAATTATGCTACTCTGCTTCACTTCTCAGATCAAATGCCAACAAAAGCAAGTCTTGAAATTTGAAGTGGCAAAACTTGAGCCCTTTTCAGAGTTGGGTGTTTGTTTTAGGATACAGTGCTGCGTTTCATTCATGTGTGATGAAATGAATTCTCACTAAGCACCAGGAGTGTGGCTTCAGGGAATTTAGGACATGGGCAATTGGATATGACTGTGTATAAAAAGGATCACACTTTTATGGTACAAACACTTTATGTATTATTAGCTTGTTTTTAATATGAGATTCCAAGAAAATATTAAGTAGTGATAGTGGTTATCAAGACCTTTGTAACCTCATGTGAACATTACGTGAAGAAATAAGTGTTTGCTTAAGTTAATTTACTGGCCCTTAAATGAATTAAATTGAATGAACGAATGAATGAAAACATCTATTAATACATACTTGTGTTGGATTTTCCTGATAGTCGTGCAATCACTTTATGCTTCCTCAAGGTAGTAGTGCACATTCAATAGGCATTTCCACACCTCATATTAAGACCATAATCCCCCTGTGTTGATATGTTTCAGCTAAGTTCAAAGTTGTCCAAAAATGCAGGTAAGCGGCAGAGAGCCTTTTGAGTTGTTTTCATTGAATGTGGTCCATCAGAGACATATCACATCTGTATAGAGTAAATATCCTGTATGTTCTGTGGGGTGCAGAAGTTCAAAGCAAACTGGTTTCCTGAGGCAGGAGAGGGGTAACTGCATTAATTGCCCACTTTGGAACAAAGTTATTCTTGTTCTCAGAAAAATTTCAAAACAGCAACATAAGGAAACCGCAACCCTCCTGGTCATCAACACGTTCAAAATCAAAACAGAATTTCCATACCATATAGAGGAGATGTGAGTTGTAAATAAATTATGTTGTGAGTGTAGGAGATTATGCACATTTTTAAAAAAGTAGTAACCTAACGATCTTCTCTGTGTATACTGTATTCAGCTCTGCTACTGTGCTCTACCACATATTGAGAATGGCATGTAAGTCAATATGTCAGTTATAGAGTATAGAGTAGTTATAACCCTTTCTCCACTCTGGAGTTTGGACGTGTGTGCTGAAGGGCACTGAAGTGTTGCTGAAGGGATTGAGACTAACAAATCAAGACCCCTGAGTTGAGGGTTTAACATGGTAAATTACTTCAGAGGTATTTGTCACCTGAGGACGATTAAAAGGAATTAGGATTGAGAGTTGACATCCAGTCTGAGGAGCAAAATGGGTTAAGGTTTAGCCAAGCAGAAGGAGCAGCTGGCAGAGTGGGCACCAATTTGAGTTTAGTTTAATTTCTCTGTTGAAGTTTGTATTAAATTACATTAAAGGCAGGTATTTATTTGACATTAGAAGAAGGGCTACAGCTTTCAGATAAAATAAGATTTGCAATTCATGACAAACTTAAAAATTTGTAATTACCATAGAAAATTCTGGATATCATATTGCAGGCCAATGAGCTATATTTGTCTTTCCTCATACTATGCAAATGTTTATTATATCCATGGCTGGTTACTTAAACTTATCAGTACAGATTTTATAGGGCTCTAGGTAAAAACCAAAATGAGTAAAAATCTTTGCCTTCAACGAGGATGGGACCGGTTGAATCTCTCTTTCCTCCATTATTGTAGTTTCCTCCTTGTTTTGGTACTTACCGCACATGTGTATGTTCAAGAACCAGCTCTGTGGTGATGTCAGGATGTCCTGCATACAAAATGGAGGCAGACAGCCTGCGGATTTGTTTTATTTCTTTATTTTTTAGCGATTTTGAGGCATTTTAAATCGATTCTGCATCGTAGTAAATGAGAATTGTGATTCTTTTATGAATACATTTTTTGGCACACCCCAAATGATTATGATTATTTTTATTATTATTATTATTATTATTATTATTATTATTATTATTATTATTATTATTATTTTGACACAGGGAAAAAAAGAAGAAACAGAGTTGAGGTCAACTCAGCTGAAGCCAAGGAACAAGCTGGCCAACAACCCCAAACATAGAGCCAAACCTGCAAGATTGGCTTAAAACTATGTTCATCTTTACTGTGGTCAAGTTAAACATTCAAATCCATCCAATTGAACATTTGAGGCAGGGTTTGAACATTGTTGTTAAGCCATGTTCCCTCTGCGATTTGAGTAGTTTTTCAAAGAATAATAGGAAAATGGAGAAAAAAACGTCACTCGACAGATGTTCAACACTGTTACTCTTGCCAAAAGTACCTACTGAACATGCAATTATTTAGCATTTACAGTACATTGGATTTCTGTTCATGCTAACATTAAATAGACTTTTTTAAAATGCCCATCACATCCAGTTTTTTCATTTGATTACACATGACATCTAGTGATTCCCAAAAGTGGCTGAGTGCATTTGTCACACCGTCAGCCTGTCCTCGCTGCTGTGGTGGCTTTAACAGCCAAAGTATTCCTGTGTATCACTTACTCAACGCAGCTACTAGCAAGGGACAGACGGCCCAGGCTAGATTCCACTGTGAGTCCCTGGATATTAGTTTCATATCACAGATAACACACAAACACAAAGGAGAGACAGGGCCAGTCAGTGACGTGAACAGTGTCAGGGACAAAGGAGGAGAGAAGACAGGCCCTAAATATGGTGAAATGATAAACTTAAAACATAACCTAAACAATTTATCATGTTTTCCCATACAGTTCCCATACTTTGGGTTGACCTTGTTGGGACAGGCAATCTGCCCCACGAGTCAACTCCAAATTTGCAAACATGTTCTTTTGTCAGAAGTTCATGGAAATTCAAGAATGCTCAGATCATTCCCTTAGAATATATAGCTCCTGTAAAAAGGAATTTACGGTTTGTGGTTGCATGTCATTCTGGACCCAGCGCACCAATACCTTTCTCAGTCAGTGCTGCATAGTTGCACTTACCCAATAAAATGCACTAGAAATGTCAAGTGTTGCTAGGTAATGTGGGTGTTGGAGAGATCTTACCAGAATACTTTCATACTAAAGGATGCATTTTAAACATGTGTTGTCACAACAATTCCCCCAGGGTTAATTGATGTCAAGTAGCAAATGTAGGATTAAAAATAAAGTGTGACATTTTTTTTTTTTAGTAGAAACCAGTCATTGGCAAGCTTGAGACTTCAATGGTGGATGTAAGCAAGAGGAGGAGAATCATCAGTGTAAAAAGATTGGGGTGGGACTTTGTAGAAACTGTTGACATAAAGAGTGGACTGCTACAGAGATGGAGATAATGAGCTGTAAGGGGCAGGACAGCCAGTTATGACTTCACTCGTCTGGCTGTGGGAAGGGAACAAATGGAGCCTCACTGGGTAATTAAGAGACACCCATGCCTCACCAGAGTATGCCAGGCAAATGGGAGAGAGGGGGTAGAAAGGGAAAGAGGGATTGAGAATGCAACCCTATTGTGTTTCATGGAGGGATTTGGACAGTGAGGCACTGGTCCTGTGGTCTGCCCTAAGGCCATGCTTTAGGCTCTGGTTACAGCACCTGCCTCCAGCCACTCCATCCACCCCTTCCCCCTGTAAAACGAGTTATCATGTCAGCTACTGCATTATAGAAATGCCCCTGTGCTTTTGAATTTGGGCAAGGAGATGTGCCTGAAAGGAGAGTTTTAATAGCCAGTGCTAACTGTGACCGCTCTCACTGATGTCATGACAGTGTTTATATATGTATAGTGATGACAGACAGCAGGTGACACTGGCAGTACAGGGCGGACTCTGTTTCACCTGACGTAATTGTGCCTGAGTGAGCTGTTCTTATTTGCAATTAGGTAATTATCGTCATGTGTCTATTTTGAACTACAGTTTAATGGTTAAAGGCTAAGAGTTGACTTCACACAAATTCATTTATATACAGTATGTGTGTTTATGTGTATGTATATATATATATATATGTGTATGAGTATGTTTTTCAACTTGTGAAATGCAAGTATGTGCATAATTTGTGTCTGTTTCAATTGAACTTAGAATTCACGTACAAATATATGTCTTGTTGACGTGTGCAATCATATGAGTCAAAGTTATTTATATATTTGGCAAATGGCATTATAGCAGGAAAATGGGGCTCAATTCATCATCTACCCTCTCACCCTCCCATGATGCCTGGACTGTCTCCCTGTGGAAATGTGCATACTCAGAACAGTATCCATATACTCACACACCTGTAAAATACAGTATAGCTACAGCTAGATTCATATATACATGCGTGTGCATTTATTCCTCTACAGTAAAAGATATTTGTTATATATGCTGCATAAAATTATTTTATATGATACGAAATGAGGTCCATTTCCTCCACTTCCACTTGATGTGATGGACTTTATGTGTTACTGTTGATTTTTGGGGGGGGGCAGAGAAATGTTTTCAAACAAATAAAAACATAAATTTCTGCTTGACTTTCCCAGATGTGGATCTGTTCATTTGTAAACACCAGGGTCCCTCCTGCTGCACCCGGAAAATGGAGGAGAGCTACCAGTTTGCTGTAAAACGAGAAACCATCCACAACATTCACTCGTACAGCTACGAGCTTGAGCATCTCATCTCTGGCCACTCGGATGCTTTCCAGGGTAAGAACTGCAACAAAGGGGCCAGCAAACAAATGGATAGAATTTAACTTAAAGACTGGGTTGTTGTTGATGGAAGGGAAAATTATGTGTTATCATGTAGCTATTTGACACAAGTATACTCATATCTAAATAAGACTGGTGCCTCAGAATGTTAGCTTTTGCTGTTAGCTGGAAATAATTTCATTTGAAAACTTTGCCCAGCTCTTAGTTTACCTGAAACTGAACTTTTAACCTTTATTAAAATCCCTATTCAGCATTAAAAACAAAATAACTTTGTGTTTGTTTTCTTGCCAGCCAACAAAATTTATTCGCTCATTATTTGGCTTTTACTCAATTCCTCAAGGTTATGGTAGCTGGTGTGCAGGCAAGTGCGCAATTCACAAAATGGGCAACGCTTTAGTCTCTCCCTTCTCTTCTTCTGTGGGTTTGGCAGCCACAGATCTGTAGAGAAGGCTCATTGAGGGTAGATGGAGAAAAGGGCATAGAAGCATTTTTCAGCCTCCAGTATTTGGAGTAAAATCATCTGCTTTGTTATTATCTGATCCTTTTCTCAAGACAGCAAAACAATTACTGGAATCCTTGAAGAAATTTCTGTATCAGTGGAGGATAAAACAATCTGTACAGGGTAAATTTTTTTGGTTGCAATGGGTTTAGTAGTCATGTCAGTTCAGTTCCAGGAAAACAAATCCCGTTTCTGCTTGGTCTTGCCTGGCAAAGGCCTTTGTGTTACACCCAACTGAATCAAACAGTGCTTGTCCCCCTCTTCCTTCAGTAATTGCAGCGTCATATAAATTATAAAATTTCTGAAACAGACCAAGTTTTTCCTCTGCAAAACCTCACGCTCTATCCCACAAGGTTGGAAACATGCTTTCATGCTTTGCATGTTTTTAGTGTTACAGGAATTTCAGTACCATGCAATTAGTTTTATAAGACAATGGATTTCTTTGACGCTATGTTGGCCAAGTTTTATTTTATGTTGGATGTAAGACCACTTCTGGTCTTGGAAAGTGATATCATATGTGAGCAAATTGTGTAATAACTG
The DNA here is from genome assembly GCF_900963305.1 of Echeneis naucrates. Lineage (NCBI taxonomy): Eukaryota > Metazoa > Chordata > Actinopteri > Carangiformes > Echeneidae > Echeneis > Echeneis naucrates. The sequence continues at coordinate 11,214,371 of NC_042527.1, read as the reverse complement.
TGAAGGGAAGTCATGGAGAATTTATTATTTCCAAAGCTTGTTGTCATGGACATTGTTCTTGTCATATTTAACTTGTAAATGTCATATGGGCATGGCATATTGATATCACACAATGTATCTCATATTCCAACAGAACCTACAAATGGGCTTCCACTCCTCTCAAATATATTTCTATGTTGGTTTTCACGTAGTACTGGAGATAAGCCAGCCTCAGGGCTGTTTGACAAGCAGGTTACATGAATAGAATTGACCATGTATGAATAGTGTTCCTGGTATTCATCCTTTTCATCATCATTAAGATCTTTCCCATCTTACCTCATGTCTGAGCCTGTCTGGAGAATGAAAACTTGGTGTTCCATATATCCAGAAAAGGCCAAGATGGAAAATAACAATGGAATAACAATAGACACTGGAGTATGGCGTTGCCGAAAATGATGATGTCACTAGCCTTCAATTTGCAAGGCCATCTAAGGACAGTCTCTGAGCTGTCTGAGTTCCTTGAGTGGAATGTAAAGTAGCAAGTGGTCATAGCAAGTAATGAGAATATGATTTTGGCTGATATCGTTGGCACTATTAATCAGTTATTGGTACTCTAAAAATGTGGGTAGCTTTCCTCTCCTGCCCCTCTTAGTTTGTACTGCATCTATACAATCCATCACATCACACTGCGCCAAACGTAGTTCACCACTAAGGCAGTTGTCCTCAGCCTAAAAACTTTGCACTTCCACTGTTTTGTTCTGGTGATTTTATTTCATACATCTTTCAAGACACAACTACACATCCATGTGCCATTCTGGTCATAATGCAACCTGACAAAAATTCTGATGTGTGTATGTTTTTCTCAATGTCTTGGTGGGACCTAATCCTTTGATTTGCTTAATATTTTTCTTTCTTTATTTCCTAATATTTATTAAATAATACAGAGAAATGCTAGTTCAAGTTTTGTTGTGCTTGTATAACAACAATAAGGCCTATTCTGATTGTAATGTACCTATTGGAAAGGAGATTGTGTGAATTTGTGTGCATGCATGTGTGTGTGTTTCTCTTGGCCTTTCTCTGTTTTAACAGGCCCCACTGTGCTTTGTCATGTGTGGGAGTTGTCGTGTCATGAGTATGACCCTATAAATGCAGAACACATCTATGATTTCATTTTTTTTCTCCTCTTTCACTGGTATTAATAAAAATGAATTTGTTCAGAAGCATGTCGTAATGAAATTTAGATTTAATGAAATTTTACTCTTTATTAAAGGAAAAATCAATAGGATGTTGAAATTCTCCAGAAAAATCTCCAAAATCTCCATGTACTGTTGTTTTGCAACGCCCAAAAATAATTCTTTCATTTAACTTAATCTTCTTACATACTCTTCAATATGCATAAGCCAACTTCACTGCTCTCCTCTCCATCTCCCAACACAGACAGACTCTTCTAATTCATGTAATTGTTGATAGAGTTGTGGGGTCGGATAGTGGGTAGGTGTCAAAGACAGAGCTAAGTCTACACTGTGCCAATCACGAGTTTCCATTAAGGCTTTGCTTTGGCCTGTAAACTTGTTCTTGCCAATTGAAACCTGACTCAGTGGGCAATTTGGGCAACTTTTGTGGCTGAAGTTTAACAGATTGATTGGTAACTGTATCTGTAATATGTTTATTTGCTTAAATGGCAGAACTGGAGCCTTACAATTAGTCAGAAAAATGTAATTGTTAAAAATTATTGTACATGCAATCCGGTGTGTGTGTGTGTGTGTGTGTGTGTGTGTGTGTGTGAATGACAGGTGGGAATGATGAGCATGAGACTAAGTATCTGGGTATATAATCACACTACTGGGAAGCAGATGTCAAGAAAATGCTGACACTTTTGATCACCAGTGTCACTGATATGAGAGCATCCTGGCACATGATGTCTGTGTTTGTGTTCATATGTGCGTGTGTGTATTTAATGCTGGCCTTTGAGTCTTTTGTAAATGTGCATCTTGATCTTTGGGCGTGTGCTTGAGTCTACCAAAGACATGTGAGCATGTCCAGTATTTACCACCGTTGCAAATCATCGTGCCTTCCTCACGGCTCAAGTTGTCCTCACAAGAGCTGACAACTGCTTTTCAGAGAAACAAATTCTCCTGCCCTAGATAGCACTCTATCATCAATGAAAGCATACTGCATTTAAAACTTTGCCCTTCACTGAGGGCACAAGGACTGCATTTGACAAAGAGTGACATTGAGAGTTAGACAACGACTGAGAAAGAGGCCACGGCAAGGACGATGCCTTTTCTCATTGAGGCGACATAATTAGCTGATCCTTGTCTCATCATTCAAGAACTCTGCAGCCCCCCTTCTCCTCTCCCCCCTCACCCTTCCCCAGGAGATCTTGGGAGACAGTGTGTGCAAGAGTGTATGTGAGAGGCAAAGTGAGGAAAATTTAACCCCAGGCAAAAGGATCCTTGTGGGCCTTTTCTGTCGATGGCAAAGAAAGAAGTCTCAGTGAAGCGGGAATTGGTTAAGACAGGAGGAGAAATGAGCAACAAAGGCTGTGTGGTCTGCCGGTACATCTCCCTCTTTGACTGTTTTTCTCTCTTGTCTCTCACTGGTGGTTGGTAGTTCAGCCTACTGTAATTGTCTCTCTATCCCTTGGGATTTTGCGCCTGCCTTATTGCCTGTTTAGACAGAAGACAGAATTCTGCGTGTCTGTTGCTCTTTGTACCTCAGCCCCCAGTGTCTCTGCAACCCCCCTAGACTGACAGCCAATGAGATCTAGCCTAAGGCCCTATTGTTAATGAGCGAGCACAGATTAATCTTTTTAAATTCCTTAATTTCTTCTATCTGAATGTCAGGATCACCCTGGGTGGCTCGTACCACATAGACTATCTAAAGGCAACTGTCTCATCATTATACCGAAGATTTATATATGTTTGAGTTCACAACTGGTGTGGGCACGTATGTATGTGTATATCATATGCATGAGTGCGAGTGATAAGAATGATGAATCACTTGGCTGTCGTCTCCTGTCCCCATTCTTTCATCAGAAATCGATCGTTCTATCTATATTTTCATCTCTCTGAATTTGTCTGGAAGTTCTTTATCACATTTTGCCTGTGATCTTTTTAGCCTGTTCTCTCCCTCACATCATCATTTTTTCCCCCTCACTTCATGTCTTAATGTATTTTTCTGCAGATGTTTTGACCGACAGGGTTATTGCTCTAGAGGCTGATGCTTGGACATGGGATGACATTGCACTGCACCATGAGCTCATACTTAAATTAGGGAGGATATCCGGAATCTATCCCTGCACGTCTTATTTAATCACACAGGGTGGAGGGTGAAACGTGTTTATGGGCCTAATGGTGGAGCAAATACATTGTGAATTTGTGTGTATATTTGTGTGTTCTAAACGTGTTTGTCTTTTTGCTACGCTTTCCTAGTCTTCTGAGTAGACAAGAAACATACAGGCAGACGTTTTCCTCAGAGTTTTCAGGACTCTGTTCACTGGAGAAAAGAGGCAAAGAACAAAGGAAAGGAAAGGGAGGAGTGAGGGGAAAAGCTCAAAGCCTTTTCCAGTCATAAAGTCACACTCAAAGCTTCGCTAATTTCCTCTGCTTTTTATCTGCCCCTCTCACCTCAGTGTGAATGTGCAAGTGAGAATTTGTGAGGAGCAGCGAGATGGGCATACAAAATGAGGAGTGAAAACTTAAGACCCCCAAAAGTTTTTTTGAAAAGCGTGCACAGAAATGTTTTTAATGGGAATCAGCCAGACTTTTGTATTGGTGTGTGTGAGTGTGTGGCAAAGATTCAACAAGTTTTTACACCGTGGGCTTTGCAGTTCCCTGCCACTCGTTCTCATCCCCCTTTCTTCCTGGGTGTCTCTTTCCGCCTGTGGCCCATGCTTTGTCAGCAGTGGGTGCTTAACAAGAGCATGCTGGGTTTAGGTGGGCGCTGTGCCAACAGCTTGCCTGTTGCCACGTGCTCTTCAGGGAGCCCTTGCGTCTCTAAGATAACCCAGTTGCCAAATTTGTGCTCCATGGAATGAAACCTTAAACATATAAATTCTTCCCGGTCTTCTCGTTCACCCCAAAAATCTCCTCGTTTTTCTTCATCATGGTTATTCTGTTCTCCAACAGCCAGGTCTTTCTTATCAACCATCCGTGCTCCCAAGTATAACATTTAGTGCCTAAACAAATAGGAGTTAGCCTGCTGCCAGGCTCCACAGCCGCAATTTGGCATACTAGCATGAAATAAAACAGAGATAAATATCCCCTTAGTTTCCGCCAACACAGTCTCTTCTCACATCCATTGGTTTTATGACACATAACAAATTCTTTTTTTGACCTTGCCTTTCAGCTAGCCTCAACAAACACTCTTGGTATAGTCTTAAGTTTCATCTGTCTCACTGCTATTGTATGAAGACAATAAGCTTGATGTCCAGGAAGTTTCTTGGTAATCAGACAAAGTCGCATCTCCTGGGGCTTGTTCTCTGTCGAGGAGAATTTGGCTTTTCTGGGACTGTATCTCTGGCTGATGGGATTAATACTCTTTCTGCTACACATTTGTCCAGCCTGGCCTTTTCCTGTGTACTGTTTGACTCTGCTGCAACTGTCCTTTGCAGACTAATCCCAAAAGTCATAAAATGTGTGTGTATGTGTGTGTCTGTCTGCCGTGTCTACAAATATGAGATGAAGATCTGTGTGCATTACATTTTATGCACACAAATATGATTCTATTGCTATCTGCCTTTATTCAGTCAAAAGAAAGCAAATAAAATTGTGGAATATGGTCAGAATAAGGTCATGCTGCATGAGAAAAAGAGCGGTTGAACGCTGCAGTTTGGCCAGACTTACATGTCTGTAAGCAAGTTGCTTCCACCCCGACACCGCTGGGAGATCAGGGTGTGTGCTTTATATGTGCTTTTAATGCAAAGTGGATGAGCATCATGATACATGTCTCGGTATTGTGACTCACGCTGTTACTTCGGCTCCAAAGTAGGTTGGAATTGGCTGTCCTTCTCCCATCTCCCACTACCAGCTCACTTCATCACTCCTCCATTCAAGTCAAATCACTTTCCTCATTACACGCTGTGTTGGACACTCCTATTCTTCCTCTTCGCCTCTGTGGCTCCTAGCTCACCATTAAGGAGTCCCCACGGTAGGCTTTATTCACTAATCCTTCACTCTTTTATTTGTGGTATTCCAGAGAAGGAGGTACAATAAATGAGAGTAATGGAGACAAAGTGTTGCGCTGAAGCTATCCAGCCATGTTTTTTGATCCATGGTGGATTATGATATCTGCTGTTCTTTCTGCCAAAATGAACAGAGGGTTTACATGGATCTGCTCTTAAATCAACCACATAAATGTCAATCACTGGCAAACGCTTAATACTTATTGTGATTTCATTCATGTGATGAATTAAATAAAATATTTGTATACATTCATTTTGATTATTTCATATTTTTCTTTGAAAATGTGTTTATGTTTTTCATGGCATTATCACAAAAGCTTTGACTTAATCAAAGTAGTATTTTTGGTCCATAATTGAAACAATGCATCGGTGAACCCTCCCCCCCCCCCCCCAATGCTGAAGCTGAAAAATGAAAACAGAGGCCACACCTGCAAAGAAAAGTGTACATTTTTTTATTATAGCCCCTTTCATCTTGGATTCCTTTCACACCTCAGTTTAAGGGTCTGTTTTGTGTTAATCTTATGTTAGTTTAAATGTTTCCCTTCCTTTTGTGTGAAAATCTGAAGCCCAGTTTTCATCAATTTGTACTTAATATTATGGGTTATTACCTTGACAAGGCTTTCTTGTCCATCAAAAACCACCAAGACATCATTACATCCAGATTTTGGAGAAAATGCCTCTAGTCTCTCAGATCATTTTTAATGTTCTCATCTGCAGAGTACAAAGTCTTTGGCAGCTAATTTGCCGTTGAGCAGTGGCTACTTTTCTCTCTTTTTCTCCAGAATTTGAATCTGTAATGGGCATATTATTATTTTCTCTGTCTGTAGAGCAATAAACAATGTTTCACAACCGAATCATTGGGATAAAAGTGTATGTAGCAATCCTGTTTCTCCCAGTGCAGCTTCCATAAAGCTTTACAAAGTTAGCATTGGGTTCAAATAATCTTTGGGTGTGGTGCTCTATGTTGCTTTTTAGGGCTGCGGTATATCAATAGAAACATGTTTTATTTCCCAATAAACAGCAGAGATATGGAGGGTCCTACCCATCTCCTTTATGGTATTAGCCACTTGAACAACCATCCCTCCTTCCTGTACTCTTCCCATACCCCCTCACCCCCTGCCTGTGCACTCTGTTTCCTCAAACCCCGTCCTTCTTTCCTCTGGTCAATCCCGTGCCTTCGATCATGTTTCCCTACTGTAGCCACAGCACACAGAGCAGCGACCACCCCCCGCACAAAATCTCCATCTCCACTCCTCCCCCTCATTACATTATACCTCAGTGCACCCCAATTGCCACTGGCATCTGTGGAATTGTTTATGTTTCGGGATTTTGATATTGCTGGGCTGCCTTTTTAATTACTGGAATGCTGATGGAGTGATGGGGAGCTCTTTAGCCCCAGTTCCACATCCTCTACCATCTTCTCCTCCTTAACCTCCTCCTGTCTTCCATCTCAAGATTATTATCACAACTGCTAGCTTCCCAATAGGACAAGTAAATTAAAATTTCAGGTAATGGGTAGCTGAAATGTGTTCACACACATCAGTGATTGAATATGCATAATATGTTGTAGTCACTGTTTTTTTTTTAGTTACTTGAGTTTATTTCAAATTTGCAGGAGCAGGACATCTGTGCCTCTCATCTGACTGATGAGTCAGACTCCCACTTTAGACTTCATGTGTGATTTTGCCATGCAAGTATGATGAATCAACAGATTGATTCATTGACTTATTAATAGCTTATTACCTTTTTAAACTGTTTGTGAAAGGTTAGAGCCTGAGAGAGTGTATGACATTGCAGCTATCCTCTGTAACCCAAGATGATCAGTGCTCATATCTTAGGGAGATGTCCCTAAGTACACCATTTCTACTAATTAAAACAAGGATATGCAATCTGCACAAATGTCACTATGTCACATATCTGTGTGGTGACCTGTTTGAAACCCAAGCCCATGGAAGGATTAAAATGCTTTGCCTGAGAAGACGGCTGGTCAGGTCCAGTCAGGTCTGATTGCCAAGATAGGAATGGCCCACAGCTTGATGGTATGAGAACAGTGTCTCCTACCTCATTATCACAATATTACCGCATCTCCCAAGCACATGTGACCACACACACACACACACACGCTCACCCAACTCTACAGGCATACATTCATTATTAAAGGTGGTGTCTCTCATCCAATAGAAAGAGTGAAAAGCCACAGCTTCCCAAGGGTCTTGGGCCATGCATTGCTGTAGCATGAGTTTATCCAGTATTAGATATTGCTAAACTCCTCTATTTTTTATAATAATAATGAATGATTATAATTATTATAATTTTCAGACTCAAAAAGCTCTTTGTCAAGGTATGCAGACATTATGAATGTCATCATTATCAACTTCACTTTTGAGTTCTGTAAACATGAAATTATATTGCATGATATATGTCTAACCGATGTACAGTGCAGTTGCATGATTCTCTCTGCTACGATGTACAACCGCTACAAGGCCAAAATCAGCAATTGAAAGTGCTACATCAATGTTTTTAAATGATATCTAACAGAAAACGCAGCATATACTACTAGATGAACTGTGTAATAGTAGTACAGTATAATCATTGTGTCTAACCTCTCAACGCACACTTACCATGTTGGTCTCTGTGGTGGTATGTGTCTGTGCATCATGTGTAAGTGGATTCGAAATCAGAGACTATTGGTTAGCAAAGGCGAGGAACATTATATTTCTGACTTCAATCTCAAAGCTGCCACTGTGCTTATTTGACTCAGTTATTGTGGCAGCTTCACCATGGTGACACTTGAGCTTTAATTACACCAGTAAAACACTGGGTTGCCATGAAAAATGTAAAGTGGAAATAGAAATTAAAACCCTCTGATCTCAGAAAACGGCCTTGGCTTAGCATTGCTGGAAAGATATGGTATAATGTCGTCTCCCAAAGTCATAAATGCAACTTAGTTCAAGCCACTGTATGAAAAATGTCTCCTTTGCTTTGCAACCACTGTGTTTTTACCCATTTAATACCTTGTTTGTTCCGAAGCAGGGAGCTTATTTAGGCCCATAGGGCCACAGACACAGCAGGTCTGTTCATTTATTCTTGTACAGTTAACTTGATAATTATGTATTTTGAATTTCAGTGTTTTTAGGACTTCCTTGCAAATTAAATATAATTGTTATAATCGTTTCATGCAAAATAGCCTCAATCGAGCCAGACTTCACTTCCCTAGAGGCATACTGATGGTAGATGTGACATGGTAATGATAGCCACCCACAACTGTGTCTGAACTGTGAATGAAATGTGGCTCAGACACAGTGGTCAGAGAGAGAAGACTCAAACCCAATAGACTATCATGCAATAGTAGTTAAGCATAAAGAGCTAGCTCTGTCTGGTTTCTTGTTTTTTGTTCTCACCCTGGTTCTCAGGGCTAAAAAGTGCAGAGAAACCCACAAAGGTTATACTTGATTTATCTCAGAGAGAGAAACCAGATCCGTGTGTAGGGGAGAACTTGATAGAGAACAGAAAATCAGTGATGTAGAAAATTATTGAATCATGAGAGCCGGTTTCTTGTTTGTCAGAGGAAGCAGGGAGAGGGAGAAAGGTGGGCTCTACTTACTCTACCCTACTTTAGTATATTCGGAGAGGACATGTTTAAAGTAATAGCCGTGGAGACACAGGGAAGTGCTCTGGACCTAGGGGCCAAATGAATCCAGATGTCTGAGCATGTTCACAAGGTGGAGTCCTCTTGTACAGTAGTTGTTTTTCCTTGTTTAAAAGTTCAGTTGCCTCTTTTTAATTATTCTTGGCTCCCATTCTCTCCTCCCTTTGTCCTCTTTCATGTTCTATGTGTCACTCTCTTGGCAAATAAAAATAAGATTTTTAACAAGTACAGAATGTCTAGTGGATTTAATGGTCCCATCATAAAAAGTAAGGAAGACATGCATCCATTCTGTAAGGAAAAGGTTTAGCCTAGCCCCTTCAGAGGCCTTGATTGGTTCATCCACATGTCTTGATAGGCAGCCCAATCAGCTGCAATTCTTCCCATGTTTACTGGGGGCAGGCTCCAAAAGAAACTCAATCCCTAGCAAAAATAAACTTATTAGCAGCCTGCAACTCTCTATAGCTAAAGTAGGCCTAGTCAGGCACTGCCAAGATGGTGATGGCAGGGCAGCCTGATGAACTTCTTCACCAATCTTCAGAATCCTATGAGTGACATTACAGACTCTCATCTTGATATACAATCTATGATGTTGATTAGTTGAATTCTGTTTTTGTTCCCGCTACACCTCACAGAGAGTAAGATTAAACTGTGGTATTTCTTAGCATGATAATTTCACAACATTATTTAATACTGTGTAACTTAACCCCATGAATGTACCTTGGGGTCTAAATGTTTTGTGGCTATTTAGCCTTGTGGCCTAAATGGCATGCGAGCAGGCAGGCATCACATGGGTACCGTCTCCATGGACTAATTGGCACTTTTACATCTTCTCTTGCTATTTAATTCTTTCACTTTGTTGCTCTTCTTGGTCTGTTGTTAGGTTGACATCTCTGGAGGGCTATGCAACTGCCATCAGCCTACAGACACACCACGATTCACCACTCTTTACAGTAATAATCCCTAGCAGACCGTTAAATTGAATGTCTGCCTGCTTGTTTTCTATCGCATGCAGTCACTGGGCTCAAAACCCATTTAATAGGCCATATCTTTAAATGTTTTGTGTGGGGGAGCTGCTCTCTTGATGACAATAGTGTTTTCTGGCCCATTACAAATGAGTTGTGCCTTTTTCTGTCCAGTGGGGAGCCCCTGTGTGTCATAGACAGTGGTCATATTAGTGCAGCTGTTAAGGAGGACTTGACTGTTATCCTTCTGTCTGTGAGCAGGGAGGGGCTGGACAGACATGCACACAAACGCATATACTCATTTGGCAACCATCACTGTGCTAAAATAGATTGACTGTCTGTCATGAAAGAATATGTGTTATCTAATTTTTAAAAGACTAAGGCCACAGATCATCAATGACCTATTATTCAAACACCATGGGCTTATGTCCATTTGATTCATTTTTTTGTATGTAAGTATATGCCTGTTGTGAGTGTGTATCTGTGCATGTGGTGGTAATTTGGGAATGTGTGTTGGCACGCTCCTTTTCTGTCTCAAATTCTGTACAGTTGCTACTGCTCCTTCATGTCCTGACATGCTTTTAAGCTGACATCACACCCAAGAGTGTTGTGTTCATGGCATACATATACAAACTGACGCACATATGTGTACACAGTGCCACACAGTTGCATGCACGAAGGAGTGGTTGGAGAGTAACTGAGAAGGAGAATTGGAAAGAGGGTTATTGGATTAAGTGGATTGATCATAAAGAGAGTGCAATAAGAGAATGAGAAGTCTGTATGGTAGAGGTTACGTTGCATGTGACAGCCAGTAATAGAAGCTGTTTTTCCTTCATGTGTTTTAAAAGTAATATTTTCCAGTTCCAATAGAGTTGTATCGAACTATACACCATTTCATTGTGCAGCGGGGGATGGGAGTTAAGTAAAAGTGTATATTGGACAGAAATGAACAGCAATGAGAGTTGAATCAAGTCTCTCTTCTCTCTAACTTTCTGTCAGTTGTAGTAGCCAGAGTAGCAAGAAGTGGCATTTCATTGGCACTAATCGGCCTCCATGCTTACATCATCGATCACTGTACAGCTTCACTTGCTCACCAGGAAATGACATAAGAAGTGGATGAGTCAACTCCTTCTTGGGTTTGAGTGTGTGTGTGTGTCTGTGTGAGTGCTGGTTGTGTGTCAGAAATCCCTGTAAAATCGAGAATATAGAGTGTTTGCCATAGAAAATAAAAACTGATTGTGGTTTCTATGCATAACGGCCGCGTTCAACTCTCACACTGTCTCTTCCTCTCTCTCTCTCTCGCTCTGTCTCCTTAACACGTATTTATTGGGTTGATGACTTCATGCACAATGATTTGCAACTGCGTTATAGGGAAACTTGACACTAGTTTCTCAGTCCAACTTACTGATACACATTAGCCAAGCTTAGCTGGTTTGGAGCCAGGTTTGGAAATTTGAATGTATTACCCATTCCATGGAGAGCCTGTAGATCAGCTGTGATTTTACAAAATGAATGTCCCTGTTTCTCTTTCTATGACTTATCTGTTCTTTTCTGCTTAATTTTCAGACATGTTCCAGTACCTGCTATCCTTCTCTCAGGGCCACCTGAGTTCACTTTTGGAGGGAACGTACTCTTCCCTGTCGCGTCATGCCCTTCCCCATGTAAATCAACTCTTCTCCTCACTCTCCCTCTACCTTCGTGGGGCCAATGTTTCTGTGGAGGCAACAGTTCACCAGTTTTTCAACAACCTCTTCCCACTCGCCTACACGCGGCTAATCAATCCAGGTATTGAAGGCAGCATGATGGCGGGCACTGAAATGGGGGACTGTCTCCGTATGATCCGGCAAGACGTCAACCCCTTTGGACCTCACCCTGCTGTCATGGCACAGGAGCTGGCTGGGGCTTTGGGAGCAGGAAGACAACTAGGCCTGGCCTTGGAGGAGGGTGTGGAGGTGATGAATGCCACAGAACATGTCAGTTTGAGCAAAGAGTGTGTGAAGGGCCTTGTGAAGATGGTGTACTGCTCCCACTGCAGAGGTTTGACGCTGATCAAGCCCTGCGTAGGTTACTGTCTGAATGTAATGCGGGGTTGCTTGGCCAGTGTGTCGGAGCTCGATCAGCCATGGAGGAAGTATACCAGTTTATTGGAGCAACTAACCCATGCCATGGCTGGGCACCACAGCCTGGAACTTGCCCTGCTTGGGGTCAGAGGTCATGTTAATGAGGCCTTACTCTATGCACAGCTCCATGGTCCACTCATCACTGCAACGGTAAGTACACACAAAAGAAACATAGATTAACTGCTTTGATGGCACATGCATGAAACTCCAAAACCTTTTTGTTTAACATCTTTGTTTTATGCATATACTTTGGCAATGTTCAGTGTATTAATTGGAAACGTTTTGCAGGCTGCTTGTGGGTTATGAGCCATTTTTTCCACCAATGCAACAAAGGACTCTGCACACTGCTTTAATGTTTGCACAGTATTGAAACTATTCAGAGAAAAATAATGTTTATGTTACAAAAAAAGATTTGACTGCTTCCAAAGAAATGAGGGCTGCTTTGAGGCGAGAGAAGGAGCAATTTGACCATAATCGCAAGGCAGCTAAAAATCACGACTGCCAATGAGATTCATACTTAAATTCCTCATTGACTGATGTAAAAGAGAAAAGTAGAGGCTATAATGCAAATTGGCTGCTCTTACAGGCTGTTGGTATTACCATATGCCTTTTTCTGCATGTGGTTATAGGTTATATATTTACAGTTTCATTAAGTTCTTAAAACTCTATAATGCTGTTCTAATCTGTTTTCTACAGTGTAAATTAGGATATTGGTAAACTTTATTTTAGTTTGTACTGTGGATTTCAAGAAGTGTTTAGGTTAGAATAGACTGAAAGAACAAAATCTATATAGTCAGCAACTCCTTGCACGTCATTTACCTCTGCTAGTATGCAATGAACAGTCATATATTTTGTTTTATTATTGGGGCTTTTTATACCTTTATTGTAGAGATTTAACTGCTCTTAAAAATCCGCAGGCCAGAGAATACTATGCGAGAAAAAGAAATACATCTATGCACCTTCTACTCAAGGTTCCTGGGTAGTATTTGTCAGTAAAACTGGACAGACTTCCTGGCGCATCCATTTCTGAGATAAATTTTTATCCATTTAAGAAATTCTCACCTCATTAGTTTTTCAAAGGTCACAATATATTGTCATTGTTGTTATTGTTTACACTGTGTGTTTACTTCTCACTGAGCTTGTGACTGCAATGTTATTTAGAAAGCAAGTCTCAAGTGTTCATTATTCAGACTTCACCATAGCATGTTTTTGCTACTTAGAAATGCATCCAAAATTGCCTAAATTACAATGGCATGGTAAAAATACTGGAACCACAAGGCCAGTCCACTATCTGTTACAGGTTGCAGTTCTGTGAGCAATTTGATTTTAATTATGTATTACAATCAACTGAGATGCCTACCTGGTAGGTGGGAAAATACATTCAGCATGTACAGCGGTGGAACGTGTTTGGTAGGAACCATAATATTTCTGTAAACAGTAATTATTATTCCTCATTCGATTGGGGGTAAACATGTGAAACCTCCGGTGTGGTCGTTTAAAGTTGTGGGGATCATCAAAGCCTCAACGACTGCACAATAAACACTCATATCCAAATGCAACACTTACTGTATACACCCAGACATGGAGGGTCGGTTGCCAGGCTTAAAGACTGACCTAATACAACTATGCAGTGAGAGAGACAGCTTGTATTTCGTGTGTGTATGTATTTATGTGTGTGTGTCTGCCTGCTTGGTATTCATGTGGCGGCAGGCAAGGCCGGAGCAGGGAGTCTAACATGGGGACAAGTGGGACAGAATTGAAAGGGTTCCAGCCAGGCCATACAAACTAGACCCAGCCAGTTGGAAAAAGAGCCCAGAGAATAGTTGCAGGAAAAGGAGGTGGCCCCCAGACGGACACTGGTGGCTCCCACTTTCTCTGCTCTTTCTGTGTTTGCCTCATGCAAGCTTGCAACAAGGCTAGAGTGCAAACATGAACACAATTGCGCGCGCACACGCACACACACACACACACACACACATATACAGGGACTCATGACTCTCATGGCTTTTGTAAATCACAGTATGTTTTTACAAACCCAATGTGGCCTGTCAAGGAAAACTGTTCTGGAAGTATCTGGTGCGCAACTACTGTGTCGGCATTGCCACCTCCACCCTCATGCCTCCAATCTACCCCCCTGGCCATCATTTCAACATTTTAAAAAACAATTTTTTCATAATCATATCCTATATTATCATACCTACTGTGCTGCAGAGCAAATAAACAGCAAATGCCTTGCTTTACATATGGCAGCTTTTTTTAACTAATACAATATGTGTGAAGTCAAGCACAGACTTTTGGTTTTTGCAGAGTCAGAATCCTATATTCAGTTGTTATTAAAGAAATTATTATGACTGTGTGGTTTTACACAGGGATGTTATCCCGAACCATATTGCGGTTGCTCATTTCAGTCACTTCGAGAGCTGTAGACAACACAGAGTCTGGGTTATATGTTGCGATACGTCATAGAGTAGGACCTGGATTGCAACACGTACACTGTACATACTGTATACTGTGCACACAGACAGGTATCAGATTTTAGAGGTCCTGTAAGGGGTCTAGATGTGTGGCCCACCCTGTGACAATACTGGCAGTGCACACAAGACTGAAAGGCAGCCATTGATATATGCAGGGCAACAGCAGGATAGATTCTGTTTTAACACATTCCTGTTCTTATTGAGATGGAGCGTGAACGTGGGTCAGAGGGAAGTGGTTATGGTTATGGATACTGTCGGGGAGCCTGGGCCTGGATTATGTTGAGTAGACACAATTAGGAGAAAATTGGAAACTATCCAGTACAAGTGGCAACTTCTATTGGGCCCCAGTGCAAACGGTAGCTCCAATGTTCAGTGAGGTTTTCTCCCTCAGAATACGACAACGTTGAATTAAATTTAAAGTTTCTCCCTCCGGACCCAGCTAAGCTTGAGAGGCCACAGACTGCTGTTTATTGACACGGCCCTAAAAATGATATGTGTTATATGAGCTAGTGCGTAACTATATATCCTTTACTTGCTGAAGATGAGTAGACTGAATAAATCTTAACAGTAAGATTCATGTACTGTGTTCTCTCACTCTGTCATTGACTTGCACATTCACCCTTTATTTATTTATTTATTTATTTATTTATTTATTTCAGAATTTTATAGTTTGCTTATGAGAAAATACTACCAGTGATCCAGATTAGAACTGTTTATATGCAGGTCTACCTTATCCCCTTGTTGGTTTTATCCCAGCTTTTCATTACAGACTTATGGAAGAATGATAATAGCAGCCTGGGCCTTTAGATAATGGAAACAAGGGCCATTGGGATGACTGGAAGGTTTCCATTCACCACGGCGGCACCTTAATAAACTGCAGTGGCTTACATTGGAAAAGCTGTTTTGTTTTTCTAACCTTCAAAAAAACAAAACAATATCATTAGCATGAAAACAAACATTCTTGTTATCACAATTTCAGATGTAATTTTCTCTTCAAAAACCTTTAGAGATACCTAGACTTCAGCTGCTGCAAACACCTCCAGAGGGCACCTTCTAGAAAATTATTAGCTATACAGACTCAGGCCTTTATGGTTTTTGTGTCTGATGTTTGAGACCGGTAGCTGATGCAAAATGCGCTCATAGCCAATTTATATGCTTAACCCATCTTTCTAAGTTGTGCGTTCCTTTGGCACTGTGTCTAACCATCAAGCTGGCTGACTCACTTACTCAGCAGTCCATTAGCTAATGATGGTGGGGGCCGCCTCTCTCTTGCTCCGCCACCCTCACACGTCTTTTCCCTCTCTCCCTTGCCCTCTTTTGATGATTTCCCTGCATTAATATTCTGATGGTTTGTAGCAGTCCTCAACACCACAAACATTCTGCATTTCTTCTCCTCTGTATAAAAACTGCACTTCTAACAGTGAACAACAATCATATTGTTTATTCTTGGACTGTAAATTTAAAGCATTTGTTCCTTTTTCTCTGTGTCCTCCCCTGTGTCTCTTCTGTGGCTCTTCAACTGGTTTACTTTACATAAATACATGTAATTGAATTTTTTAATTATTAATTACTGGAATAATGTAACATATCACATTTGTAGTTGATTGTAAGTTCATGAAATCTTCACATAGAAGTACTAACTGATCTGGGCATTCCTCTCAAAGCCTGAAGTCTGTCACTAATGCACAATTTCACACAGAGTAAGAACTTCAATGAGAGGCAGAGATGTTAATATTAAGTCTGTATCAAACTAAGTTTTCATTTGACTTGATCATTATCTACAAAATTGAGGAACAACACGTCCTATTCAGTTTAAACTGGACCACACCACTTTTTAGGAAAAAAACTACTTGGTTAAATATGCTGAGCTAGAAACGCTGTAATTACAGCAAAAACATACCACACTGGGGCTGTCTTACTTGCTGTCATTGTGGTGTTTATATCCATTGTGTTAGGACCCAAAGCCACTTGAACTTTTTACTCCTTTGCAAACCCTGCTTCCTATCCTTCCTATCGTTTCTGCCCCTCCCTCTCAGTCGACTTTAAATAGCTCCTACCATCCATGTATGTGTCCTCATACTCTTCACCTGATGCCTGGGTGTTCACTGGCCTGGTGTTTGTGCACCTTTGAACTTGAGCTGACTGGAAGGATAATTTCATGCAGCTGCTGCTGTGGAATTAACACAAATGCCTCCTGCATCTGTGTTATGATTTTAGTGGTAATTTGTGGTTCATTGAAAGTCTTGAAATGGACATGTGGACTTTCTATCCGCAAGCCGCTTTTCTTTGCTTGTATATTGCAGGCACCATATCACAGGCACAGGCGCGATGAACTCACTTGACCTCCTTGGGTGTCTTTTTCCTGCTTCTTTCCTCCATCTTTGTGGTATGACACCACTTGAATCCTCTTGCCACATTGTGTGTCTGTAATTCTCGTAAATTTGTTTACAGAGATGGATAAATGCAGTCAACAAACTCTGCAGTAACACCCATACTTACAGGGAAACACCAAGAGCCTCTAATTTTTCGATCATCTGTGACTGGTTTAATCAGGCCTCATTGCGGATAGAAAACTCTGCATCCTTCTCACTGATTGGACTCTCAAGGACTTTTTCCTGTGATATACGAGGGACTCACTCTCTCTTTAATTAGCATTGACATAATTCGGATAAAAGAGAGCAAAAAAGACAAGATGGGAGGGCCGTGCTGATTGACAGGAACTGCAGAGTAAAGACAAAGTGATTCAGAGAAACTAGACTGAGAACTAAGAGCGCAAGGAAGAACTGGAGGGGAGAGAGCGAGAGGAAAAAAGGGCAAGGGGAGAAGAGCAGTGCTGTAAATCTGTCCTCTTACTCAAGGCTCTGGGAAACGCCAAGTTGAAAACTATCACAATTTGCTTATGATTGGTTCAAGGGCTGTTATATACAGAGAGCTTTCAAAATAGTCCATTTTTTTTCTCATTTTTTGTTATGCTGCAGTTGTCATACAAAAATAAAGATGTGTTTTTTCCACTCAGCAATGTACACTCCACTTCATAATGACTAACTAAAGACAGAAATTTTAGAGTCATTTCAGTATCTACACTGTATCTTTGGAACTCAGTAGCCAATGAGGAAAACTTTAGTGCAGCACATTTTTTTTATTTATTTATTTTTTTTTAAACACCTGCTACTGCTTCAGTGAACTACCTGGCTCTGCAGAAAGTCATTTTCTTTGCTGTTTATAGACTTTTCAAATCATATCCAACCAAGTCTTACCATGTCATCTCATCTCAAATAATGATATGAACTACATTTCAAGTTTTAATGCGGGTTTTGCATCATTCTGCTGTCAATTTGAGGTATTTAATGTAGATTCATGAGAAAGAAATGAAGGAAACAATTGTTGCAAAAGGCTGCAGTTTAAAATAAATAAATAAAGATGGATGAATAACCCATCTTTATGTGCTGACTATTACAATAAAGATTGGCCTTTAAATTTTGGCCAGATCTTTATCCAAATCATTAACTCAATTGAGCATACATTTCAGTCAGCTAAAAATTTGTTCAACCTGATGCATGCAGCTACATTATATAAATTAATCCACTTTGTTATATCATCAAATTATAGCTTGCTACTGTCTCATCATAGATAATCAAAATATGATTCAATTAAATTTGAAAGGGGGAGCACTTTGGCACTGTGGTTAGCGCTATTGCCTCACAGGAAAACTTCCCCCTTAACACCTTTGCGTGTTATACAGTGAGGCAGCATGAATATGTGCTGTTCAGCTACGCATACCGTGTCTGTTGCTATATGTTGGCCTGATGGACAGATGATCTCTCCAGGGTGTACCCTGCCATTGTCAGCTGGGCTAAACCTACCACAGTTCAGTGATATAGATAGTGGATGGATGAATTTGGTTTACCTGCTCCATCCAGAACCACTGATGGTTGTCCTTGAAATTCTAAAACCTACATCTGTGTGTGTATTCAAACATAATTTTGTTGCTGAGGATATGGAGACACTTTTTTACTTCACTAACACATGTAGTATTACAGTTCGAGGGTTTGGATTGACTCTTAAGGATAATACCCAATGCTGTTAAAAAAAGGCAAGGACATTTGCCTTTTTTAGGTCTTTGATAGCATAAAGACAGATATAATTGACTGACTCCTTGCCTTATAAAGTGAATTGCTACTGTGCACTAGCTGAAAGGTCAGTCTATGGTTTAAACGTAATGCTAAATACGCTTGGTGAAAAGCCAATTGGAAACCCCTCCTGTGTATAATAGTGGGACCCTACTATCTACTATTTACTATTTACATATGTGTTGCACCTGGGAACGGAAATGTTTTACTTAAATTGAATTATTATGCGACTTTGAGGCAAAATTTCAAGTCATTTTATTTGATTAAATTAATGCCACAGGTTTTCTTTGGATAAAACATCAAAAACCCCCATGTTGCCAAAGTGGAACAGAGAGCCCGACAGAATGTGACCCAGTGGTCTAGTGCTCTCTGTGCACTCCCACTACTCATGCTGCTATTTGGCTACTGCTTGCATTCTTTTTTTCTCCTAGGGTAAGTTACAGCAATGAAGTAAACACCAAATAACGAAAATTATATTTGGTCTTCAGCTTTTTTTAACTCTCTCTCAAACTGCGTTATATCAGCTCTGGAGTTTAGTGACATAAGTCCCTTTTAATCATCCACACTGAATGAAATTTCCAATCCAAAGGAAGTCCAAGATACAGTGGTACAGAACAGGCATTTAGATAGTTTGTTGTTCTTTTTAGTTTTCTGTTTTCTTGATTCAATGTCATATGTTTATCTATTCATAAGAACAGTTGTTTTGATGCTTTTAGAGGAATATTTCTCTGTCAACAAAAAAAAATTACAGAAAATGCCCAATGTTTTGTGATAACATTGTTTTTCTTTGTATAATTGATTTACACATCAGTCCCAAGACCTTTCTCAGGAAAATTATAACTGCAGCATTTTACTGAATCAAGCCTGTTGCCATAGTGAAGTCAGAATATTTGCACTTATTCACTCATACTTACACTTTTATAAATATTCAGATGGACACCAATGTCACAATATAAGAAAGAGTGAAGAGTAATTTCCACAGATTAATTTTTCATTGTACAACTAGCAGAACCAGTACTGATGTTCTATTCAGGTCATTCATCCATATAATATGACACTATGATAGATCATTACAATCCCCCAGGCTTGGATGGAAAGTGGATATTGTTTAAGGTCAAGACATGTTAATACAACACAATCACAGTATAGCGCTGCTTTTTTTTTCCCCTCCCAGATTCAAGACACTGGCTCTGTGAGATTGAAAATCTACCCTCTGCTGAATCACCAGAGCCATAGAAGACCAACTGCTGAAGGAAAAATCTTTGGAGCAAATATTAAGACTTGCTTGGTTTCAGTAGAGAGAGAATTTTGCTGTTGTTCACTTTGGCACTGGTGACAAATATACTACTGTTCCTATAGTTTAACAGTTGGTGGCATTAGGCAACCTAATTGTGTGTGTGTGTGTGTGTGTGTGTGTGTGTGTGCAAACTTAGCACACTATAGTCTGGGAAGGTTCTGTGTGCTTGGGTTGAGAGGGGGCTGAGAAAGTTCCCTTAGCTTTACTGGGTAATCCCCTTTACAAATAAACTAGGAAGACAAGACTCCCGCTGCTATCCGTAAGCAGATACTCCCATAGAAGAGGGATGGCCCTGGGCTTGGCTCGCTTGGAGCTGATTCTCTTGCTGTGCTCTTTTAAGCTTCTCTTGTTTCAGGTTGATATGTGCACAGACACTCACTATGTATGTCTGTATTACCTCTATGTGGAGCTAAAGACGTGGAAATTAGTACAAGTACATACCTTTGTATGTTAAAACTTAATATTTTAGTGTAACTGACTATTCTAGAAAGATACTACATCCCCTAGGCAAAATTCCACAGTGCTAAACTATATAAGGAAATAAGTCTATAGAACATAAAACTAACAGAATGAATAAAGATAGCCTCTTCTGTGGAGAGGTAAAACAGTAAACTCAAACTTGTACATCATGTTTTTACACGCTGTATTACAAGCACTTGTAAAAATATCCTGTCTGCAGCATTGGAAATCAGATTTCATTGGGTAGCTCAAATGAACATAGAATACATGCCTTTTATTTCCCTGAAGTCTTCCCATGTGGCCAGCATGCATCCAGCCAATCAGCCCCTTCCATCAGTCTCTGTCCTCAGGCAATCATAAAAGGAATGCTCCACAAAATAGTTCAACTTGTTAAGGTATAACAGGGGCAAACAGGTGGTCACACCCAGACACTTTCAAAACCAAGTACTCGTGCTTTGCCCAAATGGGATTTTGATTCTCACGCCATCATCAGGTCAGGAGATAACTGATTTATGGCCTTGCCTTAGCGCATATCTTTACTCAATTTGTCATCTGATTGGCTCTCAGGATATTGCAATCACAAGATCCATCCTATTGGAAATGATCTCAATTTCTCAAGAGAAACCATAGCAAAGACACTGTTTATTTTCCCTAGAATGACTTTGTGTTCTGTTTACATTCGTGTATGTTTAGTGAGGCAAAAGAATGATTTGTTATTGTTTTCAAAGGCCAGCCCTTCTCCAATCTTTTCTGGCCTCTTCAGACGTAGCACATTTTTGAATCTCATCTCTGTGGGTTTCTGTTGTAAAAATAATGGGGTAATGCAAACAGTACTGTGAATGACCTCCTCTTGATGTTCATATTTTACAAAGATGTTTACATTTTTCTCTCAGAGAATAGCAAAATGTCACACAAAGGCAGGTGAGAAATGGCACTGGATTCAACACCTATCGGCGTCACTGAAACATCACAATGATAGAATTAGATCCAGTCTCAATCTTTGATTAATTATAAAACTGCAGAGGAATGGCAACCTCTGCCTTTGATCTTTTTCTTAGTTGTTTTTTCATGTGCTGGATTTAGTATGTCAGCTTTGGTAATAAGAAATGTGTATGAGTCCATCGTTATTCTCATGAATGAAGTTCACTAAATAGTCTACTGCTCTATTGAATTACATTTACTTATGTTGATCATGGTTTTTTTGTAGCTATTTCAAATGAATAGTGTATAACTGTATTTTTCATTGGCATACTAATAATGTGCTCTTGTTTGCATAGGTGCAATCAGATTCGTGAATGGCTCCTTTTTTTTCCTTTTGTTTAGTTCCTTTAGTCCCTATCTACTTGCTCACATTTTGATGGATAACCCTTGAGGGTTAAACATTGCAATGACAATTAAAATATTGCATTAGGATAAGAAAAAAATGACGAACCAAACGATATAAATACACCATTTCCTCAACAAAAACATTAACCATTGTTCCTAATCATTCTTGGCTTCACTTAGCCCTTTGCACAGTCAGCGAGCTTCACCAGTTTTATGCAAACACTCTTCCACACACACACACACACCACATTGTAGACCTCCCAAGCACTGTCTGGACATGATGTCATGGTGCTGCATATTGTCTCAAGAATATCTCAGGAATTTATTTTATGGAAATGAATTTTTGGCTAAATAAGGAAGAGCCATGTGGTTCATTTCACCACCATCTGCCCTATTGGCCACCTAAGCATTTATTCATTTAGCTAATTAACAGGTTCAAGTCAGGTTGCCAGTCAAAATGAATCAGCTTTGACATTCACTGTAAAGTTGTACCATTAGCTGCACTGTTTGAATTAAGAGCGAACGGGTTAATAGAATCTTGTTGCTACAAATACAAGTATACTTGGTGGTAGTGTTGAAGATGCTGTGGAAACCACCGGACAAATAAAAGAGACTTAAATAGATTTTTTGTTTTCATCTCCCTACTTGTTCTTTTGCCTGAAATTCTCAAATGTAACTATAATTTTGTTTTATAAAATAATTTTACAGGTTTACCATTTGGAAGTGTTATGATAAATGTCTGAACAGCTAATTTTGTGCACATGGTGTGCAAATGAATTTCACAGTAATTGTCTAAAGTGCTGCAGCAACTGCATAGAGCATTTGGTTTAGTGTTGATAGGCTACATGGACCAAACAGTTGTGATGTGCTATCTTTTCTCACCAGGATTTGTGTGTGTGTGTGTGCGCGCGCGTGCCTGCGTGCACATGTGGAGGGGGGCTTCGTTTTTGTGTGGCATGTTTGCATGTGTGGCTTTGTGCTGCTGTACCACATGTGAGCGTGTTTTATGAGTCCTGAGGGAGTTAAGGTTAATGCAATAAAACAACTTTCCCCGTGCCTAGTGTCTGCCTTGAGACAGAATTTAAGACCAGAATGTTGTAAAGAAAAAGCTGGAGAGAAAAGCCAGAGTGAAGAGTGAAGTGCAAACAGTGCAATGAGGAAGAAAAACGTTCAGGTAGTAAGTTACACTGTAAGAAAGCTTTGGTTCCCGCACCACTGCTTAGAAAGAGTTAGCTATTATATGAGAAGCTCAGTTTGAACACATTTTATAAGGCACATGAGATGGCAGATGTGGGGAAAGGGACAACACATTTTGTGACAGTTTAACACATTTCAGCTGCTTCTACAATGACTAACCCTCCAGCACGTGGACACACCACTTCACAAAGCCATTGAAACAGGCATGCTTGGCAGTTCTCTCCCAAATGAAATTTATTTGTTTGTTCATTGTGTTCGGGCCGCTCACTCACTTTGCCTTGGCAAAGTGTGTAAGAGAAAATTGTGCAATTATATTGGAGTAGCACTGAAGGCAATTACTGTATTGTTAATGGATTGTTACTAATCAAGATCAACCAATTTCCAGTCTTGTGGTTATTGCAAGTCATTATGTTCGAGGGGTTCTAGTTGTGAAAACTCCCCACCTGTATGTGCAAAAAATCATTCACAGCTCTCGTTCAAAACAATCACCTTCATCAAAAGAAGAAAGCAGATAATTAATCTCTTTCGAAAGGTGTGGGTGTGCTTGTAAGAAAACTGGGAGGTCACTCGAAGCGTTCATTTTCAAATCAGCTTTAAATAAACTGCGGTGTTAAATATTTCGTTGTCCTGTTGGGTGCCTTTACACAGGACCATGATGCCTCTAGCTCAAACGTGTGTGTGTGTGTGTGTGTGTGTGTGTGTGTGTGCGTGTGTGCGTGCGCATTGATCACTACGAGGAGTTATTCAGTCCAGTCTGCAAGAACCATTAGCTTCTGTCTCTCTAGCTAATTGAGGACCACTTAATAACTCTGCCCAGATGCTTTTAAGCCAATGAGATGTCATTGATTTTACCTCTTGGTTTGAAGCACACACCCCTTTATTCTCATGACCCTGCTGTCTCCTACTCTCTGCCGCTGGCTTTAATGGCCCAATGGAAGTACTTGCCATCATTGCCAACTGCACACATGCATTCACCTCCATGAGGTAGTGGAATATCTTACATTTACCGTCAGCCCTCCTGGCAATAAGTCATTCATCACACCATATTCTTTCATCGCATCCCTCGCTTCCCGCCCACAGTTTTCCCACGTTGTCCGTTTCTCTAAACGTCTTCGTTCCATAATCCTTTTCACCTCTCTTCACCCTGCAATTATTCAGTTTTTATTTGAAACTGTCCGCTTCTCCCTGCAAGCAAGTGTTCATTTTGAATAATTTAGATTCATGTTTTCAGCTGCGCAGGCATCAGTTGGTGGTTTATGGATGCAGCCTCACAGCTCCACCCCTGCTGTTATATATGTTTTCCTGGCTTAACAGGTGTGTGTGTGTGTGTGTGTGTGTGTGTGTGTGTGTGTGTGTGCGCGTGCGCGTGTATGTTGTTTATGTGTTTCACAGGTGGACAAGGTGTGTGGGCTGTCTACTGGGGAACCTACAGGCATGCAGCCTACCAGCTCAGAGGTCACAACCTCTACCGTGACCTCATCATCTCCTCTTCCATCTGCCGCTCCCTCTCAGCCTTTACCAGAACAGTGGTTGGAGCAGCTCGCCCACTTGAGAAGGTAAGAACTTTGATCAACTCAGTCAAATTCACACTACAGTGCCAGCTTCTTTTTTTCTGGCAAACTTTTTTTGCCTTTTATGAGTTGCACTGCCAGCTAATCTGCTAGATGTGAATTGGCTTTTAATACACTGTAAACTGGTCAGACCTTTATGACATAGTCTGAGGGGTTGCCTCGTATTTACTCACAGCTGCCCTTACCACTTGCTTTCTTCATATAGTTAGTTGAACAAAACTCACAGCAAATGTAGAGCCTGGCTCTTAGGTCCTTGCCGTCCACCTGGCCTCTGAAGCAGTCATCACATGCCCACAGCAGCTGGCAGTGGTGTGCCCAGCTACATTCAAGGGGCAATGTGGATTAATCTTGACGGACCAACAATTTCCTGTTTACCCAGACGGCCATACCACCAACCCTGTGCACCAGCCAGGTTCAGCTTAAATAGCACCACACACAAAAACACACACTCAGGCCCACATTTTACAGCATTGCATGTCTGACCTTGTCCCAAACCATGAATCACTGCATTGATGCCAGCCGAGCTGACAGGTCTCGCCTGGCACTGCCACCACCATTCATGACAACACAATCCAACTCCCTGCCTGCTGCCAACCCTAACCAGAGCACATGTGAGCACTGACCACATCAGAGGCCTGGCAGCACCCACTTCAGTAAAGGGAGAACGGTGTGCTGCTGAAAAATATGAAACGTGATATGGTTCAGCAACATTTATGTTTCGTTTTAATGGGGGAAAATATAAATCAGGAAAAGCAGCAGAACTTTCTTTCATTTTTCCTCAGATATTTTAACTATTTCCACATCCATAAATGTTTGCTTGTGTGTTTGTTTACTGACTTAACATATACCGCACATTTCATTTCAGCATCCATGGTATTTGTTGGTGTGGTGTGGGGATGAGCGTTCATTGATGTTTTTGTGGTGTGGGCATTCTCTGCATGTGCATGATTAATCACTCTCTTCCAGGGTCAACTGACTGGTCTTTTCTCCCTCCTCCCCATGTGTCCTGTCATGTTGTCCTTGTGTTTCTTTTTTCTTCCCCTCACCCTCCCAACTTTTACATCCCTGCATCCTCCTTGCTTGTGAAAATCTCCCCTGGACTTCAACTCCCATCATTCCCAGCTCGCTCCCCCTGAAACCCTCCAAGAACAATAAACATAGTCTGAGAACACTCTCTAGGTAAGCATGATCCCAAAGGAATTATTTCTTTCAGTTTGTCATATAGTCTATCAAACAATGACAGCTCATATTTTGACCAGTGTTGATACATGTGACACTTTTATTTAATATAACAGATGATTGTGTTTTGGGTGACTCATGCATTTTTTCATCTCTTACAAAACCACTTTTATTCATGCCATCTGTTAGTCTTCATTAGTAGTTCCTGACACCATTTGACTCAGCATAACCTCTCACGACCCCTTCTGTTTTTGCTCAGTCGCATGGGTGGCAACAATATGCATCAGATCAAAATATCATGGCATTGTTTTCCTCTTGATGAGAGCATTTATATTGGTAACATATGCTAGAAGATCTGGTGAAGGATACACTCTGCCACGCAGCATAGATGAGAAAAATATGCAGTTTTAATGAAGTGGTCAAAGCCACTTATTTTTTCACCATCATGTATAACGTGAGATGTTTTTTTCGTGTGAATATATTTCTGAATCTTTCTTGATGGCTGGATCATACTAAAATGTTGAAATGCATTCCAATAAGCTGTCCCAAATATGTGGCTTTTCTTTCCTAGGGAATTCTTGATGTACTTGCAGCGCTACAAGTCGTTTTTTTCAGCGTTGCCAGAGATGCTGTGTGAAGGGGACAACGTAGTGGAGGACTCCACATGCTGGAGTGGAGATGAAGTGGTGCAGAGGTGCGCGCGCACACACACACACACACACACACATTCATTCACTCCGAAGCTGAAGTTTGCTATACTGCTTTTCTGCAGCCAGTGGTTGTATAAACAGGTTTTTTTGTAATGTTCAAGTTTCGAGATGAGAAGTTTCATTTTCTTCAAACACTCATACGTGTCTTTCAAAAACGTCCTTACAGTTCCACCTGGCATTAAATACAAACCATCTTAACTTTTGAATGCTTACAGATTAGAGAGAAATCGACACACCCTCCTGGCATGTGTTTGTGTGTTGTGTTGGATAATGTCAGGGTGTGTTAGTCAGTGTGCCTGGCTCTTGTTAATCAGTTTGAAAATAAGGAATTTATTAAATCCATCTCTACTCTGAGTGAATGCAGACAGAGCAAATATTTGCTATGTTCTCTCCTTTCTGTCCTTTGTATTAGATGAGTTGTTATCTGTGCCTTTCTTTTCCTTTTTATTTGTAGGGTTTCTATTTAGTGCTGATTTATAGGTGTGGACCTGCAGCCCCTTTGCTGTTTATGGTTTTAAGTACATTTCTCAGAGAATTAGGTACTTATTCTGTGTATGTGTGTGTTTATGTGGTTATGTGTTTCTCAGTCAGCATGAGGAGAAAAGAGTTGATGGAGAGGATTGAGCCAATGGAAGTCTGTAACTGATTCCCCCTGCTGGATCGGTTCCTTAAAAAGTCTAGAAACTCAGTCCACAATTATGACAAGGTTATGCTCTCCTTCTTCTGTGGTGGCCCTAAAATCGCTCCTATTGCCATGACAACCTCAGCTCTTGACTTTGCCAATATTGGCCCTGACGAAGGAAGACAGTGGTCTAGGGAGCTTTTTTCCCCATGATCCACCCTGAATATTTGCAGGGTTCTTTGCCACTGTCTGTTTGTGTTAAGCCATACATTAGGCTTTATATGCGTATAAGAAAAAGACGTTAGTCACACGGACAGATTTATTATTGTCAGTTTTAGGGAAAACATTTTGTTAAAGACTTTCATGAAGAGCTTAGCCAGATTTTTATTATTTTAGTTTGGATTCTTCTTTCTTTTCCTGCTTCTTTACTCCCCAACCCTTCCATAACTGAAGGGGATCTGCCAATAGCTGAGACATATTGAGCAGACCACCCATTCATCAGGGCCTGTGACAGCGTGTCAGCACACAAAGTGCAGTAGGCAACCAATGTGTGTGTGCTTGGTCCCTGATCAGGAACATATGAGTATAAACACAGGGTGAGGCAAACATATCACTAACTGAACTTGTCAACGACTGGCTTCTTCATCTTTATCTCAAAAGCCACTTCTTTTCTCCTTTATTCTCTACTTTGTGAGTCAGTGTGTGAACCAATGTCACTTTTACTACCAAAGGAACAGGTTTTTCAAAAACATAGCTAATGGCTTGTAACGGTGTGCGTTATCACACATTCCCTAATGAGAGCCGAGTCTTTGCCTGTGGTGTCAAGTGCTCTTGGGTTGAATAAGAAAATAGAACCCTACTGAGGTAGTTGGCACCACTCATAAACTGCTCAGATTGGCTTGTGGCTATTCAAAAAACCTCTCCCACTGTATTTGACTCTGTTGGCATTTGTTAGAGAGAAAGGGGCAGGATAGGGCATGAAAAGGGTTGGCTTTTCGGTGCCGTGGTGCCCCCTGTGCCTCCCTGTGCCCCTGATGAGGAAAGCATGGTGGAGCGATTGGGGAGGGGGGCTTGGCAGTATAAAGAGCCATTGTGGAGTCAGTGTAGTGGGGCACAGACCTGCCGTGGGGACCCCCAAAGCCTGGAGAGGGAACAAAGACCCTCCTATGAGGCTGCATGGGAAAGACTTGGACATTGCTGCCACTACTTCTGCCACTGCCCACACCATGCCTGGGAAAGTTACATGAGAGCTTGAACTACAAAGAGGAAGAGAGAAAGGTAGATACTGAGAGGCAGCAAGGAAGACACATACTGTGATTGAAAATGAACATGCTGCGCCATCATCGTGTTAGTTCATGTCACAGGCTGACTTCCTGTGTGATGGGCTCACAAAGCCTCTGAAGACTTGATGGCTTCCCCCCACATGCAGGATGCACACGCACACACACACACACACACACACACTACACCCATGTGCTAAAAACAGCTGGAGGGGTTTTCATTCAGGCACAATCATACTTTGCCCAGGCAAGGAGACACATCCATGGGAGAGTACAAACACTCACACACAATTGTATGTTACAATGCTTCTAAGCACATCAAAGGCACTGGAGGACTGAAATACCCTTCTTCTGTTTATTCAGCATCTTATGACAGGAGGGTGAGCAGGGGGCAAGCAGTTGTACTGTAAAACCAAAAGTACATGTTGGCATGTGTTCAAACATCCCTGAACATTTACAACATCACATGTGTGAATATTTCTGCACTATCTTTTCCGAAAGACAAGATCCATCAAATTTACCACATCACGTGTATCACAAAATGTGGATGAAAATCACGGGAAAATAATACTCGGTCCATGACACATTTCATACATCATTCTGATTTTAGAGTGATAATTGTTGCAAGTGATGGCAATGATGGTGTATAGATGGTATCAGATGGAGGCATCAGTGTCAGGATCCAGGAAGCAGAACACTGCAAGTGCAGCCAATTAGATTGAAAGGAGAAATAGTGATCACTGTCTTGGTTGTAGCCACCTTCACATTTCTATAAGGAGCAGCAGCTAAGGTCAATCACAGGACCAAGAGAGGCAATAGATAGTCAGGTGAAGCAGGGACTGGTGTAGTAAGTGAAGGGGAGGGTGGGAAATCATACAAGCTAACCCCACTGTAGTGTAAGGTTTAATGTAAATATATGTAAATTGCAGCACAGTCTTTTTATTAATTACATTTTAGATGCAGCTGACACATCAAAAATTCAGCTTAAAAAATGTAAACTTTGTAACAGTAGACAAAAAACATTGCTTAGATGAAAAATGCTGAGGTACAAAACAATTTTGATGATTTTGCATGAACCATTATATGGTGGATTTGCTGCATTCAGGTACCCTTTATTGAGAGGAAATCGTTTCAGTTGATTTTTTTCCTCTTTAATGTACAAACAGCACCCAATTTTGAAAGAAAAACACAGAAATTGAGACATTTATTATTAGTTTATTAAAAAACAAAAACTGAAATATCACATGGCCATAAGTGTTCAGACCCGTTGCTGTGACACTTGTATATTTAACTCAGGTGCTGTCCATTTTTTCTGATCATCCTTGAGATGGTTCTCCACCTTCATTGGAGTCCAGCTGTGTTTAATTGAATTGATTGGACTTGATTAGAAAAGGCACACACCCGTATAGACAGGGACGACCAGAACTCTTCATGTAGCTGGCGGTCTGGCCAAACTGAGAAATTGGGGGAGAAGAGCCTTGCTGAGAGAGGTAAAGAAGAACCAAAAGAACAATGTGGGAGAAATGATGGGAGACATTTCTAGAAAGTCAACCATCACTGCATCCCACTGCAAGGCACATGAAAGCCTGCATAGAGGTTGCCAAAAAACAGATGAAGGACTTCCCAACCTATGAGAACTAAGATTCTCTGGCCTGATGAGACCAAGATTGAACGTTTTATTAATTCTAAGGGATATGTGTGAAGAAGGAAAGATGAACGCGACCAAGTCCAGAGATATCCTGGATGAAAACCTTTTCCAGAGTGCCCAGGACCTCAAGACTGTACTGAAGGTTCACCCTCCAACAACACAATGAGCCAAAGCACACAGCTAAAATAACGACGGAGTGGGTTTGGGAACAACTCTGTGACTGCTCTTGAATGGCCAGCCAGAACCCTTCACTTAAACCCAAGTGAGCATCTCTGGAGAGACCTGAAAATGGCTGTCCACCAACATGCACCATCCAACCTCATAAAACTGGAGACAATCTGCAAGGAGGAATGGAAGGGGATCCCCAAATCCAGAAGAGAAAAACTTGTAGCATAATTCCCAAGAAGACTTATGGCTGTATTAGCTCAAAAGGGGGCTTCTACTCAATACAGACCAAAGGGTCTGAATACTTGCCATACTGGCCATGTGACATTTCAGTTTTTGTTCTTTAATAAATTAATAATAAATGTCTACATGTGTCTACATGTGTGTTTTTTTTTTTTTTTTGTCAGAATGGGGTCCTGCATGCACATTAATGAGGAAAAATCTACTTAAATAGTAAATGGCTGTAATGTGACAAAGAGGGTCTGAATACTTTCTCTACCTACTGAATGTCAGCAGTAGGAGATTATAAATCTTTTTGGACAGCTATCTTATTCCTCTTTCTCTTTATCAACCTGCATAAGGAGACATTAATTTTAACACCAATGTTAAAAAACTACCCAAATACCACAATATTTCTATATTTATTTGTTTATTAGTTGTATACTTGCAACACTAATTTATTTGTATATATCTCAGCATTGAACCTTTTTTTGTGCAAGAATGTGTCAAATTCCTAAGAATGATATGGTTGTGTAGTGTGTGTGTGTGTTGCTTTTCAATAGTTGTGAAGAATTACTATAATAGCTCATCACTGCACTTGACGGATCCTTCCAGAGTTCTGGATTAACTCAATGGCACATACTACAGTCAATGCATCAGTGTGAATGCTTCTGGATGCCTTGCATTTTTATAAGGTTATGACAATCCATTTGTTTATTATTTTGACATCTGGAATCCATTCTGTTGTTGCCGGGAGAAGCACCAAGAGTGTTGTACCGGGCAAAGCCCTCGCACTCATGCTCACTTTTTCTCCCTCTTGCAGTCCCATCAAGCCATCGTTTTTCTTTCTCCTCTACCTTCTCTGTATCAGTCTCTTGGGTCAGAGGAGCTCAAAAAATGCAAGCACGTGGGAATTGTATAATGAAACTCTGGCAAAGAAGTCAATAAATTAATTACTATCTGCAGAGGGAGGACATTAACTGCCCCAAGCCACGTGTGCTGTCCATATGTGCCTAAGGCCCTGTGTTGCCAGATGTGTGGGATTGGCATCCAAGTCCACTCAGTGCAGTTGTCATCATATTAATGAAAAGCCATGGTGATATAGACCTAACAGTGCTTTATTTCTTTTTCTCTTGCATTTACTTGTCTCTCCCCTCCATTTGCATTTGATGTCGCCAACGAAGTTCTAAGTCCTCCTTCTGCCCCCCACAATCACTGTCTTCTATTTGTCCTTAGCTGTGATTCAGTGGCCAATTCCTTTCCCATAACCCTGGGCTGCTGCCTGGGACCTCAGCATGACCCGCTCTATTTTGCTACATTGCTTAGACTTTTCTCTCTTTGAGCCTGCGTCTTTGTGTGTGTGTGTGTGTGTGTGTGTGTGTGTGTGTGTGAGATACAGAAAGAGAAGACAACGAAGATCATGTTACAGTAACTGTGAGTTATTTATTCTCTCTCCTGAAATGCTTGGATTGTGAGAGTCTGGAGTTATGGTATTTCTAAATGTGGAACCATGCGCTAGAAAATGGGAAAACAATGTGTTTGAAAATCGTTTTTACAGTTGGTAGTAAGATAATGTGATTTTTGTTGGCCTCACTGAACAATTATTTACCAGTTTGGGAGTTTGCATGAAGAGTGTTTATTGGTTTCAGCCTCCTCCGGTTTTGGTTTTATGGTGCGCCTCATGCACAATGTGCATTTGTGAAATTTCAGTCTAACTATCATAACTTTTATGAAGGGACACAGTGTTATAGCCTCTTTCTTCTGTTGTATGTCCAGTCGGTGGTGTGGGCAGAGCTAATATAATTAAAATGCCACAATGGGTTGGCATGTTTGCTGGAGCAGTTCCTACTGGGTGAGGTTGACATAGTACACTTCCCAACCTTTGTGCTAGCCCTTTGGCAAGGCATCAAACTCTTAGCAGGCAAGGAGGATGAGAAATGGCAAGATAGACATGGGCAGGGGCGGGGGGAAAGGAACGGCAATTGAGAAAACAATGGCTAGAGAGATGAACTGATGGATAGATGGAGGGGAAAAAAACAACTGATGTAGGTCAGTGGCAGCAGGAAGCAGTAGCTTTAGGAGAACCCACTGTCTTTGGGGCTTAATTGCCTGTAAGAGCCTGTTTGAAGTCCTCACCGCTAGCGTGTGTGGGTGCCAGTCAATCGAGCTCTCTACACTATTGTTATGGGCAAGTGCGAGTGTGTCTGTGTTTATCGCAGTTTGACATGCATTCTGACATGCCATGCCAGTGAACAAAGGACAAAAATATGCTTTCCTGATGTATGTGCCATTACGCAGATTTACACAGCACAACCCAGATATTACATGAAAAAAACAAAAAAGCAGCCCGTATCAGTGAGGTAATTTTATCCTGCATCAAGACGCCACAACTATGTTTCACTGTTTCTTGCCCATTGCCCTTTGATTCTTGTCATGATGTTGCCTCAAAGCTGTCTCTGCCTGTGTTAACAGAGTCTGTTCCTCTGGTGCAGGAATTGCAATTTAATTTGTGCTTTTTTTCTATATAACTTGCATGAGCTGAATTTATTTATGAATTTAAGAGGTGGCATGTAGACATTTGCTATCCTTTGGCTTTTTGTGCACTTAAAATAAAGGAAAGAAAAGTTCTCAAGAAATGCAGCACATTTTATGATAATGGCTTAATATGATCAAGGCTATCTTTAACTCTTGCCATATCAGAAACACACCATTTCACTCACCCAGTTCAGTGTGCATTTTAACACTGTTCAAAGGCAGACAAAATCCACCTTCAAACATCTGCTTTGATCCTAACACACAGCTCGTAGCCATGTGGACCCAGGATTACAGCCTTATGGACTATCACACTATTTCTGTGTACCACAGACAGCACACATTCTGTACACAACACGTTCAACACTCACTCAGTATGATCACATATGACTTACAGACTTGAACCTCTCTGGTGGCTATTTTTAGGAACACTGTTATCCTTCTTCCTGGGGGATGCAGTAGACGTTGGCTTGAGCTTGAATTTGAGCCAATGAAGTATATACCTAAGTACCTCATAAGGTTGAGTATGGGGCCCATAGCAATAGCAACACTCCCTGTAAAGTTTCACTCAGAATGTACAGGCTGAAGATTTCAGTGTGTGGTATTTGACATTACAGTGAGAATCTGGGCAACATGTCTTGTTTGACTCCAACTGCAAGTTTAACGTTAGCCCAAGCTGTTGTCCAACCCCATGGGTAAGCATGCGAGTTTAAAATGAAAATGAGTGACGGGCATGGGAGGAGAGGGGGAAAGCTAACAAATCTAACTCTGTACAAACAACAAAAGTACAGTATGGTACTGTGGAGGGTGTTGTGTGTATGTGCCTGTGATCTGTGCTCAGTGTGCGCATGTGGTAACCTGAAACCACAGGGAAAACGTTCCTAGAATTCCGGCTGGGTTTGGTGTCGTGGCTCGCTCACTGGAGCCCCCTAAATGGTGCAGGGAATGTGGCCTCTGCACGGAAGAACTACAGAATGAAGGGAAAGTCCCCCAGCCAGCCACTCACCCACCCTCATACATCCATATAATGCATACACTTTCCTTTGCAATTTGCCAATTAATGCATAAATTGACAAAATGGGGTTGGAAGTTGAAGACGTTATGAAGACAACAAGAAATTGGTTTCTGATCCTGCAATCCTGACCCTTAGGTTGAAACCTAATCAAATAATCAAAATGTATATGAATATAGAGTACCATTCAAATGGTCAGACACACACTCTCATCTTGTGAAGTAACAAGCGATAACAATATAAATTGCCTTATCTGTGTCAAACATCTAACACATTGTAGATATCTCTAGTCAGGTTGATATTGAACTGAGTGGTGATGCATGGAAGACAACTGGATCTGCTTCCCAGATCTGGCTACTTCAAGCATATTTTGCCCAGTCTTAAAAGATTTCTTCATTTCTTCACGTAGTAAAATGTTGCATGAAGATAACACTTCTCCTTGATAACTGCATATGGCAGTCATTACCATATGGCAGTGGTTAGTTTTGCTGGAAACATACAAACTCACTAAGTCTACTGTTTGAGCCACAGTATCTTAGCACTTCAACACAGTGGATAACTAAATGTTTATTTACTGAACTGTAGGTAAACTGCATTGAAGCCTTGTAAAAAAAGGCTCCAGATTTATACAAGGCACCGTGATAGGGGGAACATTTGTCTTTGTTTTTTTTTTGTTTGTTTGTTTGTTTGTTTTTTATCATAACATAGTTTTAATTTAAATAAATTGAGCTTCAGATTTGAACCAGAAGAAAATTATGAAATACATCCAGATCCTGAGACAAAAGACAGGAGGAGCACTAAATATCATTCCAAGGCCACAATTAGAGTTCACACCTACTGGTTACATTTACACATTCTGTTCACAATCATTGCTATATACACACTCCCTAGAGACTCCCTAGAAAAATCTACCTTGTAATCAAAGGCTATTTATTGAGATTCACTGCAACAGCATGGGACCATAGAACAGAATCAAAAAGAGAAAGGGATAATCTGGTTAAAAGTCTCAAATGATCTTGATGACTTTGAGATCTTAGACAAGCTCTGGCCTGAGCCTCTAAACCTAAACTCAATCTTTAGATTCAACTTACTGATTGACTTATGATGATGTGTCCAGTTTCCAACCTGTGGCTAATCGACAGATTAAGCTGATTGAGATAAACATGATATCTGTGACTGGGATTTCTGCCAAGGAAGCCATTTTGGCCATCTGTTTGTCAATGTTGCCATCTGTCTGACTTCACCGTGTGATTGCTCTCTAACCTTTTCCCTTCTTCTCACTGTCTGCCATACAGTCACTTTCTCTTACTCCTTGACCTTTAACACAGTCTGTACATTGCATTATGCTGCATAAACCTCTGTCATTCTGGTTTTAGGAAGCTGCTGGTAGAGCTCCTTATCCCTGTATTTACAATATACTCTCAAATCTTCATCTGAGACATCTTTGAGACATTTAAGCTTGTGTGCTTGTGGGGGCATGCCTATTTTCTGATTGCATATCTCTTATAAATGCACTAGATGGATACTGTGTTTGCCCAGTGTGTGGGTGCTCGTTGCGCTTCCACGTGCCCTTTATGGCAGCACAGTCTGATCCCTGCCCCCTTCACTCAACACCCTCGCAAGCCCTCGCCACACTGTGTGGGTTTGTCTGAGAATGTGTGTGTGTGTGTGTGTGTGTGTGTGTGTGTGTGTGTGTGTGTGTGTGTGTGTGTGTGTGTGTGTGTGTGTGTGTGTGCGCGCGCGCGTGTGCACGTGGTTGTGTGTATGTCAGTATGTTAGTTACAGTATTACATGTTATATACTTACAGTCCATGATATTTTATGATGATATATACTAGAGTCCATTCAGATATAGCATTAAGCCTCACTCTGTTTCGATCTCTATTTTTTGCCAATTTTTGTATTCATTCAGCAAACCAGCTCCTACATGAAGATGCAACATAAGAACATAAACACGTGACTTAAAGCATATTCAGCTTTATCTATGGTGAGTCCCTTAACTGGTCTTAAGTGTTCGCTGGAGCTGTCAGCATTAGGCACTAGATCATGCCACTCTGGCCCGGATCAGACAGACGCACAGACAGACAAACAGGTGGTTGTGCCACACCAGAGGATCATGGTCCACTCCACCCGTCTGCACTCTGGGGCATAGTTTACTCTCCTGGCTATGCCCCTGCCTGCCCTTGTCTGCTTTCCACACACCAACTGCCCCTCCAGCTCCCCCCAGACCTCTAACCTCAGTTATCCATGCCCTCCTCGGCATGTGGGCATGTGGCTAGAGAGGGGACAGATTCTTTGCTCTTTATCTTTCTTTCTTTCTTCCTGTTTGTTTTATTAACACTTTGTGTTGTGTCATCTCTCAAGTTTGCAGTCTCTATGGCCTTATTTTTGGATTTTCTTTATATTTCTTTATATATTTCTTTATATATATATGTCCCTTTGTTCCAAATACATCACACAATCTCTTGGAACAACTAAAATGATGAAAATTGGCAAATGTTGCCACCTACTGGGGAATCTGTGTCATTAATGATGTTTGTTGTAACTGGCATGTCCTTTAGTACATTCAAAATGTATTTGAAAAATCTACAAAAAAATTTTTTTTTTTTTTTTTTGGAGGAACACGGTTTTCCATAGAAGAAACTATGTCCATATTGGTGTTTGCAGGAAATCACTAAATTTCTCCTCAAGTTTCATCTTTGATTGCTTCCCATTTTGAAAGCAGACCAGTTTAACTAAATCAAGTACAAATGAGGCTTATGCATGTTTGTGCAGAAAACAGAGACAGAGAGTGTAGTTAAATGAGTTTGTGTTGAAAAAAGTACAGAAAAATTGTTGGGAAATAATTCCTGTCTGTATGCAATTTTCATGCGCAGGAAAAGCAGACATGGCTCTCTTCTTCCTCCAATCTTCCTCTGCAATGTTTTCCCAGAAGTCTGTGTGGTCTGTTGACTCAACCTACAGTTCATCTGCTGGTACATCGAAACAGGCAAAATGCTGAGGTGGGGAACAGTTACACCCAATGAGAGACACAGTTGGGATGGTCAGGCCTGGGAATATCCTCAAAGCAAACCACAGGCCAATTACAGCCATTTGTCATCTATGGAACTGCCACCAGCTTTAAGCGCTATAGCCATTCTCTTTATGTTTCTGTTTGCGTGTATCTTGCATCAGAGTCACACAAATGGTTGCTCTTCCTGATATAATTTGTTTAAATTCATGTGAGCAAGTAGTTACAATGATTTGTAGTTGAGGAGGGAGTGTATGGGGAGGTAGATGGAGATTATGTTTAATTAGCTGAAAATAAAAGCTTTATTTTTCCAATTGTGGTGGTTCAGTGTTTACTGCTTGATTTGGGATGATTATAATTATATTTCATTGGAAGAAACTAACTTGTTGAAAAATGTTAATTCAAGTCTCCTGAGGTTTGCACAAAAATGCAAAAGCCCAGGAATTAGATTATCAGCGCTGAGCTCTGCTTTCTCACATGAGATTAATCATCTTTGTTAAAAGCTCATTTTCAACTCATTCTTAAAATTCAAGCTCTGAATTGCTTGATGCCTCAAACATTGGTTCCTCTGGGCTGTCAGTTCACAACATGGGCCACATGGGTGCAGTGTGGAAGCATATTTTACTTCACAGTCAGACCAGAAACCAAGTGCGCCCCTGTGTTATGTTGAAATGCATTTCTATAAGAGCTATTTAAATTTTGTTTATCTGTTCTGTGTGAGAATACACCTTCAGTATTTGGAAGTAGGAACATCTGCAGAGAGTATATGTTGCATCTGATAGAGTGAGCATGTGTGTATACATTGCGCTGTGCTCAAGCTTTTAGACTATAAATGTCACGATTTACTTTCACAGCCAAAGGTGTGAGTTTGTGTGCGTATGTGCGTGTGAGAGAGAGAGAATGTGAAGAAAGCAGGAGCAGAGGCAGTTTGTTGCCAAGAGTTAGTCACTTAGACCAAATTAATTCAGCTCTATGCAGTTACTGTGATTGTTAGATAAATCGATATGTGTTCATTAGCTTGGAGTGGCATTGAAATGAAACATGCTTGTCTACATGTTGGCTTATAATGGGCTAATGATTAGCCAAACTAGTTATTGTGGACATTGCCTAGCTTGCAGATGGAAACAGAAATAGACAAGCAGTGGAGCCTTTATGATGAGTCTCAAGTGCCTCTTGGGTGCAAGGTAATCACAGTATATGATTACCTGGAAGTATATACTCCTGCTAAATGAATGACTGTGCCTATTCATAGATCATTTTCATATTTCATTTTTTTCCACTTTTAAACTTCATGCCCTTCCTCTTGCTCAGTCTCTTTTCCAGTTCTCTGACTATCCAGAGGGTTGGCCCAGGTCACAGTTGCCTCAATAGCATACTAAGGCAGAGCTAGACATGGTGTAAACCCGGAGGACAGAATACTTGCCGAAGTGCCCTAGAGCTTGACTTACAAACAAGGGCTACTCGCTATATTTAAACCTTTAGGTTTATTGTATCCAGGAAGTTTAAATAGAACCGTGGTCAGCAGTGCATTCTCAAAAGCAATTCTTCTAAAAGTTGCTAAATGTGAACACTTTGTCCCATTGGAAAATGAGTAGTAGTTTTAGTCTTTTCATAATAATTTGGCACTGAACACCTTGGAAATTCCTATTCTCAAGAGAGTTCATGCCTGTTAGTACAAGTGGGTCCCATCTCCATGAGACTATGGTCTACTTTTTCGGGGGAAAGTGGGGTCAGCGTCCATCTCCATCTGCCCAATCATCTGATAGGAGACATGAAGTCAACAGCTATCACACTGCCGCTCTGATTACCCAGGAGGCAGGCAAACAGGTCACAGTAAAAAGCAAGGGATGTGCACAATGAAAATGAACGAACATCTGAATTAAAAGATTGTTGATGAAAGCAAGGCTGACCTCAAGATCTCTCAGTGAAAGAGATACAGTCAGTGTTGGCAGTGATGGGCAACCTGACAGGATGGATGAAAAGTATTGATTGTATGTCTGACCCGACCCGACCCAAAAAAGCCCATGTAAATGTATTTACTGGCATTAGAAAGGGATATATAAAACAAACATACAGCGTGAAGGGAGCCATTCATAAGTGCAGTAACACTTTATATTGCACTGTAGAGGACAGGCTTCCAGTGTGTAATAGCCATGAGTAATTTGAGCCATTGGACCTTCAACCATAAAGCTGTTACAGTGCAACCACTCAATAAACCAGCTTGGTCCTGGTAAAATCACCCTGGGACCTCTTAAGAAGTGGTAAAGCAGTTGAGACCAGGATAGTGGTGTGTAATTCCAACCAAAGCACACTGCCATAAACAGTCATATTTCACTGGTCCACGGTGCCACCAAGACAGATAAACCTCCAGCTTAGCACAGGTATTGCGCCTCAGGTGAGGTCCAAGACAAAAACTGTCCAGATTCATTAATGTTATTATGGACAAATCCCAATACCCTGCAGTTAGTGTATGCGGAGTTAGAAATAGCTGCTCGACTGTTTGGATGTTTATGGTATCATCATCAATAATAGAAAGACAGGGACTCCGAAACAAAGGGGCTCGAACTAACTATATGAAGGAGACAAAATAAGACAAATTTAATGTTTATACTGTTGGTTTTTTGTTAATACTTTTACTATTTTAATTTAACTTAATAAAATATGCATGAAAAATAAAAAACAAAATTGCTAGAAGAAAAAATTGGAGCATGCAACAGGTAAAAATACATCATGCTACCTCTGGTGTAAGGTTGCAATTATACATTGCCCCATGTCAGTGGGGCAAAGGTTAATAGTTTGGGAACAGTTCTTCAAGGTAACATACCACACTGCAGGCTCAGATAAAAGCCAGCGCATTCCTTCTCATGGGTGGAATCAACATTACCAACTCAAGAACTTAGTTTCATCAGCTGATAATAGATGATTTTATTGGCAAAACAAGTTTAAGGAGTTTAAGTTCCACTGCATCTCGTCATGTGGACACAGGGAGTAGCTGGCCAGTATGAAATCATCAAAACAATTTCCAACTAACTTCAGAACAAGAGGTATGAGCACACTGGAGTTAGCAACGGACATTGTTGGTGATCTGATTTGGTGTTTCTAGCATGAATACTGTACCTCTACTGCTGGTTATTTTTATTTATTTTTTTTTTTAATCCCACTTGACTAAATTGACATCACTGTCTCAGCACTTAATATAGAAGCTTGCCAGGCTGAAAATAAGTATGACAGGGTCTGCTGGGCCACTGGCCAACTCTACTAAGTCACATGGCACTCTTTGACTCAGCTCTTACAGAACTTCACAGATATATTGAAGTCTCATTGTTTAGAACATTCAAAAATTTGACTCAAACAATGGTAGCCAAAAATTTGATCTTTAATGAATTAAAACAGTAGCAGTAAAAGTGAAGAGCCTATTTTGAGTTGTTTTTTTTTTTTTTTTTTTTTCTCCAAGTTGAGGAAAAGGATCCCATCCCTTGTGACCTAGTATTTCTGAACATCCATTAGTATGGCATCTCGCTGTTCTGTAGTCAGTCACAAGACTATAGAACTGCCACATTTCCAAATCCCTGAGCTGCCAAGTGTAACAAAGAGTATGTGAGGTCAAAATGCAGGAGGAGATAGATAAAGAAGGAAAAAAACAAGATATACCAGCTGGGAATAGAGAGACAGTGAAATTAAGTCATAACCAGATGCCCTGTGAACTTCCAAAACTTTGAAGTGACCGCAGCTACTGGTGGTATTCAGTGTGATCATGTGGTTACCATCTGTGTTGCAAAAGTAAGCAAAAGGAACAGACACAGGGAGAAGAAAGCATGTGTGTGGTAGTAATGAGAGAAATTCAGAGGAAGAAAAGATGTATGAATTGAGGTGACAGCACTTGATGGATTAAAGTGATAGTTTAAAACACAAAATAATTGGAGGCAGGCAGAGAGGCAAGCTGTTTGAGCCTGCTTGCCCTGTAGATAACCTCTCTGGATTTCCTTGCTGTTTCTCCACCCTCATAAAGTTTTCTTTGAAACACAGAAAGCTACATTACATAATACCAAGTTGTTGTTGCTGTTGTTTTTACATCTTCCATAGAATAAAGCAAAGATTTTCCCAGTGTTTCATTTTGTATATAGATCCACATTTTAGATGTATATTCATTTTGCTTATCGCTGGAAACTAGCCTTCAGGTCTGAGCATTTGCGGAAGGTGTGTGTATGCTCACATTTCAGGGTGCAACATAGTGAAACATTTGCATTTCAACGTGTTCGTGTTTACTGTGCAATGGACAGCATGTGCACATACAGCATGTCATGTTGATTCAATGTTTGCAAAGTGACTTTTGACCGGTTGCCTGTTCATGTGCTTAGTGTTAGCGCAGTGAATAACTGCTAAGCTCACAGTGTGTGTGAGAACAGTTTGGCCTTTTAGAACAAAACCTCCTGTTCAGAGTATTTCAACATGTCCAAGCCCTGCTCGTAAAGCTAGCTGGCTACAAACATCTCCTCTACCCCTCCCTTGCTCTCACTACTGGCCTTGCTTGTGACTTCAAGTCTTTCTCTTCTGACAGACAGGAAGGCAAAGTTCCTGTTTTATGATGATGGGCTTAATACTATATATGTCTCCATCTTATATGGAGCTATCTCACTTAACAGTTAAACTTGCAGCAGATGAACGAAAGTATCACAGCATTTAAAATATATGTGCATTTGCTATCTGAAAGCCACACAGCAACAAAGGAGATAACATTTTGCGTACAGTGTAATAATATTTCAGTTTATATTAGACTTGTTAATAACATCTCTTCTCCTCAAATATGTAGTTAACTTCAAGAGGGATCGTCCTAAAATCTGTGGGAGCTGCATTCTCCTTGACTTCAGCAGCAAGTTCACACTTAACAAAATGTTTCCTATACTCAATAATATTCAGTTATTAATGAAATGTGTGTGTTTGTCATGAAAGCACTGCAGAGCATAAATGTCATCTCTTTTGCTCTCAAGACTCCATAAGTGTTGCACTGTCTGAATTGCAGGAAAAATGGATCGTGTGTGGTTATTTCCATGTTAGAACATAAGTATGGAAGCACAATAACTTAAATGCACAGTTTTTGTTGCCGCTATGGGCTCTATGTATGGCTTTGAGGGCTTTTAGTAGGAAACTAAATAATTACAGCAGTGACTAAAAATCACACAATTTCAGAGTCACAAAGCACCAACCCTCAAGGATGTCGTCCTCAGATGTACAGCTGCCCTGAAGCATTGTTTAGTAATCACAGGCCTTCAGTTTGAGTAGCTCGGCACATGTTCAATCTTGTTTACTCACATTGGGTGGGAGGGTGCGGAGAACCTTTATTAATCATGATGAACTGACAATTTGCTGTTTACCCTGACAGCAGCACCGGCAGCTCTAATCCAATGCCCTCCTCAGCTGAAATAGTACCACCCACAGCCACAAAAATACACACACTCCAACATGAAAACAACCTCATCTCCTCTCAGTCATTAATCACTGACACTTTTGGCCTCCCCACTTTGCTCTGATTCAGCCTGATGTTTCTTTCAGACGAATCATTCATCCAAATCAATTTCCATGTGGTAACGTGACCACCAAAAGAGGGAAGTGAAATATTTTGCTCTGTAACATTTAGAAGAGTAGAGGAAGTCATAAATCAGTTAATCAAAGAAACACATCAATCAGTAATGTATTGTTGTCTTTTCTGAATGAACACTGAATGTGTTTACTTCACATGTGTGTTTACTATTTACTGGTCAAGAAGAAAGTACTGCACTGAACTGCAAAAATAAAAAACTGCATTGGACACCTGCAAAAATACTGATGCTAACTGGAGTAATCCCATTACATCCATAACATATTGCTAGTGTTTATAGTTTCTCACTTATTATTTTACTTTCACAGTGCTCATTCCAAAATATTTATTTCTCACATCATTTGCACAACCCAGAGCCTATTTTTGTTTTTTGTTTTTTTTTACAAATACTTTTAGTCTGTTAATACTATACTGTGCCCTATTCTTTTATAATATTTATTATGTTTGCCTTGTTGCACTGAAACCGAGAGCTACCTCAATTCTGTTGTACTTGCTACAAGATTCTGGTTCTGATTCAAACTCCTCTACCTCCTCAAATGATCTATGCTACATGGGATCTAGTGACCAGCATAGTTCAGTCTTTACATGCTGCCAGTCAGAAATAATATTTTCAGTACGCATACACTCTTCCTTGATTTATTGCACTTGATTTCATAAAATGTCCTGCTTTTGAGCTAACACATGATGATTTATTTATTCTAATCACTGATGCAAAGCTCTGGTGTGTGTTGACTTAAAATTCCTGGAACAAAATGTCAGGCACACCATGTAGCCTTGATGTGTTAGCCTACAATCCTGCAATGAATTTTGAAACACATCAAAAAATATCAACAGAACTGCCTTTAATCATCTCAGAGATTATCCACTGGCAGATATTGGTGGATAATCTTCTTAACCGTTGGGATCCTGGCAAATATCTCTACAGAGAGTTTGCAGAACCAGTGCAATTAAGCAATTGGAGAAATTACATTCCAACTGAACTACTGAATCTGGTGTATGTTTATTTTACAGTGTCTGTGGGTCATCTGTTAGGTCTCTATGGTATTGTATGTTTGGAGGTTTAAATAAAGCCCTGCTGAGCAGTTTTAGTGGACTAAGATAGAGTCTGTTTAGTTTTCACTTTTTTGTTGTATGATATGTATATTAAAGGGAAGCATCACCAGCTGTGAGTGCAGCATGCGCTGATAGATTCATAGGGAAATACAAAGAAATCCATCTCTACCTGTAGTTGGAACGCTGCAGTATAAATGTAAAACATGCTTGTCCAGTTGAATCCGCGGTAATTAGTCTCAACTA
Source organism: Echeneis naucrates (assembly GCF_900963305.1). Taxonomy (NCBI): domain Eukaryota; kingdom Metazoa; phylum Chordata; class Actinopteri; order Carangiformes; family Echeneidae; genus Echeneis; species Echeneis naucrates. The sequence goes on along the minus strand of NC_042527.1, from coordinate 11,170,753 downwards.
TGGTCGGTCAAGAATTTAGCGTGGACAAAAAAGAGTCAGAATCTACTGTACCTCAGGCCACTGGCCACTGTGGTAGATGTACTGTCTCTCTGTGACCTTCTCTAAAACCCTCATCAAATGTTTACACATCCTTGAAATACTATTCATAGTTATGCCACATCTTCGTCTGCAGCATATATACCCAATTGTTCAGGCAGGTTGAAGCTTGCACTTTAGATACACATATTCCTTCTGTTGCCTCCCGATACACCTTGAAAGAAGAATATTAAATATCTGTTTTCTGCCATACAGCCCCTAAGCATTCCTGTAGTCCATCAAAAGATCAAGACAGTTCAGTTTGGGGTCAGCATCAGGGAGTGGAGGTCACTTCTAACATGTGCTCCAGGCAGTAGGAGAGATGGAACAGACAGAGCTGCCTTTAGGAGAGTGCATCAATTGTCCATTCACATGGGAATGAGTCAGTTCAGTAGAAAATAGTCTGAGAGACATGAGTCAGAAGCCATGCATGTGTAGGTAGTTATTTTGAATGTTTGTTTGGGCCGAACATTTGCATCCACCAAAGGGGAGCTACCCATTTATTAGCCACACAAGAGAGTGGTATCTTTCATATGCTGCAGTCTATTTCTCTTCTTGTACAATTTTCTGTGCAATGTTCACGATTACACTTTAGTTCTTTCGGACATAAGGCCAAAGTGAGAACTTCATTTGATTTTGAGACAGTAATTGAGCATTGGCAGAAAAGCCATCATAGCATCTGATGTCTACTCTAGATCTGGCCAGAAATTTGAAGCATTAATCATCTGTCTGTCAGGTAATCAGCTCAAGGGTCTCCTGCTGTGTCAGCTGTCACACCCCCTGCGTGATATTAAACTTAGCATGCAATGAAGTGTTCCAGCTCCAACACGCTGCCAAACTCACCCTGACACTTCCCTTTCATTAGCATCCCATGTCATATGCTCATCTCTACGCCAGCACTGTTATCCCAAGACAAGCCTGAAGACAGACATGCATATGCTCCCTAACACACAGGCCTTCACTTTCAACCACTCCACAGGGAGCTGTTTGACTCTTCAATTAATCATTAATGTCAGAGGGTTTAAGTAAAAGTCCAAACGCTATCGATTGTTTCCATGTTGACAGGAAAAGATTCAGAACTGCCGGCAATTAAGAGTTGTTGTTCAGTTGTTGTCAAAGCAGACAGTTGTTTTTCTGTGTGTCTGTTTGGGGGTGTGGGTCCACGTTGCTTGTACACATGAAACAAGCATTGAAGGAGGGAGAGGAAATAAATAAGAAGGATATGTAAGGTAATGTGTTGCAGCAGTAGGTTAAATGAGAAATTTTTGCATTTTTATGGGCCTGATGTGCAAAGTGCTGTTTCAGCAAGCCAAGGGGGCACAGACCTTATCAAGACATTGCTTAGATCACAGAGATTCTCAAATTCAGCACTTTTATGATTGCCTCTACTCATATCCACATGAATGTATGCACAACCACACACAACTACACACACATACCCATCCAACACGTCCATATAAACACACTCACTTACACAGTCCATAATCACTTCATCAGCCTTGCGCTGCCTGTGGAGGCATCAATTGATTTGATGCCTCTAGTTGTCATTCCTCTCCAGCTCTATTAAATCCCCCCACACATGGAAGATTACCATCCTCATATAATTCTCAAAATGATTTGGAGAATGCTATAATAGCTGAGGAAAAGAATATTAATATATATATATATATATATATATATATATATATATATATATATATATATATGGCTGTCAGTTTAACAGTGTATCTATGCATTTAAGCTTCGGCTACGTAGATAAGAACATTAAAAGTATACTAGCATAGCAGCAGGTGTACAGGTCCACAGCTACTACAGTAATCATGTGAATAGGGTTGTGAAATCTCCAAGGCTTGGTCAAAATTAGGAGCAGATGGTGCGTTGAGTATTGAAATGGTTGATACTCAATTCTACATCGTACAGCTTCCTCCTTGGGAACAATCCGAATCGATAGAGTTGCAGGAGGTGGGCTTAAAGCAAAAACTAGTGTAGGTCAGTAGAAGAGAGTGGATATCTGTTAGGAGCAAGAGGATGATGACTAAGTATGCATGTGCCTAGTACGTTTCAGAAATAGAGAGTTGAGAGCAACTGATTCAGATTTAACATTAACAGTCTCTGACTAATATTCATGGCTTTTATGGCACTGGTGCTTTTTCTTTCACAGTAAGGTGAATGTTTTTTCCTCTTAGGATATCTTGGTTGAAACATTGGTTGAAACATATCACTATTTGAGCAGTTATGAGTTGTCATTGGAATTGTACTTGTTGCTATAATCGGTGAATTTGCTTTTAAGTTGTAAGCCAATTAGGTGATGGTCAATTAGTCATTAGTATGTATATGCACTGAATTCGGTAATTAAGCTCAGTTTAATGACTAATTTCCAGTTACCCACTAGTAGTAATGTGAAGAAATTCTAAATATTAAACAAACAAAGCTTAAGTACAGCTGCTTGCAATATACAGTACAATTAAATTCCCTGCAGAAAAAATTTTAATGGACTTCAGTGTTCAAACTATTTTGCCATTAGAACTATAAAATGGTGAATAAATCTTTCTTGGATGCTGAGCTGTGGTGAGTCATGGTTTATTTTGCCAAAGATAACTTATGTCTTCATTTTAAACAGTCACAGCACTTACCTTCTAATCAGGCTTGCTTCTAGAAATGTTAACCTCCCTGACATCACCTCAAAAAAAGGTCTGACAAAATCAGCAGCTATAATCCCTGCCAAGCCCAAGGAGCATGGGTCCGGCTCACCATGTGTCTTAGTTTCATTTTGCAAAACAGTGCCTAGTCAGATTTTCATTTAAAAACTTTTCAGTCAAATATTACCACAAAAGCAACATCCAATGACTTTTGACCACAGTAGATTCATTTGGGCCATTGTTGACAAAAACCATATTGCACTGGTCGAGTTTTTAAGTGTTCACACCACATGCTCTGTGTTTCGTCTTTGAAAGACGAGTCCTTAATGGTTTTTAGTTCATGTTGAAGAAGTGCTGTGGTGTAGAAATTTCTAAATAAAGACCTTGGCAGGCAACATATTGAACTGCTCTGTTTGATTTTTAGTTTAGTTAACTTGACAGTAAAAGTAAAATTGCATCTCAGTTTATTTCCCATGCATGATGCAATAACGACCAACACTTGGATGTAGGATAATTACGCATGGTTACAAGAAGAGAAGATCAACAATAAACAGTCTTACAATAACACATAAAACTGAGCGCTACAGTGCCCCTCCTTAACAAGCAGAATAAAACATAATTACATCTGAACATAGTCAGTGTCTAAGCAAATACACCTGCCCCTTAGCACTTGAGGAGATGCCGTCCCTTTATGATACTAACTTTCTAATTCTCTTTTTGTTTTTCTCACAGCTATTCTGGCAGAGTTGTAGGAAATGGTCTGCACGCCCAGAGGCAAAACCCAGAGGTCAAAGTGCGCACTGCAGACCCCACGCTGGCTGAGGTCAAGGAGAGGTTGGATCGCTTCATCCAGGTAGGATGACCGTTACTCAGCAATATGGTAAACATTTCACATTTACACACATAAACGTGATTTTTCAAGCATTGTCAAAAATGCAGGAAAAAGCCAAAGGGTGTGGAAATATTTCTTCGTGCCTCAATATGTCACACAGTTGATAAGCAAGGGAATCCCATCAATTACTGTGGAAGTCAAATAAGGAGACAAAGTTGTTACTGACTGGCGTCATTGTTTAAGTGACTGATTACCTTGTTTAGAAGAGAAATACAAGTCAGTAAAACAAAAAATTTCCAGGGGAAAAAGATTTTTTCTTGGTTAAGTGAAGTTTCATATTTATTGTCGCTTAGTTGTACAGTTTTTTTTCCAGGATGAAAATGTCACTGCACTGAAACAGGTCAGAAGTCACTATAAACTGAGCTATTATGTAACAGCAACAATACTAAAAACATAATTTATGGCTCTTTTGTCTAATTAACATTCCACAAATAATATAGCATAGTCAGAAGAACTGCTGAAACATCCTTGCTGTTTTCTTTTGACCCAAAGTCCCAAAGATATCAAAGATAAATGAAAAGGACAGAAGGTGAAAGGGAGACAGTGACAAAAAAAAAGTGAATTACTGTGGCAGGAAAAAAAAAAGAAAGATGAGAAGCAGGAGCAAAAGGTCAGGAATGAGTGACAGATAGGCTGAGATGACACAAGCAGCTTCAAAGTGACACTGTTTGTCATGTAGATGGGGTTTAGGGCTGAAAGGGCCTAAGAAGAAAAGGGCCATTTCACACAGTCCCTAGAGGCCATTTGAGGAGACAAACGGAGCAGGATTCGGTTCCCCACTGCCTGCCTGCCCTTTTGTTGCCCTGAAAATTATGCCCACAGACAGTACACCAGCCATCTCTCACTGTCTTTCTCTGAATCCTTCTTTCTTTCTTTTTCTACTTTTGACCCTTTTGGTACCTATTTGATTTCTGACGCTTTTAATGTATTTAAAAGAATTACCTCTGTCTACCCTTATTCTTCCTTTGTCCTTCCCTCTTTTAACATATCTGTATCAGCTCTTATTCCACTCTATATCACATTAAACGTTCATCCTCTGTCTTCTCACATATATGTCTCAAACAGCCCAGGTCAGCCACAATGTCTGCCCCTAACAGCTCAAAATCATTTCTGACCTCAACATCCAACTATGGCAGGTGGTTGCCAAGCACCATGTCGTCATGGTGACTATGCAGAGTTGAGTGGTTGTCTTGTTGACATTTGCAGGTTTGAAAAGCCTACCTTCAATCTGGGCCAGGTGTCAGAGGCAGAGGTGGCTCTGCCTGATAAGAGAGTTGGATCAGAGTGTTAAACTGTCTTTTCAAAGTTCATCCAGAACAGTTTAACTTCCACAAACATCTACGTGTGAAAGTATGTTTTAATTGCGTGATCCAACACCACCTACACATACTCAGACAGTTATTCAGTAGTTGCTGTACTTATATATTAAACTGTTACACATCAAACATGAAACTGAGCTTATTTCTAAATTCAAACATTGAAGCTTTTGATCCTCACCTATGACTGTTAATGCTACACAAAGTGCTTCATATAGATCAAAGTGATTTATGACCCACGTCACCATATTCACTTTCACCTTACAGAGAAGTGTGACAGGAAATCTGAACGTGCTGTTGAGCAAACGTAGGGAAGTTTGTCTCATACAGTGCTGTGAAAAAGTATTTGCCCCCTTACTGCTTTCTTACTTTTTTTGTACCTTTGTCACTCTTAGCCATTTCAGATCAAGCAAATTTAAATATAAATCTATAAGATAGCTCACAAGTAAACACAAAATTCACGTGCCGATTTTATTTATTAAGGAGAAAAGAGGCCATCTGAACCTACATGGCCCATGCAAAAAAGTAATCGCCCCCTAAACCTAATAACTGGTTGAACCACCCTTAGCAGCAACAACTGCAGTCAAACGTTTGCGATAACTAGCAATGAGTCTTTCACATCACTGTGGAGGAACTGTGGCCATGAACACTGACCTTTACTGAGGCAAGTGAGGCCTGCAGTTGTTTAGTTGTTGTTCTGGGTTCCTTTGTGACCTCTTGGATCAGTCATGGGATAATTTCGTATGGCCAGCCACTCTTGGGAAGGTTCACCACTGTACCATGCTTTCTCCACTTGTGGATAATGGCTCTCACTGTGTTTCGCTGGAGTCCCAAAGATTTAAAAATGGCTTTGTAACCTTTTCCAGACTGAGACATGTCAATTACTTTTCTTCTTATCTGCTCCTGAATTTCTTTGGATTGCAGCATGATGTCTTGGGTTCAATATGTCACTTTGTCAGGTGACACCTTGACAGGTTCTATTTAAGTGATCTCTTGATTTGAAAGGTCTGACAGCAATCAGGCCTGGATGTGGCTATGAAATTGCACTCAGCTTTCCACAATAATATGATTAATCACAGTTACCTCAGCATTTAGGAATTACTTTTTCACACAGGATCATGTAGGTTTGGATAGTATTTTTCTCTTAAAAAACAAAATCATCACATAAAGACTGCATTTTATGTTTACTTGGGTTATCTTTGTTAAATATTTGAATTTGTGTGTCTTATATGAGTGTGACACATACAAAAAAGTAAGAAATCAGGAAGGGGGCAAACACTTTTTCACAGCACTGTAAATGCACAGGTTTTTAGATCACTAGTTGTTCAAAACAATGCCAATCTAAGATAACTGTTTATTACACATTATTAAGATAAGTAATTCCTCTTAAAAAATAACTCATATATATATATAAACTTATTATTAAGGTCATCACATGTCTCAGGCTTTCTCCAGCCTTCCTAGATGCCTCAACAAATCTTTGGAGACAGGGCTTATATCAGATTTTACCTGGTGGGGAATTCAGTTCACAAAATAAATTTGTTTGAAGATTGATTTTGGCAAGCCCATCTGGATCCCCCTTCCAAATCACAAACCGTAGAGGACACCCCTGCCACCTTCTAGGCTGTACAGTTAGTTATGGTTTAATTAGGAGGGAGTTGTTTACAGATATGAAGTACCATTAATTCATACAACTCTGGGTTTACACCTGAATCAGCGATATATAATCTCAAATGAGATGTCTATCATTGCTCAGGTTAAGATTCATGCATGCTCCTTACAGGGCCAGACGCTGTAAGCAATGCGTCATGTCAAATAAGCCATGACGGTAAAAGTAGGTTAAACTATATGTAGCTATTGATAGAGCAGTAAAGTGTTTGCATTGATAGCTGTTAATATTGTAGTTCTTTTATCAAAAGACCAACTGAGCAGCCGTCTAAAGACTGACATTTAGAAGAAATAGAAGCCAAAGCAACATTGTTCCTCTTCTGCTCTGACAGCTCCCATGGACTGGAAACAGTATTGTATAATCCATCACTAATGTCTGCACAGCTGTTAATTTTGGTCCTTTGTGTCTGCGTCCTGTATCTCACTTTTGCGAAAACATTTTTAAATGTCAGACATTTAAAATGAAGGCATGTTTTTTTTTGTTTGTTTGTTTGTTTGTTTTTAGCAAAATCAGTTCAATCATTAGTTCAAAGGACGTTTTTGGGTAGAAAATCTAAATTCTGTGTCAATGTTAGAACTACAGTTAGGCATCTCTGTGAGTTTGTCTTTTTCATCCTTGGAGAAAAAAAATTTTAAATATATACACGGTGGACTAATTTTAATGCATGTATATTCTCTTTTTTAGGACTCAAAAGGCATTGCAGGTATTCACAATGAATCCCTAATCTGAGCTTCTCTCGATTTGAATAAGTGCCATTCCTCCATTTCTGGGATTAGACGTCTGTATTTTTACCAACCGGAGAGTAGTTAGACCCACAGCACTATGGCACTAAGAGGATTGTGGGAACTGCTGCTGATGTATCACTGACTCTGACCCCTCATCTACCCATGACATTCTCCTGTTAAAGCACTCAGAGCTCGGCATTCAAAATGTGAGTGTGTGTGTGTGTTTGTTTGCACAAAGAAGAGTGTTCACACACACATACACACAGCCTGTGACAGAAAGGTGAGTGAGGAAGCATACACGCAAAACGCGTGGCAAAATATCTCAATCTAAATTCAGGTTGTAAAAGCTGGAAATAACACACAAACAGACTCGGGGCAAACTTAATCTCTTGACCTCCCATAAAATGGTCCATTAAGTGAACAGGCCTGTGTATCTCCTCTGACGATCCTCTTCCTTACTCTGTTTCTCTTTGCCTATAAATATTACGAATGTGGACAATAAATGCTTCAAAGTAGATTTTTGATTCCTGGCCATCTATCCAGCTGTTTTTGGGTGGGGATCTTTTTACAATGGTCTATCTGTTTCCATATAAGTATTGAGGCCAGATCATTTGTCAGTTTGTCAATTTGCACTTGAGAAAATGCAAAGTCAGTAGCAACCTGGCGTGCAGGGGCCATAACACACTTGATGGTCACTCTCTCCCCTTATATCGTATGTGCATACGTGTGTGTGTGTGGCCCAGCCAGGTACCACATCACAGAAAGCTTGCTTGTGTTTCACATAGCATCTACATATTCCCTCTGTGGATTCATGAATCCTTGAATTCAGAATTCAGAGCCCCTGCTCTGAGATACTGTGTGCTCTTTTTTGAGAAGACAGTGTGTAAACAGTATTTAGAAGGCCGAAAATAACCCGAATAAAATGTTTTATGTCAACACATAGGTTTAGTTATATGTGGAACTGACAGTTGGATTTGTGACTTCAGTTCTCTTTCACAGTATGGGTTTTACCAACGTCTGCAGCAGTCAGAAAGGGTTTGAGTTAGTGGAGTCCAGGGATGAAGAAAGAGCTTGGGCTGAGCTGGCAGGCTGTCACAGGGAGGGAACAGATTCTTTCCACTTGAAGAAGATGATGGAGCTGGCCTTCACAGGAGCTCTGCTGCTCCTTACTGCTGCTGTGGCAACGATACAGCAACAAGTCCCGCAGCACAGGGCTCTCAGTAGTTTGGCAGCCAACCTTCATGAACCCAGACTCTAGTTTGACATAACATTTTTTACCCTCACAATTAGATGAAAAGCTCATAAAAATCCAGTGAACTGTGAATGTTTTTCCACATTGGGTCATGATCACTTTTCTTGTGAAGTTCAGCTCCATGAAGAAAGTGATTTGTGTCAAGATGAGAAAATATGTGACCTGCTGGTGTTTTGGCACATTGTTAAGGAAATCCTCTTTTTCAAACTGAGATAGTGTGTATTTGTGAATCCCAGTCAAAACAGCATTACCAAGGTTAACTGCACCAGTGATTACAGGCTCCTGTGGCTTCACATTTTTGGTAGATTTTTTTTTTTTTTTTTTTTAACTAAAATTATTAGATTTTTTATACTCACTGGAAAATTGGTAAAAATGGTGGACGATGAAGCCAAAAGATTTGTTGGCTCTTGGATCAAAGTCTCAAACATTAGTCCCTCCATAGATTTACTTGAACCCAACAGTACATGGCTGCCTGGACACAAAGCCTGTCACTTAGGTCTTAGGTCACTTTCACACCAGAGCTGTTTGGTCCGCTTTGGAGTTTGTTTCCTCACATTGTTTCCTTCGTTTGGGCAGGTCTAAAAGCTCATACGAACTCTGGTGCAGTCCGTATGCAGTGTGAATGCTAATATGTTGTCACATGATAGATTGTCAAAGTTAGAAAAATAACAGCTTCAATCCCTGACAAGCTACGATATCATTGTAGTAACGGTTGTGTTCACTAATATGTAGTTACGTAACGTTGTAGTATTCCTTCAAACAATGTAACAAAGCATAATACAAGATGGCCAGTTCACCCCTGTTTGTAATCCCTGAGGTCACATACCTTGCTGTCACGGTTGTATACCGGGGTGCTGGGGTGAGGACCCAAATGCAGGAGCAAAAAGGGAAGCAAGGCAAGGTATCGAGTCCAGAAAATCAGGGTTTTTGTCAGATGGAGGCAGGTGGTCATACACAGAACGTAAGGAAGGTACAGGCAACCAAAACAGGCAGGGGGCAGGCAGGAGAATCCAAGACAAAAGGGCAAACAGAGCAAATGCGAGGAGGCTGGACAATCAACAGGAGGGAACTTGACAGGACGAGGGTTAGACAAGGACTTCAAAATAAAACAGGAAGTGACAAACGAAATCAAAACTGAGTCACAACAGAAACTAACACGCAGAGCATGACAGACCCTGACACCTTGCCCGCCATCGGTGTAGCAACACCAACACCAACATAGTCTCTCACCAGTCTTTTCCTCTGGTGCCGTTGCTCTTTCACTCATGCAACTGTGAGAGCAAAATGCTCTCTGCCTCGCCACCTTACCTGGTGGTCATACTGCACGGCTTACTGAGCCATGTGCATTTCATAGATAAAGAAAAGAAACACAACTCCCAAAACAGCTAACTTCACATGCTGCTCCATGTTTATTGTTTGTTTTTATGGGTCGTGAGTGAGGGAGGGATTTCCCCTACTTCTTTGTCCAATCAATGAGCGCCCCTGTCAGCCGTGTGATGCGGCTCAGAATCACAGTGTGAAAGCAGAACCTAAACAAGTGATAAACGCAACAATGTTACGACGAGTCCGCTTGGTCAAGTGTGAAAACAACTTTAAAGTCCAAACCCTTATGTCCCTCCATATTATTTCCTGTTCAGAGGCTCTGTGTTAAACCGTGTTAAAGTACTATACCTCAGATAAATAGCAATTATAGATATTTCCATGGAATTACAAAAAAACAATGTTGCACAAAGTTGTCTGGTTGTAATGTATGTGGTGCAGCTGTGTTGTTGAGCTGTGCTACAAATACAGCGTGAGCGCTAACAGCTTGGAACTTGACTCTTTAGCTTATGAGCCAGGTTGCATTTGATGAGATAACAAGCTAATGAGCAACCTTACATATAAATTACCTAATTTGCCACAGGGGCTGGAAATGAAAGAAAAGTTTGCTTTCACTGCAGAACCTTCCTTCATACCTTGTTGTTTCGGGACACAGAACAGAGTCTTTCAGTTTGCACATCCAGAAAGTAGGATTTAACAAGAAAAAGCTATTGTACATTTCGAAGTAATATCATCTTTCTTGCTTTGAAATTGAGATCAGATTTTATTTATTGATTAAATTTCTTTTGCAGAGTCTCACATGAATCATATCAAAGCTGGTGTAGAACCTGCACTCATTAATGCAACGTGTGGGCTAATGGTGACCACAGTGATCATGGTGGGTAACCAGGAGTGGTAGCATATCAGGGATCCATTCCAATAATTTTTTTTTTTTTTTTGCTTCTTCCCACCAAAATCCCAGTTTAAAAGGTTTTTGTTTCCCAGAGTCATCACAGCAGCAGCCTTCAACGTCTGTTGATCTTGACATTTCTCACAACAATCTTTTCATCAGCGAGGTAGCTGCTGGAACATGCTCTCTGAAAACTGCTGATGTCACTCAAACTGTCATATATTTTTTAACGACGTCTGCATCATCTAGCTGACAGGAAAGAAAGTTCATTCACACGTGCATAGTTTCACACGGTTAGTAGCAGAATCTGCTTGTGTTAACTTGCAGTGCAGGGGTGTATGCATGTGCTTTGTTTTATTGAGGTTCTTACCATCATGCAGACTTCTTGGGAAATTTTGAAAAATTTCAAAGGCATGACTGATTTATGTTTGCAGAAATCATTTCTCTTTCTGCTTTTCTGTATTTCGTTAATAATGTCATGAGTAGAGGATTGCAGAAAACGCCCATGTGGTTAACACAGAGGAAAAACTGTATTTTGGTTCAGAACATTGCAGATGTAGATGAAAAACTTTCCTGTCTTCCTTCGTTCAGGTCAAATCTTTCAGCAAGAATATTTCTGCCTAAACAAATAGATAGCTGTTTTTCTATCATTTATTATTCCAGTTTTTGTTACTCCTATAAACAAGCTTAGGTGACCACTGTGTAAAATAACCCCCAATATGCATGATCATCGATCACCTTGTTGATTGATGCCAATACAGACATAGAAATATAAAACATTATTATAATTTATCAAAACACATCCAAGGCCTGCTTGGCTTTAGCTGAAGGGCTTGTGGCATTCCAGTGAGTGTGTCCCGTGAGTGTGAGAGTGTATTTTTCCCTCCCTCTGACTAATAGGTTGTGCAAAAAGATGGCATCTGTAGTTTTTTGGTAAGCAACCTGAGAGTTTAACTCCATGTTTTTGTTTTCCATCATGTGGTCTACATTTGAAAATAAAAGGTAAACAAAGTAGAAGATCTGGCCGTCAGGTTTGGATAAAGGATTTTTATTGGCTTCATCTTTAACCAAGGAATAGGACCGCAGCAGAAAAGGACTTGGCATGCAGTCTTGTTATGCCTTTGATTTTAAAATCACTTTGGAATCAGTTTCATTTTCCATGTTGTACATGGCAGTGCAGACCTTTCATCAAGTCCAGACTCTAGACTCTGTCTGCTACTGCAGTTGTCCAGAACTTACTTATTTTGCCAGTCAAGAGGTTCTGTATTAATTAAGAGCTGTCTGAAAATGGGATGGCCACAGCTGGCACAATTAATCCACACAAACATAATCTCTTCCACAATCAGCAATTTTGACTGGCTCTTCCTGTCACACTCAAAGTTTAAAAAATATTGTTTTGTTTTTTTTTATCATTATTTTCCTTTGCCTTCCTTTTCTTGGACACGCAGTCTGAGATGTAAAGAGAACTGCAGCCATTTCCTCTGAAACGAGGGACGCACAAACATCTCTCAGCTGACGTTTGTCTTACACAAAAGCATCATGAACCTTTGCAGCATGTGAGAGAATGGAGAGAATTTGAAGAGGACTTCTGCAGGCCTTTGGAGATTACTACTGTCACTTTTTCCTTAAGTCTCCTCAGATTTTCCTCTCCTTCTCTTTTTCTCTGTCCACAAATACAGTGTTACCACCACTGCCCTCAATGAGCTGATACTGTTTCAAATTGTCAGGGAAGAAAAAGAGCACATGTCTCAATGTGGGAATGCAAAAAGGTTATGACTTATGATCCTGGTTCTGTAGTTTGACAACACTATTCCACATATTGTACAGGCACAGATGTGCATGTGTTTGTGTGTGTGTGTGTGTCTGTGCATGTACACACACACACATTTACAATAATAAAACAAACGTTGCGGTGCTCATACCCCATCCCTATTGACCACATTTCACATTTTTATATTTCATAATCAGATTTTCTATTTCCACATAGAACTGGAATGTCTGTCCACAGTTCCTCCTGGTTAAACTGCAGACATGCACACACACACACAGACACACACACTGTTTCAGCTTCTTTTCTCCAGACTTCTTTAGAAGGTTATTGGTTCCTCTGGGCAGTGCAGATTTTAGTGTGACTAGAATGCAGTCAAATACATGCAGGAATTCAGCCCTTGATGCTTTCAAACCTGCCCCATCATCTGCTGACTGAAGAATGCTTTTGAAAAGAAAGTGAGAGGAAAATGAGTTGGCAGGGGAAAGAAGCGAACTAGAAAATATTTAATGATTTGGGATTTTATTCAAAGACTTTTAGGAATAAGTGATTTGTCTTCAGATGCCAGTGTAATTTCAAGGTAATCCTAAAAAAGGCTGGCATCTTTTTTTTCCCCAACCACTCAGCCCTCCCCTGCTTCCACAACTACTGACTGTCTTCCAGTCTGAACACTTTGTACATGTATTACTGCTCTTTTCACTTCTCTCCAATCTCCTTTTCCTTTTGCTTCTCCTCCCCTCATCTTTCTCTGCTTGTGTCTTTCTTTTCACTCTGTCACTGTCTTTTTGTTTAATTTGCTCTGGGAATTTGAAAATCGTATCTAAACAATCTGGAATTTGAACACTTAAACTCTTTTGTTGTTTTTTTCTTCACACGCCACACTCATTTGTCATGATCCAGCTGTCATATTCACAATGAGCGTAGTGTACTAAATCTACAAAACAGGATCAATGCACTTCACACTACGGTGTTACTGACACTGAAATAATAATAAAAAACGACTTCACTTAAAGTCATCAATCATTAAATGCAGATGCAGATCAGTATATTGTGAATTTCAGTTGCATGAAAGGACCATGCTTTTGCTGAGCATATTCTTCTCTGCGAAAATGGAAAAAATAGAAAATGTTTTCATGGTTTCATGTTTTTTTTGCTTTGTGTGTTTTGTGTAGTTGACATGAACATACATCACTTGGCAATAATGTGTGTGGACTATGCTCTAATATGATGAAGGTTTGTACTCTGCAGATGGCAGGAGAAAAAAACGATTAGAAAAATCTCAAGAACTGCTAAAGACACTTATCAAAGCCCAGATCTGATCCTGAATACAGCAACTAAATTTTTTTTCTTTAAAATAGCAGATAATGAGGATAAGATTATTCACCTCATACAATGCATACAACAGTCTCCAAGAAGAATATTGTACATTTCTCTTCCTGTAGCTACAAAAGCAAATTAAAGATTTTAAAGAGTTGCTTTTTCACTTTGCTGCTGGAATGCCACAATTACACTTCCTGCATGTTACCCCTGAAAGGAGACGGCAACACAAAAGCATGAGTGAAATCTCTGCTGCTTTTTTTTTTTTCCCCTGGCCTCACTTAGTCACAACAAACCGACAAACTGTGCTGGACAGAAGCCAACACCAATTCTACAAAGACCCAACTGTGGTTTCCACAGTGACGCTGGTTTAATTGATTCCTTCTCTAATTAACATGCTTTAAGGACAGCTGGGCCAAGCTGCATTGTGTTAAATGTCTCCTGAACAGCACGGTTATTAGCCTAATACTCAACTGGTTATCTGGATGGTTTTGGTACACAACATTGTTCTGTTCAGCAGAGCATTTGCTTGTGAACTTGTGGAATGTGCATTGAATATATTTATTTAGTTTCTTTGCATGATAGAAAAGCTTGTGTTTATCATGGTTGCTGTCCAAAACCAAGGAAGATAGTCCCGGTTCCTTGCTGTGTATCTTCACTTATCTGCCCTTTTGTGGGCCTCTGCTAAGATAAATAGATTAAAGTAGGGGGAAGATGGTTCAATTCTTGCCTACTTTGTACACAAATCGCTGGAAGTTAAGCTGTAATTCACAGTGAAAAAAGAGAGAGAGAGAGAAGAGGTTTAATTTTTTCTGAAATGAGCCATGTGTGTCAAAGCCAAAGCATGTCCTTATTTGAAGTCTGCCTGTCACATATAAGCGCCAATGCAGGTGGAACAGGTACAAGACGTTCAAATAGCCAGTTGCAGGCTGTAGTGAAAGCCCATTCATTACCAGAAAATGAAATTCTGTAAGCTGTGTAAAATAAGTGACCCTCTTTCAGCTGTTCATCTATGAAAACCAAGTCAGTGGCTTTCACACTTGCGGTTGCCACATGGGATACCTTTTACCTGTCTCTTCTGCAGAGACCACTTGATTTCTGTGAAGGCTATCCTTGTGTCACAGTTGCCCATGACTCATTTCATTTTAGTACTTGTTTTGTCCCACTCAGGCCTCAGTAAGGGGGAATGCATTTACATCGGGTTTAAATAAAATACATGGCAGATGCGGTGAGTAACAGTATCAGAAGTACCTGCTAATGTCAGCACCATTTTTCGGTGTGTGCTTCCTCTCTCCCGTGCAGGAACTGGAAATAAGCGTGCTGAAATTAAACCCAGAAAGAATACCCACGTGCTCGGCTGCTTCTTCTTTGATAACTCTGGCCTCAGATTAGCTGCTGCAGAATTATGGGTGACAATCAGAAATTAATCCTTCAGCATCAGTTTTGTGGGATGTTCTCATTAATCCTGTCTGTAAGTTTAAGGACTTGACAGTCTGAGCAGCTACCTCTTTATACCATTCTTCTTCCAAGTTAGTAAAATCTAGACTGAAATATCTCATCTCAACTATTTCATCCACGTGATTTATTTGCAATATCATCTATCCTAATGATGCCCTTTAGTGTATGATTTTTTTTTTATCTGCACCAAGAGCTACATTGCTTTCAGACCAAAGTCCTGTTTTACAAGGTAAACATTTTATGTGCCTACCTAACCTTAGCCCATTAAATTCAACCCTAACCCTAACCCTGTGACCATATGAGCATGCTTTCAAGTATTAAGCTTAAAGAACAGCCTCACAGAAATGCTTACAAGGATTACACTGTTAATGACTGCATCTTACACTTAGCTTTGCATTGTAATCAGAGAAGATGAGCATAGGCATAGAAAACAATTAGTTAAAAGTCACCTTTGCTGTCAGGCATGTTGATAGACAGACAGAGTCTTGTGTCAATGGCAAGGATATTACTCATCCCTCAGCGGCCCAAGACACCCTCATTCCTCTCACCTACCTCTCAACATGGCTTTAGTGGCTGTTCCCTCCATATGAAGGTCAGATGTGTTCCAGGATTGATCTTTGTGAGCTTTCTCATGAATGTTTAATGGTGTCTGTAGGTGCGTATGTGCAGAAAGCTAAAGGACGTTAATATGAGCAAACTGTGTGTCTCCATGCTTCCACAAATATTGTATTCATGCCAGAACACTGTCTTCTTACTCCAAAACACCATTTGTTGCTGTGTCAAGAGAGCTCCTTGTCTGACATGGTGTGATGGAACAAAGGCCACCTTGATCATGTTGGACAGCAGGAAGGGACAGCAGGTGGTTCAATTAGCTGGCTCCTCGCTGAGAGGGAGGAACATCATAAAAAGTGTTTCATGCTCCAGGCTGTGAAAGTCTTAATGCTGAAATCCAGTCACAGTCTGATGTGGTATGTAATCTTCAAGGCAAGGTTTTTCACAGGAAGATGCATATGTGTGGTAGCGATGGCAATGGCAAAAGATCAATGATCCATTTTAAATGGGATAAGAACAATAAAAAACTGTATAAAATCCAATGACTCTGATACAATTTTCCCAGACCGTGATTTGCTTAATGCATGAACAGTGAACCTACTCTGACAGGAACTCTGGGGAAATTCTACAAATGTCAAGATAATTGCCGATGTTTTACTTTCTAATTACCATACGAACAGATGATGCACAGGAAACGTTGCTTGTGTTATCCATAATTTATTTTGGTTAGGAAGCTACACTAGGAAGTATTAAACATATGGGATCTCAACTAATCACCAGACTCTTTTAATTAGTTTAACAACATCTAAATTTTCCAGACTGAAAAAATAAGACTTAGTCATGACTTCTTTGTTTACAGAGCTCTTTTTCAACATTAAAATCAATACGCTTTTTAAAACATGGTTGTAATTAAATGCAACACATCATCCTACCACCCTGGGCCCTCATTGTTATACACCACACTATACACCAAGTGCTCTTCTATATCTGCAGGATGTTGTGTGTCATCCATTGGACCCTGACATTTACAAGGCCTGATATGTCAGGGCAAGAGATTGTGCATGTCAATTTAAGAAATGTTACAGGAGTTACAAGGAAGCATAATGTTCCTGTGGCATGAACTGTCCCATTTACTCAGATCTTTTTACATAAACAAACCAGTGTTGGATTTTGGCTCCGTTAAATTGAATAGTCAGAGACATGTTCAATTTTCAAAACAAATTGATCATTGATTTTTGACACAATCGTACAGGTGCAGTTAAATAGGATACAGAAATAGTAATACATGAAGCAGTGTGTAATAAGCTTTGTATTGATGTTTTTGTGGTTCCAGGAGACCCAGGAGAGGTTTCCTAAACTGGGGCAGGTGGAGGCCTGGGATGAGCTGGGCAGCGGAGAAACAGATGAGGGCAGCGCCACAGACTGTGATGATGAGGATGGATGCCAAGCCTCAGGAGACAGTCAAGAAAAGACCTGTAAGTGACACAAACTACTCCTTTGTTCTTTTCAGCCCTAATCTCACGCCAGTGTCCTCTAAAAACCTGCTAATTTTATTATCATTCACAGTTTAAGTTCTACATCAGTCTTTCTGATTTTTTTTTTTTTTTTTTTTAATTGCGCTTCTGTTACATATAATTAGTTTTGTGCAGTTTCAAACCAAAGGTCGTGAGGGGGTCAGGTTTAGGGTCTTTCACACAAAAGAAAACACATTTCTACACTCTAAGTAGATGCCGTTCTATTCAACTGCATCTCCTTGAGGCTACACCAAAGGTGGCAGCACAGTACAATAGGTTCTTCAGATCTTTAGAGAACAAGGTGGTGTACAGTACAGTACAGTGAGGCGGTGTTAGGGCATGTGTTGACTTTGATGAGAATCATTTGATCTACTGCAGAAGCTCAAAATCATCCCTAATTATCATGTTGGTATTTTCCACCTACCCAGTCATATAAAAGACTCTGGTGTGAAACATGTTGTACTAGCATGGAGGAAATAGACAGGAGCACTGAGGAGCGAAAATTCATTCATCCATTTGCAGAGGGCTAAACACATACATCAACTTGTACCTTTTGATGAGCACCTCAGTAAATAAAACTGACCTCTATGCTCTTTGCTTATTTAGATTGCATTTTGTGAAACTACAAAATTTTTTGGTTCTTGACACATTTTTCAAAAACTAGTACTGCTCACTACACACAAAAGCCATTATGGACATTAATCTGTCCATATAGAAATGTGCAACTGATGCTCCATCGTTACCACAAGGCCTTTTTGTTTTTTCACCAACCTTGATAAGGGTGCAAATGACTGAATAAATGAACAGAAAGTAGGCCATATCTCATCAGTGTTTTCTTCAGTGATGGTTAGATGGGCATAATTGGTAATCACATGTCTTGTTAAATATTGCAATATAGTGTACATCCAACACAAAGCAATACACACAAGATGCAAGAGCTCAATAGATGATAAGAGCCAGTTGTCTTAAAACTATTGGTCCTGTTCTTTAGTTCAGCAATCAGGCTACCCATGCCACAATGTAGATAACACACTAATCGATAACCATTTAATTCCCACTTAGATACGTCTTTGCTCAAGTTGTTGCTGCTCTTTCGTGATGTGGCTAAAACATGCCAGCTTGTCTTGAGCTCTGACAGCAGAACCAGTAACCCAACAGCAGGGGTTAATCAATCAAAACCACTGTCTGGGATTTACTGAACAAAACCCATTATTCTTTGAAAGCAGTGTTGCTTTCATCGTGAAATTTTTTTCGTCACAATCGTTGTCCACAAATGACGAATATGGTATAAAGGTTAAGTATAAATCCATATCCTGGTACTGTAAACTCTATCTGGTTGTCCTTTAGATTTCAAAAGAAGGTTTGTCATCAATTTCAAACCATGCTGCTTTGAAAGGTAATTTGGGCTCTGTATTATATTACGACTCTGGCCAGGGAGACTAACAGCAATAATAGATAGTGTGGCTTTGGTGTATTGTGCATTAACACTCAGGAAGACTTGCTTTGAGCTCAGTTATGATCAGTTATTTATACAACATCCAAAGCTTTCAGGCACATAACTGCTATGGTAATTTATTCTTGTGTCAGTCATTGGCTGCACTCTCCTGTCAAGCTCTTTGAAGAGACTAGTTTTGTAGTTAAAATTTTATTCAAGATTCAGGATTTGATCGCAGATTGCCTCTGACTTTTATCATTTTTAAATCTCCTCTAACTCACTCAGAGTTCACCATTTGACATGTGGCAGTTGCTTGATGTGGACGAGATCTGCCCCACTGATCACCAGATTATGCTCTGATCTATCGTTCTGCCATCAGTTAATGGTACACATGACTGTTAACTTTGGCAACTGTTAAGGGAACTCTTCCGGTTTGGTGGTCTTGTAATCCATTATATGGGAACGGGGCATATTTTAATTTCCATCTGTCTTAGTGTTTGTTTGCTTTTGTGAATGTGCAATAGCTCCCAAGGTCCATGTTAAAAGGGGGCATGACCACCCACTGTTCTGCTGAGAGAGACTTCATTACCAAGCTAATGAACAGCACTAATCTTCTGACGACAGACACCCCGTCTCTATTGTCTCACAGATTTGATAGAGCTGAAACTGAGGAATGGATGGATGCATACAGCTTCTTACATACTGAAAATATCGTTCAGATAGACATGGATGCATATTCATACATGGAAAAGATCAGTGATGGTGAAATATATGATATAATATATGAATAAAATATGAAATCAGAGCTGAAAGTGTGCCATGCTACTGTTGGATGCTGATTGGCTAAAAGAAGGATTATAAATACGCGATCAAAAGAAAAAACCATAGACAACAGTGAAAAGAGTCATTCTTTTCATATACTCCAGTTTGCTCTCTGCTTCTACAAGAAAGCACAGTCTGATTCCATGATGTCATGGCTGTTTGATGTTGGATTAGATCCCACTGCTCTTGCCTGAAGACATGTTAGTGTACTTTGTATGCCAGCTAAACAAGGCCTGGTCATGTACGAACTGCCACGACCATAGCCATGAACAGGAGAATAAATCAGTGAATCTTAAATGAACCATATCATCCCTCTGCCCTGCAGCTAAGCGAGTCTCTTCTGTGATACATTTTGTGGCGTGACTATGGCCTATTAACTGTATTAGCCCGGGAACACTTATGGCTGATCCATCCAAGAGAGCCATTCATTTGTAGCTAGCTCATTAACGTATTAATCTCTAAAAGACCCACAGTGGCACATTAGACCACTATCTCTCCATTAGATAGAAAGACGAGACTCCAAATGTCTGTGCATCAAAAGGTAGAGCATTACTTTATTTGTCTGTCTGCTCCCTTCCCTGCAGTCCAGCAGCACTGTCTGAGCTTCTTACAAGGTTCACACAGCCTTTACTTTTCTGCCATTTTGTGTAGATCTGACAAAATAGACATAGAAAAAGAGATTTTATTTGTTTCCACTCAAAGTGCAAGTGAAGGTAGAAGTTTGCTTTTAGATTTCATGAACTCTTAGTGTTTAGGGTGGAACATTGGAGGTTGACAAAATCCCGCAGCTGACACATTTGTATTTGACTGTAACATGGTTTTGTTTGTGCTACTCGTCGAGGCAGACTGCCTGGCAAAGGTGTGAGAAGCTGTAAAAAAGTACAACAAGGAGAAAGCAGGTTATCCATCTCTGAGGAGGAGGAGAAGTAAATGCATGGATAAACACTAGCTGTGATTGAGCCGGGGGGATGTGCTCTGAAAAAGTGCAAATCATACAGCCATGAAAGTACAATTCTCTTTTGGTAACAAACACCATCTGTCAGTAACACTGGTGAGCTCATCAAGAAAGTGAAGACACCCCTGGCATTGCTCACTCACTCTGCATTTCAGTGGCTACCTATTAGCATGAAGCCACAAGCAATGACTGTTTTGCTTTGTCATTGTGTTGCAGAGCGTAATTATCCAAATGTGACTTGGATTTAGGAGTGGATTGTTGTTTTTCCATTATTATTGCACAGGGTGGGGGGGGTATTAATTTTCTTTGTCTCTCCTTGCATACCCCCACACAGAAAGAACAGCTGGCTGTGTGCACCTGTAAATGTGTGAGTTGTGTAGTGTAAAGCAGGTGCAAAGTTAACTCCAGAGCTGATAGCTTTGTGAAGTTTTTCTGCACTTTTAAACACACAAACACACAAACACACAGAGGATGATCTACATGATGGCAGGTTTTGTCTAAAGGGCATCAGATCTGTACTCGTCATCCATCAATGCCCAAATTACCATGTGTCTCCCCCACACACACACGTACACACGCTTACTGTTTAAACTTTGCTATACACAGCTGTATTTCTACAGTTTGAATATCAAGAGCACAAGTGAAGAACACAATATGGTCTTGCATATGACCTTGGCACAGTGAATCAGCTTCCACATATCGGATTAAAAATGCCATGGAGTTTTTGTTGTGTTCTTACCTGAATGTCAAAGGCATGGAAAGAACTTCACTCCAAAGCCTATAAGGCCATAAAGGTGTGTGGCAGCTGTTCTCCCTGGCAGGGGAAGTACATTCCTGACGTGAACGGCTGCTTGGGCAGGATATGGCCAACCTACACCAGTGTTAGCAGGATGACACTGGATCTGCCCCCAAGCCCACTGCAGCCTGCTTATGCCCTGGATCCAGCACGCACCATGCTTTCATGTCGGAAAACTGGAGATTAAGGGAGACGTTCTGCAAGTTGGGGTCTGATAGAGGCCACATGTCAGAAATAGAGGTGAAAGGGGCAGGAAAAGGAATTGAGTTGAGCAAAAAACATGAGGATAACACTGTAGAGCTATATGACGTGATTGACGTTTCAGTGCAAGGTAACAGAGCATAAAATGCTGAGGGCCAGAGAGAGTTTGTGCAACATCCAAATTAGCGATTCAAAATATCAAGAGACGCGCAATACACGATTTGGTGCGTATATGTTCTGCCAGACTGGTTAGAACCAATCAACCAAGGTCCTGGACTGAGCGTGGGCCCCTTGGGACTGGCGTGTATTAACACCGGCTGGACAACAGATGTCCCAATGCGGATATTAGCAGTAGAACTGCCATTTCCCTTAGCCTTTCATCTAAAGCTCAAGGGGCTGAGAATGAGCTCCGCAGGGCAGAGTAGGGCTGAAGAAGAAGGAACAAGAGGCTCAGAGATGGCTTTGGCAGGGCAGGGCGACGGCCTGTTTTGCGGATAGATGTGGGAGGAATGAGTCACAATTTTTCTCAGATATGCAGAATCATATATTTGTTTCAAGTGACAGTTGGAATAACATTGTGTAATTTCCTTACTCATCCTGACAGATGTTAGTGATTCTGAGAAAAGTCAGTATTCTTAAAGTAAAACAACTGGAGTGATAATCCTTCAGACCAATATGTGCTCAAACCCTTTTACAGAAATTGGAATGGAAAAGCTGTACCACAAGTTTGATGTTTGTTGCGATCAGCTGTTTCCTATCTTATGCAATCCCCATCCATCCGTTTTTATACAGTTTTCCACCTTGGTTTTCAGTGGTCTGCTTTTTGTCCTAGCGTGGCATATTCTGCCCTGTGGTTTTTATGGCACTATGAGAGCATATTAGCTTGAATGGCTCCCTAGGTGTGCGGCCATCAGTGGCGAATGGTTCTCATTAGCCAGCATCATCATTTCAAAGCAGTGTCAGTAAGACCTTTATGACTGCGCGTGTACAGCACAGCTCTGGGACCCCAGTTAGGAAACACCTAGAATATCCTGTATGGCAACAGGTTATAAACTAAAGAAACAGGTGGGAATTACTGCCTTGGAAGTTGGTCAACATGATTCATAGAATTTAACATTTGGTCCAGTTGCTATGAAGTTTACGAGCAGAGGACTCTGTGCTCTGATACCATTAACTACATAATCACAGAAGGAGCTCTTTTTACACTTATATAAGAAATCCTTACAACATGTGCTGGTTTCCAAGCAGTAAATGGCATTTTAAAGATGGTGTCCGGACTCATAAAGTGTTCTTTATTGATAGCTGAAAATTCAGTGGATTTGACTTGGATTTTATTGTGTGCATTATGTACCCGCTTACCACCACTCCTACCTGGCTCAGGCCAATATTCAATTTTAGGTCGTTATCAGGACCAAATATAATCATTGTTCAATGAGTTTATAGAAATGTTTTGTTGCTGGCCTGACAAACAAACAGACCAACAGCTGAGGTAACTTTCTAATAGCCCTGTTTTATGTGGCTTGCTTTATTAATGCCCATATTAAGGCTTCTCTGTGGGAGCTGTCATGGGGCTTGGATGGGTGGGTGTGGGGCTACAAGAGTGGCCCTCTTTGACTGTCCCATCTTGTCTTAAGCCCAACCCTGACTACTAACACAGAAACTGGCATTCCTGATGTAACACAGTACTGACCAAATAAAGGCAGACATTCCATTGATATTGAAAAATACAGTCGAAGGATAAGTAGGGATCCTCTTTGTCTCATCTCATCCTGGTATGCAGGGGGAAATACAAATTAGATGAGGGCAGAGGGAGAAAAAGTACAGGGGAATTTTTCCCACTGAAGCAGGTACTTCTATCTAAAACTGAAACGATGCAAACTTTTGTTTGAAAGCTGCAGTGCAATCAGGGTATCTGTAGGAAGCAGAGGTGCATTAGCGTTGCATGAGTAGTCAGATAAAGAAGGTTGGTACCACTGAGCCAATTTTTGTATTGACTATCTGCAGTGTGAGTCTGCAGTCTTATATATGTGTATGTATTAAAGGGAACACACACACGACAAGTCACTTCATTAAAAGCCTATCCTATTGACCAGCAGTGAGACCGACAAAGCCTTTCTCCTTTATCCATAATTGATTTGGCAATTAGAGCCAAACCTGGAACAGACTGTCAGGCCTGAGGAGGGGTTTGGAGGGCTAGGAGGGGGCCGACCTCTCACTGCTTCAGCTGCTTACAGATCAGATTGGAAGGGCTCCTGACAGCATACTTAATGCAGTGCACAGTTCTAATTTGATTCTAACACTGCAGTCAGTTATGCAACCAAGAATTTACATCAAAGTATTTGGCTCGCCCCCCGATAAAATCAAATGTTTATAACATCACACCACGTTTCTTTTTTCTTTTTTCTTTTTTCTTACTTTCTTTCTTTTTTTTTGCTTTTCTATGAACCACATAGATTTCTGGAAACACTTTGAAGTTGAAAAGGAAAATGTATTTTAGATCAGTTTTATTCAGAGGAGGCTAGTCACATGGAGCAACACAAGGTTGTATTTCGCTTTTTGTTTGGGCACTACTACTTCTACTGTGTCCTGACCAGGTTGTATTTTGACAGTTTGCACAGTCTAATGTTTCCTTTCTATATTTTCCTACACTTTTTAGTCTCTGTCATTTGAACAACAGGAGCGAGGTCCAAAGCACATGTATCATGTACCAGTGGATGGAAGCCAGCACACATATGGAGTAGCAGTCTCTTTTCAGTGCTACCTGAGGTGCACTTCCTCTCAACTATGTTGGATGGCCATCAAGTGTGCGTGTGACAGAGAGAGAGAGAGCAAAAGAATATGAATGTGAGTTTTTCTGTGCATCCTTCACACTTGTCTGTCCACAGGGACTACCTGACACTTGCCAATGCAATGAGGCATCTGGCATTTGTGCACACACAAGTGTGACATTAGGCGTGTGCTTGTCTCAAGACTGATATAATCCAATTGAATGTTCTGGTGGGAAAGCAGCATGCGGGCCTGTGTAAGACTGAGGAATGGTACTGGGCCTTTAATGCCTCTGTTGCATAGAGGCTGCTTTCTCCTTAGGATTCCCCCTCCATCTTGAGAATCTGTTGCATTGACTGGTGGAGGTCACTGTCCTCCCAGGGCCCCTTTGGGCTATTTGTTTCTGTGTGTATGTGTTTGTGTATGTGTCGAGGGGAGTAAATCTTAATCTTGCCAAGGCGCTTAATAGTGTAGTATAGCCAAGAATCACACTGGGTAGATTCCATTGCCCTGATCCCTGCTCTGGAGTTGCCATGCTGCTCTGCTTGTTGCTAGGTTAGCTGTAGGTTCAGATGTGTACCTCACTGGTGCCCCTGTATTTTTGGGCCTTTAGCCCCTTGAGTGGCCTGCCAGAGACCCTGTACTAGTCCTGGATTCCCTATACAGGTTGCCTGTGAACCAGGAAGGCTGTTCCCAGAGATGTGAGTGTGTATGTGCGTGCAAGAGCGCAGGCAAATTCAGTGTGTAACTTAGAATACAGAATAGGGAGTTTTTGATGGGGTAGGAGCCCCCCTCCTGATGTAGAACCACATAAAAGGTGGACTGTGGACACAAACGGCACAGAGATGAATGGCTAGTCATGAACTGTGTGACTGCATCCTTCCTTTCTTTTCACTCTCCAACCTTACCATTCTTTGTCAGAAAGAGATAAGGGGACACTGTTTGGGTGCTTGGGAAGGTAAATGTCTGTGTGCTAGACGGTAAAAAAGGGGCCATAAAAACCACTGTGACCCAGAGAGTTTTCTTCCTGGGTCACATTGGTTTGCTCGACATATCAAATAGCTTTAGGACACTTCTGATCAATTGCCACCAATAGATGAATGAATGGCAACTTCAGTTGTTCAGTAGTGTCCAAAGATGTGACCAGAAGCTCACTGCCAGTTGTGTCTTTTGATAATACTGGCTTCACTCAGGTAGAAGAAAGACTTGTAGTAGACATATATTTCATCAAGTTTAGGGTAAAAATATGTGCTCATAACAACCAAGTTTTAATAGTGGCACGTAAATTGCTACAAAAATTGTATGGACTCTTTTATCTATGAGGACGCAGATCTCACCTACTTTTGAGCCCAAAAGTTTTTTATCTACACACTGATAGTTCTAGTGTGCAGACAGTTTCTACTGTGAAATCTACAATCATAAATCTTTCAAACTTAAAAGGAAAAGAGGACAAACAAAGGAGTAGCAGAACACAGTATATGTGTCTCCTCTCTCTCGACTTGAGAAACAGAGTTCCCTGATCTCAAAGTTAAAAATGGCAAGAAGCAAATGGTCTGGCATAGGTCAGACCTCAGGTTTGATCAGAGGAGAGTGCTGTCCCTGCTAGAGTCAAGAGAGAATAAGAGTACAAATCGTGTTGCCGCATTTGAAATACAGCGAACAGGAACCCATGTCAAAGACACATTTACTGATGCAATTGTCTTCCTCCAGATAAATCATTTAGCAAATCAACAGTGTCATTATTCAGCAGTTTGGCAGAGCTGTTGCAGGAGCAAAAGAGTAACAGTGAGACACCGTATTTCTCTTGTTTGGGGGGCATGCTTGCTTTTCTTGACCTTAAGCTCTAACCCCACTAATCACACTTATTCATTAAACAGGCCTGTGTGTGTATCTACATGCATCATAAACCAGCACATTTCTTTTCACCTTTAATGGAAACATATATATGTATATGTCTGCCTGTGTGTGAGTTGAAAAAAAAGAATAATGATCAAAGGTCACCTCTCTTAATGAAACATCGCCTTGAGGCAGAACCTGTGGCCTTGTCAAAAGTCGGGACCATGAGCTGCTCCACAAGCCCCACCCTCCGCGCATTCATCGGCCATCAACCGCTTAGTGGGGAGAAAACCTTCAAGGTCAAAGCAGAGGTGTGAGTCTAGAGAGAGCTAGATTGTGAGAACGAGAGAGAGGAGGCATGAGTTACTGACCTCCACCCACCTCCACCACACTCCCTTGATGTGCTATAAATCGAAGCTCTACCTTCTGACCAACTCTATAATTTTACACAGCAGGCAGAGCAGTTAAAACTGCCACAGGAGTTTTAACATCCATGTCAAAGAGGTCAAAGTCTTCTATTCAGCCATACCTTTGGTGCAGAGTTGACCTACACGGCGTTGGTCAAACCTAATTTAGATTGAGACCCCACAATACAACTCTGGATTGATTCTAAGTCATTGAAATGTATCTAAATATAATACAACTGAATTAAGTTTAACAATACAGATATCTGTGTTTGCAATGGTTACAGATCTGCAGTCGGTCTAGAAAAGCTGCCTTGTCATGTTGATAGCATATAGTATAACAACCTGCTAAGCCCCAGGATACAGTAGCACCATTCCTCACTGGATTACAGCTCTGCAGCTAGTGTTCTGCCAAGAGTCCCATGCAAGCTTGCACAATACACACAAAGACATGGACACATACACTGGGTTGATTTGTCCCTTAGTAAACTCTTTGCCCTGTTGCACCAGAACTGGGCCATTTGTGTATGTATTAGTGCTGGGCACATTTATATTGTAGGGAGGTCAATTCCTGTGTATGCATCATGTGTTATATAATAAAGAGAGAGACCAAATCTTATCATTTGAAGACAGAGGGAGGATTGGTAGAGAATAGTTTGCTTCTTCCCTTTGCATAGATAGTTGGATTTAGATTATGGGGCAGCTTTCGCTGTGTGCTGGATAATCAAAGAAGCACACAGGAGAAGAGAGAAGGAAGGAAAAAGCTGACATGGCTGCCCAGACAATGATCAGGCAATTTTTTTTGTCCCTCAGAATTTTTCCAAAGAAATGATGGCCAAGGCGTTTGTTATTCCTCCCACTCACCTTCCAACCCTTATTCCTTCATTCCTCCCTTCCGCCCTCCCTCCCTCCCAATCCCTTCTTCCTCTTGGCTAGAGCCCGAGGTCCACCTCTTCCTCGGTGTTGTGGCCAGGCTTGTTCGACGCAGCTGTTGTAGCTCCTTGGCCAGTGGGAAATGGAAGCTCCTCGAAACACATAAGTAGCCCATCTGGAGAGGCATTAATGGCAAAGGACATTATGAACCAATTCTCACACCCAAAGCCAACACAGAGGTCAAGAAGGTGGAAGAGTACCTCTTCATGTTTGTGTTGTTATGGAGGTGACACAGTGCACACATTTAGATGGTCAAAGTGGCATGATCCCACATCTTCTTTCTCTTTAAGACCTTGACAAGCACACGCTTGAACGACAAATGGAAGCTGCCACAACCCATTCTTTACCCTTGTTTAGGGCTCTCACACAATTACATATAAACACACACGTACACACACTAAACATTTCATGTCAGCAGTGATGCACAGACCTCTTAGCACTCAGGCTCTATTTGTCTTTGGGGTTTGCTGTGCCCTGTTCTTATTTTTTTACTGTCATGCTTTGTTGCCTATTACAAAGCTCTTCACCAGTCAAATCACTTTTGTCTCTTAATGGCAGAGAACATATGCCATTTACTGTTGAGTGTTGTCACAATGGGATAAGCATGTCAGTGTGGCAACACGCAGCCTTTATACTGCTGATGATAAACATTCATCTTCCTCATAGTGAGAAGCCAAACTAACAGTTTTCCTCTTCTGACCCTTTACATCATCTTTCCCTCCCGCCCACTCTGTTTTTCTGTCTTGCTTGTTCTCCTTCCTTATTTGGAGGATTTACACATGAGCCAGCTTATGAAGCACAGCTTATGTGCTAACATTGTCTCATTATGACAACAACACCACATTCCATCACCCTCCAGCCTTCCTGCTTTGGCTCTTTTTTTGTGTGTCAGGTTGTTGCATGTTTTTAGGGACTTTTTCTCTCACGTTTCTAATTTCACTGCTCAGTCTTATTACCTGGATCATTAAACTCCTGTCAACACTTGCACAGCAACATTGCTAAAAGTCTTGTTTAAAAAAATTTCCCATCTTATATGATAATTATCCTGAAACCCAACTTGCAGTACATGATGTTACAAGACGTCTAATTTTTGATTTGAAAAAATTAAAAGAATATAAGATAGAACTAAAACTTAAACAGCACTCAATTAATGAACTATTCTCAATGTAAAAAACATTTTAGCCCTAATTTACTATAGTTCTTCTCCCCGCGATCCAGCCCTGAAACTTTGGCTGCTTATTTGGGTCCTTGACAGGATTGCACCACATGAAAGCAGTTGTATGTTTTTCTCCAGCCATGTCCACCATCTGAGTTTGGAGGACCCTGGAACATTCTCTGGTTGGGAAAATATAATCTCTTGTACTGTACACAATGTGGGTCTTTCATCCAAGACAGGGGCCTGTGTTTGGTTTATTTATTTATGGATTTGTCACATCAGATGCAATTTTCAGAACATGGTTATTTTCACAATTTTCCAGCTGGTCAAACTCCAGGTAATCCCTCATTTGGCTTTGCCCAAAAGTGGACCTGGTTAGATTGTTATTTTAATATGGATTGACTATTCGGCTTGCAATTTCATTTTATTATATCCAGTCAAAGATCAGAAAGCATTCCAACAACATGCAGTACCTACCTTAAATGAAAAAAAGACATAAACTTGTTGGCAGCACTGCTGTCTATGCTGTAATTGGTTGTTCTGGCACCAACCTGTTCCAATAATTAGCCAGTTGGTTAGCCTGCAGTGGAGTAGTATTTGTGTTGTGTTGGCCCATTCAAATGCTGTTTTCTGACATCTCCCTGATGAGATGCAGGCCATTTCCATTGAAACAATAACAGCAATCTGATTTGGGATAAATGATGTCTTTGTCTATTGTCTCCTGGAACAACAAAAACCATTGGCACGGGAAACACTTCCCCCTCTCTCGAGCCCTGCCCAGCCCTATTCAGACTTGCATACAAATAAAACCCAACTGCACAACGGAGATGGGTTGATGTGTATTCTCAGTTCTACAAAAGAATATATTTTCTTACAATAGTGCATTTGATTATGCCATTTTTAAAGGGAAAGAAAATTATATCGCATGAAAGCTCAAAAAGAAAAATAAATGTTCTTTTACGCAGTGAAGTGATTTCATTCAGTGTTATAATCTCCTGCACAGTGTGCTATGAATTAGGGGGTTATATATTCAGAACACACACACACACACACACACACACTTGGAAGAGAAGTTGTTGAATAGCACACAACAAAGGAAGAACTTTAACTATATATAATTAAACAACTGGACTCTAGACACACACTAGTGTGAATCATTGAAAACTCGGCCTGTTTTTGTGAAAGTGGGAGGTTCTCAGTAACTGGTTTTCCTTTTGTCACAGTGTACACATTCATTCTATCCTTGACCTTTATCTCTGTTTGTTTTGTCCTGTATCCTATGGGATCCGGACTCCTTCATGTCACCCTGTTGTTCCCTAGACATACACACAAAGCTTTCCAGCGTGTACAAACTAAATATACAGCACATGTAAGATCTAAGTAATTTGGATTAATGGCAGTTTGATTGGGAATGTGCATTCCCAGGGATGGCAATCTGTCTCTCATCCCCTCATGTACGTTCTTTGGCTGGGGTAGGTTTGGTCCGAGTGGGACTCATGAAGAGGAGAGAAAAGAGGGATTGACGGACAGATGGAATGAATTTCCTTTCACTTTTGGAGACACCAACACATTGTCACCTCCAAGGGGAAACTTCCGGTATGAGGATCGAAGTGGGAGAGAGACTGGAAGGAGAATAGAGGGTAGAGGCATGAGTGAAGTCCCCCCCCCCCTTTTTTTTTTTTTTTCCAGGAAAAATTTTACCATGGTTACAGTAGCAGCAGTGGACTTTGTGCACGCAGCTTTATGCACGTTTGTTTGTGAAGCCTGTGGTAGATTTAGGGCGCTTGAGATCTTCAGCGCTCTCATCAGCCTGATTTATCTCTGATTGACCATAATGAAACAGTGAGGGCTGTCTATCATCTGCTGCCGAAGATTAGACGGTCTGTCAGTCACCAGTCATGATGTGTGTGTGTGTGTGTGTCAGTGTGTGGATTGAGTGCTCAGCTTTTATTTTACTGTGTACCTGTGAGACAGAAAAATACCTTATAGCCAGACAGCCTAGATGTGTGAAACTTCAACAAAAGGATTTAAAAATGGGTTGGCAGCTGAATGCTAATCTAGATCCACTGAACATATATTTTTCGATTCCTTTCAAAGCAATCTTCAACAAAAATAAGATGATGGGCGTGATCGGCTGAAGCTGCTGCAGCTGTGCTCTTATTGATGTACACTATGAACTGTAACAGATATAATCATACATCATCTTCATGTCTGATTTTGTTTGAAAATTCTTGGGATGAGGTGCTGGGAATGGTGATTGAAGATGATGAGCCTCTAATGTACATTTTTACAAGCCCAAAGGACTCTGAACAATAAAGCAGATTACCATGATTATGGCAATGCACCAAACCATTTATCTCTGTCTGTTCCTCTCCTCCCTTGTCTTTTTTTTTTTTTTTTTTTTTTTTTCTTTTACAGCACATACAGAAACATCCAGTGAAGGAAAGCCCGTTGGGAGACAGCCTGAAGGAGACAGCCAACATGAGAACCCCTCCAAGCCCCCCTCAGTGAAAGTGATAGGAAGCTCATCGTCTGCCAGCAGGGCAAGACCCTGGATCCCTGCTCTGCTCTTTGCTGCATTATGCTTGCAGTGGACCCAATTCTGATGTCAGCACCATCTGTGAATCTCCCACCATTGCCCCCTTAGGAAACATGTACACTCACCATATAAATCACACATAGTATCCCTACTCCTTTCCTCAACCTACGTGGACGATTGTAATGTTGGAAAAGCAAGATGGACACGGAAGAGAGGAGGACAGCATTGTAGGAAACTGTAAATGCGGCGGGGTGGGATTGGGGGAGGGGGAGGGGGGGCAGCTCTCGCAGGAACTCGTCCAGTAGCATCATGTGGCCGATCACACAAGCTGATCCCATGTATGCTTGTCCACAAAGATTACGCCTACTGCGTCCACGAGGCTGTCCAAGGACTAGATGTGTGTAAACAAGACACCAATGTAGCCCTGCAGCTCCTTGCTGTACTCACACAAACACACAAGTTCACACACACACAGCATTCAACTATTCAGATTTAACTTAAAACCATGTACACATTTACAGACTCACAAATGTTTAACTTTTACCAAGTCAGCCATTTTTTTTTTTATTTTTTATTTTTTTTTTGCTGCTGGATTTTACTTATCGTTTCAGCCTTAACAAAAAAAAAGAAAGAAAGAAAGAAACTGATCACAGCTATTTGCCAACTAGACAGAGGAATTCAGCTCATTCAAAGCTCTGCTCATTTTCTTTTGGAGGATTAAGGAATGCATGATAGATTGTTAGATCAGTCCCAGATTCCTGGCCCAGATCAGCAGACTTGATATACTATGAGTGTGTACCTTGGCGAGGATTAGAATGTAATGAGTTCACAGGTAGAGCATGGGCACACTTGCACGACTGAACACAGACAAACTAGGTGTGTATAGTATGTAACTGTATATAGGTGGAAAGAAAGGAGAGAGTATGAGGCTCTGATTCTACAAAAAGTTTCTAGCTGTCTTCTCACCTAGCTGAATGGACTATGCCTGTCTGCTCCACACTACATACGGCTACAAAGGATGCACGAAATGTATGATGATTTAGTTTCTATAATAAATGAATCGGGAATGTACATCATGTTTCAACTCGAGCTCGATACAGGAAACACAAAAATTTGGACTGTACACTGTTGATTTCACTAATGTTTATCCTGCATCCAGTTTTGTGTGCTTGCTCGTTGAATTGCACATTAATGCATGTGTTGGTTTTCAAAATTATCATGTTAGGATCAGGCGCTTCCCCATACGGCATACAGAATATGCATCCTAAAACCTTTTAATGAAAATATTTTACTGATGGCATTGCATCAAGTTTGTCCTTTCTCACTCAAGTGATGAGTAGGCATCTGAAATCAAGGGTAAGATTGGGCAGCAGATTGAACACACACACACACACACACACAAAAAGAAAGAAAGGAAAAATGACGGAATATTTTTAATAAATGAGTGCAACTTATTTTTCATGCAGTACAGTGGTAGCCATTGTATAAGTTTAAATTTATCATTTATTTTGTCCTGTACTGACCTTATTTTTGTTGCATTTTTACATCATTAAGTAGACTCAAATTCCTGCACACCATTCCTCGGAATTTGAGTAGTTCAAAAGCAAATTCTTAGAGACAGAAGGGCAAAAAAAAGGACTGTGACTTCTACAATGGCTTCCTATGTGCATTGGTTTTCTTTTATGTGTAGATGATGATTTTGTATGCACAGATACTGGTACAGCAGCGTACCTGTGTGAATGAGGAATGATGAATGTATGGTCATTGCTATGCAATCGCAGCATTAAAGTTGTGGCCGACATTAAAGCTACACAGATAAGGTGTCTGAGCTAAAAGGGTCTATGAGTGGTGATATACCTCTTCCATTAAATAGCCTTCATTGTAAACAACTTCTCCTGTCGCTACTGAAAAGTAAAGGACCTTTAACTTTGCTTAGCAGTGCAAAGAGGACCTGCTTATCTACACGCATATACATGCAATTATAAATGCCTGCAGTTAATGACAAATGACGACTACAGCTGTATTAGGGTTGGGCAGTTTAAATGTGTCACCTTTTTTGTTTTTTAACCATTTGTGTAGTTAAAATGAGTTCCTCCATGTACGTTTTGTTACAGATTTGCACCCACAAATCACTTACAGCCCTATTACTCTCGCATGTGTATAAATGTACATATTTTAAGTCACTTACCATTTGTTCTGTGTCTCATTTCCTCTATTTTGTATCAGTCTGATACAACTTAGCTGAGCTCTATTAAAGGTGCTCTGCTTTTTCTTTTTGTTAGTTTTTTTTTTTTTTTTGCTTGTCTCAATATCCTCTCCTTAAAGAATAACAGTCAGAGCAGACACTGAAAAACAAGAGATTTGCTTGGAGAAAAGTGTTTATTAAAGGACCTACACACCCATAGCACACCCACACAAGTGTTGTTATTTCTGATGAATCCCTTTCTCAGGACTGTGTGGACTTGCATGATCCCTTCATTCTACTTTAAAGTCAACGAGCTTTGTTTGTTCTAATGCAATGGTTAGTTTTTTAAACTATGTCATTCCCGTCATGGCATCGCCCAAATTCAACCTGATGGGAACTGTGAGTCATAACATTTGAAAACAACTGTGCGGATGAGAAGCTGTTAAATGTTTTTCATCCTGACGCCCCTGTCCTCAGATGGGAATATTAAACAGTCATGTGCTCCACATCCATTTCTATTTTTGTGAGGTGCTTCTCTTAGTTTAAAGTAGCATGGGAAACAGTGAGCCTCACCCCGAAGTCGATATACTCAGATAGAGGTATCCCTAAAGTTTATGTTCAGCTAAAATAGTTTGATCAAGCCACACCCTGTCAAAGCACAATCTCTTATTCTGTTAAGTTGATTTGTTTATGGATTATGAAATGAACAATGTCTTATGTGTTTGTGACTGGTTCACCACCTATTTCCACTTTTTATTCTAAACTAACTGCCTCTTTCTTCACGAACAGACAGAAGAGCCATATTCTCCTTTTGTTCTAAATCTAAATCTAAATCTGCAAAAAAAACAAGTAAGCCAATTTCAGAAAATATTGTACCCCCATTCAAATAAGGATGATGAATTAAAATGATATTTAAATTGTGCTGTTTTGCTTTCTGTCCCTGAAAAGCCGTTTCATTGAATATCATAATTGCTGATGAGGAGTCGATCAGGATTTAGTTCTGAAGGCATCATAGTCTGACCTTCTCTGTTTATTAAACATATCCGTCTGTGTGTTTGTACCAGGAATAGTTTGTACCAGAGGGAGTCTGAGAGCGTGGAGGACCGGGGCAGACAGTCAGTTGTGATGACAGCGGCGTCGACAGTGACGGTTTGCTCGCTCAGCTGATGTGTGGCTGACCTCTTTGGCTGCTCCTGTAGGGGAAACTTTGCATGTTCGAGGGGCTAAATTTGCCCCGAATGAGTCTGCACTGTCAGCTGTAAGGATAGCGTCACTGTTTGTCCAGCTTAGCAACTGTAGGTGTGTTTTATTTTAGCATTTCCATAGAAAACCTAACAAGTCCCAAAGCCGTACAATAGGACTGAAGCAAACCATTTCGAAGTAGTTTTAATGTCTTTTTTTCCCTGCAAAGTAATACTAAAAGCATTTCATGGCAATGGATCAGGCGACAGTGGCCCTCAGAGTCTCACCACACCTCTCAATGTTTTAGCCATCAGCCTGGGAGCTCATACCCTAATAACACTTTCCTGGCTGAAACAGACAATGCCCATGAGCACTCTCTCTCTCTCTCTCTCTCTCTCTCTCTCTCTCGCTCTCTCTCTCTCTCTCTCTCTCGCACTTTCATGAACACAAAAAAATTGTCAGAAGGTGGACACACTGATGATCTCACTCACATACCCTGTCCCAGAGTTGGACACCTCCAATTGCACCCAGACCGTATTTGATCCTTGGAGTCTATTTCATGCTTGTTGCAGTGAAACTGAGTGTCTGGCTGGCTGCAGACGAGAGCAGAGCGAGTCGCCTGGTCCAAGAATATTGTGCCTCCTCTATGCCTGAGCTGTGAGCTGGGCTGCATTGTCTCTGCCTAACAAAACCAAAGCTGCCTGATGTCCTTTAATAACCTTTGCTGACTGATGCACAAAGCAGTGGATGGTTTTAAAAATAGGGGCATTAATGGGAGCAAACTCATAGACTGCAAGCAAGTTAGTCTCGCAATTACTTCCAGCTGAGCTCCTCACTGAAGTTCATTTCATAAAGACAGTTTAATATCTTGAAAATTGGCGTAGATGATTGGGTATATTTCGATGTAGGCAAAGAAGCAGTGACACATAGAGCCGTATGGTCAGTGAGTGTAACTGAGAGTTCGGGGGACCTGAGGTCACAGCTGCTCAGCTGTCTGTCTGGGCTATTTTAAACGGTAGCACACATCAGCGCTTCTGTCCCACCAAGTCCACACCTAAATGTCCTCACACACACACTTCAGTCTCTCGCCTTAGTTACAGACCAGATTTCACACTTACTCACACATTCAGAGATGGACCTTTGCACTGCACAGCATGAACGGAGTCTTAAGATGCATGATTGCGTGTTCCAGATGTTCTAAGCTGATTGTGCAGTAGTAGAGCGAGAGCAGTGGAAGCCCCCACCCCAAATCCCCTGCCAACCAGATTGTCTTACCTTCTGAGCCACGGGATCGGCATGACAAGCTAGAACCAGAAGGAGGGAGCCGCTAAAGAGGGAGGGAGATACTGGAAATAGCTTTTCTAAGATGGACAATTGGGTAAAGTAGAAGGGAAAGGAAAAGGGGGGACCTGTGGCCCCTGTCAGCTACAGCTCGCATTAGGTTTCAGCCGTCAACTGTATCCTTTCCTCTCTGTTTGGAGCTGCCTCGGCCCTCACCACAGTCTAACACAAGCTGTCACTGCCAGTTCTCGCTCTGTCACCCTGCTCTGCCGGCCACTTAGCACTATAGTCAATGAGCTCTCGGGCTGACTAATTGAATCCAATTAAACTAATTTCTGACATGAAGGAGCATCAAAGGAGCCTTAGCAACCCTGACAGAGGTGAAATCTGCACCAGGAACTTTGGCTTGATACCTCCCTTGCACAGATTGTCTTCACTTGTCAAGTTTGTTTCCCATCATGTACTATGCTGCTGGCAGAGGGCAGGTAAAGGTATTAGCAGGTGTTATCCTCCTGGCAACTGCCGTGAAGTTGTTGTTGGTTTCTGTTGGGCTGTGGGAAAAAACTCTTGTTTACCGGTGAATGAAGAATTTAAAAAAATAAATAAATAAATAAAAAAAAAAGAGCAAAGAACAAATTACTTGACAAAGAAGATGATGACATCTCTGCAATTTCATATCTTTCGAACTGTTTAAATGGGAAATGCAGATGGCACTCATATACTGAATATGCACACAATGCACATACACAGTAATGCAGAAGCCCAAAGAGAAACGGGCACGTTGTCATTAGAATGAATTGTGTCTTAATAAGGTGATGCAGAGGGGCCTGAACATTAGTCACCATGAAAGTCTGCCTGTTAGGAAAACAGATTAACTATGTCGCCACATGACAATGGGCAGCCACAGAGAAATGTGGCCCCCTAGCATGAGCTCCCATTCCAATCAGATCTGAGGGGTCTACACTGTGTGTGTGTGTGTGTGTGTGCGCACTTCTCCATCACACATGTTCAAGACTGGCAAACATCTCGTGTTGAATACTGTGTAAGGCTTGTTCTGTTTGGCATGCCATAGGCAGCCTCCCTCCTCGTGTCCCAGAGATGGATGAGCTATGTTGTGAATGTTGTGAACCTTTCCAATTCTCTCACTCTCTCTCTGTCTCTATCTGCTTAGAGCTCAATTCAAACATTCCCTTGTATGACTATTGTATTAGCAGATTTTTTCCCCCCCATACTTCCATGTCACTGTCAGAGCTATTTTCCTCTGCATGTAATCTGAAAAGTCGCCCTTTTGTTATTTCAACATGATGGTGTACCTTGAAATGTGACGTTTAATTCGGAAATTTACTGGCTTGTGTAAGTGTGCATGAGCGTGTTGATAACATGTATGTGACCCAGGGTAAATGAGTGTGGTCATCATTCATTGGCTCTTGATTACAGATTCAGAGACTCCTGCCGCTGTCCAATTCTGCCGGGCCTGAGAGAGCAGTGATCAATGTTGCAGGGCCACAAGATCACCACTTACACACATACACACCCTCATACTCACACACAGCCCCCCTGTCTCATACCAGACAGGATTTGGATTACTTTAATGACACTAAAAACACATTGCTGGTCGACTTGGCTACTGTTGGGACAACTAAAGTCCAGCGCATTTTTTATTTTGACCTTGTATTTTACGACCTATTGTACAAGCTGTAAGTCCTCTCCAAATATCATATACATGTATACACACATATTAGTAACAATGCCATGCTCTAAATGCAGATTATATTCATGCTTTAAAATCTGAAACAGGAATATTTGCTGCTCTAACTGGCTTAACTGAACTAACTACTTAAACCAAACATCCTTGCGTTCATTTATTCAGCACAACTGCCACAAAAGTGCATTTTATGAGTTCAGAGCTGTTATATCCACACATCACATATTTCCTATTATGTTTAATATGTAGGAATAGAAAAAGATGATTAACTCTGTGGCTGGAAGCTTCTAGACCTCACTTGCCCTTGAACTTTGACCTGAACATACATCTGCTTGGTAAAATTGTCTCGAGCATTAAAAGGATGCGGTAGAGAGGGATAAATCTTTATTGCCCTTGCAGTCATACAATGTACAAAAGTGCGAATGAAATTGGGGTGCAGTGTCCTGTGAAAGTAGAAAAAAATATCTTAGAATATCTACAGCATAACACGACAGTTTTAGATTTATGAAAAGTTGTTTCTAAAACTTCATAATAAGGATTTCACTGACTGTCTTCTATTGCAAGTGAAAGTGTGTGTGATTGAACATTTTCCTCTCTTCACATTGACTCTCATATATCTTTAACCTGTTAAAGACCAAACGGGGATCAAAATGTTTCTGAGTCTTATCCAGATTTTTGCCTAATGACACATTCAAACAGTCAGGAAATTACACATATAGGGCTGAAAGAAGAGCGAAAAAAGATATTTCATTGTTATAGCAGATATTATAATTGTGATGTGACTTTTGAATGGTAATTTTTGCACTTCATTTTCAATGAAAGAAGCATTAATATGACGGTGCTGCTCCTTTTCGATCTTGCAGTGAACAAGCATGTCTCTTTACATCTGAAGAATTATATGATTTATATGAAGAATATGATTCATGTAGAGTGCTTCATTTGTATTATGTTGTGACAGATTCTACCTGCAGCTCTAGCAAATTGGATATTACCCTAACCTTACCCTTACTTCATTTCAGTAATAATTCTGTCCATTATTTAGTCCTAAAGTGAAGTACCTATGATAATATTTATGTCCCTTCTCTAGTCAGTTTTATCATACTGCATAATTCAAGGCTCTCTACTTGCAGCCCCTTGTTTAACATGCATGTATGCATCACTAATCCAGACAATGTTACACGGTAAGCACACCCATGTTGAATTTGTTGCTGTAAATCACGCTCCAGTCAAGAGGGCTTTTTGCATCAGTGATGAAGCACACAGAGCTGCAGGAAATGTGTGCACAGCATTACAGCTTTGTCTGAAAGCTAACCAAAGACAGACTGTTTCTAAAGTGACAGATTTACAGGCTAGATTTGTTTTACCATCAAGTTTGCAACACCATATGAGGGAAATGCTGAGAGAACGATCCACCCGAACAACAATGTCCAATTTGCAGCTTCGTTCAGACCACAGAGGACGGGGGGGGGGGGGGGGGGGAATTTCAGACCGAAGTCAGCACCAAAGCCTGGCAGCTTTCAAAAGTGGGTTCTTTTTAGTTGAGAGGGGGAAAAAAATCTAGTAAAAGCTACCAGTTTATGTCAGTGGTTAGCACAAGCACTTGCACAATCAACTACTGCATTTGTGATTGGTGATTGAACTGAGTGAACACTGATACATTCCGTTATTTATTATGTTATCTTTCTCATGAGAAACAAATTGCAGCAATGTGAGGAGGAGAGATGCGATAAAGTGCCTCTTTAGAGGGGAGGGCTGAGTAATGGCGAAGGAATGTGTGGATATTCTGAAGTGGCAGTGGGAAAATAATGAAGGACTCGACATAGGGGGCTGAGAACGGCACAGAGACGTGGCCTCCTGCTGTCCCCCAGGCAGACATGGAGGGTGATGCCGAAGATCCACCATAGAACCACAGAAAACCTGGAGAGATCTGAGGTTGGCTAACTCCGGACCATTTGCATGCATTGAAATTCAAGGAAGACTTGTGGCCAGTTTCAGTGATTCGGTTTCTGTTTTGATAGCAAGTTGGCCTTCAAGGTCACTGTCAGAAAAATAAGCGTGTTCTTCTATTTTTATAGCACATGGCGTGAAACTTGCCATGATGAAATATATGAGCATGTACTAATACTCCATGTGAGGCTTTTTTTTTTTTTTTTTCAATTTAAGGGTTTATGAGTTTTTATGACAAGCGACAAAGGAAGAGGGGAATTCATTTATCCAGTTAGGCATATAATAAATAGAGAAGGTGAAAAATTCATATGAGAACAGCATGCAGGCAAATCAACAGAGTAATTGGATGAAGTTGGTGCAGAGATGAGGAGACACCACTGCCAGCTGGGCATGGTCTGCCATTGTGTATGAGAGGGATTTGATTCAGGAGTCGTCTCATTAAATGAATCTGCAGGAATGAAATGTGATTCCTTTTCCTCTTCAATGGCTACCCAAGCTGATCTACATGAACAAATATTTTAAAAACTGCATACGCTGGCCATTTTTTAGGTTGAAGTGGTGTTTCAATTAGATTTCATCCACTCCACTCCATCCTGTTGCAATTTGGAAGTCAGTGGTTTGTGGTGTTTTTATATCAGATTGGATTCCGTTACATTTTAAGATCCACACTTTCAAGCTGTTTGGAGAGGGCTGGAATGTGCTCTGATGATTGAGCAGGGAAAGTGCCAGGATGCCCACCGAGACATACAAAAGCACAACGCAGCTCACCGCAGGGGGCATTTCTCATCAACCACACTGACTGTTTACAGGAACAACCCTCCAAAAACGCTGAGGATCGGATCATGATGGCCATCTCTTGTTTTCACTTAATCCTCACCCTCCTTTCTTCTGAAAACACTCTATTTGTTGTGTTTGTGTAATCCTCCTGTGCTACTTTTTCCTAATTCGCCCCCCTCACCACTTCCCCATTGATCATCCATCATCGGATTCTCTCACTCCTTATCTCTCCTCATAAGCTCATCCCCCTCCTCTGACTTTTCCTCCTATTTCTCATCTTTCTCTACAATGCTATCAGTCTACCCTTTGCACTCGCCATCGAAATTTCTCCTTTTTCTGTCGTCATCTGTCTCTGCCAGCTGGGGAGGGCACCGTGTGTAGAGATATGCAGATCCAACATGTTTGTGGAGGCTGTATTTGCACAGGCCAATGCTGGGTAAATGTGATCAAGGGATGATGTTGTTGCGTTGGAAAACAGTAAAAAGGGAGACAAGCAAGAGGAGAAGGAGAGGGCGTCAAAACAAGTTGAAGTTTTTCTGCACGACTACATTTTAACAAGCAAGGGCGAAGGCCTGATCGCGTGTTCTCGTGAGACTTCAAGGTGGTAGGAGAAAATACTGAGCAGCCCCGAGTGCATGCGTGAGGGAGAAAATAAAAAGTAGATGGGCTGAAGATAAAAAAAGAAAAGACAATGAACAAGAAATGAGAAAGAGAAGATATAGACCTGGTGAGTAATGTGCACACACCGAGCACTCTGGTGAATGTGCTGAACTCAGGCTAATGGTTGACATAAAAATCCAGTGGAGAGGCAGAATCGATGCTATCAGTAAGAGCCCAGGATGAGGCAGGTTTTAGGGAGAGGACACAATGATCTTCCTCTAAAGGGTGATTACATCTGTTGAAACAGCACACTGATATTCAGGGAAGACCGGGTACGGTTGCTCCAGCACGTGCTTTTGAGCTCCAGCTCTCACACTTCTACACAAAATGGCCAAATTTGTTTCCTACAAATGTCACTAATTTAAAACCCTGCAAGAATATCACAGACCTCACGTGTTAATGTCAAATACATGGTGCTCCTTTGTTACAACCCACCCCAGTAACACATGCTGGGGAGAGTTGCAACAGAATAGGCTTCGAAAAAGCTGTATTGGAAAAAAAAACCCAGAATAATGTCTGCACCATCTACCATCGCTGTTAAACTGAGGAGGGTGTATTTGAAAAACACACTTCCTCTGGCTTTGAGCAGTATCTGCTCAGTGTTAAACGGCAGATCACAGGTTCCTTCTCCACTGACTGACTGACTTGTCCTCCT
The DNA here is from genome assembly GCF_900963305.1 of Echeneis naucrates. Lineage (NCBI taxonomy): Eukaryota > Metazoa > Chordata > Actinopteri > Carangiformes > Echeneidae > Echeneis > Echeneis naucrates. The sequence goes on along the minus strand of NC_042527.1, from coordinate 11,129,132 downwards.
TTGTGACCTCATCAGATGGTTTAAAAGAAAAATAATAATAATAAAAAAAAAAACACAAGCAGGCACACCTAACTTAGTCATTTTTTCCACTGCCTAGACATGCTGCAAAAATTAGTAAAATCAAGAAAGTCTTGTTCGGCTTATGTTAAGGGGTGGTTGTAACTCACCCCACCCCTGTCAGCTGTTGTTTAGTTGTATTGGCGTAGTGGTTTGAAAGGCTCATGACTTTGTCTGCAGTTGTGTCAGTACTAAAGGAAATTTAGTTTTGGTGGAAAAAAAAGTACTTTCTATTTTTCCACAATAAAATCTGCATGCACCTGTTTCCAGCCTTGAAAGCCGCCATGTGAAATTGGAGATGAAGTGTGCAAATACTGAAATGATCACGTGACTCCTATCTCTTCCCTGATTGATGGACTTGGTGGTGTTACAACTCTCCCCATGTACCAACCGTACCCGGTCTCCCTTACATAGAAACCCTGCTGGGGCCTGGCAGGGAGCCCAGTACTCCGGCCAAACCTGCTGCTTATTTAGTGCATCACTTATTTTTAGGGAGAAACTCAAGTGTGAGAGTGCATCTGTCAGATCTGACAGCACCTTTTGTCATTAAAGTCTATAAAACTGCACCCATGGGTGTGATCAGAGCACTGTGTACTTTTTAGTGCAACAGTTTGAAAAATAATTAAAACTAGTACTAAAATGCTCCTTTGCTTCTCACCTTCAGATGCAGAATCAAATTGCTCCTCTCTCTCTCTCTCTCTATATATATATATATATATATATATGTGTGTGTGTGTGTGTGTGTGTGTGTGTGCCTGTTACTGTAGAAATCAAGTAGCATTAACATTAAGTAGCTCTTAGCACGGAGACAGAACGCTCCAGTGTCAAATCCCCATACAGGCGGGATAGTGATGCTGACAGTATCTGACAGGATTACATCATGAAAGCTTTTACTTCTCTGTGATGTGATAGAATCTGCATTTGGCTTACTTCAAAGCAGAATTTCAAACTGATTTGGAAACAAAAAGTGCACCTGCATCCCCTCGACAATTCTTCTTCACCATAAAGGAGCTGTAGCAGCTTCCAGGAAATATTCAGCTGGCACGAACAGATGTTTGAGAGCAGCGTTGGTTTTCAAAACTATTTTCATTGCGCAGAAATGAAAAAAAAAAACCCAAAAAAACAGCGGTCTGCCGTTTGACATCTGTAAATGTGTGCAATCAGCAGTTAATCAGCCCATGTTGCATGTGGTTGTTGCAATCCTGATTTAGTTGCTTTACTCATTTAACCTGGAGAATAACCCTGAAGACTGCCGATGGCGAGCGAAATTGCATTTTTCATATGTTTCCTGTTGCTGTGACATAGAAATCAAATCTATTTTAAATACCTTTCATTCTTACTTTCCCTCTGTTATGTTGGAGGAAAGCTTTTCTGTAAATACTTTAACGTGGTCATTTTGAGAGAGCACGTTTACTTATCAGGCGATTATTGTACGCCCTGTTTCCATTTGGACCCGCCCCTTAAAAAGAAATACAGTGCAATGGCAGAATGACCAATTAAAGTCGTAGAGGTGGCTGCGGCACGGTTACCTCACAGCAAAAAGGCTCTGGGCCCAATTCACCACAGCGTGGAGTTTGTATGTTGCACTGGTTCCCACCGGGTACTCCAGCTTGCTCCCACCGTCCTAAGACAGGCACGTTTAGGTTATGGTGACGCTGAACTGCCTTTTCTGTAGATGTGAATGGTTGTCTGTCTCTGTATGTCAGCCCTGCAATGACTGGCCACCTTTCAAGAGTGAACCTTGCTCCCTCATCCAAGATGTCATTTGGGATTGGCTCCAGCATTCACCCCCACCCTGATGGATAAGCGGTACTGATAAAGAGACGAGGTGAGATGACTTATACTGAAGTCTAACATTTTTAGGCAGTGCTGTCATCTCCAGTGAACGTGAAGATGGGTTGAAGTTGATGAAGTTGTGGGGCTACATTGCTGCGGTACTTTCATTTGGAGGGATATTGTGTTATGGCATTATTTTTCTCCTGAATATCTACTTTTATGAGATGTGAAATGTGTTTTTGTTCTGACGGTGAGGTCTAACATCTGTAGGGATTTCAGACAGAAACAATGTCATTTTCACAAGAAAACTTAACCAAACCCTGAAACTGTTCACTGCATATCACAGTAAACAGACAGATGCTTAGCTGTGCACTCCCTCACTCTGTCACGCTCTCTTTGCCACCATTCTGCATCCTCTGTTTTACACTCAGGGGTCTCCTGAACCTCCCCCAGCATCCTGCTCCTCGTTAGAAGGCCTTTCATGGTCAAAGCCAATAAAACTTCAATGGCAGCCTGAAGAAAACATGGCTGCTCTCCGGCTTTACTGAGCGTTAATTGCATGATCTCCGAAGCAGACAGTGGAGGGCCAATGTCGACCTATGGCCACATATGGGACACAGTCAGACACATAAACTCACGTTACACACTCACACCAACGGCCCCTTGCGCACAACATGAACTGCACACAGACACACTTACACATAAAGGTCATACACACACAAACCCATATATAATACAGACGGACATGTTATCGCACACATACACACTTGAGGCCACCAGACTTATTAACCTCTGGCCACATGTGCTTTAACTCTAGTTGGTATTCCCCTTCAGCAACAAGAACGGTGAAGCAAGGGTATTACACATAATTAGAAAGTGGTCTCTGTGTGGCACCGTTAGGCAAGTCTCAGCTCTAGCCGTGCGACGGCGACTCTTTAGTGTCAGAGTCGACCACTTGACTTTGCCGCACAGAGCTGTAATTCACTCCTACTAATGTCAGAGGTGCAATGTGGTGAGCAAGTGCAGCTATTTCTCAGTTCACGATACATGAGATGCTGTTGCCTTTGTTTGGACTCATCCAGCCACGAGGAACAGACTAATTATAGAGTAGCATTTCCTAATGTATTCGTAAACAATGTCGGCCTTCGTAAATAGGATGATTTGGAGCCAGGAAATTACTGTACTTGCTGAGTGACTGTCCTCTTTCTGCTGTCTCTTGTTTTTTTCTCGTTTCTTCTCACTTTTGTCTGCATGTCTGTTGTGAGACAGCTGGTTATTTCAGGCCGCACTGGAGTTTTTCCATGTATCACTGCAAAAATGTGCGGCGGCTTCTTTTTTTTTTGGGGGGGGGGGGGGGGGGGGGGCAAACAGTCCTTAAAAAAGGATCTCCTGCTGTAGTGACAACATAAAACGCTGTCCAATTCAGTCAGTGAGATGACTAAGGAGTGAGAGAACAGGATGTTTTTGTTTTTGCTACAACATAAATATTCAGGTTTTGTTGGTTTTTCAGCAGGTGCTGACATCAGGTTTTTTTTTTTAATGCCATACGTTGACCTTTTGATTGTGCAATTTCAGATGTATGGTATACAATGGGAGGATGCACGGGCAGTGGAAGAAAACCTTTTGCTGCAGAAGTCCCTGGGTTCATACCAAGCTCAACTGAGTGAACTTTTTCCTCTTACACACAAATAAATATACAAAAGCATTAGTTACGGACACATTGCTGCCACTGGCCTTGCACTGGCCCGTTGAAACTGAACATGGGAAATGGAAATGGCTGGTCTTTGTCGAAGCTGTGAATAAATGGAAATCCCAAGAATGAATCCAAAAAGATGTGGCCTGCAAGCTGAACTGTAACAGTATAGTATAAATGAAAAAATAATGAGGGGGGGGGGGGTGTGTTGTGGGTCCATTGTGTTAATATTAAACATAAATACAACATGTGCAAACTTATTTGAGACTGAAAGTGACCAGAGTTACTGTTTCTTATCACTTCTTTCTCTGTGTTTGTGGAGGTTTGTGGCAGTTTCTGCTCATGTGGTCCACCAACACATCCACGTAGAGAAACCCAGATAATGAACACATTCAGCAGGTGACAGGTAAACCGGGAAAGGCACAGGGCAGGTAGTGACTTGCTGGCCCTTTAATTGCACCTTCAGGAGTTATAAGGCGCATGTGTGTGACATAGAGAGCGGGAGGAGGGGCACTAGTCATTGACCTGAACGTGGTGGGTGGGGACTTCGAAGGGGGCTCCAGGCCACGCCCACAGCTCACCTGGGACACCTGGCTGGTGGAGATGAAGGTGTCATGGACGCCGGTTGTCGACATTCCTTCACCTCCACAAAAAAAGCAGCTGCAGAATGAAATTGACAGATAAGTCCAACAGCAGAGCCACCAGTCAGACCGGACAGTGGTGAACTGAAATCATATTTCAATGAGAGAACATTACGGAAAAGGGAAAAGGGAAAAGGGGGAGGTGGTGGTGGTGGTGTTTCTTCCTCTCAGAGTCCCCCCACCCCTCCACCCGGCTCTCACTCCCCCCGCCTCCCTCCACAGAGTGGCAGCGTTGGCAAAGCATCGCTGAGCAGAGAAGAGCCGGAGCTGGAAGCGAGCTGCTGCCGCCGGAGCGCACCACTTCTCTGATCCCTCCGGGCAGATACAGCCGGTAGGCGTGTGGCGACAGAGACAGGCAGCACAGCTCCACATTTCTTTATTTTTCCTGACATGACTTCAATTATTTCAACCTAAAACCTGTCTTTTCTCGCCTTAGGTGAACCCTAAAAAAAGAAAGAAAAGAAACGAAAGAATTGAAATCCCAACAGTGGATTTGGATGTGCGCTTAATCCCCCGGGCACTGCGTGAGAAGACGGCCCTGCCACTTACTTTGGAAAGGGGGGGGCGGGGGGGGAGAAAAATAATACCTGAAGGTCTTGTCCTGTCCACGTCGGCCCTCTGCGTGGTGTGAGGACTCTGGGAGGGGGGGCAGAGAGAGACGGGACCTCAGCGCTGGGAAGAGTCGCTCCTGTGCCCTGCAGCAGTGAGTGGAGAGCAGCGCCGGACTCCGGAGGAGGAGGAGAGGAAGGTGGAGGAGATTTTACGCACAGCAGCACTCGGTAGCTCCGTCTGACACCAACCCGGTGAGGGAGGAGGAGGGGGGGAGGAGGAGGAGAGTCTCCTGGTCTCCTGGTCTCCGTTTCGGACTCCAACACGGTCTTGATCGGATTTTTGCACTTGACCACATTTCCAGCGGTCGGCGGGGATGGATTCCTTCATCATAGCGGCTCTGGCACTGTGCTCTCTGACGGCACCAGCCTTTGGGGACAAAGGCACCAGCAAAGCCCGGAGTTGTTCGGATATCAGGCAGTTTTACAGCGGGAAAAGATTCTCCCTGGATGGTGTCCCCCAGTCTGAAATATCAGGTAAGATTAGTTCATCTTTTTTTATTATTATTCAACATACAGCCGGTCCCAAGTCTGTCGTTCGTGTCGTGCGCGCACCTTCTACTGTCTTCAATCTGATCTTTAACCCTGCAGCCCAAAATACTTTCCAGCTCAGCTCCCCCTTTCCTGCATACAATGCAATATATTGGTGATAGTTTGTGCAACAATGTGTTCAAAACACAGCATTAAACCTCACAGTTGCTTCCACTCATTGCCACCGAGGAGCACAATTCCTCTGCAAGTCTCCAGAGGAATGTTAGTCTATTTTAGGGCCAAACTCGCACCTGCAGTTCCGGGATTCATTCTATCTAAGTGCTGGTGTGCAGATCTGACCTATATTGTAGAAATAACTGGTTATGGGTTTGCACAAAGTCTGTTCACAAGCTGCTCTTTGTGCTTAATGGGGCCGCAAGATATTGAATAAAACTTAAGATAACAGCTCAGTTTGTTTTATGTGCTCTGAAAGAGAAAGCAGATGCCTGAAGTCTTACTGTATAGTTGTCACACTCTTTACATGTCACGTGTTAAATCAGGGGAGCTCGAGCTCTTTCCTCTCTCAAGATGAAGCATTGCTTTGAAAAGATATCAACACAGTACAGACATGTCACAGACAGTCTGACTGTTTCATCCCTGATCAGCCCCCTCCAATGAGCTCACATTTGACATTTCTGAACACACAGATGCCGGATCAACAACCTCACCCTGTCTTTCCCCCTCAGTTTCCCCCCTGACTCTAAATTAAGCTGCTCCCCTTGAAGGTACTCCCATATCTTCCCTCTTCCTTAAGCTCTTTTGTCTTTGTGCAGGGAATCCTTTCTTCTCAGCTGCCAGTCAGTCACTTGACCATAGGCTGCAACAACACAAACATGATGTTGCTCACTTTGTCATCCATGGTCCGATGTCAGACAGTTACAAGCCCCTCTGCAGCTCAGATGATTACATGTGTGCCTCCCCTGGAATTCAGGAGAACACACACACGCACACAGTTAATTGCAATTTCGGGTTCTACAGTTACAGTATTGTACATGCATGGGCAAGACAGAAGACTGTGACCATGCGTGCTTACACAACTGTTTTTCCTAAGTACAGATTCTAAGGACATATAACTCACACACTTTTTATATCATTGTACTTGAACTGTGAATTCAAAGATTAATTCTGCAAACAGAGTGCTGGAAGTTCATCAGTGAAATCAGAAGTAATCTTCAGTCTTTTGACACCAGGAAACAGGGTGTGAGTGTGGGCAGTGTTGAATTTCAATTCCGTTACAGTGACTCTGACTGAAACATAGCTACAATCAGTCTCAATCTGATAACATACTTTTTCTAGACTCTGCGTCAGTCAACCTTGTCTGTATCATCTAATCCATTTTTTTCCACAGAGTGCTATATTACTGTGACAGTAGATAAACTCCTCTGAAGGCATCAGTGATTGTCCATTAGCATGGTGGCTGAGTGGCACTGAGCTACACAAGGGTAACTTTCTGCAGTACCCACCTAAAGGTCACGCTGTCTTCTAGTTAAAGTACAAACTGTTCTATTTTCTGTTAGCGTGTAGACTGTTGCACAGCAGAGCTTTGACGCAGGAGAAACCTGTGGACTTGACAGAATTTTGTGTATAACGTGTCATGGATTTAACTATAAAACCGTACAGGGTTTTTTTTTTATTAGTAACTTAATATCCAACAAAAAGATCTTTGCAAGTGATTGCACTGATAGGATGAGAGGGATTATAAGATTTGAGGGTGGGGCCATAATGTGATGAAACTATTAGCTCATGTCACTTCAGCATACATCATAAGGTCGGAAAGGCCAAGTAGTAACTGGACACTTCTAATTTAACTGATTGACCGTAGTGAATAAATCATTTGACAGAATTAACGCCAGCCCCGGTCCCTGAGAAATCCTCTTTTCCCTCCATATGTCTGTAATCTATAAGGCTTTAAAGAGCAAATCTATCTTGTCATGACACCACCTTCTCCTCTTGTTTCAATCAATGATGTGGATCTGAAATAAGTCTGGTGTCAATATATTCTCAGTAAAAGAGCACGAATGGGAGTGAGACTAAGGGCCAGGAAGAGATAGAAGAAGAAATGACAGAAAGGTGAGATGAGAGAGAAGCAGAGATGGAGAGGCACGTAACGGAGAGGGGGAGATTTGGCTTTATACGTGGACAATATTTCTCCAGTGTCCCTGTCTCTTGGCTCTTGCACATAAATAACTGCTGATATGCTCCAGTCTGGCATATTAAACACCTTAGTAAAATATGAAAGCCTTAATTTATGCCGCCAAATTATGAGGCAGCAGAATGTTGTGGATGATCTTTGACATTTGCGGAAGGATATTTCCTGCTGTTACACCGGGGCTTGATCAACGTAATGTATTGGCTGAGCCTGAATGAAGGTCACATGCTGAGTACATCACCCAGGTTCAGTCAGGGAGGACGATGAAAGATGACGGCATCCCGATACAGAAAATGATGTCCATTTGCCACACTTTCAAATGCCACTGCACAATAAATGGTATAAAAATGTCCGTGGCCCACTACAACTTGTGCATCTGAGCCGAATAATTGTATAATTTTTGGGGTCACAAAATTTGTATAATCAAACATGGGAGCAGATGCAAATCAAGTCTGAACAAGGTCTGTAAGAAATATGTCTATTAAAAAGATTTAAAAAAAAAAAGAAAACAAAAACAAAACTTGTGCTCCTTCAAAATAAATGTAAAAGATTTGTGGCTTTTTGGACATATACACATTTAAGTAATATACCTGTACAGTCATGTGTATATTCTTCTTAAAATTTGAATATTTACTTTTCTGAATGTCAGGCCCAAAAACAGCTCTCACCAGCTGAACACTGCCGTCCCGTTTCACAGTCTCAGTTTGATTATGCTCAGTCAGCAGTGAAAGAAGATTCCCGGATATTGCTTTCACATTGATACGCCTCATATAGCAACTTGGATGGTCCCTTATTCTTAAGTGATTCGCCCGGTGGGGAAAGCCACGCAGAAGAAAGCTGTTGAGTTAAGGCTGAGCTGTTTGTTATCGTTACGTTGAAACAGTGTTTACTGGACCACGGGAACATTTTCACTTGAGCAGAAATGAAAAGCAACGGCTCACAAACAATAAAGCAAACTGATTTATGGAGCTTTAAAAAGGTGCGACGATTCCACCTTAACTTCATGTGTCATGTTAGTATTTTTTTGTCTGTGTTTACCAAAAAATAGATGATTGATTTTATTTATTTATTTCTTTATGAGGCTAATCTGTCTCTTCCCCACGCTACCCCCTCCCTGCCCTACCCCATCATTACAGCCGTGATGACTTATCTTTTTGTCTTTCAGGGGTTGACATTCTTCATCTCTCTGTTTCTCTCTCTCTCATCGGCTCTTAAAGAGAGAGGCGCCAGACGCTCTTTGAAAGCAGCTGGCAGCCAATGAGTGTTAGATGCTCAATGTCATATAAGCCTATACAAAGAGACAAGCTGCATGAGACATCTGCAGGAAGGCTGGTAGCATATTGGTTCGGCATTGGCGTTCCCATGCTGCATTTGTGTTGTTGTTGATTGCCGGTTGCTACAGGCCGGCTGTGAGTCGTTCAGTGCTTGAAGTGTCATCTCTAACCAGTGTTTGGCTAATGATACAGTGGGATTGTTGCTCACCAGGCCTGCTAGGATCTGTTGTTGACTAAAGCCTGGCTTGTGGTTGGAAAAAAAGGGCTCATCACTATGGTAGCCCACAGTCAAAAAGTACAGGGATGTTTTGAGCTCGGGCACTTAGCTGAGAATTTAGGCATAAGTCTTGAAATTTGAAAGAGCAGCATTGTGGCTAAAACAGAGCACGGGTGTTATCCGACTGAGTGGAGAATCCCCCTCTGAAGCTTTCACCTCTTAGACTGAGGGTAATGATAAGATAATGCCTGCTGGTGTGTTTGCTGCCCTCTGCACCACCTTCCAGCCAAAGGTTAAATGGATGTGGGACTGCACAGCAGAAAATACGGCTGGCTAGTCAGGAAGAGGCTGAAAAGTCAACACCAATACATCTAAAATAGTTGAGGCATCAGTATTCATTGCACTGACTGTTCTTAAGGCGTAATTTTTGCTGTTGTTTTTTGTTTTCAGTGTCTGTACGGTCTGCATTCCTAATAGCCCATCTACCTGGGCGCCCTGTCTCCATTACAATGCCAACCATGTACAATCTTTGATGCATTTAACTCCCTAATCTCTGTGGGTGTATTTATAAAATATCTGTATAACCACCACCTGTTGCTCACCATCATCTAGCTCCTTTGTCTATCCCTCAATCAAGCTACTTGACCTGCGGTGGCGGCTAAGAATATGAAAAACGTCTACACAGAGTCACTGTTATTGCTTTGTATTGTTATCAGCAATGAGACTCTACTTTTGTTTCACATGATGGACACTTGGCAAATAGTCTATCACAGAGCATTTATATCCACAGTGAGGTGAACGCAAAGCTATGCCATGGTAAATTATTCTTTTGTTGCTTTATAAGCTATTTTTAGGTGTTGTTAAATACTGAATTATCTTTAAACTTTTACTTTCCAGCGTAGAAGATGATTTGTGAGTTCAGTATGAAACTTAATTACTTGACTTGCCAATAGCTGCCTCCAGGAATGAAAACAGAACCACTGTTACAACTTTACTCCATGATGTATTTATTCAACTGCACGCTGACCGGCTCTCCATGGTCCCTCTGGTGCCTTTCTGTGATAAACTATTCCCCATGAGCTCTGAAGTGGTATTGGTAGTGGATGGATGGACCTCTACGTAGCCTCCAATCTCCCCCTGAAGACAAAGTGTTACTCAGAGGGAATATTATGACCTCTTAGCTGCAGCAATGGCCAAAGCTCCCGTCAACCACCAATCACCAACAGCTGCTCCAAGTGAGAATTTACGTTCCATTTTCAGGTTTCCAGGTGGACTTGAACCTGGAATCTTTCATTTGCGTGGTCAGCTTTTCAAAGCCTACTTACAAGAACACACGTACCTGAGCCATAGTAGCCTAAAAGCGATGGTATCTGTCTTGTTCTCTTCGTACTTTCTTTACACTTTCAATATCTGAAGAGAACACAGCGTTACTGTCATGCATTGGCTACAGCGGCAAAAGGCCAAATTGGAGCAAAGCAATACTAACAGATGTGTGTCTGTCTCATTAAGAGCACTGTTAGAATTGAGTCCTTTAATTATCATCTCTTGTGGAAGAATAAAATCTGTTCAGTTCCACAAAATGCACTAAATTGTTGAGAACATTCTTCTTCCCACAGTGTGGAAAAAATAATGATGCCAGCAATACTTAACAGCTTAGCATGAATTAAATGATTAATATTTAGCAAATTCAAAGGTATAAAAATATAAAAAAAACAACAACAACAAAACAAACAAATTGCAGAAACAGAAAAAGGGGATTACTTCAACAATGTTTTATGTATTCTGTGGCTGAAAAGGGCTGTAGAGGAATAAAGAGACAGACCAGACTGAACTGTAAATATAAATACTGTGTGTTTTGAGATAAGTGTGCTGTGGCTGTTCTGGACAGTAGCCTTATCTCCAACCCAGTTATATCTCCACTGATGAGCTGCTTTTATTCTCCATATAGCTGGTAACTAATTGATGGCACTGAATTACATATTGCCTCCTCGTGAATGGAACTCATTAACTGACTCGGAGATAAGAGCGCCAAGGCTTATTTGAAGGTTAATATCAGCATAAAGCCATGTGCATCTGCTGCTTTTCCTCTTCAGTCAGATTAAAGCAAAAAAGCAACAGTTGTTTCAGAGTGGAGGCTGATAACTCTGCTCTGGTTTAAAGTGTGTGAATCCCTACATCTGGGCTTCTGTCTGTGCCTGTTCACAGGCAGATTTTGCATATGTGTTTATTATCGCGCATGTGTCTTTGTGTACGTGTTTGCCTACCAACTGAATATGCCGGAGTTGTTAAAATGCTGAAGTCAGTAAGAAGCCGCTTGAAGTATTAAGCTGTAATGGGCTGCAGGGAGCATGAAACAGACCACAGCGTGTTTGATGTACGCATGGGGGGGGGGGGGAGAGAGGGAGGGAGAGAGAGAGAGAGAGAGAGAGAGAGAGAGAGAACTGATGGACTGCTGACTTGAGTTGCCTTGTTCTGCTTGGTTTTCCTAGACTGTGTTCTGCCCTCCGACAAGGCTATATGTCTGGAAAAGTACACGAAGAAGATCGAATGTTGAGTTTAAGATGGCTGACAGGGAGTAACTCATGTTTAAAGAACAAAAAAACGTGCTCTGTGTTGCATTTCTTTATGTAATCACTTTCATTCTTGGGCCTGTTACAAACTTGGAGGAAATATGGAGGACAGTCTGTCTGAACACATGTAGCTGCTTTGAACTTTGTTTAATGTGCGAATCAGGACGGAGAAACCGCTTCACAGACACAACTGCAAATTTTCTCTCCTATTTCCTGTGACAATAACGTGACAAGAAAATAGCCAAACGCTGGAATTGACTATTTTTTGAGCAGACATATGGGCTAGTAAACAATGTGTAACCTTATTAAATGACCAAAATTACCTTAAGAAAGGAATGAAGCTCGTGTTCGAGACCGGCCGAGCTGCCGGCGTCCCTCATCTTGCGCTCCTCTTGTCTTTTGTTCTCTGTCACTTGTCTAATGTGAGAGTAGGAGTTCACACATACAGCAGCTTCGTCTTGGCAAGCACACACAGACGCACAGATGACAGCATAGGCCGGCCTTTTTGTGCCACCACAGGGGGTTGCAGTGTCATTGCAACAGGCGTGTGTGTGTGTGTGTGTGTGTGTGTGTGCTTGTGGGTGGCGTGGGTGCATGTGTGTTGTTTCCCTCTGAGGGCCACACTGTGTCTGTGTTTGACTCTTCTTTTGTCTTCAGAGGAATTGGCTGTGCCAAAAGGAGAATTATTCCCTTGTCAAAGCGTCCCCCTCCGCTGTCTCTGGTTGTGTGGGTGCGCGTTTGTGCTGGGGTGTTGGCTTCAGATGTGTGTCCACGTGACCAATGAGAGACTTTCCACTTGTGTGTGGCACAGATGTGTGAATGATTCTCTAAAGCCAGAGCGAGAATGTTATTAAACGGCTTCTTTTCCGTTTGCTGTCATTGTGTGCACAGTGTGTGCGAATGTATATATAAATGATGGCAATTTTTTGTTTTGTCCCTTTCGCCAGTTATGTAAATGTGTGTGTATTTGCGCCTTGCCAAGCTGTCGTGGTCCCCTCCAGCAGTGCATCATGCAGACAAGGTGAGTATTTGAAGTGACAAGGAACTGGCTTTAGCTCTCAGCGTGACTTCGCTTCTGCTCCAGCTACCTCTCCTCTTGCCCTCCCACTGCTTGACAGATGGTTTGGACCCAAACCGGGACGCCTACTACCATATTAAGTGAATACACTCCCTACACTGATACTCACACTGACACACACACACACACACACACATAGACTGTCTGCAGCTGTGGACTAAAATATTTGTAGCGAGACTTTTGTTCTTTGGCTAAGACACTTCGCAGAGGAGGAATCCTGTGGCTACGGCAATATGGCAACTAATTCAACATGCCACGGGGGCAGACAAACAAGCTCACAGTGGGTTGGCTATAATTTAGACTTCATCAATTCCAATTCTCTTTATTATTTCGGCTTCTTACTGAACCCTTGCTATGATTAGCAATGGTACAGATGCATTTAGGAATTTCTGCAGTTATTTCTCATAAATAATTTAGACTAGTTTGTGTGTGGAGGTTTTGTTTTGTTTTTTTTTCTTCGATTGAATGTAAAATATAGAGAAATCTGTTCCAGGTGCTCAACTCAACTCTTTTCAAGTGATTCTGGTGATTATAGGAGGAGATGATTGTTTGATAGTTGAACACTTGGTCAAGATGAAATATTTTGATAATGAGTAAATAGTTTTACATTTTTTCTATCAAAGATATTTTTCTTTCAGCTTCTTAATCATGAACATTAACTCCATTTCTTTTGAAGATATTGAATTTTGTTTACTTTCAACTTCCACCTGTTGGTCAGATAAAGAACAATAACTGAAGAAAATAATATTGTAAGAATAGGATGTAATTGTCTTTTTTGTCTTAAAGGGTTCTAGACAGAAATGCGTATGAAATTTTCAAACAGCTCAAGCTGATGTCTTGTTGATGCTGATGAAGCTATAAGATACAAAAATCGTTCCCCCTTCTGCTGATTGACTCATCAATTTTTGGTCCTTAAATAGAAAATGTCATGTCCCTCACTGTCCAAATTAGTTTCGGCGGCGCAAACATGTTCTTTTACTACTGTCATTTGCGAAGTCTAGAGTTTTTTCCCTATTTGTGGACACACAAGATAATTGCCAAGATAGACTGATATTGTCTGATGGAGATAACCTTTAGAATCATATCACCCAAATGTGGAAGAAAGGAGAAAATCTGTGCTGAAGAGATGAGAGATTGGGTGTGTGTGTGTGTGTGTATAAAGATAGGAATGAATGATAAAAATCAGGAAGGTGCTGTCTAACGGGAGAACCCCTGCATCCTGCACATCACTGCTCCAGCTTCTGCCACGCACAATCCAGATTTAATAAAGATAGGACAGAGATGCAACAGTACACATATCGCTCAACCGCACACTTTCCTTTGACAAGCAGTCACTTTTGTTCTGCTCTGTTCAGCAGAGGGCCTTTCTTCTATGCATAGCTTGTTATTGAAAATGCCATAGCTCACATTCTCAAAGAATAAAGAAGTGCAGGAGTTATGTGACTGTTAGCATATGTGTTTCTGCGTGTGTGTGTGTGTGTGTGTGTGTGTGTGTGTGTGTGTGTGTGTGTGTGTGAGCGAGAGAGAGAAACAGATATCCCAGGTGTGTCAAAACTGGTGAATATCTTCTTTGTCTCCAGTTTCCCCTCTTTTCCCCTGAGGTGTAAACATTATTCTCCATAATCTCTTCCAAACTTGAAGCATGTTCCCATGCTTTGTATGAAGAGGAGTTGACACTTTTTTTTTTCCCCCAGTGCTGTCAGATCTTGCTGTCTCTGATTGTTCTTTCTTTGGCTTTTTAAATTGGCCATTTGGAGGATTTTGTTCTAGCTGCTGTAGGCAAGTGACTCCACATAATAGTGTTATTTTGCTTTATTGTTACTTGGCGTTCGTAATTTCCTGAAGGTTCTCTCTCATCGAGATAAACTGTTTCACACTAAGTTCCATTATCGTAATTATTTTCTTCTTCTCTTTCTCTATCCCTAATTCGATTCTGCCTTTGAGGCTTTATGTCTCTCCTTCTTTCTATCTGCTTCTGCGGAGGAAGTTTTGAATTCATTTATTTTTCATGTGAAATTTACTGCATGCTCAGAGATGCTCTCCAAAGAAACACTGGCGGTGGGGTTTGTTTCGACTCCATGTTTTGCAGTCTAATTTTATCATGCATTTTACAGTCTGAACATTAAAGCCACAAAAATCTTGGAAAGTCGACATCACCGTCAGAGCTCTTCAGGCACCCTGTGGCTCCGTCCTCTGGGCTTTTAGAGCAAAATGTGGTAATAAGATGGATTCACCCTTTAAATATTCCCTTAAAAATGATTGCCATTTTAATGGATCTGATTTCTAGATTCTAGAGAATTTGCAGCATCCTTTTTTAATTTCCTTTTCAAATTTTCCAGTGAGAGTCTATTTTCTCACATTGGCTTTAACCTCCTTCCGACTTCCTCTGCTCTGAGTTTGAGTGTAATTACAGTGAAATCTGTGTTGTTTTATTGGCTTCCTGGAGCCCTGCAAGCAGTTTTTCCAGGCTCTGCTGATCCTGCTGCATGTCTCCACATCCATCTGCTACATTTTTGGGATCTCCACTATATAATTGGTGTAAACAGAGATCCCTGGTCCCTCCATAACATTAGTTCTTCTAGCGATCAGAATACCCAAATGAGTTCTTCTCGCTGTTCACTGCAGCCTCTTGATATTGCTCTTTCTCTCCCAGTTTGTGGTGAAGCAGCTCTCTTCCGTTCCCTCTGAGTCCACTCCAGCTCTCATCTCCTGTTGGACTTTGTGCTTTCGAAGCACATTTTTCTGTAATTAGATACTGAGATCTGGTTTTATATGACATCATTCCTCAAGCGTTATTTGTGGGTAAGGAAAGCCCCTGCAGGTCATGGTGGTTTGCTTATTTGGATGGATCATGCGTGTTATTTAGATGTCGAGGTAGAGCGACTGTCTGAAGATGGAGGAGCGGAAATGACCAGAGGATTACTGCGGCCTTATGAGAAGAGGGGCGCATAAAAAAAGCTCATAATTACAGGAGGGATATGTAATTACTGTCAATTGTCATCCTGTCTGCTGGTACACAATTGGATTTTTTTAACCCAAATCCTTATTTTTTGTTCTTTTTCCACTTGCACCGTTTCACTCCTGTCTGCCTGTCTCTGTCAGTCACTGCCCAACGTGTCCGTCTTTTGACATTAACTCAACTCTCTACATCTTTCATTAGTATCATACTCTCTACTCACACAAAGTGTGAGGCAATTAATAGCAAAGTACTGAGACTGGCACTGGAAGAACAGTGAGATTGGACATTAAAGAATTGAATGATATAGTAAATCTATTTATTTTTCTGTTTGTAAACTTTTGTTTGTCTTTGCAGCCATGGATGGAAATAGATAAGCTCTAACAGAGAATTTACAGTAAATGCAACCATATTTTTTTTGTGTGTGGGAAAACGAATAGAAATATTAAAAGTACAAGCTTAAAATTCACAAAGCAAAAGATTTCCTATTCCATTTCACTCGTGCTCAGCGGTTTGTGGCACTGTAGAAATATACCTTTATACACCTCCTCTTCCTTCTTTTACACCTAGGAGGGGATAGCAAGCGGTGAGCTAATGAACTTGAAATGACAGTGACATATTTCGCTTGCATTTCTTCCACTCAGCCGCAACAGAGGGCATTTCTTTTGGACCCACTCGTCACTGTTTCATTCGTCTCATTATTTGCTATCCCTCCTTTGCCTCCCCACTATTTTCATCTCTTCTTCCTCCCCTGCAGAGTCCCTCTCTCATAAATATTTTACATCTTCCGAATGAACCCTGTCAACCCAAGCTTAGTGCATGGCTGGCTGCCTTGTGTGCTTCTGATGCATATAATGTGTTTATGTATTTTGTGTGTGTGTGTATTTAAATGTATACCAAGTAGAAATGCGTGGGTGTCTTGCTGCATTACTCTAATGTATGGCTGAACACACATAAGAACACACATAAGACATGTTTTACATAAAGTTTTTGTTTGTTGATTCATGTATATGCTTACTCCATCAGACAAAGTGACTAAAAACATTTTATTTACTGCAATGACTGTATTGCTGTAACATATTACACATACTGGGTACATACTGTACTTTAGGGAGCTACTATGCAGTATGCCAATCAGTGAGAGCAATGATTATAAGCTACGTCATTTAAATAGTTGGATGCTAAGTGCCTCATTCAAGGCCAGTTTGAAACAAGCAGAAAAAGGATGAAAACCTTTTGTCCTGCAGGTCAAGCTGAGACTTGTATCTCAATCTGCAGAGCAAATGTTACCCACAGAGGTCCTCAACTTATAAATAACACAAAACATTCATTCGACTTCTACCGCTTTCCCGTTTCCGGGCCATGGAGGTTGCTGGAGCCAATCCCAGCTCGCTCTGGGTGAGGTACACCCTGGACAAGTCACCAGTCCATCACAGGCCCAACGCACAGAGACAGACGGAGACCAGCAACCACTCACACTGACACTCAGACCTACAGACAATTTAGAGTCACCAATGAACCTGAACGGTGGGAGGAAACCGGAGTCCCCGGAGAGAAGAGTTTTGTTATTGTTTATGTCCCTAATAACAATTTTAAATAGGTCTGAGCAGCACATGTACAATAAGCAACATCTTGCGATAATGCACTTCTGCTGAAATTCCCAACTTAGTGGTGTCACATTAGGGGGAGTTTTTTAGTCTAATGTTGGTTGCAGGCCGGAAACCTTTTGCGCCCCACAGTAGAGGACTGGACAGACTTTAGGTTCAGTTTACTGAACTCAGTTTACGAGGGGTGCTGGATCCAAGCCCAGCTGTCACTGGGCCCCATGGACAGTCCACCAGTGCACTGCAGTGCCAACATGGAGAAAGGAGCATCAACCAACCCTAAATGTGAAAGGAAGCTGCAAAACCTGGATCACAACTCCATTAAGAAGAGGGGGTTTGAACCTGCTTTGCTCTGAGGTCATGAGTCCCAGGGAGACCACAGGAACATCATTTCAAAATCTATGTGGATATCATCATCATCATCATCTATCATCTGTCCGTGTTCTTAAGGTTAAAATATAAAAAATCTGACTTTAATGGTGATTGTAAAAGGAGGCTTTGTCAAAGATAGTCTGATATATCCTTCCTCTTTTTGTGTGTTCTGATTGTGTATCTTTGAGAATGGCTCTGGACTAAAAGCCCTCTCTTTAAATCTTTCATGCTCTTGCTACCATCCCACTGAGATGAAGAGAGAGGCGGAGATGATGTGTAGCGCTTATACAGCAGCAGAAACTTTTGCCCACTCCTTGACTCATTCTGTCATTTTTGTTTTCTTTCTTTTTTTTTGTGTGTGTGTGCATGTGTTGCGTTATCTGTCTTACTGCCCGGCGTAATTACTTGAAGAGTACGCCTAACAATGAGCGCATTAAACTGCTGGCGTGCATTTCAAAATGTGCAGCATGCCATTAATCGCAGTTTTTCATTTAGAAAAGCTTGTTTATCTTGTCTTTTTGTCCACTGATGTCCTCTGTTTAACTGGTGTCACACACATGCAGTTATGAGACCAAATCTGTCCCTCCAGATGTGAGTCGACAGCATCTCACTCCCGCCCTGTCATGCTGTCTGCCCCCTGTGCCCACTTTCCTACCAAACCCCAGGAATCTCACTTCTGGGTCTGTGTCCCAGGTCCACACTAACCCCCCCCCCCCCCCCCCGGACCCAAGTCACTGTTTGGCTGAGGAGACTCTGGTACATCATGTGACGTCTCCCTTGAAAAGTAAAAGGACCAAATAGAAGTAACAGAGTTTGGTGCTAGCACAACAACAATGTTAGAAATAAAATGATCTTTGGAAAACATTTCAACTGATTTTAGGGTTTATCTTCTCTGGTGGAATAAAGGGGAGAGAAGTGAAGTGTGCTCTTCTTGTTGATAGCATAGTAGGCAGTGAAACAACAGCAGCCAACCTTCCCTATCTTTACTTTGCAATTTCACCCCCTTTTTGCAGTCTGGTGGTGATGCAAAAAGAGAAGCATCAAGGCTTTGATGTTCCATACTGGGGTGTTTTGTCAAGAGGGCTGCTGGCTCACTGGGATGACTTCTCGCTGTACCAGGCCTTAAATTTTTCACCCCTTTTTCAGGCTCGCAGATGTTGAGATTTCTGTCGTCTTTCCAGACTTGTATCCTATTTAGTTCTTTTCTTTTTCTCTTCCTGTCTCCAGCTTTCTTCACCTTCCCTCCGTCCTTCTGTGTCCTTTCACTTCTCTCTTGGCTTCGTTCCTTTGATTAAGCACAGCTGTCGCTCTCATCTCAAGGCCCCATTTTTTCACATTGTTATATAAATTGGCTGGCTGTCTTTCTCAGGCCGTGGTTCTGTTGATTTTGGGTGACGTCAATAAATGTTGTTTATGCCTTGTACACTGAGTGGATACTGCTGTCTTCTTACTGCCTTGACTCAAGTTTTCCCACCAATATATTACCGTGTGTTGTTTTTTTTTTTTTTTTTTTTTTTGTATGCACCAGAAAAACTTGTTAAATTAAAATCTATCACAAATTGCTTCTCCAAACAAATCCTCTCCCTAAATTTCATATAATCAACTAACCTATCTTTCATGCTTTGACAGACCAATATTATCAAAGTCTTATTAGTGTTCGTTAGGAAAGTCACGCGTGCATCAGAGTTGTGTAATACTGAATCGCTTTGTGAAGCAGGGATGTACAACCCGATGGCACTGACGCAGTCTGGGAGGGCAGGCAGTGACATTGAGGTAATGAGACCTTAAATCATCAGCTATTGTCTGTGTTTATCTGATGTTATGTTCATTTAGTCATTGGCTCATGTTCACAAATTAGCTGTCCATATGATGGTTATGAAAGTTATGAACATGAATTAATAACACTGTTTTCTGCCCGTGAAACTTGAATGGCGGCTAATTGTTGCTCAGACAACTCTCCAAGGACATCTCTCCAGTCTTTGCGATGAGGTGTATTCACTGTCAACCTGTAACATCCCCCTGCCTCTTTGCTTTCAGCATATTTTTACCCTCTCCAAAAGCATTTTACTCTTTCAGTGTTCTCTCTCAAGTCATGTATTTGTTCTCCGTGATGGCCTGCCAGCTTCTTCTGACATGCAGCATTTGTTTGAAACTACCCACTTCCCACATTGCCCATTTTGCAAATTGTAGCCAGGCTCCCTCCCTATTGGGATCACAGTGCCTAATGCACCACCACTCTGCTATAAATACTCTTTTTCATGGACCACACTCGTTCTTTCATTGTTCGGTGATTATTATTTCATTTCGTGTCATGGGCCTTAAGTGCACTGTTCATGTCCATCACATTTGTGAGAAGGAGCTGAGAGTAAAAGGAACCTTGTAGTTTAAAATTTTTGCAGATGGCTATATTATTGTCTCAAATGTATTAGTGAGGTGTAATGTGCCTGCTTGCAGTTTGTTTAGCATTTAGATACATCCCTAAGTACTAAATGTTCTTTACTTGATTGCACTAATTGCCACCTGAGCAGAAATTGCTTTTGAACCACACCGCAGAAACGTACACAACAATCTTCTTTATGCATTTGTATGGTTAAATTAAAGGCGGTGTGCAGTTCCTGATGTTAAATACAAGCGAGCACAGCTGCCTCTGGTCACGGTTTATATTCCAGTTGTGATGCCTTTCCTTTTGGCCTAAAAGATGAGGGGTTATAGTCTGAGCTTTGTGTGCTTTAGTAATATTTTTAAGGTTTTGATGGTGGTGAGATTAAATGAAGTGAATAATCGGTCAAAGTAGCAATTAATCACCTAATCTAAACACTCAATGCCTCTCTATGATCATTAAATCAGCATTTAATCAGTCCATATTGTAGCATTACTGTATGTTCTAATAACATAAGTATTAAGTTATTTTGTTGTTAATTCAGTTGTTTTCTTAGTTATAAGGACAGTAGGAGAATAAATAGTCATTAAGCATAAGCAAAGTGCAAATCTTTCTTCCATAATAGCAAAGATCTTGATTTCTTAATCTGCTAATTTTGTCAGAAAGGCAACAGAATTTCCTGAATTTCTCTGAATTTCCTTCACACAGTAGCCAAGGTGGCAAAAGACATAAACAAAGGAAGAGGGAAAAAAAAAAACCAAGGGAACTGCAGCTCTTCTGTGACCATTCACTGTTTACTCATGGATTAGATCCCTATCTCCTCCAATTGAGTTCCCTGGGAATGGCACAGTCTGTCCTCAAACACAACGCCGGTCTCCCAGCATCCTCGCGTATTTCTGCCATCTGAACCCATCGCCAGCCCAGTGAAACACAGCACCGGGCTCAGATGGCAAAGTTTCACCTTAACTCCATCCAAAGTGAAATTACGTTTTCCTCTCAGAAGCATTTTAATGAAAATTTTCAGGCTGGAAGACACAAAATGAAGGCTGCAATTCATGGCCTCACGATGTGCGCCGTGCGTCCTTGTGGAGCGGAGACCCGCATCTGTCTGCTTGTCAAAATTATATTGTCTCTGCCTTGTTTAGCAAACAGAATCTGTTGAGGTTCGAGACTTTTATTGCTCCTCTAAGTGTTTCTGGGGTCTGTATGCAGTTAGTGTGTGTGTGTGTGTGTGTTTGTGGGATAACATTGAATGTCCACTTTTATGAGCAGGCTCGTCCTTGTAGTTAAAGCAGCCCATGGCACTTGGTTGTCCAGTGCAGCAGTTTTTTGCTGAAACATATCTTCCCTGGCAGTTAACAGGCAACTACCCCTCTAGTTATTATTGTAGTCTATAAAAGGGCCCTATCATGCTGTCTGCAGACAACCTCCTTAATAAGACTGTCAAGTCCATGGTCCTTTCTCTGAAGCAAAAGGCCCTTCTCTTTTTTTTTTCCCAACATCTCTTTTCCAACTAGTCCTATTTTTTCTTTTCTTTCCTTAGCGAAAATTCTCAGTGGGGACCACTGCCTCTAAGTTCTCGCTGCCTCGCCACCCTCCTCTTTTCTCTTCCCCCATTTCTAGCCCCACATACAGGCTTTGATGTTCAGCGTCTCTACTCTGTGAAGCAATGCTGCTTTGCTGCAAAAGAAACACACCACCTCTCTCCCCTCTAGCTTCTTTTTCCCCCCTTTTATGCTGCAGGTGGAAAGAAACAGGCTCGCCAATGCCCTGGTGTATTTGCGACGGCAGTCTTCAGCCTGCTGTTATAGGAAGTTACTGTTTCTCTCTGCGTTAAAGTTAAGTTCTCCCTTCGCCCCCGTTTTCCGTTTGTAGGTGTGACTAGCGATGAAGAGACAGGTGAAAAGGAGCTCGCTTTATAGAGATTTTCCTTCAGTCAATGATGCAAATATTATAAGTCAATATTAAGAGAGCAAAACTGTATTTTTAGAATCAACCAATCTAAACAGAGTTCCCTGCAGTTCCCAGCAATTGCTCCAAATATATACATTTTTTTAACCAGTGTATAAAAGTTTCTTGGAGTTTCTCACAGAAACTACAAGCACAGAGGCCTACAAGCTAGACAATGGTTAATGTTACATGATTACAGCAAAAAGGTAACCCAACAATGTGTTTAATTGCTTGGAACACTATTCCAGTGCCAGAGAGTGCGTTGCTTCAAAAAAGGAAGACTCCCAACAAGCGCCAGTATATTCATTCAATAACCATGATTGAGGTAAAAGTTCAAAAATAATTGTGAAATTGATTTGGTGCCATATGCCCCAGCTCCAAATAACATAAATGAGTACAGTAGCTGTTGATATGACAGTATTGCACTTCACTTCACAATTTTTTTTCACACTGCGGTGTGAATTATTTTATTTTATTTATTCTTCTCCGCTCCCCCTCGTTTGGGTGTCTGTGGATGCAGGGTTTCTTCCTTTCCTTCACAGTGAATGCCGTATGCAAAGTCAAGTGAAATTACTGAGTTACTTCATGACATTTTATGAGATAATTTTACAGCGGTGGGCCACCACCAAGAAATGTAAAGAGTGAGAACAGCAGTAAAAGTCCTTCACCATCATATTCACGTGCATCCAAAGGGAAAAAAAGTAAAGCTTAATGTGGAGAGGCATCGCAAGGTCTCACCTGCCACATCTGTTAAAGCAGATGGGACCTGAAGTTTGTGCTGTCACCACATAATTGTAGGCATCCTTCAATTTCTCTCTCTTTTGCACTACTTTCCTATAAACATACACCCAAATGTGTTCTCACCAGGCAATAGAAGTTTTCGATTCCTCTCTAGTCAGAGAATGTGAATCAGAAATTTAGTACAAACAAAACCACATGCTTTGACACAAACATGGATCAAAGAAGAGCCCTGTCTTATGATGCCTACTGGTGAAAATATGTTAGTTTTGCTGGCCTTCTTGTCTTTTGATTTTTGGGGGAAAATCCCCTTAAAGATCAAATGGTGCATGGTCTGACAAGCTTTGGCATAGCTCAGTGGTAGCTGACAGATTTGAAGTTAATTAAAAGTGCTGCACAGAGGATCTGAGTGGTGTGACGGGCTCGGGCGGTGGGTGCGGACTGGGCCACACAATGGCAGGCTTTGTAGGTGGCTGAGATGCAGGGAAAGGCTACATGATGTCAGCCTAGTGCTGGTTTCTGTCCATATATTAGAGTCCAGGGACCTTAAGAGCATTAATAACACCTTTTGACAGATGGGGCAATGTGGAGGAAGGGTAGAGAACTGTCCTCCAGGACGGTGCTTCGGTTAAATGGAATGAATTCTTGGTACATAATATTACGAATACTGAGAACGATTTTGTCCATAAAATATGCTTTAGTGAGGATTTCAAAGACCGTTGTCAGAGGTACTGGCACATGGCAGGTGCACTAAATGCTAAATAATTGAACTGAATTAAGAGATGACCTTGGCTCACCCATAATTTAGCTGTTTTAACCAAAATAAAGTGAAAGAGAGTACCTAAATCTATTTAAGCAATTAGCACTTAGCTTATTTGATCAATTTAGAAAAACTACAAATATGAATATGCGAAATAGTGTCTGTCTGTTAAGGTACCATCAGAATATATTAATTAAGACTGAAGACTAGAAGCTGCATGAAACAATTCCTGGCACATCAGCCTGCCAGGCTATTTGGATGCATTTCCAAGCTTGTCCTCTCCCTGAGTCCGCCATCACTTGTTTGAGGCTCCAGTTTCTATATAGAATTAAAAAAAAAAAAATGTAAAAATCATTTTTGAAGGTAATGTTGGATGGATTTAGTTCCCGTCAGACAGATCAAGGCCATTTATTTGGCACTGTGATTTTTTTCTAAGCAAATTTCACCAAAACCTCGAATTATTCCTGTTAAATGTAGAAAATAAATAAAGAAATAAAGAAAAGAAAGTGAAATATGGCTGTAAAGTCTGCCAGAAAATATTGATCAGGGTGATGATTAGTTTTCAAGCTCACATCCACCTGTTTCATTAGCGCAATGCTTGTGCAGTGATGCTGCTGACTTTGTGCCACCCTGTGCCTATTTTTCACTGTGACGCAGAATCAGAGGACCGAGCCACAGAGCCCTTCAGTTCTCTCTCTCTCATTCTCTTTTTTCTCTCTCTCTGTCATCTCTTTCTCTTTCTTCCTGCCCTCATTTGCTGTCTGTAAATTCCTCTGTCTATGCTCAGCCTCTCCTCCTCCTCCCTCTCTGGTTGGAGGGATAACCATCTACCCTTTCAGCAAAAGCCATTGCCCTATCTGCCTCCCTGTGGCCTCCCTCCCAGCTCTCTCTGTCCTTCTTTGCCTTCATCTCGCGCCGGGGAGGATAACCATCGAGCCTTTCAGCTCTTTGTGATGACTGTTTTCAGTGAGGGCGGACAGTGAAGAGACTCTGTCATGCGGGTGTATTGCGGCTGCTCTGGGGAAGGGATACCACTTTTAAATGTTTCAGACACAGCAGAGATCGTTTAAGCACATTGAAATTAATGTCAGCAAGATGAAATTACCTGCTGCTTTAAATTTGACCTTCTCTTAATGAAATATGTCAACTAATATGACTCCGGTGCTTACATGGCTGACTGTGTTTGCTAATGTGATAGTTAAATGGGTTTTTAAGCAAGCTAAAATAAAATCAGTCCCTTGGGTTTCACACTGCAGGTGAGAACGTTCCAATAAAAAAATGTGGGGTAAGGAAATGGGCCCCCTCCTCCTCGCAACGAGAAAACAAAGATGAGGGCGAAAAGGAAAAAGCAAGTAAATAAGAAAACTGTGAGAAATGTTTGTAAAACTGATAAGAGGTTCATAAAAAGTGAATGCCGGAGGAGCAAAAAAGGAGCAAAATATGTTTCGAGCTTCAAGTATAGCTTGGCAGGAAACCAAGCATCAATCATCACAAGTGTCAGGAAAACATCTGAAACTTTGACGCCAACAGGCACCAGAGTACCACAACGGGAAAAAACAGTAATAGAGCGAATAAAAGCACGAGTGAGCGAAGACAGAAAAGAACTGCAGAAAGGAGGACAAAAGGAAGTGAAAAAGTACAGAGCTGCTGCACTTGACAAGAGTTTAGATTCCCCCCCCCCAAAGAAGTACCTATGAAAAGCCCCCTTTTCAGGTTCGCACTGAAAGAGGGATTAGACAGAGGTGTACTGAGTGAAAGACACAAACATTCCTTTACACAGCTTGTGCATTTACCTGTCAGAGTGCTGCAGTAAAGCTGTACGCACATGGGAATATGCCAAGATTTTCAAAGGTAAAGGCCTAAAGGGCTGTGTGTGAAAGTCTTAAGGGGCTCTGTGTCTTCTTCAAGGGAGATCAGTGCTTTTCTATATCATTTATATTTTCCGTAGTATGCTTACATATATGTTTATACATCTCTGATCTGCAGTGTTTGACAAATTTCCCAACACTATTTAAATGTTTAGTTTGAAAAAAGTACACCATACAGTCCTTGGAGTATCATGCATATCTTATTCCGCTTCCTCTGAGTGTCAGAGTGACCGTTTTAACATCAGCGTTGCACATCAGTCCCAAGCTCTTCTGGAAGTAATTCCCCTTGCAGCTATGGTGAAGAATAATTTGCTGTGCTTCTTGCTGATCTATCTGTGAAGAATGCTTGGCCTGTGTGGCAAAGAACATAAATTCCCAAAGCACACATAATCTGTCCACTGTCCCTGTCAGTGGTTAGAGAACTAATGATTTTTTTTACATCATTAAGCTTGTTCCAGTGCTTGAAGGGTCATTGTGTGACCAGCGAGCCGAGCACTGTCACGCTAACAAGTGCTAACCCATGACAAATTCTGTATTATTTGGAGTTTTGGCTACTCGCTGTGGAATCTGCTAAAGTCCTTTTATGTTGCTTTTTATCTCTTTATTTGACAGAGATCAAGCGGTCCAGTCTGATCTAGACTAAATGGACCTTCTTTCAGGAAATGCTTATTGTTGGTTCCAGTCAAAAATTATTACAGCAGCATGAAAGCATTCTGAAGGAGGCCAGGAAGCAAAGCTGTTGGTCCCGATGTAAAGCCAAGCAAAGTCTACTTTTTACTGAATTACAGTTCAGGCTTTATATCTTTTCATGTTTCATTTGAATATTTTACACATGGTTGTGGTTGCATGGATATGTATCATTGGACAGTTTTTATTCAATTTAATGTTGAATTTGATCTGTAAATTCTTCAGAAGGCTCGGTTCAGTCTTTCCCACACTGATAACAGACGATCATTTCTACTTGCCAATAATTATGTGCAGCTGTGTGAATGGGAACAGTGCAGGATACAGTATTGTATCACTACTGGACCTCTGTTACCTTGAGAAGCACTTCATCACACTTAAATGAGTTTTGAGCTACTTTGGTGTTGGTTTCATGATTTGTAAATCTTTCTTTCATATCTGTGCTCGAATGAATTACTACAATTTACAATAAAGTTGACAAGTGGCAATCACTTTCAGATATGAGACTGATCAGGGTCAAGTTTTAAATGCACCTTCCAGAAAAAAAGTCAATATTTTACAGGATTTTGGAATAATAAGCTCAGAACAAGGTGACTTTCACAGCCAGTGTTGCACAAAACGCCAAAATGTACAGTGTAAATTATTTCTTGCTGCAACAGCACCATCCTTAAGGTGTGGTGACTCATCTTCCCAAATTGCCCTGTTTTTCCCACAACAAGTCCAGGCACAGCTGGAGGGTTGTGGTTCTTCTCTCATTATGTATAAATGGTCAGAGCCAGCGCTGCTTTTCATCAAGGAGGAGAAGCGTGTGACATCAGAGATGGTGGCCTACATAGAATGATGACCTGGTGGACTGGTTTCTGAAATGCGCCACTGTGGCGAATGGTGCTCTGTGCTCTTTCAGGCAGACAGTACAAACCGCAGACTTAATAGCTCTGACATTCCCTCAGCATCTTCATCTTTGTCTTGACAGTACCGCGGGCTGTGCTGTGCACGTGTTGATATCTACCCCCTCATCATTGTTTGCTCTGTCTCCTTACCTGTCTGCGTATCCGCTCCGCTGTCATACTAATACGGCATGCGGTGACGTTTCTGTTTTGCTTTTTGGTCTGTCTGTCTGCCTGGCTGTCAGTTAGCTCCATCTATCTGTCTTTTGTCGAGGCATTTTACTGACTCACAGGCTCGTAGTGACTAGAAGAGGCCTGAAGTGCTAGCCTGTCCTGACCTGACTTCAAAATAGACAGCTTGGCACGCACAACATTCACACACAACATTTCAAAAACAGGGCTTTCCTTGTACAGCATTAGTTCCCATGTCAGGCCCCCTTTTCAGATCAAGCTCTTACTATGACTCATTGGTTATGAGGCTTATGAGCAATCATTCGAGAACAATCACTGAAGCCCCCAGTCATTGTCATAATGCATCTGATTGCCAGGGAACAGGAACATACACAGCTCTGTCTTTTGATCTAGTGATTAAAGTGCAGCTATTAGCATTTTTGTGATTCATCAGACCTCAGCTAGATGTTTTATTTTGTGAAAATGCTTAAGCCCGCTGCAAAGTGGACTCTGCGGCAGCCTCTCTTACCATTAACATGTGCAATTTTAATTCCCATCAAACCAGCAATGTCACCAGATGACAGATGATGATACTATTTATCTTGATTTATGCTAAATGTAGACAAATGGCATAAAATGATACAGATAAGAAAAATTCCCTCAAGGTAAAGATTGCTATCTGGCTGCAGCCATGAATAAAAAATGGCAGGGTTTGAGGATCTGGGCAAGTATGGATCTGCTCTTTGGAAGCCCAGATTCCCTGGCTAGATTCCCAGCCACAGGCAAAGGAAGGAAAAAAAAGGGTGGTGGGGAGGGGTGGGGGGGGCGACCAAGGGAAGTACTGAGAGGCTTGTCTGTGCTTTGATCTGATGGTTGAGGCAGCGAGCATCAGTCATATTTTCTCCAAGCACTGATCTATAATCAGATCCATCCACATTTAATACTACTCTTACTCATTATTGGAGATTAAAGGCGATCTAATTGAGGATTAAACAAACTACCTCCCTGCCTTTGAAAAGGGCTGGATTGCGGTGGCAGAGGTGTGTGTTCGTAAGTCAAAAGCTGATGATTGATGGCTTTTTCTGAAGGCCTTTGTACTGTGGCAGCAGAGAAAAGGAGCCAGGTTAGAATTACATTCAACGCCTCCCCTCATACATGCCATTTGTGTTCGATCAAAAAACGAATTTCTATTCATTCCTTTCCAAAGGACAGAAGTAAGGAAACAGTTTCTGTGCAGTCGAAACTTGGAGCAACACACTAAGCTCACAGCATGTGAGTGCAGGACGTCTGAGTGGTTCAATCATTCGTATTATTTACAAGTCTGTATTGGCTCTTTACAAAGTAATTGTTGTAGTAACAGTGAATATCTCGTATTTTACTGGCTGTACCACAGGGGTTTCAGAGAAGGAACACAAGAATGTGATTTACTACATTTTGATCTTCATTTGCATCATCTCCAATGTATGAAACCAACTGGTAACCAAATGTTTTAGTCATTTTTAGGATGAGTTTCTTGTTTTTCTTTCTAGGTTTGTGTTTTGGATTTATTGTAAAAATATTTGATTTTATTTATTTATTTATTTTTTGCAGTTTTTGAATTCAGTTCAGTTCTGTTTTCATTGGATTTAGTCAGTAGATAGTTATTACATCTTTGGTTCCTTTGTTAAAAATCTTCAACCCGTCAGCTTTTTCTTTCCTATTCCCCCAGTTTGTTTTGTTTTCTCCTGCGTACAACTCTCTTAGCTGCATCACCCACCATCCTCAGTGTCTGTTTCTGCCGCAGTCAGTGGCTGAGTGTGTTGAAGCTGTTTTTGCTTTGGCAGGCCCTGACAACAGCAGGTCAGCTTCTATCTGTCAGCCTCTCAACCTCAGAGCAGCAGCGAGCAGGCGGGGGACTGGCTGCTTTGTTTGTTCTTTCACCATCCGGAGACAGGCCTGCTGCAGGGGGGAAGCTCACAGGTGTATAGCAGCCAAGCTATAAGCGCTCTCATACACACAAGCACAAGCGCATGTACAGCGTAATGTATGAGTCACGTGGCTGTCTGACCGGTGGCAGAGCCGGCGGGTTTGGGGGGGGTCTGGCTCAGCATGATGGCTTTTCATAGAAAGGGAGTAAAAATCGTGCGGTTTCCAAAAGCCAGATCATGTGTATTAGAGGTTTCCTTTTGTATTACATCAGGTTATGTGATTAATGGGTGATAAAGATCAGATCCTGTTATTCTGTA
The DNA here is from genome assembly GCF_900963305.1 of Echeneis naucrates. Lineage (NCBI taxonomy): Eukaryota > Metazoa > Chordata > Actinopteri > Carangiformes > Echeneidae > Echeneis > Echeneis naucrates. The sequence continues at coordinate 11,099,943 of NC_042527.1, read as the reverse complement.
ATCACTCTGTGGTGGTTGGTAGCTGTCAATTATAATGAAATATGATATGTGGTACAGACACTTTGAATGGATAAATCATTAAGGATTCCATGTTAAGTCTGATTTGCTTCATGTCAGTACAATGTAGTGAAATCTCGATACATTATTTAAGACATTGTGTCCCTTTTATTCTTTGATATTTCTAACTTGGAGCGATAAACAGTATATTCAACAGCAAGGTTGAAATATTGCACTTTTGTGATGTTGGTATGGAAAAACATCTCAGCAAGTTGCTATTTCCAATTCTGTGGAGTTCAGCTTGTCTCTACCATCTTCTGAAGAAAATATCTGCCAACAGGCGCCTACGCATTTGAGAGGATTATGAATTTGATTACAAGTAGTTATTTATCATCGCAATAAATTCATCAGTTAAGCAAACTGCGACAGCTAACAACGACCTTCTCTTGTCATAAATTTCTAATTATTAATACCAATACCTCCTGCAGCTTCGCAATCAAATCTTGTTGTCAGAGCAGAGAGAAAAAAAAAAGACTGTTTGCATGAAGCCAGCAAATCAGTTTCCTGTGTGAAAAGACAGCTTTTTATACCTCCCAAATCTTGAAGAGTTTTTGTGAACCTCCAATACGTCATTAATATACACGAGAGGCAGAAGTGCAAGTTTTCTTTCATCTTCATCGCGTGACAAGATGTTCAGTCTGAACTGTTGATACTTCTCATCAAAGACCTGCTCCAGATCATTTGTGGCAAACTCACCCACACAGATCTCAAAACAACACACACATTCCTCCAGACACAGGAATGAGGTCAGCTTTCTATAGCCTTCTGTTACTGCTTTTATTTTCACTTGACCCATCATAAAAAAAGGCTTATGGCTGAAATACATCTGAACAGGCAATATAACTTTTTCACTGACTTTTTCATTGCTTGCCTTCCTTATTTTTGCCTACACACACACACACACTAAGATTTAGTCTGTCAGAAGTCAATCAACACACAAGTGAGCTCAAGTTAAGACAAGTCTGTAACAGACGAGAAGAAACGGTTATAGGACGTATGTGTGTACACTGTCTGTACAGTACAGTGTATATATATACGGGTTTGTGCTTTATATATATATATCTAAGTAAATGGCATTCACCTACATTACAGATCATGATGTAATCTCAGTCAGCAAAGAAATTGAAATAAACAAATGGTGGGAATGAATAGGGGTGGTGAACACGCTGAAGACAAGAACAAAGTTGGACAAGTTGGTTGGAAATCTCCAACCTTTTAATATATTTGACAGCACTGTGACTGTATCTACTAAGTAAATGTGACAGGCCTGCTGCCACCATTTAAAGCAACTGGCGCTCACGCTCTTTGGTTTGTTATTGGCCAGTGAGATTTGTGTGTTTGTCTGTGTGTGAACAGGGGGGTGTGAATCAGGGGCGTTTGGGAGTTGGGCAAAGAGCAAATGTGTTTGTGTGTGCGTGGTGGAGTGGGCAGCCAAGCATGTTTCACAGGGCCACAGCAACTTAATTACAAAACCTGTTGTAATCCATCATGTTCCTTATAAATCACAGTTGGCATTAGAGGGCTGCAACAGGATTGGAATCCTGCAGATTCTGTCCGACCCAGAACAAATGTTGCAGGCTCCTGGGCTTAGCATTCATGCAATGACCCGTGTGCCTTTTAAAACACAATAAAGTTTCAGTTTAGTTTGTCCCTCTTTCTCACTCACCCGCATTCTTTCTCTCTCTCTCATGTAATATGAGAAGTTTGCCGTCTCTAATCCATTTTCATCTGTAAACAATGACACTATCGCTGTTGCTCTCAAGCTTGCTGTTCCAGCATCTGGTTCACATCTGTTGCTATGGGAAACAATATTAGAGGAACAAGGACATACTCTATAATGATTTTATTCACATTTGTCACGATGAAACTGTTTTGCTTTTAAAGATGCAAAAATGTTGATTTGGAAAAATTCATTCAGAGGCTGAGTGATTTCAGCTGCAGTAATAATTCTGTATTTCACCTTTGGGGAAGGGCAACCAAAAAGTGGTGTATCAGCATCTGCGATATTAAAAAAATATTCAATGCTATGCACACTTTTTGGAAGTAGGAAAATATAGCGCAGTGTCTGGTCTTCCCATCCCACCCTGTCCTTTGATATACTCTGCTTCCATTCTCCATTGCCCTCCTTTCTGCCATGCCCATTTGTTAACATTAGCTGACCGCCGAGTTAATCACAGCCAAAGCTATTTAACTGTAACACACTAATCTATTCCTAGTGCCCATATCATTACATTATCATATTAGCAATTTAGCTGTTCCTCTCTCCTGTGGCCGAAATTAGAAGTTGGTCACACCTTTTTCCCCATCCCTAATAAAATGGTTCTTATTCAAATCAATTGAGTGACAGAGGAACTGCTTAGTGTGGCAATAGAGTGCTCTATTGTTTCCTTCAGTAATTCATGAACGGCCATGTGGTTACCCATGAGGCAGGTAGGCAGTATGAGTTTGAAAAGAGCAGCCCGCCTCAGTGGTAATGTGTTATTAATGTGTTGTGTGGTCACCACCTTGTCTGGCTCAAGGAAGCTATATATGTCTATATATGTCTCCACTTGTCTCACATTACCACAGTGCTGAGTGTCTAGGGTCTGTCTAGGTTAAAGCCTGAGCTGCCTCTCTGCTGTTTTAAAGGTGTGAAAGTCAGAAGGACAATAACAGGTAAAAGGACACGCAGCTGATGCAGGGTGACAGCAGTAGGACAGAGACCATAGTGTTCGTGTATGTAATGAGCACTTTGTCTGCTGTGTGAAATTTCCCTGTGTACAGTGGGTGGATCAGACATGTCAGCCTCTGCTGCCAAATAGCCCTGTTCCTTTTCATCTGTTTAACCCTAATCCGCTGTTAAAGAGTGTGCAACGGTGTGTGCAGATGTGTGTGCAGATGTGTGTGATTTCTGGTTTTACATGGGTGTTTTCCTTGGCACGGGCTAAATCCACCTAAATGTGGACAAACGCACACATGCACACACACACACACATTCACACACACTCACTCTCACCAGTGACTGTATTAAACTGCTAATCTCCCAGTTCTCGGAGCATGTGTACACATGCATGCATGCATGCAAAGACATGGACATGATCTGCATTCTGGTTTCAAACTGTGTATATTGTGCAATGGCAGTTGTTACTAAGCACCATCACTTGTGTGTGTCAGCATATCAGTGTGGTGGAGCAGTTATGCCATTTCGTCAAATGTGCTCCAGCGTTATGGAGAAGGGTGGAGATTTACCAACTGTTCAACCTGCCTCAACACCCCAACCATCGCCCCCTTCCCAAGAACAGCCCACCCACCTGCCTGACTGACTACAGGCCGGTGGCACAGACAGTGGTGCTGGCCCACATTCAGAGCAGCATATCGGGCCCCCTGGGCCCCCTGGGCCCCCTGCAGTACGCCACTGCCTTTCCCACCTGGAAAATACCTACATCCTACATCAGGATACTTTTTATTTGACTACAGCTCCGGGTTCAACCCGCCCCCACCCCCACCCCCCTCTCCCACACACACACACACACATACACACACAAACTCACCCAACAACTCTCCACCCTAGGTCTAGGGTCTAGGTCACCCCACCCTCTGTGACTGACTGCTAGACTTTCTGACCGGGAGGCCCCAGTCTGTCAGGATTGGCAACAGGTCTTCAGCCAGCATTACCACAAACATTGGCATTCCACAGGGATGTGTCCTCAGCCCCATCCTCTACAAACTGTTCACCCACGACTGTGTTGCCTCCCACGAGGACATCATCATCCTGCAGTTCGCAGACGACACCACAGTGACAGGGGACGAAGCGGCTTACACGAGGTGGTCAGTCTGGTGTCATGGTGTAGGGACAACAACCCCATTCTCAACATGGACAAGAAGAAGGAGGGCTGTTCCCACTTCTGCCCTCAGGCCGGAGGTACAGAGGTGTGAAATGTAGGACCTTTAGGTCCTTTGCATCGACTACCTCATGTAACAGTCAGGCAACTGTTACACTACATTTCGCACACTTCATTTGCACATGCCATAATCTTGGATGTTTCATTTTGCACACCAGCTGCTTCATTTTGCACAAAGAGCTGATAGCTTATATGTCAGCTTGTTCTATTTTATCTATTTCTAGATATCTATGTCCTGTTTTTATTCTATTTATCTAAAGAATTTCATTGTACAGGGAAACATGTTTCTTTACTGTACATATGACAATAAACACTTTCAATCTTGAATTTTGGGATGCCACCTCAAATCCCTCCTCTGTCTGCCAGCCTGTTTAGTTGATACCATTTATGTGCTCATTTTAAAAAACCATTCAATGTGACAGAGCTACTAAACTCATATTTGCAGAGCAAGCTCAAGCTGGGTCATTTGGCGTGGTTTTACTTCTGGTGTGAAGGCACATTTTGGATCTCAACAAGAGGAACCAGACCAGGTTCTAAAGACGGCTGGCTGTTTACAACAAGCATCTGCCGTCCAATCTTTAACACGAGAACAAATTTCATTTGACGAGAGATGTTGAAATGTAAAACACAGAAGAGCAGATGCCAAAGAAAAATCTGAGGCATCCATTGTTGCACTGTTTATGGGGTAACAAGTTTCAAATTTATTCAGTGTAACTGAGTTGCCTACACGCTATTTTTAAATAACGGGAGGAATAAAAATGCAAATTTTAAACAGTCATGGAAAGTTTTTTTTTTTTTTTTTTTTCTCTTTTTCCGTTACACAGGTGTGGTAAATGCTGTGCCACTCAGGTAGCAGTTTACATGATAAAAATGTTACAAATACACAGGACACATTGTTTAAAGGCAAAATGCCTAATTGTCCGTCACAGAAGAACACAGATGTTGGTTTTGAATAAACAGTTCATGATTTCATGAAAACTTCCAGAGTCCAGCTAAAACATTTTTTGTTGGAATATCCAAGTAAGCATTAAACCTACATCAGTATGTCGTATATCTTAATTTGCCAAAGCCATGATATAAATCACAATAGTGGCTGTGCATTACACTGGTAGACCTGTGTTGTTGGGTTGTTGTTGTTGTTGTTGTTGTTTTTGGTTTGTTTTGTTTCTAGGTTTTTTTTTCTGGATCAGAAAGGAAGAAAAATACATTTAATTATTACACACTGGTGGTGACTAACAGGAAAAGGAAAGGTTTTTGGCTTCTGTGTTGTTCACAGACTCCCAGACAAATGACTGAAGCACTTTTAGTTCTTCCTAATTTCCTGTTGCCCTCTCCTCTCTGCGCGTTTCCCACCATCTCTAAAAGCCCCCTGGATGTCAGTTTCTCCCATGCTTTATCACAGTGTGCACAATCTTATTCTGCCTCCCCAGATTGCTCTTTAATAGGACCCTTCCTCCCTGGTGAACAGTGATAAGCTAATTGTTAGGGAATTGCTCACCATCTACTAGCTGGGTTTGCCAAAAGAAAAAGGGGAAATATGTGATAAAAGACTGGTATGGGATTAAGGTGAACAGTTACTTTTCCTTAATGTTCCCCTCATGCATAAATCAATACGTGGGTGGTTTCTGCATGTGTTCAATTTTAGGTGAGGCTAGATAATTGGCCTGTTATGTCTGTGCTGATTGGTCTCACAGAGGGTGGTTGATGAATACAGAATACCTACTCTGTCAATTTCAATATATTTGAATAGATCATTTTTAGCAGATCTCAATTATGTGTGATTTTGTTTCATCTCTGTGCACCAACTCCGCAATCAATTTAACTGCTGTAATTCCCCTACTCATGTGGCACATGAACCATGTTATTATTGTTATTATGATCATATTTTTCAAGTCTATTGTTGTATTCCATGAGGTTTATTCAGTCTTCAGGAACAATAAAAACAGGAAATGGCTTTTGCAAAGAGTAAACCTCTAATGTAGGCGACGTGGGTTTTGTGATATGTTTTTTTTAAGCCATGTGGTAAGTGGAGACTGTACAGTGTCTGGTGTTATAAGCGCAGAAAATTGGGCATCCTCCCTGATGTGGCACCGTACATGCGACTGTTGGAGCTCCTCTCTAGATTGCGCTGCCCTCCCTGCAATTCTACCGTCCTCCAGCTGCAAGACTGAAAGTGTGTGCTTGCATGAAAGAAGGAGAGAGAGACGGGGAGCTAGAGATGTGTGTAGTTGTATAGGAAGCCTTCACTTTACGCTTTGAGTGAATGTGGGTTAGTTTCACTCTCTCCCAGATAGACACACACACACACACACACAGAAGCGTACTCCAGTTTACGGAGTTGAAAGGAAGAGACTGCTGGTGTTTGTTACATTAGCCGACTATTAGGTTAGCCAACTGGAAACATAATGCTCCGTTACAGGTGACCTTTCCTGCTGCACAGCCAGTGTGTGGTTAGGACGATGAGTGTGCGCTTAAAACTGAATGGCTGCGTGTGTCCTGTTGGCAGGAGTTACGTGTGTGTACTGAAAAGCGTCACATTCTTTTCAGATTTTTTAAATGGACTCTCTGAAGAGGCTGTTTCCACCTGGCTGCATCTGGAAACCTCACACCTCCTAGTATTCATGCGTGGATATTTGTGTGTGTGTGTGTGTGTGTGTGTGTGTGTGTGTGTTGTGTTCTTTACACAGATGTCCTTCAAATGGCAGGCAGCAAGCAGATTGCACTGGAAGAAATGGCTACAGGCCCACGCACGCACATGCACGCACACACACACACGCCTGCGTAGACAGACAAACCAGTCCAAGCATTTAAATGGCCATCTCAGGAGCTGACAGATTGCTGCTGACCCCTGGTAGTACTGTATACTACTACTCTATCAATCTTACTTCTTACCCCTCCCTTTTTTTTCTTCTTCTTCTTCTTCTCTATTTTTCTTTTAGACACACTATGCAGCACATGCACACTTTTTTTTTTTTTCCCCCAGGCCCAAACCCAAACTTCCCCCTTGGTGTTTATATACAGATCGCAGCGTGATCTCTGGAGAGATGCCACATTGTATTCCGATCCGAGCAGCCCCTTCTTCTCTTTGGTGTTGAAAGATAAAAATTGCCTTTTATTTGTTTGATTTCAGAGTAGCCCAGGATGACGCACGTCAAGGAAAGTTACAGAAACTTGGCTGACACATAATCAGCAAAGAGTATAGATTTTTGTCATATACAGCTTGGACTGTGAAAAAGCCCAGATTAGGGTGCGCTCAGTAAGTAACCACAGTAAATGGAGGTGAAATACCTGCCTGTAATTGTTGAGCCAGCATATGTAGAAATTGTCAATTAATTATGAGGCGAGTGACAGAATCAAAGTTATTGATGCCCCTGCACTCAGTTAAAGCTCTGTAAGGTGCATGCTAATGGATGCCTGAGGGGCATCAATCCTCCGCTGTTTATACCTTTAGAATCATTTAATATTTCAAGACTGCAAATTTTCAGTATTTTCATTGGTATCAGCCTTACTACTGTATTTCAGTCTGATGACAAAGTGCAACACCAAAGTGTTGGGAAGTATTACTGTGCAAGTGTCTATTGTAGTTTCAAAATCAATCTAGTCTTTCAGATGTCTAATGTTTGAAACATTCAATACCGAAGCAGAAAGTTATACCTTAGGTTTAATATCTGTGTGTGTGTGTGTCTCTCTCTGTGTGTGTGTGTGTGTGTGTGTGTGTGTGTGTGTGTGTGTGTGTGTGTGTGTGTGTGTGTGTGTGTGTGTGTGGTGTACAGTGAGAGGTCATACATAAAGATCTAAGAGAGCCCTCGAGCAGGAAGAGAAGAACAGAAAAAGAATGGCTGATGGCTTGGATGGGAATTTCTCAGAGGCAGTTAGTGCTTAATGCCTGTCACGGTGGGGCCTTTGGGTGGGAGGGGGGTCTCGGCGAGAGTCAGTCTGGTGCCTGTCTCACAGACGCAGCAATACAAGTAGAAGAGAGAAACACTACAAGCTGCATGAACAATACTTTACATAAACGGGGAAACCAGGGCCTCACTACAAAGATGAACACAGTCCGTGTGTGTTCTATTATGTGCGGCCGTGTCAGGAGTCTATGTCTGATGCAGTTGAGAAAAGGCGCCCTGGATGAGTCATTATATAGACGACTGGATGCTCTGTGTTTGCAATATATTAAATATTTATTCATCTTTCCAATAAACAACAGCACATAGCTAAAAGATGTGGCCTCCCTGCTGCCTACGAAAGAGTACCACTCTATCTGCATACATTCTATAGCCTTTCTGAACTCTACTCCTTGTTTGTGTGCTTCTCTACGTGGGCAAATTAAAACCTGTAATGAATTTCATTCTCATTGTGGAAACGGAAAAATCCCTCAGTTGTCTTTACTGTCTTTGTCTCAGATGCATGTCAGTATGTCAGCATGTGTGTGTATGCGTGTGTCCAGAAATAGTAACAGTAGGGAGGAATGTACAGATTCCGTCCTACTCAAATCCTCGTGTCAAACATTATCTGCTCCCCTCACCTGTAAATGAATGTCACCCCCAGTCCAGCTCGGCCGCATTGATGTGGAAGACGGATTATTATTATAATTTAATTTGTTCTGACTCCAACTCCAGCTTGACTGCAGTTTAAAACCACTTTGAAAACCCCTTATTTAAATTCTCTCACACGGCACTTGGCCCCACAAAAATGAGCACAGACACACACACACATACCTCGTTTTCTGAGTTCAGGCATGTACGTGTGTGTGTGTGTGTGTGTGTGTGTGTGTTCATGTTTTTAAATGCATGGACAGGCACGCGTTTCAGGAGTGCTCATTAAAATCGTATGGGAGCTGATGCCGTGCTCCTGCCTCAGTGCTCCATTGCCACACATTTCTCCAGATCTTGCCAGGTAATCAGGCGGGCGAACACCTCCAGCCCTGCCTCCTCCACTGCCAACAGGCTGTGTGGGTTTAAGGCCATAAAAATAGTCATTGCAGCTAATTCCGCCTGTCACATTAGTGTTCACTGTGGAACTTGATATGCAGACGTGGAGAACTATTAATGTTTGATTTGTTAAGTGCTGATTGAATTGATGGGACTTGTAAATGCTTAACTAATGAATCTTTTTTTTCTGTTTTTTTTTTCTTCTTCTTCTTCTTTTTTGTTGTTGTCTTTTTTGTGTCTCCCCATGAATCTCCCTCCTCCCTATTTGTTCTCCTTTCCTTCACCCACTCTTTTCCCCTCGTCTTCCTGCTAGGGGAACACCTGCGCATCTGTCCCCAGGGTTACACCTGCTGTACCAGCGAGATGGAGGACAACCTGGCCGTGCTGAGCCGCAAAGAGGTGGAAGGAGTTCTCAAAGAAGCTGGACGATCCCTGCAGAACTCACTCAATGGACAGTACAAGACCTTCGATGGTGAGTTGGTTTTTTTTTTTTATGTTCTCAATAACTACGTGAGTTAAGTGGGAGAAAAAAGAGAAGTTTGAATTTTGCATTTTGAGGCCATATTGCAGCCAACATCCAAAATGCCACTTTTGGCTCTTCCAGGGTCAGTCAATCAGCACAAATTCTTGCCAGCAGTGGTATTCCTCACTTCATGTTTTCATTCCAGAGATGGCCAGCTGACACAAAAATGCACACACGCAGACTGACAATAAGTGTAAGAGATAAGTTGAAGTCATTTTATCATACTGGGTGCAGATTGATGCAGAACATTGATCTGCTGTCATGCTTCAACTGAGGAAGTTTGTATTGCCTTTCAGTGGAGTTGTCAGACTGCCAAATTTTTCTTTTTTTATTTTGCTAGAAGTACAAATCGAGATTTCACAGTTTGAATGTTGATGTCTGAAGTCAGACAAACACAACATTTCTAAACTGTTAAACTACATGAACTTGATGCCCTGTGGCGCCGGCGATACGTTCAAGATGTTAATCATGCCAGGCAACTTGTCGTATATGTGATCTCATGCCTCTCTCCCCTTGCCTTATTTTGAATCTTTGCGAAAAAGAAAGAAAAGGTAATTTTTAATGACGATTCAATGTAATATACAAGAAAGCAAATTAAAGTTTTAGATTGTTTGTTTTTACATTGTACAGTAGAAATTCGCAATGCTACAATTTGACTGTTTTATGATGGCAAACATGTCAATCTATTGTTTTTCTTAACAAAGTTGAATCACTGCTATCCTTAGAGTGAGGAAAAAAGAAATGAAAGACAGACAAAAAAGGGGAGTCTTAGAACATTGGCACAAAGGCAATTATGTGTTCAATGACCTGCTCCAGTAAGTAGAAGGGTATCTCTGTGCTCCACTTGTTCTCCTTGGCCAGTTGGTGACAATGGATCTGTCAGCCTGGGCTCTGAGCTTGCCTACTTATCCTGACCTTTTGAGATAGCAGCGATCAGCGGCTGAGTGACATTTGTTTACTCCTCTCCCGTTGCTGTGGTCCCTCCTTTTCACTCGTGGCGCTGTTAAACCAGTGTGACGCAGCCATCCTGCCAAAACACACAGATGTGCATACACACACAAACCTGTCCAAGACATACAAATTCCCTCCAGGACAGTTTATGTCATCCTACAGTTGTTGAAGTTTCCTTATTTCTGCGGGGAAAGACCTTGTTGAGCACAGCAGAGGCAGTAAACAGCATGCAGACTACAGACACGTACATTCAAGCAGCACTCAGCCGTGACCTCCGAACACTAGTGATGTGCATCCAAAAATTTGTAGCAAAATACACATAAAGACAGTCATGTATGTGTTAAGTTGTGTTTCTTCACAATGGAGTCATCTGGAGGTTGTTTTTGTAAATGTTCTGTATGCTTCTCCAGACACATTCTTCTTCATGTTCTTACAAATGCCTGACAGTCAATAGATGCTTCCCTCTGCTTCTCTTTTTTTTTTTCCCCCAACACACTGTCTTCTCCAAAGCTAACTTACTCCCACTCTCATCCAGTTCACCCCCCCCTCCCTTTCTCATGTCCCCTTATCTCACCCCTATGAGCATCAGATGGGGGCAGCATGACTGACAGAGGGAGAGGGGAAGTATATGTGTGTTGGGAGCTTGAGTTTTAAAAACCATCTGTTGTTGACTATGCCCTCTGAAGATGATAGCTGAGCAATAGACTGGGGTTAATTGGACCATAATATGTTACATTTGCTACCACATGATCAGCACAACTTGGCAGGAATAAGCCATTCTTATTGAAGACATCCTGTTTTTTGTTTTTTAATTTCATCTTTTGAGTGACTTCACTTTTAGGCCTCAGTAAAACAATTTCCACACTAACCACTGCTTGTTGTGTTTCCTCAAAAGCAGCTGATTGTGAGTCACCCCCAGGATTAGGCACATACTATTTTTAAGGTTCAGGTTGAAGTCGATGGTTAAAAATTGGTGTGCATTAGCCGATATAGGGCAGAGATTTGACTTTGTACATCTAGTAGAGGCTGCAGCGACATTTTACTATGCTGCCAGTCTCTGCACATCTGGCTGTGTTTAGCAGGGTGTGGGCTAGCTAGCGCCATGTGGCTAAGTGTAGGGTGTTACTGTTCCAGCCCAGTTAGGCTTGGCCTTTTTAGGTCCTGGGACTTTGGAAGGAGCCCCAAGCAAACCACAGATTAGAGGACCAGCATCCTCACATACAGCTGGCTCTAAAACTAAGTGTGTGCACACTGTGTACATGACAACATGCAGATGTACGTTTATATGCATGTGTTTGCAAGTTTGTAATTTGGCGTGTGCCACTGTATGAGTGACTGAAATGGTCTTTGTATACACTGTGTGCATATGCGGTTTGCACTTGGTATTCCCAAAGTCTCTGCTGTCGCTCATACTGTGTAGAGTGGTACAAGCTAAACAATATATTATGTTAAACAAAGATTTTGTTGAAATTGCTGGGGGGGGGGGGGACTGGGTGAAACAGAGGGCAGCCGGAAAATGAGACAGATGGAAGGATAAAACATACAGTGGAGAGCGGTAGCCAGAATGAGTGTTAAAGAGATAAACAGAGAAAAGGAGATGGGTTTACATGTAAAAGGGAGAGGGAAAAGGTCAGAGAGGACAGGGAGAGTTATGGATCCGAAGGGAGCAGTGTGTTCGATGACAGCCAGGTGTGTTAGACAGACGGAAGCCTTAAACCTGGCAGGTGGTGTTTGGTCTAATGGTGCCATCACTGGCATCTGGATTGTCTGTGTGCATGTGTGTAGATGTGTGTGTGTGTGTGTGTGTGTATAACTAATTAACAAACCCTCTAAAAATTAAAATAGCGATAATATTCATTTACTTTTATAAAATATTAAGATTGCAAGGAAAGGCTATATTAACAACTTGTAATACTTTGGTTGTAAATCTTCTATTTACTGAAGCTTTTCATAGTTTTTCATGTTTGTGAATATAACTGTAAAGTCCTGTCCATGGTCCATTCCAAACTTTGTCCCCTCATGTCTGGCTGCTGACTGCGTCTTTGCTGAATTTCTTAATGGGACTGGATTTAAACTCAGGGCAGCCTTTCCACCTTCCTATTGATTAAACTATATATATTAAAAAAAGCTAACTGCCCCATCTCTTGGTGAAACAACTTGTTTCTTGTTGACTTAGTTGGTCAACAGAAACAATTTAAATTGATTATCATAAAAAAAATGTTGCTTCTAAACTCAAGTGATATCTTCACAATGTTCATACGCCCCTTGTCCTCCAGGTCAAAAATGACCTTCCATTAAAACGCTGAAATAAGGAACGTTAATTGAATTTTAAACATCTTTGGGTTTTGTGTAAAACATGATAAAACATGATTTTACTTTGATGGTTATCCAGATCTTGAGTACTGAGACACACAGATTACACACTGTGCCAGTGCATGGTATGTTAGTATTTATGAGCAGCCAAGGGCCATGGTGTTTCAGCCTACTTCAGTCCAAAGGAGATCAGTGGTCATAGAGCTTAATCTGATTTGAAGAGTACTGGCTGGCTGTCTTATGGCTACACACAATTCTAGATGAGCAGGCAGGAATCACTAACTTATACATGTAGGTCTGAAAATCTCCCACCTGGCTTGTTAAGTAACACCATGTCCTCGTATGGAGGTAGAATCAGGTGGAGAATTCATGAGAATGACATTAAGCGCACCCGAATGTACCGTATCAGAATCAGGAATTAGGCACAAAACTCAGATCTAAGTACAGGTCTGCTCTCAGAAAAGCACTAGCAGTCGCCTCTGCTGTTGCGGCAGGTCACACACAGATCTAAAAACCTTGATGTCAGTAGACACAGATTTGGTGATTAGCAAGTATAAACACATACCTGACTATGTTAAAAACAAACATTTTATGACTACAGTCATCGTGTAGGTAGACACTGAGGTCTAAATACGAGGCAGAGTAGTGAAACAAAGACTTCTCACCATGATGCAATTCCTAATAAACTAGCAATTAGATGTTTTAACCATATTTAACCCCACATCCTTTTTCTTTCACCCTTTAAATCACAAAGTCCGTGTTTACCCAGTTTGGGCACTGGTGGCAGATTTCCTTATCTGTGTTTCAATATTCTTACAACTATACAACGGATTTGATTCACTCCCACCTCCCGCCACCCACCTTCTAATTTCCTGCTTTCAGGGTCACCTCTGATGATGTCTTGAGAGACAAGGACATCTGCTCCCATTGTGGCGCTTGATTGGCTCATTTTATCTGCATGCAAATCACGTCGGTGGGGACGTGGAGTACGCTGGCCTAATTATGCCAAACACATTACTCACCAGGAGTGACGGCAGCTCGGAAGGCTAAAATGAAAGCGAGAGAAACCAAGATGGAGGGAAAGAAACAGAAGAATTACAGTGTTGAGGGGGGCCAAAGCAGTGGAAAGTAAGTTTAGATGGAGGGGGAAAAGAGCACAAAATGATAGTGAGGGTAAGGAATGGTAGGGAGCTTTGGAGGAAACAAGCAAGGGAAAAATGCATGAAAAGAGAACCAGATGGACAGAAAAAGCAACAGGCATGGGTAAATGGTGCATAATGCCAGCCAGGGAAAGTCAGAGGAGAGACAGAGAAAATAAAGGCATCCACAGAGAGACTGTTGATAAACGATAGGAATTATGCGATGTGTCGGCTTGTTCAATATAAGGGACCTTTTAATAGCATCTAAATGCTGGCTAAGGGGCTTGAAGAGCTCCTGGGGCACAGTATGTGCGCGATAAGTGTTGTTATTGATGGAGACTCAGGCTGACACATAAACACTCTAATGGCTCCCAGATCATCATTTGTCCATTCAGTGCACCCAGGATAACAGTGTTTGTTTGTGCCGAATGTATTTATTTTTTTTCATTGCCCTTACACAGGTGGGGAATTCACAAAGGGAAAGGTAGTAGGTCTTGTTGTTTTTGCTGTGCGTTAAATATTACAGCTCAATGTCACTTTTCTATGTTTCCTTCTCCTCTTTGTTCTCAACATTTTACATTTTCTCAACTAGCGCTTGGATAAGTAGGATTCCTGGCTTAAAGACAAGTCTGTCTAATACAACCATTATTCTTTTTGGCAAAAAACAAAATCAAATGCTGCAACTTGATTTTTTTTTTTTTTTTTTCCCAAATTGAATTTTAACTAGGTCTTCAAATTTAATGTATTGACATAATTGCTAGCTGTTCTGAATATGTAATGACATTTAGCTCAGCTAAAGTTAAACTATCATCAATCAGTAGTCCTGCAAGTTACAGTCACATGAATGCCCGACACTTCATTCTCAATGCCTAATATGTCCAGGCAGGATGTAAATATTCCCTAAAGGTCATGGCAGCCATCAGCCAATCAACATGATTGTGCATGTGGATGTAGATCAAATCCAGCTGCAGTTTAACATGTTCTATTATTAAAAGATATTTGTGTGCTGAGCCTTGGAAGAGAGTCTGAATGTGCTTATGCCAATGCCTCAGTTTTATATTTTAATGTACCTCTGCCACCTTATTTTTTCTGTCTCTTCTCTTGCCATATGCCTCATTCTTTGCTCTGCCAAACAACCATCTAGGTAATATGATCATTCAGCACTTGCCAAATGGACAATAGAATTACAGCTGTCAGATATGAAAGAGATATACAATCCAGCTTTTTTTCAGTCCCATTTTCCTCTCTTACTCCCTTTTCATCCAATCCTCCCCTGTCAGCATATACTGTAGTACCAAAGCTCAGTTGTTCTGCCATGGTAGCCATGTATGGCTTTTTACAATATGCCTCTGAGCACAGTGGTTATCTCACGCATCGGTAAACGAGTAACTTCTTCCATTTCGTTGTGTCATGTTCCTGCATCTCTCTGTGCAATTGAAAAAAAATTAGGCTTTTCCCAGAAATTAAGATTGTATATTTTACACATTTTTTCCTCAGTCCTCAAGCGCGGTCCCATGACATTTTGAAAAATTCCCTCCACATGTGAGAAAATGTTAACTGCCAACTGGAGGAAACAAATACAAAGTGAGACAAATCATAAAAGAATGCGTTTCTTATCAACCTGTGATGCCTTAAATGGCTATTGTGTAAGATTTAGATGGGTCTATTATAAAAAATAGAATTTGATGTTTTCATTAGTGTATAATAAACTGAAACTTGTTTTTTTTTTTTTTTTTTTTTAAATAAGCCCTTCATATCTTCACACAGAGTTTGTAGAAAATGCTATTTTGCACCATTAGGTTTCCACAGTAAAGAAATCAAATACTAACTCTAGATACAAACTTTATTTTATAATTTCCCCTGATGGCCACCACCAAAAGTTAATAGAAGGGGAAGGGTGAATAAAGGGGTGTTCAGATGACGTAAGTTGCAATGCACACCATCCTACATACGCTTCCCTCAACCACATTTGAGATGAGATTGTTCAAGCCACTGATATGATTCCCAATCTTATAAGACAATGGCTGGGTTTCCAGAGCCCACTAAGACCTGAGAAGAGCAACACTAGATCACACTGGGATGAGCAGCACAATATCTCTGTGTAAGAAAGTTAGTTGGGATCAGTCCAACTACTCGGTAAGAGTGATCGGCAAAGAGGGGGAACATCAATGGTGCCTCAGTGTTACAAAGACTCCTCTGTCAATAACACAACTTGACACACACTGGAGACAGCAAGAAAGGTTAGGACTAAAGATAGACACACAGCAGACAGACAGAGAGAGCGAGATGGCACATGGAGGTAGTGGCTACTTGTCTCTAAGTAAGGCATTGTACTGACCGGTGAAAGCCCAATGGAGTGCAGCAGAGATTGAAATACTTCAGAGTAATTTTATGGTATACAGGCTTTAGTGTGAGCACTTTGATGTGTGTGTGTGTGTGTGCATGTGTTTAACCAGATTTAGAAACCGTGTGGTAAGAGAATGTAGAAATAGAGTTAAAATAAGCCTCTGACATGTCAAGGTGGCCTGGATGTGAAGCTCAGAGTGATTACAAATGAAATCATTAATTCCCCTTGCACCGCAGGAAGAAAGTCATTAAGACACGCACGCTTGACTTAGCTTGTTGTAAGAGAGTGCGTGTGTGTGGGTGGGTGTGGGTGCGGATGTGGGTGCCTGTGTGCGCATGCATGAGTTAAAAGTGAAGACGAGGATTGAAAACAAATGTAGGAGTGTGATAGAGGTAGACAGTGACTGAGATTTACCCGACTGTCCCAAAATTTTTCTAATGCTTCGAACTGAGAGTGGGCCGTCACTGGGCTTGTTTTGTGAAGTAGAGCTAATGAATATAATCCTGATATCAAAGTGGAAATTTTAACATCCATATATAACAAAATAGTTCAAATTATACACAAAGTCACATATTAAACTGTCAAACCAAATGACCGTGCTCCACAATTATACATTATACATCAAAACTAACTCCACTGAGTTATAGCCCTGTCCTGGACCGATGACTGTTATAAATATAAGTAGAAGTAAGTATAATCCATCTGGCATGGTTATAGCGACAGAGAAAGAGTCATAATAAGTTCGTGTTAGCGTGTAATTTGTAATTCTCGGTTATAAATTGGAAAAAGTCTGAACTCTTCCTCATAGTCCTGCTTCTTTCTTTTGTATTTCTGACTGAACTTCAGCAGACATAACTATGCATACTATATAATATTCCATTTACATATCATGTATATTCAGGTGTACTTATAAGTTAATACATAAATTGAGTAATATTATGGTATCCTCATGTCTCTTGCAGTAAAACTATGCTAACCTCTTGGTCGCCATCACAGGGACTGTGCTGAGAAATAAACAAGTAGGTGCCCTCTCCCATCACTCCTTCCCTGGAGAGCCTTACGTTTGGAGTGAGAAGGTGGAGGTTAGGCTTCAAGGGATGATGCAGGATTGTGGGAGCGAGTGCAAGAAAGGTGGGGTGGGGGAAGGGGGTGGGCCTGTGGCTCCCTGTGTCGGGGAGACACCAACAGATGAAGAAAAGGTCATCTCCACACACAAAAACACTTGCAGCCAGAAAAACACACAAGGGCTTTGTGCCATACTAATAATGATCATTATTCAACTGAGCTGAAGGGCAGAGGAGAACTGAGCAGCATGGTGCCATTTACCAAAGTCTGCCCTCTATATTTGATGATCTCTGAGCACCTAAAAAAAAAAAAAATCAAGCCCCCAAACCCTTAGAAATTATAAACAGGAATGTGGATATTTCATTTAATATAAAACACATTTCATTACACGAATGCACCATTTTCTGCTGAGGCCCATTTGAGTCAGACAGACTTAAGGGATTGTTTACAGTATGACAGCAGGAATGAATTTTAATGGGGATTAAAAGCAAGGCCGCACCAACACATCACCTACCTGTCTGTGTGCCTGTCACTCTGTACTCTTGGATAAAATGTGGGTGTTTTAGTGTGTGCATGTGAATGTGCTATTGCTTTTAAGCCGATTTCATACGTTTCTGTGTGTCTTTCTGCTGACTACTGGGAGTACGATCGCGTCGTCTGTTGGCCTGTATGTGAGTGTAGCTCTCCTGGTACTTCGGGGCTGGCCCGGTGCTGTGTTTGCAGATAGTTTGATTGGCAGGAGGTCAGTGAACAGGGGAATGATGTGTCATCCAGTCAGGAAGTCTCACTACCAAACAAATGCTGGACATGCGGCATGCAAAATCACTGAAATACAGCGTCGGAAGTAGAAAGCATGAAAAATTATTGCACTAGTTTGTAACACACAAGCAAGGAAAAGCAGTGGCGCGATTTCAAATGCAATGCAAACATCAAAAAGCGCATGACTGTCTACATCACTACAACTCTGGCTAAGAAATAATTCAAACTGACATCATTCTGGGCATAAACCCAACTTAGGGATGTGTCAGAGGGCAATTGGTCATGGCATCAAACTAGACTGCGGCTTCAGATGAAGGATCTTAACCTGATATGTCACGATATAGAACTTTCCAAATCAAAACAAACTGCTTGAACAATGTCTCCTGATGTTTCCAAGATGAGCCCGGTGCATATTTTGGACATACTGTAATCATTTCGAGATAGTCACAATCCACAGAATGACCATTAAATGTAGCGAAACCAAGAATATATGATGATGGATGTGTCTCAGCACAGTTGTCTTCGTACGAAGAAGGAAAAAAGAGTCCTCACTGGACTCCTTTTCTGGTAACATTAACTGCTAAATACATCTTTTCAAATCGATGGCTTCGATGGGATTAGACCTTTGAGCTCGGAGTCGGTGAAAATGCCAGAAGAAAGCAGCAAATAACAGCAGTGCTGAAACTGTTCTGCTTTCCTGCTCATTAAAAAAACACCAGAGATACAATATCCAGCAAGGCCAGAGCTTAGATAATGCTACGCAGACGGGTCAGGATGAGTTTAGCATATTAATGTGTTATGTAACGCTGTAGCGCTGTGATTGTCTTCAGGCCCTGCGCATGATGAGTGATGCATTATAGCTCCTGTACACCTCTCTATATGTTCTTGTCGGCAGAATCTGTTTGAAAACACAGTGCGCTTGTATTTTGTTTGAATAGGACATGGCATGCGTGTGGTGAATATTTGTGTTGAGCTTGCTTTGGGGAATAAGCAAACTCCAGGCAGGGTTTCCCTTGGAGAGGCCACAACCTCGCCCTTTCTCGTCTCTACCTGATCTGGGGTGGTGGCAGGCAGAGATAAGACACCTGCAAAGTAAACACTCCAGCCGACCAAAGCTTTCTACCCCTCCTGCCACACACACACACACACATGCAAGCACGCTAATACACACAGAGCCAGAGAAACAAAGAAACGTGCACACAGAAATACAGGTGTTGGCCTGAATGGATTGATGGCCGCAACATGTAGTTGCGCTGGACCCTCTGTTGTTATGTTCTTGGCAGAAGCGGAGTCTCATTTATAAATATTGTTTACATACACAAAACAGATGTAAAAATGTTTGTGCCTCTAGGCACAGATAAACTGGGATTTATGACAACAAACAGGATGGGTTGATGACCCAGAAATGGAATAAAATGAGCTTCCAGTTTGAGCTACATCTGCCCAGTCATGTAGACCGACATAACTCTTTCATAAAATAACCAAATGTTCAATCTGCAGAGGCTGTAATTATTAGCCCGCCCTGTATTAGACTCCTTTATATAGTAAAAATCTTGTTGCTCTGTGCCTCCTTCATGCACCAACATCAGGTGGATGGAACAGTAGAAACATGGGATTAAGATTGGCATTTGTTGTCTGTTTTCCCACTCCCCGCTCGTTCCATCAGACTTCAATGATCTTCAGCTTTTTATTTCTCCCGGTCTGCCACTATGTTTACCTGTCTGTGTGCATGACTGCGTCTGCCTGCACCCTATATCTGTAAATCCTCATTCGGAGCAGTATATAGTGCTCTCTGAAGCGCTGTCAAATCTCTGACAGCCCGCAGAGCGACAACCTCACATATTTAAACTGTAGGTTCACTGACAGTATGAATCAGCGTCGATGTGTAGCATGAGGCAGACAGAATAAGATAGTGAAAGTGTGTATAAAAAAAAAAAAAAAAAAAAAAAAAAATTGTTTTTCCATTTTCTTTTTTTACACCATCATTGCTCCAGCATGAAATGCTGTAATAGTCAACAAGGATTTACAGGCAGCTTTAGAGCCTCAAGAGGCTGAAACATCTTGCCTTAATAACTTTGACTCTTTTTTTTTCCTTTTTTTTTGCCTAACCCTACATTTAAATTTATATTGAGCAGAACGCACTGTATGTACTGTGGTTGAACAATAATGTGAAGATATGAAGGGAAACGTTGGCACAGAACAAAAAAATACCACACAGCGTAGTTGCTGACGCTGTGACTCTGCTTCAAAGGCACTGCATTATTTTAAAACCTTTCATTTTCATTTCTTTCAGGTTACTTCCTGGAGTTGCTGAACCGTTCTGCGCTTAACCTACAGGAGAGTTTCACTGCGACTTGGGGGGCTTTATATGTCCGGAACTCACAGGTCTTTTCTGAGCTGTACATGGATTTGAGGCACTACTATCGAGGCGCCAACGTCAACCTGGAAGATGTGCTCAACGATTTCTGGGCCAGGCTGCTGGAGAAGCTCTTCTACCACGCAAACAGGCAATACTCCATAAGTACGACCAGCTTCTTTTGTAGAACACCAAATTATGAAGTAATTTGTGGATTAACAGTGCATCACTAACAGAAAACACTCTTCACATCACTGAGAAGTGTACATAGGTAAAATAGAGCACAAAACATGGCCTGGCTTTGGCATCGTCTGTGATAATATCGTTTTCATTCTGCTTGTATAGATGTAGAGATTGCCTTATGTTTCAAGCAAGCAAAAAAACGTTTGCTCGTGTATCTTGGTTGCAGGTGAGGACTACCTGGAGTGTGTGTCCAAGCAGATAGACACACTGCGGCCCTTCGGAGACGTACCTCGTGCCATGAAGATGATGGTCACGCGCACATTTGTAGCAGCACGTTCCTTTGTTCAGGGACTGGTTGTCAGCGGGGAGGTGGTGCGAAAGGTGTCCCAGGTAAGGCCTTCAAATCTTCAGTTTCTTTCACATGTTTTTACCTCTTAGTTTTACGCGGTATCCTCCCATCTGCACATAACTCGGGTTTCTCTCCTTCCCTTAGATTATTTTCCCGTTTATGCACAGTTTAAAGTTAATGTTTTTGATGCAAGGGACTTACTGACTCATGTAACATTTAACTGCTGTCCAATCTTCTGAAAAGCTAATATTCCCTTACACTGCATGTTAATTGGTTTTATTCTGTGATAGGCTTGGCTGTCTTTCTTTTGAAATAACCAGTCTTCCGACTACACACTAACACACACACACACACACACACACACACACACGCACGCACACAGGCCCCTTTTTATTACTCTGTGTACATTAGGTCAAGCTGTGGCAGATCAATTTGGTGGAAACCAGGGGCTTCATGTGGTAAGGCTCAGAAAATCTACCCTTGCACCAACAGTTAATGCCGGCTCCGCACTGAAAAAGGCCATGTGGAGGTTTGATATCTCCCAAGAGAAATTTTCTCCTTTGTGTAAAAGGCAAGAATAAGGTTAAGATCAGATCATGACTGAATAATTATTCAAACTCCTGAAAGGGGTAGTCAGCATTTATACCGCAGTGAAAAACATCTCCAGTCAGGCTTTGAGATATAGACTACCAGTCAAAAGACACTTTCCTATTCATTTGAGTGAATTCATTTGAGAAAGAGTGTCCATACTTTTGGCTGGGAGTATATATACATCCTTTGACATAACAAACGCTGCACTGGATTTGAAAAATGCAAACAATTACCTTGTTGAACTGTTAGAAGGCCGGACTGCATGACAGCATTACAAGACCAAAAGCAAGACTGTGTGACTGCATGGCCGCACATGTGGATACATGTCAAAGAAAGAATCTATGTGATCCGTCTCCTATTCACTCTGGTGTTCTTGCTATCACTGTGGATGGTACGTACGCCTGCCCTAGGCTATCTTTCTCTGGTACTCTTTGGTCCAGAAATAGGTGCAGCATCTCAAACCTGCACCTCAGGGGTCTTGGGGATATGTCAATTAAGTGCCTGCCCAGCAAAATCTGACACATCCACAGCCACAGCAGGGTAAAATCAGGGATCAGGGATAGCTGTAAACACAGTTCATCCAGCAAAGAAGTTAGTAGGTGAATACAAAGACACAGCATGGCAGTGACAGCTAAAACTCTTTGGTCGGGAGTTATAGCACTAATATTGCTAGCATAACTTTGCTGTGGACATTTAGTACTTGACTTAGACATAAGCAAAGAGTTGAGTGAGGCTTCAAATTATCATGGCTTGCACATTATGTTGAAATTGCTATTTTGTGATTTGTGGCACATGGCTATGCCCCTGGGTCGGCCAGAGTGAGTTAGGACTCTGGTTTTACAGTTTAAGTGATAAGCATCTCTCTATTCGTGAGCACAATGCAACGCAAACACACATCCACACAACTTATTCATTCATCTTCAACTGCTTATCCATTTCCGGGGCGTGGAGGGTACTGGAGCCATTCCCAGCTCACCCTGGGACAACCACTCACACTTACTGTCACCGATGACCCTAAACATGCATGTCTTTGGATGGGGGGAGGAAACCAGATTACCTGGAAGAAACCGTCACACGCACGCTGAGAACATGCAAACTCCACACAGAAAGGCCCCAGGCCAGGAACCGAACCCACAACCTTCTTCTTGTGGATAGCCAGCGTTAAATACCGCAATCCACAGAACTCATCATAAAATCATTCCCCTCCAATGGTGATGAACATTTCCCCCATGTGGCTACTTTCTCACCTGATGCTGTTGTGGTTGTGTAGAGGAATAGTAAACAATGTGTTCATTAAACTGGCTTGGTGGGAGAAAATGTGCAAATAATGCTTGACTTTTTTTTTTTTTTCTTTTTTTTTTAACAAAATTGCAAAATGTCATCCCAGCACTAATGCCAGGGCACTGGAGCAGCTGCCACTCAGAATTAGGTCATGGGCTAGCGTGTGTCCTATTTGCATACACATCAAAAGTCTTAAGGAAAGCAAAAGAAGCAAGAACAATCACAGTTGGCACATTAGATCAATCTCTGTAAAAGGGAATTTCCAGACTTGGTCGATAGCACTGCACTGCCCTTTTGTCTCTGAGTCATGCAAATCAAAGTTGGTTTAGTACAATTAGATTACACTAAGTACAGGCTTTAGTAAACTGTTCAATTTCATATTCGATTTCAAATTTCTAATTTGTGTGTCAGATCATACTGATATCTTCATCAGCACACAAGCAGCTCCATGTTGTACTTACACGGATTGAAGTGGGTTTGTGCTGGGAACAAACAAGAAAGTGAATAAAAAAACTAGAGCAGAAGATTAAGAAAAGGCTGTGATGAACTCCCGCATCCTCTCTGGTCCCTCAATAGTTTATCCTCCTTCCTCTCCCTGTAAATTGTATTCCATCATTTCTGTTGATATTTCCCAGAGCTCTGTCCTGCGCTGTCTTTTGTCTCCTTTTAGTGTGAATAGCTTCATATACTAATTTGAATCATAGCTTTCCCTTCTTTTCCTTTGTAATTCTAACTTTGATTGATTAGGCCCTAATGAGACAACTGCTCCTATTTATAGCTATGTGTTGCCACTTAAAGGGCCCAGTGACTGAAGATGTTTACTCCATGCTGCTCATGGAGCTATTACACAGCTTGAGAGCAAAGCAGTAGAGGATAAGACGCAGCTCTCTCTGTGTAAGTGTGTACTCCAAATGTCATCCGCAGAAGTCTGCGTTTGCTGTCAACTTAGAAAAAACATGTCATGAATCTCTGCCATGCATTAGTTTGATTAGCCATGAAAAATAGGAGATGTAAGTGAAACGTGATGAAAGAGGAACCTAAAAGGAGGCTCGGAATAGAGCAAAGGAGAGCAGAGTGCATGAAAAAACGGAATAATTATTTGATAGGAAAAGGGATTTCAGATATAAGATGGAGTCTTTCCTTCTGGTACAATATTAATTCCTCTGGGCTGCACCAGTTGCTGTATCTTTAACTTTTTCTGGACTGTTTTATTCCCTCTGGAAGAGGAGTAGAGGAAGTAGGCCACGCACAACATAGCTCACTGTGGAGGCAAGGAGTCTGGATGAGTTGGAGCTATAACATTGGGGGGAGGAGTTGCTCACATATCCATTCTAATTACAGAGGAAAGAAGAGCCAAAAGAGAGATAGGTGACGCGTGTCGATAAGGCCATGATGCTCCAGGCCATATGTGTTTAAAATGTAACACAAACAGGCCAAAGAGCCTGTAAACACCAAAGAGGGCAATTCAAACGTAGAACTTGATTCGAATTAGGCCAGCGTGAGTGAGGTGTGTGTAAATATTTAATATGATAGCATACACTGTGTCTTCATTAATGCAGCTAATCAAGAGATGATAGCTCTGTCTAGAAAGATCATCAACAATTTGATAGGCAATTAATCATTGAAGCAGAACTTCCATCCACATCCACTTTCTAAAAAGTGATGAACGGCTGTTGTTGGGTTTGTTTGTTTTGTTTTTTTTTTCCTGTTTAATGTATAGCTGAATTAACTCTCACTATTGGGTGGGCAAATCAAATGTGTTGAAGATGTTCCCCCGTACTCCTGAGTTTAATTGATTGTTTTCATTTCAATTTTGTTTCAAGAAAAGCAAGAACAAATTGGCCATTAATGAAAACAATCGTTGGCTGCAACCCAAATCTTGAGTAATAATCCTGGGTCTAATTTGTCAGCCCCACCCTCACAGTGTCTGGTACACCGCAGCTCAAAGGTTACTTAGGAAGTTGTCGACACTGGAGCAGTTAATGTCTGTTTAGTCTTGCCTGGGATTCCCAGTATGAATGCTGTATGGATGATGTAACCGAAACTAAATTAGTGGCTGTTTCTGTAATGAGTATTTAATTGTTTCCACTCCCCTGCCAACACCCCATGGTGGATGTTGTAATTTTTTTTTTTTTTTTTTAACATCCCCTTATCACTCTCATTTTCAGGCATTCTCCTCACTTATCTAAGCGCACTTCCCTCAATTTTTTTCTCTCCCCTCACCAAAAAACCATTTTCCTTGACTCATCCCCCAGCTAATGAGCGGTAGGGCAGAAAAGGAGTGCAAGAGCTGACTCATGTCTCATAAGGGTTGAGATGAAGCCTTGGAACGTGGTCGTTACTGTTCTGTGTCACTTATTTCTCTATATGCTGCCCCCTTATGAAGTCTAGATTTAATTTAAAGTTGAAATGAGCTGCTTTTGCCTTATATTGATATGAATATATACGACTAACTGTGGGAGATGAAATAAATTATAAAAAGAGCAAAAAACTGCCATACAAATCTTACACCATGAAGTAAATATATGGGGGAGCTGACTTTGTTAAGAAGATTATATCTATCAGTTCCTGAGAATTCATTTTTGTCTGAAAAGGAACATGTCCTGTCCCGGTCCCATCAGAGGGACTGGAATCCAAAAAGCTTAACAGGTCTGTGAAATGTTATTTTCCCACCTGGTCCTTATAGTTGTTCCTTTTCTGCTGTATATTTGTTAAAACCCGGTTTTAACTGTGACTTTGCTGTTAAGGAGAACAATTTCCAGGAAAAGCATCAGGCTGGCCCAGATGTCAGCTTAGAGGAGCTTTGTATGCGTAGCTGGGCTCGTTCCATCTCTCTCTCTCTCTCTCTCTCTGTCTGTCTCTCACACATACACACAGATACACACTTCCTGAGGTTTTGCATGCATAGTTGTTCTCTCTTGTGAACAGAGCTTACTGGTATTAACCCAGTTTCACTTTTTCATGCATCAAGGCTCTTTCCAGGGGGAGCAGCGTTGTGGGATAGAGAGGGAAATGGAGGAGGCAGGAGGGATGGAGTGAGGGGCTGAGAATACTTGTATGAATGTCAGGGCCTTTTCATCGCATGTGAAACAAAAAACGAATTCTCCCAAAGTGGTTTCCAAGGAAACTGTGCTGAATGTCTAGTGCAAATTGAAAAAAAGGTCACCGTAGGAGGTGACCTCCCACAGTTCTGTGACTGTCATTGTCTGGCAAAAGAAATTTACATCTTCACATCCTATTGAATCTAAACGATTTTCTTTGACTTATTTTTTTAAATTCCTCTGTACAGAGCTTTTCACAGTTGAAGTCATGAAATGTACAGCTGTTAACAGTTTTTTCTTTGAGACTCTTAGATCATATGTGTATGACTAAACAGTCATTTTTCATCCAGGTGGTGTACATTTATTCTTGTCTGCATGCTACCTCAGGTGCAGCTGAGCCAGGAGTGTATGCGGGCCACAATGAGGATGACTTACTGTCCCCACTGCCGGGGCATGGCCTCCGCCAGACCTTGTGCCAACTACTGCAGCAATGTCATGAAGGGTTGTCTGGCCAACCAGGCCGACCTCAACACCGAGTGGCGCCATTTGGCAGGTGGGCTCAGACGTTCACCCAACAACATGATCTTACATTGAATTGTTACTTTGGACAGTTGAATTATTCAACCAACCCTAACGAATATGAAAGTTCATGCTAACCCTACTTCCTGTCTTTGTAGAAACCATGATGCAGGTGGCGGATCGCTTTGATGACCCATCTGGTGTGGATAGCGTGCTTCTCACCCTTCCAGTTCGCATTTCAGAAGGCATAATGACCATGAATGAAAATTTACAGACCATCAACAGCAAGGTCAGAACATACCTAGAGCTTTACAAAGCTGGTAAAAATAAATCCTGAATCCAGACATATACAGAGCTAAAGCAGCATTACACCTGAATATCCCTGATATTACAATATTTGAAGAGTACTGATCTCAGATTAAACTTGACTGCTCTGCACATGGCTACTGAACTGGTCAAAGACACAATTTAAAAACCTGTGCAGACCATTACCAGACTGAAAAGACATTAGACTGCTGTGTCAGTATATATGGTGGTCTTTTTTTTTTTTTTTGTCACAATGTGATCATTTCACATTCAGGGACACCATCCATCCGTGTGTGTCATATTAAATAAGGTGATAAGGTGACATCATTTATGTTATTAGCACAACTATCAGGTGTGAGCAGCGGTTATCAATTTACGTCAAAAGCTGCTATTTTCTGCAAAAGTACCTTTCTTTCTTCCTTTCTTTTTTGCCGTTTGGCCAAATTCACCCTCTGATCTTTTGCTGTGGAACAGATGTCCATCTTTAGAAAACTGAATTCATCAGACATAATTTAGGAAAGGCCCACACCTGTGTATATAAGGTCAGGACAAACAGCAATAAACCATGAAGTCCGACAAACTCCCTGTGGCCCTCTGCTATAATTATGTGTGCTGAGCTCAGAAAACACTTGATGTGATGCGCGTCACTCAATGCACTCACAAATCAGACTTCAAAAAATGCTGTAACCTAAACTGACAGCTGTGGGATTATTTGTTTATTTGTTTAAAGCACGCCTACGCAGTTCCAATAAAACCGATTAGCTGATTGTTGGTTATTTAGTCATGAATATTTAATGTTATGGAGAAACAGAAAAAAATGTAGGAGCTTTAAAATATTCATGGCATTAAATCTTTGCGAATAGGAGAAGGAACAAAAAAAAAAAATATTCTGTCTCAAGAACATATTTTAGCAAACTAATGATACATTGTCATACATCTTCTCACTGGGCTAGCTATAGTTATCTTCAGGGTACGTAGGTTGTTAAGTTAAGGGAGTTAGTCACTGAGTCGGCTCCATTTTTTTGTAGCACAAGTTTCTTGTGTTTACCTTGAATTCATCTAGATGCAGACTCAAACAACACATGGGTTTGACCCTGAGCCTCTGCTCACCATGTTAGCTTTTTGCCCTCACTTTATTTGTACATTTAACACCTACCTTGCCTCCAAATCAATGCTGTTACTAAACTCCATTTTCCTGATTTCAACTGAGGGATTTGAGTCATGCCAGAGACCATCAGCAAAGCATTTACTTCACTGCTTAAAGCTGTCTCAGCCACAGTTTTTTATGATTCTTAAAAGACACCGGCAGCTCTAAAAATCCAATTGAGCAATCTGGGGAAGGTGGAAAACTGTGTAGATGGTGATGGAATCGACAAAAGCATCTTCTGTGCTGGGTTCCTGTTAAACGATCCTGATGGCCTGAGGTAAGCCGTACTCTGGCGGGCCGCCTGTGACCTGCTTCAGTATGGTAATCACACACAGCTTCAGCTTCTGATCTTCATCTCCAGGGGAAAGTGTTGTGTTGATCCCTCAGAGGTCAGTTGATGGCCGTAGCGTCGTGTTATGGAGGACAAACCGAGGGGCAGATTATCTCCTATTTACACAAACTGCTTACATTAAAAGCCATATGTCGTGTGATGTACAAACCCCATAAAAACACTCACTTTGCCAGGTAGACCTAGTAAAAACTCACAACACGCATGTGTATTTAGAATTGTACCAGTCAATGCTATATTTTTTAAATAATTCAACCAGCTGTTAACCACACAACACAGCAACTCTGTACCGACAGACTTGATTTAAGGCTTTGTAGACAAACATTGCATTCTTACATGTGAAGGTTTAAAGGGTGGAGGCTCCTCTAAGCAAACCAGATTGGATGACAGATTGACTGCAGTTTTACTGTATTCCCTGAGCTCTATTTACAAATGTAACCCCCACAGGGAGAAGCAGTCTCTGAGCTGTGAATCATTGCGTGTGAATGATTCTGTTGTTGACTCTTCATTCAAATAATCAGCACCACTGGTGGTTATTAGTTTTCCCTTAGGTCAACATCTGCATAGATAAGAAACTAAAAGGGTTCAGTCTTAGCAACACCGACACCAATAATGATCCAGAGCATGGAATACATACGGTGGTCGGAGAGAGTAACGTTTCCAGAACTTTTTAGACGCCTTGCAGTTTGAGTCATTATTTGTAAATATTGATGGTGGAGAAGAGAGGTGAGTCAGTTTGTTTACTTAACCCCTGTGTTAAATCCTTTCCTTCTCGTGTACAGGTGTGTGACATAAGAAATAAAGTAACGTGAATAAAAGAGAGCAGGAAAGTTACTGGGAAATAATAAATCTTGTCCATCATATCAAGGGTCACTGAGGCGTCACCTGTCCTGTAGGCTTAATGCGACTTATGTTTTTATTTGTTACTTTAGTATGTCACTCACGGATGTCTTGTTTCTCTATGTCTGTCTTGCCTTTTCCTCAATGTCTCCCGTCCCCCAGCTGTTCCAGACATGTGGCAACATCCGAGAAGGCGGATTCAGCAGCACAGCAGTTGATGATGCCATGAAGGGTGGCAGGGTTACAGTAGAGGACAAGCTGGACGCCAGTTCGACTACAATACAAAAACTGGTAAGCATTTATGTGACCGAGTCTCCTCAAAGACTTTCTAAAGGCCTGATCTGTTCCATTCATAGTGGAGGCTGTGACGTTGCAGCCTTTGCTCATCATGGTTCAATTAAACCCCTCTTGTTGTTAATTTCACCTTTACACGATGGGAATAAATTCATGGAAGGATGAATGATTCTGGTGATGAAGCACTGCAGTTGGCTTTTGAGGCAGCAGCAGTTTTTCTTTCCCCGCTGTTCAGGCAGACCATCAAGCTGTGATTTTGGGCAAAGAATAAAAGCTGACAAATCTGTTCTCATCGTCTTTGCCTCAGGTGACTGATGTTACTGCAAGACTGAGGGACTTGCAGTCGTACTGGGTTTCTCTTCCAAATCTGCTCTGCAGTGACAGAGTGGCCACTGGAACAGGGGCCGAGGACAAGTGTTGGAACGGCATGAACCGTGCCAGGTAGGATATTTAAATCTAAAAACACCTATTTAAAACTAATTTAACAGGGTATGTGAACTGTTCAACAAAACCAGCAGTCCCATTCATTACTGCAAATATATCCTCCAAGATTGGTACAAATTTTTGATACATCTAACTGATCTTCTAGACTTTTTTTGAAATGAGAAAAGCAGTAAAACCTATTCATGCTTAATTTAATGCACTTGGTGCTCTGCTGTTTCAGCTGTATTTGCTCTGCTTTGACCAGAAGTTCATGCTGGCTAATGTTAGTTAATATTAAACTTTTTAAACTTTACATTAATACTGCTAACGTATATGAATTGGTTAATTTTATCATTTTGTGAATCATATTTTCTGGTCAAGGATTATATTTCAGCTTTTTTCACGCAATCACAAAAACGCTTGTCATACCTTACCAGGAGGTACATTGGTTGGTTCCTGCTTGTTGAGCCATTCCTTTTACTTCCAGTCTGGTCCTTTTCCTTTCGTTCTTTTCACCTTAGTCAAAACAGCTTTTTATAGTAGGCTACTGCTATTAACTGTGATGAGATGATTTCAGACTGTGTTTCACATGTGTTCCTGTGTTCATGTGTTCCAGGTACCTTCCCGAGGTGATGGGCGATGGCCTGGCTAGTCAAATCAACAACCCAGAGGTGGAAATCGACATCACCAAGCCAGACATGACAATACGCCAGCAGATAATGCAGCTGAAGATCATGACGCACCGCCTCAAGAATGCTCTCAATGGCCAGGACGTGGACTTCCAGGACACCAGTGTGTATTTTTACCTCCACAGCCCACAAGTCTCTACAGCATGTTCGCAGATGACTCACTGATGAGTCAAAGAAAATTAGTCAAAATGAAGAAAATTCTAAAAAAAAAAAAAATTCGACTTTACAGGGAATAAACAACTAAGTTTCTGTACATCAGTGCACATCTAAGTACATAGAAATGCTTTCAAAATAGCCCAGGGAGTACATCTGAAATAAAGATGAAGGTATAAAAACATGCTCTTCATAAATAAAAGTGACTTTTTTCATATTTTGTACCAGTACAAATAATACAAATTTTCTGGGATTTATACCTGAGTTAGTCAAACATATATTTTGTGCTAGTAGATAAGCAAATAGTGTGTAAACATAGTACATTTAATATTTGAAATATACACAGATGATCATACCCTAACTATCTGTCCATAGGTGACGATGTCAGTGGTTCGGGCAGTGGCATGTGCACTGAGGAAATGTGTTCCCGAGGCCCACGCCTTGTCGACCTCGTCACTGAAACACCAAGACGCTACCCCCTCCCTCCAGAGAACAAGAGGGTGAAAGCCTCGGCCAACCAGAACCTCCCCTGCACTGCTATTTACCTGCTTTCACTGCTCATGTTACTGCTCCGGCGATAATTGATGGGGAATCTGCCGACTGGGACTGAGTTGGGGACATGGGGTTGGGAAGAGTCTGAAAGGGGATGTGGGAGAAGTTTGGGGGTTAGTTACTTTGCCAAAACTAAACAAGTATACGGAAAGAACAACAACAACAAAAAAAAAATAATAACTTGGATGGACTTTGCTTTGGTTTTGGATTAGAACAAAATGGAATGACAACTATTCATAAATGTTTTGGTTCTGCTCTGGTCTTTTATTTCTTGCTATATTATGACACCATTAGAGCTGGTCTTTGCATCATCTAATGTTTTTCTTTCTCTGAGATTATATCTGTACCTAAGACATGTGTAAGACTTTATAGCTAACAGTAAGTTGGTGTTGACACCATGGGGAGAGGGAGAGCGGGGCTTTGCAGTGGCACTCAGATACGTATTTGTTATTTCCACTCTCTTATAACAGCACTCGCGTTCAGTAGAATTATTTATTTATTAATAACTCACGATAGACCCCCAATATTTATAGTGATTAAACAAAATTAGATCAAATATAATGATAATTACTGTAACTGGAGGATAATCTGGACATCACACCCACCATGCCTCTTGATGCGTTAAGCCCTGTAATATCATTACACTTACACACTTTCTAACAGCAGAGATGAGAGCCCTACACATCAGCACTTTTTCCCATTCAAGCTGTAATAATAGCCGTCATCACATTCACACTGACATCATTGTCTAATAAAGGAGTAACATGACCCACCATCCTCCACTCCATCCATCCACTCATCCCTACATTCCCTCTGGTCCGACCCCCCTCCCTGCTTAAGCACATCTCCTCCTCTCACCAAACCCTGCGGGCAGAGTCTGATCAACTCGACAGTCTGGTGTAAGCAAAAGACGTGCTAGGTCGGGCCAGGTCGGGCCAAGTCTCCGATGACAACAGGTTCCCACTATAGAGCGCCGTATGTGGAGTTGGAAGGTGGGTAGGGAGGTCGGTTTAAGATGGCCGTCACAGCAAAGGATTGACAATACATGGTTTCGGAAGCGTGTAGCAGAACAGAAATCCACACAAAAGCAGAAATGTGGCTGTCATGTAGCGCTCTTTTTTTTTTTTTTTTTTTTTTTTCCTTCTTTTTACAGTATTTCTTTTATGTGTATCGCTGAACAAAAGTATAACATGCATAATTTTGTGCGCTCCCCGCAAAGGCCCAGTATTTCTGTGAGTAGCATAATAATTGCAATCTGCATGGTCTTCTGTTTTTGGTCTAATTGCAGCAGAGATTCATATCACAAAGTCACACCGCGCACTTGTTTGACTGTTTCGATGGCAGACACAGCAGTGTACATATTTTTGATTGCTTCTTTGTCGCTTTCCGGAGAAAAGAGCCCATTCGGTATTGCAATTTTATAGTGGCCATATCATTGTATGCTTTAACTCTTAATACCCTCATCATCTGCCATAGTGTATTCATATCTACCTTCATTTTACTGCAACTTTTCTATATTAGTGCCTCTTTCCTCCCACCCCCGACTCCCTCTACCCATCTCCCAGCTCATCAGTTATTATGACCTTTAAAGCGATCCTCATGCTTCTACATGATGGCTAGGCAATATGACAATGACACAGTGCTTCATTATGTGTCAACGTTAGTGGAAATGTTGTGGAGACACAATGCAAGGCTTTTCCTGATGAGGAAAACACTGGGAAGGAAACATGTACCACATTTTAATTGAAAGAAATGTCAAAGCTCTCATTTAAGAAGGCTGTGTGCAGTACGACGGGACAACGCTTGCGTGTGTACATGTTTTAGTGTGTTTACGTGTGAATGTGTGTAGTTGTCTTGGCTTGATTGAGCAAAAGAGGGGATGGACGATAGAGCCTTTATAAATCTTGTTTGGATGCCACAGAAATGAAATGTATTAAAATGTATCAACTAACATTGTATGCTAGAGTGCTATTCAACTGACAGCAATGGGAGATTAATGTAGCTCATTTGTCCAAACTGGTATTTTCAACCTACTACTGTAATAACTCACAATCTCCATTGATGGAATCTTTACCTGTCACTGTTGTATGTTAAAGAGAAATGGACTGTGGAGGGAAAAGATGGACATCATTGCTTCAGTTGTACACTGGGACAATCCACTATAATTCATTTTGTGAAAAAAAAAAAGAAAAAAAAAAAGAGATCTATACACACAGGACGGTTGGTAATGCTGCAGATCCAGTTAAGTAGTTTTGGGCTCTGTCAAAGTTGGACAAGCACATCTCTTAGATACTTGCTTAATTGCTGCTGTGGAAATTGGAGGTTGAGGTTGTTGTTATGTATGTTACTTGACAGGTTATTTTGATGGTATTTTCAGTTTTTGACATGCTTTATTAATGACTGCTTCGTTGCTCTGTGTATGCATGTTTATGTGCGGACGTGCGTTTTTCTCCTTAGTCCCTGGTTAACGAAATCTGCCTGTGACTGCCTTTGACACTCTATATAAGGTTGGGGTCAATCTTGAGATTTCAAAAGACAGATATAATGATATTCGACATTCAACTCTGTAACCATTTCTCAAAAAAAAAAAAAAAATCTCAATTTGAATGTGAATGAAGACAAAATGCCCGGTGAAGCATGAGAAATGACTCCAACTTTCATGGTGACATTCCAATTCAACGACAACTTGCGACTTTCGACTCAAAACTTGAGTTTCACTGACTGCCTCACAATGTCATTGGCTGAAATTTGCACAAACCCGCCCCGCCCCTGTAACCGTCACCGTCCCCACCCCTTCTATTTCTTCCTTCACCTTACGATCCCATTAATTTGGTGCTCAAGTCCCCGTCCCTTTTATAAAACCTGCACTTTTATGAGGCCAATAAACGGCATTGTCTGCACAAAGACATCACAAGATGGTCAATCGATGCGTGAGTCAACACCTTCCAGGAACGACTATTGATTGGAGATGTGTGAATGCAGATAGATATGGCCCAGGAAAACGTCCCCTCTTCAACTACAGTGAAACAGTGTAAACACACAGCCCCTGAATGCAAGAGGGAGCAGGAGAAAGGTTTAATCTAGAGCGCTGATCTCAAATTAGTGTTTTGCACCTCAATCCTGCCCTCATTTATTACCTCAGGTGGCAAAAGGAAAAATGCAAAGCTGATTATCCGACCATTTAAAACAACTTTTTTTCTACACTGTGTTGAGTATCGGGAGCATTTCTGTAAGGTGCCAATTTATGAGGATAAAAAGTACATTTCATTTTCTTGTTTTTATTTACTTCAAGTTTGTTGTTACCAGAAATCTATGGAGAGTTTGTGCCAATGGTCAAGATAGATGCCAGAAAGAGGTCGAAAAAATACAAATGTCTCATTTGCTGTTGTACCTGAAATCTTGTGTCAATTATATACATTGTAAGATTTTCAACATCCTTGTGTCCATTTTTATGCTTTTGTGTGTGTGTGTGTGTGTGTGTTTTCTACTCTGAGAAACTAAGAAAAGAAGAGGGGTTGATTGATTAGGTAGATCTAAGAAGTTTGAAATTATATTCATAAACAACTTAGCTGATTGATCTCGATTTTTCTGAGGGCAAAGACGTAGAGGCTCTTCTTCAAATGTGCCATCTGTTGAACCACCACGGGGGCACACTGCCACCTAAAGAAGGGCCAATGTGCCTCAGTGATGATGTCAGAGGTGACAGCTGCAGTCTGGTGTTGCCACACAGGAACACAAAGTGCTTTGTCTTGTTTTTGTGTGCTCGACAATGAAATGATCATCCCCCTCAGGAAGGTTTTAACGAGGTGTACTCGACCATGATCCTATGGGAGAAAAGTCACACTTCACGTAGACCGCTGTCACAGACAAAGCATTTCAAATATGACCACAGAAGTGTGGTCAACTGTGTTTCTTTGGGTGAAACAGTGCAGGCTAATATTTGTATCGCTCTCATCAGGCTGCAAATTACAAGAGCTAGAACATCTCACAGATGGGTCATGGCAGCAATATTTAACAGAGATTATGAATATTAAAGTATATCTCTTATTAAATCTCAAGTGCCCCCCTCTCTGCCTCCAAACAGAGCTGAAATGAACAGAGCCAGTCCTTGTCGTTTGACCTTGTTCACACCAGCATGTCTAATGTCGTGGCACAGGGATTCAAAGACAAACTCAAACTGCGGCCCAAATAAATGTAATTATCCCAGCACTGCCTGACTTTTTTATTTTTATTTTATTTTATTATTATTATTTTTTTCATTCCACAGAAATCAGTCGTCATCCTCTTGCAGTTGTCTCCCCGCAGCAGCTGCTGCTGCACACATATAAAGGGGAGCCGGACTCAGCTATTGATTGTGTCCAAGCCTCTTCATCTTCCCTCTCACTCACAGCACACACAACTGCGCAAATACGCGAGAGTTATTCTCAGCCTTTTGGCTTTTAGCTTGCCCTTTGCTTCACAGCAGTTTTCTAACTGACCGCCTCACAACCTTACATGGTCTTCTTATTTGAAATATCAGCTCAATGGGGCAAAACACTTGTCAATAAAAATCTCCTCAGCTCACTATACCTCGAACTGCTTTGCATTCAGGCCCCATCTTGTCTCACAATAACATTCTACCGGGATTGTGTACTTAATACCTCGTGAAATCCAATGAAATACTTTATTCTCAGGATTGAATGGAGGGTAACGACATACTGCATAAAACTTTAACCACATTCCCATTCCAACTTACTGGATAGCTGAATTAGCACAAAGAAGTGTAATATCTGGAGCAGTGGAGAAAATTGGATTCCTCCCTTTTACCCTCCTGAGCAGCAGGTGCCATGATAAACCTACCAAATCTTTTAATGCCACTTCAGAAGTGAATGTTTGGTGAAACGTGGCTTTTGGAGTCTTTATCCTACTGCCTCAGTTTCTCTATACCATGTATTTGAATATGGAATAGGCTGCCCAAAAATGTGCACAGGTTTTTTGACGTCATGATTTCAAAGGGAAAGATCCATTGTCATTGTTACTATTAATGTCAAGCCTGAAATATGAGCCCCAAAATACTGAGAGGCAAATTTCCTCATGTGGCTACAAAACAGTAATGTTCCTCTTCTGCCTTTTGGCTTATTAGACATATTCTCCCACTCTTTTCTATGTTTGATCTGCACTGGAATTGAATTGAACTCCCCCCCCCCCACTCTCTACCTCTACCCCTCCTCCTCCCTCTATGTTTCTCTCTCTGATATCGAGCTGTCAATGTTTAACATCAAGTCTTATAATCAAGATCAAGGGCTTCACATCATTGCTTCAGTCAGATGACTGAAAATGAGATGGGTCAAATAACGGAAAGCTCAGTCAGTTACACTTCCCACTCAGGTTGCACAGTATGTATGCATTTACTGCCACCCTGTGGGGAAAAGGATTTATTACATTTGAATGAAAATTAGAAAATGAGGAGTCTCCAGCTGTAGGTTATGTTGTGCAATCTAATAAATATGATGATAATAAACCCAGAACCGAGGCCTCAGCTTCAAAAGGATTTTTTCTTGCATGGTGTGACTGACGTTGTTGGGGATTATATACAGCCTATATAATTTTTTTATTTAGATAGATGACCCTGAAATAAATATTGGAATATGCAGACATTGTATTGAGTTAAATGGTAACATTTATATAAGTCATGGCTAACTGTCCTGCAGGTTTAATGCACTCTGTTGGAATCTTGGATAAGTCACATGAGACTGTAGGGAGAGAGGCTTGACCCTACGAGACAAAGAAAGAAAAGGTCACGCATTTCACTGATTTGCAACCACCACATGGAGCCTTTCTGTGTTTATATGTTCAGGTTAATCCGTGACTCCGGCCCATCTGCAGCTCTGGAGGACAAGCAGAATAGATGATGGATGGGTGGCTGGACACATTTTTAAAGGTTTTTGTGTCCAAGTTGTAGCCAACACTCAAATTCAATGAATCAACTGGAAAAGGGTTTAGTTAGGATTTATATTATCCCCTGACTTTCTTCTGCTTTCTTTTGCAGGATTCAGTTCCTACCTGTCACCAATGGGGGTAGATGTTGCCTCAGCAAAGTCCTGCAATGGGTATCTGAATGGCGGATTCTTCACACATTTTGTGATTGCTAATGTTTCTCTTTCACCTCTCTAAAACAGTTGTTTTTAGTCTTTAAAGGTCTGGGAGAAAGTAAACTGAACAGTGGTGAACAAATAGGAACTTACTCAATAAATATACCCCTAACACTGCGATAGGAGGAACTGGAAGTCGCCCTCTCAAGCGATGGCACCAAATCTTTTGTGTTATTTTCTGGTGACGTTTTAGAACATTGTGTGCTCCTATAACTTTAAAAAGCCAACACGTAGAATCATGAGGCGCTGACCAGAATACATACACAAGCAATGCACATGACCTTTTCTGTTTCAGCTGATGGGGTTTGATGTCTGGCCCTGCCATAGACACACACACACACACACACACACACACACAAACACACACACAGACTGCACGGCAGCTGCTCTAAGTCAGCACCACTGACAGGTAATGATAGAAAGTGTCTGCCTTTGCAGCAACACACTTTATTTTTCAGTCAGCTTTTATTGCCAGCGCAAATTGCTGAACATTGCCTCATAGATATAAAACGCTATATCGTGATACTGGCAATGGGATTTGGAGACTAGTGGTGTGTCGTTTGTGAACGAGTCGTTCATTTTGAACTAATATTTTGTATGACGCGCGAGTAACAAGTCATCTCAGTGAGTGATTTGTTCTTTTTTTCTCTGGTCATTTATTGGGCTTGATTAGGAAAGGCACACACTTTTATTTGGCCTTAGTTTGTCCGTTTATTTATTTTAGACTCTTTTGCACTTTGAAATAGCGCTATTATTATTTTATCTTGACTTGTCACTCGACTGTTTGAGAGCCCTATTGAATCTGTTGGATTTTGTCTTTATTATTTCACCTAAACAAGAACCTTCTTAGCAGCCTAAACATGCCCCAAAACTTAGAAACAGGTGTGGCCCCTGGCCTGTTGATCGTTTCTTGCAGTTTCAATTACTGTTGTTTTCATTTGACTCATTCAAAAACGTTAATAATAATAAAACAAAAAGCAGCAGAAACACTAAATAATGTTCATGTT
This sequence comes from Echeneis naucrates, assembly GCF_900963305.1. Taxonomy (NCBI): domain Eukaryota; kingdom Metazoa; phylum Chordata; class Actinopteri; order Carangiformes; family Echeneidae; genus Echeneis; species Echeneis naucrates. The sequence continues at coordinate 11,061,769 of NC_042527.1, read as the reverse complement.
TTTATTTGGACATTTATAGCTTAGACAGTTCCAACAACAGATAAGTTAAGAGCTCTTGTCACCAAGATTGAGAAACCCAACAAGAGCAAACACTTCAGTGCTACAGTGGCAAGGAAAAACTCCCTTTAAGGGGAAGAAACCTCTGGCAGAACCGGGCTCAGGTTGGTAACATGAAGAGTCTTGATAAATTTGGGGTTGGTGGACGGGGGGGTGGTTACTGTGTGGGTGGAGCAGCAGTTGGCAAGTGGGTGGGCTGTTGGGTAGTTGAGTTGGATCGCTCCTTTCTCGGTCTAAAGATGGAAGTCAGTGTCTTCTGCACTCTGCGGAAGAACTTGTGAAATGCATTATAGCGGCGATGCTCTTTCTTGATGGCATCAGTGTCAATTTGGATGACAGCTGTGGCTCCATCGGTTGGTGCAGAGTCAGCTGATGGGCCTGCATTGTCACTGGAAATTGGCACATGGCGGTTGTTTGGATGGTCGTCGTCGTGTAGAACAGAACTGTCGGGCTGTTCCTTGGCTGGAGCAGCTATGTCTCTGGCCCCATCAGGACGGCTGCTTTTTGCTGACGGTCCAGGGGACTTATTTGACTCTTTGTCAGCTCTGTTGGTTGGTTTTGAAGAATGTGGACTGGAGGATGGCTCCCAGGATGTCTTTGTATCAGCATGGTTGTTTAAATGATCACAGTAACGTTTCACAGGTTGCCGTCCGCGGCGCAGATGTCTCCTCACTCGGGGTCTGCATTTTGCGACCCTGGTGACAGGCTTGTCACTGAAAGACTCGACGTCAGCGTCGTATCCGCAAAAGTGACATTTATAACTCTTAGTGTTAGGGAACCTGAAACAGTTACCCTTACTGACTGTGTCACTCTCACTTTGACAGCCTTCAGTTTTAGCACTGAAATCCTGGGCATCTGCATCATAACCGGAAGACGGCGGTGAATCTTTTCTGTCATTACTGTTGTTGTCATCTGATTCATCTGAACTTTCCCGTGGACAAACAGTCATCAGCTGAATGGCAGTATCTGTATAGGAACTGGCTGCCGTTTTCAAGTGATCCATTGTTATGAAACTGTGTTTTACAGCTTCTTTGGGAGTGATTCTCAGGTCATAATCTGGACACAGGCAACTTCTCAGAAGGTCTAAAAATGTCCTCCTGTCCTCATATTCAAAATGGCCTTTTGTTGGTGTATAGTTCATTACGGCATGCCTTAAGTTCCGGGCAGAGTCAAAAGGCCTTTTATAAATCTCTGGCTTGTCACCAGTCACCTCCTCGAACTCCTGTGGTGTCCTTAGTCTCAGCCCTGTGGAGCCATCCCGAATGAAAAATGCCCAGGTCCCCATTCCATCAAGAATGTGGTGGTCGGCTGGCTGGCCAACCATTTGGACCATGGTCTTCATCCAGTGATATTCACATCTGTAAGGGAAGAGGTCGGCACCAAAGTACAGGAACGCCAGGATACAGCCCACTGACCACATGTCAACAGATTCGGTCAAGGGGAGTCCCAGGTTTACTTCTGGAGCTCTGTATGCAGCAGTCTGCATCATCAGTCCAACCTCCATTTTGCTGCTGTGAGTGGCCAAACCGAAGTCGATCAGCTTGATCTTGAATGGTTGATCAACGTGATTCACAAGCATCACGTTGTCAGGTTTCAAGTCCGTGTGCATGATGCCAATACTTTTCAGGGCTTCAAAAGCAACGAGCAGCTGGTGGGTCACAGGACGGAGTTCATTAAGATTCAGTGGCTTCCATTGCCTCTTCTTCAACAGGTCCAGAAGGCTCATGTCCAGCATTTCGAAGGCCAGACAAAAGTGGCCGTGGTACGTGAAATCATCTATGAATCTGACAATATTGTTCTTGTTTGGGTCGAGGACGCTGACTGCCTTCAACATGGCCACTTCTCTTTCGATGAATTCATCTTCGTTGCCTTTGTGTATTTTGATCGCCACGGTTTCGGATGTGTTTAAGTCGATACACGTGGCAACTTTTCCAAAGGCACCCTCTCCGTTAAAATCCAGAATCTGGTAGAAGGTGGTATTGCTTTGCATTATATCTTGTTCCTCTGGTAGATCTTCAGGGCGTGCCCGTGAAGTTTCTCTCTGCTTTCTCTTCTCTTGCATCGGCGAAGGCATCTTTGCAGAAAAATCAACTTTTCAAGCGCAGTGTAGGTCACCTGTGTCTCACTCTGAGGGCGATCAGAACGAACTGACCAAGTTCATCTGACGGTTCTATATAGATGTTGCTTTGATGCCATAGATGATGTCATAGGTGATGTCATGCAGATGTTAAGCATCAAAGGATCAAGGGCTATAGAATGGAGATTAAAAAGATCTGAACTTCCCAACACTATTGGAGACAACTACACGAAAGCAGGCAACCAATTAACTGCTAAGAAATGGCTGACCAATTTGAAAGTAAATTCAAGGAAAATTAAATAAATAATCTGTATGTATTTTTTTTTTATCTCTGTGAGTGAAGAAATGTTTGCGACATGATAAATGTTTACTTACTTTCCTCATCAAAAATCCATTCAAATACATTTATGAAGTCCAGAATTTCTGTTCATTAAAATAACATGCTGCATTATATTTAAGAAATAAACAAAACAAAACAACAAAAGCCTGCCCTCAAAGTTGAGGGCTTTTAACCTCAAGCTTCAGCCACTTTATTTCGCTCCATTATCTCTTGTTATTTGCACCAACTGGTTCACAGATCGCCTGCCATGTTCGGCTGCAGTGGCCTATCTGATCTCCGGATGGCGCTGTGGTCTTACCCCATGATGGAGCACAGCAGTAAATCAAGTGCTGCGTGGTACCACAGGATTGTGTTTTCATCCTGTGCTGGGAAATGGAAACGCTCCACCAACAGCGGTGGTGAAAAAAACAAAAAAAAAAACAAAACACCACACAAATGTATCCTGTAATCAACACAATCGCTACAGTGTCAATGACACTTTTCAAGGAGTTTGGACTGACTCCTAATGATGCTTCATGAATCCATCTGACATTTGAGAAACCCAAGAGACATTAGCCGTCTTCTTTGACCTGAAACAATCCATAATGACCCCTGACCTCTCACCGTCTCAGTTGTTGTGTTGATTCTGGCACTCAGCTGGAAGTGGCTGCAGCTTTGGAGGGAGGAAAACAAAGAGGACAATGAAATGAAAATATCACATGTATCTCATTTTAGCAGTGCTTCTTTATGACATGTTTTGAGAAAGCAGAAGCAGATAGTGGTGATAAAATGTAATAGTGTGCAAGCGTGTGGAATTAAGGAACTGTGATTTGACGTTTGTCGTCTCTGAAACAAGTACAGCATTGCAGTGAATTCCGTATCAGTTTCAAGGTAATCAAAAGATTTATCCTGTCTCTGCAGAGCAAGAGATGCTGAATCTCAGTGATTGGGGAATTTGATGCTCATCCTCCTGTCTTTATGCAAACCATTAAATCTGATAGAAGCCAACTCCCTGCTAGGTAGTATTTCAAATCGTATTTGGTATTAGTTCCTGAAAAAGAGCGTGATCTTGAAAATGTGTTTAACGACACATCAGCAAATGTGTTTTCGTTTAACCTAACAGATCTTATTTTGCAGTCTAGAACGGAACACTTGTTGTTTTCAATATCTTACAAATAATTATATAACTGAATGGCGCCGTGACTTAAAGTTTCTCCCCGGACAATGTTAAAATACTCTGCTTTGAGACAGTGGTCTTCGTCTTTGTTGAATTTGAATTTCGTGACCCTGCGGTGCAGAATAAAATCCCAAATCGTAAAAACCCATAATGAAATACAAAATCTACAAGACTAAGCTAGCAGAGCAAGTATTAATAAAAGACTGTTAAATGTTAAAATACTCTGCTTTGAGACAGTAGGCACATCTATGAGCGCTTCCTCTGAAGGGAAGGAGGAGCAGCGGCGCGGCGGTATCGTGGTTAGCGAAGGTCGCAGGTTCGGTTCCCGTCCTGGGGCCTTTTGTATGTTCCCAGTACCTGCGTGGGTCTCTGCTTTAGGTCCGCTTGTCTCTGTGTGTAACCCCTCCGATGGACGAGCGGCCTGTCCAGGGTGGCCCCGCCCCTCGCCCAGACTGAGCTGTGATTGGCTCCGGCATCGTCCGGGAACGGAAATGTGAGTTAGGTTGACAGGTGGAGCAGCACAACCCATCAAAGATGGACCTGCGTTGGCTCAGCCGGAGTTTGTTCTCCGAGCCGTCCCAGTGTGGTAAGAGCATGTTGTTTGGTTACTTATAGCTGGGAGTTTGTCAGTGCAAACAGGATGTTGGTGGTTAGTCACGATGCTAAGTGTGAGAGGAAACATCTACATGATACAGATTTAGTGATTAGCTGACATGTCACAATGGTCAGGACAGAGCAGTTTGTAACTGGCCGACACCGTTTTAATCGATTGTGCCTCTCCAACTACTTCCACAGTTTTTATGTGACTGCTATTGGTTTGCTGCAGTTCCAAGGTGAAAATACACATTAATGGTGTTTCCTGATTGTTATGGTCATAAGTCTTGTATTGAATAAAAACATAGTCACAAAATTGATTGCTATCGGGGAGAGACTAAATAGGTCAAGGAGTAGAAGATCTGTGTTCCTTTTCTGTTACTTTGAGTGAAGGTTGAAATTTGATGCTAAATTTGCAACATTTCCTTGACATTGGAAGCTAAGGTCCATCGACGAATATCTCCTTGAAAGATGCAGACAGACAACAGACATCATTCTGGGGCATTTAGAATCGCAACTTTCAGTAGAAAAATTCAATAACTACAGCTTTGTGTCATTTACGCATTCTATTTCTTCCTTACAAAAATGTGCATTTGATTAAAAATGGTCTTTCAGGGCAGGATTTTCACTTTTTTAGGAATTGGATAGCCGGTTTAATCTGACCCCAAGGCGTCCTAAACCTGGTTTCTCATTCCACCTGTCTTGTGTCCTCCCGTGAGAAAGGTAGGCCACACACACACACACACACACATCCAGATGCACACAGACACACACACACACACACATTGTGCATGTTCGACAGGTCATCCATCAAGCTCTCAATAAACCGAGGATCTGGGGAGCAGTGGCTAAATGAGAAATCATTGACTAGGAAACTGTGTGGTAATGGGGTCTGGCTTTGATTGGATAAAGAGGTTGAACCAAGAGCAGAGACGTGGCTGAGCCACCTGCTTTTATGTGGCTTGACTGTAGACTTAAAAACCAGAAGTGGAAACAGAGGAGAAGGAAGAGGGAAATGTAGTAAAGGAGCAGTGGGGTGACAGATGGTCTTAGGAACTGTTAATTGCTTTTCTCACTTGTACTCATTGCTGTTAAACACATAACACAAGACGCTGATTGACAATTAGTAACTGTCAGCAAATCAATGCTCAGTGAGTGTGTTTTGAAAGTGTGTCTTACAATGATAACTCATGCTATAACACACATCCCGCGTGCAGCGCATGGCTTTGACATTTAGCATTTGACATGGGCTTTGTCACATTTTTGTGTGTATAGACACTCGTGTGCCATATCATTGAGCCTGCAACAGGTCGATAATGCTCTGAACATCACCTGGCAGCAATGTTTATTGATTTGATGATGCATGCTGGGAGAAAGGATTGCTTTCAAAGGTCAATGTTAATATCAGAAGGTCATTGTGTTAATTCAGTGCTTTTGTTTATTTGCATGTGTGCTTGCTGCAATACCTGTTGTGTAGATGTGTGCATGTGTTAAATGAGGTCATTATCTAAATAATAAATGTCCACGTAAATTGTTGTCCCACAGGCGGGTATAATTTTACATGTTCAATCATCCGAGCTAAAAGCTTTGAGCACGGCTGTTATGACATTTATCGATGGCTTATACATCTTTTTAGCAATCCTTTTGTTCTTTTTTTTTTATTTTTTTTTTTTTGAAAAAGCTCTGATAATGTCCTCCACCACTGAGAGTACTTGTTTGGCTGTATGTGCACATGTTTGTATAGAGTACAGTGTATGCTATGCAGCACTTGTTTCTGTGTGTGTGTTTCTTTTGTGAATGCATTAAGGTCCGTCTTTGTTGAATTTGAATTTTGTGACCCTGCCGTGCAGAATAAAACCCCAAATTGTAAAAACTCAAAATAAATTACAAAATCTACAAGACTAAGCTAGCAGAGCAATTAATAAAATTATTATTATTAATAAAATACTCTGCAAAACAAACAGAACTTGAATTAAACTGAATTGGTCTCAGATAATGAAATTAATTTAACTCAAAGAGCCAACAACACCAAGGCACCGAGTAAATGGGCTGCAAAACAACTGCCAGCAATATTACTGGGTAACTCTGTGTTGTTTGGATTTGTTGCCCTGTCCTTGGATTCGTAAAAATTCTACATTCCCAATAAAAAAAAAAAAAAAAAAAAAAAAAAAAAAAAAAATGTGAATATGAACATTTCAAATGTGTCTAACCCTAACCCTAACCCTTTTCAATGTTGCGTGCAGCACAACTGAAGTAGCATTCAGATGCTGGTGGCATCATGATTCTCAGTAATGTGTGACTCTAAACCTGTTCAAATGAAACTAGAAAAACAGTATCTGCATTTCTAAATGTAAGCTAAGGACATGTTTCGTTTGGAGGAAGAAATAGTTTGACATGGCTTGCAATGTAAGTCATTAGTTGTCCATAGCGGTTTTTCACTGTTTTGCACAGAGCACGTGAACAGCAAGCGTCCTGCTACATTATCGCTCATTTGTCAAAGAATTGGTTATGTAGTGGATATACTGGATTCAAATATGTTTTTTTTTTTTTTTATATTCCCCCAGGAGAGCGGAGGTTAAAATGACAGTCTGTCCAAACAGCATAAAAAAAATTAAAGATGTTGCTGTTGTTGTTTGAGGCCAACAACCTGATATTTTCAGAGCACTGATATACTTTGTATTGACATTGTGAAGGAAAGCACTGCAAAAACACAATGGACACAATGTGTACGGATCCTGAGACACAGACTTATAATATATAGCCCTGAGTATAGTCACTGAAATGAAAGTCCTTTTGTCGTTTTAGTCTTCACACAAGAATGCAGCTTTTGTGATCATGTAGTTTTTGGAATATCTCTAACAGTCTATAAGTTGTAATACAACATACTGCTTACTAGGAGTGGGAATCTTTTACTATCTCACGATTCAATTCCAATTTTTGGGCCTACGATTCAATTCAAAATCGATTTTTGATTCAAAACGATTTGATACATAATAATTTCTGCTTCAATCTGTAGGTGTTCAAAGGATCCTCATGATCTGCTCCAGTCTGCTTTGCAAGACAGAATGACAAATGGAGAAATTTGAAGTGTCTTTTTCACATTTATTAAGTTTTATCCATGCTTCGATGGAATTGTTGCATGAAAGCAGTATCACATATTGCTTAAGTAACAAAAATAAAAGTGTTTTTTAGAAAAGTGCATCTGCGATCACAAAAAAACTGAATTCATTTTAAACACAGCATAACATGGAACTGGCTGACATTTTTATAAATGCTTTTTTTTTCCCCCCCCGGAACAAAAAGGAACGTTGGGGAAATTATCTGAGGGGGGTCACTAATAGTCCACGCCCCCCCACACATGAATGAATAAATAAATTAATGAATGTGGTGAATTGAGCGTAGTGGGCACAGTTCAATTCCCAGTGGGGCACCTGAACATGTCTAGGTCAATTGGTTAATTGGTGATGAGTAATGGAACGGGCTACAGCAAGGAATGGCGACCCCGCCCCACCCCCCACCCCTAAGCTCCTAGACTAGACCAGACCAGACCAGACTAGACTAGACCGGACCCAACCCCTCCAGTGACGAGACTGGCCCAGACCAGACTAGACCAGAGATGGGACCTCTCCAGGGAGTATACTGGACCAGACCAGACTAGATGACAGACGGGACCTCTCCAGAGACTAGATCAGATCAGAGACCGCAGCCCTGCAGAGAGTAGAGACTAGACCAGAGATTGGACCCTTCCAGAGACAAGAGACCAGACCAGACAAGATGAGACAAGACTGGACCCCTCCACAGAGACTGGATCCTGGTCTCTTTTTCAGAATAAAAGGAATGCATCTGTTGGGGAAATTATCTGAGGGGGTCACTAATAATGCATGCCCCCCCACCAGTGAAGTGGCCGTTTGAGTGCTAAGTCAAATGAGTCACTCACTGAGTGAGGTTGACTGTCATGTACTTCAATGGAGATGTCAGTAATTTGGGGGAAAACCAAAGAGCATGGGGATAGAAGACATTAAAAAGTTTACAGTGAATTTGATATTTCCACCAAAGTTGTGGGACGTATGTTTCATTGTTTTATTTTTATGTTTTTGCTGAAATGTGTGGAAGCATTAAAGTTTTCAGTTATAACTGGAGAAATCGTCTGTATTTCATTACTAAAACACTGTCTCTGGGTTAAATTTACGTGAAATGCTAAAAACGAAATTCTCAAAAATAAAAAACAGAAGGAAAAAAAATTAATATGGGAAAAATTAAAATGGATTTTATTGGGCTCTAGGTAAGGACCAAAGGGTCCAAATCTTTGCTTCTTGTTTTGGTACTTACTGCACATGTGTATGTTCCAGAACAGGCTCTGTGGTGATGTCAGGATGTCCTGCATACAAAATGGAGGCAGACAGCCTGTGGATTTGCTTTATTTTCAAATCAATTTTGAGACATTTTAAATCGATTCTGAATCCTAGTAAATGAGAATTGTCATTCTTTTATGAATACATTTTTTGGCACACTCCAACTGCTTGGTGGAACAGTTCAAAAAACTTTGTTGCCTCTGTTTTGCCCATAAGTTGAAAAAATATCTTTCCCTATTAATTTCCAATTAATTTTTTTGTTTTTTTCTGTAGCTGAACTTATTAAACTATGCTTTATCCCATAGTACTTTTGTCTTAACATGAAATGAATTGGATGGGTTTACAATTTTAATTTGTGCAACAACTACATCAGAAAGTTCAACAGCTACAACTCCAACATAGTCTAAACTTAGGCCTCCACACACTTCACCTTATTGGTACATCTGTTTCAACCATCCGCACTATATACATCCTCTGGGATTACTTAGTTAGTGGACATTTCAATCAACCAGTGAATTCATTAATTCCCCAGAAGTTTAATCAGAGTTTTCGTCCTCTGTGTTCAAGCTATATGTCTGGGCTGCACTTTTTGCATTCAAGTGCAGGACCATAGTTTCATTTGCTGGATTTTGCAGAGGGCAGCCTATGACAGGAGATATCAGTGTATGGCAGACAGAGGGCAGATGATCTGACCTCAATCTCTCTCTTTATCCCTCTCTACCACCAGATGTTTATCCCATTTAGCATGACAGACTAAGGGATGTTGTGTGAGCACCTTTTTGTCCATACGTACATCTATGAAGGACTGGCCCCGGCAGAGGCTGATAAATTGCACTGAATTTGTCTGTCACAGGCCAGAGAGAAGAGGGGCAAAGACAGGTCGGAGGAGATGGAGGGTGCATTTTGATGGTGCCACTGTGAAACAAACAACTAGTTGAGAATGAGTGGGATAGGCTGTCACTTGGAGCTGACGTGAAGTGATGAGCTGTCTGGCTGGTTTTGTTTTTTCTCATTAACAAGTCCTCCTAAATGTTGCTTCCGTAGTCTGAAAACTACTCTATGAGACTCTCCAGTTGACTAGCCCATGATAATGTGTTCAGGGATACAAAAAACAATTTATCATGTGTCAAATGCTGTTGTTGTCAAGGCATCTCTTTTTAAAAGAGGCAGAAAAGGTTGATACATAATTTGGAAGGTGTATTACACCAGAGGATGAGGCCAAATGGCTAATGAGAAACTTTCTTAAATGCCTCAAATTAAACTGAATAGGTGAATAAATGAGAACCTTATTAACCTCTGTGATTAGAGATCCATAATCACAAGCAAATGAATACCTCCTAATCACCACTGCCATCAAAACAAAAAATTAATTAGTGGATTGTAATAGGGTTGGTTCATGATTTTGAATATAGTTGGAGTTCATGGATTTCATGTGGGTGGTGGTGGGGCGTTTTTTTTTTTTTTTGGTTTGTTTTTTTAAAACCCCCACTCTGGCCCGCGGACACTTTTTTGAGATGGATTTGGACACTCGCTGTAAGAACCTTGTAGGTAACAGAAAACCCTACGGCGACTGACAGATCATGGAGTGACTGAGTAGGGGGATGCACCAATTTATTATCCACCTGTCTGCGTTTTAGGCATGTGTGCACCTTCAAGTGCACATGTGCACACAAAAGCAGAATCGTGGCCTCTTGCACACGAAGAGTCAATCTCTGTCTTACTCACACACACACACACGCACACACATCTGCACTTGCGGACTTGATAAAAAGCAAGCTACAATGAAGCTCTTAGTCATTCAGTGCTGAGCAGAATCTCCTCATTCTGTTGTTGTGATTAATGGTAACTGAAGAGCTTGAATCTTGAATACAATGAATGCGAGCTGACGACTTATTAATCAAATTCCGATACTTAAGACAAATAATGGTTTCGCTGCATCTCTACAAGGAGAAATTGAGTGCACTCTCTCCTTCCTCTCTCCTTTGCCTATCCACTCAAAAGCATAAACATTTATCTAGTCTATTCTGTATGTATGCACAGGTACAGATCCTTTTTCTGGCATGTGTGTCTGAGGAGTGCAACGGCTGTCTCTGAAGTGTCTGTGCGCGGATAGCAGGGACAGGTGCCATCAGTCTTGGCATCATTGGCAGATTAATGAAACTGCTGTAAATAGCTCCTGCAGTGTCTCCTGGCCTGACCCACAGTTGTTCTACTCTTGAAATTCAAAGAGGCTTTTTATATTTTACAAATTTTTAATAAATGTATTTTTTGCAGTGTATTTTGACCTCTTTTGTAGGCCTGGGAAACCTGTGAAAAACCTTTTTGAGGCAAATTTTAATGCATTCCCCACAATGAACCTTTTTTTTTTTTTTTTTAAAACCACGCCTCCTGAGTTGTGACCCAGAAAGCACAACTGTGGGACTCACCAGTGAGCCCTGACCCTCTATTTGGGGAATGCTGGTTCAGAGCACATTTTTATTCAGCCCTAGCTCTGTACTCATATTGTCAATGGCCTGGCCAGCACCCAAGCTTGTAACGATAGATGAGGCAAAAGCGCAGCCTAATAACAAGTATATCTCCCCAGGGTGCGTGTAGCACCGTCCTCCTCTGTCACCTGGGTCCCTGTGCTGTCTCCATATTGACTTAGGCATTTCATTTTCATGCATTCATATTCATCATCAGGAAAACCTTGCCAGGTTCCATGCTCTCTGGGAAACCTCTCTCTTTTTTCTTACAGCTGTTTCATTAAAATCATCCACCTCCTTCGAGTGTGCATGTCTACTTGTCACCGACTGTTCTTATGTACTCAACTGTATCCCAACTCTGTAAACTCTGAATTCCGCTTTTACATCCTAAATAGGTCTTCCTCATGAATAACAAATATTCTCTTTTGTTCTTTATGCATTTTTTTTCTATGCAGAGGACAAGCTACATACAATTTTGTGTCTTCTGGATGAGTCCATCAAAAGAAAAACAAACAGGAAACAAGAGATAGAGAGGAACGTTGAAAATGTCATGACATATTGGTCATGGGGAAAGAGATACTGGTTGACAGGTCAAAATCGCATTAAACTTAGTGTCAGCTCATAGAATGACACAACATTTACTCAAAGTTCAAGAGTACCCATTTTGTGATCATGTATTTTTTATTGTGTTCTGTTAATTACACTTGATTTGAGAAATGGAAGAATAGAGGAATGGAGGAATAAAAAAAAAAACTGAAGGGAGGAAAATAGAGCTGGAATGCTGTACTTGTGGGCTCAGTCGCACTGAAAAAAAAAAAGAAAATCAGGCCACAGACACTGAGAGGCTCTCTGCAATGTGTTTTGACTCAGTATTGGTATTGGGCTGAGGCTCTTGAGCTGAAGTAGGCAAGTGCTTGTGTGGCTTTGTGTGGATCATTATAAGAGTACTGTGTGGGTGAGCGACGGCACGCACATTTCTGTTATTGTATGCTTGCATTTGTCCATGTGTGCATTGTAAGGCAGGATGTGCTGCTGCAGCAGCACTATTGTCCCCGCTACCCCTCATACTCTTCCTTCCTTCCTTCCCTCCAGGGTGTGGACAGCAAACGGGGACAGATTGCACTGTGTTGCTCCTGTATTTGGAGATGACCTGTGCAGTCATAGGTGATGATGGCTGGCCTGGTGACAAATAAGGCCAGGTGGCTATGAAAGGCCTACAAAACAGCCAACACCAGGTTGTGCTGCGCCATGTCAGACTACAGCGCCACGGCTCACCACACCATTAAAAATGACAAATGCTCTCATCAACTGCTTTCCCAAGTTAGCAACCGCTGCCTGATGCTCCTGAACCAACTTGTCTGCTCCAGTTCATTTGCTTGGCCTTTGCCACAAATCGGAACAACCATTTATTAAAAGTGCGAGTTCCTTTTCATTTACGTGTTTGAGTTCTGTCATTGTAAAGGTTACCAGTTGAATCACAAAGGGGCACAAAAGATAGATGTGGTGAGAGCCATTCACCACAACCGCTTGTTGGAAGAAAATAAAAAGTTGGGCTTCTGTTGAGTACAATGTAAGTGTAACACAGTATTTGGAAAATCCAGCTTTTCAGTCTATTAAAGTCAGTAAAAAGTAAAGCAGGTAAAAGGTATCCAGGCCAGTGTGCTGTGAGGGGACAGCATTGAAATATTAGGTTATCCAGTGGCTCGGGGTAAAACCAGGCCTACTCAGGCCAACTCCATCCCAATTCTTCGACTCCAGGGACATGGGGGAACAGATCTAGCCAGAGACAGGAGTGTAGTTCTGGGCTACAGGGTGGCAACAGCCCCCTTCCCCTGCTGAGGCAGACCCTGGTTCCTTGTGTCCCTGCAGGGAAAAGCTCATTGTAGGAATCATCTGTTGCAATATACCTGCAGACAAAAGGAGTGATGGGGGGGAGGGGGCAAAGGGTGGGAGCTGATGTGCAATGCCTGTTTAATATCATTATGAAGTGCAGGTGAATTTTCCGATGCCATTTCAGACCATCTTGATTGTAAATGGGGTCTGCACTTTGTGCGCATGATTGGAGGTTGAGAGTGTCACAACATTTAAAAGGCTATTTGGCACTTTAGACTGCAGGGAGGGAGTAAAGAAACCATTACGCTGCTGTTTAGTAAAAAGGGATGAAGAGCAAAAAACTCTTGTATCTTATTTGTAGTCTCCAACATCCTTGGTCGACATAAAATTCAGTGTGGAGCACAGTGTCAACCAGGGTGAGTGAAAATGGCTACATGTGTCTGATAAATGACAGCGGGTTTCTTTTGCTCCACAGGCTGTCAGGCTGCTGAACAAAGTTCACAGCTGATAAGATCGTCTCCCATGGGGTAGCTTGGCTTGGCCCTGGGTTCGTTTATTTATTTATGTATTTGTTAATTTAGATTTTTTCTTCTTTCCAATTTCTTTATTTTTTACTTTTTTTCCTATTTTATTTCGCTGGGCTGCAGTAGCCACAGAAACCCAAGTGGTGGTGCTGTTTCCCTTCACTGCAGCGGACTCCCGGCTTCAAATAGGTCAAGGAAAAGTTTTGTGTTTTGACAATGCGCGGTGGGCGGAGCGGCGGGCCGTCGATTGGCTCGTGAGTTTCGGCTCCCAGTCGGTGATTGGCCCCGGCGCTTCAACCGGGGCCGTGAAGCAGGCAATGTAGGGTCCCCCAGTCCGCACCCCCACCCCACCCCACCACCACCACCTAACCCACCCCCTTCGCTCTTCGCACCCCCTTCGGTCCCTTCCACTCCGCTCTTCCCGAGCGCTGATTGTAACACATTGTTTACTACGGCTTGAAATGTGACTCACAACGCGGGCTATCTGGTGGAGTTTACCGCTCTGACAACTGAAGGGATTCTGTTTGACGCGCGCCGTGCGTCTTTGGTTATTTTAGGGACGCGCCGTGGAGACTCCCCTTCTGCCATGACAGTGGATTTGTTTGCGCTTTTATGCGTCCTGGTCATCACATCCTCTGCGATGGAAGGTAAATGAACAGACAAACAAACAAACAAACAAACAATTGAATAAACCGGGGACTGTAATCTCGTTGTTGTGGAGGTGGAAATGCTCCACTCCAAGACGCGCTCCGTGTCTCTTTTTGTTGGGGGAGCGGGATGCTGGGAAGGTTTCGTGGCTCCGGCTCAGAGATACGGGGATGACATGCACGTGGATCGCGGCAGATCGCCGGTCCTCTCCGCTCCGCTGCCTGTCCGCCTGAGAGTGATGCACTTTGTCTGCTTTGAGTCTGATTACCTTGAATTGCGCACGGCAGTTTGTTGGTGGTTATTTTCTTTCACCCCTCACTCTTTTTAGCCTTTCTCCCTTTAAACAGCACAGCAATTAGTTTCCCTCAGTGGGGCAATGAAGGCTGAATTTGTGTCTGTGACTCCTTCATTTCATCCTCCTGCCATGTCTTTTTTCTTCCTTTCATCAAATTGTAGAATTAAAGTGCCTGATTTTTATTATATAGCATTTTGATTTGCTTCCAAAAATTTAATTTCTAAATATCATATAACATGGGTATTTTTTTTTATTCAGCACATAAATAATTCAACAACTTGGTTTAAAAATAACTGAGAGCTGTCTCTCTGCTTTTCTCAAAATCTCCCTGTGTTCTTTTTGTCCTCATTCATCCCCATTTTCTTATTCCTGCCTTTTGTCTTTCCCATTTGCACTTCCATCTTTTTCACTCACACACCCATCAGGAAAGACAGTGGTGCCACCAGTAGCTAATATCTCCTCACTTAAACATGTTTTTCATTTCCGCCGTAGGCCCCCGGGGGCTGAACATGGTGCTGTAGCTTCAGACACTAGCTGCTGGATAGATATCCCAGCAGCACCAAAGTGTCTTTTCACATTTTATTGTGCTGGAGCGCAGCCCTGCCAATAAAGCATATGCGGGAACGCAGCTTCTTTCCCGTGGCTTTCTGTATCCACTCTCAAAGGCATAAATAAGTAAATTAGAAGCATAAATAAAACGAGTTTGCTCACATGCAGCTTTTCTCTTTAATCATTTACAAACTCCTGCTCCTGTGCTTTTCCTTGCACTGGCTATGCTCTGTAATTCAGCGGTTGCTTTCTTGTATGTGCTCATCAGATTTCGACACAGCTACGGATACCAAGCCCAGGCCCAAATTGCTACCTCTGCGAGGATGGATATTTTCATGTTCAAATGTTTCCCCGATGAGAGATGGCAGCAGAAATGTCAATTCAGGGAGATGAGAGGGAAGAAGGGTTAGGGAGGAGTGAAATTTCACTGTTTGGAAAAGGGGTATGGGATTACTACTTAAAAAGATTGGATCAGAAAGAAGCAGATGGGCAGGGAGATGGCCCCTGGGTTATCTCAGGAACAAGGATGAAAGTGATTTCCTTGTTTGGGTCGTTAATTGAAAGGAGGTTGTCCCATGGGCAGGTTAAAATCTTCACTGATCTGAACTCCAATCTGTTGCCTTTTCATTTTGTATGTGTGTGTGTGGATGAGAATGAGTGTGTGAAGGGGGCGTGGAGCCATTGACCACATTAGCCCTGCTTTCCAGTCAGCGTTAATCTGATTACCGGTCCGAATCAGCCAGAAAGTGTCAGAGATCTGTGTGCATGGATGTGCGTCAGGGTAGCCACTGCCCTCACCATATGGACACACATTTGTGATGAATTGAATGTTTTATCTGCCCTCCCTACATATGTGCTCACACACACAACAGTGATTAGCTGATTAACTGTATGATGAAACTGTAAAGAGGAAGGATGGAGAGTTGGGAGGGTAGGAAAAAAGGGTGTGTGTGTGTGTGTGTGTGAGAGAAATTTTGTGTTTCCACTCAAATGAACACCCCGAACAATTAGTGTGAAGTTGGACATAGAACAATTGAGTCTGTGGGATTGAAAATCTAGCAAAGAGAGCCCAGCAAAAATACGTACACATATGACTCACATGAACACACTTAATCACTTCAAAGAGAAAACCATTCACCAACAAGTTATTGAGGAAGGTTGAGGTGCAGTCAGAGCCGAAGCAGCGGGCTAACAGAGAGTGAGGTTGTGCATTTGCATGTGATTAGAAAAAGAAGCATGTGCAAAGCTCAGTTTTTTCTCTCTTAATCTCTCTCTATATTCTTCATCTATTGCCTGCCCACATTCACCCACCCCCACCGCCCATTTATACATCTCACCCCGTTTTCCACAATTCTCTGCACTCATCTCTACATCCCCCCTTGTCTTCATCCACACTTCTTATGCTCTCTCTCTTTCTCTGTGGTGTGTGGATGGTTCCTGCCAGCAGCAGCAGTAATGCTCCTCTTTTTACAGAGCCATTGCTTCTTTCTGTTTGCCCTTAAACCAATTAGGCTTAGATAAGCTCGCTCTTTTAACGGCCTGGAACTGGGTGGTGAGAGGGAGGAGGGCCAGGAAGAGGGGGGCGGGGGGTGGATGAAACAGAGGTTGAAAGAAAGACAGGGATCAAGGGAGATAAAAAAGACGAGGGAGACAGAAGGATGGAGGTCTGCAAGTTTCAAAAAAGATAGAGTATGCATGTTTTACACATGAGGAGCATGTAACTGAACAAGGCTGTGGAAGTGCTGTGCTAGGCTGTCCCACTGATCTGACGTGCAGCAGAGACGGGGGTGTCGCAATTTCAATTTTAAATCGGATATTGATAGAAATGACATCACAATTTCGGCCTTCGAAATCAAAGGTGGAATCAAAGATGTAGCCATGTCATGAGGCTACATTACTTTCTTTAACTTGAAGTTAGTTAAAAGACACCTAGGCAACTGCTGATAGAGAATACACATTAACCAAGCCCGAATCCCCTCCTGCTTCACTGAACTCACCAGTGTGGAAATATTTAGCTTTTCTCCTGAATCATGTCAACGTCGTTTGCATTGTAGACAAGAAAACTGCAGTTAGTAAGCTAACAATCCTCCACAGGCATCACGACAAAGATGGCAGGACATTAACACAGTCAACTTCTCTGTCCTCATTTAGAGTTAAACTCCCACAACATTCAACTGGTGCTGAAGCATTAACTCGCTACAGGGGGATCTGTAGCATCAGATGTGACCTTATTTGCTGATGGAAACCCCAGATTAAGCATTTAATTACAATTACTGGAACTACACTATGAAATGTCATGCAGGTCGAATCTTGCCACAAAGGTGCTGCCCTCCAAATATGGAAAGTTACAAGTAAGCAAGTCTCCAGTTTACTGGTAAAACAGGTTATTGTTAAATCATTGGCAAAAAATCATTGACATCAATAATTAATATGACAATCAGGCCTTAGTGTGATAAATTGAACAACTGATGGAGATTCTATCCCTCATGGCACCATGCAGAACATGTTATGGGGGGAAAAAAAAAAAATCATGACTTTAAAACTGAAAGTTTAAGAAATTAAAAATTTGAGGAATTGTGGCACCCTTGGTAGATGCCTGAGTCATGCAGCAACTGGAATAAAACAACAGCACCATTCAGTACGAGTGTGATAAGAGAACATTAGTAATTTGCTGTTAGCGGTCCCTAAGGGTCTTGTGTTAGGTACATGCACTCTGGTGTGGTAATGCTTCATCCCTGGGGGGGCAGGTGCATGATACAGTATGGAGAATTCTCTTGACTGAACAAATAATCGTAATGAATAACAAAAGTTATATTTATAGATCAGAACATAATGTCGATACAAAAAGAGTATTGCAAGAGGTCCCAAAATGTTCCAGCCCTTTTCTCAGCAGCTGGCTGCGTTGTTGAAATGTTACTGAGCTCTTCTTTATAGAAGCATAATGTGCAATGTATGGCTGTAGCTGACCCACTTGCTCTGACTTCACTGTTGGAACTGGTCGGCATTGCCTCTAGGGATTCATAAAATATATAGTAATTAACATTATTAGTTTAAGAAAAATATTTCTAGTTGTCAGTGAACAGTTATAAACTGACTTTTGGAATAGTTGCAGCCTCAGAGATTTTGTTGAAGGGGTCATGAGTTGGAAAGGGTGTATGTTGCTGTAGATAACTGACAATCCGCAGCTCCTTTCTAGAATTAAACGATTTAGCTTTTATCAAGAGTTTTTTCTCCCCCCCCCCAAAAAAAAGTAATCAAAATCTGTGGAAAGCAGAAATTATGACATAGTTACAAACCAGTGCTCCATTTTATATCTCTGACACCTATGATTTTTTTATTTATTTTTTTTTTGGAATGGTCTGAAAACCATATCAGAGGCTCTCAGGTTGGTCCAATGTGTCTGGCCAGGCTCAAATGATTTTCTGTTAGTGCCTGGACTTAAACCTTCTGCCTAATTCTGACTTGTATTGACCTAGAAAGACTTTGCCAGATTGGTTTAGTGCTGAGTGAAGAAATCTGGTCAACTCGGTGTGTGAGTTGGTTATGCATGTGAGCTCGCTGTTTGCGCAGAAGAGAATGGCTGTAAGAAGAGTTTGGTCGATCTTCTAATGGATGTGAACAGAAGATTGCTCCTTTCCTCTGTGCTCTTATTTGAAACAGTTAGAAAAGGGTAAAAAAGGAAAATCTAACTTGGGCCCCATGTGTTGAGGTTGTATGGCTGAAACGATGTCTAGAACTGTGTGTGTGAGTGTATTTTGGCCCTAGGCTCTACTGCTGACCTGGGACCACCTGAAGTAGAAATCAATTTTCCACTTGTTTCTGTACCTCTGTGTGTGTATTGTATGTTTCGATGCCTGTGATTTCAGTAGACAGCTAAAGCCATTATAGTTGGCAGGGGTGGCAGACATGGCGTCCTGTCATAATGGAAGCTTTACTTTGCCTGCAATAAAAGGACTACTCGGTATTAAGGTGTGCTTACGCAGCTTAGTCGGCTATGACGACCCCCAGTGCAAACCCCTGCCTGCAGCTGTAAATGTGTTGTGCTGTGTTTTCCTGTGGATGCATTGTGGCTAAATACAGGTAATGTGGCAAAATCTGTGGTCAAGCAGGTTTTTGTATGTTTTTTTTTTTCTTCCTTTTACAATTATTATTATTATTATTATTATTATTATTATTATTATTATTATTATTATTATTATTATTATTATTATTATATGTAGCAATATAACGTGTAGTTCATGATTTCTTTTTGCTGTTATGATCAATAGCTCCTCACTCTCCCTCTCTTGCGCACACACACACACACACACACACACACACACACACACACACACACACAGAGTCCCTCTCACAGCTCACCCTAACCCATGGACATCTGAGCTCTGGGATGGCCAGATGGTGGATGCAGGTTGGGGGCTGGTATGCATGTGCACATATTTTGTGTACATCTCAGTGGGAGAATGAATGGTACCAAGGGAGAAAGGAGAGCGAGAGAGTAGATGGAAACAGTATGCACTATGCCGTATGTGTGGTTTTGTGTGTATGTGTTGAACTATTACTTTACCATTCCAGAGAGGAGACTTATTTTCTGTCTCTTGCTGAGGAGATATGTATTTTGACCACGTTGTCTTGCTGTCTGCGACACATTCCTGTGTTCAGAGATTTGCTGCAGAGATGTTATCAGCAGTGTTAGGTGCCACCTGTTTTGCTTTGTGCTTGGCCCTTATCAGAGCAGGTGGCTACCTGTGGGAAGAGGGCTAAGGACTTATCTGTGCAATCTCAGATAGAAGCAGACCTTAATGCATCGGCAACATACGAAACACATTAGAGTGCCGGAGTGAAAGCGGTGACGCTTGTGACACAGTTCAAACTCAAACTGTGTGAATCATCTGTTTCCTGGTAAAGCCAGTTCTCCTAAATGGTGAGTACATAACATTGGCAGGGGAACGCACACACACATTTACACACCCACAGACATGCTCACCAAGGCTTGATGTGCACAGGAGCGCAAACTTAGAGATAACCCTCCAGGCCACACCTAGTGGAAAATGGCAATGCATTGACCCAGCTTTTCCACTAGTCAAAGATGGTGGTGTGAAAAATGTGCTTTTTCTCATTCTTTCTCTGTCTCTCAGGCCTTTTCCCCTCCATTATCACCTGTCCTAGAGATTGGGTGACAGTTGTTCAGTCAGCAGGAAAGGTGAGCCTCTTCGATATTAGTTGAGAGGCGAGAAGAGAAAGCATTGATTATCGAGTCTTATTTCCCACTCTTCACGCAGCCTGGCTCCTGGGGCCTCTATGCTTACAGCCCCATATCCACCATTACTCCAACATCCCATGGCTTCTGTCCCTGCCAAGCCCTCCACCCCCAAATCACCAGATCCACAAAAGCTTGTTGACTTGACTTCTTAGCTGCTCTGTGTCCCCTGCCCTTCCAGATTGCCTGTTTTTTTTTTTTTTTTTTTTTTCTCTTTCAAGAAATTTTCATTAAATCTGAGTCTGAGAATCTCTCCCTCTCTCCTTCTCTTTCAGAATGTCCAACCTAGGAATAATTGGTGGTTTCTTCTTTTCTCCAGTCCTCCCTCCCTCACCTGCCCCTTTTCCCCCCTCACATTTTTTTTAGTTGAAAACAGATGCATTTATGAAGCATTATAGGGTTTACTACAAGGAAAAAAGTGAAATATGAGCCTGTTTCTCTGAAGATATAGCAGGAAGGGAGTAAAGAGACTGTTGGGGTTGTAAGCTTGTAGGAACAAAGGGGTTCATTTATGATTGTTATAATGAGATCTGTTTTTGAGTTCGGCCCAGAATGATTTAATTTGACTTGTAAGCCCTACGGCTCAGACTGCAAGTGGGAAGGCTGGCGGGACTGAGGTTGATGACTGAGTGGGAGGAGGCAGGTATAGTTGTGCAATGTGTCTGTGGCTTTCAACTTTCAGTGTGGGAAACTTTTTAAAGTCTACAATGAAAACTGATAAGACTCTCAGATTAGCACACATGCAAACTCCCTTTTGTAATATCTGTATTTATTTAGTAAATCTTTTGCCTGATTGTACATAATATGAAGTTGCTGCTGTACAAGGGGGAGAAAAAAAAACAAAACAAAAAAAAAACTTTTGCAATATTGGCAATTCTGCAGCCCAGAGGATGCTGCCTTGCCAGTGCTCAGAGGAATTAAAGGCGGAACGTTAAACGGCTGAAATATTAACACCGGTGGTAGCTGCTCTACTTCCGCTGGCTGATTCTCACAGGGACCTGTGATAACACACGCACACACGCACGCACACACACACACACACACACACACACACACACACACACACACACAAACAAAAGCAAGATGTGAACGTGCATGATCCCAGTCACACATACTCAGCCATACACACGCGTACCTTTGAAGTGTGGAGAGGAAATGAGCAGAGACAGAGAGCTAAGGGCTTGGGCCTGGGGCCTGTCCCATTATTAATGAGTAAGTGCCAGGGCCTCTCCCGGGTTCAGGACATGTGGACATATTTCACTATTTGCCTGCCCTTCTCCTCACCATAAATGTAATCTCTTATTAAAGACTAGTTTCTTGGCAAGAAAGGGGCAGATTGAGAAAAATTGTCCATGAATATTTGTGTCTGTGTGTGCGTGTGTGTGTGTGTGTCTGCGCAGGCATGAGGAATGGAAATTGGCGGAACAGTGCAAAATGGAATGCCAGTTTCTGAGAGGGACACTGATGGGGCCAATAAGTAGCAGTGGTGGGAGAACAGTTATCATCCTGCATAAGTCTGCCAGGCAAATTTCTGCCTGCCCCGTGCTGTCCACTTCTCTAGCTGGATAAGAAGAGAGGTTTATTTATTTATTTATTTATTTTTTTTGGAGGTAATTGACTATTGATTTGGAGCACAGAGGGTAATGGGAAATGAGCGGACAGCATCTTGATCTACCAGCAGTTAGCTGGCTGGCTGGCTAGACTACAGCGGGAAAACTGACAGGGTGAAAGAGGCACTTCCCTTAAAGATTCAAAGATCTTCTGTTTGGCTTTCAAAGTTCTGTTCTCTGAATACTAGCAAAGAGAATGATCGTCAAAAAAACAGAGCAGGATCGAGGGTTATGTCTGCTGGTTGAAAATTCAAGGTTGTGCACATCTAATATTCAGTATAATTGAATATATTTCCCCCCGGTGTGAATATTTATTATATGCATGTTTTGTTTTGATGGCCAACTTGACAGATAGAGCCGAGCCCATGTTGACCTATTGACCCACTCATGAATAGTTATAACAGTATCAGTCAAGGGGACTCCTTTTAATCTAATGAAGTCTGTGGTTACACCACCACCAAGCATCCTTGTGTTATAAATCTAACCATGTTATTGCACATTTACGTTTAGCCTGTGACTGAGTCATAACTAAATTTCTCCACATAGAAGTGTGTAGTTTTGTTTCTTTTTTCTGTGTCCTTTTCCTACAAATCCATGTGCTGTTCTTTTTAATTCGTAGTATCTCCCTACAATTTTATTTGTGCTCATGGGGAAGCTGGTGGGTCTGACTGCTCACCCTTAAGCACATCCAGCACTTCAGAGTGTATGCCTTCATGGATCATTGAAAGAGCTCCTTGAATGTTGGGAATGTGATGTGGCTTTTTCTAAAACCGTTGTAATGGTGTAGGCAGAATTGTTTGCTGCACCCAGTCACCTCAGTGTGTGAACTTGCTGTTTAGTGTTAGTTTTTGAATTAGCCATGCAATTAAATCATTTCAGGACAGCTTGATTCGACCTGCTAGGATAGCAGTCTGTCAGATTTCTACACCCAGACCTGTTCCCGTAATGGGGCTCACTGAGCAGTACAAAATTCATGGCCCCCCTCCACTGTTCTCTCCCTCCTGATCCCTTATTCCTATGAAGTGCTTCCCCTCCCTGCTTTATCCCAAGGCTGGGCATTTAAAGCGGCATGCCTTTGATGTGAGCTTCACACACTGTTAGACACCCATTCCCCAGATTGACACTGATGTCTGGGTGGAGCCAACCCATTTTTGAGAGTTGGGGGTGGCGGGGGGTTGAAGTGCTAGAATATACTGTGCACACATATATGGAGAAATCAGGTAGATTTTAAATAAAGTAAAGTGCATCGGGAACATGAGTAAAGAGATGTGCTCATTCAGATGCGCAAATTCTCCAGTATGGCCAAGCTGCACTCATCTGATGATATGTCAAGATGACAAACGTTCCTGCTGAGCCAAGTTGAGTGGAATTGTGCAGCAGCTTTCCTGGCTTTCTTTTTACAACTGTGTCCTAGCAGTTGTAGAGGGAATTCTGTTAATATCAAAAGATATATCATACATGTGATGTGAGAGTATTAATGTGTGATATCAAATGCTGCCCCCCCCCTTTTCATAAATTATCTACATAGATGCAACACAGCAAATCTCCAGTACAGGCTCCATAAATGATACATAATTTTAAAAGGACTAACTAGACAGCAACTGTGTAATGTTGCTATGATCAGTGTGTGAGTGCATGTTATGCTTGAAATCAGTTCTATGAATTGCTTACCAGAGCTAAACTTCTCTGTCTCCCACTCTGAGGGTTTATCAGCGAGTGCGTTATGTGCAGCATAATATTCGTTATGATTATGATTCACATATTGTAGTGCTTGTTTTAAGGTGCAGAGCTGAGCAGTGGCAACAGTGTCCTGCTTGATACTATGGAAGGGACTGGAAATAGTTTGACCAGCCACTACAGGAAATACAGAGACCACTATACCAGCACTGTCTCACATCATGACATCCTATACAAACACCGCCTGTCACAAATTGTTGATTAATAACCTAATCAAAATAGGGTGTGGAATTTAGGAACCATTTAATTTTCCATTTTGTGTAAAATGTATGGGCCTTTATTCTATCATTGCAAAATATGCTATACAAACTATGACATAATATGATAATTTGTTTCTTAGAACTATATTTAGTTTGTCGCTCTTTTGGAAGCAATCACTTTGGATATTTTGGCAAGCACATGCTGATCTCTGTCAGGGAGGTCTTTGATATTTGTCTGATATTTGTCTGACTTTTCATGCCACAGAGCACATTGCATTATCCCTGTGAAGGGCGTCACGCCAATATTTGAGTTCTTAACTGTGATTCAAGCACATTAATAAGTTCCTCCCAGACATTTCAAGTGGATATGTCATGTTCCAACCTGTAGTATTGTCAATACCCTTCAAACCCAAAACCAACCTCAAAAACGGCTATCGTGACTAAAGGGGCCAGCCAAGTAGAGTCATGCAGGGATTTGTTGTTGTGACGGTCTTCCAGGTTTTTCTTCTTAATGCCTTCCACTGTGTAGACAAAACGAAACAGGTCAGAGTGATGGAATCAGCCAAGCCTCTGTAGCTGTCCATGAATGTATTAGTCCAGTGCAATCTGCAGACTCGCGCTTCTTCTTTACTTGTGTGTTTCGAGGAGACACTGAAATGACAAATGTTGATATTTCAGTGTGTTTTTGCTCCCAAATAATGTGCGACTGTGTGTGATAGCATCTCTGTTCTTTTACAATGTTTGCAGAGTAGTTTTTGTGCAAGAGCTGATGACTCTCCTCTTTGAAACTGAATGAAGGGGCTCCATTAAAATCCAGTGCCAGTCCTGTTTATGCCATTTGAAGAAATACTCTCAACCCAAATGTTGGCTTTCGCCTCGCAAATAATCCTGAAATCTTTTCAAAATTCTGAAAAATCTAAACTCCCCAAACCCAAGGTAGAATAGAGAGACACAGATGTGTAACACTCTCCTCTTGTGATGGTTATGACTTCTGACAAGGTCACTGTGTGTGTGTGTGTGTGTGTGTGTGCGCGTGCGTGCAAGCAGATTCAAGCGCACACACACAAAAATCCCACACCCAGCTTGCTCTAAAAGGTCTTTCAGGTACCTGCCAATGATTGGCTGAAAGAGGACACCTTCTCTCGGTTGTTATTGACAGTCGAAATTGTCGAGGAAGTGTGGAGAGTGACTTGCATTTCTACACATGTTCTCAATCAACTTGAGGCTCAGGTAATGCTTTGAAAATCTACTTCCTTCGATAAACATCACACGGTGGCTTCTAAAACGCAAAGCATGATGGATGGTCATAGTGCCTCTGAAAAAGCATAAAAAAGACAAAAAGCAAACAAGAAGCCTCACTCACTCTTCCTCTCTTTCTGACTTTCTTCCTGTGTGTTGCCTTGCCTCTGAAGATTGATCTTGAATCATCCAGGATGTATGAGCGGTGTGATCATATCATGGATCACGGCATGAAGAGGGAATGACAGATGTCGTGAGCATCCTCTTTATTTGAGAGGAGAGTGTGCATCTGATGGATTGGTTGCGTTTGGCGGATACAAGGATGATTTGTCATCTCTTACGTGTCTTTGTGCTTTTGTTTGTTTTGTTTTTTTTGTACGTTTTATATTTAACAGGACAAACAAAGGGCTTCCGTGCATTAAAAAAATAAATAAATAAACAAAGGCATATCACTTCAAGGACAATCTACTATAGATGTATTTAAATTGTTTGACCACTCAGTCTTATGTGAGCTTATATATATGATGATATATGAACACCATGTCTGAAAGCACAGATGACTTTAATTTCCAGATTTAACTGGAAGAAATGGGGCACCTCACTGGGGTGATGCGTCGTAAGGGGGCCACTGAGGGAAGGGTTAAGTGTGTTTCAATCAAGGTCATTTTGAATGGCATATGTATTCTATTTAGGAGCCTCCGAAACTACTGAGCAGTGTAGACACGAACCAGTGTTGACAGCTCTGCTCTGCAGTGATTTCTACAGTCACACTGGAGATTAGTTATTGGCCCAGTCACAGACATGCGCGCACGCATGCGCACGCACACACACACACACACACACACACACATTGACAAATGCACTGGGTCCACCATTGTGAGCTGGACACTTGATCGGGCCATTAGTATGGACAACCATTTCTACACTAACAGCTCCTGATTGCTTTGCCTTTCACATCACGGTGACATCAGCACATTGCTAATTGACAGATAATTGCCAATAATCACGAGCTGGATCAGTGAGAGTGCAATTATAGGAGCTTGCTGCACCATGCCAGTTCCTTTAAGAAATCTGTACCCATCAGGTTGCCCCCATGTAGTAGAGCAGGTTTATTAAATATGATCTGGCAAAAACAATGAAGGCGATGTCTCCCAATGACAGTATGAGAAGCTAAAAAATTTGGTTAATCTGGTTTCATTGCAGATCTCCAAATTTCTTCTGTGTAAATCTGTGAGAGGTTCCTTTACAATAGGTATTCTAATGTTTGCTGCTACCTCTGAAAGAGATAACAGTCAGGCGCTTGTAATGGGATCCTGTCTGCTGGGAGAAGATGGAGGAAATCACTGGGAGCAGGAATGCGCTTCATTCGCTCGTTTGGATCAGTGAAGGAAGTGCCAGTGTGTGTGTGTGTGTGTGTGTGTGTCAGTGCAGTGTGTTGTCCAAAACTGTGTTTGCTCAGCGATAGAAAAACTGAAATGTGATATGACTATCCTCTCCATTCTTCCATGAAAGTACCTGAAAGAAACCCTAAAAGGGGCCCTTTTTGACTCGCTCCCAGACAATACAGTACAATACTCCTGATGACAGCCTAACTGGAGGAGGAAATAGCCCTACTAGGGCCAACATAATAGCGGAATATTCACAAAGTCACAGGAGGGATTTATGGAAGCAAATAGTCTTTCTCCAATATTCACTGGAATGACGTGTGTAGCATGTGTGTGTCTGGGTGGGGTTTGTGCATGTGACATACTGACCCTGCATGTGCATCACAGAACGCTTTGAGGTACTAGATGTGTGAATTGGAGCCTTGCCTAGCCCGTCAATCAGATGAGGAGATCATTAAAGGTGTCACACTCAGATCTCTCATCTCTCTAATCAGCTGTCATGCTAACAATGTCGGCTTCTGCATGTGCCTGAGCCCGGCTGCCACGTAAAGTTCGTCATCTGGAGCTGAATACACAAAGGAATATAGTCTCATTCAGGTGTTTATGGTGAGCACTTGGTTGTTCTTGCTTCCCATGATCCTCTAGAGGGCAGGAGATGACTCCAACTTGGGGCCCATATGGACCCCATGTTGGAGTCATGCAGTCCAAAACAGTGGGGGAATGGCAATTAGCGCTACATTTGCTGAGGATGGCATGGAACCAGAGACCTGTCACCTTTGCTTCACAGCTCTGTCTTTGAAGACACTCATGTGTACGTGTGTGCATGTACACATACTTGTACTGCGTGTGTGTGTATGTGTGTGTTTGTGTGTGTCAGCATGCATTAGGGGAGGGAGAATCATATCACAGCACCTGCTTCACAGCAGGGGACGGGCCTGCCTCACAGAGACAAGGTGTGTGCGTGTGTGTTTGTGTGTTTGTGTACGGGGGGAAGAACAGGGTGCAGCAATGGCATATTGTTTGTGTGATCAGAGGCAAAGCAGCATCTAAATGCATGCAGTTACTTGTAATCAATGTTACCATAGTTCCCTTTGGGTATGCTAATCTATTATAAAAATGCTAATGTTTTCTGTGCCAGAGCCTTAAGTTGTATCGTATGAGTCAGGGAGCGATCATGCACACAATGACGATGAGATGGAAATCTGCTTGCGGAATGTCATCCAGTATCTTGGGAAAATGAATTCCCACGCACAGTTAGAAGACCACATTGCACCGATTGCTGGCATATGGAATCCTGAGGTGGAAGCCATTGCATCATGTTCACTTCAATCATTTGATCGCACTTTAAAAGTCTCTTTGATCTCCATACTCGAGGACTGATGTGACACAAAATGATCAGCCGTTGAGGCTGATAGGGAATGTGTGTCTGTGATAGTTTCGCAGATGCCACCCTGGAGACTGGCAATTGCGAGAGCCCTGCTTTGACCGCGCCCCTAACTCCCAAAGCCCATTACAAGGAAAAAAAAAAACCCCACAACTCGTCAAAATGTACACTCCTCCCGATCATCTCGGGGGGTGTATGTGTCTGTTTTTGGGTTTTGTTTGGCCACGAGGTTATTTTTTACTCAGACAGTCGTATTATTGTTCAGATTTGCATGTTGGCAGTCTCCCTCATTGCTGTGTGGGAGATCCTTTGTTTCTCTTTCTGCTACTTTTATTTATTTATTTTTTTGTTTGTTTGCTTTGTCCTGGGGGAACCAGACAATCACTTAGGTTATTACTACAACTTTGCAGCGAGGTCATATGGAGTGTGCCTGGAGATTGATGATGCCCATGTAAAGTAAACACTTGATATGCATCTGCTGTTTAGTTTCACTGTTTTGTTACTTGGCCTTAATCAATAACTCTCCTGCCGTCTCTCTCTTCCTTACAGTGCCAGGTTGTATAACATGTTGGATGGCTCATACTCTTAGATGATGACTTCTTACAGTTGCCCACACTTCTGGAATTATCTTTGTGTTTTGCTGCTGTTGTTGTGTTCTTTTGGGGTTTTTTTTTTGGGGGAGGGGGGGGAATATGCCCACTTGTGTGTTTTGTGAGTGTCTGTGAGCTTGCATTCTGATGACAGCTGACAGGGCCCACGCTTCTTAAATTAGCCTTGCTGTCTGGCCCTGGGGGAAAGCATGGATGTTCAGATATAGAGGAAGCCTTAATGCTGCAATCCCTGCTTTCCTTCCATATAATATCGAACCATGGTAGTCCTGCTCCTATGCCTCAGAGTCAGAGTGACTTTATCCTGCCAACGGTTATGACAAAAGCGGAACTGGAACAGGGCCCAGTGCCAGTTTTAGTGTTTATCATGGCAATGCCTTCACCTCTTCGTGTTTGAAGATGGCTTGCAAAAAGAAAATGGATGAGAAATGTTTTGCCTCTGCTTCATATTTGCAGATTTTTTTTTTTTTTTTTCAGAGTGTGCACGCGTTGCTTTAAGATATTGACTTTTTTTATGGCACTGAGTTGCGTTGTGCCCACAAAATATTTACATTTGGCATCTTCGCTGACAGCAATCCAGCAATTTATTCAAAGCATAGAGTGGTGGCGAGGAAATCGTCTGTGTTTGAGCTGTATGACTTACAGTTACTCTGGAATCATAAAGGTTTGTCAGGGCTGCCCCGTCACTGATGAAGTTCACTAGGTTAGTGGCTTTTCATGCGAATCAAATGATTTTGGTTTGTGGAGGTGAATATTGCCGCACTAGAGAGTATTTTGTGCCATTGTGTGTCTATGCATGTGAGTGTATAGATGAAGGAATGGAAGGGTCCCCATGTGAGTTGGGCTTTATTAAAGAGAAGTTAATGAGTTCCCTTGTCTGCCTCTCTCATTTTTCCTCCCCTCCCTATTTATTCTGAGCACCATCTCTTCTCCATCCTATCTCGCTAATATCCCTCTCGCTCATGCTGTTGCTTGAGCTATATTCACATTCTCAAGCATGCTCCTGTGCCCTTATAAGTAAATTACAAAACTGAGACAGTGAGACATCGGGAGTGAAAATATGAAACTATTTGGTTACATCCCAATCTGTGCTGCCCTTTCCTCTCTCCCTCTGGCTGCCTAGAACTCTCCCCTCTCCTTTTTCACCGTTTGCTCAGAGAAACTCATCTCTATCTCTGTCTGCTGGTTGGATTTTCATGCTAATTCAAGCAGATCCATCTGACTAATGCCGATCACAGATGTTCTGCACTGTCCCTAGTGTTGGCGTGTTTGCATGTTAGTTAATTTGCGTTTCTCATATCACAGTGTTTGATTCTTTTTGATGTTCAAAGAGCCTCTCACAACAAAGTGCAGATTCCGTGCTTTTGAAAATTTGATTTCTCCAATTCAAATAGCTGTTTCGCTGGTGTTATCGATGATGCAAATAAATTATTATTATTATAATTTTTTTTTCACTCTGACTTAGTCTCAAGCGTTTACCTTGAGGCCGGATACTAGGAGCCCGTCACTGTCTGCCATGCAATACTTCGCTATCCTGTGGTCTTTAACTGCCCAGCCAACTTGTATTTCGTTGTGGTGTGCAAATGTTAGATACCGGAGTGAACTCCTTGCATCTACTGGCAGTCAGACATCGAAGATGATGGTAATATTTCTTATCATAAGGAGGAAGAAAAGACTAAGGATAAAGAAGGGGGGGGGGTGCAGAAGAGAAAGAGAACAGAGCATATATGACATAGACAGAGATATGTTCCTCTTTTGCTCTCTCCTGACGCAAAAAGAGTGACATGACATGCTAGCAAAACAGTGCTCCACTGCTGTAGGATCCATCTGCCCATCATGCTGCAGAGGCAGGAAGAGAACAGCGGCTCTAGCATGTACTGCTTTGTCATTCCGCTCTTTGTGCACTTGCTCCTCTGTCATGGTCATTGGAGAAATTGCACACAGGAAGTTGAAATGAAGGCAAGCAGGCACGCACAGACACACAATCAGCTGGCAATGGAAAATGTGTTCAGCTTACTCAAAAAGGAAAATAAAATATCTGTGACATGAGGAAAAACAGGTATTGCTGGAGTTGAGGGGAGAAAAGGAGTCTCACCTGTTTGTTCCTCCCCATCTTTTGACACATTTATTCATTGGGGCTGCAAATGATTGAACAAAGATCCATGCCTGTGTTCTTGCAGCACAATGAGATTTTGAACCCAGTGCAGTCCATGTAATCCAATTCCATTTCAGCCTTTATACTGTATGCTTTTGCCCCTCACTCCTGCTGACTGTAGCCATCTGGGCTTTTGATTCAGTGGAAGTACTCTGACAGCACTATTTGAGGGGCCAAAGAAAGAGAGATGACATTTTATTGCAGCAAATCCATAGGACGGACATGCAGGGTGCACAACCACAAGTTGGAATGGTGGGCGGGGTGGGGGTCTTAAAAGGGCAGGAGGATACTGTAGTGGGCTGGAAGATCTATAGGGTGAGATCTGACTTGACATGGAATGCTACTTGTCGGCTCCTCATTGGATACAGTGAGCTGACACATCTGTGGCAGGGAGCCAAATCAACCCTGATTTACACCACCCCACCATCAAGAAGTCATCCAGCCATCACACAAGATGTATTGTAAGGGGTACAGTATTAAAAAACAATTGCTCACACAGGCGCACACGCACTCACTCATACTCCAACACATAATAAAAAAATCTATGATGAGCAAGTTAAATTATATCGAATGAGAAGTTATGACTGGTCGTGTTTGACATTTATAAATTTTCCTTACACTCACACACTGACATTATTTGCCTCTGCTAACAGCGATTTGTTGCGAAGTAGCCTTTATTGTAAATAAAACCGCATCCATCTGGACTGGTTCTAACTGCATGTTACACATTTAGTAAACCACAACATGTTTTCCTGCTGTTTGCCATCACATTCCGCTGATTCCACGCTCACTCAGCAGCAGCAGCAGGAAGTATACAGGAGATTTAAATAGTAAGATGTAGAGAGAGGGAGTTTTTTTCCCCCCATATATTTTATGTAACCAAGGAACTTCGAGACTCTGAACGTTTCAATATAAAATTGAGTCATACTGAATAAGTGGTGGCAGAAGTTAAGATTGATACCAGAATAGAACTGGTCACCTATGAAGAAATTGAGGGCAGTGACTTAGAAAAAAGGAGACGAGGCTGTGTCGTTCTCATTGAATAGCTAATAAAGAAGGAGCAGTGTAGGTGTTTGACTTGAATTGTTAGGGTTAGTGAGCCAGTTCTTCATCTCATGTTGATAAATCGCTTCTTTTTTAATACATAAATAAAAGATGAAAATCTTTAATTTTTTATATACCCGATATATTTATATATCTGATGCAGCTAAACGCTGCAACGTCAGGTTTGCTTATTTTCTCAAACTGCATAATTGTCACTGCTATATCCAAGCAGAGAAGTAGTGATGAATTATAGCAAAGGACAAAAGCAAGAAATTCTTAAACGGTTTGATTACTGGCTGTGACAGTATGACTGTTATTGTTTTCACCGTGTGTGTGTGTGTGTGTGTGTGTGTGTGTGTGTGTGTGTGTGTGTGCGTGTGTGTGTGTGTGCGCGCGCGCCATCAAAGGTCCTGGGGACATGTATTGCAGCAGGAATCACAAAGATCTTTGTGAGTACTTTGGCAGGTGTTCATACATCTGTAGACAAATTTTTGGCAGGGTTGTAGCGTCACAAGTGTACCGTCATGAACTTGGTGGGTATTTCATATCAAAATGAAGGCTGGGATAAAAGAACAGAGGACTCATGTAGTGTATTATTAATCAGTCGACATGTTGAGGGATAAACCGGGTGAGATCCAGGAGCCACATTAACATGAAATATTTCCTTGCCTGAATTATTTGTAGAGTGATGGTAAAATCTAAAGGCGGTCTGTCACTCTGACAGCTGATCTAACCCTATGCTGACCCCTGCAACCCGCCAGGCCAGGCCAGGCCAGGAAGGCTGATGCCACAGCAGAGCCGTTGCAACTACTCTCATTTATTGTAAAAGGTTTTTCATATTCTGGTTGTAATAGTCAAATTCAGTAAATTTGCATCTTTTATCTTTTCCTGTTAGACAGTTGTTTTTAGTGCCCTCTGCTGCCGTTCACCTGCAGTGGTATGATAGGGTGTTGGGTTTTTTTTTCTCCATGCCTGATGAATGTAAAAAAAAAAAAAAAAAAAATCTACTGTATATTGAAGGTTCTTGTGATCAACTTGATAATGAGGCTGCATCTAACTTTAATTAAATCTAAGATGAACTGAAGGTTAATAATAAGACAACAGAATTTCTGCAACCCTCTCCGTCAAAATAAGAGACACTGAGAGACACTAATGCAACTTTTAGTGTTAGGTGATCAACTATCCCAGAGTTAGTTTACCTTTCGTTAGCAAGAAGTTAAAATAACTTTTTTAGGAAGATTTTCAAGTTTAAGGGAGCACCTCTTTCATTTGCCGAAAACATTCAAAAAACATTAACTTTTTTTTTTTTTACCCAGCCATGCCTACTTCCTACTTGACATATTTCTTTTAGTTCTTAGAGTTCACTCCAAGCGGCAGCTCTACGGCATTTTAATAATCTCTGCACGTTTAGGAGGCAATTCAACTTGCACACAGGACACACCCTAATTAGTGGTGGGGGCTGACGGAGACAATCGCTGCTTGGCTGGGGCCATCTGGCTGGGCCTGGCTGTCTGATCTATAGGTCTGTGGTTTGCCAAGCCCACATGTTTTACACGATTTCACAATGAAGTAAGCACAAGTCCAGTTAGAAAGCTGCTGCTTTCACGGAAACAGATTGTTACCCAACCTAAACCTGTATGGAAATGTGTCCATTTGAATTTATATATCCTAATTTTCATTTGCTCTTTTGCTGTTTCTCTTACTCTCACACACACATCTCTCTCTCTCTCTCTCTCTCACACACACACACACACACACAGGAAAATTAATTAGGGTTGGCACAGCAGCAGCAGCCTGATTCTAATAAATCTCTCCATTATCTAAAGTGATTGGTGGACACAGAAGCTCATTTCCTGTCTCAGAGTTGAGACCTGCGGACAGATGGGCATTCACCCCATGTTTCTTCTCCTGCCAAGTGCCCTACTCTTCAGCTGTATTAGTTTGTGGTGAAAGAGGTAGTCACAAGAGAGTGACTTAAATATAATTCTGAAATTCTTTTTAAAAAAAATGTTATGTACTGTAGAGCTCTCTTAAAATGTATTCTCCATATACTCCAAACATTTACGAGACACTGATTCAAGGCCTGCTCATCGACATTTTGCCCAAACATGGTCCAGAGTGGCCGTTTTGTGCACATCACTGGGCACCGTCGTCAGTGGTCATCTGTCAGCATTGTATTTTGGCAAGAAAGTACCTGCCAAAAAAAAAAAAGAGTTACTGCTCCAAACTTCACCCAGAGTTTTTGGCCGGAGTGTCGATGCTGTATACTACCAGCTGGCCCACATTGCACACAGAATAGACTGTTGTGAAACAGACTCGAAAGAATGACATAGACTGTTAACCCAGAAAGTTGGCGAAGTAAAGTTTTGATTCATAACCATGTTCTCAGAGAGATTAAGTAGTCCTGTTTCTGTGGAGTGAATTCGGAGCGAAACTATTTCCTCTTCCTGAACCATAATGACATCACTGGTGTCTAGGGAGCATGTGGAGCACCTGTGTCCCATCTCCATGACAACTGGGCTCAAGGCCTTTGAGTGATGGCGCACATAGATGAGACGGGTTTGCGCGACTGGACTTGTGCATGCACATGCTTCATGCCCCCCCCCCAAAAAAAAGCCCTTTGAGGCCAAATAAATCACACAACTTGGAGTGCAGGGTGAGAGCCCCTAATGAGATATAGAGCCTACAGAAATAGGCCGTCGCACACCCCATTCCTCCTAGCTAGCACCAGAGTTAATGGCTTTCAGATCTCTGGGTGCCGCTCCGACTCCTTCTGTGTTAGCAGGTTTGTCTTTGTTATCTTACAGCTGTTATCTTCGCCTTACAACTTCAATGTTCTCCACCGGACAGCCACTGTAAACGGCTGCTCGGTGCCGTGGCTAATGAATGCTCTCCTGTGTTGTAGACCATTTGTTAATGATAAACCAAGGGCACATTTATGTCCCTCATTCCTTTTCAGGATTACGCTGTTTGTTTTGAAATACAAGGAGGATGCAGCAAGGAAGAGAAAGTCACGGCAGAGTGTAGAGTGTAAACAGAAGTAGGAAAGAGAGGGGGTTGACTTTTACAGTTATGCTGGCAGAGAGTCAAACGAGCTCAGTGAGGCAGAATAATATGGGCTGAGTGTGGTGGGCTGAAATGTGCCTTTCCAAGCCTGTGTATGTGTGTTTACTCTTAACTGGCGCTGGCGCACAATCCATAGTTCTCTATATATACGGCTTTAACTGACTCTGCGCAAAATACATTTCTCAACAACTTTGCATCAGTTTCTTTTTTCTTTTTTTCCCCCAAAAAGACAGTATGCGCTAACAGAGAGCCACAAACTGATCTTGGACACAATATCATATCACACAGTGATTCCTTGTGTCGAAGGAAAAGCACAAGCTGTCTGCATGAAAGAAACTGATTGAGTCAGGCCTAGGTTCACCGCATTTACCATGTGGCTGTGTCAAGGTCACGCACACATATATTAAAGCGAACACTCACTTGACTGTAATTCCTGTTCATTCGCGTCTGAACATAGGGTTGCCGGGGCAACGCAGACCCTACAGCATCCTCATATTCACTGTTTGCAAAGCAGCCAAATATCCAGCACCATTAACCTCATCATTGCTACATAATCAGCCACAAATGAAGCCGCCACTAAATCGAGGCAGGCTTCAAGGCACAATTAGAAATGTTAATTAAATATTGCTCCATTTTGCATTGGCTTGACATGTACTGCAAAACCCTCATTTGGGGCTGTCTGGAGGTTTTCCTCCTCTCAGCCATTGAAGATCTGTGGCACACATTCTATAGATCATGAAAACGCAGCCATGTAAGACTGTGGTGGATGATTTCACTGAGCTGTAATTACCAGCGAGCAAGCAATAAGTGTCAGATTTGGTTGGAATGGAAACCACTTTTCTGAAGATGTCCGTATTGCTCTTTACACCATAATATTTTGTGTCCATGCATTCTGGATGTTGGTTTTGGAACCTTTTTTTCTGTGTTTGGTTGAGGACTAATTTCCTTTTTCTGTGTTGGTATAGACTAGTGCACTGTTAGTTTGCATCAGGATCCCTGTCTATGGATTTAAGTGCCTTAACATCACCAGTGATTAATGATTTCAATATGCTGGGTGTGTATTTTTTACATGTTAATATAGCTAGTAGTGGCTAATATAAATACCACCCACTCCACACTCAGAGTAAATGTGTGTTTGTGCGTGTCCGTCCATGGTTGCTAAAAACTGCAGAAGACTAAAGAGAAATGCCCCCCCACATACCCACCCCACATACCCCTGCCCCAGCCTTGTGCAGCACTTGTTTTTGAAAGCGGTCTGAAAATAATTCCATATCTCAAACCATCTGCACTGAGAAGGAAAGCAGTGGCATCAGCCTTAAATGGATAGGACAGATTGGACTGTCTAATACCATTTTATTAGACGCAGCCAGCAAGAGGCTCAGCAAGAGGCTCAGCAAGCGTAAGACTACAGCTTGAGTGTTTGTGACCGGTCTGGTTAGCAGTACCCACAGATGAACGGAGTATGGGAATGACAGGGGAGAGTGAAAGGGATTAAAAGTTAACTCCATTTAGACTGTGCCTAAGACAGAGAGGTCTGCTCTAAACAGGTGTGTTTATCCTTCTCCAGAGTTGATGAAAAGGCTCAGCTGTGTTGGTCTGTGTGTCTCTGCGTGTGTGTGTGAAGAGAGAGAGTGAGAAGAGGGAAGAGAGAAAAAGAGAGAGAGAGGTGGGGTTCATGGAAGAAAAGACAAAGGATAGGTCTATCTGCCTATTTTTGTGTGTGTGTGAGGTGAGTATCTCTCCAGAAGACTGGGTCATTTAAACAGGATTAGAGGAAGTAGTGATGGACTGTTCACACTAAATTATACCATGTTGTAAAGCTCTGTACCACCCACACGCATCCCACACCTACATGGAAGTCCCATAGTGGCGGGCATACACTGCACACGTATACACCCCTGCACGCACACCGAGCGTGGGTTAGAGAAGGGATATATAGCCAGAGCACGAGAGGCTGCTGTATCGTCTGAATACTTTCCCAGTTTCTAATCCACCCATTCCTGTTGGCATGAAAGGCGGGGATTAACAGACGAAAGGTGAACATGGAGAAAAGGCCGGGCCGCAAAAGAACACAGGCAAAGGGAGATAGTATCCCGGAAGCTCTGCAGGATTCTTTCCCGGCTGCCACAGTGAATGTAGATGAGCCGTCTTTTGTATGAAGCTAAATCCTCCTATTGATCAGCAGATTAGGTGCTGTCCTCTTACCTTTTTTAACTTCCAAAACTTTGCATACATGATGTCTCTGTGCAGTCTGCTCAGGTTGGGCTGGATCAAGAAATGGTCAAAATGCTGACATAAGATATCATTGAAGGTATTTTATTTGAAGCATCAAAAAGGGGAAATAGGCTTTTTGGTTTCCTCTTGGTGGGTATACACCACTCTGTCTGTTACATAGAATATATGAAATGAAGCAAAATTTTGCATCATTAGAGAATTACATTTTTGAGGGAAATATGATATTTGCCATTATTTAAATCATAGCTGATGTGCTTTACTGCTGGCTCTTTCTAGCGTCTGTTTTTAACTTCTTTCGTCCTCTTAAAAAAAGGTTAGTATATCTTTCAGTAACTTTACTGAAACAGGTGAAATACTGGTGTTGGGACCAAATTGTGATTTTTGGAATACCTTTTTTATTTTTTTTAAATATTATTCAGAAAAAGTGGCTTTCTTTTGGTGAACTTGCGTATGACACTGATTTCAGCATTATATTTTGGGTGCTATATTTTTGGATTGGATATATAAGAATCTGTAACTTAGTGAAGGCAGGTAAGTGGTAAATGTCCAGGTCTGAGATCTGGTGCAAGTTGTTGTTCTTGTGTCTGACAGTGAGGTGTGTGTGTGTGGGTGTTTATCGTTGCACACATAAGTGTCTAAATAGTTTCCTTTCCACAACAAAAGTTAATTGCTTCAGTTACTGAAATTAATTGCAAATTACCCGTCACTTGTTGCCTGTGACTCTCATTTTGGAGTCCCATGAGTTCATACAGTATTTCTTTCCTTGACTCTGTGTTGTTGTTGTTGTTGTTGTTGTTGTTTTAAATGGTGATATTAATGAATTTTATCCTCACTTTCCTCAGCTGTCCGTCATGCACACAACCATAAGCTTGCACTTAAGTTTCTAATATGTGTTGTTTTAATTATATTGATTTGAGTTTGCTTTTCCCTCTCTTGTTCACACTTTGCACTATTTAATTACTTAATTAGACATTTGAGCGGTTGGATATTTGCCACGCTCGATTTGTCTTTTTCATCACTGTCACTTAACCAAATAGTCCAAGAGATGAATGCTTTGCTGGCCTCCTTTT
The DNA here is from genome assembly GCF_900963305.1 of Echeneis naucrates. Lineage (NCBI taxonomy): Eukaryota > Metazoa > Chordata > Actinopteri > Carangiformes > Echeneidae > Echeneis > Echeneis naucrates. Next base: position 11,023,889 of record NC_042527.1, on the reverse strand, counting down.
TAACTGTGCTGTCTCTACAGAGGAAAGAAAAGGGAAACAGACAAAGGAAACGCATTAGGACTGTCCTGCCCAGGCTATTGTTCCACGGACTGCTATAAAAGATGACCTTTTTGCACTCTGCATATTTTGTCTGTTGTTGAAGCTATAGGAGCTAATTTCTGGTATGCAATTTTCCATATGTAGGTGGTCTGATACTTGTGTCTGTTTCATTTGTGTGTTGGGTAATCCATGCTATGCTGTAGGTGTAATGTCTGACAGGTTATTTTTAAGACCACCTTGTGCTAACAAGGCCATGCCATAAAGAAAATAAGAAGAAGATATGTTTGCTTGCTCCAAAGCAACAGGACAGATGGGATTGTTGAATTTAACTCTAATTTTGGTTTTAAAACTCTACTTACTTCTAAATGGTATGTTTTAGGTATTGTGTTCACTGGTGCTTTTACTGCAGGGTAACATTTAGACAGAGAACACACCTTATCATCTCAGTAATCACCTGTAATGAGCAGATGCAAGGCAGATGTGCATTGCCTCTGGCACAGGTGCTGCACAGTAAAAAATGTCCAAGGTTTTCCTTGGAATCCCGGATAGCTTTCGTACAACAGAGCATCCTTCTGCTTGCCAGTCTGCTCTGTCCTTCACAGCGATTGTGCATTTTTCTGCAAGGGGCAAAACAAGAGAAGTGAAGCGCTAAAAAAGAAAAGAGACCACAGTACAGCCGGAAGACTTTAATTATGAAGGCATAAGTATTCATGAGGCTGTCCTCAGCATTTTTTTTCTGCCAGCTCTTTTCCGAATTGAGTATTTTAGCGCTCGTTTTAGGAGTAGAAAACATGTGGAGAGGTTTTCAGTGCGGCACCTGAATTAGGTTGCTGAAGTTGAAGCCATTGCAGGTGGACTTCCTATAAGTCTCTGCAGTCTAGCGTGAAGTGAGGTCAAATGGGATCTACAGAAAGAAAAACATATGGCAGCTTATGATTAAAAGTGTAAAGTTTCGGCGTGAGTGCTCAACCACTTGTGAGCTCATGCATATGTACTAACTACAATTAGAGATGATTTAGGTATATAATAACTGATTTAAAAAGCTAAAATCAGTTTGTCAACCTGACTGACAAGACTGACAAATTAATTTATCTGCAGCTGTGTGGGAGACTCAGACATTAAAATAAATATGGCAGAAAAGATAAAACGTGTGCTCACTGTTTTGAGTTGCGGGCTTTCCATCACCTGTTTCCCTATTTTCGTCAACCTACGATAAAATGTTCAAATTCTGTTATGCGCGGGCCAATATTTCTTATTTTTCTGTTTTTGTGTGGATGCTATTCAGCCAAGTGGCAAAGTTGTTTGCTTCCTAGTGGTCCCAAGTGGCCACCCACTTGTTCATTTTGCAAGTAAATCGTGTTAGATAACAAAATCAAAACGTTCTCCCTGACTTCTAGCTCGTCGTTCCTATATGTGCTCATTTTTTCTTTAAATTGTTCAAATGAAAGCTTTGGCTTCTTCATAGTATTGTGATATCTCTGAACCACGGGAGCTATAAAGAGATCAATTAGATTCGGGGCTGCCAATATGGTATACTGCGTGCTGCCGATAGAGACTGGTGAACCTGCCTCTATCAAATTTTATGCCAAGGGGGCAGTGCTGCAGATGAGCATAATTATGCCATGTAAGTGGCATCACAATCATTGTTGGGGCAGTACCACAGTAAAGCAGTTTCATCAAATCAATGAGCAATAATGCAGAAAGTCAGTTGAAACCAGGGCAGCAGCAATAGTTCCTCTGTGGGAGATTAGATTCAGGTTTGCAGTATTTTCACAAAAACAACACCACACATTAATCTACTCCACCAAAAATGATTGCCCATAAAAGGAGAGAGCTTATTTTCTACTTTACGTTGCACTTCATTAAAGTAGCTTATTCAGCTGATGGGTTAACAGTTTTTACAGGGCCACATTTGACAAGGCTGCCACCCAGTGATGAATTTAATCCAGTTGTCCACATTTTTGCAGTGAAACATGCCACAATGTCACATGCCTTTACGTTGCATATGAAGTCAAATGTGAAATAATTCATTGTCAGAATCTCAAGAGCGTCTCCTCTACAGTTACACACACAGCTGCTCACAGACAAGGAGGAAAAATGCATGTGTTTTTTATATAATTAAGAGCAATGCTGATTTATGTTTTTTTTTTTTTATTTATTTATTTTTTTTATTTTATTGGAAAGCCTGTGAAAGATGCCATAACTCCTGAAGCATAATAAACGTAGTGTGCTTTGATTTTTCTATATTCTGGCTAATGCAGAACAGGCACTTGGCCTTATTTCGATACGGCCAAGGGTTTTTATGTGATCTTGTCCACAAGGCTTGACACATCAGTCTGAGCGTTTAATGTGCTCTTTGGCTGCATGACTGGGTTTTACATGCAGATTTGATCTACTCATACACTCCCCCTTCCATGCTTGTACATGCAGTATGTGCTTAGACTCACACAGTGACCAGTCCAAAAGGAAAAAAAAAAAAACAAACTAAAAATAAATGTCAAACAACCAAAACTAAACCCTTTTAGCTGCTTTATAAACCAGACTTTAAACAATGTGTCATACACATCTAGTCCAGCTAAGAAGTGTGAGAGTACTGCGCCCCCACCATGAACCAGCAGTGTGCAGCTCTTAGTCCTGCCAGGCTTGTGTCTCCGGCTGGGTTTGACTTATTGCTGCTGAGGTCTAAGACTCATTCATCAGCGCTTCATTAAAACACAAATTGCTTTTTCACTCACAGGTTCCTCTCTACCAGTCCAACAACTCTCAATATCTGGGCTGGGCCTGCTCTTCAGAGTTGTTCAGCTCCATGACTTTGCACCCCCAGTCGGCTCTGAGTTGAGAACAAACCGCTCTAAAGAGTACACTGCCCACTTGGGAACATCGCTGGCAGGAATTAATTTTCACCTGTGCAGCAGCAGAGCAAGCAAGACGCGCTTGGATGACACGAGGGGTGGGTGGAGTACTGGTCAGGAGAGAAGAGGAGAGAGATAGAGGCAGGACTACAGAAAAAAAACTCTCCAATGGCCTTTTCCTGTTTGGCATTTGTCTGGCGCTATCTTGCTGTTCCACGTTATTCAAACCACACAATGAGGTACAAAGCTGCCGCCGGCTGCTCCTGCTCCGTTCCTCCACCCCTTCATCCTCCTCCTCCTCCCTCTGTGGTTTTATAAGTCATTTAAACTGTGTTTTGGCAGAGTGGAGCTGAGGCAGGTGGAAGTGGAATGTTCACGGGCCCATGACCATTCTTTGCTCGCAGGAAATTAGTTGTCCATTGTGCCTTTGGTGCGGCAGCTTAGTGGAAGTGCCAGTAAAAGGCCAGTATCTTATCAAAATTGCAGCGAAACAGTTTAGCAGCTCTGTCATGTTGCGCCTTTATCACAATTTTTCACATGCTCATTGTCTCTTACTCCCTTGTGCTACTCTTTGAAGGTCTTAGCGATTTATTTTTACAGTGTTAAAACAACAAGTGATCCGCACGACTTAAGTGCTCTAAGTAAGAGCATAGGCCAGTCAGCCAGTGCTGCAAATGCGCTCCATTGATAACTGTAAAATCCATTTAGTATTGATTTTTTATGACAAAATATACTTCACAGGCAATTGATTCTTTATGGGTCTACCCACTGCATGGCAATCATCTACGTGTGGGTCAATCCATCAGCTCAACCGCAGATGTGTTGGGTTTCACATGTGGCTCTGCTGAAATAAGGAGTATTAAAAGTCAAGTCAGTTGTTTTTATTTGAGGCTTTTACAATGTTGAAGTGCTCACCACTGTTTAAAATGAGCAGCTCAGGTTCCAGTGGCTGTATTTCTTCAGAACATGCTCATTACATTTACTCTGACATGTGACCTTTTCCCTCTAATATAAGTAACACAGGTCATGGCGGTGGTGGTGGTGTGGGAGGAGGTGTAACACAGACAACAGGATCACACACAGTGCACCAGTGAAAAATTGAGGCAAATCAGAAGAAAACAGCAGTATTATTTTCCTTTCTATAGCACTGGGATTTATCAGCAGCCAAAATGCGCAGTTGCTGAACATTTTAACTCTCAACACGATGCATATACACATATGGCCAGACACACACACACACACAGACACACACACACACACACACACACTTCACCCATTTCCCTGCATCCTGCCCAAATGAACAGTGTCTCTCTTCAAACGCCACCAATGAGGGCCCCAGTGCTGACAGTGTTCTGACAATGAGTTACTATCTGTCAGGCATGCACACTGTCTGACTGCTGGTCCCACTGAAAAACAGATCTGTGGCAGGAGCAAAGGTTAATCTAGCAGTGAGGCTCCACTGGCGACTGCCTCCACGGCCATGTGTGACTGAGAATAGGCTGGGAAGAATTAACAGCACTGCCTCGAGGAGTGTTGACAGAGGTGTGTGTCTCTCTGAGCATCCGGGTGTGTGAGTGTGTGATGATAACGGCATGAGGAAGGGCCAGATGACGAGGGGCTGAGGAGGAGGTTTTGTGTTCACAATCCATTATCTTGAGGGAGGAATCACGCTGGATAAAGGTTGCTTCATGCCTTTTCAAAGACGTAAGACAAATACCAGCAGACCGTGTAAACATTGCAGTGAGAGTATGTGTGCTGTCTCCCTTTTGTCCGTTGTATCAATCGCTGTGTCAGCCTGTCTCACTCTATTGTTTCTTTAACCTACCTCAATTTTTTTTTTTTTTTTAACATCCCTCTTGTCTCTCTGTTGCAGTGCAGCGAAAAAAAAACCCAAAACAAAAAAAACAAAAGCCTCCTGCAGTCTACCAGTTCCTTTTAGAAGGCAGATTTGTGTTGGGGCACCCACATGCATTTGTATATTGCTATGCACATCCGCATTCGACTGAGTCAGCAAAGGTCAACCTGGTCCATGGCCTCCTGAAGAGAGCACATTTAAAGGGTTCTCCCGACCACTGTGCCAGCTGTCTGTTTCCACTCCGAACAGCTCTGTTGGCTAAGCACGTGCTGCCACATCATAGTCCCCCCTGCCTTTGGCAACACGCTAACTGCTAAAAGGCTACCCACCTTTGTTGTTGTTTCTGTTTGGTTGTTTCTTTGTTTTGTTTTTCCTTAAATGGCCTTGACAATGTTAAAGTGAAATTTTACTGCACTTCCATAATCTCAGGGGTCAAATGTTGTATGTTACATAGAAGCAGATTATAAAATTAATTCCTCACCTCAGATTTTCTTGATCAGCATATTTGTAATAGCAATAAGCCATGCATCAGCAGAAGGGGATATTTTTCAAGGATTTGTGGCTCATAAATAACACAGAAGAAATACCCAATTTTGTGAATTTTTCTAGATTTCTTTGTGCAGATAAAGTGGAAATTGAGGTATAAATAAGAAAAGGGGGAGAAAGAAGGAGCATCAAGGCGTGCTGGAACTGGCTCATCACAGTCAATTAGCAATGTGAGGCTTCTTCTTGAGATATTTCACTTCAGATAATGCCTCCTCTGTCATCAACCTGTGTGTGTGCATAGAAGCGTGTGTCTCTGCATGGTATTCTATTGCGTGCGGGTATGATTATCCGTGGGTACGTGGTTTCTTGTGCACACCTGCCAAAATGCCTTCATATAGCCCTCCTTGTGAGACGGGGCTGACTGGAGTGCTTGTTTTTCTGCTCTCAGTGGGTGTGCATTTCTTTATCTGCTTTGCCTGTCGTGTTGACTGAAGGGTAATATGCTAAATGGGGCCTGTGTTTACCTCACCTGTGCCACCGGCAGGCCTCTTTGTGTGCTGGGCTGTGAAAGGGAGCACTAATAATGCGTTAACTTCTCTGTCAAACTTCAATCACACTGACACAGACTCTGGTGTAGCACACTGTCCTGTTGGCAGAGGTGCTGTCACTGGACAGATGTAAGTGAATTGTGTCCCAGTAGATACGTGGCAAATGCTGACTGTGCGCTGGAGTTCAGGTAAATGGGTTGGGTGGAAGCAGCACAAAGTGCAGATGTGCGTTTTTTGCAAGTGCGTTTAAATGTAATTATGTGTCTCTGTATGCAAATGCTCAATCTCTGTGTGCACGATTTTGTGTGCGCGTGTCTGTGCATGATGAATGTATGCATATTTTTTTCATTTATGAGTGTATCCGTTGCAGGGTTAGTGGAGCAGTGAGTCTCTACTGGAGTGTGTGATGTACGAGCCGAGTGTAGGCACTTCTCCCATCCTCCTGCATAATGTCCCCATTAGGGACAGCAGACACTGTGGCTCTCTTCGTCATTTAGCCCCAGCCACCGGCACACCTGGGGAGAGAGAAAGAGGGAAAGACAGGGTGGGAGAGGAGGAAAGGGGTGGCCAGTCACAGAAGCAATGGACGGAGGAAGAAACAGGGGTGCAAGCATGCCACATGACCAAAGGAGTTGAGCCGCCCCAACTCGGCATCTGATTGGTTTATGCTCTTTACGTCTTCCAACCAATCTCCCTCCTGAAACCGAATTCTTACACTTCAGGCAGCTATTCACATTTCCAGAAACTACATGAAGAAATGTGAAGAAATAAGCTAACAGTAACCTTTTCCCGAAGTAGTTCTGTTGGTTAGATTATTCTGTTTGTTATCAGGAGCCAGTGAGGCCACAGCCAACTGTGGTGCTGCTATGGCATGAATTTTGTTGAATGTGCGTTTTTATTTACTGTTGAATGACAATAAAGTTTTCCAACAGGTTGGATACCTGATGGATTGACCGCAAAAATGTTTTCTGACGGGTAACAAATATACTTGTTTGAATTCACGGGTACAAATGGAACTGAACTGAATGCAGATGGGTAACATCTTTTAGCCATTTATTTATGAAAAGCGAAAAAAACTTTCAGTAGGTGGAAGGGGGTGGGGAGTTCACGTATTTCACCCTTGACAAGTTTGCATCCCTGAGGAAAGGAGAAATAAAGAAAGAAGAGATAGCACAGTGCATTATCTCGCCATCAATTATTGCGCTATACCTCCACAGAGGCCATGACCAGCTGCATCAGTCTTCAGATCTGAGCCGAGCCAGAGCCGGAAAAAAAAAAAAAAAAATAACAACAAACAGAAAGGAAACAAAATGGGGATGCAAATAACCAGAGAGAAAAAAATGCAGTGTTATGACTCATACCCTACCCTGGATAGACCCACAAACCACCACGGTACCCATACGCCTTGCCAAGGATAGCCAGCTGCCTACCTCATTCCTTTATCTCCTCTGGCTGTTTTTTTTTTTTTTGTCTACCTATGTTCTGTACCTGTGTTTGTTTTGGTCTGGTTCTCATTATGTGAAGCGAGCTGTCAGGGGACACACAGGCTAACAACACCCCTGGGGAGGAGAAAAGAGAAGTAGTAGTGTGTGAAAACTCTCTGGGAGTCATTCCAGCACCCGTCTACATTAGTAACTCCACGACCGCAGATAACAAACACTTCATGAAATGGTAGTCATATTTGGTCAGCATACACTTAAGCCCGAGCTCAAGCATTTTATGTAATGTACTGCGTATGCTGGAAAACACTTGGAAAATTGCATTTCATAATGGCACGGAAAGTCTTTGTACACAGCGTAATGGCCTTTATCTTATTTCTACTACTGCACCGGGCTTATGACTTATACATAATCTGCTATTGACCTGATATAATATTAAGGTTGTTAGTGTGATCATAGTGCTGTGATGTGATCATTCTTGATTTGATTAATTTCAGTCCTGTGGCCTAAAGTAGCTGTTTTTGCTCCGATTGCTAATACAACTGCAGGAAAAAAAGAAAGAATGAAAGAAAGAAAAAATAAATCTGGTATGTAGAACCCTTTCTAACTCGTCGCCACAGGTGGAAAAATTATGGATAAGGCTTGGGAAATGATCAAGGCAACTGCTGAAGCCAGTGAAGCATCACAAACGAAGGGAACAACAGAAATCCTACTGCTGATGAGGCTGTGTGCGTTGCATATGAATTTATTTTCAGTGTGATCAGTCTCATTCTTTCACACTTGATGATTGGGACAGCTCCTTTGTTGCACCAAAATAACCAAATCATTTGGTAGGAGGATTGATTGATAGGAGTTTATTCATCGGAATGTATGTCCTCTTCGGTGTTTGATTGAAGTGGTAACTCGTTGGACAGATCTTGTGCTGCAGATTTGTTGAAGCCCATGGGCTGTGTTAATATTCTTGGGAATGACACTGAGCCTTTCTGCTCTACTTAACATTTGTGAAAAATCCTCCCTAGGCGCCTTTTCTGTCCGTTTCTCTTTGGGTTTTAACACAATGCAGGTTGACGGCATAGATGACTAGAGATGACAGCGAGCTTTGCTTTTATGGATCAATATATTGCTGCTTGTGCATTCAACTTCTTTTCCACCACATTTCAGTTTCCAATTTACATGAGGCCTCAAGGTGAAAACTTCACAGGAGGAGGGATGCAGCAGTTTGACAACACTGCTTTTCATTGTAACTTTGATTGTCTGAATGATTTTGGCCCACAGAAGTATAGTAAATTCCACTCCCCCCACTTTGTGCTACACACACCCAGTGGTGCACTTATTCCTGCCAACATAAACACTGCTGCTATTTCATCTAAAATACAGTAGGTTCCTGAAGGGGTGCTCTTCTCTCTCTAGTTCTCTCCCACAGGCTATTTGCACCACCAGCAGGTAGACACCCCCGCAGAGGACAGACACCTGCATCTAATCTAACCCGATGACATAAAACTGGAGTACAGGGCAGATTTTACAGCTGTGCAAGCTGATTGTGTTTCCAGCACTTACATGTCCATGTGTGGATATGGGAATGTGTGTTACTGGGTGCATGAGCAAGCATTTGCTGCGACTGCTTCTTACGTGTGAAGTAAAGGAACAGCTTGAAGTGGGTCGGTGGCACTACATATTTAACGAGGCGTCTCAGCACTTTAACTGCACTGTTGTAGCGCAGCGAGCAGCATCACACTCTGACTCCCGGAGCACAGCTCACATCACGCCAGCAAACAGCCTCATTTGGTGGGGCTGCCAAGGAAAATCATTGCCTGGAAACTGTCTGCTTTCCCCTGGTAGGCAGATCTTTAACTGAGAGAAGCAACCACAGGCTGTCTTGCTGAATGTTGAAATCCATCCTCTGATCCACCCATGTTGTCTCTGCTACATTAGCAATCAACAGAAAGCTTGCAAAGATCTGATGTGGCAGGATAAAAAAAAAAAAAAAAAGAAAAATGTTAGTGGATGCTGCCTAAAAGATGACATCTAGTACTGGCAGAGCTACTGTTGGGAGAGCAGAGAGAGCCGTGGGGTGGCTAATGTTTGCAGTCCTCACTAGTGTCAGTGGACAGCTGTGACATTTTGGGGCTGCATATTGGGCCAAAGCTCAAGTGCTCGCATATCCTGGATGCCAAATCAGATGAGGTCAGATACAATGCATGTATGTATCCGAGTGTGTATATGTGTCAGTGAGTGGCACAAGATCAAAATTACCCACACCCTGCCTGTGGCAAAACAGCCAAAATGTAATGAGTGTATGAAATGACATTTCCTGCCCCACAAGAATTCAGTGTTTCACTGAGCTTGTGGCTTTGCATTCGGATTGGTTCAAGAAGGAGAGAAGTGAGCAGAGGGTTTAAGGGCTAGACAAAGAAAACAAATAACTCATTTAAAGGGGGAAACAAAAGTAAAGAATGAGCAGGTTGATGGTGAAATCAAACACAAATTCCTCCTTTTCCTCATTTCATAGTCACCTCTCCCCAACTCAGAAGGGCTGAAAAGCATGAAGAGGACAAGTAGTGTTTGTGAGAAACAATGCTCTGTGAGAACCCTCCAGAAAAATATACTCAAAAAAGTCTATTTCCTTTTAATTCCCCAGAGGTGAAAATTATTGCTCTTTCCCTCCTTCTCACTTGTTATGGATTCTCATTGCAAAATCTCCCCGCCTCTGTCTGCCTCATACTATGAGGTCAAGATGCTGAAGCTGAAATTTTTTCCTTCAGCCTCAGGACTCTTTTCTATCTCTTATTCCCCCATTACTGAATTCAGACTCCAGGAAAACTCTTGAGGAAAAACAAAGCCCATCTTCAAAAATATATAAACCTCCAAGGGTGGGGAGCACATGCCGCAAGAAGGTGGATTTTAGTGTTCGCTTTTCACGGAAACCACCGTGTTTGCTGGGAGCCGAGGGAAGAGAGGCCACTGGAATTTAAATGGCAATAGTGAAGGAAGGAAGGGGCAAAACAAGAGGTGATCTCAACCTGAGCATGTCTACAATTGCCTACGCCGACGATTCACCCAGAGTCTCCAGATGTAGTCGCCACCTGTGAGTATGGGCATCTGTTGGAGCTGCACTAACGAGATCCCAGTAGAAAACTTCACTCATGGTTAGGAGAGCAAGATCACATCACGCGTATATCCTCTCATTCACACCGGCTTAGCCAACACTGTCCCCGTGGGGGAGAGCACACGGTATGGGAATACCAAACTAAGGCATCAGTTACCTGGATCTCACTCACATTGGTTGAGGGAGAATACAGCTAAATTGAATAACATTTTCCTAACTGCATACACACTGTCTCACACACACACACACACACACACACACACACACACACGCACTCCTGCACACACGCATTTGCACTTGCGTAAAACAATCAGCGAGCCGTCCCGTTGATGTTCTCTCCCTTTTGGGCACGGTAAAGCTACCTCTGCGTGAGAGAAGAGGTGCGTCGTATGATTGACTCGCTCACACCTCCATATGACTGTTAAATCGTCTTATGTTCACAGTCAATTCAGGCTTAGTACTGTTCTCAAGCCCCATGGGTGCGGGCGATAATTTGACTTTTATTGAAATTCAGCACCAGCAGGTTCAAGGTGGTTGAAGGTCGTTCTTTTACTGCCACCGTTGAGATGGAGGGGAGAGCATGGCATCAAACCCTTGAGGCTAAATCTCACTCTCTGACTCTCTCCTGCACTCTGTTGTCTATTTTTCCTCTCTGCCAATGGGAAAATTATTCAGGAGGCACAAGTCAATTTTGTAGTGCATCCAAACATGGTTAACAATAGCATTTAATGAGATAGGATATAGCTGGCTGGTGTTTGCTTCTCCCTCTTGAACACAGTCTTCTTTATTACTTTTCCAGTGGTACATTGCCTTATTCTTCCTGACAGAGGTGAATAAGTATTAAGTTATTCTATTGGGGATTAAAGGCCAGGCTGTATTCATGTTCTCCATTCATGTTTTCTTTCAAGGCCAGGTTTGTCACTTTGCGCAGACAAATGCCATTCAAAGTTTTGAGTCAGATGCTGAGTGGGAGTGATAAGAGGAGCAGCTGGGCTCTGCTGTGTTTAATGGCTGTTGTGAGCATGAATATATCGTGAGTATCTGTTCATGCACAGAAGTGTGTGCATATGTGACTTTCCTTCATCCCTTTACGCATTTCCTCTTGCCGCTGATAGCGTGATGTTCATGTTACGGGCAAAAGTGTTTTCTTTCTGTCTTTTGCTGTTCATAAATATTGCAAGTGCCACAAAAGAGCAGAGCGTGTCCTTGTACATTCAGGTGGCAGAGCAGAAATTGGGTCAGGTGGTTTCTAAGAAATGATGTTTCTAGTGTTTGGCTAAGGTTAGATCCACTTCTGGATAAGATAGCAGAGGCCGCTGCCACATGATGCCCTCTCCATCGCAGTCTCTTCCTGATTACTCATTCCATATCTGACTCAGTATCTCTCTGCCCATGAACTGCACCCATCTTTCTCTCTCTCTCTCTCTCTATCTCACTCCCGCCTTCCTCTCCATTTTCTGCCTTTTGTTTATCCCTTTATCTCGCCCGGTTCCCATCTGGTCTGCCACTGGTGCCACATATTACTGGATGGTTATCTCAGTTGAACTGTGTGATAGAAAAGGACAGTCAGTTCTTACTGTTTCATTACCCCGCCCCCCTGAACCCCTAGCAGGCACATAAAATGCAAAAAAGCAAGTCATGCAGAGATATCATCTAAGACACTGTGCATATTTGCCATTAACTGTATTGATCACTTCATTTATTTCTCTTGTTTTTACTTAAGTTTGTGACTTCCAGTCTCCCGAAAACAGCATACACATGCTGACATATACACATGCAGGACCTAGCTAATGAGTCCTCACTGTCTTAATTAGGTAATTGAGTGACATTATTTTGTCCACTCAGCACTGTTTCTCGGTAGGCATGGAAAACAAAGATGCTTTAACTCACCCTGGATAGCCCATTAGCTGTGTTTTATACTGCTAAATGTCAGTCTTACACAAATCCCAGCATGACCTGGATACAGTCCTTCTCCATCAATCCAAACCTCGCGTTTAGCCAACAGAAGTGATGATAGTGCAGAGTTGGGACTAACCTCTAACTTGCATATGTGAAGTTTGCAAATGTCAGAGTTATACTGGATAGGCTTCCATTGTAAAGCCAGTCTCCTTATGGGAAAAGGTTAAATTGCATCGCCATTTTCCCTATTGTAGCTCTCCAACATAAACACAGACTTTGGCGCTCCGCATGCCATTTTCCTGTTCTCCAGTTGAGAGCATGAGACCATTTCTTGGTGCAGTTGTAAAGTGATATTTCTCTAGCATCATGGTGCATGTCAGCCGCTCCACACTTAAGGCACTGATCGAGGAGTTCTCTTACTTGTATCATTAATGTGATCAAATTTCTACTCCTACTGTTTTTATCGGGAAGAAGGGAGAGAATGGGTAGGAGCAGGAGTTGTGGGGAGATTAAATGATAGTGGGTGGGCGTGGCTGTATGATTGGGAAAACAGCCAAAGCCTTGTTCCAGTGAAACATTGAGGAATAGTCTCCCTCGCTCTAAATTCTGTTTTCTGAGGTGAGGCGCCTGATAAGAGTTGTAATTACCTCATTTTACTGCAGTAAATTGCCAAATTTCTTAAAAGCAGACAGGCTAGCTAAGTAATATCAGCCGTAATGAGTATTGTGATGGTTGTTGGATGTTAGTGCTGCTTCCATCTGAATGATTGCTTGGTCATTGTTGCTTGTCTTCCGCTATAGCAGACCTCACCAGATCCTGGTCTCATTTGTGAGGGAATAAATGGCAAAAGGCAAGTGTTTTTGCTCTACATGTTTGGCAGGATATAATGAATGCATGTAGACATTAACCTTTGCATAGCAATGTAATAGAGACACATCAAAATGATCACAAAGGCTTTTTTTCTTTTTAACATTCAAAACAGATGTGCAAGAAAGCTGTTTGTGTTCTAAAATTAGCACTGATACAAATCAGGCCATGAGCCACAAGCACACACACGCCATGCAGTGTGTGTTTCTTAGAGGATGGTGATAAGCATTATCCTAGCCATAGGAGAGTGAGGACAGCAACAGAAATTCTGGCTTTTGATTGTTGGTCCCTGAGAAAATCTATTAAATGACAATCCGCTAAAGTAATGGCAGAATTCCCAAAGCGGAGCCATCACTGCCAAACCTGCTCTGAAAATCTACATGGAGGGAGACTGTGTTTCTTCTGTGTCAGGAGCAGAGAGAAAGAGAAATGTTGAAATGGCACATCCTTTATCAAAATGCTGAACTCTCTTTAATAATTTAAACCTTTTCACAAAAACATTAGCATACCCAATGTTTGGCCTGAAACTGATACTGAGACTGGGCCCTGATTTGCTCAGTTTACATTGATCTGGGTTTAGCATAAACTCTGCCTTCTATCCATTATGTGGTTTAGCCATTACCCATCCACGCTCTGCACAGCATTTTTATTTTAAGTAGAGAAGGAAGATCAGGAGGAATCATTTCTAAGCACTAAAGTCTATGTGCTTGTGTGTGTGTGTGTGTGTGTGTGCGCGCGCTTGGGTAGGTGCGTCATCATGGCAAAATGTGGCCTTCAAGTCATCTTTTGTTGTGGAACTGAACTGCCACGTGACTGGTGTTTATTTGCTCAAAGGTATATTTTGCAGCATTTGCATCACAACCATGCAAATGAAAGTCACGCAACTGGATGTCTAACTAAATCAAGATGAATGCAGAGTTCAAAAACGGATGAGGTCTGCTGATGCAGTAATGCCTACTGAGTACTCATTGGTTGGATCCTGTGTACGTGATGCTGCCAAAAGGAGTCTTTTGCGCTGAAACTAAATTCATGGGGTGGAGCACTGATCTCTTCACCCCTAAGTGTACTTCCATAATAATCACAGAAGCAGAAGGGTCACACTATGCTTGTCTACAGAACAGGGAGCATCAGCTCAGTTTTGTGTTCTAGATAGATATTTGTGAGATACGGTGCTTGCGTATGGGCTTGTGGTGTGTATAAGTTATTTTTGTGGATCTTTCTGATCCCGGATCAAGCTCATGCACAAACCCCTATAGCCTGTCAATAACTGGAGGGAGGGAGACAAAAAAGATAAGGGGAAGGAATGAAAGTGTGAAGATTAAAAAAATAAAAAGAGAGAGGTGGGAGATGGTGGGAGTAAGTAAAGAGGATGAAAGATGGTATATTGGGAGTGAAGAAATGCGCAGAGAAGTGGAGGAGAAAGGATGCACTGGGAGTTGGGGAGAGATGGATGAGTGGCAGAGGAAAGAGGGAGCAGGTGGAGGTAAAGAAAAAGCAAGGGGGTGGTTGGGTGGTGGGGTTATGATGAATTAAAGATGACACTCTCTGGCAGCTTGGTTTCTAAAGATCACTTTGTCTGCTAATGTAATGTTAATGAATGCAAATGATGTGCCCAACCTCTCTCCTCTGACCAGGGGAAGGAAGGGGAGAGAGGAACGAAAGAACCAGAGAAAAAGAGAGGGAAGGAGAGAGGGAGAGGTGTGAAGTGTGGGGTTTCTGTATTAATGTGCTGTTTTTGTGTCGTGTTTCGGTGTAGCACATTGAATGATCGAACACTAAGATATGATTAGGTGTTGTTAGCAGCCTTTGGGGGCGGATCACCAATCTACCTGTACATGTTGGTCCAATCTGCCTCGGGGCGGTGTGTGTGTGTGTGTGTGTGTGTGTGTGTGTGTGTGTGTGTGTGTGTGTGTGTGGGAGGGTGTTTTGTTTTCCCTCTTCCCCCTCGAAAGCGACACATTTACAAACTAGCAGTAGCTGGGAAGGAGAGTGCGCCTGCTCACCGAGTGCCGCAAGGTTGAATCTTAAGTTTTATGCGACGTGACAGCCCAGATGTGTAAGGCCACATGAATGTCACCTTGCTGTGATGATAGGATAATTTCATCAGGTTCTGCCGAAACTGCATGTTAATTTTCCACGCTTGCAGAGGCGTTCTTCTTAACATCTGCTCCTAATCTCGCTCTGGCCTCTGTAGTTTCCCTCTTCTGTACCTCCTTTCATTTCTCTCCGCTTCCTCTGTCGTCCCTGATACGGACCTGATGCTCTTTCATGCTGAAAATTTTATTCTCAATTTCACAGAGCCAGTGACAGCCATAAACAGACCACCGTTAATATTCATCAGCGATGTGGGAGTTGTGTATCCCATCACTCCACGTTAATGCCTCAGATGATGGCAGATTATTTTCTGTTCGGCCACCTTGGCATTTCTGTCTTCAGGAAGAAATGATGGCAACATGTTTCTTTTGAAGTATTTCTGTGGACTGTTCAATATCTATTTAAAGAAAAATCCCCCCAGTATGAGTGACATAACTTTAGTGTGGTGCAGATGAGGAAAGTCTCACATCTGTGTTTGCAAGGAGCGTCCTCTCTGTTAAACACAGTAATTCAATCAAAGATATCACTGCTTTCATATTCTTCTTACTTTCAAGCAGTGGGGAGCCATCAACCCTGTCAGTCTTGAATCAGCTCACTGCTCTCGCCCATTTGAGGTTTGAGTTGGCCCCTATACCTTTCATTCTCTGTGTGTGTATGCTTTCTTTGTGAGTCACTTCCTGGAGTTGTGTGAGAGAAATTTCTACACAATTTGAAGAGAACATACTTCCCTCTGTCAAAAAGAGGCAAAGGGATTTTTATTCATAAATCCCCTGAGGACAGCTGATTAGTTCAGGAGAGACAGCAGTTTTCACTCTTGTTTGTCAGTTTGTTTGCAGCCTCATATTAAACAGCTCGGCAGCCTAGGATGGGGCTTCATCATTGTTAAGTGCTCATTTCAATCCCGCTGATTTCTCTGCTTGGTTTTCCATCTCTGTCTGCCTTTCCCTTCAATCTCTCTCTCGCTTTCCTCACATCTTGATTTAATTTCTGCAAAAATATAAACTCCTCTTAAACAATGTCTTTCAAGACCCTTGAATTTAATTTTGGTTTGTTGTTGCAATCCCAAAGAGCAGACTCTCATAGCTCAGCATTCAGCATCTGGACATGATTGTCTTGTTGAGTTATAGTGCATAATAAGTGCACAAGGATCCTTCAATGGGGACCAAGGAGCCAGGCAGTTTCAGAGAGGAGCTTTAGCACATGTTGTCCGATCAGCAGCCATAAAATCATACAAACATGGCCACAAAGAGGCAAATTACACAGACATGCTGCCATTTTTTTTTTTTTTTTCAAACTGCAGAATTAAAATCATACAAACAGGCTCAAGGAAGGCAGGGGCAATAAGCAATCCATACCTGTTTTCTTGTCTCCCAACTGTCATTCTAGCCTTTGCCAAAGTGGACACAAGATGTAATCGTGTGTATATGCGATGTATCATGCGACTGCTTGCTGACGTGTAATTGTGTGAAGAGGGCTGCCTTATCGATCGGTAACGCAGTGCCCCATCAATATTTAATGCAGTCTCTGCCCCTCTTTCGTTCCTCTCCCTTTCTCTACTTTCAGTCCTGCATCGGTGGAAGCACCCCACCATTTGGGCTTGATCGATCACTTGCTGCTAATGAGAGGGAGCTGTGCTTTCTGGGATTGGAAACTGTAGGCTCCTCAGTTGAGCCTTGGTTTTGGCTCAGCTTGTGACTTCTGGGTTTTGACGAGTACACTGGCAGTGTATCAGGTTGAGTGAACCTTGCACAATGAGCTAATCCACATCCGCCATATGATTTAGAGTAACTAATATTCGATGATGTAGTTGCAATACATCCTCCGGCCTTGCGGCTCCTTTGAATCCATTTAAGGCTTGCTGCCCTGACACCTACAAGCTATTGTTTTCCGATAGATTTATGAGCCACAGTTACATAGTCAACATTAAGCTCTCTCTGTTAATAATTTTTCCCACAGACTGAACCACTTCTGAACCTGGCTGTGTTTAATTTATTGGAGCAAGCAGGTGGAGCTGACATAGCAGAATATGAATGCAGGAGAAAAACACTCTGGGCGACTTTCCAAACACGAGGAACTACGGCTAGCTTTGTTGTCTTTCCTTGTCTTCCATATGACTTGGTGAAAACCGAAAGCAAGAACTGGTAATAGGATGTGTGGTCAGGTGCAACAGCCATCAGATTTAGGGAGCCAGGGAAAAGGAGGACTAATTGTTTTTATTGGGATTTTATGGCCTAAGATGAGGAGTAAACTCATGTTAAACTACTGGAAATAAGTGTCCAAGCTGCTGTTGCTGGTTCATATGAAAATTTACTGTTAGAGCTATTATATATGTGTATATACATACATACACACTCATTGGATAATTCCTTATAATTCCTGGAGCATGATTTATTTATAAGTAAACTTATATGTATACAATATGCTCAACTCACCTTGTTCAGATGATGGCTGAGAATATATGTAATTATCAAAATGGGTCTCTTATAATTTTGAAAGAGTTTCATAATTAATACGCATTTTAACATGACATTGTTCAGGTCCACTTCTGATGATGAGGAGGCTGTATAACAGCTCATTTAAAACTCACACGCAGACTTATTCACAGGGGATTTTTTTCCAACTCCCCCGTGCCAGTGGACAGGTGTGTGAAGTATGGCGTGAAGGCTGTGTGAGCCCCACCCCGTCGCTAATACCTACTTAGCATACTCCATTTACTCATCTGCTACTCTGATATTTCGCTAATGGCAGACACGGGGGGCACAGGACCCAGCTCATCCCGTGGGTCTTTGACCTTTTTTTTTTTTTTTTTGGTCTTCACCACGTTCTTCCTTCTCCTCCCCTCCTTTCTTTTCTTTAAAATAGAAAATGGGAAATGGCCTTACCACAGGCCTACCAAGTGCCTGTGTGATTTGACTGAAGCTTTTGTGATTTCCCCTGAGAAAAACTTTGGCAGTCCCCACAAAGTTAGCTGGCACTGAGGGCTGTTTCATGCTCCTATCTTCCCAACTGACAGAGCATTGGGCGGGCAGGCGGGCCAGCCGGCCCGCTGAAGCTGGATGGCTGTCTGGCTGTGGAAACTAGAAAAGGCAGCACTGATCTTAGGGAAATTGAAATACTCTGATGGAAGCCGGGTGTGAACAAGGATGTCACTGTAGGCTGTACGCTGAAAATTGCTCTCTAAGTTGGCTGGTGAAAGAGTGTGTGTGTGTGTGTGTGTGTGTGTGTGTGCGTGTGTGCGTGTGCGTGTATGCGTGTGTGTGTGCGTGTGTGCATGTCTTAATGTGTGTATGTGCAAGTGCTTGAGTACGAAGCTGAATTACATAGGCTGATTAGTTTAATGTCTTAGGACAGTTTCTCCCTGTAAGTGGAGACAGTGAATGAAATACCTCTTTCCTTCCTACTGATGGCTTGTCACTCATCCTTGTGTACTTTTTTTCACCAAGACCATTTGAACTGCCAATGGCAGGCTTTTGAGTACACCATCACTTGGATTTCTAAATCACTGCAAGTTCAGTGGGATTCAAAGTAAGTGACAGCGGCAGTTGTGGGTTGGTGTTTTGTTTTGTTTTGTTTTTTTTCCCCCTGCAAAGGCTCAGGTGAAGAGAGGGTGCCAGGCGCCAAAACCTTTCCTTGAGAAGCACATGTGGGTGTTGTAAACCAACCATTCGCTTTGAGAGTGGATGATATCCAAGCCACAAGCATAGTGGCTATTTACCACACACCCTGTGCATCTAATCCTCCAGACATCCCAGTCTTCTGTCTCTCATTTTTTTATCTGTTTAGCCACAACAAATACAAATGCAGGCATGCTGTTACAGGAGCATCAGAAAGAAAAATATGCCCTTGGGTTGCCCTTCTATCGCAGTAGGATAGAGGGTTAAGGCCAGAGCATGAGCTGTCTGTTACATGTGAAATTATGAATATATCATCATTCTGCTAAGGCCAATAGTTGACCCAGTTTATCACTCTGCAAATCTGTATGGATGTGTTGGGGAGACCCAGCGGTCCTTTCCTGGAAGTATATCAAGTTTCCAGATTTCAGTGTGCCTACCAGCCAGACATTAATCAAAAGAGGAATGACAAAGTTCTTGGTTGAGCTGCTAGACTTGTTTGTCTGCAGCATGTCACTGAGGATTAGTGAGAGGGGAGGGAGGGAGGGAGCGAGAAAGAATGGGTAATCTTTGTGTTCTTATATTTCACAGATATGGTTCCAGATATGACAGCCCAGTCTAGTAAAGGTCGAAAGTGAGATAGATAAATTCAAATCTTTATCTCTCAATGGCTCCTTTTCTAAGATGTAACTTTTGCTCTTCTCATTTTGGTATCTAGCTTCTGCACTGCAGACATATCTCAGGTATATCTTGAGATTTTGTGCTAATGTTCCACAAGTTACAAAGTGCCAGACAGTGTATATTAAAGGTCACACACTCACAAACACAAACACTGCAATGGCAAATATATGTATTTTCATAAATGTGGCGATGAATGGAAACTAAAGAGGCCAATATGTGAGTTTTTCAGGGAATATCCCTACTAGGAGTAAACAATCTGGGTAAAGCTTAGCCTTGGAAGCGCTCCCTCTGCAACTGTGCTGCCTCTTTGGTTAAACAATGTGACAAAGTTCACCAATCGCACACAACCATGCGCCACTCTCCCTGCACTCTTAACTGCAGACAAACAGACAAAAATATCCACGGACGGCAATACATTCACACAAACAAAGGCAGGATGCACATACTGTAGTTTCAGGCTCACACAGAGAGAACACGATACAAAGCCGAGCATTTAACAGCATGACAGGGGCTCTCAGACACTGTTTCTAGTGCCAGGGCTTTGTTTCCATGTCTCTTGTCTTAACAGGAGTCTAGCAGAGATGGATGAAACGCGCTGAAGGATTCGTCTCCTTCCTGTTATTCGATGATAGTGTCAAGTGATCGCTGGGGCTTGAATGTGGTTCAGCTCTACAGAATAATGCTGAAAATAGCTTCCTTTGAGGCTCACCACTGTCTTTTCCTTTCTCTATCTCTTTTTCCTTCTTTGCTGCAGAGACTGTGATGGACACACGGGTGGCCACAGCTGAACTGGGCTGGACAGCATATCCTAATTCTGGGGTAAGTAAGCTATTGCCAGCACACACACACACACACTTTGTGTGTTGGGAAGAAGATAGGCTGGTTGCATGATGCATATCATGAAACACAGTACAAGCAAAGATCTAAAGCTAGAGAGATAAATTGGCAGGAAGGCTAGCACAGGAATATAGATTTAAGTAGTGCCCAATGTAGCTCATATTATGGGTATTATTTTCTCTCTGTCCCAGCTCATAATGACTTAATGATATAATGGCTCCATGTAAGCCCCAGAACACAGTACCTAAGTCCCTGTAAATGGAGGCTGGAGGGAGGATACCATAGACATAATAATACAATGATGATACATTTATGCACGGAAGTGGAGGTATTAGGGTGGAATGAGGGAGGAGGAGCTCAGAGGATGGAAATGCTCTGGGCTTTTTCAAATTTGAAGGGAACTATGTTCAACTTTCAGGTACTTTCATGCACATGAAAGGAATGCAAATGGAATAAAGTGCCTAGTCATCAGAATGGGTCTTTTTTTTCTCCACAGTATCAGAACTATGATTGCCCTATTTCATTAATGGACCTAAAGAGAATTTTAAGACCTTGTTCTCAGTGCCATAATTCAATAATTCAATGAAAAGCTCCATCGCTCAAAATGCATAGCAGTGGATCTGGGAGGAAGCATCCAAGGTAGAGAATGACTGTTTCCTGCATTTTCTGGGTCTTTGGGTCTTTACGAAGCATTTAACACACGTATAAAAGGAACATTTACTGCTCTTGAACGGAGCCTTGGCTCTGTTTTAAGACTTCAGACTGGAGTAGTAGCCCCAATGAGTAAAACAAACCTGGACACCATGGAGTAATAGAAATTGAAACAGCATCTCAAGCTTGGACCTTACGCCATGTCATCTTATATTGTTAGTAAAAAATATAAATACATCACACATCATCAGTGAAGTTGTGCAATTTTGCATCAAATGTAATGTAAGGTAAATTTTTTCCCATGTGACTATAACAGTAGTTATACTGTTTAAAATTAAAAGCTCTTTTTTTGGGGGGGGGGGGGTACACACACTAAATAACGGCAGTGTCTGCAACATATCCTTAGCTTCCAAATTCTGCTTTGAGGATAAGCAGGTTGCACAATTGGTGCTTTTTACCTTGAATGGTGCGACATAATTTTTTAAAATAATGACTTGCATATTATGCAAAGATGAACATAATTAATTTCATGGATTCAACCTCACATTTTTATTTGTTTTTTTTTTGGTTTTTTTCCTCTGAAGAGGAAATATCCAGTAAGACTCACTGAAAGGAGACATCTACTGCGATGCTTCCATAGAAGACTGCTCAATTCAGCAAGCCTCCAGGCAAAGAGAGCATCTAGTCTGTGTTGAACATACTTTCCCAAGCTACTCCTGTTGTAGCAGTCCTGCTGTAGGGAGAACACACTCTTCCTACTCTTGGTGGAACACACCCTGCTACACAGATGCCTTGACCTTGGTGTGGTGTGAGGTGCATCTTCATTTTGCCGAAATGCGTACTTGCTGTCTGACAAGCTAAATCACATAATATATATCACTTATGTATATATGTATATATGGTTACCAGGTTTCTGTTGAGAGCTTAAGATATAATTATGTCAAACCTGGTCAATCTCTGAGGGCTGCAGGTGAACCAATTTGTCCATGTGCCATACTTCAGTTTATTTGGAAACAAAGTAAATAATAAATAACCAGATACCTTCACGATGGGTTATAAAAGTAGTACATCATTTGCAAGGTGAATAAAAAAAAAAATCCATTATATTACCATCCAACTGCAGCTTTGGGCTACAGTAAATATATAAATAAATGATATTTTTGTGTATAGTTAGTGTTCAAATTGCTTCTCTCTGTAAACGTGATACCTGCCTCTTGAAGACACAGAAGAGAAAATGGACAAAACAAAAAACGAGTAAGGTCCCTCTGCTGTTCAACACATCTCATTTATTTCCTCTTGTGATTCATCCTTCGAGAGTTTCTAAGAAATATACACATATGTATCAAGGTGTGTGTGTGTGTGTGGGTGTGTATACGTATGCGTGTGCATGCGTGTGTGTTTGCATTTGGCTGACCTGAAGGGTTAATCTTGAAAGATTGCAGGCAGAGTGTCATTAGTTCCAGTGGTGTAAACATGAGGACATATCAGTGTCGGCCCTATGCATATATAATCAAGCAGCAGTATGGGAATGCACGCGCTATATCAGCATCTGGTTGGGGAAAAAGAGAGCTCAGTAGGCAAACGTGTACAGCAAACAATTGAACAATATGCTGTCACAATGTGTGTTTCTGCTGCAGCTTTTTCTTATTGTTTCATTTCAGTTGAATATATTCCTCCTTTCCCTCTTTGGACTTCATCCTCTCATTATTCTCCCTGTTTATGCCTCTTCATCATTTTGAGACAGTCCTCTCTCTCTCTTTCTCATTCAATCTCCTCGTACACAAACATAGCAAATTATAATTATATGCACTTATTAATAATGCGATTGTTCTAGTCTTTCGGCAATCTGAAATCTGCTTAATGATAAATCTTTATCACATTAAGCCATTAAAAGGAAAAAAAAATCACTTAACACAACTTGGAAAAAAAAAAACCACACATTTCATGCATATACATAACAGGGATTCTAATGGGTCTTTTACATGCATAACTAAAAACCTCAAACATGAAAAGTGGCAGCAAGGAAGTGGTGTGATACAAAAACAAAAAACTGGTGGCTAAAGCTGTTCATCTTTTTAATAAAAAAAATATAATCACTGTTTAGATTTAAGTAAAACTTAAGTTATTGCATATTTATCATGCAATTATTATAAATTTTTCGATTGTGAAGTTTTTGTTTTTTCTTTATGGAGAAACCCACAAATGCACAGTAAGGAAAGCAATGAAAGTCCATCTGCTCCAGGCTTTTAAATCTGAAAGTACTGATTTCCACCAACAGATGTTAAGGAGTATTGAAACTACTGGATATTTGAAACATCATATCTGAGGATCTATTTCTGCAATCACATCTTTCTCCAGGTGGGTGGCCATATCGTACCAGTCAAGAAAAAGAAGGGAAATCTGCCAAAAGAACACACTAGCTGGGATGTGCTCTACACAGCCCACTGGCCTAATTGCGATCCACGTCCCGTACGCTGGAAACAGGTGTTAGGAGCATGAAAGGAAGCCTCCATCTTTCCTTAATCAGGCTTGTCTCCATTGAACTGGTAACAGGAAGCTCCTGCAGACAGGGCGTCCTCATCCCATTACAGTGGCACAGAGGACCTGAGCCTGTGGGCTATGCACTTAGGTTGCAGCAACCCTGCCTAAGTGGGGGTTAAGGAGCAAATCGTCAGTCTCAGCACAATCTCAGGCTTGTGTCTCAACTTCAGCTCCAAACAATCCACTTTCTTGGCCCTCAGGCGTTTACTTTTAGTTGAGATGTAACTTAGCCCAATCAAGTCCTTTTGAGCTCAAAGCTTGAAGTGGTTGCTCTTCTCTTGACGCAAAATCAGATGAGGATGAAAATTTCTTGACAGGGAGCAATAAATTAACGACTAATAATAGCAAATAAATACTGACCAGGAAATGTAACAGCCCCTGCTGTGACTTGGGTTCAGGTTTGTGGCAAAAATAATTTGTTGAGGAGACCCAAAAGCAGGCTTCTCTGTTCCATGCCAAACAGCTTCAGATCCGCCACGTTAGATGCTGAAATTAAAACCCTGGCCTGACAGCTGGAAGCTAAACACTCTTGGAGGAGAAAACAGAAGCTCTAACCATGTAGTTGCAACTTGATTTTGTTCTAATGTCATTAAGTTTTCTTTAAGATGATTGGAGGTGGCCAAAGGATCATAAGTTAACATAATAAAAAAATCTGAGACTCAGCAGTTAAGCACAATAAATAAACAAATGAGGACACTCACAGCCTGAACAAGGTGCACAATAGATGTGCGCAATAAATATTTTGTAACCTTAAGAGAAAATAAGAATTTCTTGATCTGAATGAATTTTTCTGCATCATTCTTGAATGATTTCGATAAAAGGGGAACCAGATAAAAAAAATGGCTTTCATTTCGGAGGAGCGAGGATGGGATTAGTAGACTGCGGAGTGAAGGAGATGGGAAGGGGAAAGGAATGAGAGATGAGAGGACTTGGAAGGAGAAATGTGGTGGCGATGGTTGAGGGGCTGAGGGATTAGGAGAAACCAGAGGGAGAGAATTTAAAAGAGCAATTGTGTGTGGCAAAAAGCTGCCCTGTTGAGAAAAATTCAGTCGCGGGTGTGCGTGCAGACAAGAGCTCGGGTCGACTCATGTGACTCGAAAGAGCTTGCAGAGTGTCAGGCTTTGGATCAAGGGCATTGGGGTGAAGGGGGCGTCGCTCGGGTTATTGGGGTCAGCTGGGGCTGCGTTGACAGAGGCTGTGGGTGCCGTCAAGCATGAAGAAATGGGGCAAGAGGGATAAATAATGGGCCAATTGAACAGAAAGAGGGGCGCGGGGGAAGAAATATTGTGGGACAGGGTACAGGAAAAGGCCTGGGGAGGAAGAGAGGGGCAGAAAGATAAAGAGGCAAAATCCCTGTTCTTGTTGCAGGTGCATAAAAAAAAAAATCAACGGAGATAGAACGGATCTCACCCCGACATGTTTACTTCTGTTTACACTTGCTTGTACTTCCACATGCAGTCTCGTGCGTGCTCAGGCATAAATTCAGGTGCATGGATGTACTGTTACACGGCTGCACCTGCATATGGGAGTGTGTGCGACTGCAGGTGCTGCTGGAGGAGGATGGTGGGAGGGGGGGGGTTGGGTGTACCCCTCTTTGCTCCCCCGCTACAGCAGAGCTCCCGTAGGCTTTAACTGGACAGGTGTCAGGATATAGTCAGCGATTCCTAAAGAGCACAGATAGATCCATTACGGCCATCTCACCATCTGCTGACCACTCAATACACCTCAATTATTCATGCCCTGACAGACAGACATACAGTGACTCAACGGGCATAAGGGAGAACGGGAGGAGGGAGGTGACAAAGAGCAAATGGTACAGGAAGAAGAAAGGGGCGTTGACTGAATATAGATAATAAGAAAGATGGAAAATAAAAAGGCAGAGGATGAGTGAGAAGGAGTGAAGATGAGCGATAAGGGGGGGCCAGGGATGGCTGAACCGGCAGAGCCTGACCTGAAATGGAATGAGAAGAGAAAAAAAATGACAGTGAGTCATGGCGGCTGCGCTTCAGCAGGCAGGTGAGAAGAGTATGCTCATTACCCCCACACACACACACACACACACACACACACACACACACACACACACACAGGTAGTGATGGCACATATTTAAGAGACGAGGGAGAAAAAGTGGAATGTGTGCATGCTTTTGTTCAAATGCATATATATATATATACACATGAATATTAGAAACTGGCATAGCAGTAGAAGACCTTTTCCATTTTATCCCCAAGGTTATTGATGTGATATTGGCATGCAGTCAGACAGCAGAGTTTGTTCTGACACAGACATCTCTGCTTGGCATGATGACTAGAATAGTAATACATCGTATGACTTAGATCTGGGCACATTCTTGGCTCTCTGTCTGAAAGCGTTGCCGTCTGTTGTTAGACCGTGCTTCCTGTGGTATATGATGTTTTACCTCAGAAACCTTTTGTTTGTTGCTAAGATTTAATTTACTTTCCAAATATAATTTGCAAAGGAGACATGGCTCCTCCCAGAAGGCATGGTGGAAGTAGGCAGGGGAGAAGAGTGTCTGGACTTCCCCGCAGAGACTCATGTCCCTGTAACCCGGACGTCGAAAAGCAGTTGAAAACGAAACGATATGGTCAAGACAGCAGCATACACTTGTGGTAACAGACACAGCGGAAAATATTTTTTCTTTTTTCTTGTTTAGAAAAGGCTATGCAGAATCGAAATAGACGCTAAATTATGCTGTCTTAAATTTGCGTGCCACTTTCCATACATTTCTGCTTCCTGAATATACCATGATACATATTTGCTTGGATATATAAAGAAAAATGTTTTCCAATCAGAAAATCAATACAATTGTTAAATAATAGAATTAGGGCCACAAAACAAAATGGGGAATGAATCTAATCTTAATTTACAATGAATTAGGAGGAGTGTGAGAAAGTTTGTATGTCCATCCCAGTACTTGGCAGTGCCTGATATTTCAGCAGTCCTACCAAGGTGCTAGAAATAGCACTAAGTCCCCCTCTTCTTCCCCTTTTTTATTTATTTATTATTTTTTCTATCCACACTGACTGTTTCAATGTCTTTTTCTTTCTTGGTTTACTTTACTCTTGCTTGTCTCCCTCAGAGCTCAAACTCCCAGTCACCTTACCAATCTCCCCCTTTCATTCTCCACTTACACTCCCTCACTGTGTCTTTGTGTCCAGAGGTCCAGAGGATAGGCTTGTCAGGTGTTGAGCTTTGTAAAGTTTATACACACACACACACGTACAGTATGTCCATTCACACATTCACATAAACAGGAAGGGCCCCACTTTGCACCCAAAAGCCTTGATACCCCGCCATTCTCCTGTCCCCCACTGATATGTTTTTTGTGAGTTGCCCCTAAATGGCCTTGCCTTTGGCTGTAGGGGGCCGTAGGGGGCTTTCACTCTTTCAGCGTCTCTATTCCCTTTCAGCATTTCTCTCATCCCTCGTTATCACATTCAATTCCTCCTCATAATTTTTATACCCCCTATCTGCGCTAAATAAATGCAGCTCTTAATCGCACCATTCTGACTACTGTCACTCTAGATGTCTCTTTTTGGCTTTTAATTTTTATTTCTTTCCATACCTGCTGCTCCGTAGGGTCCCTCCTCCAACTTCAATATATATGCACACAGTGATGATGAATCATTTAGTCTTCCTCCTTATCATCCTCCACTATAGACCCATATGATTGCACAGGCTGTCAGATATCAACTAAACACACAGCTTTAGCCTTTTACACAGCATGACTCAAGGTAATGTTGCTCCTGGTAACTGAAAGCCCTGCAGAGGCAGTGTCAGCTGCTTGGTTTCTCTGAAGGCACCTGAGTGGGTGTTACCAGGTTTTTCCATGAGATAAAAAGTCTTCAGGAAACAGGGGCCTATTAGAGCAAAGCCACATTAACCTTGTTTTCATCTTTTGCTTGACTTCATGAAGTTGTCCAAACCTTTCACTGATTTCGTTTTAGGCATGCACAGTCATTCCTAAAGACACAAATCGAGAAAAAGTATAAATTCTTTCCTCAGGTCCACACAGACCTGTACAAACCTGTCACTACAGCGGTGTAAAATGAATAACTGGAAACTGCTGGCAGTAAGAATTACTACTGTAGTCGAAAGTGGTTATATGAAATACAGGACAGAATAAATGTACCTAAAATCATCACGATTACAGATCATGACAAGTAGCATTACAAAATGTGCCTTTATTCCCCGCAGACACAAGCTGCAATATTTTTCAAAAGCAAACATCATACAAAATGTTTGTTAGTCAGCCACCACATCTCTTTATCTTTAAAACCTGAACCTACCAGTTTTGCTGAATTTTGCTTCGTCTGAAGTTGTTTTTTTTTTTTTTGTTTTGTTTGTTTTTTTTATTTTATTTTAATCTGTATGAATGATGTGGCAAAATTGCCTGCATCATTTGAATTTCACTTTTAAGTAGATATAAAACCCCTCCATGTTCATTTTGTCACTGTAAACAGTGCAGGCTGCATTAAGTAACAGAATATCTAGCAGGGGTGTGTTTACTAGCAGCAAGTAGTGCGTAATTAAAAAATCAAGTGTTAATAATGATATTACACAAGCTGGATGGTGGAGTGGGAGAGTGAGACGCCTGGGTGGATCATTCACTCGAATTATGTACATCATTTTCAAGATCTAAGGAAAAAAAAGGGCTCTTTAAAGACATTTGGGAGCAAGTAATGAGGCCCAATTGCTAATAATGTGTCAACACAACATATTTCTAAGACAGTGTAAAACACACATGCAGACAAAAGTATTAAAAGCAACTAACAAAAAGCTTTTATATTTTTTGGTTGATATTGAGCAACACTAGCATGAACTC
Source organism: Echeneis naucrates (assembly GCF_900963305.1). NCBI lineage: Eukaryota > Metazoa > Chordata > Actinopteri > Carangiformes > Echeneidae > Echeneis > Echeneis naucrates. Next base: position 10,995,536 of record NC_042527.1, on the reverse strand, counting down.
ACTTGTTTAACCCAGCAGTTTAGTAAATATATAGACTTGTGGGCAGATCTTCAGTGAGTCTCATTCGGACGCAGACGGACAGAGTCCTATCTGGACTCAGTCAAACTATGTGACTGTAATTACATAGTGGCTGAGATCTGGCAGGACTGGGAGTGCTTCAGACATCACCATTTCCTCCCCATCCATCACACTCAGCCAGGCAGAACTAGGCCTCTGATGCCCTGCAAAATAATCATTCCCATGCAACTGGTCTGACAGCAGCCCTCCTTCAATAGCACAGCTGATCAGAAATGATAATAGCAATCATGCCACTGCATATTTTAGAGGCAGCAGTCTTGTTATGCATGCGTGTGTGTGTGTGTGTGTGTGTGTGTGTGTGTGTGTGTGAGGGTGAGGTGGGAGATGAGGCATAGCTTTCAGAATATGTGAATTTACTGTGAGACTGTGACCGTGTCTCTCAAACAAGCTTGTAGAGAAGTTAATGTAGTTCCACTTATGGTTACCAAAGCAAACCAACTGTTGCTCTATATGACGTCTGTTCTATTGACTCCACGGAAAAGGCCCAGAGGTTGAAATGCAAATATGCTCATTAAGTCAGAGGGATTTAAAGCAGCCTTTTGGAAAGGGGGAAAAAAAAAAGCTGTCTGGCTTGTGATTACAGTCAGTAGTGAGCTTTGCAAAATGCGAAGAGCATCTTTCAGCAGGGGCATAAAGAGTTCAATCCTGATCTCAGCTTTCATGTCCAGCTATAATCCACTGTCCTTCTGAGACCTTGGCCTTTACAAATCTGTCAATGTGAATCTTACCTGCATGCCTGCGATTCATTTTCTTTTGTCTTTTTTTTCCCCCCAAATAAAAGTCAATTTTCTTTTAAACGCTGATTTATTCATGCCCAATTATTTTGTGGAAAAAAATAAAAAAATTAGAAGATTCAATGAAGGTTTACTTTCCCTGCCTCAGTACAGTATTGTGTGGACATGAATAACAAACAGGCTCATTACAGAAATGTCCATCCCAAGTCTGTAGTCTAAAAAGCAACCTCCTCCTCGCCCACACCCACATGATTTAGTCCTGGAAATGATAGATGAGCAGGCAACTCTTAGGTAGAGGCTGCTCATACTGGACATGTACAGATGTTAGCACAACACCTTAGCTGTTCTACATAAACACAGTCCAGTCCCAGTATTGCTTGGTGAACATGTATTTTTTTATTTTTTTTAAGCGATTTGTCCTTCAAACTGTATTCCCTTTGAATGGTAAGCTCAAAGTCGAGTGCTTTAAATGAAAAGTGCACAGGAATCATACACTGCACCAGCACAGCCTGGCTGGGGACATAGTGTGCCATTTCTATCAATTATTACATACATCTCTTGCCTTGGGTCCTGCTGTTGGGGGGGGGATATCATCAGATTAAGCACTGAGAGTTTTGACAGCCATTCATGTCACACTTGCCAGGGGCACCCTTATACTATTTGCAGCTGCATTTTCTAGACCTTTCAAGGCTGAGGAGCTTTGAATGTGGAAGTGCGCTGAGTTGCTCATCATCCGTCTGTGCTCAGTATATCTAAGTATGTAGCTCTATTAACTGGTGCTGATGGATTTAAGAAGCGATTTGTGAGTTTGACTCCAGAGAGGATCAGACAGCAGGCTGGGGGTTAAAGATCAGCCTGCAATGTGCTCCTCAATTCGAGTCTCCTTCATGTGTGAATTGACTCAGGCTGAATGATGAACTAAAAGTAGCCATGACTCATTACATGTCTGTCGTATGGTTTGCGTCACTTTCACATCACGTCTTTTGACGGGTATGTATAAATGAGCCTAGACGTTGGGTACAACAAGACAGAGAGCATATTGGTTATACAAGGTCTTTGGATTGCAGCCATTGACCCTTTCTACCAAACCTTCTAAAAATATTCCCCTAAAAGCCAAACTTGGTTCTTTTAAATAAGATGTTTGTCTTTTTTTTTTTTTTTTGGAAGTGATGACTCTGAAACAGCTTAAATGGGTGTAAATAGTCAGCTTAACAAATCTTCCCCAGTAGCTGCAGAAAGTGCGCCGCAAATGTGAATCGGTAGCGTGGCTGGAAAGTAAAGAAATAAAAGGTTCTGAAAAAATACCTGTAGCAGAGAGAGCCTGAGCTTTTGTGGTATTTCAGGACTGGAACTATTCTTTATTGATTTTAGTAGTCCGGCCCATTTCTCCTGTTAGTGTCCACAGGTAATACATCCACGCTCCGATGGTTTGGTGCTCTCTGCTCTCCGACTGGAGCTTCGCTTGTCCCTGGAACACTGTTTTTTTGGAGGCTGTAGTCCTCCAGAGTGAGACTATGGCCATCTGAGCTACTCTGTGTTATTTTAGCCTTTGAAAGTAATGGCAGGAGATCAATGTGATGAATGGCCTTTATGAGGAGGAGAGTATCGACAGTTGATGGCAGCAAACTGAGGCTGTGGGAAAGGGAGGGTGGCGTTGGCCTGAATACATTACCACCTCCCCATCTCCTTGATTCCTCTGCACTCTCATATTTTTCTTTTATCCATCACTTTGTCTCTTTCTTTCTTCCGCCCTCTCGTCTCCAGCTTGGCTAACTGCAACTGGTCATTAAAATAAACATTAAGCATTCTGTGAATCCATAGCCTTGCCATTTCCTTGCCAGTGCCCATAAAATAGTGCAGCCATAATGACACACACAATGACCACACTTGACAAGCGGGAGCAGGGGTAGAGTGTTTTCTATATTACAGGCAAGGCAAAGCTTTTACAGTGGAGCCAATGGGAGCATTTGGTTGCCGTTAAAATGAGTGCTGGTTAAAGAGGCTCTCAATATTTGTCTGGTGTTTCATCAGCAAGAAAGTTTGTGTTCAGTGATATTGGTAATGATGAATTATAGATACAGAGGATGCAGCTGTGTGTATAGTGAAAAAAATGAGAGGGCACAGATTTTATTATGGGACACAATATGATAAAAAACTGATTCTGTTTACCTGTTGGGGTTTTTTTTTTTTTGTTTGTTTGTTTTTTTTTTATCCAATTTATCAAACTTGAATTCACGTCCCCTGGTTCTATGTTTTTTTTTATCTGACTGCCACAAATAGAGCTTTATCCCCTGAACACAGGGCATCTCAGGACTAAAGAGGAACTTGCATATAGGAACAACTTGATCAAACTCCTGGCTGTCCTCTGCACTTTCTTTTCTCCTTGAACTGATATGAATGATACATTCCAGCAACATGCACTACATGTGCACTTAACGCCATAATGCATGGACTAAATATTCACAGCGCAGGACGAACAGTGTTATTTTATACACAAATCCTTGAAGAGGAAATAGATGCGATGACCAGGGAATTCCATTATCAGTGAGGTGACAGGTGATAATGCCTTCACTTTTCTCTCTTCTCAGGCAAGGTCAGAGAGATGTCACAGAGTGCAGGGGATAGATGTGATTTAAATGATGTAAAAGGTTGTAGAAAGAGCACTGAAATAGAAATGCGAAACCTCAGCAGCTGTATTGATCTGACTTTAGGGCATATGCGGCTTGCATGTCCTTGCTTTTTAAATGCATGAATCATGCATTTCAATGTATTTAAAACCAAGTAAATGGTGCAGATCTTGAAAAAAGATGTTAATGTTAATGCTCAGGGTAATTAGATGTTTTCGGCTTGCAGAATCAGAAGTGTGTGTCCTGTAGCCTCAAGCTCCTCAAGTGGCAAAACAACAGCTAGCAAATCAATATGTGGTTGGTAAACCATCAAAATTATAAACAGCACATTCTCAATGTATATACACAACACACGCACACACAGGCAGCGGATGAGTACAAAGAGTTGAATAGATAAGACAACAAGTTTGATTTTAGCTAAGTTATTGATGAAACTGTAATCATTTTATTTGTCTTCGACACAATGGTGTCATTTAATATCTACTAGGGAAGAAAAAATAAAAATAAAAGTAGTTCATTATTATATGAGCCAATGATTTTCTGGACAGATTTCAGATGGGCATTATCGAAGATGCCTTGGGCCTCTCTCTGGCATGAAAGATGGTGGTCATTTGGCTAGACGAGGGGCGGTGAGGACCCCCTCCTAGACTGGAGCAGACGGGTGCACAGGAGCCTAGGGCTGGCTGTATTAATGAACAGGCAGTGCTGAAAGGGACAGGTTCCTGTAATGCTGATGAATGGTCATTACAGAGTAGAGACGAGAGAAGAGAGCAGGAGAGGGAGAGAAGAGCAGAGCAGAGTGGGCACAGAGGGAACAGCGGTGAGGGGGAAAAAAAGGCTTTAATTTGCACCTCAGTTTTCTGTAAACTCGTTTATCATGTTGGCGGTGTCACTATGCTCCACGTTTCTTCTCCTTCTTCCCTCTCCTTGCCCCTAAGTGACCCAAACCCTTTTTATTTCTTTTCCATATGGTTCTTCCTTGGGCAAAAATAATTTCATCTACATTTTTTTTTTGGGGGGGTTAGTGTTTGAACCTCACATTCAGTAACTATGTATCATTTGTATCTCCTCTTATAGCATTTTTATGGCCTACAAAATTCTATATCTTTAGCATCAGTTGGCTAGTTGTTAGGACCATCCATGGAGATTCGACGTCTTCGCCTCTCCATTAGACCTGAATGAGCAGCTGGGGCAATAAAGGTCAGAGGGAAGAGGAAGCACCAGGAGATATATGCACACATGAAACATGAACTGACTGGAGGCCCACTCACAACACTGTGGACCTCATTAGCTTGTCCTCGCCTACAGCTGTTTGGATCATTCAAGTCGGGCTATTGGTTTGAATAGAAGTGTAAAGAATGGGATTATTACAGGCAGTGGAAGTGATCAGAGAAGGAGGAATTCTGTTTGAAACTGTCAAATCACTGTCTCTTTCCCACCAAATGTTCTTTTCAAGTCATCGGGTTTTTTATGTGGCTGTCATAATGCATGCAGCACGGATTTGTTTAGTCTTTTTTTGGGTTTTTTTCTCCCCATGTCCCTACTGCTGCTGTGTATATAGATTTACAAATTAAAAGACTATCAGTAGACTGTTTTCCAATTTTAGCTAGCTTGATGAGCTTTTGCCCAGCTCGACAGTTTTGTTTTTTTTTTTTGTTTTTTTTTCTTTTTCAAAGTTTTCATCTGAAACCACGCTCTTGGAGTAGGCAAGCTTCTTATTTCATTGATTACTCTTCCTGAGTCTCAGTAATAGCAAAATATTAATGGCACATTTTCATCATCATTTGACACGTTTTTGGGGCTACGATTCGATTCAAAACGATTTGATTCATAATGATTTTTGCTTCAGTCTATATGTGTGCAAAGAATCCTCATGATCTACGCCAGTCTGCCTTGCAAGACAGAATGACAAATGGAGAAATTAAAGTGTCTTTTTCACAGTTATTAAGTTTTAAACATTTATGTTGTTCCATGTTCCATAAAAGCAATATCACACATTGCTTCAGTAACAAAAATAAAAGTGTCTCTTTATAAAAAAAAAAAAAAAAAAAAAATGTAAAAAAATAGTGTTAGTCCCAACCAGAGCAGCGACGGGACCTCCCCAGAGACTAGAGATTAGACCAGACCAGACCAGACTAGACGAGACAAGAGACTGGACCCCTCCACAGAGACCACACCAATTTTTTTTTTTTTTTTTTTTTGGAAAAAAAAGGAATGTATCTGTATCCTGCATCTGGAAAATTGTCTGAGGGGGTCACTAACAATGCACACCCCCCCACCAGTGAAGTGGCCATCTGAGTGCTAAGTCAAACAAGAGTCACTCACTGAGCTCAACACAAAGAGGTTGACTATCATGTATTTCAATGGAGATGTCAGTAATTGGGGGAAAACCAAAGAGCATGGGGATAGAGGAAATTAAAAAGTTTACAGTGGATTTGATATTTCCACCAAAGTTGTGGAATATATGTTTCATTGTTTTATTGTTATGTTTTTGCTTAAATGTGTGAGAGCATTAAAGTTTTCAGCTATATTCCAGCTATAATTGTCTATATTTCATTACTTAAAGCACTTTCTTGGGGGTTAAATTTGTGTAAAATGCTAAAAACAGAATTCCCAAAAATTAAAAACTGGAAGAAGAAAAAAACCAATATGGGAAAAAATAAAACTGATTTTATAGGGCTCTTGGTAAAAACCCAAATGAGTCCAAATCTTTGCCTTCAACAAGCATGGGGCTGGTTGAATCTCTCTTTCCTCCATAATTGTAGTTGCCTCCTTGTTTTGGTGATGTCAGGATGTCCCGCATACAAAATGGAGGTAGACAGCCTGCAGATTTGCTTTTTTCTTTTTTGTTTTAGCGATTTTGGGACATTTTAAATCGATTATGAATCATATTAAACAAGAATCACGATTCTTATATGAATCGATTTCTTGGCACTCCCATTCTGGTTAGTACCTCAAGGGAACAAAAAAAAAAAAATTAAAAAATAAGGCAACAGGCATCAACACTGAATGAAATACACTGAAAGCAGTCCATTTCATTATTATTCAGTAGTTCACAATCATGAATTGTGACAGCATATTTTGTAATGCTCCATCTCAGTCGCATTCAACACAAATGGCAAATAGAGGCATGTCCCAAGTACTGTAATTACGTATTTGGACAACAAGACAGCAAAGTGCTGTTTTTGTTTTTGACGCACTTAAGAAATTGTTTATGATTCAGACATTTGTGTGTTCTCGATGGATGAATAAACCCTGTGAGTTTATTCTTTTCCTGTTAATCCAGGAGCTCAAAGTGCCTTAGGGACATTACTGATGTGTGTACAAATTCTCTGCAGCTCAACCAATATTAGCATTCTCAAGCCTGAAAAAACCAAAAAAAAACCCCTGACTGTAATCAATGATTACTAATCAGTTGTTTTGTACTTCTCTCTTTGTTTTTCTCTCTCTGTAGTGGGAGGAGGTGAGTGGCTATGATGAAAACCTCAACACCATCAGGACCTACCAGGTGTGCAATGTCTTCGAGCCCAGCCAAAACAACTGGCTCCTCACCACCTTCATTGATCGGCGTGGAGCCCAGCGCATCTACGTGGAAATTCGATTCACTGTGCGTGACTGCAGCTCCATTCCCAACGTCCCTGGCTCGTGCAAGGAGACTTTTAATCTCTACTACTACGAAACTGACGCTGTCATTGCCACCAAAGGCACAGCCTTCTGGATGGAGGCCCCTTACCTTAAGGTGGACACCATTGCTGCAGATGAAAGTTTCTCACAGGTCGATTTTGGTGGACGCCTGATGAAGGTCAACACGGAGGTGCGGAGCTTTGGCCCACTGTCTAAAAATGGCTTCTACCTGGCCTTTCAGGACTATGGTGCCTGTATGTCTCTGCTGTCGGTGAGAGTCTTCTATAAGAAGTGCCCAAGTGTGGTCCAGAACTTTGCGATCTTTCCAGAGACGATGACTGGGGCCGAAAGCACCTCTCTGGTCATTGCAAGAGGCATCTGCATCCCAAACTCAGAAGAGGTAGATGTTCCTATAAAGCTCTACTGCAACGGAGATGGCGAGTGGATGGTCCCTATCGGCAGCTGCACATGCAAAGCTGGATTTGAACCTGATAATGGCAACGTATGTCGAGGTAAGACACAAGAACAACCTCGAGCTGCAATTTTAATGTGTAGCCTCTGACAGTCTTAAGCCCCCAACATGCTCTTCGTCGTCCACTCGCCTTAGAAATGATGGACCACTCATGATAGAACACTTTGTCGTTAGCGGGACATTCTCTTGTTCTGTTTCAGGACTGCGGAATGGGAATACGTTCAGATCACAGATTTTCTGCATCATTGGGAGAGCAGAATTGATTGTGTTTCATGCGTTTTTGCTGAGCATAATGTTCTGTACTCGTAGCTTGATCACACCCACCTCCGGCACACTTGAAAGGTACATTAGCATTGATTCTTAATCTGCAGCGAATGCCAGCCTTCTGCTGTGCCGCATACTTTACAGATGGTGAGAGGTTTGATTCTACCTCAGTATGATGTGCAGAAGACTAAGGTCTAAACGGATAACATGCACATTAAGACGAGGTTAATCTAAGTTTTCTGCCGTTACATTTCCCTCTTTCAGTCCGTCCTCAGCGCTCACAAACTTAGACACAAAGAAGGAGAAAATTTTGCTCAAGGTGTCTGATGATAATAAGAGTGGCTTGGGGCTCTCAGCGTGGTGCAGCATTGGTGAGCCCGCCTCTGGAGGTTAGTCGGAAAGTGTGCGGAGCCCAGATAAGATTGATTGACGCACATCTGCTCTGATCAATAAACAGATATGAGTGTGCCACATATCTACAAAGCGCACTGTGTGTGACTGTGTCTACTGTATCCTTCCAGCGTTGCTCTATATTCCTACGCAAAGCGCGCCCACACACTTGCATACACACCCAAGCGAGCACGCACACACACCCCCATTCAGTCCTTGGCTGAGGTGGAAGGACTTTGAAATGCAAATGACAATGGCAAAATTATGTTGGCTTCACTTAGCTCCTCGCTGAAAGTTTCCTTTTGTGCTTTTCATTTTGTCACCTCATCACAACTGTGTTTTACATTTTTGGCAGTTTGTTTCATTTTTCAGTTGTTTCTAAGATTGCTGTATTTCATTTCAGTGTAGGGTACATTTAATTTACATATTTTAAAGACTTTAGATACCTAAAGAATAAAAATTTCAGTGTATTGTGTCCAAGCCTCTGATCTTCTGTCTAATTCTTATAAATCTTATAGGAAGGGAACCTGAGTGGTGTGATATTCCCAACAAGATCAGCGTCACTATTCATTATTATAATTTCCCACTGAAGATCTGCTGAGTAGTGACAAGACTTTTCGCAAAACAATGTTACCACAGGGACAGAAATGCAAAACATTTTCACTTTTGACATTTAACATACAACTCAAACTCTCAGCTGGCTAATTTTAATGGGGTTTCTCCCGTTTATTGAAATTTTCCATGTCCCCAGTTTATTTAACCATCAGAACTTGTAACGAGTTTACTAGTTTCTGTGGCTGTTTATAGATAAAATAACGATAGGGTTTCAAAAGCAAAATAAAAGGCAGAAAGAGTTTTACACTTGTTGACACAATACCTCGCAAAGCCCTTAAAGTAATGTCTCGAGTGTCCACTTGATTTCAAGGTCAACAATTTATAGTAATATAGGACACAAACACTGATTTTGAATGGTCAGAGGTGTACTTCATATTTCCTGGAATGTGACAAACACCGGCACTAGAAATTGATTGTTTAAGTAATATAAACATTTTTAAGATGACAACATCATATGTAGCCTCCAAGAGGTTATAGAATGATATTTAATGTTTCTATTTTATAAAAATCTATTGAATATGTTCACACAGGAATTTCCCAGTAAATAAACCTGGCTTCTCTTCAAATGCAAACAAACCTGTAGGCCTTAATGGATACATATTACTCATGTTCTGGATACAGACTCCTGTCTATTTTTTGGGGGGTTTTTTTTACCCTATTGTTTCCTAAACCTTACATATGCCTTGGAGTAATTGGAGCCTAAGGTGTCCCTGAGTGTTGGTAGGATTCTTGTTGAGGCCTGTGTTTGTGGGGGGCGTAGGCACGAACACACATGGGCACATGTATTTACACAGACCCCGGTGGGAACTGCACTACAAAGGCTCTTTAAAACAGAGGAGAAGATGTGTATTTCAACTAATTCCCACAATCCCCCCTGACTTCCTTCCCTAAATACCCACAGCAGGTAGGCTTCCTGCTGGTTTAAGTTTGACATCCCTCCCTCAACGCACTGACGGAAATCCAGAATTATGGGGGGTATGAAAAATAGCATGCACATGAAAGGAGTTGTTAGCGTATACCTGAGGTAGACATTTGAATAAACATGTAAAATGTTATCTACTCTGACCTTAAGACTTGAGGACAAACACTTGTACAAGACTGCATATATGGAAACCAAGAGAGACAGTAGTAGACAGAGAGAAAGAAACAGATACTACTGCCATTCCCATCTCTCATAACTAGCTTACTCTCTGTAGACTCATATGGAATCTGCTCCCCTCTCATCTCCACAGAGAGGCTCCTCCAATTAGAGCAATCTCAACCTTTTATTTTCCACGCAGTCCCTTTTCATGGGCTTGTAATCCATTATTTAAACAGGGAAATCTAACCTTAAAGTGCTTGTGGAAGCTAAGCACTATGGGCAACCAATCAATTGGAGATTGGTGCAATAACATGGCCTCAGCATTGGGTCTGAAGTAATTGCCCATTAGAGATGAAGAAACAGGAACAAAAAGAATATGAGAGCATGCAGTTTCGTGCTGAAATAACTCTCCTCATCAAGAGCACCATGAGAAGGAGAGGTATTACCGTACATGGGGGAGCCAAGGCAATGTGGAGATGAAAGCTCAGTGGGAGCTCAAAAATGAAAAGGCGTTGCTTCTGCTATGTTAAGCAATCAGTTTTTTCTTTATTTTACAATATTGTAAAATGAAATAATTTTAGGGAAATATGGAGTTGGACTGTTTGTTTTTGTCTAAGATGTGAATACAGTCCAGTGGGTACATTTAATCATTGTCAGCGGGAGAACTTAAACATTTTGCATTAACATCTATTTAACATGTTTTACATTTATTTTACAGCTAATGCAAAACAGAAATCTATTCATTCTGCCTACTCCTGTGATTGCCACCTTTTTCACTTGTCATAAAAAAAAAACCAAAAAACAGAAATAAAACATGCATTTGCTGGTGTAGTGTTGAATATGTTTATCTTTGCATAACAAGTGCAAATGCTGTGAGAGATGAAAAACGGTGATGCAGCTTTGACTTGTTTAATTTGTCAGTCATTTAATTTGACAATGCAGATAAGCCTAATTGCAAATTGAATGTGTGTGTTCAATCACGTTTGGGTGTTGTGCCGGTGTATCTATGTTTGTGTGTTTTTGTGTTCATATACCTTCCTGACTGAATTGCGCTTTCTCCGATCTATATATTTTAATTTGTGACATTTAACAAGGTGTGTGTTTCTGTGCGTGTGTGCGCATGTGTGTGTGGCCTGCTGTCACTTGGGCAGAGAGACCACATCGAGTTGTTGTGCTCTGTCGCGATGATGCCAGCATGCCATCCTCATTACCAGCTCCCCAGTTCCCACGCAAGCCATTTGGGTATCCCCTCGCTCTCTCGCTTACTCGCTCTTTCTCTTCTTCTCCCTCTTCTCCCTCTACCTCTCTCTCTCTCTCCCCCATGGCTATGTAAGCAGTCTGCTAAATATTTTATCACCTCCCTGTTAAATTGAGCGGAGACACTCCAAATAGCACCCCCCTCCCTTACCTCCACCAACGCAAAGCTTGTCTTGTGTGTGTGTGTGTGTCCTGCTCAACTCGAGTGTCTAAGAAAGACTGATTTGACGCTTTTACTGAACCCTCTCTTGGTTGCTGTTTTGGTCTCCTGGTGAGCAGGTTGATAGAATCACCTTGATTAGGATTACTTCACATTAATCATCGTGTTTCGAAATAGTCAAATATATCCATTGATCATTTTAATGTTAGTTGCATTCCCATATATAAAGTGATTAAAGCTCAGCGGTGAACTAATTATTCTGATGTGTAAACTCTTAAAAGAGAATGATGTGGCATAAATAGCTTCGGAATAAACAGAGCTAAGTAATGCATTATGAAGAGCAGTTCAAAAACTTTGGAATCCTTGTTCCCCATTTTGCTGTAAGCAGTGATTCCTATGAAGAAGGAACATTTCTTTGAGCTGATAAATGCCTCCCCAAAGTCTAACAAGCCGGCAGTCTTATTTTACGAGACCCTCTATTACATTTGGTCTCCTTTTGTAATAGTGTAACCATGCCAAAAACGCATTGCTTCTGTCTCTCTTTTTTTGTTAAAATCAGTGGGCCATCCTGACACAGAGCACACAGTCTCCTCAGATGCGTGGCCTTGAACACTGGATCGGGGGGGACAATAAAAAGAATAAGGAAAAAGACAGTGGTGTCACTAAAATGTATTTTTATCTATGATGCGATCTGACTACTTATTTGTGTAATTCTGTAAATCAATCCATCCAACAATTACCACATACATCCATGATAGTACATTTATTTAGTTGCATAGTTTGTAGTTCTTTTCCACAGCAATCCTAGAGGCCTGCACTGCAATATGAATCTTCTCATATTTTCTCTTTCCGTTAAGCTCCAGCAGGCTTTTGACACGCTGGCACATTAATATTACAAATATTCAAATAACTTTATTTAACATTCTGCAGGCTGACAGTGGCAGCGGGAGATTCACAGCCCATTGAGCAAGTGCGCTTCCCTGAGCTAAGTGCCGATTCATCATGGCTGCCTTACTCCTGTCTAATGGCTGCCATCATGGGGCACGAGCACACGCGCACTGGCACACAAATAAACTCACATCCTGGCCATATACTTCGCAACAGTGTTAGCTCTTCTGTGTGTGCACCTTAAAAATGCTAAATGTAGTGTTCCAGGCGCATTTATCACATCATTAACTCTAACCTTAAACCTTATAGACCCCAATGTATGCCCTATAGACAGCAACCAGCTGGATTAATTCTGAACATTAAAGAGATTAAAGAAACAAAATCATTTTTAGAATAAAAATGCATACTTATAAAGTTGCAACTATTGTGACACATTCATTTGTGTAGCTCTAAGTTTGGTGGCTATCTATGATGAACTTTTGGTTTCTCCGGTGAGGCTTTGATTACTTCGTTAAGTCTCCTCTGAGTGTGAAGAATCTGGCAGACAGGATCCACAATGGCCCAGTGAGCTATTAGAGTCAATTCCAGCCCATTTGGCCTTGTCTACTTCCGTTCCACAGAGTTTACTTCATTTGCAGAGGGACATCCGTGTGTACTCACCAACACACACACACACACACACACACAACCCAGACACACATAACAGCATCTTTTAAGTCACCTTGAAGCCCAATTAAGTAGAGGCCTGAGTCTTCCTGTTCTTATTTGTCCTAATGGTAGCGAGGACCAGATGAAGATGAAAATGGAGCAGTGGAAGGAAGAGACAGAGAAAAGCTATAAGAAAGAGCGGAGCAGAGAGTGAAAGACTTCTTGTTTCCATGGGTCTCAATAGGCTGAATGGGAGGATGGCAGAGAGCAGTGGTGAAAGAGTGTGACCCAAACAAAGACTCTTTGAATTTAGGGTCCAAACAGAGTGTTTGTAATGACCCCAAACACAGATGCGCTCATCTCACTGCAATGACAGAGTCAGTCCCTAATGATGTGAGGGGAAGAAAGATTTTCTTCACACACAATAGATATACTCACCACACACAGAGCTCTTCTTAGCCTCTATGGAGGACACATACTTCTGGCTGCATTATATTTTACTCTCCCTAGCATCCCTTTCAGGCATTTTTTTTCTTTTTTGTTCAGGCCCCTAACCATGCGTTTTTCTCAGGCCATGTGTTCAGTGCCTGGTCTTTGTTTTGAAAGCCTTCCATTGTCATATGTGACTTGGTTTCTACCTTAAAAATCTTTTTCAAGAAAGCTCCATTCCACAACTTCTCTTGCAAACATCCTCCTTTCTCCACATCTCACTCGGTGATGCACACAGGGAGACAAAGGCCCCCCAACCATTCACCAGATGGCTTGGGTTCCATTTAATTTGCCTATGTCACCCTGACGGGGGAAACATGAAAGCCCAGAGCTATAGGAGCCTCCACTTCACCCTCTCACCCAAGGAGTGAACTCATGGCCATCAATCATCCTTCACCTTATGCTTCTAAATTATGATTGCACATTTAAACAGCCCAACAAAGAGATCATCAATTATGTTGTGGAAAAGTGTCTCTGGTTTCTTAACAGACCAAAAGTTAAATGTCAAGAAAATCATCTATTTGGACAGCACACAAAGCACCCCTTCACTCTCCTTTTTTTTTTACCTCCACAGCTCAACCATCCGTTTCTTGTCTTCTCTCCCCCTTTTTGAGCGTCTGCACAGAACACCCCCCCCCCCCCATACATATCTGGTTTTAAAAAATACAAACATTTCTTGCTCTCCACGGACCTCATCAGTGTCCATCAGTATTCACTTCTCCGCTAATAAAACAGCTATGCCTGTTTGGTTTGACAGCATCGGGGCACATTTCAGGAAATTGTTTCATCCCTTCCTGGAGGTTATCAGCAGCAGGATGATAGATGTGGATTTGCCAAGGTTATGTTGTGGAACTTGTGGCTTACAAATGAATTAGAATTGAATTGCAATTATAGAAAGGCCAACACACCACTTTTCATTCATTTATGCATTGGGAGTTAGTCGACAGAGCAATCAAAAAGACTATGGTAGCACGTTGGATTAAAGGGTCAGTTCGCCCAATTAATTAAGAAACATCCTTTCTCACTCACATCTAGTATCTATTAGGTCATCCAGAATTACAGGTAGTCTCAATTTTATCTTGGTTTTTAAGATTCATTTGAAATTTGCTGAACATGGTGCTGATGATGTAAGCACCGCAAACAACATGTAGCTATTTTGTTGTTACTAAAAATGTAACTAACGATGAGGGAGAATGTTTTTTGTGTTTGCCTTTTTCCAGGTGCCTCTAAGTTATAAGTGTGTTCTATTCATGTTTGGTCAGGGAGCACAGATTACAGGTCTGGTAGATTGATTGAAACCAATCAATCAATACACTCAATATCGTTTGATTAGTTTTTTGCAATAAGCAAAACCTGTGAGATGACAGTTGAAATTGAAAAACATCAAGGCAAAGTTTAAACTGCAACACTTCAGTCAGAGCTTGCAAGATATGTGTTCACTTTTCTGGGTGGCTTATACACAGATGCACGCTCACACACACACACGACCTCGTGTACAATCTGAATTTAAACTGCGGGTTCATTTAATAACCAAATCGTGTTTGCCATAATTCTTGCACACTTTAACAAGGCAACATGACAGCAGTTATACTTTGGGTTCCCTGTAAGTAACCCTGATTAAATGTACATGAAACATACTGTGTAATCCATCTGATAACCATGCATTATCCTAAACCAACTGAGCAGGTCATATCAAGCACAACCCCGAAACCTTTACAATATACAATTATCCAGTAATTAGACAACTCCCATAGTCTAGAACGCACTGTGTCATTGTGCATGCGTAATTGCATGTTTTCATTGACAGTAAACACAGCCTGTACTCCTTGGGGTCAGGGCACGCGGTTCTGAAGAAACCAGAGGAAATGTCTCTCTTCAGGCTGACAGACAGAAAGAGTCAGTGAAGCTCAATCTGGCAGACACATCACTCTGACAAATTATTGATTTTTGGCTTTGTTGTCTCTTCTCGTACCAAGGACCTCCTGCAATGGGTGTCTTCTGAAAACGCCCACTGGAGAAGATACAACGTGAATATTGGAACTTGAAAGCGAGACTGAGGAGAGGAGGAGTCTGTGTCTATCTATATATGTGTGTGTGTGTGTGTTGAGGGGACAGCGATTTAGAAAAAAAAAAAAAAAAAGAAGATGGGGGGGCGGGGGCCAGAAGAAAAAAAAGACAAAGAGAGTGACTTGGTAATCCTCTCTTTGAGCACTTTGGGCTTTGTGCTCCATTTGTTTACTGAGTTCCCACACTGGCTGGGGGTGGTGCAGCTTTTCTTCCAGGCTGGAATTAGCATAGCCAGACTTGTAGCGAGATTGGCAAGTGTGTGTGTGTGTGTGTGTCTGTGTGTGTGTCTGTGTGTGTACGTCTGCGTGCACATGTATGCGCACTTGAGATAAGGCAAGAGCTTAGCATATCCTCATTGGATGGGTCACAGACTTTAATGAAATCTTCAAAGTGTGTGGTTTTATTGAGTCTAATCAATCTTGCTAACCTCTGACTGTCTTTCGGCTGTATGATGTAATGCAAACCAATCACACATTGTCATGTTTCCACTGTGTGCTGAGTGGGAACAGCGTCTGTGTCAACAGGTTGATTGCTGTAGTAGAAGGTACAGTATCTCTTAGAAGGATCGATTGATTATATTTATTACTTTATGCTGTAGCCAAAAACCGTATCTGGGACATTATAATGAGCAATCATTACATTTCAGCACTCAGTAATTAAAACTGCAGTAAAACAGAGTTATTTTCACTTTAAGTAGATGCAACCTTTTCGCATTTATGAACCATTTAATGATGCAAAAACCCACTGCACAAGAGTGCATTCATTTCTGATCAGTGACTACCTACTGTATTAGAGTTGATGGCCCTTATATTTGAAAATACTGCTTCTCCTTGTTCTCTTCCATTATAGAATGACTCAGAAAATTTTTTTTTTCGCGGCAATGGGTGGGTAAAAATAAAAGCTAAATAAATGCTGCTAATGATGTGGGATGGATCATTCTACTACCCCATTGCACACCATATTTTAGTGGACAACGTGTTCAGCACTTGTTTTCATTGTTTCAGAGTTGACATGTCCGCACAAAAGAGATTTGAGCTGAGGGTAGATGATAGTCTTGGACTGGATGGCAGCGTTTTTACGACTGCATGTTGTGTTCATTCGAGTTGATTGACGCTTTGCCTTCGTGGCATATTTTGCAGCAAGCAATAACAGTTTAACAAGCCTTCAGCCAATCAGTTTAAAGGGCAATAACTTGAGCAACACCCTTCAAGAGAAAGTTTTGTCACTCACCACATCTAACAAGGTGGTTCATTTTTTAATGGGTGCCTAATATACAAGGACGGATACTTTATAGAAGTTGCGACCTTACAATTAGAAGCATAATTTGATTGCATTTGATGTTTCGAGAGATACCTTTATAACTCGCTTGCTGACACTGTTTTATGATGTGTATGCACAGTGCGTTCAAACACAAAGAGCCCTCTGTGAAAGACCAGAGATGTTATCTTTGTGCTGGGCCAGTGTTACTGTAGCGCTAGGGCAGACTGCACAGTGGTATGCGTCTCAAAAAGAATGATATCTGATTAGTCCAAGTCAGAATAGAGGCAGAAAGTGACAAACAAATGGATTTGCTGTGCCTAGAATGTTCTCTGGGGGAGCTGGATGGGCTGAGATACAGAGACACTGCCTTTGTGTCAGAGCCAGCATGAAGCATAATAAGACCCTTTGGGGAATGAACCAAACACAGACTGATAGGGACACAAAGGCACACATGCTCATACACTCAGTCAATTTCACAATCTCTCTGCCTCTCTCTCAATCTCTGGTTTTCACCTCAGTTATCTTTCTCTCTGTCTTCCCCCCGTAAACCGACCTTTTATATTACTGGCTACCACAGCTGCCCTAACATTATGTGTTTTGGCTTTGCAGGTCTTTAGAGTTCCTTGGTTCTTGACTTCCAGTTTTATTGTGTCTGCCAGTTATGTCAAACTCCCACAATGAGAACTCATGTTCCTTCTCCTGAGGTTATTATTGCCTGTGCGTGCGTGAGTGCCTGTACGTGTGTTCGTACGTGCATACATGCATGTCTGTGTGTACTTCACACCCATCATGGCATGAATGGGCCAGCAAATCCTACTCCCTCCCAATCTTGTTTTCCCTCTCTATCTCATCATTTCTGCCTCTTTAATTCCCTCTCTGCCTCTGTCGTCCCCTCCTGTTCAGCTAGGAGAGCGGTTGAACCGGGAGTGCGACAATAGGGGTATTAACCAAATGCATATTGGGCTTGCCTGACTTGCGCAGTCAATGTGGTGCTTTTACCTTACTAATGCCATGTGAATAGGGTTGGAGCTCTTTGAGAAACCCCTCTTTTACTGGCTCTCGTGACCTGGGTCTATGGTTCCTCAGCTGGCCCCATCTCAGTGCACACAGTTCTTCATTTTCATAAGCACTTAATCTGGTTTGGTAGCTGCTCCTTTGTGGAAATGATTCAAGCCGGGGACATCGGCCAGACAAAGGGACTTGTCTTAACGCTGGGGCCTTCTTAGCCCTGTTACTCCCTTCCCCTTGGTCCATATGGAACCCCTACCAAGAGCGGCTAATTGTTGCATGGAGAGGAAGAGTGATAGGGTGTTGAGTGTCCAGCTTAACACTGCCCCCAAGGGAATACAAAGGTGCCAAGGAGGAAGATGAATGTAATGTAAGTTTGAGAGGCTCGAAGAAGAGAGCTCCCTTGCAAAAGAATAAAATAAAATAACAATTAATACATACATAAATAAATGAAAATAATCACCTCTCACTGGATTTGATCCTGGTCAGAACAGATCGTGTGATGTGGGCTGATAGTAAAGTTGGGTTTGATTCCTCTAGGTTACAATGCTTAAGACTTTGGAGCTGGAATTGCGAGTGAAGCTTTGAAGTGTAATGCTGTTGCCCTGGGCTACTTAGCTCCAGGGTCAAATGAGATTAGACCCCTTGATCTGTGTTAGTGCTTTCTGGTTTGATGGATCGCAAGTTAGAGGAGTGGGTGTGTGTGTGTGTGTGTGTTTTCGAACATATGTGTGTGTGTAATATGCCTGAATGTCTGTGTTATTGGCAGTCTGCATATGTAAAGGGATTTGTATATTTATGTATATGGTATTTTTTTTCTAATTAAAAACGAGTGTTTTTTTTTTTTTTTTTTCAATGATTTGCCTCTACATTTTTTCTTTGATATCTGAAACAACCATACGCTGGTGTGCTCCTGGAGTGTTCTCTTGCTGGATCAAGGTGGGTAGCTAATTAGTGGTGTTGTTAGCCTGATCTTAGTGCCTTGTTGGGGTGTCTCTCAGGCTGCAAAACCAATTCTTTATCTCTCTCTCTTTTCTGACCATTTCTCTCTGTTCTCTTTCGCTCTCCCTGCTCAGTGCCCCGGAACACCTTAATCCAGTGTGAAAGCAATTGGCTCTCTCAGATCTAATCAATAGAGGGCCAGGGCATTGAGCCAGGGGGAACATCTCTGGCCCCTGCTCAGCTACAATCAATTTAGAACCATCGATTCAGTGATTGAAATACAAAGAGCAGACTCACTGAACCGTACAGGTGCTTTAGTGCGTGGGTGTGCCAACATGTTATACATCACCCGATGTGAACAATTATCTGAATTTATGTGTGTTTGTATATACATGTGTATGTGTGTTTCCACTTGTATTCATGTGCGTATGTGCCTAGGTAGCCATGCAATTTTGTTTGTGTAAAGATTTCTGTGTGTGTGTATGTGGATAGTATGATTTATTTTTGAGCCATTTTGTTGTAAAGTGGGAATGGCATTTAATCTTGCACCTCTGAGAAAGAGCCAGGAAAAAAAATCACTCCTAATCCAATATGTCCTGGCCGCGGAAGGTGTGTTTTCCAAGGTATCTGCGTGTACGTCTAGGCGTTTGTGTTAGCCTGTAGATTTGTGTGCATCCGTGGGTTTCCTACCGCACTCACTGCACATAAGACAAACTGTGCGCAGGTGGGTGTGCACATGTCGTGCGTCAATGGATGAATGCTAGGTTATATGTTTGGATGAAAATAAAATTTTAAAGGGCCCTCGAATATGATATGTGTGCAAAATGTATAAATACATCGTAACACACAAGACAACCAGAGAGAAATGTCCAACTTTTCTTTGCCACGCTTTGCATATGCATGTGTGAATTCATGCATAAATGATGTCAGAACGTATCCTATTTATTTGACCCTATTTCTGAACTGCCATATGTATCCTTCTGAGTGCATTCAGTTGTGCAATTTGTAACGACGCAATTACAGCTTTAGTTTACACATATATATGGCAGAGAGTGTCTGACCCAAGTCCCAGTTGTACCGAATGTTAACATGTGCAGCCATACATGAGCCCAGATCATCAACATAATGAAAACTCTGCATCAGTGAGCAGAGTATTGAACACTTATCTTACAAACGGTGTGTAAATGATGCGCTGCTCTTCTCGTTACTCTTGGCCAAGATGACAAATCCTGTCTTTGAAAAACGGAAATAGTTTTAGGTTTGAGTTGCTCACTTCAAACCTGGACCTAGTTTAGTGTAGTGAAACTTATTGTGCTTTGATAATGCACTGAATGATAAAAGACATTCAGTGATTTTTTTTTTGATTTTTTTTTTTTTTATACAATGTATGTAATGTCTCTTTCATGTGACTCTCTCTCAGTGCACTGTGCATACAACACAGCTTCCCTCTCTGTCCTTTTACACACACAAACACACACCATACCTCTGTCAGAGCTTACCCCTGTGTTAATGGCTTTCTGCCATTTATACAGTTAATCCAGTTTCCCAGGTGCTTGTGTTGTGTTTTTGTCTGTAATTCTCTGTTGGACAAGGTGTTGATGTCTTTTACAGAGTCCACAATGTCACAGGGCCTAATGAGAACATGCCACGCACATCTCTGCTAGGCCTACAAGTCTGTCACTCACAGCCATGCACAAATAAGGCTACTGCTGGCTTACTGCCTGCTTTTATTAGAATTCTCAGTGTCACCAAATGCTAAACAACCTTTTTTTTTTTTTTCCTACATGGAAACGCCCCCATAAGACACTTAAGTAAACACACATGCAATCACACAACGTGAACAAGTGTTTGCCAGTTTCATAGCTTAGGGCGTATTGAATAACACTGACTGACTGATAAAGGTCAGTTCTGTCTGGACTTGGCCAGGTGAGGTGGGGGCTTTGGCACAAACAAAACACACGCGCGCCTCTTTTTTTGTGTGTGTGTGTATGCGTGTGTGTCTGGTTTCCCTGAATGGGATACTGTTTTCCGATAAGGTTGTGCAGAGGTCATTGGGATGTAAATATGACATGACTATTGATGTGCTTTTGGCTCAGTTGACTGCAAGAAAAATCTCCCAGTAGCTGCTCCAGCAGGATGGGTGAGTCTCTGTTCATTCACTGCATGTAACAAACACCTCACGAACATATCTGTTTGTCTTTGTACAGTATGAACACAATATATTTTCCTTTCACATAATTCATCTATTGAGTATTCTGGTCATGCCTGGGCCTGATGTCCACAGATCTGTTGTGTTTTTGTTCCGATAAAAGCACACCCATGCAGAGCCGTGAATGGAGCTGTCCTGTTAAGCAGCACAGATGCATAGTTGCTTTAAACAGTATTTATTATCCACCCTTTTTATTCTGTGTTGCCTATTGTCAGCCTTCCAAAATAATAGCTCAGCCGTCACTAAGTATGCAACGAGAAATGGTTGCTTTTGCACTACACACAAATTGTGGGACTATGCCACCAACAATTTGAGTGACAAGATGCACTCCTGAGTGCTTTCTCACTTTGTTGTGTTTTCACTTCCCCACTTCTCTGTCTCTCCCTTTATCACATTCTTATTTCCCTGATCACGGTCACTTTTCCTCTCCCACGCTTCACACATAATTTGTGCTTTCTCTCTTGATGCGGAGCATTTTTATCATTACTTCCCATTAGGCGTAATAGCAGAAGGGGCATTGAACAGCCAACACACTTGTACAGCTGGAGGAACATCCTGCTGGTGAATGCATAATTGTATTAATAGAGCCGTTTTTGTGATAGCTGATGTTATCGCCATGTGCGGTTGCAGCGCTCCTCTTGATGACCTTGCCGTCACTGTTTCACTCATGCCACCCTACTGCTCCAACACCACCTATCCCTCCCAACTCTTGCCATACCATCACTGATGCATTCTGCAGCCCTCAACAGCCTCTAAGCTTGATACTGGATTTCAAATAGTCTGACTTATATTTTCCCCCTTTTTTCCCACATCCAAGTCCACACTATGCACAACCTCTCTCCCCCATCTGCGTCCGATAGTTCCCACGTGTGAAAATGTCGGCATTAGCATGACAGTGTGCAGCTGCTTACTACTTGGTCATAGGTTGGGGATGGAAGGGTTTCTCATAGTTGCACTCTGAAATCACCAGTGGGAAGAGCAGGCGGTGTTCGGTTGTGTGATTGCATTGTGAAGGGTGGTTGTATTTGCCAGAATGTTTTGGTGTAAACATTGTTTTATGTACGCTCAATTAAGAATCAAATTAGGGAATGGTAAACAGTGAAGAGACCTTTGTTTTCCAGTTGTTTTATCATTCTACTCCTCCGCTACGTTCAGTCGTGCATAATTACTCATCCCCTTCACAAGCCTCTACACTTATTAGCGGGGCCTCACCAATGAGCCAAGGGGCTGGGCATTTTAGGATACGTGCGTTACTTGGAGCTATTGATAATCCTCGCCAAAGTATTTAAACATTGACTGGTAATCAGGGCATTTTAACCAGATATGGATGGACTAAGGCTCTGGTCTACTTTTAAATTGAAATATCCACACATATTTACCGAAATACTTTCTTTTGTTTATTTGAAACTTCACCATTTTTGGCACTGTTTTCAAGACATTATATCTGCTGACTTGAATAAATGGAACATTGTGCTTAGACAGCATGAATCAATATTGATTGTGACATATGAACTGCTGTAACAAGGTCCTACAATGGGTTTTGTACATTACAAGTGAACTGGGAGTGTCAAAGTTTGACCTGATGGTGAGAATTGCGTATATTCAATTTGTATCCCTCAAATTAACAACCTGAAAAGCAAGACTTTCCTGCAGGATTTGCTGCAAAGTTACACTTAGCAGTGTTAATGCCAGAACAACTGGCTGGATCCCTGTGTGAGTCCAGACAGTCAGCAGTAGAGCACTCTCCTCTCCCAACCCTACTAACCAATACTAACCTCCACCCTCCTTGTCCTTAGCTCCATATAGACGGAGCTTTCTGCTGTTGAGCTCCGTTGATAACAAAGTTAACCATGCTAAGTCTGTACAAGTGTTAAAATGGACTAATACCTGAGCTAGGCCCATTGAAGAGGGAAAAACAGCCAAACATACACCTACCTGCACGTACAGTCCCTCTGCCAATAACAGTGTTAAACATCTGGATCTGCAAACAGCAATTCAGCTGAGAACAACCACAAAGAGAAACTGTGGCATTAACTGGGTACAGACAGCGTATATGTTAAAGTTAAAACAATATCAAGTGCTGAGCATGTCATGTGAGCAGTTATTTTCCATATTAAATCTTTTACAGGGGCATTATTAAATGTGATGAACAGATTTCATGGTACATATTTAAGAGCATAATGGTAGCATCTTCCTGTCCATAATATTAACCCCACCCACCCCGCCACCAGAGACATATAAGGAGGGAATTCCACCTTATTTTGATGAAATGCATTTCAACCCTTCATACCTTCTATAATAAAGAGTCTCAGAGGAATTTAAGTACACAGACTTCATACCATTTCTTTTGGATCACTGTTTGAGTGATATTTTGGTGACAGATTTGTAGCTATCAGCAAGTAGATTGTTTCCTTGATCACAGCTGCTGTCGAGCAATCACTTGACTGTGTAGAGTTTCCTATGGTTTTTGATTCAGATCAAAGGACAGCATTTTCAAAAAGAAGTATCTGCAGGATGAATTAATGAATATAGATTCAGAATGTGGGAATGAATCACACAGCCAGTACCAAAAAAAATCTGTCCACACGGCCAGAGCTTCTTGGCTCAGAGACTGCATCTGTCAGAATCTGTTACTCCAAAACAGCACCTAAAAGTGATTCTCATTATGATGCATTAAAGATTTTGTTCATATTTATGTACATATAATAAGGTATATGCTTCAATGCTGAGCCACTTAGCAGCAAAATAGCTCCACAAAGATAAACAGAACAAAACTAATGCATCTAGAATTAAAATAAACAGATTGTCTTGGTGTATTAACTAGACATATTGCCACTGCTACTTGTTATATTATTCACAAGTGCAACACCATTAGCATAGTGCATCTATTTCTTCTCGCTGGATTTTTCTTTAGTGACTGGTAGATTTCTATGGCAAATTTGTAGGCTACAACAGGCTGAGCTCTATTAACCATACCATATTACTAATGTACAGCTACAGCTGCAAATGCCTTGCTTGAAGCCAGTACCTGAACATTTGATCTCATCCACATCCATTTTTAACCACATACTTAAAAAAGAACAAAAACAAAAAGATTATCTTTGTAACTAAGCCTCTTATTTTAATGCAAACTTGCACAGATGAAACGTCCCTCTGTCGCTGGATGTTTACTGCCTGATAAAAGTCCAATTTCTGCTGAGTTTGATTTGACAATTATTTTTGTTTGTTCAGTGTTTCTGTATATTGCTGCTATCTAATTATACACTGAAGTCAAAGGTAAATTGCTGGACGCAAAGCTCGCTCTGGCTAAATTCCATCCCATTGATTTATTGTTTACAGTTCCACAGCTTCTCATCAGGTTAAGCTCTCCCTGTGTCAGAACCACAAGTAGGAGGGAAAAAGGTTTGAAAGCTGTAAATGTAATAGACATTGTTGAGCAGAGCAACAGCAAAGAAAAAAAAAAAAAAAAAACACGAGTAGGCATCTTTGGCTAACTGCTATAGATTAATTGATCTAGCCATGAAGTTAATGAGCTAGATCCTTTTTAAAAGAGACAAGTGCTGAGACAGAGGAAGCTAATGGTCTTGCACAACTTGGAGAGATAATAAAAGGAAAGCTATTCATCTTGAAACGTACACTTTAGTGACTATAAGATAGAATTGCTAGATAATTGTCAAGGCTTGAAAATGCTGATTTTATTACCTAATTTTGATCCATTTTTGCATCCATCATCACACACAAACTGTTCAACGTGGTTACTCAGAAAATCTAGGCTTCTGAGTAGACATTTTCTATGATGGAGTTGACAAACATTAATAATTGCATTTGACAGTAAAACTACATACACCATTGCATTCAGGTATTTAGGTTGGTAGTCCAAGTGGATTATCTGAGTAAAATTGATAAACATCAGTTGTGCAATCATATTGTGAGAGTACACTGGCAATAAAATGCTCCCTACTCACATAGCCCCCCCTGACTGATTTCACCCTTCATCGGGTAACTCTAAATCTTGGCCTGTCTTGCCCCTCTCTGTTTTATTATTTTTTTGTTGCTGTTGTTGTTGCTTTCTTTTCTGTGATAGCTGGCGGTGGGCAATGAGCCCGCCAGTCCCCTGTTAGGTTCTGATTACAGTGTAGATTGTAGTGCAAGCACATGTTGGTGCCTGCTGAGCAGCGATATGTTTTGGGGAGCAGTTTTCTCCGCTACCTTGCCAGCCAGGATGGATTGGCACAGTGGAGTTTCCTGGAATACCAATGATTCCCCACATTGTCTCGCTCTTTCCCCCTTGTTCCTCTCTGACCGCTCCTCTATCTGAACGATATGCCCGGTGCCTTGGCGCCCAGCTGCATCTTCCTGGAAATAAAATTCACCCAGACCACTATGCCAGGCGGGACACGGAGTGGCCCCCTGCCAACACAACATTCAGTCATGACAAATGTGTGCCCGTTAGAGATTAAATAGCTCTACTGATGTATATCATGCTCATATTTTGCAGCAACATCCATACAAACGCACATACATCAGTTCGCCAGATTTCTCTGTTGTCTGGTCTATCATTGGGCAGCTGTTAAAAGGGAAAGTGTGGGGTTTAAAAAAAAAAAAAAAAAAAAAAAGCTGTGTGGTCACCATGGTAACAGTCTGCCCAGGGGCGTGGGCTGTCTGCTAAATTGTTTCTCAAGAGTACACAGACAAGCACAAGCACACACACACGCACGCATATCTTAATTTTGACAGAACATGTCTTCATATATTCAGTGTCTAATAGATAACATGCTCTGTTCATTAGCATTAGGAGGCAGGCTGTCGGAACTGACATGTGAAACAGATTATTTTAGAGGACTCACACTTGGCCTATTTATTTCTTTAGCTGGACACGAAGGAAAGTTAGTTATTATTTCACTACTGCACTGCCTTCTATTGAACCCAGCCAGACGGGGTTTCATTCTAGAGCATGCAGAGCTAAACTGCTATTATTTAGTGAAATATTGTCAGCTGTCCCATTTTTATTTTTTTTTTTTGTTGTTTTTCCCTTTCATTTTTCTATTTCTAATTTCTATTTCTGTTCTTTGGAGATGCTGCCTTTCTCCTCTAATACGAGCCCTCACATCTCTATTGCTCTCAGTGGAGACACAAAGCCAACCTAATTGGGGGATGGCTCAGGTTTCTTTAAGGGGTTTAAGTATTGTTCACCTGGGCTTATGCAGCATCACACGTGGCTTTATTAAGTAGTTGAGAGGACAGGTACGTGGGGATGGAGCGGTCTTTGGACAAAGGCAGCAGAAGGGTTGCATTTTTGTGAATTTGTGTGTGTGTGGGTGAGTGTTTGTACATGGACGGTGGGTGTAGGGTCTCTACCAAGCTAAAACATGCTGGGTAGAGAGCCTCTGACAGGGCCAGAATGGAGCGATGATTAATGATCATGGGGGAAGGAGTGTTCTGTGGGAGGAACTGCAGCTCTTAACAAAAGTAGACAAGGTATGCTCCAAGCGCCGCACTCTTTCTGCCATCCCTTTATTCCTGAGGAAAACCTCTGTGGCCCTCTTTTATCCTGCCTTACATTCTTTCTTTCTGTGAGATTAGAAGGTGATGACAGGGCGGGTAGTGGAGAATGACATTGGCCAGACTTGCCAAGTGATGTCACCACTGTGAAGCCTGGAAGCCTCCAAGCCCCCCCCCCCCCCCCCCCCCCCCCCCCAAAAAAAAAAAAAAAACAAAACAAAACCCAAACAAAAATGTTCCAATATATGTAAAATTTTACATACATTGACATTTGACCCATGTTAGTGGTTTATGGGAAATATGTAAAACTGTTCTTGAATCAGTTTCTCTGAATGAATAAATCATAACCCTAAAAGGCAGTTTACCCTGAGTTTTAATATCCTGCAGGCGTTTTCTGATGTTTCTGACAAGGCTTTGTTTCGGGCAATGCCTCTGTCTCAAATAATGGTATTGTGTTTTTCAATGACCTTGTGGAGAAATGGAGCACCTGGGTTGGAAAAGCAGCTCATTACGTGGATTGTGGCTGGAAAATGAACAATGACAGAATATAGAGAGCGAATACCAATAGGCTGCCACACTGATTGCCTCTTTGTTTTGAGGCGTTGGCTGTCCCGCCACGTTTTCTGTCGGCTTTGTCAAACAAACGTATTCATTTTTACCACTTGATTGATATTCTCAATTTTTTCGCCTAAACCAATCTATACAGGCACATACTCATACGCACGGTTTTGTGGTTTGAGCGGGCTGAGCAGCAAAATAGCAAAATAGGGTCAGCTGTGGTCTTGACCCAATCACACGCGTATGAGTGTTTGCAAGTGAGTGGGTGCGTGCATGACTCCAAAGCCTTTAAAGCCTGTGATCCATCCCATGTGATGGATGAGGGCCGGGGTTAAGGGTTTTATTGGGGGGGCCAAGAGTTGTGTTTAAGGGTCACTGATGCTGACGTTCAAACTTGCATCCTTCTGCTGGTCACGTACCCTCTTTGCACAGTGTTTTAAAGGATTAGTTATAATAGGTTGGTATTGCATGGTTGAAACTTGGAGGAAAAAAAAATCTAAATGCAATAAAACTACATTCTGTAGGAAAATGCTACATCGATTTCATCAGGGAAATGGATATCTTACCAAAGAAAATGTCTCTACAGGAACCATAGTTTTAATGTGCTCAACTTTAGTGCTCATCATCAATACTGCGGCACTAGAGATTTTAAGAGAGAGATATATGAAATTGCAGAATAGAACTCTTTTCTGTTGAATCTCAGATATATCACAAGCTTGACTACCTTTCCAAATCAACCGCATACTTTTGATTTAATTTCCCACAATTTGCTGCCAAGCTATTTCTGGGGGTTTACAAGCTCATACATACTTAAGGATGATGCCAAAAGAAAAGTCAGGGGAGGGCTTAGTGTAGTGTGACTTTAATTGGGTTTGAGTAGGAAAGCCATTCCCAAACCCGTCTTGGTTATAATCCTTTGCTGTTACTTCCTACCACTCGTAACTGTACATTTCTTTTTTATCTTGCGCACACCTGCTGATTCTTGCACAAGTTAATATGATTCTTGATCCACTGCATCCATAAATCCCACACCTCCAATTACCTCAGGTTCTTGTGAGCTTTATACATTTTACAATAGCGTATTCGAAATACGCGGACCTTATGTGGCACAGTGCCAGCGTGCTTCCCTGTATGGTGTATTGCCTACAGTGCACACTATATTATTTGCTCAGCAGGCACACTGAATAGTTTAACCCCATACAGTAGAAGCCGTTCCAGGATCTGCCCATAAGACCAGCTCGTATTTCTAATCTTCTCGTGCAGTCCCGGCGAATAAATATTCCACTGTTGTATAGAAAGACAGTCAAATGTTCCCTCCAAAAATATTGAAATATGTCACATAAAAAGCTGATTTGCTGGCTTCTTTGGGAGCAAAACATAGATTGAGATTGTTTTCATTTACCGCACTCTAAAGAGAAAAACCACCTGCTGGGACAATGAGTGACAGTGAAGAAATGATCACCTCACCTCTTTCGGTCAGGATTTCTGTGACATGAGGTCATCACAGTTAGACTGTGATGAGTAGTGAGCAGTGATCCCTAGCTGCCATACCACTGTCAGCTCACAGCAGAGTGAGAAAGGTAGAGAGAAAGATGGACAAAATTAAGGACTCAAACCTGTCAGTCAATGCAAGAAAGCAACAAGGGGAGGGGAAAGGTGAACGCAGAGAGAGGGCAATTCATGACCAGTGGGTTAGGAGGAGAGAACAATGCAGGGAGAAACCTGCAGGGATCACTTCAAAGGGGGGAATGTTTTGTTTCTGCGTGCAGCCAGTTCAGTTGTGGGTTATTCTCCCATTGGGGAAACTAATTGCTTGTTGATCTAACGTTATATCCCCTCCTGTCTCTGAAAACCAACACACTTAATGAGTGAAGTCTCTGCATTTCTTTTTTTTTTTCTCCTGGCCTCCTCCAATCTAAATATTCACAAATCAAAAGAAAAGACTTCAGGCTTGGTTCCAAATTTCGACAGTGTAACGGTCCTCGGCCCGCTGCTGCCTGCACTCAAAATGAGGCCTCTCTGGGCTTGCAAAACTTGTTCACATCACTGTGTTGTTCTTTCTCACCTCGTTCATATCAGTTTCTTCCTCTCTCTCTCTCTCCCTCTAAGAGGCTGATCCGTGAGCAGCTAATTAATGACTTTAATGTTACAAGCCATGCACATAATATGCGTCCGTTACATAAACAGCCTCAGTACCAAGGTGAAGCTTTTAATAGAGATGGAACTTCAACCCGTCCTGTGTGTGTGTGTGTGTGCGCCTGTCTGGTTGGGTTCGCCTGGCTATCACTTATCTTTCCTCCTATAATGCTGATCTCAGCAATCTCAGTTGTTCAAAGAGAGACGGGAGATTATCTCAGGCTCTGCAGAACATACGCTGGTCAAGTGGCGGAAAATGTGGGTGTCCTGGCTCATTTAATGGGGGTCATCATTGGTTACTTGTGTTGCCGTGTAAATCAGTTCAGTAAATGCATTCTGGAGGTGTTGACAGAACTGATGCATTGATGCCAATATGGAAGTGTTTCTCAGAGTTACAGAGCGTGCATGTTTATTTGTGTGTGTGTGTATATGCATTGTTCTGCTCACAGTTCTGGCCCTGAGGCATTTCTGCAGCACAGCGGACGGCTGATTCAGCACAACGTCCCCTTTTCTTTTCACTACTGTCCATTTAGTGTCCAGATTAGCTACTGTCCTTCTGTAAACACACAACATGAGAGCAGAAATCAATGCACACACCCCATTGAACAATTTCTGAACAACTTATTGTGATCCCTTTTCAGGGCAATAGATTTGAAGTTTGCACAAGATGTGTGTGTGTTCGGCTGCGTGTGACTGAAATGGCCATGTGCATGTGAGGGACTCACAGGTCTTCCCAATATATGAATTTCATACAGCAAAGATGATGACACATCAGTTCTCTTCTCCTCTCCTGCAGAAAATGAATTTTTGATCTGTGTTTTATCATCTTGTAGTCTCTGATATCTTTGGAAGTTATTGCTTTATAAAATAGCTGTGCAGCTGGTTTGTGCCTCAGCATAAGGCCATGGAGAGGTTTTTAGAGTATCAGTGTTGTTGTATTGGAGAGATCCCTGTGTTTTTTGTATCCAAAATGTCAGTCTTACAAGTCAAGAGAGGTTGCAAATGTCCACTCCCACACATGTAAAAAAAAAGAACCTCCTATAGAAACGTTATTGACTTTACAGAACCCTCCTACAAGCCCTATAGAATGCTTTTCTTTTAGATTTTTTTTCGTACATGCATTTGCAGCTCTGGAGAATCCACAGCACAGCAGTGTGTTTTACTCATGGGGATATCCTTATGCACTGCAGCTGTGAGAAACCTCACAGCTCTTAGTGTTGCCTTACAAAGCTGTTTGTGGTGGTTGTGGACTGGTCATGTGTGTGTGTGTGTGTGTGTGTTTTGTCTGACCAGACATGAGGTCAGTCAGTTAGCCTCTAGTGTGTCTGTCAGCCACACTAAAGGAGATGGGCAAGCAGGCACTGTCAGGGGTTTTGCGCATGTGTGTGTGTGTGCGCGGATGATGTATTCTCCCTCATCTTTACCTCCTTCTATTGTCACTTTTTCTCTCTCTCTCTCCCTCTCCTCCGCACTAACAGCCCATCTGAGATGCAGGCTGAATGGTATGAATGGAGGAGTCATAAAACAGGAAGCTGCCCCCCCCCCCCCCTTTTTTTTTTAACAGCGTTGTAAAGCAGACTCTGGCTTCCAAACCCAGCCTCTCAGTGTATTTTTAATGAAGCATAAAATTTTTTAATTAAACGTTAAAAGCCTGTTGATACAAAGGTCTAAAAGCTTTTCTCACAAAGCGAGTGTGGTATACATTCCTCTGTTTGACCCTGCAGCAAAAAGGAGAAGCTCCTCTATAATCAGGATAGAGGGTTCTTGCACAAATACAGTAGACCCACACAGACACCCTAATATCAATCTTTTTTACTTTAATATCTCCTCACATGTTTGCTCATCATTTTGGTCTGCCCTTCTATCATAATCTTTCATGACCTTAGTGTGTTGTCTGCACATATTTTGTTTGCCAAAAGCAAGTCTCCATTTTTCTGTTTTACAGAAATCCTCCTACCATAGTTAAGTCAGTAAGAAAAGGTGTATAATACCTTGTTTTTACACAAGCACAAGTATACCCTACATTACATTTTTCAGGCATAGTCACACTTTAACAGTCTTTTAATCTTATAAACAGATGCAGCTGGAGAAATTGAAATTTCAAATTTATAGCTCCTCACTTTTTATAGTGTGGCATCGCCACAGTTTCCGCCCCCATCTGAAAGCCTGCTAAAATATGAAACATTTATCATATATATCATATAAATCCTTCCATGTGGTGCAGTTTTGTATTCTTTCAGACATGAGTGTAAATGGATTAGGTCACTATGTGGATTTAGGTGCTAGGATATAATCTTTGTTCTCCGCCATTGCTATTAGGATTCGTAACTCCAACACATCATGGCAGCATCTGCAAAGTTCCAGCAATGACAGAATGACACATTGCCTTCCGTTGTTTTATCTTGAGTCACATATTTTGACCCCTGTCAGATATGTGCACAGGTTCTGAGTGTTTTGGAGGAGTGATATAATCAGCTTGCTCGAGTTCAAATCTGAAAATCTAATAAAAGGACAGCAAAACAAACCTATTTTCATACTATTATCAATGTAATCAAACAGCCACATATTAGAATACAGTGATATTGGAATACAAATGTGACTGAAGGTGAAGTATGAAAACCAAAATACCAGATCCTTTTCTCTCATTTTCTGGCTTGTTTTTTTTTTTTTTTTTCCCCCCCCTGCTCTCACAGCATGCCCACCGGGTACCTTCAAGTCAACCCAGGGTCCTGGTCTGTGTCTACAGTGTCCTCCTAACAGCCGTTCCACAGCTGAGGCTGCCACCGTCTGTGTGTGTCGCAACGGCTACTATCGCGGGGATGCTGACCAACCGGATGCACCTTGCACAAGTGAGTATATTGTATTGACAATACACAAGATAGACTGACACTGTCACACACCCACATAAATGGAGGACATGCACCTGTAAAAACATCAATGTATGTTTTATCAATTCCTATACTGATCTCAATGTTGACTAGATTGGCCATGCATGTATATCATTATGCCAGTAAGATATTTTTTAGCATTCTAGCATTTTGGTAAGCTTGAATTTAGAGCTCCACTTGACCTCCTACTCAGTCATAATTTTATTTGACATCGCAGGGTTTCCATCGTGCTACCAATGCACTCCACTTCTGTTTCCTCCTCAGTTATCGTCATCTCCGTGTCTCTGTCTTTTTTCCTCCTGTCTGCTATCATCCCCCAAAGTCCTAATTACTCAGGCAGATCCCGCAAAGCCTCGACACTGTCCTGCCATTATCCACTGGAGATCCAATAAGACCTCTCGCAGCATCATAGTTATCCTAATATGATGTAAAAGAAATATGCTTTCCTGCAATCCCTGCTGACACCCAGTTAGACCGAAGGAGAGCACTGTTTAGGCCCCCCAAAAAGTTTTGTTTATCTGTGTTGCTCCACTACCACAAGGGAGTATCTTAATGGTTCCTTCTCCTCACAATGGCTGACTTGGAAGCAGTATTGGCATGGTTATGTATTCACTTAGCTCTGATTTATTCACGTAGACCTGGCTAATTGGCCTCAGGAACGAGCTGAGGACCACACTCCTTTCCTCATCAGTTCACATGTGCACAATGTAGCCTTCACAACTTAAACGTGTATTGAATGCATCTCTTTTGCTGTGTAAGCTTTCTCTAACCGTGAATAAATGCCTCAGCGCTGCAGCAGAACCTCAGTGTGGAACGGCTGTCTGGCTGGCTGAACGCCTCCCAAGTGTAACCATCAACACCTTTAGGCTTTGGGATGTTCTCACCGGATGACACCCCACGTTCACCTTGAGTTTTCCCCAACATCCCATAGTAAACTATTTAACTCTCCGGTGAATTAGTGAACGCTCCATCAACTCTAACATCTGCTGCTAATTTGAGGCCCTAAATTTGAACAGATCTCTTTGGTCTGTGTTCACGTTGCAGATGCAGACTTTTGCTCTTTTTCCTTCTTTGCAATCACACCACTTGTTCTCTAATCTCATCATCTCTGTTCTTTTCCTCATCTGCTTCAGAGAATTCCTATCATTTCCCCTAAACCTGTCGTAATGAAATTGCAGTTGCGATTTAGGCTCAACTATTTTTTTCAATCATTATTTTTTTTGGCACTATAACATATCCGAGTGTGTAGTTACTTAATGAGCAAAGAGAAGGAGAGAGAGCAGCTATTGCAATTATACACAGCAGTGCAAAATAAAATATCACAAGAGACTGCAACTCAATTCTGTGAAAAAAATGCTCTTTATCTCCAATGCACGCACTGAAAAAGTCCTACTGAGAATTTAGTTTTCAACTGCCCCTTTTAAGATTCTCATCTTAAAACAACAGTTCCTCCTCAATTTGAATTAACATTCAGCTGAAATAGCGCAGACAAAGCTGATGCTTGATGCTCAGTGTGCCCCAGATCTCAGTGGGGGGTCCCAATCATCCTAGTTTGAATCTCCTTAAAGCCGCGGGTCCTAATAAGAGCACTGCTTGAGCGGCTTGAATCAGGCCAATCTGTAGCAGCAGAAGTTGTAGCTTTAGCTCATCTCACTGGCATCACAGGCATGGGCTCCTGTGAGCTCCAGATCGGTCTGATTATCTCGCTGATGGATCGCCCAGTGCCTGGCTCTTGTCAGCATGGGGGCTACACGCTATGCATTCCTTCGCCTGGGCCCCCTCACCACCCCTTTTTCCCTCGACGATATGCAAGGATGCGCTTCAAGCTACAACCCCTCCCCGCCCCAACCCTCTCTTTCTCTCGTGCTGACTTCATCTCATGCCAGAGGGGAACACCATGTGTTCTGTCTCGCAGTGTGAAGCCTAGTCTCAGTTTGGCTACCCGTCATAGCGGACTTTGGGACATACGTTTGCAGTGCACTCCATCCTTCCTGATCCCCTTCACAGGCTCAAGGCCCTAGTCTGACATGCTTCTACCTCCCATAGGTGTTCCAAGTGTGAAAAAGAATTAATTTGTATGTGTGAGAATTGTGCCATGGGGGGAGATCAGCCAGGTCCAGCATTCTGGGCCAGTGGGTTTCCTTCAGTGTTTGAGTCAGAGGAAAAGAATGACAAGCTCAGTGGAAACTGGTGAGGGTGTCAGGCAGTGAAAGCAGCACTGATTGCTCTGTAGGGGGAAAAGGGATGCAGAGATGGAATTTCCTGGTGTGATGAACAGAGGTAAGAGGGAGGATAGTGATTGGAAAGACGGTCTAATGATGAAGGTATATATATAAATATATATCTGTTTGGAATGGGAGGGTTTGACAAAATCAGGTTTGAATCTATAAATGTGAAGACTTGGTCTCAGAAGGAACGAAGGATTGCAGAGGCAGGCAGAAAACAATTTGGTAATGTAAAATGATGCCACATATGCATGTTTACCTCTTGGAAACCACCACTGCCAGCCACCAACCAATTCACGAGGGAAGTTACTCAATCAACATAAATATAGGGGAACAAATGGGGAAGTAAGATTTCTGATTGGCTTCCACATTCCCTTTTTGTACCACCCTAGCTCTAATTCTTTGGCTCCTGCTCTGTACTCAAATCCGTGGCTTCTCCCCCAAAAGCCTCCTTGAGCTAAACACTGTCTATGTCTCATAACAAATTCCTCACCGATAGGATGACCTTATCTGCTTTTCCATCCTCCTCATCATCCTATCTATTTATTTTTTTCAACATTCTTTTTTTCCATGCTCATCTGTTCGGTCATCTTTGTGCATTGCTTGTTTCACTATGTGAGAAAGGGGAGTGAGTTGTCAAAGTCCATAAACATTTTAATCTCTTTCCAAATCCTGCCACCCCTCCCACACACCCCCACCAGTCAGTCGATGGTGCCTTCCAGAGCCCTGCAGTCACTTGGCCAATGTCCTCTCTCAGTAATGTTGTAGTAAGTTAAAATAATTGTCTGGCCCACTCTAATTTCTGTATTGGCTGTGGAAGACAGACATGCACACGCTCATATTCAAGTGCTCATCATATCTAAAGCTTGATGAATGTAGAGTCATGTTCAGTTGTTCGGATTATTGTAAATCGAATGTAGATTGTATTGCACGCATACGTTGTTAGTCTTTCGAATATGTTTTATTTTATGTCTCACCAACCCACAGTCTTTTTTTTTTTTCATTCTCCTTTCGACCGGCTCCTCTGGCTGTGATTAGTATCTCAAAGCAGGGACCTTCTGTTGGTCCCTCAAGGCCTGTGCCACATCATAAAAACAGTTTGAAAGAAGAGAAGCGCAGGGCTCAGACCATTCAAATGTTCATATGGTGGATGAGTACATAATGCGCAGAGGTATTTATTTTGGGCACCAGGCCATTATTTCCAAAGGAGAAAGCTGGACTTTAGCCCAGATGGCTCTGTAAAGCCCTTTCAATACCAGAGCAGCGATGTCCACCTGTCTCTAAACCCACCTGTAGTAGCAGCCAGACAGATAGTGAGTAGCTCATCATTCATGTCTGTGTATCAAAGACATAGGGAGGATTATAACCCATATCATAATCCTGCAGAAAGTCCAGGCTGTATTTAACTTAATGCCTTCGTTATCGTCCATACTGCAAATTTCATGACTGAAGGACTAATAAACGATAATTATATTATCTAAGTGCCGGTTATCATAGCCTATGCTTATTTAAATGTTGTGTATTAGATTGTATACAGTATCACAGTACAGTGCAGTGCACAGTGTTCAGGCTTTTCACGCCTCCTACTCAGCCCATAGTTTAGGCAGAGTGGCCATGGGGACAACCAGCTCCACCTCAAGTTGAGCTGATGGACTGTCAGAACATCCATAAGTCTCTTTATTGATATTTGAGATGACCCTTTTCCGGTATTGCATATGGCCCCGCTTGGCTTACAAGGCATCAGATGAGGCACAAGATTGCTGTTATTAAATGCACCCGAAGAGCAAAAGGCTAAATGTGGATCTATAGCCTCGTAGGTGTCTCATCATATCTAATCTAGTCTGCTCAGTTACAGTTAATTTGGTTCCATGCTGTTTATAACCAACAGAGATCTACACATTTGAAATATGCTGCTGAACATACACAACTTGTGGATGCAAAGCATCAAGATACAATTTTTATGTGATACAGAATTTTCAATTGGTAACAGCTAAACAGACAATCAGTCACAGGATTCATGTTTACTTTAAATTGTGTTACATTGTTGGTTCATTCTTTAATTTCTATTTTTACAAAGCTATGGCATCTATCTGCATGTTTGCCTTGTTGTGCATTTGTTTCTTCTTATAATTATACTAATAATAATAGGTGTAATATTGTTATTAATTAACAACATCAAGTATAGCAGCCAACAACACAGCAGGAACACAGCACACAGGAAAACACACACCTCTTGGGAAGCTAAGTAAGCATGCACGGTTGTGTTCAGACCTGGAATCAACATCTGTCTGAGGGGATCTGATCACATGTAAACCACACAAAGTTTAGGTGTGAGTGTATCCACAACACATTCAGCATACATTTAAGATCCGATCACTCAAACCACATTCAAACATGGGCCGGGCTACACGTGGACATATTCTTTCGGCAGTGTGCGTCTCTGTGTGTATATCCTGGTAACATTAACAGACCTCCTTGGAGAACATCCTGTCTCACAGTCTAAGTCTCAACATAGTTTCATAATGAGCTGAAAATACTGGATGAAACTCTTTTTACGCTGTAGAGTAGTGCAATGGGCATCTGATTGTGATTAACAGTCTCACCGTACTGCCGTCCATCTTGCTGTAGTTGTTGACAACATATCTGTCTATCCACAAGGCCAAAGACAGCAGCACACCAACAATTTTCGTGCAAATTAGTTCATTACACTTTTGCATAATCTTGCTGACAAACAAGCAAAACAGACACAAGTGAAAACATAATTCCCTGGCGGCAGTAATAGTCACGTAATTGGTTTGCTACAGGTTTTTTAATGATTTTAAAAAGAAAGGGAAGCTTGGATACAGCTATATTGTTATATTGAGGTTTAGTTACTGCAAACTTGAAAGCCTTCCCTATCAAATGTCTCTGTGCCCATACTGGAGAAAAATAGGATGTATCTTGATATTTCCTTGTTGTTCTTGTGAAAAAGGGACTGGCTCTTAGCTGTGAGGATTTAAACAGAGGCCTTGTGGTGTTGTGGTTCATGTCAAAAAGGATACAGAACCTGCTCTGAGATAATGTTTTGCCTCGATAAGTTGAGTGAAAGATCTGATTGGCATAGCTAACTGAACTCCAACTGAAAGTCTGTAAGTAACGTTCTCAACAAATTAAATCCTATGGTAAATTACAACAGCCACAGGCTACAGTAATAGCCTACAAGTCCTTGGCTAAGTGGCAGTCATATTAGATTTCTTGTGCTGTCCCTTCATATGAGCAGTGTGATCCTTTGCTCACATTTCTGGGAAATTGATTTTTCCTCGCTGTTTTGTGAATGCATAAATATAAACAGTGTAGGTAGATACACGGAAGCAGATAGTTCAGACGTGTATATGTTCCACATGCATTTTCCGCCTGAGCAGGTGTGCTTTGCTTTTCACAGCCATTCGAGTTTTTGTGCAAGTGCACATACAGTACGTGATTAATGATATAGGATACAAGCAGTGTGAGTATCATACGAAGTGCCTATTGTTCTGTCCCCCATGGGACAATGTGCTGCCAATACCTGATCTTGTTCTTTCCAGCACGCTTTCCACGCTTTAATATTGTATTTTCCATCCACATACAAAACATCTGGTAGCATCCTAGGACCAAATTATGTACTATTTGACTGTGTATTAGGTGTGCTATCTGTCCTTTCAACCAGACCATAAAAATCACAGCATGGGGTTCATGCCCTTCCTGTCACTGACCTCTGTGGTGGTGAGGCACTGAGCCACTTTCACAGCAGCAGCAGCACCAATCTCTCACCCTCGTGTGTTCTGTCGCTTTGTCCCAGCTCCCCAAGGCCTACCCCACATGGCTTTGCAACAACAATGATTAATTGTGTTTGGGGTGACTGAAGTAACTATCTGCCCCATACGACACAAATAGGAAACTCAAGCAATGCATCACAATATACTTAAATATCTATATGTATTCTTCTTGTTAACATATTTTCCTCATGGGCAAAAAGAACGAACTGGAAAGGAAGTATGCTGTGTAGAGTTGACTGATTCTCGAGTTTTGTAAGTCAGTTTAAATTCTTTATGGCAGAGGCCAATCTTTGTGGACGATAAATTGGTACCAGATCAGCTCGGCAGAGAAGCTTCACTCAGCCTGAGCAGCACTGAATAAGGTCCGTTTGAGGAGGAAGAGCTGGTTCTGAGCAGCTGGAGTCTCAATTAAACAAAAATTCAACAAAAATGTGCCATTTGAACAGATTTCGACTCCCAACGGCGGGAGGCAGAACAAACCACTTCTCTGCCCACTAATATTTTGCCACTAGTCATGCAAAAAGAAAAAGCCATTATTATTTCTTGATTTCTCTTTCTATGGTACGCTCAAGTTTCCGCTCCAGCTGTGGGTTATGAGGGAGTGAAAAGGAGTGTGAATCTCAAGAGCCACTTGGATAAGAATACTCCATGCAACACTGCATTTTGCCAAATAACCAATGTTTGATAGACACAAATGTTTCGCTCTATGATCTCTCTGGGTACAAATTGAATAAATTAGCATTCCAATTGTGCTGATGATGGAGAAAAGGAAACTTGGTCTTCGACAACATTTAAATTCATTAGAGCTTGTAAATTGGTTATATTGACCAAACTGCAGGAAGCTTTTTTTTTTTACTTTATAAGCAATGCAGTATTTTACTTTAAAGTTCCAGATAGCTCCCCCTTGAATTACATCTTCTTTTTTTTTGGTCTGTATGCATACAGGTGTCCCATCCAGCCCAAGGAATGTGATCTCCATTGTGAATGAGACCTCTGTGATCCTGGAGTGGCATTCCCCCAGGGAGACGGGTGGACGTGACGATGTCGTCTACAATATAGTGTGCAAGAAGTGCCGGGCTGACCAGCACTCGTGCTCCCACTGTGACGACAATGTCGATTTTGTCCCACGGCAGCTAGGCCTGACTGAGACCAGAGTGTTCATCAGCAACCTGTGGGCTCACACCCTCTACAGCTTCGAGATACAGGCTGTGAATGGAGTTAGTAATAAGAGCCCGTATCCTGCCCAGCATGTCTCCATAGATATCACCACCAATCAGGCCGGTAAGTGGCAGCTGTGACGAGGTGTGATGATGATAATGATGATGTTGTGTTGGTGGTGATGATGATGTCTTCACTGATCCATTTGCAATATTGTGGCGGACACTAGGGGCTATGCGTCTCACCCAGCAGGGCTGTGAGCTGGGGCGTGGTTTGTGTTCCCGTGCAAAGTTGTTCCCGTTTAAGTTTGGTTTCGGAGCTGAGGAACTCACCTTCGTCTGCTGTGTTTATGCTCATCCTGCCACAATATCGCCATCATCATCTTGAATGTTTACAAACTGCTTTGGTTGTTGTTGTTGTTGTTTTGAAATCTTTCCTCAGTGTATTTGTGGAGCAATGTATTTTTACTCTGTCTTCATTTTACCTAGTTTGAGACAGCTGAAATAGCAAATACTGCTATTCTAAAAATGTTTCCTTTTGAACATAAAACATAACAAAATATCACAAGTAAGTTTTGAGCTGTGCTGAGATTTATATCTGTAGGTGGAAGGCTGCTTTCTTCATAGACACATCTCTTTGGTGAGTTGGGTTTTTGTCTAA
The DNA here is from genome assembly GCF_900963305.1 of Echeneis naucrates. NCBI lineage: Eukaryota > Metazoa > Chordata > Actinopteri > Carangiformes > Echeneidae > Echeneis > Echeneis naucrates. Next base: position 10,955,802 of record NC_042527.1, on the reverse strand, counting down.
TGAGACTTTGTTTTGAAAGCAAAGCTGCGTGGCAAGTCAGCACTCCACACTTCATGGAAAGCTACGCCTCAGTTGAAACATGTCCTTAAACCTTCAGATTTATGTACTGAAACAGGCCTGCTCTTTCAATGAACAAACACAGGAGATATTTAATCTTGAGTAATTTTGTATCTTTTATATCTTTGAGTTGCATTGAGCAATCAATGTAAGGCGTGACCCACAAAGCTATTATTTCTTTGTTACTCTATCCTCCGTTGAGCTGACAACAGAGACAGACATGTTGAACTGCAGGTTTCACCTTTAGGGTTTTATAGCAGCTGTCCACATTCAACTTTAGTCTCTGTTCAATACTTGAATCTCAGACTGGACCGCACCCAACATAGACACATGGACAGCTGCTGTTTCCAGGCCAAGTTGAAACATTCTTCACTGCAATCTCCCTCTGTCCTCTGCCTGCTTATATGTTTGTGTGCATGAGTGTGTGTGCATTCTCTGCCTTTGCCTGTGATGGATCTAAGCCCAGCCAATGAAAATGACCTTCATCCTGTTATTTCTCTGTCTCATCCCTGTCTTTCGCTGCACGTTTGTGCATGCATGTGTGCTTATCCTCTGATTGAGCCAGTGATGGGACCCAAGCCCAGCCAATGGAAATGACAGGTGGAGGATATTCTCTCTGCCAAACCTTTTTGCAACTGCGTTTTTCATGCTCTTGTAGCTCTCTGACTTGTACACAGAAGCACCAATCAAGGGACAAACATTGGCCAGATGAGAAATTTAAAAGAGGCTCGTCATTTTTCTATGTTTCTGTGGATGAGACAGAGCATGAAAATTGCAGTGTGAACTTGTGAGACCTATTAAGAGGAAGCAGTTTTACAGCGTGGTGAACCGCAAGTGATATTTGGTTGAATGATGAAATGGCTACAAGGTTGTCACTTCAGTTCTCTGGAATCTTTTGTTGGCCAGACTGTGTCATTTTCTGTCATGGTTTCTGTCACATGCTGTGAGCAAACGTGTATGCTGAACCGACAGCGAAACGACTCATGTCAGACGTATTCAAGATTCCGGATGTATATTTCCACTTTGCAGAGTAGCCCTAGAAACTGGTTTAGCCAGATCTATTTCCCATAGGAGGTAATTTTGAAATTAGATTTGGCTCAGTTGGTGGAGGGCATACAACAAATGTAAAGACAAACTGATCTTGTCTTTGTCTGGGAATGAATCGGGAGCAGTGTGAGGGAAGACGATGAGGCGAGAAGAGGGGGGGAATGCAGGCGCCTTTTTTTTTTTTTTTTTTTGACCAGACTGCAAGACTGTGACAGTGAAGGAGAAGAAAATGAGGGAGTAAATAGGTCTGATTATCAGGGTGGCCTAATGTTGCTGACTATCCCCATTTGACAGGCTAATAGCACACTTGACGGATAGATGTAGATGAAGCAATACCCAGGCCTATTGTTGAAGTCTGCTTCAGTAATGAGATGTCTGCCAGTAATCTGCCAGGCCTATGTCCAGCCTTATGTGGCCCTTTGTAGCTGGATAATTGCACTGTTCCTTGTTTCAATTGGGGGTTTCGTTGGCAGGACACGAAACACAGGCAGCAGTACCCAGAAAGGATTATTGTTAATAATTCAAATCAAAAAGGGTTAGTTTAAAATGCATTTTGATGATTCACTTCGCTCAGACTGTCGCACTAAATAAATACAAAGTGGTGCCATAATCGAGGGGTAAATGGGGTATCAACATGCAAGTTCATCATAGATGAAGAAACTGTTTTGTCTTAACATCATAACAATCAAATGTGAATACCCACTGAGTGGTTTATCAGGAACATACTGTAACACTAATACAGTTGAGTGGCCAGCAACGGACATGCCATGTCTAGATTACACTGCTGCCAAACTTGGCTGATTGGTAAATGGCATGAATAAGCAGCATGTGTTCCTAATAAAGTGCTGAGCGATTATATTGCAATTTACGTGGTAAATGATATGAAACCACAGGTGAAGCACTGAATAAATTTGTAATTGTTCCTTCTTAACTTGTGTTGATGCCAAGCAGCAAAATGACCGAACCATTTAAAGGCCGCCACTTATTTTGTTTGTTGCACCATCAGACGGTTTCAGATCCGAGTTTAGACTTTGAAATAATGCCTTCACCATGTCAGAGCTGAGAAAGCCAGCAGCATAGAGAGGTTTCTGTGTTAATGTGACACGGCACTTTTAATTCCCAGCAGATGAGCATCTACGATATGGAAGTGGAAATGTATCCATTAATGGCTTCAGTGCCATTCAGTTTTTAAAGTGGAGCTAGTTATCCACACAATAAGAGTCTGGAAAGTCACAGATCTGGACTTTGGGTTTTCATTTATTTATGTGTTCATTCATCTATTTGTTTATCTGTAAGATTGTCTCAGTATAACGACATTCCTCACTGTGCTGATCATATGAAGACATTTTCTTTTTGCCTTGACGTTGTAAACAGGGAATCCATTGTAGGTGAAATACTGTGACATGGCTAAAGGTAAAGAGTGCACTGCTCACATACTCCCCTCAATCCATCTTCGCTCTTCCTCACAAGGAGAACGGATTTTGTCATGCATTGTTGACTTGAGGTCTGTCATATGATTGCTTATTGGATAGCAATTAATCCAAAACCCTCCTATTTATTTTCCATTTTCCTCAGCATTCATTGATGTACCTCAGCTTAATATCAAAGTAAATTGCATTTGTGTATGCACTCATTATATGAATGAAATGGAGCTGCGGTAGACATCTGCTATTGCCACTAATGAAAATAAGGGCCTTCAGTGTCAATCACATGCAATATATTTCTGTTAAAGGACCATTTCAGTAATTTCCCAGCGTTGTGTTCGCAGGAATCCTGAAACCTACAGCTGATTATCCACTGAAGACCAAGCAAAATATATGGTAGCAATGCAAAGGGCACAACATTAACAAAATGTTGTTGCCTTATCATTTTGTCTTCTTAATTGAAGGTTATACTTGCGTCAAAACAACATAATAAGAAGTGCACCCCTATCGTGAGTATCACTGTTGAAAAAGTTAATGGTATATTATTACCCCTATAGTACTATAAGAATGTCAACCTATGAGAGAATAGATCAGTGAAATAGTCCTTAGAGGCAGATTTCAAAGAGAAAAAAAAGTTTGTCCTGCCTTTTCACCTTCATATGGTTTTAGTGTGGGCAGTTGGAAAATTATGGAAAATCAAGAGGCCACCTATGAAACAGTAAGTCAACGGTAGGTGGATGGGCTGGGATGTAAATTGGCAGAAGACGAAGGGGAGAAGAGAAAAAAGAAAGTGTCGCTCGAGAGTTGGAGAGGAGGAAATAATGGAGGTGAGGAAGGAGTTGGAAGGATTTAGGGTGAATCAAAGAAGAGGCTGTTAAACTCCCTTCGAACTGAGTGTGTCTGGGAGGAGGGAATGATCAATAGTGTGATTTAGGAGTTCATCCACTCCCTGTGCTCTCTAAGAGACACACACACAAATAGATAACGACACACATAGCTTATACAATGCCCCCTCATAGGCTATCGTTCTTGCCTGGTCTAAATTTTGTCATATTTATCGATGGTAGCTATTGAAAAATTGCCATTTCATGTCTCTTTAAATATGGTAGTTTAATTGAAAGGGAAAGAAACTTTTTTTTTCTGTTTCTAGTTCATTTCTTGGAATGCTAAACAACCATAAAGATAAAAAGGTGTGGTAGACTCACAGGCAATAAATATTTGGAGTGAAAACTACTGACATGGCAACCCTGTTTCCTTATGTAATCCATCCTGGACACTTAACCCATCAGGGTGTTTTTCATCCTTTACACATTTTACAGCTCCTTTCTACTCAGAGTGGTTGTGCGGGGGTGGTTTGGTGAACAATTCATGAGTGAAGAAAAGTCCATAAATCTTCGAACTGGTGCTATCTTTTTCAACTAATGCCTGACGCTCAACAGTGCTATGATCTTACTGGCACAGCGTTCCTGACCTGGATTATGTGCCAACAGTCCCTCAGACCACAAAATGCCAAGTATATCTACAAACAATCCTCCTCCACTTAGCTGCTCTGTTTGGAGTACTATTCCCACAGAAATGCAAACATCACCATCCTTGGCCTTCTATGGGCAAGCTCGACTGTGTGGGTTTCATTCAAGATGCTAAGATGTGATACAGTAGACTAAAACCCAAACAACAAGATGAATTAAAGAAATCTGCGCTCTGTGGGGCTCCAAAATCAGACGGGATGTTAGGCAAACATTGTCTGTGGTGGGTATTCCAGACACTACTCATTATGTCTATTCAGATTACAGCCCACAGAGCCTTCACATTGGTCATCTGGGTTTTTCTTTCTCCTTGTTCCTTCCCTGACTGCTGCCTCACTGCAGCCTCTATGAGTTGGGGTGACCATATGAGAAAGGTTTTTCATGTTCCCTCCCAGTGCCTTTGTTATTTCACTTGATGCATGTTTTCATAAATGCTGGAATCGGCCCCTGGACTCAGTGAGTGAGGTATTAGCTGAAGGCAAAAAAATAAGAGTGGGTTTGAATGCTGCTGAGCCCCTTTGTCAATGAGGATGTCTTCATATTGTGTTTTAAGTGGCAGTCGGGCTAAGTGTGAGTTTCTCTGTGCCCGAACGTTTGCTCATGCAGTGCGCGGGAGAAAGTGTACTAAAGAGAAAGAAGAACTTTGCACAGCACATTCATTCATTTTGTCATATGTACTTCAAATAGGAGGGGGGGGGGGATTAAGTATCACATGAATATTCACACCAAATCCCATGACACTTATCTCAGGTGCCTGCCATTTCTCTTGATCATCTTTAAGAGGGGTTTTGACACTTTGATTGGAGTCCATATGTGCTACATTCAATTGGTTGCACAGGAGTTTGAAATGCACACACTTTTTAAGGTTTCACAGCTGACAGCACATACACCAAAAACTAATCTATGACGGAAGAAATTATAGGAGCAGGGAGACAGGACTGTGTCGACAAAAAAAAAAAAAAAAAAAAAAAAAAGGCATCAAAAGCTCAGCGGACTCTGCTGTATAATATTGAAATGAGTGGAGCGAGGAACGAGCTGGGCTAAACCAGACAGAAACCGCACCTCAGTGAAACTTTGCAAAAAATAAAGAAAATAAAAACCTTCTTAGTGATTCTTAGACTGTGAGAAGTAACATTTAACTGTTTAGCCTGAGTTCAAAGTTTCATATCTGGAGGGAAGCAGGCACCTTTCATCACTTACCCAATACCACCACAACAGTGAAACATGGTGATGGCAGCATAGTGCTGCGGGGGTGTTTTGTAGCAGCAGCAACAGGAAGACTGGTCAGGGCAGAGGGAGCACTGAAAAGAGCAAGGCACAGAGAAATCCTTCATGAAAACCTGTTCAAGAGCGCACAGGACATCAGAAGGTTCACTTTTTAACAGGTAAATGACCTTAAGCACATAGCTGACCCAATGCAGAGGTACCTTAGGGTCAACTCTGAGATTAACCAGGAATGGCTCTGCCAGCCAGAGGCCTGAAATGAACCCAACCAAAGTTGACTTGAGAGAGATGAAAATGACCGTCTGCCAATGATCCCATCAAATCTGCCAAACACTGAGGGGATCTCCAGTACAGTGTGTCCTCTGAACTAGGTGTACAAAACTTGTTATATCATATTGCAGCCAAGAAGACTACAACAGCTAAGATACTCACGGGAATGTGATGTTTCATTTTGTTTCGCTTCTTATTACTGAAAATGATGTTCTCACTCTCAACTGTATTTCTTTGTTCTTATCTATCTGCCTTGTTGGGCTTCTTTTTGTTTTGTCATTAAGATTTGAGTGTATATCGATGAGGTGAAAAAATGAATTGAAATTGTACTTTTTGTTTCCTCCTCAATAGTGAGAGTTGACTGGTCTTTGGTGGTGAGATGAGATGACCAATTATAGTTCAACTTTATGTCCAGTCTTTTCACTGAGAGCGACTGATGCGGGCAGGGACACTCATGAGAAACAGACAGCTGCCCGCACTCAAGTCTATCACAGGAATCAACGAGGAAAGGGGAGGCAGAGATTTGGAGTGTTTTAATTAGAATTGATTCTTATTGATGATTCACGACATGATATGAATACATAAATTTAAAGTGTTACTTTGTTGGTAGAGGATAAGGACAAAAATAGGTTTGCTGGTCACATCCTTAGCTGGTGACAACAGTTGTATAACATGTTTGTCAAACCTGAGAAAAATGAGTCCAGCCATGTTATTTGAGCCAGCATTTTTAAAGTTTGACCCATACAAAGGACTGAAAGTCAGGCTATCTCTGTACTCTAGGCGCCAGTTTTATGGAAATGCATTACTCGATAATTGGAGTTGTCGTTCAGTATGTGGAACGGCACATTTACTTCTGACCCTTCACCGCGCCATATGAATGATGATGACTGGACACTGCATGTACAATGATGAAATCACGGGGGTCAGTAAAATGATGCTCAATCTGTATTCCGCTGTAGATTCATCATACAGACGTAAAGAAGCTTTTCAATCCTTCATCACTTTCTTCTGTTGCTCCCTCCTTCGTTTTCTCTCTCTCCATTTTGCTCTTCCCTTTCCTTTCCTCTCCCTCTCTCTTTCTCTCAGCCAGACACTGGGAGGATTTGACTTTGATTAATGGTGAGCCAAGCTCTGCATTAAAAGCCAGGGGCAGCAAGTGGGGCCAGATAAAAGTGGAGCACAGGAGCAAGGGAAGGGAGGGATGGAGGGAGGAGAGAGCAGTGCAGGACACAGTCACCAGTCACTGTCAGCATCATCGTCCCAGGGTGACAGTAAGCGGGGGGGAGGGGGCATCGGTGCTTCATTGGGCTGAACCTCACCTTTATACAGGGACAACACATTGTCTCTGACAGCTACGAGGTCACAGACACAGATACATATGCATGTGCTCTATTTCTCTCTTTCTCCTTTTATTTTCTCTCAAAAATAAATAATCTCAGTGTCTTTCCAGTGGGACAGGTCGATAAGGAAAAGTTATTTATTCAGGTTTGAATTTGTATAATAAGGCTAGAGGGTTATAATACTTATGACACATAGACCAGATAATCAAAAAAAACACCATTTTGGTTTCACTTTCACTCAGATTGTGTCAGTTGTAGCTTATGTCTGCATCTAATCATTGTTCTTTTCCTTATTTTGCAGAATCTTTGGTATTATTTCTAAGTAACAGCTGCCATGCTCATCATAACAAACAAATAAACAAAACTAAGTTGTTGAAATAGTCGATTCCAAAAATTAACCTGTCAAAACCGTGTCGCAGGATTTGGGTCTCAGTCCTTAATGCCACTAAAAGTTCTGATGGGCTGGGTTGTTGTTGGGGTGAAGAGCCATCAAAGTCTCGTTGACAAAGTACTACAGCCATTTAAATCTAAAAATAAGCCGGAGATACTGGTGATGCTTCAGAGGTCTCAACCCAGGGTATACACTGAAAACCTGAACTTGAAAACATGCTTAAAATGTTTTTCCATGGTGAAAAGAACTGAACCAGCGTGAGGACTGCTGGTGCTGGTGGAAATACCTCTCCTTCTCAGCCCCTTTTTCCACTGCAGTAATTTCTGTGTGGAGTGCCTTTCCCTTGGGTCTGTCAGGAACAGTGTGTGCCTGTGGCCCGTAATTGATAATGCAGCCCAGGCAGCGCTAGCCCTGGTCAGTGGAGCGTGAACCAGACTGAGAGGCAGAGAGGCTGAAAAGCAACAAGGTGAAGCTTAGCCCTCACACTCCCTGTCGAGGGGGATGAGAGAAGGAAAGAGGAAGCAGCGAGGAGGGAGAAGGGTGGGAGGTGAGAGCCAAGGGAAGGCCGACGGAACTGAAACCATTCACACTGGCAGGATAAACAGAGTTCATTCATTTGTTTACATTTGAATTTAAATCAATTATCTGACACACTCAAATAATAAAAAAAAAAGATGCTCCAAATAAGAACAGTGAATAAGTAGCCTTTCCACACGAAACCCAAATTCAAAAGCATTCACAAGTAATGATAAGTTCTGTCTCTCGCCTTCCAGTTTCTTTTCTGTGACTGTGCAGGGCTCATGCAATGGGGAATAATGGTGAAAAGGAAAAGAAATAAAGTAAGCACTAAAGAGTGTGATTTTGAAAAAAAAAACAAAACAGCATCATTTTGTTGAGGGTGCCATTTGCTGCCTTTTGAATGGAGGATTTATTCGGTATTCTGAAAGATGGTGAGTGGAGACCAGGTGGAGCGATGACTAGGCCTCAGCAGTGAGCAGGCCGAGAGCCAGGAGGCTATTAGGCATAAAATTTAGAGCACGGACTTGTGTGGGGCTGTATTTATGCCTGCAGACATTAGGGTGGAGTTTCCTTTCAGCATTGTATACAAATACTGAAGCTCTGAACTTCAGATGAGTGGCTGCGGAATCGCTTTTAATCAAATCATCATCTTACTTGTGCGCTCACAAATTGGTTTGATGAGTAAATTTTGGTCGGTCTCATCTTTGTTATTATACCTTGGATTTTTGGGGATATTCATAAATGGCATTAAAAAGGGCCATATTCCATTGAAGCTAAGCAATTTGTATTTTTATTAACATAATTATGTTGTAATTATCTTTAATTTTATATTTATTATAGATTGGTGTTTTTGCTCTCAGGATCTACTTAGATCTTCAATCCTGAATATCATTAGTCACTTCTATTTAAGATAGAGACGATAAGTCTGGAAAAAAAAATCTTATTTATAACCAGTTCAATATTTAAAAACTTTTAATGTGAGTGAATCATATTCTGACTCAACTGTCACTAAATCCTGACAGAAACGTACAAGATGGAGACTCACAGACTTCAAACCTGTAAGAAAAGTGAGAGTGACAACACAAAATGCAGATATCTCTGAAGTGCAGAAATCAAACTCCATCATTTCTTGTAAGAGGCTGATTACCAGCAAAAGGTATAAAATGGCTCATTTGTTGAGTGTTTTTGTGCTGAAAGATTTAGGCACGCCCTGCACGTCACAGCACTATCTTTGACATTTAGGAACTTGTCAGTGTTCCCTGGATTACACATATGAACAAAACAAATAGATCCAGAAAGGTGAATATCAGCACCGAGCAGAGAAAGTCTGTGCGCATTGAAAGATGTTGACACTACAGTTAGCAATGACAAGATAGCTGCTGATTTGTTGAATGTCAACAATGAAATCTGCCAAGTTATGATAGCAGAAGGACAGGCAGTAGGACTCTGCATTGACCGTCCCCAGGGTTTAAAAAAAAAAAAGGGGGAGGGGGGGGGTGGCGGTTGTATTTCGGTTCAATACAATTTACTGTAAACCTAAACCCGTCGTCCAGACAGGTAAACCAGATCAGATGCTGCACTGGTTCATACAAAGGTCTTGTTAACCCTTGATACGTTGTCATACGATATCGCTGACCCACACATGCATAGAGAGAGCTTTACTGAGTTGAGTGTGTGGTTTGATTTGAAAAACTAAGCAAACAGGCTAAAACTATTAGAATAATATCATTTCCATAGTTCATATAGAGTTTGGATCTTTTACATGTTTACTTGCACTGAGCAGAGAGTGCCAGCATATTTAGTTTACAGAGGATACCAGAACTTAAGCTCCATGTTTTGTTTGAGATTCATTATTACAGTGTGGTTGTGCTTGGAAAGTGGCGCTTGTTGGCAAGCATATTTTTTTTCCTGAATTATTTAGTTATTCTCTGGCTCACCGTAACATCATTGACAATGACATCAGCAGTGGCATGCCACAGGAAATCACGTAAAATACATTTTCAGAAAAAAATTCCTTTTAAACCACTTTTTTTTTTTTTTTTCTTGTTGTCCAGTTACTAATTGGTGAATCAGACACACCTCTTCTGTTCATGTATATTTGCCCATTGTATTTCAGCTGATGTTGAACTGAGTGGCTCCTGAATGACAGTAATTCAATATGACCTCCTCTATGCCTTATAATTTAAAGCTTGTAGGATTTGGGATGCTTACAAGCACTATTTTCTTTTGTGCACAGTTGTGGTATTAATGTGACAAAACTCTAATTAAGCTGCTTGACTGCTGAAAATATGTTGGAAATGCAATTACAGTATGTTAGTGAATTACTTAGAAATAACAATTAAGTTATTTTCTTTCCTGATACATTAAAATTTTACATTATATAAACCACGTAATGTTGTAGACATGCATAAACCTTATTTACAAATTTGTGAACCAAGTGACACTTTTGAGCAAGAAGCATGTTATTGTTCATAAAAGCACTTTTCTACTGCCATTTGGTGCAGTGGCTGAGGAAATGGGCAGTCCTGGAAGAAAAAGAAAACTATTTAAAAAGCTTTGGAACTGTGTTAATTACTGGATACAATGCAGCCCTTGGATGCCACACTTACTGCTTCCACATTCTTCCTGTAGCCAAAATTATTCAGCCCAAAACTAGACTAAATCCAACACGACTGGTTGGCGGCGTCACGCCAGACTCGTGGCGATTCTGGCGCAAAGGTAGCCCTGCTAACTACGGCTGATACTCAGCCCAAATCCACACCCTCGAATCTTACCCGAAAATCTGGCAGCCATATTTTGGCCAAAGCCATCTTAGATCTGGTCCTGCAGTGCCAGAATGTGGTTGACCGTGATTCTAATCAGCCTCGACTCAGCTGGCTACCTGGGTGCTAATGCGAAGGGCAGTTGTACTGGTTACACTTCAATCGTGTGCAGAAGAATGATAGCAGAGGTGCATAAATCTGAAACGTTATGGTTGTATAATACGAAATTAAAATGCTTCTGAGGGATGAGAGGAATTGGAAACATGCAGTGTTTCGAATGTACGCAATAATTTTTGTATGCATGGATAATGCATCAACTCTAATTAACTTTCATTAAAGTTATTAGTGAGCCTATTAATGAAGAAGCTTCCGTATACCTTTTTGGACTAAAATAATACACAACAGCAGCTGTATTGAGTATTTAGCACCATCTTTCTTAAGATTGACCTTTTAAGCCTCCTAAGTAGAGGATTGTTATGTCTTGGTGAAAACAAATGGTTGGCAAGGTGCACTGCAGATCTAATCCAAACTACCTAATGACTGGGTGCCTGCCGAACAGTGAAGGGAAACTTCTGTGCTTTCACACTTTACTGTGTTGTCAGCATTTGCAAATTGGGGGGGGGGGGCGGGGGGGTTGCACACTCACAAACTGTTAAGGGTGCCTCCAACTGCAGGGTTTTATTTTCCAGCATAAAGTACACACTGTCTCACAAATGACAAAAAAGCTGTTGTTGAGACAATCATTGCCGGTTATTTGAAAGCGGATAATGATACTGGCGCTGATTTTGTGTTTCTCTCTCTGTGTCCTGCAGCTCCTTCCATAGTTCCTATCATGCACCAGATCAGCTCTACCATGAATAGCTTCACACTGTCATGGCCACAGCCAGAACAGCCCAATGGCATCATTTTGGACTATGAGCTGCGTTACTACGAAAAGGTAAGCTGTGCTTGAGTGAGTGTGAATGCAGCAATTTCTGGGGTGGTATGTCTATTTGCAGTATTATGGAAGTGAAGCTACATATGAGAATCTCCCAATGTATCTACAACGGCACAAGGTTTGCACAAACACAGGACACTGTTTAAAGCTCCTAAGAAGTCCTAGCTCTCGCGGATATCTGTGAGCAGAGTCCCTTGGGCTGATAACATGTTCTTTCACTGTGGTCACTCCATCTCTCCCACTGTTCTTTGGTTTCTGCTGCTGATGAAGTGAATAGGTTGACCTCTGCTCTGGGCCCACTCTGCAGAGTGCAGCAGCCTGTCCCGCAGTGAAAATGCATTGCATCTGGAGGAGTGGGGGGAGTCAAATCGACCCGTCTGCTCACACACAATATGTTTGCTTTATTAAGTCCCCACCCCTTCCCCACAGTGTTTATGTTGCTCAGGTATTGACCTGTAGGCCTTTTCCCAAGGCCTTGGACATAATGATACCGAAAGATCGGAGACTCTAGCTTTTTGTTTGGGCCCTTGTTTGTCCTCCTAAAGCTGATCGATAGATACAGCAAGGTTTGGCCATGCACATTTTATTTTTTCCTCAGTCTTTGTCATCTTTAGCTAAGGCTTTTGCAAGCCCTAGTGCACCTCCTCTCGTGTTATACTTATACTAAATAAAAGATACAAATCAATAGAGTTTTATAAATATTTTTTTTACTTTTTCTGTTAAGTTATGTATTGCATCCAAACTCATTTCAGCGAAGGTTTCTGGATCAATAGTCACAAATCCACCTAAGAATTGAGGCTGTCATATTTAGCATTTTCTGGACATAGAGGACAACAATCATGTTTTGAAATGATGTTTGCAGTTGGAAACTCAGTTATCCAGTAATAGCTGCATCACTCGCTGTTTTCCCCTCTGGCATTGCACAGGTCATGAAATGAAATCCGATTGCCATGGCCCTGAGAAACCTTATCTGCCAGACAGCTTAGTGTTGTGTAAATAACACTCATACAGCCTCCCATTAGCTCATGAATATCAATGAAACCTAATCCTATTGATGTCTATGTAGCGTGTCCTTACACAAATACATGAGCACTGTGTAATCGCAAATTAACGAATGAACGCGGACGAGATTGCTAATTGCACTGGGACGATTCAGGTGGCAGAGCTCGCACTGTGCACCGTCTACCTCTGTCTCAATGTACTTCCACAGGCCCCCGTATGCATTACTATGTGGAAAATTTACCCCCGCGCAAGTGTGAGTCTGAGTAAGACACAGTAGGTGAGCCAGAGTGATTGCTTTGTGACATACTGGGCTGTGGAGATGAGATTTCCACTTTGGTGGTCCTCTTTTGACACTATTTTGGATGTGACAAGGCTTTTTATAGGCTGTAAAAAGACTTTTCTTCAGCCAGCCAGTGTTGTCCTATATGCCACCAGAGCTGATTTTTTTTTTTTTTTTTTTTACCTGATTGCCCACCAACACTCTGTGCAATGTCCATACCTGCTTGTATTTATTCTGCACATATGTGTCACACACAACTTGTCCACCATGTATGTTTGTTTCCATGTTGCTAATGGAGAAGCATGGAATGGATTGAACTGCACACATGAATGTCAGTCATGTTAGATTGCCAGTGATTGCCTGAATACTTGAAAGGTCCAGAAGATCTTGAAGTGCACCTTAGCCATGGAGTGACGATGTGCTTTTTTTCGGTCCTTAGAGTCAATTATTGGGGTTGAGGGGTGGCTCATTTACGTATGTCACACACCACTGCACACCCAGCTCTATACAGTGGCATGGACAGCATTCTGGCTGAATGAAACAATCATAAAAAAAAAAAACTGCCTAAAAATGGCTTTGCTTTACTCACTGTCTTTTATATGGATATCACTGATGCCTGCATTAATCTCAGAGTAGTCACACTGTTGTGGTTCTGGAGTTGATTGTCTCAGCATGCCTGGCACAGTTGGCTAGGCCTTAGCACAGCAAAGAGCTGTCTCTCTGTGCAGTTCATCTCAGAAGAAGCCTCATATGCCCATTTACAATGAAAGCTTCTCCAGCAGTGTGGCGTTGTCACATTTTGTGTTGAATAATACCTCCGGGTAATCATTCCAAGACAGGTAAATCAGCTCTTTCTTCACTGAATATTGTAATAAATGGCATATTTTTGGCCACAGTTTTAATTCTTGGAGACAGCCTTGAATTTTCAAAAGAATTATTATTTTTTCCAGAATGATTGCCTTTATTTAACCCTTTACTGTAAAGACTAGCAAATGAAACAGGGAGATAGTGCAGCCTGGTATTGGACAACCGGCCATTTCATAGTTTTAAGTCATGGTGCCGGTAAACACTGTGAACAGTGTGGTTCCAAAATGTGTTTGTAAAATATCCTCATGTGTCCACTGAAAAATGTTGCCGTGCAATGTTAGCAGTAGTAATAGTATATTTCCAAAAATATCAGAACTAGAGAGCCAGTTGGCCATCTTTTATGAAATGAAATAAAGGAAGATAGAAATGGCTCAAAAAGACATTCTCACACTTTCACCTGCAGGCAGAAGTGAGTGCAGCTCTAAACAAGCTTCTCTCCCTTCTTTAAACTGCCTTCTCAATACACACTAAGTGGTCCCAGGACCCTGTAAATTGGGAAGCAAGATGAAATGAGTTAAAGGTTTCCAGAGAAAAAAGTAGGATAAGTTATTGTTCTGTCCATTTTTCTGATACGTTTTTTTTTTTTTTTTTAACTCCGGTTGCCTGAAAATTTGGGGAGGGTGGAAATAACTCAGCATAGCGGAGGTCAGGCCCTCCATTAAGGCTGGGGCAGAGCAGCCACCAGCTCTGGTTACTGATGGCTCTGTGTGTGCACGTTGGTGTCAAACCGAGGGTGTGTGTGTGTTTTCGTGTGTCTATGTGCATGCTAGAGAGAGAGAGTGAGAGAGCTTGTGGCAGTGTTTGTGTGGAAGTGTCAGCAGCAGTTCAGGTTCAGTTCTGGTAGACAGCAGTACCATTCTGTGCTGCAGAAATTGAAGTTTACAGCATGTCCCTGGAATCTGTAACATACTGACCAGAGCACCATCTGCCTTTCTGGCACCCTGAAATCAACCTTTTATTCATATACAATTAGCTATTCCTCAGAAGAGAAGCCAGAAGAGTTTATTTTTCTTTTCTTCTTCCCCCTGTCAGCTTCAGGAGTCAACCACAGCACTTTTCTTGACGTAAAAAATGTTGTACAGACTTGTAAAGATTTTTAATGGAATATGTGAAAAGCAGGACTTTTGTAGTGGTCCCTCTGCCCCCTAACAAGGGTATTCACATTTCCTTCTTCAGACTGTCCACTTCTCTACGTCTTTGTTTGTCTCCTGCCATGCCTGCTCTCGTCTCCTTGTCAATCTCCAGGTGCATAGAATGCATACAAAGTCATCTTTGCAGGAAAATGGCTGCAAACAACAAGAAAAATAAACTGAAAGAGCAGAAGCAAATGAATTTCCTTTCAAATTCAGAGCGGTAAATGGCTTTCACTGTGCCTTGCACATTATCGTTTGGCATGTGGCTTTGCAGAATCACAGTGAGAGGAAGATCGCTGTTTTTGCCCCTGGGTGATTTTGTTAGTTTGAACATTATTTCCCAAATGCTTAGGAGGCTTTGATGATCTCTAATATTAGATTTGTATTGTCAGACAAAATAATTGCCATTTTCTTTACCATTAGATTTGGTGATTATTTGCCATCTATTGCCCCCCTTCTACCTTAGGTCATTCATTTTAATCAGAAACATTAATGGGGCATATTTCCTTCTCTCATTTCTACTTTACAAACACAATATTAAACTGCCACCCCCTCACAACACACACTAACACCACCACAGAGTGTGTGTGCGTGTGGTGTCTGCATGCATGCAAGTGTGTGAGCCTGTGAAGAGGACACATGGTATCCCATCATGTCTGTCTTGGTGCCAGGTGGCCATGCTGTCCATTTTGGGTATTTGGCAGTTTTTGAAAAACACAGACACACAAATATCAAACACACACACAAAGCCGCACACACAAAACCCAAACACACGTCAAGTCAGGTTAAGTCAAGTTTATTTTTATAGTCCAATATCACTAGCACATATAATGCCTTGGTGGCCTTTATGGGCCAACAACAGTAATGGGGTTTGAGAGGAGAACTCGGCCCAAAAACCTGAGGAAATATGGGTCGAAATGGCAAAAAGCCGTCCGCTGGCAGTGCGGTTGCAGTTGATGATTCATTAGCAGCAACAAAGAAAGGGAATTCAAAGTTTTAAGGTTTTGTTGTAAATGTTGTCAATCCTATAAAACGGGTTCAAATTAAATATATACAAATTAGTTCAGAGTTATATATCAATGTGGTTCCAAGGGCTAGTAGCCAAATGGGAGGCTACAGTGGGTTATTGCACATAGCTAGCTTATCCGTTTCTCTAAAAGAAGAAAGAAAATAAGGTTGTTGTTGTTGTTTTTGTTTTAAATGTAAAATGTAAAATATGTGTGTGTGTGCTTCACCGTCATTCATCTGGAGGCAAAAAGTAATTAACAGTGTTCATCAAAGTTTGTTTCTTTGCTTTTTTTTTTTTTTTTGCGGGGGGAACATTGTACAGACTAAATAACTGACAGTGCTTCCTGTCTGTCACCCCTGGCAATGCTTTTGATTGGCCACCATCTGCCTTCCCACATGCAACTCTGTCTTTATTTAGCAGGGTGTGGCCCTCCTAATAATCCCCATTTGACTGGCAGCAGGAGAAGCCCTCTCATGGCTGGAAGTCCCTCTTGGCATGGCCTTTTATTGGTTATCCTCTAACCTGCTGGTGTGCCAAATGCCAGCTCATTTTTAAGCGGCAGATGTTGGTGTGTTTGTGTGCGTATCTGTGCGTGTCACATAATCCCCATTTGACTGGCAGCATGAAAGGGCCATTTCTAGCTGGTGCTCCCCTCAAGGGATGCTCCTTCGTTGGCGGTTTGCCATCTGTCTACTCACCTGTCCTCCATTCACACAGACGGGGTGTGGTCTTGAGAAATTCTGAGTGACTGACAGCAGGAGTAGGAAAATCCTGACCCCATGTGGTCCGTGTGCACCCAACCATGGCCTTCACCAGCTGAATCAGGGGAAATATGGCCCCCAGCCTCTCATGGGGCGTAACGTCTTCTGCAGGTCATTCAAATGGAAAAGTAGTTTCTTTGATACAAAGTTTGAGAATCATAAAGTATTTTTATCCGGAATATTGGAGAAATGACAGACCATGTGAACTAATGGACAAGTGGGCTGTGAAACGATTAAACTCTCTAAACCTGTTACATCCTGCATTCCATTTATAAACATTTCTCTCCCCCCAGAGGCAGAAGAAGGCATGTTGGTGTGATGCTCTCCCATCCCAAGGCCAAACATTTGTCTTCATCAAGCCCGAAGTGTCCAATAAGATCCAATGGGATTGCACACATCATTATGTGTGTGTGTGTGGGGGGGGGGCAGGCAGATTTCATAGCTGTGTTTGTGTCTGCTCAATGACGGAAGGACCGGAATGATTCAATTACACCAATCAGATTGGATAATGATTTCAATGTGGGTTGCTTCTGCCGAGAGTTTATCGCTTCCTGCGATCATCTTGCATCCTCCTCCTCGTCCTCCTCCTTCACTTCTTCACCTATTTGCCTATCTACTTTTTCCACTCCACATTCACATCTAATCAGATTTATTTTTATTTTTTTTAAATCCAAAGATGTATTGTAAGATGTAGCCTGACATGAGACAATCATGCTGAAAGAATAGCCTGTCTCCATTTACACAGTTTCACGGACACTGAGAATTTTGCCCCTTCACTTTCAACTGCCCCTCCTCCCCCTCCACAGTATGTCTGCATTTAGCTATCACCAGTCCACAGCAGTGGGCGTAGTGTAGGTGTAGTCTTATTTTCTGGCTGTCATATTCACTCTTGGTTATGGGAAGGTGACAGGTCTAAGTAATTACTGATTCCACCGAGCAGATACCTCCAGAAAGCCCCTAACTAAACTGCAGCAGAATGCCTGACTGACTCTCCTGAGCCTGGAGGGAGAGTGACTGGGTTACAGGATCCGAAGGGCAGGTCCCACGGCACAAACCATAATATATGCATCATGAACAAATGCATATATTCATAATGTACGTGCATACGGACACCTGCGTGTCTACAGGGGTGAAACTACAACTTCTCAGTGAGAAGTGTGCGCTGCTTTTTTTTTTTTTTTTTAATAAAATAAAATAAAATAAAATGCTTCCCCTGGTGGGCCTGGCTTACTGTCATATTTAAAAAGCAACCTACTTTAGCTAAAAACAAAACTAGAGTAGATATAATATTCAAACCAATTGCAGTAACTAGGCCGTCTCATCTGAACAGAAAAATATACAATGTTGTTTGATTATTGTAAAAAAAAAAAAAAAAAGCTTCTGTTCTTTGCAAGGAATTGCCTTTAATTATCAGTTTTTGTGTGTGAATCAGCTATTTGTGCTAATAATGTGTATATGTGCCGCAGTGTTTTTAATTTGAGGTTCAATTATATTTTTAGGAAAAAACTCACTTCTAGACGTATTCTTTGAAAGGAAGCCTCTGATCATAAACGATGTGCACTGTCTGTTCTGTTTTTTACATTCTCTGTCAGTGTGATTTATCAGAAGTACACAGCACTTCCACTATCTCTGGTTTGCAACAACTAAAATATACAGCCTAACCCAATTTCCTCTAGTTGGCCACTTTGCCTATACTGTTTCCTCAATATACAAGGTTTGATAAGCTTGTTTGTTGTTTCTCTGTTGAATTCCTGCTGCGACAAACCGCATCTTGTTTTACCCCATTTTCCCCAACTCTGATTCAACACTTCCCATCTGACATGTTTGCGGTAAGTCATCTCTGACCTGCACCTCTCTCTTTTCAGGACCATGCAGAGATTAACTCCACCATCCTGCGGAGCCAAACCAACACTGCACGCGTGGAGGGCCTCAGGCCGGGTACAGTCTACGTGGTGCAGGTGCGGGCACGGACTGTGGCTGGCTTTGGCAAATACAGCAGCAAGATGTGCTTCCAAACCCTCACAGATGGTAAGGATCGCCGAGCCAGGAGTAACAGCTTCCGCCGTCTCTCTCTTTCCTTCTCTGTCTCGCTTCTTCTCACATACACTCAAACTCTTTCAAACGCTCTCATCTTCTTTCGTATTTGTCGCTGCACTATTTTTATTAGTAGGGCGGGATCGAAGGGAATCGCAATATTTGATTGCACTTTTATTTCTCCAGCTAAATTAATTTCCTCCACGCTCAGGTTGGATTGTGTGTGGGGGTGTTTTGAATATGTAAAAGGCTGAGTGTCTTTTGTTTGTGCAACTAACTGTGTTTGATCCAAAATGCTTAGCTAATTGGTTTTTCACCCGGCCCTTCTGTTGCTGGAGAGCCTGCGATTAGTAGTTGATGAGATAAATTTTTTGCCACGTTGGGGAGGGGCTTGAATTATTGAGGGTGGAAGAGGGTGAGGAGGGGCCGCAACACCTGCTATACTGGCAAGTTTGTGGAACCATGTTTATTGGTTTAAGAACAAGGAGGTGTGTGTGTTTGCAGGGAGCTGGTGACGGCGGTGGTGGTGCATATCGCTACTTCATGAAGCACTTCTTCGTAGCATTGCCAGGGAATAAAATCTGAACACAGAATGATTCAGTCCGGGTGGATTACACATTCGGCTGGATATGTGTAACATTCACCAGATCTGCTGTGTGTGTGACGCTATAGGATAATGTCTCAAACTCTGAAGTGATATTACCACATCATATTGTGTTAATGAAGATTACGATGGATAAGACAGCGATGATCTTGAGGGAGGGGAAGATGGGGAAGGATAATAATGATGATGAAGGTGATCATTGTGGCTACTCACTTGTGCAGAGCAGACGGACTGGTATGGTCAGGGCCTCTTTGCACTCCACCGTAGAGCAAAGGGGACGCGCACGTCTGATTGCGTGCACTACGCTGGCTCACACAAGCGTTGTTTATGGTAGAGTCGTTGGCTTGCTGCCATAGCACGGCATTCGTCAAGGCAATTAGCAGCAGACACTAGAGAGCTGCAGACAATCACACCCACGGCTCCACCTCCTGCCCCTCCGCCAGGCTCTTCTCTTACTGCTGAGCTGCAGCATTGTCTCGTGAAGGCGCTACGCTCCCTCCATGTCGTTTCTCAGAACATATAATCCCTCATGTCTTCCTGTCAGTATGTTTTCACACACCTCCACAAGGTGTCCTTTTATATCCTCTGCACATTCACATATACGTATACTTGCAACCAGTGCAGATTTGACTGACAGGTATAATGAAAGAGAGATGACTGGCCCATCAGTTACGTGACTGATGTCACAGCCTCTCTAATAAGCTGAGGCTTCAAGAGGTAAGTGATTGTAATCGGGACCCGTTTACCGGTGGAACGGTTACCTGTGATTTCTGGCTGTCGGTGGGGGATTTGATTTGGACCTCTTGCACCTAATATGCATCAGAAAAGAACAGGACAACTCCTGGAAGCTTGAGTGGCTGAAACGTCCCTCATCATGTTTGTTTGAAATTTACTTGTATAATGAATGAAATAAACAAAATTCCTGTCACATTGAGTTTCGTCATGTGTCCAGGTCCCTGCACTGTTCCAAAGATGCATGAGATCTCCCTTTATCACTTTAATCCAATAGGCAAATTCAACACAGGAGAGTGAATTTAGAATCTGCTGATTTGCATACGGCATGCTAAATCTTGAATAGCTTTAACCACAGTGACTGCTGGTGCCAAAGTCGGCAAGGACGCACAAAGATAGCCGAAACGTTTGCTGTGTAGCAGTTTTTAGAACTACTGGCTGCTTGTGCTGGCTACGCCCATAAAACGTGCTGGGGCGATATGCTTGGTTGGAAGTCAGTGACTTCCTTTTCAGCATCTGAGAAACAACATTCCTAGGTGCATTTGCTTGTCAGTTCATTTCTGTCAGGCGTGGCACCTAAGATTGAGCCCCCCAACCCGGTTCTTTCTCACCGTCACTATCAGGCTTCTCTCGTACTTTTTGTTACAATCCTGGTTTATCAAACACTGTCTGTCAGTGAGTCTGGCTTTAAACTCACTGGCTTTCAGTCACCACCTTTCAGCAGCGAGATCTACATGTTTTCTTCATCCATTAGTACACCCAGTCTAACCATTCTGTTCTGTTTCTCCCAAACACTCACGTGCACGTCTGCAAATAAATGCAAGCCTTGACCAAGCCGTTTGTCATTGTTCGTCTTTCTCTTTGCGTGATAGATGACTTCAAGTCGGAGCTGAGGGAACAGCTTCCTCTGATTGCAGGGTCAGCAGCAGCGGGCGTGGTTTTCATCGTTTCCCTTGTTGCTATCTCCATCGTTTGCAGCAGGTAACCACATCTTCCTTTCTCTGTATTTTGTCATTCCTCATGAATTGTTGCAAAGTTAGTCACTTAACTGCTACGTTTGTCCCTTTTCAGGCTCCCGGCTCAAAAATTGACTTTTTTTTTTCCCCCCTGTAATTACAGCATATAGCAACTGCCAAGTTATGAAGGAGGATATAATAACATCACCACCAGCTCGATACAGTCATCCTTTCTTCGCACCTTTGTTAAAAACCTTTGGGAGACAGATAAATAGACATATTTTACACAGTTTCTCAAACTCTCAGCTATTAGTTAGTTGTTTTTTTTTTTTTGTTTTTTTTTACTGCCCTAGTGCTACAGCAAAATCCTTTATCATTTATAATATATGTGAGTTTCTTACATACATATTGTAGCTATAATTACTGTAACCAGTTTGATGTAAAAGGAAGACCAAATGAAATGGAATATTTCACTTCACCCTGTGAACTGACTCAAGTCAATTTCATATTGCGGCAGCTTGGCACATTGTCGCATTCCTATCTTGTTCCGCTTTGGATGCATGAAAGCCAAAATTTCTGCTGTGCTGTTTGCAAGCAAGCAAAGTGCTCATCAAACGGGCCGGGTCCTTTTTTGATGCCAAGGCAGAGGAGACAGATGAAAAGCAGAGTGATCCTATCAAGGTCTAATTAAAAATCAGCTCATTTTCATAAACTTCATTTACCATTGCTAACCCTCTGCGGCTGATTCAATTTCAGCCACATCATTTTGAGACCATACAGAGACCCAAAGAACAGTAATAAGGCCTCGTTCGCTTCCTTTCATCCTGCCGTCTCACACACTCTCTCTCTTCTCTTTCAATAATCACTACTCCCACAGGAAAAGGGCATACACCAAAGAGGCGGTGTACAGCGACAAGCTG
Source organism: Echeneis naucrates (assembly GCF_900963305.1). NCBI lineage: Eukaryota > Metazoa > Chordata > Actinopteri > Carangiformes > Echeneidae > Echeneis > Echeneis naucrates. The sequence continues at coordinate 10,934,007 of NC_042527.1, read as the reverse complement.
CAGCATTACAGCGCAGGAAGAGGTGAGTCCATGCTGATGCTTATTTGTCATGCCCGTGGTTAGTTTTCTCACCCACATTTTGGCCAAATATAATTGTTTCTTTGTTGATTAAAGGTAGAATATTGTTAATATTTGATGTTAACAGCACAACAAATACACATCTCGCTTCAGCGCTCCCTCAGAGGTTTTATGCGCCAAATTTATGGCTGTGTACAGTTGAAGCGCCAACACTTTGGTGAAATCCAGGGTGTCTGGGGCGCGTACCTGGGCAATATCGCTCCTCATAGCTGAAGCAAAATGAACCCTCTAATATAGAATGTACTGTGGCATGTACTTTAACGCTGCAAACCAGTACCAGTAGTGTGTGACACCAGTACCTGCTTGCTGATTCTCCAATTGGGGTGGAAACTGAGTAAACCCAGCATCGATTTTCATGCCCTTCAACTTTCAGAAGTCTCTTGGCCATACTGTAGTTGGGCCAGTGTCAAGTGTGCTGTCATCAAAGCTTCCATAAAGTTTTTATAGTTTTTATACCGGCGCTCAGTCTGTGTCCTGACCATGCCACTGTGACTGTCACTGACTGTTGCAAATCACTCAGAGTGGATAAGTCATCAAATACAGAATTAACAGCTTGCGGACTATGAGGCAATAATAATGGAAACTGATGAAATATACAGTATTAGATTACAGTCACTTACATTCTTTTGAAATAATATCTGAAAAACTCCTGAACACTTGTCTTCCTGCCACGTTGTAGTTTTGACAGCTCTGGAACTTTTCCTGCATTCCATGGATTAATCTGAACATACCAGCATAGCCCTCTTAAATTTAAGTCTGAGCAGAATAATCTCTGTTTTACTACTTCCTCTACAAATGTTATTTAATCTCTAACATAATTAGGTACATGGGATTGTGATATTTATGGAAAACCATTACAACAACAATAAAAAATGACAGATTTAATATATAAGAAAAGGTAAATTTTTTTAATATGGAGGGTAATTATTGCCAAGGTGGAGGGACAGCTGTCTGTGGGCTCGCACGTATTTAATATTAATTTCCCTTTTAATACTCTCCTGCTGTCATATCATATATGATGCGTGGCAGGAGAGTAAAGCATGAACTACTTAAGAATTCATTAATGAAAATGCGGTAAGGAAAATGGAATGACCTCGGGTAGAAGGCATCTACGGCCATAAATGACATTTTCTTTTCTTTCCATAATGACACTGACTGACAGTCATCTCTCAGGGCTTTATGATAGCCATGATTGAATCGTGTTTTAAGCACTCTCCTGGCACTAACTGATGAGGGGAAGGAGCCTTGAGGGACACACACACTCCCACGTGCACACACAAAAAGAGTCCATGTACGTTTTGTATCGAAAATGAAAGAACCATCTCCTGTCGACCCAGCAGTCTGAGCTCAAAGGGATGGATTTTTGTCGAGCTGAACAAAGCAAAGCGGTTCAACGCAGTTACTTTGTGCCACAGTTACAGCAGTCACAAGGGAGGGCTCATTAAAACTGCTCTGGCCAGCGGAGTCAGTTCTGTCACCGGCCATCTCTGGAAAAAACCAGAGATGCATAAATGCAATTAACACAAGTGGTTAAAGTAAACAAAAGATCAGAGACGCTCGCAGTCCTAATCATCAAATGAGCAATTTGAAGTGGAGAGGAAGTAAAACTCTGATAAGCGATCCTATTCGCAGTTTTATTCCTTCAACCTTCACGTTGCCAGCACTCATGAAGTAATCTCCCACCCCATGATGCATTGTTTTCTTCTATTCTCTCAAGAGTTGACTGACAGTTTCATAATTACAGTATTCAACACAACAATAAAATAGCTCTGCTCAGCCAATTGTTTTGGGTGAATCTCCAGAAAATGTGCTGCTGGCTCTCCCCCAGCTGCTCACTGTTCCAGCTGCTGCCACGCACGTCAGGTGATGCCTCCTCATCTCCAGCCCACCTAATGTGGCAGGCTTCTTGACTCAATATGCTGCTGACTACTGTAAATTCGGCACTGAATGGTCGCGATTATGAAGCCGATTTCACATTAAAGCAAATGTCAGGATGGGATGACCATCATCTTAGAACAGACACATCATTCCCACAGAGAAATAGCCTGCCTCAGAGGAAAGGGTATATATAATTTTTTTGTTTGTTTGTTTTAATTGCGCACATCAGTGCATCACCATTATCACCAGTGCATCACTACGCATCAAATCGCACACACCTCACTGCATGTTGAGCGTTTACCGTTTCCCTCAGTGGATCTATTCTCTTTTCCTCTTTACCACAACAACAGCAGTCTGTCAGCCAATTAAGAGAGAAATATTCTGAAGCACTTTACGTTTACTATATGCCCTAATGCTTCTCTGCATACGAGTACTAGCACATCTTAAATCAGTTATGTTCGAACCCTGTTTGTTGCTTTGTTGCGTCAGCTGTTGTCTGTTCTACAACATCTGGTATGATTTGAGAATTAACAAACTTGTTTAGAGTTAAACAAGTAATTTTTCTCTTTTGGCTGCATAAAATACTCACACATGGGAATTCAGAGAGCTAGAAAAGGGATACCGAGGAGGCATCTGTAGATTCTTGTGACATTTGTCTTTGCCCTTCATCATCATCAAGTATTATAGGTCACACCCTTTTCTGCCCATCAGAATCTTATCGTGCACAAAGTGATGACTTGCAGAAGGCATTGTTTGCCTGATAAACCCACACCAAGATTTTATTTTATTTTTGACTCAACCAATGCAGTTGTTAATCTCACACAATTTGTTGATCCTTGTTGTGATTTTCATACTAAGAAGCCACAGTGTGCTTCTGACAAATGATTTTCTGGCTTCAAATGATGGATAATTAGTTTTTGTTTAGGAAGTAAACTCATTACATTCAATCACAGAATAGATTAGTGTGCATCTTGGACCTACAAGAAACGGGAATGTATTCACTATAGGCATGTAGTGCCCAGTAATACTTTATGTTGCTTCCTCCAAAGTGGATAATCTTATAAAACATATAATTGCTAGCTACTGAAATTGTTGAATTACAAATACTGCCAGGCAAAAGGAATTAGAAGAAATTATGCCACCTTGGTGAAATACTAACATATGAAAGTGTTCCTTTAACTTAAAAAGATGAGTATTTATGAGGCTACTGTTTCACTTAGTGACATTGCTGTTTATCTTGCTGTTTATGGAAATTCTGCATAGCAGGACCAGTAATTTGATTGTACCATAGTCGGTAATAGAATAATATGAGCATTACTGCTGTACAGTTGATTTGTGGATACATTATAGCCATTCAGTAAATGAACAGGGTGGACTAATAGCAGGGTAAATACTGGACATTGGTGAAAATATCATGGTTAAGTGCAGTGCTGTAAACTATCATTTGTTAATGTCAGACAAGTAAATTATCTTAACTGCTTGAGCTATTGTGTCATGGCTTGGGGATTTTGTTGAGAATAATATTCCAAATTGCCTAAATTAATGAGTTTGTCCATTTTGGAGTGTAGTTTGAAAGGCACTAAATTATAGGATGTGATATAGTTCTCTGAGTTACTGCAGCAGCCATGCTTCTGTAAACAGGTTGACTGTTTTATGTATGGAGTAAAAATAGTAAGTTTGGACATAATCCCTTAATACACTCAGATGAAGGACTATTAAATATTAAAGGAGGAATTTATTTTTCATCAGATGGAGATAAAAAGATGAGTCCAGTCATCCAGGTACCAGAGGGAAGCAGAGAGATAAACTGTTTGCATTTTAAATTATCCATGAAAATGGGCTCTGAACTGAAAGTGACAAAATAATGGGTTTACGTACGTGTACATAGACATGCGGGCTTTTCCCACATGTGTTTTGCTGTACTTCATATGCTCCCTGCTTACATTTTGAGTCCCGCCCTGTGATGCTGCTGAGTGAATGGCAAGACGACACTTGTAAACAGAAAGACTTCATGGAATGCAAAGCTGCAAACCCTCCGATGGATCAACCTGAATTCAATCTGTCAGGAATCTCTAATGAGCAATTATGTTCACACTGACAAGGTTCAAGGCAATTAGTGTGGTAACTGGAATCAGTTTTTAGTCAAGAGTGAGGTGAGGCACCTTGATCCCTCCAAGACCAGAGCTTATCTTTCTCCTGCCTCTTGAGACCCCCTTTCTCTTTCTACAGCTTGTGCAAATGAGCCGGCTCAAATTGACTTGATGGAGATCGGTTCATTCCAATCATGGCTGCCAAAGTTCGGACTAAACAGCTCTGATAAAGAGGGGATGCTCTTGGGTATCAGAATAAAAATGATGATTATATGTCTGTTTGCTTGCGTAATGTCTCGTGGCAGTGTGTCTCCTGTGTGTGAGCTGAGCTCACCTATCGCATTGTGGCATAAAAAGCCAGATGATGGCACAGAGGTTTTATCTCTTTATGAGCTCCTATAGGGAAAGGTTGTTTGGAAATTGGTTCCAGCACTATCAAAGAGCAGAGACTGCTAGGGTAAGGGATAAAAGAGGGGGGGGGTCTGTCTTTTTACTCTTTGTCTATACTCACACATCCTACCCCGCTCACACACACACACACACACAACCATTTTCTACTCTTCCAAGTACTGCATCATCAAACTACCATTTAGTTCTCTGTTCTACTTGTAACCCAGGCTCTTCCTATAACCACCTGCACTATTTATTATATTGAATGCAGTAATTGCTAATATTCATTTACACGCAGCAATGTTCCCTCCTGTCTCTCAGGAGCACTTTAAGGCAAAAGAAGTTGCCATCATTTAGCTTGTAGTGATTGTCAGTGTTGCTGTGTTACACTGTGATTTCAGCAGCGTCTTGAAGGGCAATTTTATTAATCATTACCACAAAACATCAGCTAAAGGAAAAGGGAAAGAGAGGTTTATTTTTCACGGAAGCTCATCGAGCATTTTGGTTGTTCTAGAGCTCTCTTTGCGAGCCGACATGTCTAACTGCCCCTCCCCACTGGGCTGCCCGACCCACTTCTCAGGCTCCCCGGGGATGAAGATCTACATTGACCCCTTTACCTACGAAGACCCCAACGAAGCCGTACGAGAATTCGCCAAGGAGATTGACGTCTCCACTGTCAAGATCGAGGAAGTCATTGGTGCAGGTATGGTAAATAGTGGGCACCAGTATACAGTATGTACTGTGTGTGCGTGTGTGTGTGTCTGAGGTGAATGAGAACATGGGTGACTTTTTATTTATTTATTTATTTTCCCTGTGTGCAAACAAGCTTGGCCTGAATCTTTTCAAGGTCATAAAGCCTAGCCCTCCTGGCAGTCACATCAAACAGAAACATGTGAAAGGCCCATGTCAAGTCTGCATGCACTATATAGGCCAGCTACCCTGGGACCTAATGGCATTAGAAGGAACTCAAGCCTTGAGGCCTATTCCCTGCGCTGCTGTTCAGCAATCCCATTAGAGTTTCCTTCTAACACATTGTACCTTACGGCCTACCTTTCCACTTAGTGAACATGCAAAATAGGTTGGGTGGTTTACTGGCCTAAGAAATGTTTTGTATTGTTGAAATGTCTGTTGAAATTGATTAACAGGCAATTATGAGCAACCAGAGGTTAAAATACTTTCAGCCTAAAATGGCCATGTAATATGTGTCAAACATGTCCTTTACCTTTTCACAGCATACAAAGCATGCTGGCATCATGTGTGTTTTGGATCGTACAAAGGTTAAACTACCACTGGTAATGGGACGGAGCCTGGAATAGCTCGAGCAGATTGGCCTACTCAGCAAGCAAGGCGTGAGGAAGTGACAGATAGGGTAGCAGTGAGAGTGCAGGGGGACTAAGTAATTAAAGATTTCCGTTTTTGTTGATTTCACTGTGTGGTGCCTCTTTGGGACACCAAGGTGGTGATAATTAATCAGAAGACTTCCAGATATTTAGTGCTTGCCTGTTATTCTTTGACTGGTAACTATAAAGGCACTTGGCAGGCTTTTAGAATAGACGAATGCTGTGACTCAGAGGAGTCAAGAATATCTTGAAGGACTACCATTTGATGAGTATTGAACAACACTCAGCATGCTTGATATAGACTAAGTTGAGATCTATTCAGCTCCTTCAGTAATATTTGTGCCAAGGCACAGAAGACGCAAATAAGCTTGATTAATGAATAGATTGTCAAATCAAACTGTACTAAGCATTTGTCCGAACACATTTCCACTAATAAAATAGATTCTTGACAGAGCAGCGACTGAGCACATCCATCCATTTCCCTTCCAGGTGAGTTTGGGGAGGTGTACAAGGGCCGTTTGAAGCTGCCAGGTAAAAGGGAGATCTATGTGGCCATCAAGACCCTGAAAGCGGGATATGTGGAGAAGCAGAGGCGGGACTTCCTGTCTGAGGCGTCAATCATGGGTCAGTTCGACCACCCCAACATTATCCGTCTGGAGGGTGTCGTCACAAAGAGTCGTCCCGTCATGATAGTCACAGAGTTCATGGAGAACGGCGCCCTCGATTCATTTCTCAGGGTGAGTCAAAACATGCATGTACTGTGTCATATAAAGTTAGAAACCGTTACGCAGGCTGCTTGTAAGTGTGATTCATGAGTTCATGAAAGCCTTTCATCATGGGACTGAGACGCTAATTAGAAATGAATCGTCAAACAGTCTCACAAAAAGAATTCATGCAAGGAATCCATCCTTATACAAATTGGAATGAGCATTCTTAATCTATCCAGTGGCAAGAGAGAATATGTTTCGTGACAATGAACGTGATTTAAATCATTCTTAATTTGAAAATGTTCACTCTAGCTGGCCATATCAGCCTTTAATTTCTCTATTAATGCTCAGTACTATTAATGTGTGCTCCATGCTTTTTCATGCTTTCTCTTTTTATAGTCAGGATTGAACAGACATGCATCTTAATCAATATTCAACTCACTTTTTTTTCCCTTCTTCAATCTCATGGATTGGCGTTCTATCCCACTTTGATCTAGGGTGGGTTTAAAGGGGCTCTTTGAAGTTGGCTTTGCTAACCGCCACATCCGACTTGTGTTTCCATCGATCTCCCTTACCCTCTTATTTGTTACTCTGTTTTGCGGGTTCAAAGCATGCACTTCAGAGCATTCACACGGGGATAGGGGCACCACACGTGGATGTTAGGGAGACGGATGCCTGCATGCCTGAAAAATGCTCTAACACATACAGTGAGCAAAAAAAAAAAAAAAAAAAAAAAAAACAATGACCCATACTAAGTGAACATAATTACATTGAGGGAAAATATTAGAACTTCAAGCTGAAATAGCTGTTTTCCACTTGGCATGGCAATGCATCAGTCCATGATTTTCCTCCCCCCTGTGATATAAAACCAGATTTCTAAAGACATTTAAATTGCATGTTGTCAGTAAAACAGCACAGACTTGCAATTTATTGCTCGCTGTTATTTCCAAAGAGACAATCAGATTCAGTAGGTATTTTAAAACACTTAAGTTTAAGCCTGGAATTCTTAGGCAACATAGTATCTATAATTCAGCCATGAACCAAGGGAATAAGTTCATTATCATTAAAAGTACATATGTTAACGTTTGCTTAAATCTCTCTGTCCCCCAGCTATTCTCATTTATGTTAATCATGCCAAAGATAATCTCTAGATAACTATTTTCATTTGTGTCTCTCTCTGTCCTCTAGCAAAATGATGGTCAATTCACGGTGATCCAGCTGGTGGGAATGATGCGTGGAATCTCGGCGGGAATGAAATATCTCTCGGAAATTAACTACGTCCATCGTGACCTGGCTGCACGAAACATTCTGGTCAACAGCAACTTGGTGTGTAAGGTGTCAGACTTTGGGCTCTCCCGCTACTTACAGGATGACACGTCAGATCCCAGCTATACCAGCTCTCTGGTGAGTATTTGCAACGTTGATTTATTTTTTTTATTTTAATTTTTTTATTTGGTTGCATTCCACGGATGCATATAAGTGCAGTATGTGTAGGAGTGTAGTGGTGGATTTTTTTTTTTTTTTTTTTTTCCTCCCCCCCATTTATTGACATCTACTGCACTGGCAACATCCTAAAAACCGCCACGAATCAGCCTCATCGGTTTTGCTTCTATCTGACACTGCTTAAATGGTTCTGAAGGTCTCAGAAACCTTTCACCTTTTCAGTGCCTTTCATTTTATAAGTGCCTCGTCCTCCTTCTTTCTCTTTCCTATACTCTGCAAGTCACGGACTGGAGGTCTGTCACATCTTCATTAGTGTGGAGACAAGCCTCCTCTGGGAAGGCTCCTCTCTCGTTGACATGCCCAGAGTGCAGAGAAACCAAAGGGCATTGCGGCCTCTCAAACTGACAGCCCCCATCCCCCTTTCTCCCCCCACCCCCCCCACCCTCTCTCACTCCTCATTCATTATTACTAGGCCATCATGGGAGGCTTTGGCTCCTCATTAACTCTTCCACACTACAGATCTGTAATTATTAGCAGCCATCATTAGTTCTTCTGCCTCTCTCTTCTTCTCGATTGAAAACACACTGTTACGCCCTCACAAACACCGGCGGAGGTCATTAGGACTTCGGGCATTCCTGAGTTTGTGTGCACATGTGTTTTTTATTCAAGTGTGTGTTTGTGTGTGTGTGCATAAGCAGTGAGAGGTATGCATGCATGTCTCTCTCTGTGCTGATGTTTGTGCATGGGTGCATGTATGTGTCAGTTATCACCTCAGTGACTTTGCTTTGAGTCTGCTGATGTATCACGTACATCTGGACAAAGATCATTTTTAATTCTGAAAAAGCCTACAATAACCTTAAAATATAAAGATTTGGAATTGCCATACATTTTTAGCCATGCACTTCTTGCCTTGCCTCTTACTGAGCCACAACCTGTATTCTGTCCTGCCACCATTTCCTCTTCGTTGACAACTCCAAGTAGCTCAACACAAACTATTTTTGCCAGTCTTATCTGGGAGTAGAGACCTTGACTTTCACTTGTTACATAAAACCACCAAAGGGCGCTCTTTCTGGACATGATTCATTGTAGCCTCTGTGGATGTACAGCAATATATACATGTTATGAATAACTATGAATACAATATGAATATATTATGCTATAAAAAGTGCTTATTTTAGGATTAGCTTCAGAGGTATTTAAAGACATGCAAAACTTGAGATCAAAAGAATGCAGTCAGCCCGTGCGTCAGCGCTACCCAGGTAGGAAAAGAGCTTTCAAAATTATTTCTTTTTCCTTATCTAAATATAAAAACCAAACAATGTGCTTTATATTTACTCAGCTAAAACCTTTGGTGAGGCTCTGCTGCTCTCAGTCAGAATAACTGCAGTTACTTTAGGTTATATTCAGAAACAACCAAAGCACAACATACGGTGTGAGCCCAGGGGAGTCCACCGATTGGCAAGAGATGGTAGCCCAGGTGTGAACACGAGGTGCGATAGGGCCGGAGGAGATGCGACCTCGCATTGGTTTGGCTGAGCGCTTTTTGCTCCCTGGGAATAGCTTGCTTTGCATGCTTGACCCCTGCGGTTAAACCTTGCTGAATGGGTCGTATTTAGCAACAAAGAGGCGCGGCATCTCTGCTGTCTGTGCCGCTGAGCTTGCTAATAAAACAGGGTAGGAAAGGGGTGGGGACTGGATTGTAGATTGTGGTCAGCATTTTGATGTTGTTCAATGCAAACAAAGTGTCCTAAAGGACACTATCTGGGCAGTCAATAGAGCAAGTGGCGTATGATGTTGTCTTTTTGATGTTATGCTTTGTTTTTCTCAGACTGAGATTCTAAACAAGCTTGTCAAAACGTATGATAGTGTAACAGCACTCAACAGTCTAAGTATCCACCTGGAATCATAAGTGCCATAAGGCTTATTCCATTAATATGCTTTTTTTTTTTTCCAGAAATAAAAGTAAATGTAATTAGCTTTCATTTGAGCATAACTCCCACCCCCATCCCCTCAAATAAGCGTTGGGGGATGTTGTGGTCTACAGGTCCCGTACAGGATACTGTACCATAATTAAGCGATGCATGATGCCCTTCACTCCGCGACCTCTTCAGCTATGACCTGACACTAACCATTCAGTAAGCAAGGCTCGCGTGACAGGCGAGGTCGAGGGAATCAGGGAAACCAAATTGCGCTGACGTGCAGTGATTTACATCTCCATCGACCTCCTCCTCAAGCAAATTAATCACCTCTTTCCCTCTAATGCTTTTCTAATTTTTCCCCGCAATTCTGGGCACACCAATTACAGTGCCCAGGGTGTGTGCTGGATGTATGGTTGGGAGGACATGCTGGTAATTGTATTAACCCTGGATGTGGGTTCATTCTGAAGCAATGTTGTGGAGGTTTCAGGCAGAAGGGGGCCGTCCTCCCTCCCTGTTGGCTGCCTACCAAAGTCCAGATTAATTAGGCTCACAGGACAATGCATGGACAGCGACGGCCTCACCAATGTGATGCGTGCTTATTAATTTAAAGACTCTGGGGGAAAAAAAATATCGCTGTGCTCCTCTGTGGCTTTCTTGCATTTGTATTTGCTTTTCCATCACAGCCTCATTACATACAGGGAGGGGGCAGCCCATGAGCACACGATGGTGAGATACCGTGCTTACCTGAAAAAGAAGAGGACTGATTTTTGAACACTCGGCTAACCAAGAAGACTTCCATATTACTCTCTTTATTCCCCAATCTATCTGAGGAGCCATCTCGCCCATTTTTTTTATTTCCCTTTTTCAAGGCTTATCCAATATAAACACAAAGGCGCCTCAAAACTCACTCAGTGTGGATGTGACAAATGATGAGTCAAGCTCTTCACGGCCATGATAGGTCATATGTTTTACTGTATGTTTTACGTTCATGGTTGAGTGAAAGTCAGCGATCTGGGCATGGTCCGTAGGGTTTAATGTGCAGTTTGTGGGCAAAATAGAAGAGCAAGTGGTCAATAGGGAGGTGAGTATGTGTGTCTGTGCGTGGATATGTTTCCAAAATGTGGCGTGCGGGTATAGTATAGTGTCGAGTCTATTACGGTTTAGACAAGTGGTGTTACCCTTTCGATTGAGTGTTTGTGCCCGCAGGGCCACAGCGAGGAGGGCGGGTACGGTTCAAGAATTTCTGCTTGTGCCTCAGCTGACGAGGTGGAAAGTCTGTCATTGCCTCGCATGTCGACAGAATATATATTGTATGTTGTGACTGGGTAGGTATGCATGTATGTGCGTGCTGTTTCTCGGTATACATACATACATATACCCCCCCTAGATGTCAGTCACTGTCCCCAAGTGTGGATGTGTGCGTGCGTGTGTGTGTTTATTTGTTTGTGTCATTGAGGCTGAGAGGGGTTGAAAGGCGAGGTCAGCCCGAGCCAGTAACAAAGCTCATCCGTCAAATCCCTGTGACCTGAGTGACATTCTCTCAGCTCCGCTTCAGCGCTCACACTATGTGGACCTCGCTGTTGTTTTTGTCATTTGTCTGTTTTCTATTTGCATCCTTTCCATCTCTCTCTCTCTGGCTTCAGGCCCATGCACTTTTTTGGCTTGTCACTTCAACTTGTAGTAAAATATTTATGCACTGAACTTCAAGTTAAGGGGACAAAGTCTCTGAGTAAACAAGAAGTGAAATGGGAACACATCCATATGGACCAGGCCAAAAACAAACAAAGGGAATTTCTTTTTTGATTTATTTTTTTTTTCCCCCCGTGGGATATAAGTGAATATACACGGATAAAGCAAATAGAGTTGTTTCCATGACAGCACAATGTTCACTCCAAATGTCACCCTTATCACAGCTAATTTCAGGGACAAGGTAAAGAGGCCTGTTTACTTTTACGAAGATCAGATTTAGGAGTGTGTCTAAACAAGCATTTAACAGCAATCCTTTACACAGTTGCAAAAACAGAACTCAGATTTGAATTGGAAATAAAGATCACACAACCACTGGCAATCAATGGGCATATGTGCCAGTCTAAAACATTTTAGGATCACGAGAATTTTCTTTATTTTAGAGTAGGTGAAGGGGAGATGTGGTTCTTCAATTCTCCTTGATGCTGCATATCAGTCTTTCTCCCTCCATAATTCAACAGTCAACATCTAGGTTCACTGTAGGCTATTTCTGACACAACCAAAACACAACCTGTGTATACTGTAGAGACACTTTGCTGAAGCGCCACAGCAAATGTCTGGCCTGTTGTTATGTAGTTGCAACTTCGCAAATTCAGATAATTTATTTTCCCCACCGTTAACACCTGAATACCCTGTTGTTTTCAACTCCAGTTTTTATCTTGGCAAGCTTACACTCATGTCACACACGCACTTTGATCTGTCGGAGAGCACCCAGAGAAGAAGTTCAATCTGATCACTTCTCCCCAATGAGCCGAAGTCATCTGTGCAGTGACAAAGCATGATCCTGAGCTGGTTCTTTACCTGCATGTCCGGCGAAGCAGGAGGTACGGCTGTAGGGGATTAAATTAAATTAAAAATTAAAAATTAAATCCCATTCATGTTCATTTATAATCGTAGCAAAATCCCGCCTTATCGCTTTCATTTGATTTATTTTTTTATTTTTTAATTTTTTTTTAATCTCTTGGGGTTTTTTTAATTTGAAACCAACTAAGATATTTTCTGACTTTATTCAGACTGTAGAGTTTAATTTGTTCAGTCTTGGGGTAAATGTAGCAGTGGAAAAATATCCAAGACTGAGATGAACATGGAGGATGTCCCAGCATAAAAGAGAGCACAACCATCCAAAGCACTCCAACTTGATTTATACCTTCTGTCATGTTTTCTCAGAGTCAGGATAAGGTGGGCATTGATTTGCCATCTGCGATAGTTGGACTGTATTTGCATCAGATCAGGATTCACAATGTGAAGTGACTTGTGTACAAATAAATTTGTAGAGAGAGATAGAGTCTCGGCTGTTGGGGCTGTATCTTCTCAATTTGATTTAATGTGTGTATACGTATATATGTATATATGTATGTAATCTTGTTAACCATAGCTCTACCATCCGAATGAAAACATCTGCTTTTTGAAACCTAAATAAAATGCAACATGAAGAACACATGCATTCTAGTAATACAGAAAAAAAAATCTAGACTTCTTAGGTTGTGCTGTGTTCTTACTCTCCACAAGTTGTGTAAGAATCATGCAGGCAAGGCCACTTTGTAATATTCACCAGAATAAAATAGCTAAAATGGGATACTTGCTATGTGTTAAGTAGTGTTAGTTCAGATTCCTTCAGGGAGCTTCATTTTATGTTTAATGTAACACAGTCAGGTGTTGCAAAGATGTTGCAAAAGGGGGATAATTACTGGAGTAAATAATAAAAAGGCATGATGCTTAAAGCTATGTGAGTCACATAAAATGTAACTAAAAAAAATTTGCCTAAGTGCTTCTGGTTTTTCAGCAAAGAGTCCAGATCACGCCCGCCTATGACCTTTCTATTGTATACAGATTAAATAAAAACAACTTCAGGACAAATAAATATACAAGGTTAGGCTGCTACAATATTGTGACCACTGTATACAATTTCTAAGGTATACATTCTCAGATATGTATACGCTTTTAAACAGCCTGAAAAATCTGTACCAGACCAAATCGCAATGAGCACTGAAATTGGCCCCTTGTTTTTCTCTGGATTTGGAGACTTTGAGGTGGAGATGAACATTTCACTCCATAATACTGACAAGCTATTAATCCTTGCCACAAGCTGTCTATAGCTATCGCAGTAAAATATGTGGGCTACGCTAGTTGTCAAATTAATTTCATTGGAGCAAAGTACTTTTACTGTAATTTCACTTCCTAGCACCTGCTGCTAACATAAAACTTCTATGTGCTGCACTAAATCTTGTCAGTCAAGCAAAATTGGTGTTGTGTATCCTCCTATATGACCATATGTCTTGGTGCACTCTCTAAAGGCGTAAATTAACTACGAACACCAGAATAGTGAAATCTCTTTCTTTCATGCTGCATTGTCATGTAACTGGATTTTTGCTTCCTCACGGAAATTATTTTTGAAATGGGATCAAAAGGCTACACACAGAAGGCTCCAGGCAATATGAGGGATATGTATTTTAATCTTGATAGTGTTTGAGTTTTTCCTGAAGTTGAGCAATCATGTGAGACTATTCTGGGCATACAGTAATCTTTCATTTCACTCTTATCTTCCCACACAGTACGGAGAGACTTCAAAAATTCAGTGGTAGTTTATTCTAAAAACAAAAAGGAAGTGTGGGACAGTTTGAACTCTTTGGAGCATATGAAACTTAGAAACATGCTTCCCTCAAGTGTAGTGTGACTCTACTGTACATATGGTGAAAGTCTTTTTTTCACTGTCAGGCACTCCCATGGGTGTCTACGTAACCAACATCCCCATCAACGGCCACCTTCCTTTAATTGTTTTTCCTTTGTTGTTGTTTCTCTCGTTCCATTTTACTCTCCATCTCTTTCACTCTCATTCTCACTCTGTTTCGGGCAAACATCCAAGGCAGATCGTTGCTCCCAGGATTTCATTAAAAGTATGTTGATGGAGCACTCTCCCTGGCCTAAGTAAATGTGCTCAGGTCCATTTGAGAGTGCATTGTTTGGACATGGATTACTGAAGCTGGAGGAGGGAAGGAAAGGAGAAGAGGGAGCAAGTGGGGGGAAAGACGGGGAGAGTGGAATCTACGTATTTGACCTCCAGATGAAACAGAAAGTTTATTTAGATTTCTAAATATGTTATGTGACGTGACAAGGCTGAGAACAAGACCAAACACATAGCTCTTATTTGCTTATTGTAAGTTTATCTGGGGAATGTGTGGGTGTGAGTGATGACTGTTATTGGGGTCTGACAGGTATATTTGCTCTAGATTTGACTTCATTCTGCAGCAGCATGTCGGTGATAGTCTACGTCCAGGTACATGGCACTTTGATAGATGCAAAGCCATAGAGTCACCACGCAGCACACACATGATAGGAGTTTCATATGCTTCCTATGCGTGTCTGTCGATACAGAACAAAACAGATAGCAGAAAGTATATACAGTACTACCTCCCCTCACGCTTAGCCTTCATATGGATGGATCACGCTTGTCTCCCGATGACACCTCTTAACCTGACAGTCCCAGCACATCTCTGTTGCGGTCGCACTCCAGATGAGCCACTTAGCTGTCACAGTCGGTCCCAACATGTCACAGGCAGCCACAGCCAGGTGGAACCAGCGCATAGGCTGTAATCTTGTTCTATTGTCACAAAGACGACAGACCGCTGTGTGTATTCAAGGTTGTTCTGGATGGGAATACTGCACGCAAACACGGCTGGACATGGTATTCACATGCACGGTCTGGGCAACAATGCAACTAAAACCTGAAATGAGGCAAAATTTGGGAAAAACTGTGTGGACTGTACAAAGAAAAGTATCTTTGCGGCACATTTCCCGTCCTCATGAGCCCTGTTTGTTGTTTATAGCTGCAACATTTATCAACCGGACAATAGACACATACAATATCTTTAGAAAATAAAGCACTGTCACCCACTTTATTTATTATCACAAGAGTTTTGCTCACTCTCACTATCCCTTGGTATCAGCCTGGGGGGGCAGACAGCTTTCAAGATCAGGCTTAATGCCTTCCTTTATGACAAGGCCTGCAGAGGTTAAAAAAAAAAATAAAAAATCAAGGTTTAATTACTCTTTTTCTTTTTGTTTTGCTGCTATGGGTCTAGACTGCTGGGGGTTGCACTGAGCACCTCTCTCTATGTGGCTCTCCCTCTCTCGCTTCCCTTTAGTTATCATTACACAGCTCCTCTTCTTCTCCCCTGTTCTTGTTCTCTCTCCATCCCTCTGCAGTCCCCCCCTCCTCTCCTTCACGCTCACTCTCACTGCCTCTGCTTCTCACTCTGCCCCCTCCTCCCCCAACCAACCCAACCAGTCGAGGCAGATGGCCGCCCTCTCTGAGCCTGGTTCTGCCTGAGGTTTCTGCCTCTTGAAGGAAGTCTTGCCTTGCCACGGTCCCCAAGTGCTTGCTCTGGAGGATATGCTGAGTCCATAAAGAGTTTGCTCTAGACCTGCTCTATGTGTAAAATGCCTCGATGTAACTGTGTTATGATTTGGCACTTTATAATTAAATTTGATTTGATTTGATTTGAAGGCTGAGAAGCTGTGCAGCTGCAGTGCCTGCGCCATGGGCTCGATTATCTGTGGAAATTCTGAGATAACTGCCACTTTGTTCTTTTTTTGCCTGCATTATTTTGCTTCAAGGCAAACAGAAAATAGCTTGTTCCTTTTTCAGTAGCCAGGACAATATACCATGTCCAAAGAGCTCTCCCCATGTTTCAAGGCTTCACAAAGCACTCATGCCTTGGTGTTGACATTAGGTCTGCTTTAATTCCAGACATCACTTCTCCCACTGATCCCCACCAAACTCATCCCTCGTGATATTAACGCTTTTTGTACTGCAAAAAAAAAAAAAAAAAAAGTTTTTGGTTGTTTTTTTTTTTTTTTTATGTTTTTGCCTCCTTCCCTGCATGCATGAGCTGTTCAGCACTTCATGTTATTAAAACAGGATTCTGACTGAGCTATCACTGGCCCACAGCAGTAATTACTACTGGTTTGCATAGCTGCCTCTGACTCATCCACCTTGGAAATGTTATTATTGTAGTCTCTCTCGTTGGTGGTGCATAGGGAGCTTCTTGTGATCCTGTGTCTTTGCTCAGGCAATTTCGGTGACACTCAGCTCATATCCCAACAGGGTCCCAAGGCATGAGACGAGATGCACAGGGCAAATGAGTAATCGGGGAGCGACAAGGAGGCTGTAATAGCATTTTGCTTGGAGCAGCAATTTCTTCTATGTTCTGCTGTTATTTTATTAATTTTTCATCTTGTGAACGTTCATCCAAACAGAATAATTGACTCAAAGCATTGCCCTTGACAGAGAGACAGATGAAGAAAGACGGGATTGGCCATTTTATGTTTTTTTTTGTTTTTTTGTTTTTTTTTGCAGGGAAGACATCAGGCTTGTTGCATTGCATTGCATTGCCCTCAGACAAAAGAAAGTGTCCTGGGGGCTCAGCTCAGATGAAACGATTCAGATATGAATTAGTCTGAGATATGAGAAAAGCTTTCCAACCGTTTGGGCATACATTGGTTTCATTCAGATATTGATCTGTTGCTCTCTGTGTTTCTGGTTTTCTCTGTTTGTCCCACCACCGCCCAATTCCTATAGTGCACCATGTACTTTTCCTCAACACGGGCTCAGTGAGTGCTGAATGTTGCCTCTGCATCTTGCAGTGCGCCCTCACAGCATTCTCCACTCAGGGTCAGATGTTAAATCTCTTTTCAGTGTCAGTATCCTCAAAAAGGTCAAACTCTGAAGAGGTGCTCATTAATGGTTGCAGCCTCTCCACCTCTCCACCGCCATACAACACCAACCTGTTGAACCAACAAACAATACACACACAAGCCTGCACAAACAAAGCAGCGTAGGGAGAAATGTGTTGGTGCAACAAGAAATAAAAATAAGAAAAAACAAGAAAAAGATGTTTCAGCAGGATCGGCCTTCACAGTTATCTTTTCACCTGCGTTTTGTTTTTTTTGGTCATCACAATAATGTAGAAAGTACGAGTCTGACTTGCTTGTACAAGGCAAGGAAGTACCCATTACAATGAATTTATTTATTTATTTTTTCTTCTTCTTGGAAGTATGATTAGAGATTTGCCATGGTAACATTACACGTGGTCTTACGTGAGTGACCGTTACATTAAACAATGGGATGTAAGTTAAATCCGCCTAAGGGCTGCATCTGTTAAAGGAAGGTAGGCCCTTACTATTGACAGTCAATATGGAATTCTGATCAAACCACCTGAAAATTTAACACATTACTAAAAAGTAGCGGGTGTGTATGTGTCTGTCTGTTTTGAGCAGACCACAAAGGATAGGGAGCACTCAGCAGTCATTGCTGCCCCTCCGGCAGTGCAGGTTTTGTTGACCTGGTGATGCCACAGGCCACACACTGAGAAGGGACAGCTGGTTGTTAGGCCCATGGAAGGAGTTCAGGTATTGGTGTGAGACCTGAGTAGTTGTGGAAGTTGACTTCAGTCTAAATTACACAATAAATATATAATCTGTGGGGTCCTGCGAGATGTTTACAATTATTTTTGTTCAGCATTTCAAACATCAGCCTGCAGTATGGAAACACCTAAAGCAGCCATTTTGTTTGCAACCTCAGATATAATTTGTTTCCCTCTGACTCTCTCTCTCCTTCTCCCTTTCTCGCTCTGAAAAAAGCCAGCGGGAATCTGGGTGGTCTGTGTAGGTTGCTCTCTGGGTTCGGGTTTGTTTCCAACAGCAGCTTATCTGCAAATGCTCAGGTTCAGCTAATTGGCATTATTAAACTGTTGGCAAGCTCAGCTCAGATATAGGGGGAGGTGCTGTAGGGGATGTGAGGCCGCAAATGGGGGATTAATGTGCATCTCCCTGTTTGTGTGAGTGCGCGCACGGTCTATGTTTGTTGCCGGCGCATATGTTCCCAAGCGTGCGTGTATGTGTGTGGAATTTTAAACAAGCAGCTGTCAATTTCAATCAACAGGGCGCGTGGCGTGCCTGAGGCCCAGGTAGCCCAATTACAGGCAGACACGCTCGACGTACGAGCAGAAGCCCAGGCCTATCTTCCCTTATTCAGACAGGGCCTTGGGAGAGGAGACGCTAAATGTAATGTTGGTCGATGTGTGAAGGGCGAGCACTTTTGGGAGCTGCTGCTGAGACATCTGGTGACTGTTTTGGCTGCGAGAGGATTGATGCAATCGGTGGATGACTAAAGAGTTAGATTGATATGTAGAAAGGTAGTCAAGGCCAGCAGGGGGGTTTCGGGGAGAACAGTTTTGGGAACCACATGGAAAAAGTTAGTTGTTTTAAGTAACAGACATGTCTCTAATTTCTCCGTCTCTGCCCCTTATATCTCTCTACAGGGTGGGAAGATTCCAGTCAGGTGGACCGCGCCGGAGGCCATCGCTTACCGAAAGTTCACTTCGGCCAGCGACGTGTGGAGTTATGGCATTGTCATGTGGGAAGTGATGTCGTTTGGAGAGAGGCCTTACTGGGACATGTCCAACCAAGATGTGAGTTATTTGTTTGTAAGGAATACCTTTGAAAGCATTATCTCTCTAAATGTGACATACCTCCTTTTGAGGCAAAATCTTGGGGCAACCAACAAACTATCAAAGTGTTTTTATCTGATACAACAAGCAGAAAGGTGTAGCTGCGCCCCCTGCGTGGTAGCAATTTCCCAGGACATTCAACTGCCAATTTCATAAGATCATAAAAAGGAAGTTAGGTTTTAGCACTTCTCTGTTTTGATAAAAAAAATAAAAATAAGTAAAATATTTTACCCTGTATAAAACTTCCGCACTGATAGAATGGCCATTTTCCTGCAGATACAGTTGCACTTCCTTTTTGCCCCATAGACACACAATCTAGGATACCATCTAAGAGCGGATGCTGTAATAAATCACACATTTTTATCAGATCCCATCTCATAGCATCATCACTGATGTCCTTGACTCTGACTTTGAAAGCAGACTTATTATAGACAGTCTCATACTAGCCCTTTTCCTTCCTGGTCGGCTTTTGAGAGCAATGAATGATTGCTGAGAGCTCTGCTTTGTTCCCCCATGTCCGTTTGGATAAGGTCCACACACAGACTCCTACAAACACACAGGCACCGACAACAACAACAACAACACACACAACCGTTGGACATAGTCCCATAATATGAGGTCTCTCTCCCTAAGCTGTCTTAGCGAGACAACTAGCCAGCCATCGGCCCTCTATGGACCCCACTCCACAAGGAGCGTCCAACCCAGCAGATGTTGCCTCAGTGGGCCAGCAGCAAACACTGCCTGGTGGGACTTATGCAGAGAGGACGACTGGCACCGCTCAGCATGTGCACACATGCACGTACACACTTCACCCACTTCTCCATATGATGCATCATTTGTCAAGATTCTGCTGAGTTGCATTCAACCCTGGAGTTGGGTTGCCAACCCTATAGAGCAGTATTGAATTTTTTAATGTTACTGTCTTTTACACTTGATTTCACAGCAGACTCTTATCTCAGAAACGATACATTTTTAAGACTGCATCTAGTGAAGATTTGGATATATGGATTTATATAGGAGTTGGCTCCATCAGTGTGCAATATAGCTATCTCACCGTGGTTGGTCAATGAAAATACTCCACTGCAGACTGACGTGTTTTTCATGTTTATTTATTTTTACTTTATGGCTGATAAATATTGATAATCTTACAGCTAACAAACAAAGCAAGTTTTATTTATACTCGACGTCGATGAAAGCAAATTTAGTCAGCTCCTCGAAAACTCTATCGTGGTAGCCTCTATCTAAGAAGGCCAGGATCGCCAGTGAAACCTTTAAGAGATGTGTCAGGAATCTTTACTTCACCATGTTAATTATATGCAATTTGCCCATTCCCCAGTGACTTCTTTCGACCATGACTCTACCTCCCCTTTCTTTGTATTTCCTCCCTCTGTCCTTAAGGAATGACATGCAATTGGGTGGATTCGAGATTAAAGGCACATCAGCTTGAATGCTAACTGTCGGCTGATTGACCCGAGAGCGTGGTGGTGGTGGGGGGGGGCATCAGTCCATCAGTCACTGAAAACTCAGTGAAACTAGTGTTCCCTTCGCCAACCACCCAGCTTGTGGAGAAAAAAAAAACAATGGTGACAGCAAATGGTTGTAATGACTGTACAAGAAGAAAATGGTCATGCCAGTTTTAGATAAATAGATGACACCTACATCTCTCCCCATCCTTTCTTCCTTAGGTGATTAATGCCATCGAGCAGGACTACCGTCTGCCCCCACCCATGGACTGCCCCAGCGCCCTGCACCAGTTAATGCTGGACTGCTGGCAGAAAGACCGCAATGTACGACCCCGCTTCACCGACATCGTCAGCACCCTGGACAAGATGATCCGTAACCCCACCAGCCTCAAAGCTGTAGCCAACATCCCTGCAGTGTGAGTAAAAAAGCATCTTTCTAAGAAAATGAACACCATTCATTCATGCATGTTCCACCGCTTATCTGTTTCCGGGTTATGGGGTGCTGGAGCCAATCCCAGCTCACACTGGGTGAGGGCGGAGTACACCCTGCACAGGTCACTAGTCTATCACAGGGCCAACACACTGAGACAGGCAGAGACCAACAACCTCTTTCATTTACACTCGGGCCTACGGACAATTTAGAGTCACCAGTTCATCTAGAAATGCATGTCTTCGGACAGGGGGAGAGAAAAGTGCCCCAGGCTGAGAACCGAACCTGCGGCCTTCTTGTTGTGGGGCGACAGCACTAACCACTATGCCACCACGCTGCCAAATGAACACCAATAACTACTTTTTAAATCTCTTTATATAGACAGTATTTACCCTTGCTGTCAACACCCAGTGTGTACATCCTTACTGATTTATCCCCTCATGAAATAAACATGAATTCATTACTCTTGATTGCATTAAACCTGAACTTTTCCTCCCCAAGATTTTCTCTCCACTTGGCTTTAGAGAGTTCACAGTTTTCACATTTTGTGTAATGCATAAATAATTCTTCCTCCATAATGACAGAGCAAAAACATGTTTTAGAGGAATTAAAACGTACAGATGCATCTAATTTGTATACATGTTTGTATACATATTCAGAATGTTTATTCGCTTTCAGTATAAACACCGTTGGCCTCGATTTGTTTTGAGTCCTACTGGGCATGATTTTGCATACAGCTTTGCAAACTATTTTCTTCTGCGTTTTCTGATAGATCCTCAAAAAATCTGCCAGATTGGATGTGGACTTTGTGTGAACTGCATGATTTAGGTTTCTCCTCAGATGTTCCGATTTAATTTCCATGCTCTTGCTGGGCCGCTGAGGGTCACTCAGAGACTTGTCCTGAAACCACTTGTTTTGGCTGTGTGTAGGTTTGGGTTGCTGCCATGTTGTAACATGAACTTTTGCCTCCATGTGAGTTCAAGCTTGTGGAATGGAGCATGTGTTTGTTCCTCTCCTGAGTGTTGCTCGGTTTACCGCTTCTTTAAATGCCATTTTCCTGATAGACAGATATCAATCGGTAGATCAGGTCAAAATACTTTCCAGGACAAACATGCACACTTCCTCCTTCTCTATCCTCTTACACCCACGTAGACACAATAACCACAGTCAGTCCCTCTGTCTTTAAATCTTACTTTCATAACATTCTTCTCTCTCCTTCCCCTTCAGGCCTTCGCAGCCACTGTTGGACAGATCCATACCTGACTTCAACACCTTCAGCTCAGTCGAGGACTGGCTCACTGCCATCAAGATGAGCCAGTATAGAGACAACTTTCTCAACTCAGGCTTTACCTCCCTGCAGCTGGTGGCTCAAATGACCTCAGAGTGAGTTCACCTGCTCGTGTGCAAATGAACACTTCCAAAAGCCATTTGGCACTTGATTTGCACACTTGTATATAATGACTGAATGTTGAGTGCATTTATTTTTGGCTTGAATACATCCAGTGACTCAAGTGTTTGAATGATTGCATCAAAGCAAAGTCTGTATGGGTAATGCACAAAAATACGACTCATTAGAACAGAAAATAACACAGTCATTTTGGGAGAAATAGTTCCATCTGTGCTGTCTAGGCGTCATGATGCAATAAGTATTTTCTGAGAACTGTTTTCCAAAATAAGGATATAGATGTAAATCCTTGATATAAACATTGCCTATTTATTCATTGCTGTTTAGGTGGAGCTATGCAAAGGTTGTGTCATGGTGACATTTCTTGTAGCACAGTTAGAATCAATAGACGTAAAATACTGCACTCCATTTATTTCAATCAACACATTTGAATCGGCCATACACATGCTGAAACTATAAAATCCTTCAAACATTTTTAATAAAGCATTATGCTTGGGGCAAGGTGGCATTTTTGGAGTCTCTTTTCAATGCAAAGCTACATAGATTACTAAGTCTTCTCTGAAATGACAGAGTTGTTTCTAGCTTTGTGACCGGAATTTATTTTCATAAATTGTGATATTAAGATTGTAAAAAGGAAATGCATACTTATACGATCTTTTCAATTGTTGATGTGATGGGCATCCCTTCATCTAGTACTTTAGAATATGACTTTTATCTATTTATTTATTTATTTGTTTCTTTTCTGTCTAGGGACTTGCTTAGAATAGGAGTGACCCTGGCAGGCCACCAGAAGAAGATCCTCAGTAATATACAGTCCATGAGGGTGCAGATGAGCCAGTCACCCATCAGCATGGCATGACTACAGGGGGCGCCGTGCCACGGAACGGGCAGCATTCGCAGGACAAACAACAATGGCAGCCCTCGAATGACCCCTGATCCAGCGGAACGCGCCAGAGTGGAGACTATTGTCTTAATCTAATTCACAAACCATGACAACAGGAGACCAGGGTCTACACTTTAACTTGGTTAATAGTTATCTCACTTCATGCAATCAACGACAGGAGTTCAGGGTCCAGACTTGATACTGTTTCTCTACTGAATTATGAAAAGAGGACAGACGTCTTTTGTTGTGGTTATGAACAGCCATCCATGTCATTGTGAACCAAAATGACTCCAACAATCAGATGTCGATACAGGGAATCTCTCAAGTTCGGACTGTGCGGTAAAATGAGTAATATTGTAGTTCTATATTATCCCGACTAGACAAATTGTAAACAGAAGTGTGAGACGCTTGCGTTTACAACATGTGACCTGTGATTTTATCCATACTGTCGTCAACGTGTGCAATGAAGATGCCTTGACGTGGCCACAGAAGAAGAAAAAGCAATTACCAGTAGGATTCATTGGTGAAATACAGGGATATACAGCGGAGCACCATTTTTACCTTTCACGCCATCTTTTGCTTGTTTGATGAATTTGGCTAAATGTATCGTAAATGAACTGGTGAAAAATTCAGAGCTTAGTTCTATTTTTGTCTTCTGCCATCTGTTTGTCGGTTAGTTTGTTTTCTCACTATAGCAAGAAGCCGTCCACTCGTATTTTAACTTTAACACTACCTGCGGAGTCCTGGGTGGAAGGTCTTGCCAAAAGGACTTCTTAGCCAGCCCCACCCAGATCCAGAGAATATAAATATGTTTATCTCTTGCTAAATATGATTATATCTTTCATAATAAACCTTCATATTGAAGGTGATATGTATGAATATGTATGTACAGAACTCTCTGCTTGCATTTTTGGCAAAGACAAGTTTGTGGCTAGATTGCGATAGACACATGTGATGTGCAGATTCCTACAGTGCCCTGGATCTCTGCTGATGACTGAAGGAAGGACAGTGGCTTGCTCCACGGCCACAGGGACAATCCTGACTGAATGATTTAACCTGAGGGAAATGTTCAAGTAATTATGGGCAAACAATTGGTATTGTAGATCTATGTGAAAATTGCTGTAGGAGTTATAATAATTGACAAAATATCCATTTATTGGAGATCATGTTAAATGTGGGTGTACACATGCTGTCTCTTGCTGGTGAGCACTTACTTGTACAGATATGATTTATGTTATATTTTCTTTTGATCAGTTTTTTTTGTTTGTGTTGGGAGTGCTCAGCACCATCCAGAAGAGAGGGAGGAAAACACCACGCCTTGGCCGTTCCCAAATCCACGGTAAGTAGCTGCTGACGGCACAGTACCAAAAAAAAAAAACAAACAAACAAACATCTCCCTATCTGGTTGAATGTATTCCAAGCAAATCCTTCTCATTGGGTGCTGAAAATATCTTCGCTAAGGCGAGATTTTGAAATGCCAGGGAGAGCACCTCATCAAGGCAGTGGAAATCGGAGTGAATCAGCATCACTTCTTTACACAGTGGAAATGAGCATCTGGGCCGAGCTTTGCCAACAGATGCCCGATGTCATTCCAGTGTACACACAGACTTAAACTACCCAGCGTCCGCAGTGTAAAACAGCCTCCTGTAGACCGTGGAAGCTAAACTGCTGAGTAAATAAATGCACCCTTACTCTGCAGCTGCCGTATGAGTTTGCAGGTTGGGCACAAACTGCGGTGGCGTGACAGAGTTTAACACATGTTATGTATTGCAGCACAGTTCTTAACCACAGACTTGTACAGAGTTGTTAAACTTTATGAATCCTGTTTCAGTATGCTGAGTTAATGAAATTTTAGCCACACTGGCCTTTAGAATTCAGAGCAAACTGTCTTGAATGTTACTCCTACAGTAATTAGCTGTGGCTTTATGTCAAAGGAAGTCTCTTAGGAAGTCTCCGAGCTCACAGGCAATTATCAGGAGCTACTGCAGCATCACGACGCTGCTGAAGTCCTTTTTGTTCCTATATAAGACTTATGAGTGACGACAAGTCTAACCACCTTGCATCCAAAATTAGAAATTGATGGCAGGCCCATTAGCAGATTATTAAGTATACTTTCCACCCTCAAGTCATCTTCCTCCTCCTACTCTGCCTGTCCTGACCTCTCCCCTCACTGCTCCGGCTGGCTGGCAGCTCTCCAGCTCATTTATCCTGGTTGTAACTAAGCTGTCCTGGAACAGGGCAGGGCCGGGCTGGGCCGGGCCGGAGAAATGGTTGGTTCCACGCTCCAGTGGGCCCAGGCATGGTTGCAAACATCTGTTGGGACCCCAGTTTGACAGACATGAGCCCCAATGCGGGAGACTGATGGGACCGTCAAAAAATAAACGCACACGCTGAGGGACTCTTAATGTTATTCTCGTGTCAGGTTTCCAGGCTGATGAAAGTAGAGAAAGTAGGCTGAAACCTGGCAGAGCGTGTGCATATGTGCAAAAGAGAGGGTGATGAGGCAACGTGCGGGAGGGTGGGGCCATAGGGGAGGAGTGGAATGCAGAAGAGCTGGTGGGATAAAAGGAAATTAGTCCATTCAAGCAAATCCGCAAGTTTTCTTTTGGAGTGCGGTGAATATGGCAACATCTTTCATCATTTAAATTACGTTTATTTATTTTAGTTGCTAATTTAAAACATGGATAGGCTCATGGACGAAATCAATTGCCTTTCAGTTTCCAGAGTCGGTGATTTACCAAGTATTCTTAAATATAATCACATGCTCCTTGAGATTGGCTTAAATCCCTTTCAGCAAATCCCACGATTCAATTTGAATGCAGCAGTCCTCCATTCAGCTCAGTCCTATGCATTTGCCTTTCAGAGCCTGTGAATGAGATGATAGAATGCATTTTTTATGTAACGCTGTAATTCTTAATTTTCCATTTGCTCTGTTTGTCTTCGAACTATCTGACTGTAATGATACTCCAGCGTGATGAATGGGGAGGCAGTTCGCCATACCTCTCCCAACGCAGTTTCATATGGAAGCCATTCATCACACACTGTTACAAAACACAAGAACAGAGCTTGTTAAATGTTTCATGGTGTTGTAACTGTCCGAGGAGTGACCAACGATCCTCTTAGCAGCTGAATTCATGCTTGTCATTTATAGGTCAGAGCAGCAGAGGCCATGCTGAGCTGAAAATGACCTGACAGGACTCTTTGCAAAACTAAACTTATTAATTCTCTCTTTTTTTCCCCCCTTCTGTTACAGACTGCAGACCTAGACACTCACACATATAAAACTACTCGCACACATGTCTACACACAAACACACACACATCCACATGATGAACACCCAGATGAATTGAGGTTGGCAGCTGTTGGGAAGAAGACCACATGAAATTGGACCTTTTTAGGAAACCAGTCACCAACTCCCTCTACGGTACACAATGAATGATGTAGCTGAATAATGTGCACATGTCATTGTTTATTTGTATGTGTGTGTGCGTGAGAGAGAGTGAGACTGATTTCATGTGTGTGCATAGTGGACACATTTGTGTATAGACATTTATGTGTGCACATACATTGTTTAGGGGTGTTCCCTTCTTTTGTTTCTGTATAGCTACCACTTGTAAATTGTGACAAGTACGTGTCAAGAGTTTGTAAGCTGTAACTTTCTGAGAATTATTGTACTAAAATGCACTCAATAAAGGCCTTGGAAAACAAGTCATTCGCTGTATGGTGCGTGACTTGGCGGGTGATCATTCTGTTTTTGTTAATGGTAAGTCAAGAAAGCGTAGAGGAAGGGTTATTATCCAGTAAGACGAGTGACGGCGCCATGCACAGACGTGACATCTATTGCTCGGTTTCATAATGACAAGGAAAATAAACAAATTTCTCTGTCGCTGCTGCTCTGCCTGGCAGCACGTGTTGAAAGCCATCAGCCACTAATAAACGAGCCGCTGCTGGGATTACACACATCCCCAAAAATTGGCTCTCTGTGAAAAGTGAAAATATTTTGACAAACTGGTGGAAATTATCCTCCCGTCCCAACGCTTATCACAGTCTCTGCCACACATTCACTACATACAAAAACTGTTGCAGTAGGCCAGTGAATTCTACTGTAGACTGCCAGGAACTTTCAGAGCATGTGACACACACAAAGGTGAGTTGAACCACACTGATATGATTAATGAGGGGAATGTATCTCCATACCTGCAGTAACTGTTTGTTGCCTCTAATTGATTGATAATATCCAGCTTCATATTAGCAGAGAGACTGCTGTGCTGGGGCGAGGCCAAACGGGGAGGAAGCCAGCAAGATTCATGGAACAGACAATTTTCCATCTCTCAAGTTTGTGATAGCGCTTCAGTCATCACTTTGTCATTGTGCTGCATTTCTACAAGTTCATTTGTAGTCAAGCGGTTATATGGCTTGGATCATTTTTTGAACTCTACTGACACAAAAAATTTACAAATGCTCAGTCAGATTTTTTGCTATAAGCTTGTTTCCATGAAAAAAAAGCATCTTTTCATTTGGCAGCAAGTTTTTTTCAAAACTGGGAAAAAAAATAAATAAATAAAATAAATCGTTTGGACTCTATGGTAACAATAATTAAAGTATTGTGGTATTTACAGCTGATCATGACAAACAACAGAACAGACGTGATGCACTGTCTGGAAATAATTATCTGGAGTTTAAAACAAATATCTTTCAAATATGAAAACACAATATGTAAATAACATCCAGAGCCAATAAGCTGCTCCCACTTTTGCAACCGCATAGTATGTACAGCCAAGTTTTTGAAACATAGCCATAAAAAGGCAGAGTTGGCAGACAACACATCGTGATAATCCCAGAGATTTTAAACAAAACCCCAGGACAAAGTGAAGGTGATTATAATTGACTGGCTGCCTTCCTTATTCAGTTTTGACCTTCAGTTATCATCACTGTGCGATGAAGGACCAACAGTACAGGGCTGTCCGCTCAAGTACAGCGATTTGCTTTGTCTGGATTGAACCATTTCAGTCTCTCTGGTTGTCTTAGTGCATGTCTCTCGCCCTGTCAGACTTTGTTGCCATGTTTCTAGATCTCACTAATAACTATAGATTTTAATTATTTCCTTTAGAAGGAAGGAGAAAAAAAAAAAAGGCAGCCGATTTTTTTCTTCAGCTGTTGGAGGCATGCTTTGTAACGAATTGTAATGATACGCTGCCTAACTCCCTCTCATATACTGTCACATGTTTCACAGGATATGTCTTATTGCTCAGGAGACAGTTCCAAGGTCATACAGTATGAATGGCTTAATTGCAATTGTAGAGTTCCACTAATAGTTAAAACGCTGTAATGGCCATTGATATGGCGATGTTGTTAATGGCATCCTTCCCCGATGCCTTTAGTGTAATTGGGCCTGTTTGTCACGTTAATCAGAGCAATTAGAGAGACCGAGGAAGACACTGGCCTCATGGAAAGAAGGACTACACTACATTAGAAGTGAAAGCTGATTTGTGAGAATGCATGTTTGTGTTTAAGAGATAAGGTGGACAGATTGTGGCTGACAGAAATCCAACAAGGTGAATTCCACAGTGGTCCTGAGAGCTCAGTGCACTTAAACTTAAGAAAGGACTTTCAAATTCAGCAGACAGTAAATCCAGACATCTTCATCGATTTGCCAACTCGTGCAACAAACAACACTACCAAACACAAACACTCACAAGAACGTTGGTCACAAAAAAACCACACACACAAAAAACAAAAAAAACAAAACAAACATAAGCATGATTATGAGCGTCTACCTGCAGCCTCTCTTTCCCTAACTTGTTTGAATTAGGAATAAACACATCCACTTATACTTGCTTAATGATTTTATGTTCAAAACTTGCAAATGATTTAACACATGCATCACAACCAGATTCATCAAATTTGTTACATTGTAACAATTTGCTTGGTATTTATGTATTTGGTCGTGCTATGAATCTTTGTCTCGTCAATTTAGTGGAGATGTTTTCTGAATTCTGTGTTTTCTTAGTTCTTAGGGCCACCGTAGAAGCAGAGTGTTCCGTTAAATACATGCTTCATCTGTAACATGGTGTTTATGACTGATGGAGGAGTTCATTTTGTTTCACATTAAAGTCACAGGAAGTTTGAAAAGTGACTTCTCAGCAGCAAATCTTCACCTTAATCAATATTCCCTGAGCAATCACCTGCGAGAAAGGGATTGGTGCACAGCGGGGAACCCCTGCTGAGAGAGGGGGAGAAAGTTGGCGAAGAAGCAATCCATCCAGCGGTGCAGATCAGAGTGTGGGAGTAGAAAACTTGGAGGGAATACTGAGTGAAGGACAAAGTAAGAACAAAATTAACTTACGGCCATATCACAAGGCCGATGGAACAGGGACGGAGAGAGAAATACTTAAACTGACAGGGAGTACTACTGAATTGTTGTGGCTTTATTTATGCATTCATAATGCATCGCTGTGTATGCATTTTGATAATATTTATTTAGCAAAACATGGGCAAAATCCCAGGACTAGAGTTGCGTCAATCCCCTCGTGAGATTCTCTGAGGCCTAAATCTAATCTATGCTCTTGCTGGCTGCATGGCCTCGGTAAGCTGCCTGCATATTTACAGTGATCTTGGGGGCCTAGGAAAAGCCAAAAGCACAAACCGCACAAGGAGACCTGAGTCTTAATGTGGTTCAGGCCTGTGTTGTTTTCTGAGGTGTATAATTTTATAAATAATGAAATACAGCGGCGAGATGGGTTACAAATTAAAGGCGAAATGGAGGACCACCAGAGCAGCCTCAGTGCTCCTTTGTATAGATTCTGAGAGTCTCTGTGATAATACTGGGCGGATGAAAGACAGCTCTTTCAAAAGACCTTCTTTCATTTACTCCTTTTTGTCTGTGGCAGCATTATGCTGACAGAATTTCCCATGGGTGAAATATTGTGTTTGTGATCAAGTTCATCGACACCGTTCTTTCTGTGGAGAAAAAGAGGACGGATTCCTCTTTGGGCAGAGATGTATATACGCAGCGGACGAAAAGAATGATAATTCACTCTATGTAGAAACAGAACGGTAACGTTATATTTCAAACATGCATGAAGACCAGAAAACAGCAGATAGGAGAAATAAGATCTGATCAGATTTGGAGACATCTGACCTTTCATTGGAAAGACATAGAAAACTGCACTATCTGCCCATAAACACTAACAGAGCACACGTTGTGGCCTCAGACTCATGCTGCCATGTCTTCTCTGGTTTTAACCTTCAGCTTCATTTTCTTGCTTCAAATTTGGCCTTTCAAGAACCAAAGAGTCCACCCTGCTCGATTCATTCCAGCGGCGATAGAGAATATGCCTTGTCACTTGTTCTGTGATGAAGTTATTGATGGACCAGAGTGAATATGCCAAATGTGGAAATACTGCTTTTGCTTAATCAAGATGTCAGTTGTATGATTCAAAGTGTATCTCTCTCAATAGTAAAAGACACCCCCCCCCCCTTTCATGTATAGAAAGAGAAGAGCTCCCAACACCTGGGTCAAATGAGATTTTATGTCTCAGAGGAGTTCATCAAATTTAATTATGATACATATAATTACCAAAAGCAATCTTCTGTGTGGTAGGTATAATCATTTCAGAGATGTTGGCACCTGCAGGGGTAGGACATAATTTCAAGACAGTCTAGAGTGACAGGAGAAAGAAAATGAGAGCGAAGGAGGCAGAAAAACAGCGGCTGCTGTACAGGCTACTGAGAGAAGAACAACAACAGCCAAAATTAGCCTGTGACTTCCTATCGCAAAAAATTATGCTTGATTATGAAAACATGGCCATCTTGCATCATACTTGTGCTTGAGAGAATACAAACAAAAGCACATACCAAAAAGTGGATGTTTCAAAATGAGCCGGAGTTCATCCTAACAGCGTGTGGAGAAAAACAATGTGTAGTTGTGCAGCAGTTATGGAGTGAGCAGTGGGAGCTGGAGGAAGAGGTGAGTTATGATGGCTCGAGGATCACAGTTGTAATTGGTTCTTTCATGGGGTGAGAAGGGGTAGGGGTTATGCGGAGAGACATTACCCGCCTTTCACACAGACAGACAGACACACACTCACAAGCTCCCCACCTGTCCCAGAAACCCCCCGCAGAGCCTAATCCCACACAGAGCTCCTCTCAGCTCTGCCCGCCTTCGATCGCTGCAAAAATCAATGAAATATTTTCCCACCAAAATGAAGAAGAACAATGGATGAGATCCGTACGCCAAGGTCTTCCTAATTAGAGGGTTCACACAAAAGGGTTCCTTTGCCTCATGGCTTGCAAAACAGAGGGAGACTAGATGGAAAAAGAGAAAGAATGGATCGTGAGTGATGAAGGTCACACACTTTCCATTTGCTGCTCCATTCTCTCTAATATCAGCTTCATAACTCATAACCTTGGCTGCCAGAGTACGTATGAACCGCTGACATCACTTTATGTTTCTAGCAATGGCTGTGCACCCAGCATGCAATGCCAGAAGCTACAAGGCTTTCCTCTCTCTTTCCTCTCCTTGTCCCTTTCCCTGATGTGTGACACGTGGCAGTGTTTTATCACATCTAACTCTCAAAATGGAAGTGGAAACCTCGCTATAATGTTGGATTATTGAAAGGCCTGCTGATGTCTTTGCTGTGGGTAAGTGCAGAAGGTAAACTGCGCTTTCTTGTGTAGGAATTCAGCAACGCCCTAAACTTGACTGCTCACACAGGTTGAGATGAGTCATGGTGCTGATGGGTGTCTAATGAGTTTCTGGGAGAAAGACATGAAAGTTTCCATCCGACTTTGCCTTCAGCATTTACGTCAAGGAGGACAGATGGACTGTATTCAACTTCTACTATACAGTGCATACTTGCATACATCACAACTACAGGTGATTAATTAAAACCCTACAGAGCACGGCATAAAAAATTTACTTTCTCTTTTTCCCCTTCCTGTCTCACAACGGCAGAATATGTTCTATATAATATGTTTTCATGAACGGGCACTGGACGGTGAAGCACGATTATGCACAGCGGTGAAACATTGGTTAATGGCAGTCATTACTGCTCTTAACCAGCACCTGCCATTTTAACAGATGCTCACAGCACTGAGAGCTACGGTGCATAGATGCACTTCAGTTGGTGTTATGGTTTTCATACTTTGTGAAGGGGGCTGGACTGCACAATCATACTTTATGTGATGCCGTTAACCAGCTGCTTTGTGGCTCAACAGAAAATATACAACACATTCAGCTTTATGACCCAGTGGTGTGGGTATACTGACTGAACAACATATAAAATGTATACTTTAGAGCCCCCTGCTGTGATTGGATAAAATACATGATAAAAAGGGCCCGTGTGAGTTAAACACAAGCTCCTTGTTAGCAGTAATGGTGGCACTGTGGCTGGGTTGGGTATAGTCAGAGAAAAAAAAAGTTCACTGCTAGCAATGCACTGACTATCAACGCTGCAAACTCCTGGGGTTTACTTGATGACCCACACTGCTGGCGCTAACTGCAATGTGCTGAATGCACACCATTCTCCTTGATTCATATCATCTTTCTAATAATCATAATTTGCTGATCAGTTATCAACGTCATCCCAAACACGGATGCACAAGTTCACGAGTCTGTTGCCTCACAGCACAGCACGCCAAGAAAGCTTCCTAGTGGGTCTACCCCTGGGCACTACAGTACGCTGCCTAGTATATCATTAAATAGGCTCTACTGATTTAAATGCTTCATAGACACAAATCACAAAAAACAATAATAAAAACTACAATGGAATCTCAGGATAGCCTAGACTAGCTTCAATTTTCCAGAGTTTCAGATATCCATCTCTGAGACTTCTGCGGCCAGAACAAAGACAATCCATATTATCTTTGTGAGAAGTGGTTTGTGATGATGAAAGAATTTTAAAGACACAGAAACAACAACACTCTCCTCCACGCACTGTTCACCTACAGTATTTTGTGAGGAAAGGGACCTGAGGTGCGCCATGAAATCACCCACTTCACTCAACGAAGGCCACTAGAACGTGGTGGTTGCTGTGATTATTGTGAAGAGGTTGTATGGAAAATTAATTCATGTCTCTCTGCTGCAGGACCATGAGAAAATGTCTCTGACCTTGAGGGGTCAACACAGTGATGCTGTTGTGTTCGTGAAAGGAATGAAAAGGTACATTTTGTTTATTGGTTCCTCGCATATTTGGGCGTGCATTTGTGCATCCTTGTGTGCCCAGATGGCAACTCCTCTGACAGAAGCATGTGTGTGGGTAAGCTGTAACTCAAGAGGTTGGATCGAGGACGGACTAAGTGGCTCTCAGGGGAGAGTCGATCGGTTGTTAAAGACAGTGGAGAGGGACACAACTGCCTCAGCACATGAGAACAGCCAAAACAGACACATTCTTGGTAAGTGTAATTGCTATAGACAGGCAGCCATGTCAATGTCCTCTTTTAGCAGCTCTCCCTCTCTCTGTCTCTGACAAGCTCATATTGGACTTTCCTGGCCCTTCACCTTCCTTCACTCACTCATACCAAAGAAACAAGGCAGGTTTGAGTGAGTGAGAGTAAATTTGAAACTAGCGACATTTTTGCAATGACAAGGCCAATAATACATGTTTTTTCCTCCTCATTGTTGGTTTGATTTGTGTGAATTCTGTCATTGAGAGGCCATAGTGAAGTCTGTGATGAGGGTGTTGCAAGCCAAAGATCAAAAAGCCTGGAGGAACAAGCGCAGGGAGCAAAAAGGGGGCGTTGGTGTCTTCACAACGTCAGTACAATTCAAAAATTGCATCCACCTAGAACAAGACCTCTCCTCTCCCCAGCACCCAGCCCTTCCCCCTTCATATCTCCCTATTCCCCCCGCACCCACATGTGAGGCATTATCTGAAGTGATGAAAGGAGTAGAGGAACGCCAAATGATAACTAAGTCCCTCCGGACATCTCCATCCCGTTCCCAACCCTGCCTCCCTTTCTACTGTCCTCTCCAGTTATCATCTCCACCACCAGCACAACCATCCGCATAAGGCTGGGAAATGCAGCTGCTGTCAGCTGCTGAGGGCCTCCAGGCTGATCTCTCACTCTGTGGAATGTGCTGTGCCATAATGAGCCCCGCTCCCTCCTCCACGCGCCATATTTTTCATCTTGTTTCTAAGAGCCCTTCTCTCTTCCTGCGGTGCCACGTGGTCGAAGAGAAGTTCATAAAAAGCCAAAACGAGAAGCGTTATTTTAGCCTAATTCACTAAGTGCAGATCAGGTGAGAATAGGCATTTTCTTTCACTAAATAAAGTCCAAACACAGACAGACAAAATAATGTTACACTCATCAAATGCACTTATTCATATATTTGAGACATCCTAACAAGCACAGGCACTACATCTGCAGAGCTGACACGAAATGACAGAGTCCTCCGGGAGACAAGGTCTGCGTATCAAAGCCTGCATGCAGCTGTGCTTGGCCTGTGTGCTTATGTTGACTCATGACCTCTGAACTGCAGTCATTACTTACACCTGTCAGTCAGCAGAGACCTGGCCACTGGAGGGGATCTGTGACAGCTGAAGGGTGAATGAGACATGCCTACAACCCCAAATCCTGCACTCTGCACTCCCCCGTGGTCACAATAATCATAACTCCTGGCGTGACCTCTGACACGTCACTTATTACACTGGGGAGAGGTGGGCTTAAAGAAAGGGCACAATGCGGGATAGTATATCCAGCACGAAATATTTCAGCAGCTTTTTCATGTTAGCGGCGGCCATGGAGATATACGCTGTGGTGTTATTCTCTGATTTGAACACGGGCATTGTCAGCTATATCCATTTTCAAACTGATCTAAAAGCACTCCACTGTTAGAATTAGCTTGCTTCACATATTGACAAGAGTAGCGTTTCTCATGGTGACATGGACACTTGGTCGCCGAGAGGTTTAATATCACATGAAATGGAAACCAAAAGGCATGCAGCCTGGTCCCAGGCTCATAAATTATAAAAGGCTACATTGCTCAGCAGGCACAACAGAGGCCTTTCCTTGGATGCAGTCAGAAAAGGAAGCCTTAATCTCATATAGGCATTTTTGAAGCTCAATATTACCAAGACAATTTGCCACACCTGACACAGTGTGGGTGTTCAACTAACTTGACAGTTTTCTCAGGCTTGAACTCAACCTTATCTTTGTTTTGTTCTGCAACATTGCAAACCATTAGCTGTGCTTATTTTCCTCTCTCTATGTTTATTTATCTGTGCATGGAACTGCATTACATTCTGTCATTGCATTAGCATATTTGCTCATTCCTCTCTCAACCCATCACATCACCCAATCTGTTGTCTATAGGAAATGATATCTCCTAAAATGAGCCCCCGAAGCAGCCCCATAGTGTTGATAATAATGATAAAAATCTAGTTTCTCTTTTGATGCATGAACGCCTTTTGGATTTAATAGCCATATGCTGGAGCTGTTGTTTTGGTGTCTGCTGTTATTGTTCTTGATTGTTTTTAATCTTGCTGAGTGTTGGACATCAGATGGACTATCCCAGGCTACCCCTCAGTGGGTGATGTTGAAAATGAAGAGAACCAACCAGCTCTTACGGTGCTGTGTGTGTGGGTGTGTGTGTCTGAGTGTGCGCATGCATCTCTATAAATACACACCAATTTGAATGTGTCAAAGTTCAAAAAAGTAGCTTTTTAAAAAATGTGTGTGAGAGGCACGCTCTGTGTTTGTGTGTGTGCAAGTGAACGCTCTATTAATTAATGTATAAGCTGCAGAGCCTCTATCAGGCAGCAGATAAACTGGAGTCTTGCTGGGTCAGGTCCACTGAGAAAGCAACCTATGGCAATCTCCAACCCAAGACCACAGCTCAGATGGGAGCTTCCCTCCGAGTCAGGCCAATTACTTCACGTGACAGACAGAAGGTTGAACTCAGGGAGGCTGTGTGCGCAGAGTGTTACTGGTATATGCACAGTTTTGTTTTGTTTTTTTTGTTTTTTTTAAACCACGTGTTTCTTCACTTGTATGACCCTGTATGTGCAGCAGAGAGCACACGTATGTCTGAAGCTGTGCTGTTTGTTTGTAAGTCGAACATTCTGTTTTTGCCTCAGGCACATTCAGAAACTTGCTGTTATGGCCTTCTGCAAAAAAAAAACAAAAACAAAAAGTATTTCTCTGTATTCGCTCCCTGCTCTACACTAATATATTGCATTTCATAGAAGCATTTCATCAGTCTTCAGTCTAAACCCATCTTTACCGAGGGGTTAACTTTGAGCGGCTACTGCAGATATTTTTTTTTTATGTTGGTCTATTGAGCATCTAGAGGTGACCTTGTGTCTTTTCTTCACTGACCTCCTTTCACTGTTGGCTGAACCTGGTTCCATTTGACTTGAACTTTGCTAATCCAGACATGAGCTATTAGTATCTATTTCTTCTCTTTTCATTCTTACATTGGATTTTGAATAGCTCATTGCACCAACAGAAATAGATACAACTACAGAAAATAAGTGAGGCGCGGGTTTTTCAATTTTTGAATGCGAGCAGTCAAGAGGATTCACCATAATAGCAAATATACAATTGCTACTTAAAAATCATAAAACTTTGGTAAAAAAAAAAAAAAAAACAACAACAAAAAACTAGACAGAGTAGTTCAATCAATTTATATGATAAAGAGTCGTCTGCCAGACAAAAGACTCTTAAAATCCAGCTGTCAGCGCAAAAGCAAACTAGTTAATGAAACTGTCATCTGATGCATTAAATTACCTTGTCAGATCCCTTCTGATTAAATGACGAATTTGATCCCTAAAGCACCGGACATTAAAATAAAAGTACTGAATTGTCAATTACCATAATCCATAATATGGAGGAAATATTAATCTAATCACTTGAGGACTCACTTGGGCATATGACCAGACTTGAAATGAGTGTATATAAAGTTTGTAACTTTGAAATTGAGCAGAAAGTATGAGATATTTTGTTACTATGGCTATTTCAATCCAGGACATCATGTTCCACTGGAATGATTTCCCTGGAACCAATCAGTGGTGCTGCACGTAATCATGCAGATGGACCAGGCTGACTGGATTTCCTAGAAACAAAATAAGACTCTAACAGCTTCAGAGGGAAAGAAGAAGAGGTAAGGAGAGAAGGGGAGAGACCACGATGTAGGATAAAGGGAAAAACTGGAACAAAAATGATGGGTCAGACAGCAAAAGAGGTCACAAAAAGCACTGCATATTGGACAGGAGATGCAGAGGAGAGGGGTCACTGGGATCCAAGCACAATGGAATAACAGAAAAGAGAGCAAATAAGAGAAGAAAATAAATCCAGGATGCATGTGAGCAGAGGGAAAGGAAGGAACAAGAGATAATAGCACAGCAAAGCCAAACAGATCTCTTGCATCTGTTCCCTGGATAGTGAGATATGTGTCTGCACAGCCCTGCCGGATAGATAGGACTGTGCGAGATGAATGAGAGGGGTAAATACGCTTGTGCTCATCCTATAACCATCATAGACATTCTGATGACTACAGCAGGTGTGTTATTATCTGTGCATGTGTGTGTGTTTGTTCTTCAGGTCTGGCTTTATCTATGTGTGTCTATCTGACAATGCTGACGCTGCTGCGGCTATAAGTTGTCACCGTGCATGGTCTGTTCTGAATACTATTTAAGAGAATCCACTCAGTCACACATAAATGATATAGCTTTTTTTTTTCCTTCTGTTTTCTGATCCTTGTTTAATAAGAAGAGCCTCCAGTGTATCAAGCAGCGAGGCCCAATCTTCATCAGAGTCTGATGTGTCTGAATGCGAATGTATGGATAATTACTCTGTTAATTATTTAATCAATCTAAAGAAAACAAACCAGGAACTAAAACCAGCATGCAGATTTCACAGCCTGCTCGTGCAATGTTACACAATATGCCCGATGTCTCAATTCTCATTAGATATATATAACATTATAGGAATACGCTCGTGTGCAGTATGTTTAATGCCAACGGCAATATGATGCGACATTAGTCGTGTTTAGACAGACTGTTTGCAATAAAATCAAACATGTAAATAAATGAATATCCAATTGGGTCAAAATACTGCTGCAGTACAAAAAAGGTGTTCTCTAAAGTGCTATTGTGTTATTTTGATAGTCGAGAAATGTCCCCTGCTGTCCATCAAGGCCACCACAGAAACACAACCAAGAGGTTTTTCCACCATATCCAATATATCTAATAAAACATGACGTTAAAACTGCAAATGAATGCACCTTGCTTTGAGGTCGTCTGAGTTTTCATTGGGCCTCACTGGATTACTGGAGAGCAGAAGTGCAAACACATTCTAACACACAGCTATTTGTGATTCATCCCAACACATGTTGTGCAAAGAAATAAACGGAGTGTGTTCTGTTTGAATATGCAGCTCTGAATATGCAGCTGGCTGTACTCTTTATGATTCTTTGACTATCTTGCATATATCGGCTTTACGTATAAAACTTTAGGCTTTATGCGTCAATTATTTTTACATAAAACATGGACAAAAATGTAACTGAAATAAACCTCCCCACTCTTCACCAAAAACTCTGCCCTGTAAATGCTAATTTCTCAGGTGGAGTGGCATTTATCTTCAGCCTAACTTTACCTTCTAAGCACAATGCTGCTCTATGCGCCTGCATGTGTCTATACTTGATCGGCTTGAAAAGTATATAAATAAATAAATGCTCCATCAAAGTTAGCCTTTGCTGTTTACCTCTCTTCTATGTATAGAACACAGGCAGCTTCTGAGGATGTCGGTGAGCTACAACTGAGCTGCTGAGCTGCGGGGGCCATCTCTAAAGATGTGTTTTTGTGAATAGAAATGCTGCTGTTTACCTCTGTATCAGGAGCGCCCCCCCCTCCCCCTCCCCCAGTAAATGAGCTGCACCCAAACTCGGAAAGCGTAGTACTTTTGTCAGTCCAACCAGCTAATGCTGTCATCAGATCCTATTAGCCAAGGCCCCTCTCCTGTGCAATTAATGTTTAAATGGTCAAAAGAGAGTTTTTATCTTTGTACTCCGCTCTATTTTATGGTGCTCTGCAATTGTGAAAAAACTGCTTATCAAAGGCTCTATCTCTGTCAAGAAAGTATCCCCAGGTGACTCGCAGACTCACTTCAAAAGCTGGAGGAGTCGGCCTGTGGAGCAGAGCACCGAGCTGACCAACCATGAATCTCTTTCCAATGCCTCAACTATCTGCACAAATCCAACCTTTTGATGTTTAGACTAGAAGGTGAAAAGAACAAGAAAAAAAAAAAAAAAAACATCCACGTAAACTGTTCACACTCACTTGTTACTGGCTAAGCTGTGCTATTTCTGACAAAGTCTTGTAAAACTTGTGTCAACTTCATCAATTTGTCTTTTTTTTTTTTACACTTTCATACGAATGCAAAGCTGCCTATGAAGTCACCCCCCCCCCCCCAACTGAGAAACTCAACCTTCTCTCAGAAGGCGAAACTAGTTAGCCTGAGCTGCTAACTCCCACTGGATGGTACTTTTCTTTACATTGTATCGAAACCTGCTGAATCACTGGCATCACAGAGGGAGTTACAGTCTTGGCAGAATCAGATGGCAGAACGGTGAGGTCAGTGATGAATGAAAAAATATAATTACTTGACCCAAGGTTTTCAATCTTCACAAAACATTATCATTCAAATGCAGACTAAGTTCCATTATGTGATGCAAGATTGGGAGGATTCTTTTGGCTATAACGCTATCCAGCGTGAAGCCATGAGAGGCTTTCTTGGGGTGCATAAATTTACTGCTGTGCGAGCTACTGGATGCAATATGGGATTGGAGATGCCAGAGGAAAAACTGAACCAGATCTTTGACTGGGAATACGCAAGCGTTCGTCTAAGATTGCAAGATTTAGCAAATCGCTCAAATTAAAGATGATGGCTATGCAGAAACATATGGAAAATGGAATTTGCAGGGAATCCAAAGGACGAGGTGTTGGGATGGCTGTTAGTGTGAGGGAAATATGGACTGAATTACCTAAATTGATTATTTACGGTTGCTAAAACCTGTCCTGCCAGAGGCATATGGTCTTAATGTTTTGAGCACCCTTCGGTGTCCTTCTGTTGGATCAGTCTGAGATGTTATGAGCTCAGTCCAGGAGAGACGAGGTCAGCCCCCCAGCAAATAACGGACAGGAGACATGTAGATGAGAAGTATAATACTGAGCTCAATCAGAGAAATTGTCAGTTCTTTCCCTGTTGTGGATTAGAGAGGGCTCTGTCCCTGCTCAGGTGACTGGTACTGATGTGAGCCTGACTTATTGCTGGACATAATGTGAACTAAATTCCTAACTAAAGGTTTTCTTATAGTAAAACTACGAAGCTTGGCCGAGTTGAGCGTGTTAATTCTCGCACCTGGAAATTATGAAAAATTCCACCACAGTTAGCACCATTGCCTTACAGCAGTTCTGGGTTCGAGTCCCTGTTTCCAACATCCCCCTCAAACCTGACTGGTTGTCTCACACCGAGATGCTGAGATGCTCTTTTGATATGGACACTTTTATTTTGACAAAATTTGCAGAGGGTGATTTGATGTGTTCTCTTTTTATAAGACATTTTAAGAGTGTACATTATGATTTAAAATGTAAACATCAAGATTGTTGTTTAAAGCCTTTTTAGTCCATATCAACTGTTAGATTAATACAACTACAACACACACGGTCCTCCAGTTTACGGGAAGATTGCGACGTGGGATAGTGAACTGACTCTGGCTATCAACCAGCAGCTCCAATGAGATCACTGAGGGCTATTGAGAGGTCGAGTGAGAAGGCTGCAAACTGATTTGAGATCTCAGTTACTTTCTGGCTACAAGTCATTAAGCCATGGAAGTTGACTGATGGGGTTTATTCTACTTTATTCAGTCTGTTCCTGCCAGTGCACTAATAACAGCTGCAGATATCAGGTTAATGTGTTGTCAAAACACTGTAGCTGCGCAGCGGCAGACAGCTTATATATATAATGATGACGCAATAAATCTTTAGAATTGCTTATAATTTAGCCTAGAATATGTGCTGTACACAATTTTATATTATAAGGAAAAAGAAAACAAACGTCATCTGAAATAGTCACCTGAGTAACGAATATAATAAGACTGTGTACTGTTTTCTTGAATACACAGGAGACCCATCTTTATTTTCGAAGCTACCTCTGATGGGGCTGATTTCAGCACAATCACAAATTTCCAACATGACACTGCCACGTTGGGAGTATCTTTAGCTAGTGTTTGTAAACAACAGAAAGCTGAAAGTGAATAACGAATGAACCAAGAGTCATATCCTGACTGCGAGAAAAAGAAGAGAGGAGAAATAAGAGAACAACCCCATAATGGATGTTTGAAAAGCCTCTTCAGACTTCCAACTTAAATTGGTTTTAACTCCATAAAGTGAAGGTTGTAGATGTTTATTTTCATTCAATTTTTAAGCACCGTTGATGACAAGTTAACAGCCCTGCCACCGAATGCAAATCATGATGGCTTTCTCATTTCGCTGCCAGGTGGGGTTCTCAATATGTCGTTCAAGCAAGACTTGTTTTCACTACAGAGCCTAAATAATGTATAATTGAAAACTTTGAAATGGCTCCATTGTCAGCCACTGCTGTTAAGTCCTAGCTTCAGTCCTTGTCATCCTGACAAGCTACCAAATACCTATTTTTAATACCTCTGACACTCCTACAAATGAAAGATGCCACTTCTTTTTAAAATTGGCAGGCTGAAAAATAAACGTGGCACTGTGTATGTGTGTGTTTGTTTGTGTTTGTGTGTATGCACTCAACCATGTGTTATTTGGCCCTTTGTTTGCTGGGAAGGGGGACAAACTACTTACTTTCGGTACCTAGTTTAATCTTGAGCATCACAACATAGAAGTGCAGGTATTGTCATGTTTTATATTGAAAAAAAG
Organism: Echeneis naucrates; assembly: GCF_900963305.1. Lineage (NCBI taxonomy): Eukaryota > Metazoa > Chordata > Actinopteri > Carangiformes > Echeneidae > Echeneis > Echeneis naucrates. Next base: position 10,891,825 of record NC_042527.1, on the reverse strand, counting down.
AAAATAAGAAGGAGGGAAAATGAGCAAAGCACGCCAGCTTTGACTATCCATCCATCCATCAGGGAGCAGGGATTCTCATAAAGGAAATCCCCGTGGAAAAATACAAAAGATAAAATAAGCAATACGCTCATATGCTATAGAAATTCTGACCAGTCATAAACACTCTGCCTGCAGCTTCAGCTACAAATGGCTATCTTGATGTGCATTATAATCCCACTCACTGTCATGTAAATCCCACCTTACAAGAGAAGACAGATATTCAGCAGTTAGTGAGTGCATACGACTCGATGTAATTCTCTCTGAGGAGAGAGAATGGAATTACAGGTCTTGACAGCCGTTCTCTTAACGTGCAACTTCTGTAGCAAGACACGCTGATAGAGCGGTGTCACTACTGAGGAAATGTATAAAAGAGGGAGATACTCCGACACAGCAACATGCTTCTAACAGCAGACATGTATCAAACACACGCAGCGGAACAAGGACTTTGCTGATCAGATGTTCTTAAGAAAAAGAGGCCGCACATTTCTCTTCAGGGTATTTAGCTTAGCGTGTTGGTGCTGATTGCCACCTTTAGATAAACTATAATATCTTTTTATCTTCAAAAAAAAAAAGTCATATAGCAGTCATATAGATGTGTCTCCAAACCAGACATTCCCCCATTTCAGTATATAAACTTAATTTTCTGTGCGTTTTTGATTTATATAACAGCTGAATGGCAGTCGTGAGCACGATCACACATGTAGGATTTACAGACACAAGTAATCTTTTCACGTTTTGCCCCTGTTTGCCATGGCACAAATGATGAACACTTTTTTGATCACTGAGAAATTTTCTCTGCAAGTTGCCAGTTATTCAGTCTGCATAGATCATGTTTTTCAGAGTTTATAGTAATATCTGCACGTGGTACTCAAAAGTGGCAATATGCTCTCATTGTACAACAAATGAATCTCTAATCCCCAAAAAAAAATACACCGATCAATGCACTGCATGCAACCATATCCTCACATTGAGACCACAAAAGAGCAGCCCAAGGCAGATTATATTTACACATAGTGAATGTGTTGAGGGTCTTCGGCCATTAATCAGAATGCAGCTCCATTGCATTAAAGTAAGAATATGAATGGACTTGTCCAAAAAGTAATTTGTGTAAACCTCTTAACACTTTGTATGAAACACCTTGAAGGGTTTGGCTTGACAGTGATAGAGAACAAAAGGGTCTAATATTTTTGGGTGAATTTGGCCATGTTATAATGCACGGGCCACAGGAGGATAATCTGATCCTGCAAAGTGAAACAGTGCTGCAGAGCATCGTTGATTTGTTACTAAGGGAGGGAAAAAAAAGCCACAGTCTTTGGTTGTTTTAAATGAAGGAAGCTCATTTTTCATCCTTGCACCAAACAAAATAAGTTCAAGTGGAAATAAAGAAATGACTGGCTGAAGCAAGGGAAGGGGAAGCGCAAGTTAAAGGACGACAGAGCAGCACGAAATCAGATAGAAAATCTGTTCTTGATTGATTAAAAAAAAAAAAAAAAAAAGGTGGACTATCGTCTCAAGGCAACAAAATGCCCCTAATCTATTCAGGAGAGCTACCCACTGGAGATCTGTATATTGCAGCTACCTACATGCAGTCTCGGGCCCAGCACCTCATCCCCAGTCCTTCACAAAACAGCCAGATTTGCAGAGGCCACCAGAACGAGGCATACTGGCGAGGTAATAGCTTTACATTTGTGGTGATTTTATTGACACAGGTCTGAGCCTCTCAGCTGTTATAATGCCTTTAGAAACAGCCAGTTACAGGCAATGGCACGTCCACCTTAATGCACATGTGCTACAGTGTGTGGGAGGGTGTGTGTGTCCGTCTGTCCCTTTGTTATTCTATGTGTGCAGAGCTGTCTGGGAGGAACATCAATGTCCGCGTTGCTGTGGAGGAGTGGGATCAGTCATTACAGCATCATGTGGCCTTACAAAGTTGTCTTACAGCATTTTTCTTTCCATTCACAGCCCCTGAATAAAAGAGAGCGGGACGAGGGCTAAGATGAAGGCACTGTTGATTCTACATTGTATATGTGTGAGAATTCAAGGTGGGAGCAGTTAATAAGGGAGGGAAAGCCACCATGAAAGGCAGAGGAACTGAAAAGAAGGAGAGAAAGGCATTCATAAAAGCATGCAACTAACTGAGTATCAATCTAACAAGGATGCAAAAATAATCACGTGAGTCGGTGTACTCATTGTTGGATTCCGTTTTTAATGACAGACAGATGTGTGGCGCTGCCGTAATGCTGCAAGTATGGCTCAGAGATTTCACAAAGGGAGCTACGTCTCTGCATTGAAAGCATCCAAGTAGGCAGACGAATAGAGATAACAGAGAACTCCATCAGCAAATCATTCCCGCCTCTTTTCTTCTCTCCTCTTCATTTTCGACTTCACTTGAACTCCTCATTCATTGAATTTCCCTCTCTTTGCTAATTAATATTGTCATGTCAGCACCTGCCATACTTCTTTTCCAAGTCACTACTAAGTGCATATAGAAATTTGTTTTTTAAATTTAATACTGAGAGCTCTCAAAGACTGTTTGTACACGACTGACAAGCTTTTTAATTAAGGTGGCTGAACAAACATGTTTTTGCCACAGAACAAAACAACACAGGTCCCTTCAGAGTGTTGAACTGGAAATCATCGATAATAGATGAGGCACGCCACCAGCAATTCACATTGGACAGTCTAGAAGTGAGTGGTAATTTTCAAAGCGAGAAAGGCATAACATAATCTTCTCCCGGAGGTTATGTAAGGTACATTTCCACCTATAACCTTACTCACCCACTTAATATTTCATTTCATTAACATGCCTCAGGAAAAACTAATTATGTTTTTTGCTTGTTTGTTTGTTTTCGATGAACAACTTTTAATCTAATTAATTAAGGTTTTCAAGGATGTAATAGCTGCTTTTTAATTTTTCCCTCTTATTATTAGCACCATTAGATTTATATGTAGTTTCACTCAATATTACACTGACAATATGTGAGCTTGTCTACAATCACTGTCCTCTAGTTTTTAGGTTAGCTCAAAAATAACCAAAGCAGTGATTAAAGTGTGCAAGATACACAAGCAGATGGCACACAATCTACTTCCGACTACAAGCAGAGAAGCTTACAGTATGAAGAACCAAGGAACGTCCAAGAACTTCAGTCGTCTTCAAAGCTAAGACAACCGAGAGACCACAGGAGAACCTGCAAGGAAGAATCCACTAAGAGTCTGCTGCCAAAGAACATCAGCTAAACATGTTAAGTTCCGTGGAAGAGGTGCGGAGGTGGGCTCCAAATTCCAACGCATTTGATCATTTCAAAATTTACTTGAAAGTAACACAATAGTTACTTTCTGCAGGAGCTAGTAACTGAAACCAACTACTTTTTTTAAAGTAACTTGCCCAACACTACTGATAGCTGAATGTGTTGCTAACCTATCACAGTTCCCCTCAAAAACAGGGTAAAGAAAAGGCTTGTTAATAACGTAGTTTTTTATTTTGAAATATTACATCATACCTGTGTCTACAACTCAAAACAAAGTCCAACATTGACTCTCCTGTTTGTGTTTTCCACCAACCGCTGAAAAGAAAAACTGTTGAGCTACTAAATCCGTCATTGCATTCAGCTGTTTGCAAATTTTTTCCCCCCAATTTGGGGGAGGGAAAAAAGGGGGAGCTGCGAATGAACCACAGCAGGAAAAACTAAATAATGAAGAGCAAATAAAGCCAAACTACAGAGTCAGGTAACAAATTGTTAGTTAGAATGTGAGTCTGCTTTCATCACTACGTGGACGTAAACATTGTCACTTGATCCTATGTTTCAAATGAAACGTCAAAGTTGAGAACTGATAATTTTGCAGTAGAGTGGAAAATAACTTGTTTATTTTTTTACCGCGACTATGTAGGCAACAGAACAGACCAACAAGGCCTTAAGTGGCTACCGGCTGGTAAATTTCACTGCCCTGACCTACGGGTGTAAGGCAGTCACTTCAAATGATCAGTATCAGCAATAGCAGTTCCAATAAAAGGATTTCATTTGCGCTGTTGAGCTGAATTTCCAAATAAAATATCTTAACTTGGTCTTTCCTGGTTGATTTTATCTTCTATTCTCAAACCAATGAAAGGCGCTTCATGGTTTTTTAATGAAAAAGATATTTATTCAACCAAGTTCACTTTTGAGTAAAGACCATGCAAACTATGTCGTCAACAGCCACAGTTCATACTTGAGGCGGCAGTGAGAGTCGATAACACACAAATAGATAATACACATATTAAAGAACGTTTATTGTAGGTTTTTATTAGCATGCACGGTTCTTGGCAAGCTTTCATGAATTTTTCATTCACTGGGAGATGTAATGAAGTCCTCCATGTAATTTTGTCCATCACTAATTAGGAGACCTGAATGAACGGTCTTTGGGAGTGTCGGCTGTGAGAAATCCTATACCATGAATATTGCATTAAACTCTTTCAGGCTTATTAGCGAAGCAAGGTCCTTAATGAGCCAATAGTCCTTAGTATTGTCAATATTTTATCTTTATATACCATTGTCGATTGAGCTGGGACTTCAAGCATTTAGGTTAATGACCCTGATCATGAGGGTCAAGAAGATAATTGTGAGATGTTTTTGAGCCATAAGAATAACTGAGTTATAAAAAATGTTCTTTCTAAAAGTTTCCAATTGGCTGATTTGGACACAATTAAAACTTTGAGATCACCTTTGTTGTAGTATGATTTTTATTTATTTATTTGTTTTTTAATATGCATCCCAGCTTAATTTCTCCTTCAATTTTATTTGAATCTGGTCAAGAGCCATATGGGTGCCTGTTCTCTCTCACACAGAAAAGAAGACTTTCATTTCCCCGTGGCATTCTAATCAAAGCCCTCCCAGTAATTACTGACTGAGGAGAGTCCAGGTACCGGCACACAGAGTCAGGGGCATTCACCCACTCTTTAATGGCTCTGGTTGTTTATAAGCCCCAGTCCACCTACACACACCACTAATGGGCTGCACATGGCCCAGTCATGAATATGCATTCTCACCTTGGCTGATAGTTTAAAAAAAAAAAAAAAACTAGACCACAAAATGAAAGGGGTCCGTGTATTTCTCTAACTGGCTGTCAGCATAGGCAATATGCTAATTTGGAGTCTGCCTGTCTTTAGCATTGCTTTAACTGTAGCCACGTTTTAATATGTGTGAATGGGAGTTAAGTAAACAGCAGTCTCTGGTATCACATTGGAGGGTTTATATGGTTTTTCCTAAACCAATGATCCACAATGTCACATCTTTTCTGGCCAAAGCCATGACTGAAATGTACTGAATGCTACTGAATAAAAAAAGAACCTTAAAAAGCTGCTGGGCTGAAAAGAAAACACGTTAAAATGTGTGTGGTATCAGAAACAATTAGAGTGCTGGGTGACAACAAAACGCAGCTGTGACTTTGAATAACCATGGCCATTAATTGTACATCAAACACACCCAGACAGAAACTTTTTTTCATTGTAAGTCCCGGCTCTGTCAGCATACAATGCTAGAAAACAATAAAGATGTTATTTTCTGCACAGCACCCTGACAGCTATTGAGTTGTCATGCGATCATGAAGTCATTTCCATGCCTAACTTGAAAGCATATTATTATGATTAAAAACAAGAGTGAAATGTCAATCAATGCCATGCCATTATTGCCTCATATTCTGTTTCTAGAGATCCCCACATGCTCATGTTTCATTTTTCACTCTGGCTTATATTGCGACCCTATTACTATCACAGTGGGGGGTACGTTATTGCATCTCTTCACCAAAACCTGGACAAAGAATTAGCTTAAACCTATGTTCTTGGAATTTCTTAAGACAAGCTTGATGTGCAAAATTATGAATGAGAGCCATCTGTTAGCCATGCCAGTAGGTTGCCTCTGAGGGCAGAAGAAAGAAATCTGACACGAGGAGTCTGCAACATTCAAAATGAGGTGAGGGCAGAGATTTTTGAAGCAGCAGATGGCAAAAACCAGGTCTTAGGTCAATGGTGCTGTATTTCACTCATTTCAAAGGTGCATTTGTCAAAAGAGTAACACGCGTCTATAGACGGTCACGCAACTTGCCCGCCCAAGTAGGCTGTGCTGAAATGTTCCTTAGATGTTTAGATAAATTAGATGGAATGTAACAATACAGTCCTCAGAGCGACGGAGCATTCTTTGTGGCATTTTGTGTGTTGCACAACATGGCTGTTGTTTTGATATTCATGACACACAGTTCTTCCTGACTAACTGATAAATTCTCCATCCGTCACCATAATTTGTCCCACTATAGTTTCATGAGACTACCATCAGAATAAAGTGGAGTGGACACGCCTCTAACTCAAACCAAGGGTATTTGGACCATGTATATTACAATGGACTGTTAAAAACAGAGCCCTGTGTGCCCCACATGAGATTCTATATTTATGTTTCCTGGCGCTGAGTATGACTGCTGCGTGTCCCGCATGACTTGCAAAGTTGGATTTATGTAAGTTGTTATATAAGGACAGCAGCTGGAACCTACAGACTGCAGCACATTGGTCAGCCAGTCCTCCTATACCTGACTTTTTTTTTTTTTTTTTGACTAATGTGTCACAGTTTTGTGTCACGGGATTTGTTTGGAAAGAACTTCAACTTAAAAGCCGCAGGAGCTGTTTTGAAAAGCTAAGACTTATTTTAGAAAAATAAGCTGTGACTCATGATCATGTTCACAAGAATGTACTGTATATAATAGCCACAAAAAGCTGTTGCCCTGTAAAACAGCGGAAAGCTTGGTTTCCACTCGCAGGTATTTTGCCATAATATTAATTCCTGGTGATTGAAGAAACAAACAAACTTTAAAACATTGGCATTATTAGCTTACTGTAGCCTTTTCATCAGGACTGTGTTGCTCTACTTTGAACAGATTTCATCTTCTTGATATCTTAATCAAATGATCCCACAACTGATTGACTGCAATTCCCCGTGTTAGATTAGTTCAATAACTAATAAACCCTTTAAATGTTTGTAAATTATATCACAATATTATATATAACCTCAATCCAGCAATTGTATAACTGTTATAAAGAACCAATGTTTGTAACATCCTCGTGGGACAAATCTATGTGGTCCAGTGCTTAACCTACTGACACTGTCATCCAGGATTCATAAAATTGCAGTTACCTCTGTAACTTTTATTTTAACACTAATAATCTAATTCAAAATGCATTTCTCCATAATATTTGGAGAAAAAAAATCAAACGTGCAATAAAACACTCCCGACCACACGCTTTAATGCACGGCTATTGCAGAGACCTCAACCCTGACTCCACAGAGGTTTAAGCTGCCCAGGGTGAATTCCTTATCTGCATAGTCATGAATCTGCATTTCTCCTGTTTAATACATAAAAGCATAGGTGCTGACTAATTAGACTTCCAGGATGAAAGGTTACAGAGCTGGAGGAGAAGCGAAGGCTCCTCCAGGGAAGGACATGTCCAGATGTGGCTTTCCATTCCTTCACATCTCTATTTCATCTCTATTTTCCATCATACCTGCTGGATGAGCTGAACAGCTGCGCATTAGCCCAACAAGAACAGTGGAATAACCTGTCCACGGACATGTGAATTTTTACCACTGGTCTCCAGTATGTTGATACACTGAGGCTGTTTGCAGGAATATATCTTCCAAACCACACTGACACAGTTGCTTTGGATTTGTCGTGGCTGTTATTGTTGTCAGTCAAAAGATTTAGAGCTGGCACAACGGCTACTTGACTCTAAAATTCTCAGGCTGCAGTTGAACTATGCTATTGTGCAGGAATAAATAAGAAAAGTCTGTATTTTTCATGTTTTATTCCACAAAACACACCATCAATTACAAAACTATGTCTTATTGATTCATAGCTTCATAAGAGGTGATCCCAACACATGGGAACTTATTTTCATTATCTTCAATTATGGCGAAAACATCTGTAAATGGGAATAAATGCAACGTTTGACTGATTTGAAGCATTAGCAGCAGCAAAAAGCAGATTGTTTGGAATATATGAAAACAAATACAGGCATGCCTTTTGTGAGCAGTCTGGAAGCATTGCTAACGTAAGGAAGAATCGTCCAATAGCCATGATTTGAGCTTGTTTGTGTCTGAATGTGGAAGTATGGCAGGTGCAGGGATTCTCAAAGCCAGTGGTCCCCAACCTTTCTCCAGCTCATGCGCAACTTTAAAGTCTCAAAAAAATGTTGGCAGCCCCATGGGACTCATTTAATATACAGAGGGCAAATGCATTCTCACAGCACTTTGTATTTCATAGATAACAATTACTCAGGATTGTATTGATAGCGAGAGAAGCTCCATTTTCCTGTTTTGTTTGACAGGAGTGAGATCACTTGTCGATTCACCCTGTGTCTATTAACCCTCTTTGCTTTTAATTCGTCCAATTACTGAGCAGCTATCTATTTTGCTACTGATGTGTCTGCACGGTCAGATTGTTAATGTGGCTCGGTGAAAGAGTGGTTTCTCTCGCAATAACAAAAAAGTTCCTACTTATCAAAGTGGTCTAAGTGGAAGGAAGATAGACAAATGAAAACAATTTAATTTAAAAATATTTTTTATAGTTTTGTTTTTATATAATTACGGTGGAACCAATACTCGCCCGAAACACGCTTCTCAGAATGAAATGTATTCACCATTTCAACAAACTGCATTATTCAATTTCTATCTATAGTACTAAGAGATAGCGAAGGAAGGACATTTTAAATGTAAATGCTCGAGTGCATGATGCATAATTGCCCTATTAATTGTTTGTTTGCTGCAGAAATGTTGTTGGGCTTTGGTACAATATCCCAGAGCTTGTGTCAGCAGAGCGATAGCACCCTCTTTTTGCAGCCTTCCTTGTTTTTTCGGCCCTCCGTCTTTCTTCCTGTGGCCTGTGTTTACTGTATGTACTGTGGCAGAGAGCAGCAGTCTCATCATCATCATCATTACAATGAGAGATGGAGTCATCAGCAGCCAAGTCCCATTGCTGCGGCCCCAACACAATTGGAAGGAAGGGCCTTCGGAGTGGGGTGCAAGGGGGAGTGGGGGGGTATGGTTTCCATGACAACTACATCAATTTGGTCAGACTGAAACTAGTCAAGAGCAAAAACTTTGACCAATTTTTCGTGTTTTTCTTTTCTTTTCCTCTGCGATTGCTTTGATATGCTAATCTATCAACAGCAGTAGTCCTGGCGGTGTTGGTGGGGTGAAGCTGGCTGGCAGGGTGACGAGGGGGAATAAAAATGTAATAAGGCCGCTGTGAGGGACACCAATCTGCAAGGGAAAGCTACTCTATGCAGAAATCCAATTTAAGAGATTGGCTTAGCAGCTAAGTCATTGAAGGCAAATCCAATGGTAATTATAGGTAAATCAAAGGTGAAAGCATGCAAAACGCCTCCATACACAACTCTCGCTTTCTCATTTCCTCTCTCCCCATCCTCTTGCTATACTCAATTCTGCATAACACTATGTTGCTTACCAATGAGCGATGGGACCAGTGAGCATGGCATTAAATATAGCAACAGTAGTGCACCTTACCCTTCACGGTTTTAGGAAACTTGACCTGCCTTGCATTGTGTTAAGGACAATTCAGTAATGTCTGGTAATAACCTGTTATTTCAGTGCTACTGCATAATACTCCCATATGATTTTTTTTTTTTCTATCACAACACTCCACAAAGAAATGTACTCACCAATAGACAAAAAACACAAGCTGACATCTGTGACTGCCACAGCACACATGGCCTACCTGCATCCCCATGCAACCTTATTTTTTTTATTTTTACTTTTTGTGGTTTTAACTTCAATAACAACACAGGACTAAGCAGCAAATCTCTGAGCTAGCCAGCTGCAAGATAAAAAGCCAACATGTCATTGCACAGCTTACTGAAGTCAGGAAATATGGTGGCTAAAGGTTTTTTTGTTTGTTAGTTTTCCCTCCCTGGAAATAACAGATCGTTTTTAAATCAGGACAGACTCACGATTCACCCACCAAGCTATATTAGTCAGACACAATCCATACTCTTTGGCTAGTCGTGTTGTGCGTCACTCAGAAATGAGCCAGCCAATCGGAGACTTAGCGTTTAAAAAAAAAACAACGATCCTGTTCACGCTAGCACTGAAGAGAGAAACTTGTGAAAAAAAATTACAATGAATACTTTAAATACTTGTTCTTGTTGGTTAAATGACCTTTGTGATGTAAAGGTGAGAAAACCAAAAGGTATGTGCTGTTCAGAATAGTCTTTCAAATGTGCCGACATCTGCCCGATGCTTTTCAACCAACCCTTTACTACAGTGGCAAGAAAAACACATTACCAAGTCTTGCGCGTTAATTAGTGATTAAATCTGATCTGATCTTCTAAAGTCTAAAATGTCACACCGGAGAAAAATTAATTCCTGGAAAACATCATTTGGCACTAGCAGCCTCAATTCACCTATTGCAGTAGCTGCAGATCAAACCAGTGCAATGTTCAAAAGGAAGTTTGGGCCATCTCTGCAGAGCTCTTGATTTCATGGCTACTTTTAACCTTAGGAAACTTTGGCAGCAGACGGTTATCTCGACATTACTTTGTAAGATGGAGCAGCATGACCATATCAATTTCCCCATTAACAGAAACACAACGCTGAAGAAGATTTAGCATTCCACGCTGAGCAAGGAAATTACCCAAAACTGGCCAATGCTCTCAGACTTCCTTCGTTATGTATACTCCCTCTGCATACCTCCATGACTGGGCAATCTTCCCTCTCTTCCAGATCACCTTCAGGGCCCTCCAAAGCAGATGTAGTAGCTTCGGGCAGTTCTTATACACCGAGCACAGCTTGCCCAAAATGATGGCAAGCTGTGCAGGCCCAGATACAGCAAATAGGCCGCAGGTCACGTGTCCCTCTACCGTACTTTGGGGATGATGTTTTCATGTGTTGCGTGTTCCTCCCTGCCGATGCCTAGTTTCTTTGGTCCCTATATTACTCTTGGAGGGTGAACCTGCTCAGGGTTGGCACTATACTCCATAAAACAATGCACTATAGTTTATTTATGTTGAGCTTTTTTTTATGATGAAATCATGAACAGAGATGTTAACTAGCTGATTATTCAAAACATTTACGTTGTTGTGCTTCACAGGGCAGTTCCAGAGAGAATTGCCGTAGAACCAAATCAGCTTCCTTATAGGCAGTTTGTTGAGAAATGAGGTGAATGTCTGAAGTCTTTGAGAACTTTGTAGCTCTATTACTTTATGCATGATCCCAAGTCTTCTCAGATGAGAAATTCAAAATGTGTTTCCTGAGAGACAAAGCGGGGGGTGGGGGGTCGTCTGACCCTCACCTCCAATCGGTTTTCATTGACCGGACTCCCAGTTCATTCACTTATATTTCATTAATGACATAACCTGAAGAGTTTGCAAACTTTTTCCACCCCATTTGTGAAAGTTTGTTGTCTCCAGCCTAAAAAAGATCAATACACTGATCTGCGTGCTGTTAGTTAAAATCGATGCTTGGTCATAATTGAAAACAAAGATCTGACTCTGTTTTACAGACAAATTTATCCACAATTTTTGATTTCCTCCACTGTATATCATTAACTACAGTTAAAACGAGGATAGTGAAAGTGTGCCAACTCAGACACCTCCTACTGGGTAAATACTAACTTCTCACTGGGGGGGGGGGTTATTGTGAAGGAAGGAAACAAAAACAATAAAATTTTCATTGCCAAAGAAACCAATTTATCTGACAATAGCAAAGCTATACCAGGAAGACAAGGTATTTTTTGAGACTGACATATAATCCATGCTTTGACATTATGGAATGACATTTTAGAAGTATCTTCCCCACATTCCTATTTGTTCTGACCACTGAGATGCACAGAAGCAGTAATTTGTTAGATTGTAGATGAGGGCTAGTAAATAGCAGAGTTTGCAGCTCACAAATCGTTTATACTGACCTTTTACTTCAGGAAAAATCTATTTTCTGTTAATACGTCGCTAATAAGGAGACTCCTTGTATTTGCTTAGCGCTTAAACTGCACTGATGCTTTTTAGTGGGCTTGTGGCCAGACATCCTTCCTTTGCATTTTGATTTGTTGACGGAAATTAGCCATTTTGAAATGGTTCAGTGAAAGCTGTAAAGGTGAATTTTAATGTGATAGGCGCAATGAAACCTTTGTAAGGCACGAGTGCAACCACAAGAAAACACGAGCAGACGGCAGGGTTCAATGTATGCATGGGCTTTGCAAGGCCACCTGATCTGTTTATTTTTTGTGCAGTAGGTTGCCAGACCGTACTGTACATACTTGATCACCAACCTTTCCAAAAAGCCAATCGGCTCATAACATCTGGCCATAGTACCTTAGGACTGCTGGTGTCTACACTTGTGGATATACTGTATTAATTGGAATATTGGGGTTTACTTGGAAAGATGGTTGTAAATGCAAAAGCCTCTTTCAGGTGCAAGCAGGGACAAAGATAAAGCATTTGTTGGGGCTGCTGCTGTTATGAGACCCTTTTATGGAGGTAGTTTTCTTAAGGAATGTGCCAAAACAGAGAGACTTCATTATCTTTCCTCAAAAAACGTCATCAACTGAGATGACAGCAAAAAGCTGTGCCGATTTGCAAATGAAGACATATGAGCAACTTCTTTAGTACGTTACTATGTGAAGAAAACCCCATACTATCAGCAAATTAAAAATAAATAAAAGTAAATAAAAATCACACATCAGTGCAGCATGCCTGCTTTGTTTTGTTCAGTGTAAGTAGCAAAGCAGGCAAAGTGAAGCATCTTCCCCAATCTACGTAAAAAAAAAAAAAGTGTGTGTGTGCCTGATTTTCTATAAGTCTGGTCGTCCAAAATATCAATCACCCCCTGTCTGACACTTATCTGTGAGAAATACAGACAACAGAACAATAGATGCTGCAGAAAGTATGCTAACATCCAACCCAACTGTACTCTCGTCTGCACATTTCGTATCGACAGAAACCCACAGAAAATGCACTCACGATGGATTGGCAATGCCAAGAAGTTTTTTTGTTTTTTTTTTTCCCTCCAAGGAGCGTTCGACCCTAATAATCATGTATTGATACATTCATGAAACATTAATCAACATTAACTAATAGCTTTTGGCTTGCTTCTTGTCATTAATAATTGCAAATTAATGTGGAATTCTAAAATTTTACTTCCACAATCAGCAACAAATTGGCCTCTGATATATTTTGCAGCCTTATTTTCCCCCAAACGCTTCAGCGGGAAAGCAGAGGAGGGCTTCCTATGAGATGGTTAAAATGGGAAAAAATAAAATAAATAAATAAATAATCTAAAAAATTTTAAATTACCCCAAGATTACCCCATGCTGAGTATGAGAGCTTTGAGACAATAACTTGATAAGAAATTCTCGGAAGTTTCAAGCTTTAATTAATGAACTGCCACTGTTACAAATGGCCAAACAATGATTTGATTAATATTTTTCTATACTTTTCACTCTAAATAAAATCCCAAGGCAAAAAAAAAAAAAAGGTGTCAACAGGTGGTGGTCAAAAATGATGGGATTCCTCAAACATTTATACTTCACTACTTACAGAAAACAAGCTTCCTTTTTAGAGCAGTGAGTTTTGAAATACACAGAATTACTTTAAAGCAATTAAATCTGAAGTTGGTTTTGACTGATGTTGTGAGTATGGGCTATGGCCTTTATTCACAATGACATCTGGCCATAACCACGAAACTCTGCATAGTATTCACCTTTTTCACAATTCTCAATTTAAGACCTCATTTACACTTGTAGAATATGAGGAATTGAGTGAATAGCAGGAATTTCTGTGGTCTGGAGGCTCTATGGAGCATTAAACGATGCTGAGAGGTTCTGCCGCGGCGTTGAGTTAATACAATTTGTTTCCTGTGCCTCTGCTGCTTTGCCATGCTGTATTAGTTTTCTGCTTTCACTGCTCTGCCTCTATCCATCTGAAAGAGGGCAAGCCACCACCCACCATCAGAGGCGCAGATACCAGTGTCGAGCTAGGCTCAGCACTCTGTCTTCTTAGGATGTGTTGTATGCGCACAAGCGAGGGCACACACACTCCTTTCTGTTGTTGCGAATGGCGACTGGTTTGCCAAAACGCTCTGCTGCTCAAGCACAGAGAGGGCTTAATCGGTTGGCAGCTGGCCCTCTAGATCTCAGTTCACGACGCCCACCTCTCATACCCTCCCTTCAATACATAAACATATCCTCAGCATCATGCCATCCACATTGTGGCCTTTGTCAGCATTCATTCTTCAAGACAGGCAGTAAATTGCAAAGCTCAGATGCAGCGTGAGATGTCAGATATGGAATTAAGAGCACCGGCGTGAGAGAGGGGAATTTAGCAAAGGGAGAAATTGTGTGAAAAGGATTGAAAGTGGAGACAGGAACGCAGTAAGCACTAAAGGGGAAAAAAATGAGACAAGGTGGAAACAGAGTTGGGAGAAATGGATGTGTGAGACGGAAACATGGTGAGCGGGTCAAACTTATTTACCTCTCTGTGGCATCAGAGAAGGTGGTTATGGTATAACTGGCGGGGGTCTTCAATTGCAAAACTTAAACTCACTTTTGAAATCAACAACTGAAACATGCATGTGTGGTTGTGCATAGCGGAAATATTACTGACAGCATTAGCAACTCCCTCCCATAAGGTAAGGAAGTGACATGCCTCCGGGGACCAGCATTTGCTCTTCTAATCAAATATCGCCTTGATGACTTATTCTTGCCTGTTTGTCATGATATATTTGTTTAATGTATCGTACAAACGTATTAACTGAAGGATTATAGCAGCATCTGGGACTCTTACTACACTATGTCTTGCCGCTGGCAATACACTTCAACATCAAATCAGATGAAAGGCTAAAGACAGTCAGCTAACTGCTGGTCAACAAAATTTAAATTGCATTCCCTCTGACATCGAGATATTATTATTCCTTGAAAAGCTTATATTACTGAATCTGTTTGCAGCACATACAGTTGGTGTAAAGTACCCTTATGTCCTCACTGAGCAAAACCATAGCAGCTATCCTTGATTGCTACTCATTCTCATATACTTGAGTCTGAATGAAGGATGGGGGCAGAGGGGGGGAAAGGCAGGATTTGGTGCTGTGAGGGACATCTACATGTAAAAGGCTACTTTGTGAGTTCACGCTTTTGGAGTGCTTTGATATGTCGCCTCAAGTGGCACGCTCGTTTTCTTCCTGCCTCCTACTCTTTGAAAGACACATCCTGTTACCACAAACCGTGCCGCTGACTAAACTGGAACCTAAAACACAAAAAGATATTCTTGTAATTTCTTAAGGGGACTATTTTTTTTAGCTCTGCTACAGCTACAGCAGCTTCAAACTGCTCACTTACCAATCAATCAAAATGTTGTTCATCATCGAACTCATTCCGTAACAGCAGCTACCTCTGGTGGTTGAAAGGAACCTGCTTGTTTTGCTTGTATTTTTTGTCAGCACGGTAGCTTCAGTCAGGCCGGACCATCTCAGCCCTTTCAGCCATGTTGCTGTATTCAATTGGTTCTGAAAAAGATGTAATGCTCAGGGAATGTGTTTAAATGTGTTTTGTAGAAACACAACAATGACTGAAGCATTTGGAAAGACAGAACAGACAGCTCCCACTTGGCTAAATCATCCAGCAGGACAAAGTTTCTTTAAATTGCTACGGAGACGGCTCACAGACAAAACTTTGCCTGAGAGCCAGTGACCCAAGAATCACAGCTTTGCCTGTCGACTGTTTTCTTGACGTCAACTGTTGGATGGCAAAATTTTTCATCAGCTCAAAAACTCCGGACCCAAAATCATAATGATGAAATCTCCCAAACACAAAAGGATCAGTCTCAGTCTCCTGTTGATCAACATAGAGCCCACTGGCAAAAACTTTGGAGTGCTGTTTGAGTCTGATTTAAGTTTAAATCCACAATTAACAACAATTTCCAAGCTCAAGTCAGCTCTATCCCAGTCGGACTTGGAAAAACTTATTCATGTTTTCATTTTCTGCCTTTTCTGGCTGCTCCAAAGTTGAAATTGAAATCTAAACGGGGCCACGTTTCGCCATCAGGGCCCCTCAGCTGTGGAAGGACCGCCTTATGGAAATACAGCTCGCAAAATTAGCAACTTCTTTTAAAACCAACTTTTACTTTGTCATGTAATGTGATGCTAATGTCATGTTGTTTATTATTGTTAATATCTTATTTTAAATGTACTCTATTTTACATTATTGTATATATTTTTTAATATCATAGTTTTATCATATCCTTACTCTATTTCACTATCCTCTACTTTCATCTTGTTAAAGTCCGCCTTATTACTGCTCTCGTTACAGATTTGTCTGTCAAAACACTTGACTATTAATGGCATTAAATTGCAATTAGCCTAAGTTTACAATCCAGTTAAAAGGATACCAAGACTCTTGACTTGCGGACAGCAGCATTTGCATGAGTTACAAAGTTTTCTCTTTGCAGCCGTGTTATTTAATTGAACCCATTCAAGTCAGTTATAACCAAAGTTGCATGTAACCATTTCTGCATGTATGCATCATCATAAGAGACTAAAATTGCCTCTGTCAGTCTCCACACACTGTTCTGGATGGCGAATAAAACACGCAGGTGTGCGTTTTTTTAAGGTTTGCCGTGCTCCCCTATTTCAGAGCCAGGACAATTTCCATTTGTTTTTCGACAGCTGTATTAATCTTCAATGTATCCAGGACTTCCTTCAGCAAAAGCCCATCCTGTCAGCTATCTTCAATCACAAGTTAACACAACCACAAAGTTCCAAACCCCTCCCCACACAGTTTGTCCCTTTGGATCTATTCTGATTTCATATAAGTTAGAGTGACAGAGAACTCTAATCCCTGAATACAGGCCCTAAATCAAGCATTTTCCCATCTTCTTAAAGTACCTCTTCTCACACGTATCCATCGCACTCCAAAAAAAGATTGAAACGGTGCTTTATACTTAAATTTTGCACTCTGCTCTTACATTTCACAGGCACTCAACCTCTTAGTTAGGACCCAAGTTATTAATATGCTGTGCTCAGCTCGGAGCTCGTCACACATTGAGACTCGCGTACGCTTTTGGTGAAGGGTGTTTAATAAAGCAGTGCATTATTATTATTAAAGCATGGGCGCTGTGCCTAGTTGCTAGTGCTAGGTTGAGCAGGAGTAGTCATTAAACTTCAATTGAGCAATTTTTTTTTTTTCCCCCCCAATGTTGGGGGATCTCATGTAGGATAGAACCAGTGGCTTGGCAACACTCATTTATTTGTTGCATAAACTCAATTTTATTTGCTTCCCCAATATGAAGACGGGGTTTTCATCAGTGCCACACTTTAATAAACCTGATACATGAAGCTAAATTGCCAACTTATCAGCTTCCTGTTGATGATGAAATGTATTAATTGTAACTGTAATTTCTTATCTAAAATGCCTAAACAAAGGTGCGGCAGTATTTTTTGTTTAATGACACTGCTGTGACTCTAACTTTAAATAAATTTAAGGAGCATAGCAGCCCGTATACAGGTGCACTGTATAGAGGTAAATACATCATCCATATACAAGAAGCTCCCACCGTATGCAATTACTCAACATGGGGGTGAAAGATGTTTTATCTGTCCTGCCCTCCTCCTCTTCAGTTGGTCAAGTTCACTCTCAAACACTTGCCAATCATTCTGCTGTCTATTTCAAAATAGCCTAGCCTGAGGCTGAAGTAACTGGTCTATCTAAAGTCAACACAAGCCTGACAAAGCAGCTGGCCAGTGCAAGAAATTGAGTTGGAGAAAAAAAAAAAAAAAACCCTCACAACAGTGCTCACCCCATTTTTTTTAATTTTTTCTTTTTTTTTTTTGAAAAGCAGTGGCTGGAGTATCTTTTTTTTTCTTGTTTTCTTACATTTGAGTTTGGAGTTAGAATGACAGGTTTGACTGTTGTGCAATCCTGAGATTTTCAGTTTCATTTTTTATTCTGCACTTTATACTTAGAGTGGAAAGGACTAGCGTATTTCGAGTCAATGTCCGCCTGAGTCAATTCTGACAGCAGTTGGGCCAAGACATAGAAACTTACCGGGAAAAACGACCATACATGCTCACTCACACTCACACCCATGGGAAATGCGGTCAACAGTTACTTAAACATGCATGTCTTCGGGCTGTGGGAGTAAGCTGGAACACTCAGGTAGACCATGTAAACTCCATACGGAGAGGCCCCCGAGCTGTATGTGTCTGCACATTGACACCTGTGGGACCATTATGAAAGAAAATCTTTTTCTGGTCTGTGTTTCTGCTCTGTGTGTATGTGCATGTATATACAGTATGTTGGCTAGACTGGCGGCTCCTATTCTGGCCTTGAAGAGTCATAATCAGAGCATACAATTTATATCCTCCATATACAAAATGCTTTTATTTTCAAATACAATGTTATACATTGCCGTTTGAAGTGCCTTTCAATTTCGCAGGGTGTTTTTCATTATTATCTTGGATGCCAATAGAATGAGAGAGAGCACCTCTCTCCTGTTATTTATTCAGAAGACTGGCAAAGCAGTTAACTGCATGGCTCCTCTGCCCCCTCGTGCTTTGATCTTCCCTTGGCATTCTCTCAGCCTCAAACCCTGTTTTCATCGCTGTGCATTAGCTAACAAAAGAGAGTGAAAAGAGGATAGATATCTCCCTGAGAACGGAGAGATCTTCACCTAGGGACTTCAAAGCAGGCTTTGAAGTTGGGTAGGAGACAGCGGCATGCACAGAAGAGAGTAGTCTCTCCACTGTCCTACTATGCTGCATCATTAACACTTGACTGGTATTCACTCTGCTTAGCTAGTGAATGAGGTGTGACTCGTAGTGTTTTCTATAGGCCCATAACTGATTTTTTGCACACTATTGCTATTAATTTGAGCACCAACCTCAAGATAAGGCTGAAGGTCACCGATCCTGCGACTGCCTCATCAAAGAACGAATAAAGGGGCATAAGACAGGAATATTCATGCATGGTACCTCTTCTGGTTTATCGGGATGAGAAACTAAGAAATTCCAGAGAATATTTATCAAAAAAAAACAAAACAAAAAACAAACTGGCATCCGAAATCAAATCTTTACGAATTTCACCCATGGTTTGCAGGTGGTGTTGCCATTCTCTTTGTTGGCCACCTTGTCTCCTTAACAATCAGTTTGCATATCACTTGGGTAGAGAGCGGGCACAGTGTGCGCCCCGTATGCGCTCCATCAACAGGAGGCTACAAGGTCCTTTGCGGCACGCTGGTTTGGTTCCAGCCGTTGTCATTTGCCACATGTCATATTGTGCTCTGTCTCTCTCTCTCTCTCTCTTCCATTTCCTGACAGTCTTCAAGCTGTCTTATAGAAAAAAATCTGGGAAAAGTTTGCATAGCACTAAATTTCATAATCTTAAATATATTATACATGTATATGACATTAAATATGACAGAAGCTTTAGTTCTGGGAGGATAAATCTAAATGACCTTGATCATTCCCTGACTCTACCTCTTGTGCCACCATGAAGTTTCCATTGTGGTTTTGAGAGAAATTATGATGTTCCACCTTGGGATGAATCCCCATAGCACCTTAATTGCGAACAGAATAGCATGGTGATGTTAGCCATGCGATAAAAGCTAGAGTCTTATTACAACCACCCACCTTTGTAGGGAGAAAAACTAAATAAATGGTAAAAAAAAAAAAAAAAAAACTTAAGAGAAAAGATGAACCTTAACTTTATTTGCAAACTCTGTAATTGCATTCACGTCTATGCAAATCAGTGAATGCAGCCGGAAAGAACTCTCAGTCTGCATTCTACACAGCATCGGTGCAAGGCATGGCTTTCAGTCTCACTTTGTACCTCATTATGTTTCCCTCCCTACAGCAATTTAAACATAGTGACTTGATGCATCTATTTTTAGGTGCCAGTCTCATACTGACCCTGAAGGGGCTCTGCTGGATGTCTATAGTTCACCTGGGCTTTATTCACAGGGCTATCTGTTTTTTCCTGTTTTCCCTGCACCGGTGATTTTCACTGGTTCTAATTATTTTTTGTAACCATTTTTTTGTTTTTGTCTTGTTATTGTTGTTTTCTTCATACATTGTGATTATGCTTCCTTTACTTTCCTGACACCAAAAAAAAAAATCATCCTTTCTAATCTAATCTTTGGTCCAGCACTAAAAACAGGCCCAGTGCCCAGATACCATTGGGTTTTGAAAAATCTGCACTGTGAAAGCGTTCAGGGGTTCTGTTTGAAGTAAAGCTGGAAAATAGCTGCACTGTGTCCATAAAACAATCCCAGAGGACTCTTTGCTTTGTCTAAGGCCCTGGTTCCGCCCTTACCTTCTTCTCACTTTGCTTTCTACCTTCTTTCCTCTCCTTGTCAAAGCAATAGGGCAGATATTGATTACCTCGGAGTGTGTGTTACACCTCACAGCCATATGCATCCAACCATCCTCTATCTGAGTTACCACAGCATCCCTCAAGGCACTGGATCTTGCACAGAGACAGTCTCCATGAATTCAGTTCTTTTAGAGTATCTCGAACACTTCTATCGCCTTTAACTGACTGTCAGTGTTAATGATATTTTATGCCCGAAGATTCGTTTCAGCCACAAATTAATGTCTGACTAACAAATACATGAAAAATATAATAAAAATATAACAACCACACCAAGCAGCGTAATCCAATTATCTCATGTACAGCACAAGTGCAATGGGAATGGCTGTGGTACGTTAATAGATGAGACAAATGAACCACTTTGCACTTAAGTCACACAACGCATGAAAAGAAAAATATGTTCTGGCTGTTTAAGACTTTAGAAAAAGCGTAATCACAGTGGTTCAGTGAGTAGCATAATCACCTCACAGCAAGAAGGTCCTGGGACTGAGCCTGAGCCAGCTGGAGCTTTTCAGTGCATGAGACATACAGGCTAGGTGAATTCCAAATCCCCCATAGCTGTAAATGTGTTTGGAGCATCCAGCGTGGCCACCTGCCTTCCACACAACACCTGCTGGAATAGCACCAAGCCCCCTCTCATGACCCAGGACCACGTAAGTGGCATAGAACATGGACAGATGGACGAAACAGCAAGTGGCAGAGCAAAAACACCGAAAGTCGGTGATTTCTGTTTCCAAACATCCAGCATCCTGTTTTTTGTGTGTTTTTAAATCTGTGCTTCAAACTTAAGAAAACCAACAAAATACTGGCCCTCCTCTTAAAAAGCAACACATCCACAGCATTAGTAAAGGCTTTCTCTCTTATTCCCACTCAGGGAGACGTGGCTGGTTCAGGCTAGGTGCTGATGAGCCATGTCATCCCAATTAGACCAGCACCAAAAAGCAATCTGCTCTCAATTGTTGTCTGAAGAAAATAAGGGTGGAAAGGCGAGACAAAGTGAAGAGCGAATCAGAAGGAGGTTTTGATAAGTAGTGGCCAATTGAGAGGATCATGCCTCGAACATGTGCCAACACACAGTCTGATTATGTTGATTGGAGAGGGGAGTGTTATTTTTTGGGGAGGGGGGACTAATGAGATGGTTGGTCCTATTGAATCAAATTGTCTCATCCCATAATGCAGAATCTATAGCTGATGTGTTGACATCAAACTGACCAAAGGAAATCACACTTGCAGAATCAGTTGCACATTTTCTCTCATTTCTTAACTTAGTTTTTTTTTTTACATATACATATAAAATAAACGTATTGTGTTTTTTTAAATCAATTTACATATTACTTTGTGTTTTACATGTATAGTTTTTTTTAATTGTTATTTTTTAAATTCTTTTTTTTTTTCCCCACACTGGACTTGTGTGAAGCTATTTCTTTTATTGAAAACTGCTGTACAAATAGTCCTGTTCTTGTTCTTATATTATTGTTATGGTTATTACTACTCATCATATTTTCTATTATATTGTATGCAGTGACTGTTTGCCACCTACAATGAAAAATACCATCTAGCTTCATTTTTCTATATCACTTTCTTAATTTTAGACTGCCATCATTTACAACGGTTCACTGTCACCATTCCCAATGAATGGTTTTCCAGTTTGTTTTCAATAAACAATCTAATAACTCAGTGTAAAGTACCTGTTTACCAAACAGCTGTAAGAAAATAAAAGAGGCTGAATTCTTAAGTGGAATTGTGCAGCAAGATTTTTAAAAATGTATCAGGCATTAGTAAGGATTAATGTGCTCCTTTCTAATAATAAATCACACTTCACTCGAAACACTAGAAGAAATGACTTTGTTTAAGCCTTTATAATTAAAATAATGTTTTCATATCTCTAAAATTAGTCATTGAAAAGATTGTTTTGGAATTGAAAGAGGAGTGAGATATAATTGCAGTAAAATAATTCGTACCTACCAAAAAGTTTCAAATTAGTCAACCAAGGCCCTCATATTTGGAGTTGTTTTCAAGCAGACCTTCTAGGGCTCCATTAAGAGTGAAAACTTAAGCAGCTCCATCAATCACCATGCTGCTCTGATGGAACTCATCCATCAGGGGCTTAAGACGTTATTTGATTATTTCTTCAACATGTTCTGTTGAAAATAGCTTCTTTTTTTTTCCCTTTAAGACAACAACTCTAATCATTGGCAGAAGGTGAACAGTATCCCAAATTTAGAAAAACGTTCTCATTTTAAACCTCTGAGGGCTAAAAGTTATGTTCTTTAGTTTAACTGCAATATTTAAGAATTGGTGTGGGCTGTACGTATTTTTTTATACTTTCAAATCATGTCCTTGTACCTTATTTTCGACCTTGGGTTGGAAAAGCAGGCCAGATGGGGACCGGTACGATTGGGTTTTATTTATGCATTTGAGTAAAATGAGCCATTTCCACTTTGCCCTTGACTCAGGTCTCTAAAAACATTACTAACCTTCAGAAATAGACAAAAGATGCACTGACCGTATGCAATGAAATTAATTAGATGGTTATTCTGGACGGTTGCCACTGCACACATCTGAGTGTGTTTTTAATTTTTCCTGACCTCCTGGCAGAGTGGAATAACAAACAGACAATTTTGCATTCACAGCTTTGCTCTGTGTCAAATAAAAGCCACAAAAGCATGTTTTAATGAGGCAAAGGACAGGTTAGAGTAGTGTATGCAGACACTGCATAACATGCATAGAGCCGCAGCCCTGGCCCATGGATAAGCATCGTTTGTGCCTGTGCCAAGCCACAATGAGTTATTTTCAACACTGTTGTGTAACCCTTGCATTGTGACCTTACCAAAATGGCAGCAACAACTGACTCACTGACAGTGAGTGTTCTGCTGGCATTTTCTCTACTCCCCTGAACCATCCACCAAAACAATCAATACTTTGTAGTGCATAAACCGAGACTGTATCGAAGGAAATAAATCTTTGATGTCATGTTGCAGCATGGCAGCGAGGCTGCAGTTAACCACTTTCCCTGATGTGCACTTAGTGAGACCTCAGAGAGTCACTACATTGAATATGCAATTCAAGTGTAAACACAGAGGCCCTTTGTACCAATGCTGAAGCCTAAACAACACTTGTCACGTTCCTTTTAGACCAAGCAATCGGTCTGTTCTTGAATGATACAGCAGCATTTAGAAAATGCCTCAGGTGCCACCTTGTTGGATGATTTCAGTTAACATTTTGGGCCGGCCATGAATAAAACAATGCAAGGCTTTTATGACTGTGACAGTGAGGACTCAAGCCATGGTGGAGGGGGAGAATGAAAGCACTTTCTGTATGTGTGTTTGAAAGAGATATAGAGCATGTTTGTGTCTGAGCGCTGCATTTGTGTGTGTGGAGTGTTCAGCAGATGAAGTTGGACTGAATGTTTTATTGATGCGGTATTTGCACTCCCAGGGAATTGCAGTTATTATCAGAGTTTTCCAGGGGATTAATAGACTCCAAAAAAATGCAAACTGGGGAAACAAAGGAAAGGCACGGTGTATACGTCATCTGAATCCCAATGTGCTCCTCTGCTCCTACCTTAAAAATGAACCATCATGTCAAAGAAAACGGCACTATCTTCCTATCCGATGTGATTAGTTTTGATTTATTTGAATGACATAAAACTGTGCCAAAGAGTTGTTTTTTTTTTTTTTTTTTAAATAAAGTCGCATTTGAAAGGCTTTCTGCGTGACTGAAAAAGCGGTACAGTTCAGAGGCTTAACTCATGGCTGCTCATGTCTGCTTGTCATGAAATCATCTGTCCTTGCTCAAACAGCCACCCATTAAGAGAGTAAGGCTCAGTCAGTCTATCCATGAAGGCCGCATACTGCTTCCTGTCATCCTCCATTATGGTTTCATTAGGCCAAGGAGAAACACAGCCCATGGATGGATAGATGGACGAGTACCATTTCTTTTGTAACATACCAATCAGGCCAAGACAGAGCACCACAGAGACTCATACATCCACCTGTTTCACTCTCTCATTTTCCTTTTTCTTCCCCAGCCTCTGTCTCCCACACATCCTGCCAATTCATGTGTGGATTTTTATTTTGCTAGTAAGAAAGTAGTCCGATTTGTTGACCGAACAAGCACATCCTCTATAATTTACAACAAGGCTGAGCATCTGTAGACATAGTGTAGCATGACGTTGCATCTCTATGAGGCTTTGTGCGCAACAAAAACCCAACGCCTGGTACTCACATGTTGATGCTGAGCAAATGTAATGTGGCCCATCTCTTACCATGCTAAGATTTACGAATTAGCACGAAACTGTATGGGATTTGGTTAAATTAGACGGCACGGGGCATGATTTTCATCTGACAGTAGCAACGCTTCCAAAAAGTCAATCTATTGCCAAAATTGGCTGAGAAGAAAAACATTGTGTGTACATAATTTCATTTCATTTCATTTTTGAAACCCATTCAACAGAAGATGACATATTTCAATTTGGACCAAAGGGGTTCATTGATTGGCCCAGCTTGCTGTTTCTGGAGCCATATTATTAGCATGGCAAAAACATTTTCTCTGTTTCATTGGGGGGATTGTAGTAATGATATGATAATGTGATCAGGGGGTCTTGCAGGGGGTCCATGTTTTCCTTCTTGAATGGTTTAATAGTAAGCAGAGATAGCAGCGATTTTTTTAGGTTTAACAATCTGATTAAAATGTACAACCCCGATTCCAAAACAGTTGGGACACTAAATAAAAACAGGACACATTCATTTGCAAATCTCAAAAACCCATATTTTATTCCCAATGGAGCATGAACAACATACTGGTTGTTAAAAGTGAGACATTTTACCTTTTCATGGAAAATAATTTGAAATTGATGGCAGCAACACATCTAAAAAAAAAGTTGGAACAGGATGATCTTTAGTATTGTGTTGCATCCCCAACTGTCTGGGAAGTGAGGAGACCAGTTGCTGGAGTTTTAGGAGAGGAATTTTATCTCATTCTTGTCTGATGCAAGATTCTAGCTGCTCAACAGTCCTGGACCTTTGCTGCCGGATTTTTCATTTCGTGATGCACCAAACGTGAAAGGACTGGACTTCAGACAGGCCAGTTCAGCATCCGGACTCTCCTCCTGCGAAGCCATGCTGCTGTGGTGAATGCAGTAGGGGGCTTAGCATTGTCTTGCGGAAATATGCCAGGATTTCCCTGAAAGAGACGTCTGGATGGGAGCGTACATTTCTCTAAAGCCTCTATGTACTTTTCAGCATTGATGGTGCCTCACTAGAGGTGTAAGCTGCCCCCATACCATCAGAGATGCAGGCTTTTGAGCTGTCAGCTGATAACAACCTGGATGGTCCCGCTTCTCTCGCAGGACACAGTGTCCATAGTTTCCAGAAACAATTTTCAGTTTTCCATTTTGCTTCAGAACATTTTAAATGAGCTTTGGCCCAAAAGCGATCAAGGCCTCCCTGGACTGTGTTCGCATACAGTATGGCTTCTTCTTTGCATGATACAGCACTAACTTGCATCTGTGGATTGCACAGCGAACTGTGTTTGAGCCAATGCAGTGAAGTCCAGTAGGGAACCATACCTGTACGGCCTCAGGGCCCGAAGATCACAAGTTTTTCCCTCCAGCCCTGTCCCTGTGCCCAGAGATTCCTAATGATTCTCATTTTATGTTGAGGACCATCTTTACATCTGAGAGGCTGTGCCTCTCTGAAATGCTACCTTTAAACCCAGTAATGTGACCTGACCTGTTACCAATTCAGCTGATCTGTTGTCACATGCTCCTCCAGTTGTTTTGGATTTGTGGTATTTACTTTTCAAGACTTTTGTTGCCTCTGCTTCAGCTTTTTTGAGATGGGTTGCTGCCATCAAATTCAAAATGTGTCTAATATTTTCCACAAAATAGTAAAATGCTCCAAATGTTCCAGAATCTGATATGTTGTCTATGTTCTATTTTGAATAAAATATGGGTGTATGAAATTTGCAAATCAGTGCATTCTGTTTTTATTCACATTTTACACAGCGTCCCAACTTTTTTGTGATTGGGATTGTATGTCCACAAGTGCTTGCACGTGAGAGCGTATATAAAACAAATGCAGGTGAAAAACAAATGGACTTTTTGCCCACAAGAGCGTTTGTGTGTGTGTATAAAGCTCAGACGTGTCCCTGCACAGCAGCGTACGTTGAGTGCGGGGGCTCCTTCAGAAGCTAGATGCCAAAGGCAGATCTCAGCCTCCTGCCAGGCCAAACCAAAAAAAGCTGGGAAGATGGGAAGACTTTAGAGGGTGGGATTCTGTCCCAGGAATCCACCCTGAAACCAGATTAAAGACTGACGATGCTAGACCGCTCTGGCCTTGAAGATCAAATAGAGTAAAGATGCAAGCTGTGAACCAAGAAGGTTTTACCATGCCAGTGCTTAATTATTGACATTTCCAGCGCTTCAAGTCAGTTTTGTCAACTCAGCACGAGAAAACATACTTACATTTTGCTTCAACCCAGTTATCTGCATCAGACCAAAGCTTGTTTGCGCCACAGTAATGATGAGCTAGCTGTAAATAAAGTAGAGCTCTGATGCTTCCTAAACGATACCAACACTGGATTTCCATATACTTTAAAACTGGAAACAAATTAAATGTATTCATGTAGACTGTGATTGGAGCAGCCTGACATTTATAGGTGCTCACATTATTCAGAACACCTTGATAAGATGTATACTCGCAGTCGCAGAATTCAATGACATTGAATCTCTTGTGAAAGAATCCTCTCTTACAGTATGACTGAATGGGATGGCAGTGTCAGAGCCCCGGACCGCATAGACACAATATCTTTGCCTCAGTTCTTTTGACTGACAGCTGACAAGCGTTTCCTCACAGTTCCTCACAGGTCTCAGAAGCCCAGGTCCCAGGACACCGTAATCCCAATATAACTCCTCCAGTGTAATAAAAGCCAGTGGCACTATAAGGCAAATCACATTAAGGTGCTAAAGGTTTTAGACATGTTTCTTTATCCCACCAAGCAGACACAGTGTGTGACCAGCTCATGTGTCATTTCCTATAGACAGCGCTCTGATTGACACCCAGGGAGATGGCAGTTCCCTCGCACCGCTGCTTTCCCAGCTGAGCGTGATGGGCTACTTTGATTCTCCCCCTATGAATGTAGTTTTGGAGGCATTGAAGGAGATGAGACATTTATAACTTCTGAAATGCTTAAAGTCCACAGCTAATGAGGGAATAAAAGAGAAGGTCAGGGAGTAGGATAACTATAATGCAATGATAATGATAAATGTGGAGTTTCAACTTCTACAGCATATTTTACCATGAATGTTATTCTCAGACCTCATTTCCTACACAATAAGTTAAACAGCAAAAAGGGTCAACGACTGAGCATAATTCAAAAGCCAAAGATAACCTCTGTGGTGGGGGATGGGGGTAAATGCATACACAACTACAGCTCGCTTTCAATAGACTTTCAATGTTCCCTTCTGCTGTCAAAGTCTGCTGGCATTGATACCACACAAATCACCATGAATGACTACAGCATTGTTGCTGTCCCTACTCAAAGCTCTGAACTCAACCACAGATGCGAACCCCCAGTTCTGGTGTGAAAAATCATGTGCTTCGTAAGTTCACCACTCGCCCAAACCGCGGGCTGACCCTGGCGCTGTGCGTAAATTAAGTGCTTTGTTGATCCAAAAAAATCTGCACAATGAAAAATGTTGCTAGAGGGGTACCTAGTGCAATAAAAGGTAGCCTCAAAGGCTTACTGACAAAGCCGAGTTGAGAGCATGTTGGAGCCACTGAGCTAAAAAGGATCACATAAATGCTAGCGCTTGGTAGCGCTTAAGCTGATCAGCCAACTATGTCATAGTTCAATTAAAAAGGAAACAATGTCTTCCTCATGGTAAAACAGATTGGTAAGACAACTTTCCCTTTGGTTCATGAATTGAATTCTGAGAAACCGTCCTTCTCCATGAGAAAACCTGCACACAAGGAAGTCACTCCCAATAGCTATTTATGATATTACATTTATTAATAAGTCCTTCAGAACAAATGGTAGGATCAGACATTGTTATGTTGGAGTGGTGAAGAACGCGCCAGCACACCACAGCAGATGACTGCAACTTTCAATATCTCTCTTCCAGCAGCCAGGACTAATGAACGTCGATATTCTTCGCTGTGTTGTACATTTAAGGCTCAGTTGCCTATCGTAAAGTGAAGTAAGTCAACTCAGTGGTGATACAAAACAAAAGTAAGCGCAGAGCTCTTCCCTGGTGACTTCATCTTCCTCACCAGCACTACAGGTAGCAGAGAGAATGAAAACATTTTCACTGAGAAAAAGAAAGAAGCCGTCAGTGCAGTCCCTATCCTCCAAGCACTATATGGCAACAAAAAACAATTGTATGTACCCAGAGACAACTAGATGAATAGTTTACAGCGGAGGAAATCACTACTGACCTGCTACTGATTTCAGTCGATGCAGTTTCATTGTCTGGCAACACAAGTGGGGTAACTGAGCGTTTTCCTGTTGTTTATTGTCGGCAAACTGTGAACAGCCGAAGGCAGAGACCACATATGAAACATTTTTCCAGCATGTTTGTGAGATGGAGTATTTCGTGGTGACTTTCCAGACATTCTGGCGGGGTAGCTCATCTGTGCTCACCCACATGCTTTTTCTCAATATCGACTGTATCACCAAAGGTAACCTTGTACTTTCCACTCCTGCTGTAATGGGTGCATCAGTGCTGCATGCGGTCTGTACTGGGCTGGTATGGTATGATCCGCCGTTGTCACTGTTGTTTACCACAAATTTAACCACCAGAAGTGAACTTATACAATATGTATGTATCAACATTATACGTTTGTCTTTATCAGTGCCCATTATATTTTCCTTAAAAAAAAAAAAAAAAAAATTATGAAATAAATAAAATGGCTAGCCCTTAATGACCTCTGTCCATGCCAAACTGTTTATTCTGCATCTGCACCAGCTTAACCTTGTCAGTCTCTAGCCTTATTACCAACTCTGCTTATTCCATATATTACTAGTGCATGCAGATGGAGAATGTTCAGCAAACTCAGTCAGGCATAACTAATCACTCTTGCAGATTGGTTCCTGATTTTGACAGGTACCTCTGGTGGCCTGAGTGTGTGATTATGTGCATAAATATCAGGGTGGGCAAAGGTTTTCATTGTCTTCATCGGTTCTTTAAAAAACAGACTTCGAAAAAAGGTCACAACATTAACCCCCCCCACCGCCTGTTGGACATGCGTTTTAAGTTTCTTTAAAACAACATAAGAAGTGTTTTTGAAATAACTTTTTTTCCCCTCCAACCTTGGCCAAATAATTCTCCCACCTCCAACTTTTACAGAAGTTTTATAAAGACTTTTGGTCTTGTATGAGAGATAATACACTGATGTCCTTTCAACGACAGCCCAATCACCCTGCAAGTGTTCTTAATTCCAAGATATAAAGTCCAGAAATGTAGAAGAATACAAACTAAAATCATTTATTAGTTTTTCTTTGAAGCATCAATCTGATTAGTCTCACAGAATGATTGTTGAGACATTAAAGCTCCAGACAATTTCTCCAGAGCTTTGCGTCAAACAGCTAAACCCAGACACAGATAGACTGATGCTTTTAGATACAAGATACAGAGGGTGGCTGTCTTGACAGAGAAGCTATTCCAACGGGAGACATTAGTCTGCAACTCTGTTTTTCACTGCAGAGTGGCTCCAGCCTTACAATTCAATCCGCTGCTTGTTTTCATGCACTGAGACTGGCAGCGAAACCACGTCTGAATGCATGGAGTGGTCTCAGTAGCCCTGACTGTAAATGAGGCCCAGACATTGTTGTACATCGCATAAAGACCGATGGGAGAAAACTCGCAGTTTTCAATTATTAAAAAGCGAGCAGGATTTCTGAGGCCTGTGCTTTTGTACGTGGGTGTACCTATTTATAAAGAGGCTTGGTCTGAAAGATTTTGCAATGATAATAATCCAGTGTGTTCGCCTGTTTTTACACTGTGAGTCACACTGACCTGCTTCAATTTCTTATATTGAGAGTGTAATAATGAAAAAAATAAATCTTTTCTTGAAAATGTTAAGCTATGGACTACTCCAGGACACTAGCATGAAAGAGATAATGTTTGTCAATTTCACACAGCAATCGGCCTATCAGAGCCGAACATTTTGGTCAAAATGACCCTTTCATTTTGACCATTTATTGATTCTCTGGTTCATTTCCTGACATCTGTTACCGTGTGCTTCTCTTTGGCCTTATTGGAGTATATTATCAAACCAGAGTCAATTCAGTGAGACTGAAGCAGGGATCTTCAATCATTACTCTGCCCTGAATCATTTATTCCATATTGGATGTATCCAGTCATCAGAGCAATCGGTTGAGTGCTGAAAATACCCTAACGATAATTGGCAAAAGATATTGTCGGTCAGCTGACAGTGTACAACTGCCTTAAAGCTGTAATTTAACATGTTGTCCACCCATGATCACAACTGAACTGCAGTGTCCATCAAAATATATATTTTTTTATATATATTTGTTTGTCACTATCAAACTGGATACGATTTCAATCAAAAAATATGCTATCGTCCTTGACACCGACCCAGATACTCAAATTTTATCTTCACCATCAAAACACTGCCAGCTCAGCATACAAGTCTTTTAGGGTCAGATGTCAATGAGCCACTAAAGTACCCTCTGCAGATCAAATATTCTTACCGCTCGCTTCGACACATAAAAGACACACAATGACATCATGACACGCTGACTTGATAGAGTGTAAAGCCTACGCAGCGAGATAGCATTAGTTAGATAAATTAATACTGCATGGTGAAAAAAAAACTGACAAAACGGAACAGTAAGAAGTTCACACAAGTAACCTACACTGTTTGTCCAAAAAAAAAAAGAAGAAGTCACCACCTGGATTTAACCAAGCAAATAGGTAGAGCCTTCCATTGGATAATTACTGGATGGATGTTTATGTTCCAGCTGGCAAGTTATTTAACCCTTATTGATGCAGAGAGTAGCTTCTCATTTCTTAAACAACTATGATGGAAGACACATCCTGTGGTTGTGGAAAAGATGTTAATCTGTTTCAGAGAGGTCAAATTATTGGCATGCATCAAGCAAAGGAAGCACCTAAGGAGATGGATGAAATTACTAAAACTGGGTTAAGAGCTGTCCAACACATTGTTAAAAACTGGAAAGTTAGTGGGGATCTATAATTTTTGAGGAAGAAATGTGGTTGGACAAAAAATGTAATTATCGTGATGAGCAATAACTTAAATATTTCGTGAAATATAATCATTAAAAAAAAAAAAAAAAAAACAAACTACAGTAAAACTGAGGTCAGCTGACGACCTGAATATCCTGAAAGACCGGGTTATTCCAACAGTGGAATTTCTTTTCCCTGATGGAACAGGCATATTTGGAGATGACAATGCCAGGATTCATCAGGCTCAAATTGTGAAAGAGTGGTTCAGGGAGAATGAGACATTATTTTCACAAATGGATTGGCCCCCACAGAGTCCAGACATTAACCCCATTGAGAATCTTTGGGATGTGCTGGAGAAGACTTTGTGCACCGGTCCAACTCTCCCATCATCAATACATGATCTTGAAAAATGTATGCTATCTGGTACTTGTAGTGTGAATGGTATGGATGAGATAAAGAAAAATAAATAAATAAAAATAAAAAATAAATCTCTTCACTTCAGATTAGAAATGATTCAATGCTATGTCTCCGCAACACTTTTCAAATTTATAAGGACCAAATTGACCAAACTCAATAATTTTGTGGCAACTTATAACAATGCTCTCTGTTTTACAGCCACTGCTTCTGCTAAGCTCTTGAAGGTTGGAGTGATGTATGTAATGTATAGGTTTAGGTTGTGTGTGTGCGCATGTGTGAGTGTGCATATGTCTTACTAGTGAGTGCATTTTAGGAAAAATCCATAAAAGCAAAGCATGGCACTCTGGAGAAACCAAATTATGTTTGAGTTGAGCTCAGAAATCAAAAATTGAATGAATATGAGAGATGTGCTGGCTCGGTACAATTACCTGAGGCAAAGCCATTAAGCTAAGAAATAGCTGCTCAGCCTCACCATGTGAATGGTTAATCTCAACTAAGCTGATAAAGGTTTTGTATTGATCCCTAGTACACCAATAACGCAAGGTTCTGATATGCGAGTAATTAACATCCATTGCTGCATCATGAGGAACATTCCTCATCGCCATGGGCCCTGAATGCACATTGCACGGTGTGTAGCTAAATAGGACATTACTCAGGCTGTAGTGACAAGGTCCAAACAAGAGGATTCATTTTAGAGACATTCTCTCTTTTAAGCAATCAATAATGTGCTCAGTTGTAGTCTGAGGTTATACGTTTTAAGAGTTAGTCATTAGGGACAAATGGGGATTCATGTGTGTCTGCCAGTTATTCATTAGCCAAACATAAACCCACAGGACAGCAGTGTGTATCTGCACATCCAAACATCCAGGTAAGCATGCATGGATATATTTACGTTAGCACCATTGGGTTTGTGTTTTTTTTTGCTTTGCTTTGTTTTGTTTTTTTTTTTCTGTCTTATCTTCTTTTACCCTTTGTGATGTCGTGCAGGGTGACATTTTCAACTGCTAAACTTACCGGCGCACTACAATAATGCATGTGAAGTGTTTTCCAACAGGTCAGATCCACACAAAGGCCAGAAATTGTAGATGCTATTTCATCAAGTTACATTTATTAGCTCCTAAATGTAATAATAGATAACAGTAGATAATAGTTCACATTCAAACAAGCTAACAGTTGTGCTTAGCCAAGGTTGGCCTTTGGGAGTGGACTGTCTGAAGAAGTTGTTTTCTATCAAGGTTTATGCTTTAAACACAGCCTCATTTGTGGGGTGAGTCAGATACTAGTTGTGCCGGTTGTCCACATATAGCATCATCTGAAATTTGGCTCAGCTTTCCAGGTTTTAATGCAGAGTCATGTTTTTCAATCTTATCAACTTCTATCAGAAACAATTCTAGTTATGGATGAATGACAGACAGCCGTTGATGTCTGACTGAGGACATCAATGGCTATTTATCATTCATCCATTTATTTATTTTTTTATTTCTTTAGAACAACAAACCCATGTCATACTGACTACACAATATTATGTCCCACAGGCCATCAACTACCAGCCACCTCATCTTAGACCTCATGCTGACTCAAATCTGTAATATTATGTCCGTTCAGTAATAGGTTATAAATCCCTGCTGAAATAGTCCAGCTGTGGTCTGCTCAGTTCAGAAAATAACAAATCTTTACCAATGATTTCAGACCTAATCCTATTATATTGATATGTATTGAAAAAGCTACACTACACCGTGCTGTTACCTAGATCCCCTTCAGCAGAAATCATTTTTCTGCCAAAAACAATAGTTAATCAAGTAGTTACTTTTGCAGAGGGAGGTCTGACATATCTGAAGAGGGGAATCTCAACAAAAAAAACCAAAAGGGCTTCCTTTAAAATACCTTTTTGTTTAAAAACTATGGCTCTCCATTTGCAATATGTTCCTCGTAAATCTTTATACGATAAAAGATCAGCTTTCATCCTATTTGTTCTGGTTAATGACAGCTACTGTGGCACCTGTGCTCCATGACAAAATGGGATCTATATGAGGAAGAGTAAGAGATGCGGCTGAAAGTCCCAGAAGAAGCTAAAATTTGGGGGGTTTTGTTTTGCTTGATTATTTTGACATTTTTTATTTTTGCTCCTGGTATTTATAAATGTTCATGTGTAAAATTCCCATGTTTTATGCTCCTCCAGCAATCATTATGTAAAGTGTGAGTATGTTCAATCAGTATAAAATTGTAAGAAAGCTGCTCAGGTAGAAGTCTACACCCTCTGCGGGCCATCAGAATTGACAAGGTCTGCAGTCCCCAGGGAATTCAGTATACAGGAAGAAAATGATTAACACAAAACTAACCAGATTCTTTATTCCAAGCTTCTTTGAAAGTCTAAGCTCTACCAGTAGCTTTAAATCTATTTGAAGAAAACCAATGACAAGGTCATCTCAATTTGAAAGAAGTTATGGGCAATGAAATGTTGAGGGACACAGTGTATATCAATGTACTTATTGTGAACAAGTACTTAGGCAACAGATTCCAGTAGAAATTCCAACCATTGAAAAGTCACCCAGCATAGTCGCTGTTTTGTTGTTTCCATATTCCATTAGAGTTTGACATAGACCTCACGCCAAAAAAGATATTTGCAATTGAAATTACTGATCTTGATGCAGTAAAATTACACTCTATAATGCTTTTAATTTAGTAGATGTGATAATTCTTTCATATTGTAACACTGTTTTAAAAAATGGAACTTGCTTCAGTAAGTTTAAAAGCATTAGAACTGCGGTGAGTGTCATCGGATTTCAAAAGCAGGGAAAAGAAGAAAAAAAAAAGGGCCTTCGTGTTCATGACATTTTCAACCATTACTAAATTCTGCAAGCCAAATTTCAATGACTTCAATGTCAGAAGCGATAACAAGATCTCTCCTTTCCTTCTGAATGTTTGTTTGTTCACTTTGCCTGTTGACTTCTTCAGAGGAATTGCAAAAAAAGACTCTTTAACGTCGTCATTATATTGATCTCTCCTGGCAGAGAGAAAGACAGAAAAATGGAGTAGAAGCTACATGGAGTGGCATTTGTTTGTATGAATGCGTTTGGCAGGTGACTTTGGAGAGACGAGTGAGAGCTGAATGAGATGGAGTGAGATGGTGAGAGCAAGAAAAGTTGTGGAACAGCAAATTTGCAGTTAGCTAATGAGCGTACCAAGGGGCACATTAGTTATTTATTTCCTGAGCTTGTTTCGTTAAGAGAAGGGCACAGCAATTAGCTTTGAGGAGATGACATCCCTAAGCGCCCTTGTGCTCGGCTGCGAGGCAACACAAGAGCCCTGTCTGAAATGCTAAACAACCTGTAGGGTCTGGCACGAGGGGGGAAGGCAAAAAGCGTCACACGTGTGACATCTCTTAAGCAGCAATGCCAGCTGGAGCTGCATTATGCGCTTGAGAGAGAGATAGAAAAAGAGATAATGGCTAGATTCAACCACTGCACCTCAGAAAGAGAAAGGTTACATGGACTGATGGTTTGGAGGGTGCAGCTATGCATATGAAATGGTAATCTACCTCAGTATTTCTAAATGAATCTCAGAACTCAGAAGTCTACACTGCCAGTTTGAATTTATATATGTATGAATTTATATTTTTTACCAAGTAGAAAAGATTGTTGTCACATCAGACAGTTAATAATCGAATCAATAATACGTTACTCAATAATACATCAAAAAGACCGTTTGAGGAAAGAAAATTATGTGTGTGGAGAAACTGTGCGGATGAAGGATGAAAAGGATTTTCATGCAATAAAAGTCTAAATCATGTGCACACAAGCATAAATGCATGTACATGATACACAAAAATCATTAATGAATGACTTGTTATTTCAAAATTAAAAGTCACATAAAAAAAAAAAAAAAAAAACACCCTGAGTGAAGCACCCCCCCTCCCCAGAGGGGACACATTCAGCACACCTACTGATTTAAACTGTACATGCCAACATTAAAAAAGACAAATTGCTATTTTTGCACCTTCATTAAATGAGACACTGTGCTCCAAGCAAGAGAGGATGGAGCCTCGTTTGACATGTCAGCCTTCTAAGATTTTAATTGGACCGGTGGCCCCCCCAACCAACGGAACAAAACATAACATTGTGATCCACTCCGTAATAAGAGCAGCATCCTCCCAGTTCTCACCACTGTGTGGTGTCAGGATGGTAAGGTTAAAATAGCTCTATTGTGTTTGGTATTGACATTATGTCTCTTTGTAATATGGAATCATAATCAGCTTGAATATGTTTCTTTGATCCAATACATTTTGTCTGGAACATTTTTTTTTTAAGAAATAAAAAAAATCCATCCGCCAATTTAGGAGAAACTACAAAAAAATAATTGGCATGTCAATTATGACTAAATGACTTCAAAGCATTCTTCTAATGGTAATTTATGAAGCATTCCAACATAAAAACCTCCAACCCAATCAGTCAAAAGCTCTTAATGGAGACCACGACTGGCAAAACATCTGTAAATGTTACAGTCTTTCGTTAATTATTCTTTGCTACGGCACTTTCAAGGAGAGCATTGTGATCGTCACACACAAAGCATGAACACACACAACCACGGCAAAAGAAGCAATCTTTTGATTCAGTGAGTGTTATTCTTCCTGACTGCCTGATTATTGTACAGGCCATATATGACCTTTCAATTTTATATATATTTATCAGCAAAAGGCCGAAGATATGCACTTTCAGGTTAATCGGTTATTCAAAATTGCCCGTAGGGTTGCGTGTGACTGTCTGTGTATGTTTGGTAACATGTCCAGGATGTACGCTGCCCTCGCCCAATGTCAGCTGGGATTGGCTCCAGGCCTCCCCCGAATCTGACAGATAAGCAGTACAGAGGTTAACGGTTGGATGGATAGCAAGGGAACAAAAACATCCATATATGTATATATATCCCTCGTATGATTCCCTGCAAATAATGTCTTCGCAGCAATGCTCGTGGAGGCAGGTGTTTATTTTGATAGTTGGCAAGTAAAGGAAGATGACTGAATGCCTTTCTGAGTATGTGAAAGCAAGAAAGAGCAGTTCACATTTTTATTTATGTCTGCTATGTGCTGCACAATCTCTGCATGGCACAAAGCAAGAAAACAATCCCTGAACAAAATGTTACAGCCACTATGTAATATGACAGAGTTCCAGCCTCCCACTCAACCTAGCAACTTCAGAACAGAGTGCAACACATAAATGAGGTGCGAAGAGAGAGAAATGTACTTAGCAACTTTTTCTGACAATGAATTGGCCGCTAATACAGTAGGTCCTAACAGATCTTTACTTAAGGACAGAAAGTGTGTAAACAATTTGCCTCCTAGCCGTGACAACAAAGCTATCAACTACCCATATGTAAATGTAAAATAACACCTTCCGAGCGCAGGTTTGCTCACCAATAAGATGCGCATTCTGGTAAGGAAATACATTAAACTGATCTTTGCCTTTGTGTTAAATATGTTTTCAGCTTTTGTGTCTAAAACAATGTATGAAAAATGCCAAGCTGTTTTCTGCTGGTATACTTTTTAATGTAAAAAAAAAAAAAAAAAAATCACATAGAGCCATTTCTGGTGTAGATTTAGCAAGTTTTGTTTCAGTAATATCAGATTTTTTTTTCTCTGTGTTTGCAGTTTAAACTGCGATCACCTTTACTTTGATTCAAAGGTTTGTCCGAGGCAGCCATAGCTGTCAGTAGTTTGCGGGTCAGCTTGCTCATACTGTCTGAAGACTCCATGTTGGTGACTTCCTTTCCCCATCAGTGCCTGTGTTTTTATCTCGACTTCCTCCCAGGTGAATGTCATCACATTCCCATCAGCTTTCTCCAAAGTCTGCCCTTTCCCCCTGTAATTACACTGCCATGTGTTAATTTTTTGGTTTTTCTCTGTGGCCTCAGACCAATGCAGACCTGTCACCGCCATCTGCTGCCGCCGGGTCCAAAGTGTCACCGCCAGCCTGCCTGACACAGAAGCAGAGCACTGGCATTTTATCTGCTGTCTCTTCCCTTCCACTTCTCATCAGCACAAAGCTGCAAACTGGTTTCAGAATTAATATCCAAATTTTGAAAAAGACCCTGGAATGACGCAGGTGTTTAACAAGGGTACCTAATTCTTTCTGGTTCTTTTTCACCTATTTTGTGCAGTAAAATTGTCGTAGAAACGTGTTCTAGTTTCCAGCCAACCCTTAAAGTTCTGCATCCACCTGCTGGTTTGTGTACATCTGCAGGTGTCAAATAAACACCTGAGATAAAAATATTGACATGTATTTTATGTTCAGAAAGTCCGGTGTGTAAATAAAAGCCTTTATGCAGCTGATATGCAGCAGCAAACATGTTCTGTCCCCACCATCCGATGTATTGGTCTTGGCTTACATAAAGCACAAAACTATCATTTATGTTGGCCACTTCATCATTGAGCAAGTCGAGCGGTACAGAGGTTGATTTTAGGGGGAACACACACACACACACACACACACCACGAGCTTCTTCTCTTGGCAAAGGAAAGGAGCCTTTCACAAATCCACTGACCTGTGCTCTTTTGTGACTCGATAGCTCATTGTAAGGCCATGCGGCCTCTGATCTCTCCATTTTCACCACAGGCCGCTACTTTACTCTTACTTTCATGTCGTCTTTACATATTGTTGAATTATTACCTGAAATACCCCTCTTCAACATCACAGAGAGGTGGTTCAGTATCCACAAGCTCTAAACGCCACATGCTGGAAGGAAAAAGGGAGGACATAAACATAGTGTGAATGGAGTAAATCTGCAGGAGGCTGAGGTAAGTGAAGTAAACAGTAAGATTAATAGACGAAGGGAGCAAGAAACTCAGTTGCTACTATTACAGCAGAATTACCTGTTACTGTCTCTAGTTTGACTGAATAGCACCAGGGCTGTGTTTGTACAGGTATATGGTCTTGTACATGAGGGTTCATGTTGTGTTGGGACAAGCTTTAATAAAGGAGATCCTGTGGTGCTTTGTTTTTCCATTTGCCCTAACATCTGCCTGGTAAAGTATGTTGTTTTTTCTCATGTGCATCTATAAATTCACAGTCTGATGACAGAGAAGCCAAGAGCAGCAGGACGAAATGAGGGGAAAAACAAGGTGAAAAAGTTTCCTTTTTGGCATATTTGGTTTTCCAAAAAGGAAGTTGCTGCAGAAAAATGAAATCATCGTCACGGACGCTGACTGTTCATTATGAGATTATTAGCATTCCTTATTTTACAGGAAGTCACTCTGGGGGTTTCTCGTTGGCCAAAATTACAGCATATAACTGAAGGGGATGATAGCAAGAACACTTACTCTTCAAGCATACAGTACACATGGAGTTCTTCATATCATTAACTTCTAGATATTAGAAACACAGCTAATTCCTATTGCGCAAGATTTTGACGTCCCTGTGACTATGCTGAGGGAAAATGAATAGAATAACATGATTCCATCTCCCTGGCTAGAATTAAGTCTGAGTATTTCAATGTTCAACCCATTCTTTGTGATAATTCATCTATTTTTGTCCTCTTTACGTGATGTACTTGGATTGAAATTCAAATTTTTCCTCAACCAAAATCATCCTCGAACCCTCCTCTTATCGCAAAGCACAGATTATCATCCTCTCTGCGAATCAATTACACACAAAGACTACGCCAAATTTACACAGCAGGGCATTAACTTTGATGAGGGAGCCACATATCCAAACTATTTACCTCTGTAATGTTTACCCCTTCTGTTTATCCTTCAAAATACATTACTGTGGGTTTCTTTTTTCTTTTTTTTTTCTTCTTCCTTTTACGCTGCCCATCTCCAATTGTTTACCGGCAGAGCATTACACGTTTTCACACAGCCTCCACTCCTGTGGTACAGAAAAAGAGAGGCAGAGATTTGAGTGTTTCAAGGCAGGACCCCCATCCATCCAGAAATAATATGGCATACTCCAGTTACGCTGCATGAAGGGGGAAAGAGAATGCTTACATTTGTATAAATTAGCATGCAGCACAAAAGGCAAGGTCAAAAAACGTTGCCATCCACATTTGGTGAATGAAAATTCAAGGTGGGGGGATGTGAATTTAAATCAGATCTTTTATTCACCCCCATCCACCAGTACACACATTCTTTGAAACACATTATAGTGGCTTTGCGGCTTCACGATCAAAAAGTGTCCCATTCTATCTGGTACCACCTTTAAAAAAGATAAAATAATCTAAAAAAAATCCTCCAACTGTCATATACTTGTCAAATTATTTCTCCCCTCTCTCCTTTCCTCTCTCTGTTCTGATGTCATGAATACACAGTGAAACACAGGGGCCTCAAGCAGAAATGTACAAAGTGCTTTCAGACAGCTTCATATTTTAAGCATAATTTACACAGTGTCTGCTGGTTTGCATTAG
Organism: Echeneis naucrates; assembly: GCF_900963305.1. Taxonomy (NCBI): domain Eukaryota; kingdom Metazoa; phylum Chordata; class Actinopteri; order Carangiformes; family Echeneidae; genus Echeneis; species Echeneis naucrates. Next base: position 10,851,378 of record NC_042527.1, on the reverse strand, counting down.
ATCGGTAGCCAGACCAACCCATTAATCACAGTCGAGTCTGGCCTTCTTATCTCGCCATCTTCCATCAGCTCAGCCAAGAGGAACTAAGACCGTCTCCACAAACCCTTCAATCAGTCACCTTTAGATGGTTTTTTAAATTAAATTCATGGTTATAAATTCGGAGCTGGGACTGACCATTTCGTTTCAGATCTACAGTAAACAGCAGCAATTTCTTCAGCATCGAACACCCTCGAGGTGATAAACAGTGCCACAGTGGATCTATTCAGGCCAAATGGTTTATGCGGCGCTGGGCAATGAGGGATCGTCAGAAGAACATCTAGCAGAGCAAATACGAATCATGCCAATAAAAGCAGCCTGTTGATTAATGTGACTTTGGATTAACGACTATATACTGGCATTAAAGGGACTTGTTTATGGCACCAGCAGAAGGAGGCCATCTTGAGGGGGCAGCGTCACTCGTATTGTTTTGTACAATATTTTTGTTTTTTGAGTTTTGGGTTGTTTTTGTTTTTTTTATTAAGAGTGGGGGCGTTTGGATTTGACGCCTTTGGACAGAGCTGGGTTGAACATTCTCTCCTGTTTCCAACCTTTTTGCCACTCAGGGATAAACCAACTGGCTGCTGATTGAAGTTCAGTGTTTGCCTCATGTGAGTGATAGTGGCATCTAGCTTCTCAATTTTGTCCATTAAAATACGATGAAGTAAGATGAGATTTGTTCAAGATAGTAATATAGCAGGTATGGTTTTCCTGAACATGCCTCAGTACAGGAGCTTTGTCCTCCCCTTCTCCTAACAGTCAACTAACCTGATAGAAAGTGTGACAGCACTGTCAGCATAAACTTTCTGTCACTTCAACCTGCCAAGCACAGTTAACATCTGATCATGTTTGATTTCTGTCAGCATCTGTAACCAGAACCCTGTGACACAGCAACCTGTTCCCTTTAGCACTCCTACTGTGGCTGTCCCTCACTTGACCCAAAACACTGTTTGGGAATGTGCAGTCATAACATGTTATGTCCCAATCATAACATCTGTGGACAGAAGCATATGGGAAAGCTCTTTTTATGAACACTAATGACAGCTGAAGCCTTGAACTGGAGAGGACGAGTGCCTCGGAAGAGCAATAATATGCACATTGTGATTTTTATTTCTCGTTGCCACTCAGGTCAGCTGTTGGGAGTTTTAGAGGTTTGATTTGGCCCACATAAACCTGTCGCCCCAATGGGCAGCTGTTCAGCGTGGCTGCCTTTGTATCTCTGCAAGGTCATGCGGGAACTAAATGGTCGGGGTGGGAGCCCGACTCTCACTTTAACGCTAACTTGGCTCTAAAAAGCTGGCATCTAGAAGCACAATGGAGATGGGAGGAGAGTTTGTCCTTACAGAGTCAATGGATGAGAAAGCTTTTACAGCCACCTATTCAGTCGCTCCCCATTTCCCTACAACACTGGGATTATGTTGCTGAAGTTTACCCAAATTAATTCATGCACATCCTGATGCACTGCTTTTACAAGCTTAAAAATTTGCAACGCTTACCATTACTTATCCTTTGAAAGGTCCATGTTTATAGATTTATAACTAACAACTTTAATCTAATAGGACTAATAATTTAATCGGAGTTTGATTTACTCCTCTTGCTGGTGTTCAGTATAATCAACATGTTTTGCTATTAGACAGCCATGGCCCGCTGAAAATGGGCTGGGTCTAACTTGGCAATGTTACATTTAAATACAGATTAATCATAAGAGCCCAATTCATCACCATGACAGCTGTGAAAACATCCTGCCAAGCCCCTATCCACTCCTTCCTCCTCTTCGTTGTCCCCTCCGGTCTTTTCAGATTTCCCCCCTTAAAAGGACCACTTTTTGAAATCCCCCTGCATGCTTGTAGAATATGTATAGCTATGAGGATATTCATATGCTAATAGCAGTGGAACTGAGAGTGCAAAATTAACCAAGCTTGACAGAGGCTCATGTGACCCCCCGAATATGTCAGTGGGCCGGGGAAAACATCGATCATGTGACACCAGCACAGTTAAGGCCGGCCAGGGCTTGGTCAAGATAGATGCTCTCTTTGACAACACAAATAAATCTCAGAGAAAGTTTGAAAATATTGAAATTAGAGCTGAATTATAACAAATATCAGTGGTTGCCTCTCCTTGGGAATTATGTCATCTATCCTCTTCCCTCTCCCTATCTGCCTGTTTCAGAATTTGTGTGTATAAGGGACAGAGCTCTCTCTCAGAGAGGCAGAGAAATTATAGCCTGTGCACGTGTGTTTTCAGCTGGCGTGTTCAGTAATGCGACTCTAAAAGGGGTCAGGGTTTTCTGGTTCTCAGTGCAAGATTGGATGAGACCAAAACATGGCTGAGGACCCTGCATCTTACTGTGATACTTGTGTGATTGTGGAATGTGTCAGAGAACCAAAAAAAAAAAAAAGAGAGAGAGAGAAAGGCAAACACTGGTTGTGTGACCTCAAGCCGGGCTGCACATGACCTCATTTTTTCCTCTCTAAATGCTTTCAGGTAATGGCATCTGTCTGGCCTGAGAGCTAAAACTTCAGCATCAAAGCCATGCAGTCAGCCCCATGCACGTGGTGCACAACAGCCGAAGTCCCCCAGCCGAGCCTCACTTCGGAATGAAACGCTTCATTCCTATAAGCGCAACATTCACACAAGGCAAATCGATTCATGAATCATTCAAATCGCTCAGCACCTGCCTGACAGCGAAGGCTGAAAATGGCTTTCTTTAAGCTCAACTCTGCTGTTATGAGCGTACAATACATTTGATGTAGAATAAAGTGTATTTCATCATCGTGCCTGCGCTGCAGCGGTATGATGTTCCCATTATTAACATTTTTGGTCTCATGCTAGAAATATATCGAGACAGCATAATGGCTTTCATCAGAGGACTGGTGAGTGAAACCGATATCCTGCAGTGTTAGAGTGCAAAGGGTTAACAGGATATTAGCCAGCTAAATGTTCACGCAGACAATAATCCATCCTTCACTTACTGATGGTGCCATGTATCTTCAAACATTTTGGTATGAGCAGCAACCTTCTGCTTTCTGACTCTTGCTTGGGTGTGCGCCTAGAGTGCTACACATCATGTGTTTAGTGTGTGAACATGTATAGCTGTGAGTGTGTAACAGAGAGATGTGTGCCCTGCTGAGCGAACGCAGCATCGGCAGAACGTAGATCCCCTGGTTTATTTCTGCAAATGCAGGTTTATTTGTGGCACAGATGCACGAGCTGCAATTATAAAAACACACACAGACTATGTCCGAAGTCATCTGTAGGTATGTCTCTCCGTCTCTGTGCCAGAACACACAAGATGCGCGTATTCCCGTTCATGCCCGTGTGCATAGCATGTTGCTGCACCACACATCCAAAACTTCAGTGTTTTACATCTCTTGAAATTAATTCAGCCATTTAATTTTTGCGTTGCAGCAGTTGGGGAAAAACATTGGCTGAGGCTGCACAGGTGCAAACTTTCCCTCTCTAATCACGGCAAGGAAAGCGGCAACAATTTATTTCCTGAATTTTGGAAGGCTTTACTCATTTGCCATCTCTCATCCCCTGATATTTCCCCTTGGAAGAGGTAATTGAATGAGATAAAACCAAATATGGGTGGATATCTCAGGCTGCACTGCTCTGAGATTGTAATGCAGCCAGTTTGACTACTTCAAGTGGGATTTTTCCCCCACTTTAGCCCAAGGTGTGTCCTCGGGCATATGCAGCCTCTCCCACTTTATATGGTGATAACCTTCCAGATAGAATCTAATGGCTGTCCAACGAAAAAGGCATCTCAATCAGTCCCTGTGAAATGTGTGTGTAAACATGTACATGCTACAAAATGTTAATGTGCTGGGGCGTTTATGGGATTGAGAGGCAGGAATGGGAGTGTTTCTGCACCTTTTCAAGACACCACTACACGCAGCCTTTTAAATATCAATATCCACTTTAGGCAGGTTGTTGTCTTCTTTCTTCTTTTTACAATACTGAAACTTTCCCTGTGGCTACAATCTTTGTTTACTTTAAACAAGCACAAAAGGTTTACATTATGGAAGTGTAACAAGACTGTTGTTCGGATTTGTCAGTGTTCACACAAAAAAAAAAATAAAAAATTAGATTTATGATCAATTTGCTATTTTTTTGCGATTGACAAAAATTGCAGAAGTAATGAATGCAATTTAAATAATAATGCGTTTATCACGGGCCTTTAGTTGCTCGTTATTAATGCATTAACGGTGTTAATGCATTAACGCTGACAGCCCTAATTATAGCATCTACAAAACGGAATACTTCTCATTTTCACTACTCCGGGTGAACTAAAATGTGGCTTCAAACTGAGGAAACAACGGTCTAATGTCGATGTGGCGTGTTCAGTGAGCTTCTCCAGCTCATGCCCATACAGCAGTCTCACTACATCAGTCTATATGAAAAATCTGTCCACGCAGGCAAAGCTTTTGTCACACACTTGATCAATCTCTATGAACACATCATCAGACCGGTCAGAAAGAATTAGCGCAGCGAGACATTTGCTGTTATTTTGTTTCCATACTCCAGTACTGTGGGTTTGAAAAAGAAAGATGTGATGTTTAAGTGCTGACCTTTAGCTACAATTTGAGGTTGTTTACATTGATATTTGAAGAACTGGGCAGACGGCAGCCTTGTGGTGTTTTCTTTCTTTTTCTTTCCTTTTGCACAGCCACCCAACTGTTATCGCTAATGCGGATGGAAGCACACAACTAGAGGCAGAGCTGTACTTCACTGCTAACCCCCTAGTCGTTGGGTCATTTAAAATTCAACAAGCTTCAGGAAAAAGATTCTGCATGACTTTGACTTCACCGTATGTTTGATTGACAAGAGGAAAGATCTCTCAATAAGTAAAAGCAATGAAAATTTTTTTGAAAATATGTGCTAAGTCGTCTACTATTTTGTTTGTGCTGCGGGCTAAACAAAAACCTAGAAAACTAGTGTTGAGGAGAGGTCACTGGTACACCTGATAGTAATTGGTGTAAAAAGGAGCATTAAGCCCTGCTTTGGGGGAAACCTATCACTGCCTTCCATTGCTCTGCCTACCAAGCAGCCTGCTCAGTATTTATTGAGACACCTCTAAAGCAATCTGGGATGGCAGGCACAGATGGCTCCCCTAATCCAGGTAAATTATCTTTGAACTTTTCAGAGTAAACAGACGTGCAATTCTCTAGAAGTCTGAACTCCTATAGGCATAAAAGGGTTGATCACAGAGAATGTGTGTGTGTGTGTGTGTGTGTGTGTGTATCACATAAGAAACTGTAGAGAATGTGGAAGTCGCTGTAACACTGTTAATGATGTAAAAATGTTGGCCTGTGAAAAGAAAAAACACTTATGTTTGCTCCAAAAAAATGTTGAGAAATGGAAAGCTGAGAGAAATTTGAAAAGGCTGTCTATAATTACTGTAATACAGCATACTGTATTTGTAAAGGCTGATTTTAGTGGAGGTGTAAAGCAAAGCTACTTTGTGTGTTTGGTTCATAAAATAGCGAATAAATTGAAGTTACATTAACTGATTGACATCTGCTGCAGCACTCCTGCTTCATAATCACTAGCTAATTCATCCACGGTTTGGCCACCAGCTGGACAATGACATCCAGTCACAATAATTCAGGTGCAGCATGCTGCATTTCGAACCCAACTACAGTCGACAGGTCTGCTGCTACAGTTCCCTCCTACTCGACACCCTTTGAATTGTTGCCCTTGCCGTTTTAACGGAGATTTAATCTTTCACATATTGCATTGGGGCAAGGTCGGGGTTTTCCTGAGCACCTCTGACCGACTGACTGAAATAAAATCCTTCCCTGTGTCAGTAACTGTTTTCCAACTCTCTGATAGCTCTCGGGAGCATCTCCTGAAATAGTTTTATTTGTCATGGTCACAATAATAAACATACAAAAGGTAGGCAGAATATCATACCTACTCTCATCAGCATGGTTACTGTTATAAAAGCCATGGCTTGGTCAGGTTTAGGAACAAGAACAATGTTTTTTGTCATAATTAAAATAATAATGTGGTTAACTTTGCATGTGAGTTTCTACATATGACTAAACACCTGCCTCCCAATGACGGACAATATGCCACCTAACAACAAAAGAGAATAACTTCAATTAAATTAATAAAATGATAAATGATAAATAGCTGCTCCCCAAAGAGCCAATGGCCTGATTATTTTTACTGGAGGTCAGTCTCAAAGGTTCATCTGCAATGGGTTTCACAGTACATTCACATGGAATGTACTGAGATATGTCCAAAATAAACATTATCGCAAATAACTGCATTTGGAGAATACTGCAGGGAATGCAGGGCAGAACACGGAGGCTAACTCAACCAGCATGGAGCTGTGCAGTCTCTCTGTCCTGCCTCTCACCTCGGTGACTGAGACAGAATGTATTTAAAATGGTATCTGGTTTTGCCTGGCAGCAAAAAAAAAAAAAAAAAAAAGTGCAGGTTTTAGCGCTGCATCTAGGAGGGACGACGCGGAAGATGCTCTGCAGCTGTGTCTGCACATGATAGAAGGGGTAGGACGAGAGGGGCTGTCTTCAATAGAGTTCACCGTAGTTCTCCTCTGCTGTGCTGTGGCCTCCAGGGTCTTCAGACTCAGCCCGGCAACAAAGACAGCCTTTATCACCAGCTTGTTTGTCTTGTCTTTCTCCACAGCACACCACTGAACACAGCATTGTGCTATAGCCACCACTGATGAGTAGTTTGAAAAATCCGAGCCTCTTTGAAAAAACACACACGGTGTGCTCGCTCCCTTCATGTTATCTGTCCAGCCCAGCAGCATACCGAAATAAATTGAGAAAGACGGCAAGGCATACAACACTTTGTATGACGGCCATGAAAAAATGTGGATCATATGGGATTTATCTGGAGTTATGGTCTTTGTTTTATCTGACCAATACTAAAATTGAACTTGTGGCTTATCTGGGCGATAATAAATTCAGCGTAAGTCACCAGCAGACAGGATAGAAAACCCAAATAAGACAAAGCAATACATTTAGATTTAAAAGACCCTTCAATCAAACATGTTTTATTATGTCAAGGACATGTGTAGATTAGTCTTTTAATGTGCAGCATAGCGATTTTTACTGCCAAATTGAATGTTGAGTGTTATGTTTAGAAAAAGAAGTTTAGTAAGTGAAGCTCGATCGAGGTGGCAAACTGTAAGACTCCATGCTCAAGTACTTCATGAAATCTTTTTTTTTTTGTACTGACAGTATATGTTCAGTTGTAATAGCATCTAAAACTACTAATCAACCAAAAAACTACTAGATGAGATCCTCTGAGCTTATCGACCTACAGAAGGATCAACCAATTACATTGGAAAGATCTGCAGGAAGCACTTACTGTTTTCGGTCCTGTTGCTGCCTATTTTTTTTCTTCTCAGTAAATCTGTTTGTAATAGGTATAATTGACTATAGTCGCCTGAGAAGGATTGATAATTAATTCTCTTTCATACATTATCCTATTTTTGGTGCAGTGGATATTGCATGTATTGTTTTTGGATACCTTCTAAATCGTTTCCCTTCAACTATGCTGGATGAGTGTTTTCTAAACTGCAAACGTAGCCAAGTCATTCATCTTATAAAATATGGTGAACCTACTCCATTTGTAATGTGTAAAAGATGAGGGCAGAGTTCACAGCAAAAGATGACTGTCCTGGTGTGTGCTGTGTTCCTAACGGCTCTAGACTTGAGTGGTCCTGTGATGAATGGTGCCGTCATGTGCAGCTATAATCACGCCTACGCATGGCTTCCTGCATAATTGATTTTTAATCCCCTAATAGAAAGTAAATCAAACGAGCAAAGCCTGCTTTAGCACTGCCCTGGAAATAAAATTAAAAAAAAAGAAAAGAAGAAAGAAACGAATAATAGCAAGAGGGAGTTGGAGTTGTGGATGAGATGAAAAAGAAGAGTAAGCATATATGGGTGTGACGCAGAATTAGATATTGTAGTCGTGGCATTAGAAGCAAAAACGTGGCTGCAACATTTGCTGCGACATTGTAGCAGAGAGTTGGTCGTTTAAAGAAGGCACACATGATATCAGCTGGACTGAATTTATTGCTGTACCTTGTAAATCTCTGCCAAGATGATATTGTTAGGAAAGAGTAATGAGATATAGATTGGCCTGTCAGCTGATACAGGGGCAGATTGCATCTATCATCCAAAATAAACATGGCTGACACACCACTCATAGGCTGGACAGTGCACTGCCAACGAGCTGTCAGTCGGACAGAGAAAACAGCCACAGAAATGAATGTTGCTCAGGACACAGAGTGGAAGCTGCAAAATACTACCGGTCCTAATTTAGTTTGGCTTTGAAGGGTAATAATTTTTGGGCAATTCTCTATGTGCCATCTGCAGGTGCCGCATGAGCGATTCACTCAACAGACGCGTTTCCGACTTTCATGTAATGTTCACCATTTAGTCGACTAGAGAATTGAGAGAGCACAGCAGCTTGGATCTTGGAGCTCGGGGGACAAGTCGGTGTTCCCTTACTGATGCAGATCCACGTCTAACTCACTTGTTTGCTGATTGTGACACAGTGCAAGTGAGAGGAGTAAGAAGGGAAGACAGAGCAGTGTCAAAACAAGGAGTCAGTGAAAACACAGCTCTGATAACTGTCAGCACACACTCTTGGCTATGAAAGGGAGAGCCAGAGTGAGATGGAGCCAAGGACTTGCTGTCACTAAGTGTGCCAGCCAGCCAGCATGAGGAAGATGGAGGAGAGAGGAGGAGAGAAAGAGAGATAAGAGTGACACTCCAGTAGCTGTCTCTCTGACCGTTTCCCTGACTGATGAGATTAGGGCAGCCATGTAATTGCCTCCATGAGTTGGCCATTATAAATGGAGCTATTCTATGTACAATGGAATGACAAGTCAAAAAACACAACATCATATCTACATTTAATTATCAGAAATAATGTGTTGAAATTATTTTTTATCAATACTACATTAGCTGTAGTGTGTACTTCTCTAACATGAATTACTTGTTGTTAAATTGGATTATTTACAAAATTGCTGCCTGCAGCAATTCTATTTGGCTTTCATGAGACTCATCATTTTCATAATTTCAATTAGGTTTTACATTGCCATTAAAAAAAATGCTAGTAGAAGGCAGAAGTTTAAAAAACAATTAGTTGATCAACATAAAATGAATCAATGGTAATTTCCATAATAAGTAAATTATCTGCTCAAAATGCCAAAGATATTCTGGTTATATCATTTGTAATATGATGTAAGGAATCCAAGAATTTAATTTAAAACCTGTAAAGAATTTGTTTGCTCAATATATTGCATTCAATAATTGATTCTGGGCTCTATTCCAGAAATAAAAAAACCTAATTCAAAATCTCACTGACATTTCCGAGTATGATAATAACATGCTGCCTTGGAACAGAGTATACTCTCAGTAGTATGCCACACGGTTGATTTGTTTAGAAGAGTAGTCACAAAATCATAATTCAGTCAAAATCATTTTTTGGTGGCCTTTGACAGGAGTCAAGCAATGGTTTCAGTTTCTCACAGCCAATTCATTTTAAGAATGAAGAACAATCTTCAACGAGACATTGAAGAATGTGAAAAACAGTTAAAGCTGTTATGATGATTTAGGTCAGATGCAGACATTACTGCATGGCTGCCAGGAACTTAAAGAACATTTTTTTTTCCAGTGAAATCATCATAGCTTACTGCGTGTTTTGTGACATCTCTCCGTGATGATATCAATCGCATATTTTACTTTGATCACCTTTAAACAGAGGCCTCTCCCCATCATCAGACGCTGAAAGTCTGAGGACCCTGTGGAGAATTTTCCATCAGCGGAAACTTTTTTCCACATTAAGGAAAAATACAGGAAGTTCTTATGAAGGAATTTTAATTGATCTACAATTATTCATGGAGCTATTTTAGAGTAGAGTAATTTTTCTACAAAAATGTTTTTTTTCCCTAAATATCATATATTCAACAAATGGTTCAGTTTTTTGTGTTTCCAGAAAAATCCGAAAAAAGAAAAAAAAAGACTTGGGTAATTATTTTAAGAAGGTGGCGATATGATGTTTTATTTCCTTGCAGAGAATCTCGAACGTTCTTCCTCGTGTTCCATGTTTTGTTTTCTACAGCTTGTTCTGATTCCCTTCCACGCCACACTCCTATAGATGCAGTCACTTTGCTTCTTTGCTGCACAATCAGAACAGTAAGAATTTCTGACCTTGGGGATGGAAAGACAACAACACTCAGCTGCTTTGAACCGCTATTGACATCCTGCATAATAGCAAGAGAAGGCTTGCCTCACCATATTCGCCGGGGTGCCATTGAAGATACTGTATCTATTCACTCGGCTAACATCAAGGAAATCTGTGAAGTACAGCAAAAAAGAAAAAAAGAAAAAAAGAAAAAAGAGAGCATGTGATGAACCCCCCTCCCCCATTAACGCCAAAAAGGACTGAAAATGAGGTTTGTGACATTCACTATAGCATGAAGTATGAAGCATGTCTCTTACAGATGTTTTGAAGGAAACAGATACACTGTGTAGATAGCGTATTATATCTAGAGGCTGGATCAAAGACATTTAAATATAGATGTCACAAAATGACAGTTCTGTGCCTGACTTTTTTGTATTCGGGGATGATGAAAAGATTTCCATCTGTCTTGTTTGGGCTTAATCCCGATGTTGACACAATGCATTTCTCAGATTAGAATAAATAGCCCTCCAAACCAATTTGCTTCAGCAGTGGTGAACTCAGTTGCTTGGATGCATTTTAATGTTATGTTGATAATCGTTTCCTCTGTAAGTTAACCAAAGATGGCAGCACTCCCAGCTCAGAGCAACTCTGTGGAGAAAGTTCTGTTGGATTTCCTATTCACTTATTTGTCTGTATATTCAAAAGAGAGGATGATGTTCAGTAGATATGAATACTGGTCTTGTGAGCAGCTTTTTCCAGAAGTTCAAAATCTTGAAAGAGTAAACTTGTTACAGAGAGAGATTGAAGTACAGTGAAGGTGGATTTGCTGGTCATGTACAGTGCAGTAAATATACTGTAAATACTATACTGTACTGTAGCCATGAAATATACAGTAAATATATTTCACGGCTGTGCACATGAAAATGAAAAATTTCATTATAATTAAAACTGTCTTCAAAGCCAGAATAGGTGGAAATAGAAGTAAAATTAGTGTAAATGTGTTAGTTATGGGTTTTAGGGTGGGTTAGGTTTTTCTGTTTCTTTCAGCAGTATTGCTCTGGATGTTACAGCTGGCTATGTTCACAGATGTAATTAGAGTAAGGAATTTGTTAAATACGTCTGCTCGCATAATAACTCTCCTTCCCCTGCTTTGTTACTATCACAGCACGTCCCGGTTGTTCTCTTTCTCACACTTAAACACACATACACATTAGCCTTGTTCTAAAATTTCCTGTAGGAATATAAAACATTGCAAAAGATCACATTACCGGTCTTTTATTATGCAAACAAATACATGTAGTATATAGTATTAATCACACAGTATAGACCGTGTCCGCTCATTCACAAATAAAATAAATAAGAAGTTCACCTTTTCTGTGTGGAAATCACAGGAAATATACTGCATCCTTAACGTGTTGTTGGACCAAATGTCTTAGTTAATGATGAGCTCGCTCCTTCTGGAAATCTGCAGTGCAGCTAAAATGTTTTTGCTCAAGCAATCCTTAAAAAAAAAAAAAGTCAGCTTCATCTTCAGTTGTGGGTCTGTAGAGGACTGCGGGACAACTAGTTATGTAGTCTAGTCCAGTATGATCAGACTTATTTCATTCAGACCAATCACTGTTACAATGATTGTATTCTCACTGTGTCACTACAAATGCTCTGACTAATGAAAGATAAAACACAGAACACCACAATAAAATAATGCGGCCTTAGATAAAAAGGATAAGACTTTCTGGGGAGGGGGGGCATCAGCATCAGCATTTAAATGGAGCTTGCCTTTCTGCTTTCTGCTTTTAATTTCCCCAAGTAGTCCTGGATCTTTTCTGTGCATGTAAACATGGTGAACAGCTTTGTTAACAACCTCAGCTCATAGGACAGTGGTAAAAGGTAAAGCCACCTTACATGAAAGGTTTGTATTAAAAGTGACACAAACCCAATGGTACAGAGCTGAAGTGGGCCCCTCCCACTTCACCGCCGAGCCTGGTTAGTCATGCATGCTCTGGGAATGGAAAAGAATGCAATCACCTTCTCTTTTTTAATGGAGCTGTCAAGGCAATCACAAACCTATGCCGGCCACAGCAGCCGTGGGTGCATGAAGAGCCTCTAAGCTGTCTGATGAGCCTTGTGGGTCTGATCAATTTGCTTATAAATTCAGAACGCATGAAATTACACATGGGAGGAGAGACAATTCTGAAGGAGCACAAACATTCATGTGTGCGTTCACATGAATGGGAATGAAATGTCAGTACGCAGCGAGGTGAATTCACCGACAATGGTTTTATGGGAATGTGTACTGTCTGTGCTTACGTATACAAATGGACGCCTATAAGTGCACAAAGGGGCTGTCAGTCAAATCCTTTCCCCGGCTGATGCGCAGCTGACACTCGTCACTGATAAAGGACGAGTGATCTAATGGCTAAAGGGGATTCTAATGCGATCCTCGGAAGAAGAGAGCTACATTGCCACAATCAGCTTTTCGAGTGGAGGACGGTTGGGTCACACAATGGAAATTAGACAGGGAACGTGAGAGGGAGGGCACAATGCCACTGATATGATCTGGCATTACTGGACTGTGCGTAGAGAGTGTAGGCGTCACCGAGGGAAGATACCTCTCAGCTTAATATAGCATAGATCAGATTCAGCAGCTCTGTCGGTCAGTATGAGATCATGTCCACAACATGTGTCTTTTTGATTAGATTCAGTGCTCTTGATAAATTCCAGTTTACTGTTATAGGCAGCAACACAACGATAAGTACTTCCAACTTCAGAAAAAATGAAGAAGGGGGACAAACTGTACATTATGGTAAGATAAGATAATAATAAGAAAGTGCAAGCAGAAAAGACTGAGGATGGGTGCATGAATTTTTTTCAGGTAAATTATCAATAATTAAAACCAGTAGAATTTCGCAGTCAGAGGACAGAACCCATATCACTTAGAATGTTCTTGCTCAAGAAATTAATTTGGTGCAATGATTAAATATTTGATGGGATAGGAGGTAATATGATTAAAGGTTAAATTCAGAACGTTTGAGCTCGTTTATTTCCATGAATTGCTCTGTAAGGTTCTTGTAGAGTGCAACAAAATGGCACCATCATATTTATTTCCTGTACTCGTGAAAATGCACGGAAAAATATGCCTCAACGAAAATCTATGTAGCAGATATTTCAGAAAGATGACTAATTTTGTATAAAAGTATCAGTAGTGCATCTACTCACGTCTGCTCTGTTAAACAGATGAACGTTCTTTTTAGACACATCTTATTGAAACAACAAACATAATAAGAAAGTGCGTTTGGAGTTGCTGCCATGCATCGTCTTTGTACGCAATTTGTCAACGCGCAAAGTCAACATGCATTTTCATACATGGCCTCCCATGGATGATATCACTTAAGGCTCTTCTCGAAAGAGCAGTGGCTGATCTGAATATCAAAGCAGAGTGGGTTTTTTATTTTGTTGTTGTTGTTGTTGCTGTTTGTTTTTATGTATTCTGCACGTGTCGTTACCCAGCGCAGTCTGATCCTGCAGTAGGAGCCTTCTGTTAGGATGCACACAACCTCATCACAGAATTCAAACTGATGCCGCCCATGGGGACCGATATCAAAGACTGCAGTTTCTATTACCAGATTGCATGTTTACGCTGTGCTTCCTGCCCTCTGAGCTGCAGATCAGCATTTGACTGAGGAAAACACCATTCTGTCGCAACCCGCTCTAATTTAGAAACCTAAAACAATAACAGATATCGCCTAATTGCAACGCCTATAATCATGCAGTTAATTCTGTTTTATATGCTGCCTGATGTCAACATCCCCCTCGATGGGACACGAGTATCCAGCTGAGGGTTGGACCCACCGACACTTACTAATTCAGGGTCCCCAGCCATTACTGTTTGCAGCTTAAGCGTTTTATAATCATGCTTTGGATATATATGACGGATATATGTGCTTTTTTTATTAATGCTGGGTGAAGTATCTAGTGCAACACTTTACTGCACCGTCATCTGACAGAAGAAGTGTACCCTGTAGAGCGTTGTTTATGATAGAACTGTGAGCTTAAATCTACTTTGTATGTCTTGTATTTTTACAGCATTTTAAAGGGACTGTTTCAGTTTTACACCTATGGTTCAGTTTATGTGCCATGGGGAGTGTGGAGTATTATATGGCCTTTGAAAACAGCTGTGTAATGTTGTCTGCATCTCTGGAGGAGCTTTATTTAGTGAAAACAAAACACCTGATGGTGTCATCATGGCTGTCTCAGCTTAGACTGCAGGGCTAAAATACAAAAACAGGAAGCCTGCATCATAAGATGGAGAGTGAAGTTGACTTGTACATCTCACTCCCCTGAAAATCTTCCCTCTGCGGTCGTCTTCTTCTAATTCACCTAATAAGGGTTTGCAGAGCTCTACACTCTAAAATAAAAGCATTAAGCTGGCACTGTGATAATGAATAAAACATGGCGGATATAAAATGAAGTAAGGAAAATACAAATGTTTTCATCATATTTTTTTATGTAATTTTTTATTATTATTTTTTAAATGAGCTAAAAAAATTCTTTCTTTCTATAATTAACTCCACCTGTTTTTTGTTTTGTTTTGTTTTGGTTTTTTTTTTGTTGGGGTGGTTGTTTTTTGTTAGTTTTTTTTTTAAATCACAGTCTCAGTCTTCTTTCACATTATATGTACATTTAAATGTATGCTAATATTTAGATTTGCTAAATCATCAGAAGATGTCATGATTTAGCAGATCCTCCGCTGCATCTGCGTGGTGTCGCTGCTTCCTCTGTGACACGATACGAAGAGACAATTGGCAGATTATTTAATGGTCACAATCCAGTGAATCCCCCTGTTTTATTTCAGCAGAACACATGCTATCCATCATCCGTGAATCACAGTCAAATGCATGCTGGAACCATGAAGTGATGTTTTGGAAAACACTTGTTCCATCTCCATCCAGGTTCAGACTGACTTCACATATCTATATTTAGAAAAACTAAAGGCCACATTATATCTAATCTAATCATATGTAATCTGACATACCACAAATACAACAAGCAATTCTGGGAATCATATTATACTCAAAACTATTTCTATCTTTTAAGAAATCAAAAGATATTTACTTTGAGTTGTAAACTACATTAAGATTTGAAAAATTGGCCCATAATCCCAAAAATGCACACAGACAGGAATAAAAAAAAAATAAAAAATACAATGAACAAATGTACAAATGCACACAAGCAATCCCTATATTGGTAGCTCAGCTCAGACAAATGTACTTAGCATTCAGACATGTAATGCTAATGTGCAGGTAAGAAGTATTTCTGGTGACAGCATTTGCATGATGCAAGAAGTAGAAAATTGACAATTTCTCACCGTGAACCACCCATTGTACAGCAGCACTGTGCTCAGATTGACAGGCTTCTCATGCGCTCTGATTCATCCTTCACATTTTACTCCGAGTTACCTCACTGACGGGACTAATGAAATGTGGCCTACGGCCGAGGCACATGAGAGACAAGCTCCTTGGAATGACTACAGACAGCATTTTTACTTGTTGGTGCCATTAACAATGACCTCCATTCATTTTTAAGGTGACTTGGAGAATGAGTGAGTTATTTCAGCGTCAAAACTACACTTGCTGCATATTTAACTCTTATGTCTCATACTGACTTTTCAGTCAAGTTTCAGAGAGTGAAGAACTGCTGTTGATGAAATCCAGTCCGACTTGTTGCGGGAAAAATTATGTGACGAAGAAACGTAACACAAAGCGCACATCAACCAGGACGAGCCATTTCTGTTGTGAGATTGATGGGAGTAAAATTGGCATGCTTCCCCTTAATGTTTCACGAAAATCAATGTCAAAAGAATTTTTAAATGTCTTTTGGGTTTGCTGTGTTGCAACCTTTCGCACTCCTCCCCCGCCCAACTGTACGCCTTTCTATCGCCCCACAGAAACTCATAAAAGCATCATTCTCCTCGTTTTCGTTTTCCCTTTCACAAAAGAACACAAGTAAACATTTGCAATGCGCACCATCCAAATTGTGGTTTAATTTTGTTTAAAGCAATCTGTCCACCCGTCTCAAATCTGCACAGAGCTGCACTTCCTTATCCCGACAGCTGCGAGCTTGATTCGTACCAGCAGCCATGTCATTGATTCCTTTGCCGAGTCATAGCTACAGCATCAATCATATCACCTGTAATGAGACACCTCTGCTTTTACCATTTTCCTGCCTTCACCCACGCCCACCTAGAACAGTCTGTCATTCAAAGAAGTCTGCATTTAAAAGGCATGTGATGAGAGCGGCTGCTTTCATGCCTGAATTACTGATTAGAAGGTCAGTTGAACATTTCCGCTGTTGGCCTATCCATGACATAAGGTACAGCATTCAAGGGTAAATTTACTGAGGGAATATACCTCAGTGAAATGCCTTTTTCAGCTATGAAAGCCGTGTCATTACTTGAGTGCCATGTAGCTGATTACCTGGTAAACCAGTGATGTACTCGAGCAGAGGATAATCTGCATCCTATGTGATTATGGCTCCAAAGTACAAGAAGTACCGTTGTACGAGTTGTACGAGATTTAATGGCAACACAAAGATTTTGGCAGTTTTATCCTCCGACCACAGGATGCCAATTCAAATTTTATTTATATGGGGTTGAGGATAGGACTCAGGGTTTTCTTACACAACTAATTTTGGAATTTCATTTATTTATTTATACACAAATAACCAATTGGAAAAGAAACTGCATGAAATTTTGTATCATCAGCCAAACGTTTAAATGATAGTCAGTGTTTCACTCCGTCTTTCAGCGTGGCCATGACTTACTGTACTGTTGAATGAGCCAGATATTAGAAAGCTCAGAAGAAGGGAGCTGTCGACACCTCGTTTGCAAAAAGAGCGTTACAATGTCTGCAGCAATGATAATCTCACCTTATATCCCAACTCTGATATGAATGTAAAAATTTTAAATAGCAATAGAAGAATAATAAAACTACACTTGATTTGTTAAGACAGATGGCCACTGAAAGAAAAGAAAAAAATACCATAAAGTAGAAAAATGAAGGCAAACTTGATAGAAGCAATTTCATCTAAGATTAGAATTACTGGGGGCGTTGACCTTTTTGCATTTTAATGGGTACAGAAAGTGGATGGATGGACATAACAGAACAGCTGCAGGTTTGAAAAACGTCCACATGTAACTGTCACCTAGACATTAGTCTTTTGCTTTCAAATGCAAAGGAACGAAACTTACATTTAACAAAAAGTTAAATACCAGTAAATACAGCAAAGACTAAATTAAGCTATGTGCTTGGAAGCCACAGCTGGTTCTGGATCATGTAGTTGATCCTAATGCTGCTCGAAAATGAAGGGGGTATACCAATTCATCCACCTGACAATTAGATCAGTCCGCATAATAAGTAGTGAAATCTGGCAGGACAGCGGCTGTACATGTGAAATTAAATGTCATTCTTGGAATTAGAAATTAGCGTGGATTTGTGCATGTGGCACTCACTCTGTTAATTCAAGCAGGGAGAGGTGTCCGCGTCCACGGAAAGAGATGCATTCAAGTGTTTTTGAAGTACTTTCAAAGGAAGGGAAACAAAACTGCAAGAGGAGGGGGGAAAAAATGTAAAAAAGCACAAGATGAAATGGAGGGCTGAAATGTGTCCACACCACCTCCCTTTGAAATGATTCATTCCATTTCTGTTAATTAGCAGCTACACTTGTAAAATAACCTCTGAATCCTGCTGCCGTCTGTAGCTCCCACTGCTTGATACAGGCCCATGAGCAGAGAGCGGATGAGCGTGAGGAAGACAAAGGGAGGGATTAGACGAAGAGATGAGGGCAGTGACAGAGGACATGGGAGATTGGTTTGAAAAAGGAATAGTGTCGGGGGGGGGGGGGGGGACTGATAAAATGAAAGAGACAGAGACAGAAGGACACCGTGGACTACATGAGATCAAGTCTAACGGTCTAATTACGTGTGGCGCTCAGGATGCATTGAGTGTACTGCAGCTTTGTCCATTTGGTGAGCGCATATATAAGGTCAAGAGAGAAGTGGAGGATGCAGAACAATGAGACTTTCAGAGCAAAGACAATGAAATAAGTACACCGTGTGTTTGTTCCTGTTGTTGAGGTCGAGACGTAGCAGAGAGACGCTGAATTCCTCCGAAGCAGATAATGAATCCGCCCAAGAATAATGGTACGGGGACTTGGATGGAAATCTGACTTCTTTAGTCTAATTTAACAAGCAGACAGTGGCCTATAAATTCCTGAAACAGGAGATCAGTGAGTGATAGATGGGGGATTGGTAGAGCAGATCCACTCACAAATTATTTATTGATTAGATATCAGCCACCTGGGTTGAGGCAGTAGGTGTCTTAAAACTGGCCTCAATATGGACACTGGATAAATGGCTCCAGAAGCCAGTCGGACCTTAATGTGCCTGTATGTTTGGAAAATACATAAACTGTGCATACCTCTCATCCTTCATTCCATGTTTGGCCACTGATTTGAAAGCCCCATCAAACCCATAGACCTCATGAATGATTGGTGTTTTAAGTAAGTGTGATTGCTATTAATCGTGAAAGGCTACAAATGGCGTCAGTTGAGTGCATAGCAACCATCTCTGGCTGTGCGTTAATGTTGGATTGAGTTTGAACATGCGGTGCCAGAGTCCACCCCAATCAACTGATACACAATCATTCAAGTCATTTTGGGCTGCGTTAGGCACGGCGGCAGCTATGAAAATTTCCATGTGATGCTGGTCAAGTGCTGCAGCCACATCACTTACTCCAACTAATAAATTGATTTGTGCGTTTACAGTCTGATAGTTATCCACAGTCCATCATTCAAGCTCATCAACAATTAATAACATTCGCTTCCCGACATCCATCACAGCTCAACCTCTCAACTCGGACCAGCTGACTATTTTTGTGCAACTGCAGAACGGCAAGAAAGGCACTTCCTCTTCTCAGCAGGAAACCAGCACCAGTATATACCGTACACATACATCATGTCTTCTGAGGTTGAAAGCACACAAAGTAAGACATCATCAAGGAAACACATGGAACGTGTTCTTTTATCAAATTACTTGTCCCCCGCATTTATCACTGATGAACATTTGCATCACCCCCTGATGTGAACATAAGAGTTTCAACACCATCTGCTCTTTGTTAGATTCCCTATTACCATGTCTGTGTTTCTTTGAAGAGGTCCTTTTAAAGGTATTCAGATATAATGCTAAATAGCTGTTATTGCTGACATCTGAACAAGTTCAGAGGAGAAAAAAAAAAACAATTACAAAAGAAGAGTTTCAGGAGTCCTTATTGGAGGATCCTCCAGGGTCCCGGGACCAAGAGTCTGACCTGTGGCCCCATAAGATCTGAACCTCACCTGCATAATGAAACGTATGAGGGCTGACTCAGCTTAGTAAATAGCTATAACACTATTCTAATCAATGGGTTCAACCTGATGGAACTGGGGAATCTTTGGGCTACACATTATTTTTAAGCATTCAACCGCCACGTGATTTAAGCGGCATTGTTAATATCTGGCTTATGGATGCTAAATGGGGGGAGTTAAAGTAAAATTGAGCCAATTTTATCCAAAAATACATAAATACCTGCAAATGTTATCATTTGAAAGTGTTAATAATGAATTCAAATAGTAAATACTTTAAATAATAAAAACCAGTCATATAAGAAAAATGGCCAAACTGTTAATGGTGCCTTTTTATTACAAAATATCTATGAATATATTTCATTACTATTTTCAGAAGAAATGGTAATGCCAGTGTCTTATAAATACTTACTACTGAAGAATGCAACATACCAGTATGGAATATGTACTTGTTACCATCTTATAAGCATGCATTAGGATGCTTATTCTCATATTCTGGTCTGTAAACAAGGTGATTCTTACACAGCATGGTTTCCAGAGACATGAAGCTTGATAGAGGGCCAGGCCAACCATAACATTGGTAATTGGGACTAGCTGTCATTGTCAGGGTGATTTATGATATAATTAATGAACAATTAGGTAACATATCAGGTTGATCTTCTTTGTTTTGCTCCTATTTGCTTGAAAGGTTTCTTGCCAAATTTACTTGGAAAAGTAAAAAAGTAAAAGTGGAGACGCTGCAAATGCCAAAAGTGAAAATAAGATACAACTATTTTGCATTCTGATATATTTTCTTGTTCAGGACAAAACATTACTCTCATAGCCTAAGTCCCTTTGATATAAAGCTCATTAAAAATGAATTCAAATATTTTCACATGCCTACAAATCATATGTTATATGTGTAGTTAATAGTTCGATAAATAAATCACAGGTTTTACAATGTGCATGTTGTTTCAAACTAATTAAAAGAGCGGCTGCCCTTGGAATGTATCTATTTTGGCCTTTTCAAAGCAAAATAAAATCCCTTTGCGTCTTTGAACCTGTGGTAAGAAGGGATGGAGCTGCATACTTCCACGACTGGGCTTTCTCAGACTTGGCAGACGCAGCTGGAGATAATCAATAAGCTCGCCCACCTCCTCCATGAAGAGGAACTCTGGGCATACCTCAGAACTACTGGTTTAATTTGTCTTATGAGGTTCAGCGAGAGAACTCTTTAAATTACTACTCCTTAATTACTCCTGCTACAACCACTATATAGCATGACCCTCAGGGGAAAAAAAAAAAAAACAAACAAAATATGCAACATGTTGTGTTCCTTACTAATGACCGGATCAGCTCAGGTTTGTTAACCTATGTATCACCAAAACACAAGATCAAATTAAATCCCCACAGCCAGTTGCATGCTCCAGGTTTCCAAGCAAAGTTAGCCTCCACTGAGGGTTTTATCAGATTGAGCTTTCATTCAGGCTTTGTTTATGTTAAATACTGTGTTATTTCCAATTTTAGAGACGAGAGAAAACTAATTAGTTCTAATAAGTGTCCTACCCACAACTGATAAAATTTGCCAGACAAATAAAATGTGGATAAAAAGTAATTGGAAGATCAGCTTTGCTCCCGTTAAGCAGGATTTTCTTTATCCTTTTTTATTTCTGCCCATATTAATAAGGTATCTGTCTTAACCCTGGCAGTCCTGCTGTTTCAAACACAGTTAGGCGACGATAAACATATGCAGGTTCTCTTACGTGTGACAGTCGTTGCCACAATTGTCTGTGGCAGGGCTAAAGATGCCTGTGGATATAACATTAGTGATCTTTGTCTTTTTTCTTCACCATTTCTCACTCCACCACTGCCATAGTCCTCCTCCAACCCTGTTGGGTGAATGTCAGTGCGTGGAAAGATTAATCAGTGGTCACCTGCTGCGGACTGTCAATTGAATGCCTGAGGAAGAGCGATATCAGCATAACATAAATCAATTTTCAGACATATGTCATATTCTATGAACACAACCTGCCCTTGTTTCCTCTTTTGAAAGTGGCTCTGTGTCTTTTTGCTTGCTGTGCGTAAAGATTAGAGTTGGTGTCAGGGCGAACTCTGAAGCACAGTGGCAACCTGGTACTCTAGGCTGCAGGGGATGGATGAGAGGTGTTTGAAAGGGAAACTATCAATACAGAATAAGACACAGCTGGAGACAACAGCTACCCGCCGGCTATTGGCTCATTACAGGAGGAATAAAAAGAAATCTTCAGAATGCATTTGAGTAGTTCTCATCTCAAGGGACCACAGCGATAGATGCACCAAGAGCCTAACAGCACATTAGAGCCACCTTCAGTCCCTTTGTTTTAACACTGTGTAAAAAACTTATACTTGAAAATGTTTTGCATCGGAAGATGTTTTGTATGCCTTTATTGTGGATGAAGCAGAACATAAAGAGTCCTTGCGTTCACAGTTTTTTGTTTTTCTTCCTTAAGGAACTATTCAGAGCGTCAAAATATATTTTACTGAGCTTGCATTTGCTCCAGGAAAAGCCTGAGGATGTGCTGGCGGCGCTTCATCCATGCTTATTAGATGAGTTTCAAAAGTGTAAAACATCCCCTCTGTAGCAGGTTTTCTAAAGAGGTCTGATAGTACACAGTGATTTTGCTTGTCACACTTACTGACCACTACTCATTATAATCCAGCTGTTTTCTATAGAGACCCGCTGGTGAATCAGCCTCCCAAAGGATGCCATAAGGTGTATCATCTATGAGAAGTGTCATCTTATTGAACTGGCTTAGATGTAACCTTGATTCCTGTTTCATTAGGAAAAGTACATTTATATATACATATATTGGATATGTCAAAATCAAACGGTGTGATAATTGGGTGGTAATAGAGTGAGAGGTCCTATTAAACTGGAGGTCATTCACCACTCATGATATGGAATAACTGATGAAGCTTTCATACAAGTTTCAATGTTCGTTTGTTGCAGCCCTATCATTTCTGGTTTCAAGTTATTCAAAGAAATGTTTGAAGGACACACAAGAAGAAATTGGATAAAAGAGGAGTGAAATTGGCCAGGCTGATGCAAGGTTCAGTGCTTGCTTGTCTATACTGGAGAGCTACACAGCTCCCATACATGCCTTCAGCCTTGACAGTCTTATTTAACTGTTGGCGTTTGTGGGGAAAATAAAAAAATCTGGCATTGTCTCAATTAATCTCTGATGGAAAGTGCAAATTGGTATAATATAGCAAGAGAAAATCGGACACACTTCCCTAGTTGCTGTTTGAACTTGAATGACTGTATTGTAGTTTATTAGATGAGCCTACTGAAAGACATCTTAAACATGTATGATGAGGAGGCTGACAAGAGACATTTAGTACTGACAAACTCTGGCAGTTCAGGCTTGTCTTTCCAATGTCATGATTTCATTCTCCATCATCCATATATATGTAGCAAAAGCTGGATTGGTGGCCTGAGACCAGCAATAAAATACATGAATAAGACATAATATTTAACTATTCTCAAACTTTAGAGATGACTTTGATTTTATTAGCCTTGGACAGAAAACTCCCCAAGCTACTTTACAGCAGCTGAATGTAACCAGACTTCAGGCTAAGATAAGATAAACAGATAGCTTCATATTTACTGTACAGATTGGGATTGAGCCTCGCAACTAACTCTAAGCAGGAAAGCGAAACATATTTCCACGACAAAATGTTGCTTTAAAGATCTAAATGAAGAGACAGAAGACTACTGGCATGACAAACTGCAGCTTTGAACTCAAATCTGTTGAACACCATCACTATGTTTACTTTTTGGGGGATTTTGAGATTGGCAAAACTTTTTTTCTTTTTTTAAACCAACTAAATAATATATTAAGATCAAGTAAACAAGGTTTGAGAGGAAATAAATGAATTGCATGATTCCCGTAGTGTTAACATTTAATCATAATTCAAAATGTGGTTAAATGATATTTAGTTAGATTTTTTTTCCCTAAAAACTGTCCAGAGAAGCTAAAGACCTAATACTGTCACGTCATCGTCTCTGACCCCTGTTCAGACTCCAAAACAATATTTAGTTATTACTGAAAATTTTTAAATGAATGAAAATAAACATGTATATACATTTGAATTCTTGAAAGTGATGGTTTGTCTCAAAAATGTCACAATAGAAGATTGCATAACTTCTGCAACTGAAATTTTAAAGAAAACGTAAAATTGTAGGCTTTCATCGTTCCTCTCCCAGTTATGTACTCACACACAGCACAAAGGGCTTCTTGGCATAAAGAGTTTTTCATGTTTGCAGTTGTGTCTCACACACACACACACACACACAAACATTGTGTATTATACATGGGGCTGTCTTGCATACGAGTTGCAGTACAGGACGTTACAGTGCTGAAGTGAACGCGCCACTGAGAGATAAAAGTAAGATATCGCGTCAAGGAGATGTATATTTAATCCAAAGCAATAATGTATTATTAGCCTTATAATGTATTATTTCCTTTTGCCTCTCCCCTCTAGTTTATTTCTACCTCACCCTTTCACACCGGAAAGCTTTGCTATCTGATATTCCAGCTGCAGAGAAAAGTTCCAAGAACTGCGTGATTACCTCACTGAAGTGTATCTAGAAAATGCTGATTTGATATATTTTATTGTTTGTCTGAGCAGTTCCACATTGCATCCATTTCATAGATTTTTATTTTTCCAATTTACGGTCGGTGGGGAAATTACATCAAGGCTTTATCGCAAATCCCATCCTGCTCTCTAACACAGCATGTTAGCGGGACTGTTGAGTTGTTCCTCGATGATGTGATGAATGCCAACATTCAGCTGAACAGGGAGCTGGTGGAGAGTCCTTATTATAGTGCAGAGGAAAAGACAAAGAGAGGGAAGCAAGACAAAGGCTGTGAGCAGAAAATTAAAAAGGGTAAAAGGAAAAGTTAGGTAGAGAAGATGAGGTTAAAAAAAAAAAAGAAGAAATGTGTTACAGTTATGTAAGTATAAAGATGAAGCCTGCCCTCTAATGGGTGATCGAACATGTATTCTTGTCTCCAAATGAATTTTTTTTTTTTTTTTTTTTTTTTCAAATGTAATTACAAACAGACGAAGACAGTAAAGAATACAGGTCAATAATAATAGAGAGACGGAGCTCGGATCAGGCTTTGTGATCTGCTGACTGCGGTAATTGGATAAAACCTTACAATAACAAACTGCCAAGACCAATATGTGCACTCTAAAGTAAATTAAAATTATGTTTGCTGGCATGTGTGTGAAGCAAGAGGGCTTTGAGTGCAATTCAGGATCACCCTCACTCTGCATGTTTGGGGAAAAACTGAATAAACAACTAAATGGCTGTGTTCGGAGATTTGTTCCTTTGTAACCTTGGTGAATTGCCTGAAAAAACGATTTCACCAAGATTGACTCTGCAGAGAGAGATTGGGAGGAAAAAAAAATGTTTTATTATTTTGAGTGAATGAGGGGAACACGGGTGAGGATGGT
This sequence comes from Echeneis naucrates, assembly GCF_900963305.1. Lineage (NCBI taxonomy): Eukaryota > Metazoa > Chordata > Actinopteri > Carangiformes > Echeneidae > Echeneis > Echeneis naucrates. The sequence continues at coordinate 10,826,286 of NC_042527.1, read as the reverse complement.
AAGAAATGGAAAACTCAGAAACGGCAGGATAATATTTCAAACACATCTCGCCTCTTTCACTGTCTTAAAGGAGCACTGCCACGCGCAAATGTTTCAAGACGCCTTTCATTCCCTTTGTTTGTTTTTCCTTTTCTTCTTCCCAGGATTCTTCCCTCCTCCTGGTGACTTAAACCATGGGCTGCATCTCCATCTACACATTTTTTATACAGAACACCATGTTTGATCAGTGTCTCCACAGGAGGTTCCTTTGGCCTCTCCCATGGCTCTTTCTCCAGCCCTGCTGCTTCAGCACACAGCCCACATCAAGGAGCCTTCATCGTAACTCTTCTTGTTCTGTCTGACTTCCAAGCACTTGCCCCCACCTCAATTGCTACCTTTTTGCCGCACACAAGAGCTCTAACGGCCGTAATGATGGGGTATGGTATCAGCCTCTGCCTCTGCTCTACACAGTTTTTCATTTTTTTTTCCACATGTCCAGCCACAACTCCTGAGGTAAAGACTGCAGCTTCCACGCTGAGCTAATGACAAGGACATGGCGTCCTCGTGGTCTTTGTACTCAGTGAAGAACAAGTGTTCAAGGAACAGAAGGTAACGGTGTCTAATCAGCTGGAAATGGAACAATGGCTATGCTATTTCATGCTTTTGATACTATCGTGTGGGAGTCTTGATCGAAAACTGCTCTTTGGTGTGTCTCACTCAAAGACATGTCTAATATCAGGCTTTTGTCTCAGCTGAGGCCCGGCTCAGACTACAGGAGTCTCGTCCAATGTAATCCTGATTCAACCCTTCTGAAACTCTGAGGAGAAAGCAGGCCCCCGACCTCTGTTGGCACCGATGTTCGGACCAGATTACCAGGTAATGTGATCCTTCCACAGATCCCGTCTTAAACCCCACCTAAAACCGCTCAGAAGATCATTGGTGCCACCCCAATAAATATCATTACATTTGGCATTTCGGATTTAAAATCTGTATTACTCCCACTGTGATTGCATCAGTCCAAGAAGAGCTGATGCTCTTTTAAAACAGCAGTAAACAGTCTAGTACGTGAGGCTAAGATCAGCGAGTACACTACTGCTACTGACAGGTATTTAAAAGAAAAGTTCAAATCTCACTGGAGAATGGACAACCTGTGCTGTCTGCATCTCCAACTTCTTTCTCATGCAAATTCATTCATCCAATTGCTTCTTCCTCACTGCCATGTTTGATTATTATAATTATTATTATTATTATTACCAGTTTCCTTTTAGTTTTCAGCTGCTTTCCCATACAATCACGTCATGACATCCCATGAAGTGGTGCATTACTCCCTGATTGATCCCCCTGGCAAGACATTCTTAATAACTCCTGTGGTGTGTGATGTGCTATTATTTTCAATCTTGTGTGTGTATGTTTGAGATTAGAGAGACGATTGGCTAATCTGCTAAAATTTACCTCAAAATCAATGAGGATTTTAAAACTCCCGTAGTCTGAGCCAGGCCAGACTGATAACTGTGTTTGGAGAAAAATAGAAAGACTTTCGATACGTGTAGCAAAATGCGTTTGATTTCTCTACTGTGCTTGCAGAACTCTTTATCAAAGTCAGACGTTTCTGATTGTGACTTTGTACAAATCAGAAACACTATGATTAGAACTGTTAAATTGTGTTCTTAAAGATGAAATTGAATGAATAAATTGTTATCATTCAAAGTAGTCTGCCCCTCACGGTAATATAGTAAATATCTCCTGGTATATTTTAAGGCCATCTTAAACTCCATCACCAAGCCACTGTAGTCACAGATTTTCCTTTATTATAATTCCAAGGAAATTCTGTGTCATATTCTAATATGCAATTTTTCTATTGGATCTCCGTAACATTAAGTCATTAAACCAAGTAGACAGAGAATCTGGATGCCTTGGCTCCTTTCAATGCTGCGGGCTGGCACTAAATATTTTATAGTCCACACTGTATCTGCTATCTGTCAAAACATTGAGACATTGACCATCGAAGTGAAAATGCAACTGTAATGTAACTGCTCTTATCCAGTTTTGATGTATAAAACATACACACTTAATTATAATAATAATAATTATTATTATTGTAATAACTTTCTTCTGCTTGACCCCTGTATTAAAAACAGCATGAGGCTATTGGGGGGGGGGGGGTGTACAGTCTGCACTGCCTCTTCCAGCGTCCATGTCATGTGTGGTACTGCCTGGGACCACAGTCCTATCAGACAGATGGAGGGCTGTTTGAGGAGCAGAGAGAGGCCGCCCCCCCACCCTTGCCAGTAAATACTGGCAGCTCTTGGATTTAATTACATTCACAGTATGGTAAACGAAACAGTGCTACAGGCCCCAGAACAGCCCTGCTCTGAAGCCAAAACATTTAGTAAGGGCATTTCCTTCCACAACAGCCACCGTAGAGAAGACTAATCAAGGGTTGCACGTGGATGGAAAGAAAGATGCTCAAATATCGCAGCGTTATGTAGTCTGTATTTAAGGGCTGTAACGTGCTGAAATAAAACATTAAAAAAAAAATATATATATATATGAAGTGCTGTTAGAACTGACCTGTGCTGCTTTTCCTAAGAACTGTGCCATTTTCAGTTGTCTAATTTCAGATAAAAAAAAAAAAACAAACCACTGAATTAACATTTTATGACCTTCCTATAATAAACTATGCAATGTATGTTATATAATATACGATCATATGTTTAATATGAAATATTGGCTTCTAACTATTAACTAATGAGGTGAAGGACGTTGTATCTCCCTATCTTTCTGCATGGGTAAAAGTGTGTGTCTGTGCGCACGTAGCTGTATCTATGCTGTACTAAAACCTGAGATGAAACATTGCCTGGTACATCACTATAAATCAGTCTGGAGCAGAATTGCATATCTGAGACTGATCACAGCAGATCACACAGAAAATCTGTGTCGCTCTGCTTTTGACTAAAGATCAATGAGTGAGTCGGGAAGGCAGAAATACCTAGTTGAGTTACTGTGCTCCCTCAAATTGAGCAAAAAGTGAAGTTCAGCACGGGTTATTTTCACCATGCCCCGTGACTTTATGCTCCAGTGGCAGAGCACTCTCATCATGTGCTGTTAGTATACACCCTGCCCTTACCCCTGTGCGACCCTGACTCTGCTCAGCAAGCTCACACCCAGACAAATTGCTGTGTCTCCAAGCTGTTCCCTTCTCTGCACCAAACATTTCCTCTTATTTCTACTGTATTCCCTGAAGAGATGTCCGACTGTCTGCTAAGACCAGTGCAGCAGCAGCTTTCCGCTGGCAGGGTCATTGGCCAGGTTCCCATGAAGGTCACAGCTATCAGATCATTACATGGAGAGGATTGGATCGTGGTTTACATTGCCGCCAAACCAACCACTTCATCGTCGCTGGGGAAGATGTGGAGGGTGGCACGTGGAGCATCTCCATCATTGACTGTTCGGGAAGTGGAAATGTTGGAGAAACAAAAAAAATAAATAAATAAAAAAAAACAAAAGCAGCAGCCTCCCACTGGCTTCATGGTGAGCTGACCCGTGTGTTTTTGGCAGAGGAGAATCAGAGCCTTATCTGATTAGGAAGGGGAAACCGGAGCAGAGCCCTTGAAAGCCTAATTGATTAGATCGTTTTTTGTTTTTTTGTCCCCCCCCCATTGCTCACCTCTCTGCACAGCTCCTCTTAAATAAAGTGAGAGGAATACAAATGTGGCCAATGCAGGACTACACACCTGTCACCTTGCCAATTTCTTTATTTATTTATTTCGAGCAGCCAATTTAAACCCTGTGCTCCACCACTAACAAGCTCAATCGTTGGCAAAACATTCACGCTGAATTTCTAAACTTTTTGCTTTCTTTTTGTTAGAAAGTAAAAAAGCCACATAAAGCATTTACTGCAGAAATAACTTTGGAAAAGAAAAAAAAAAATGGTCCAAGGTTTTTTTTTGGTTTTTTTTGGCATTAAAATTCTAAATGAATCTGTTATATTTTAATGGAATAGCTTCAAGAGACAGGCAATTCGAGGCCGGCTCGGTTGAAGTTGGGTTTTTTTTTTTCGTAGTGGAGGACATTGATTCTGGCCAGACGGAAATGTTGAGAGCAGCAGCTACAGAAGAGTTAGCTAAATCAGCTGTGCTCACATGGCTGTACAGAAGTGAATGAGCCAGCAGCTTATCAGGACAAACAGACAGCATATTTTTAATGAATAATTAAAGCTAGTCAACACCGAGGAACACTGGCATGCATCCTCAGCTATTCTGCTGATGTCATTGCACACTTTGGCAAAGTTGGCACTTGAGCAAAAACATATACACTGGTTGGAAGTTTACTGGATGGTAGTTGTCATCATCAGGGTTCTGCTGACATGACCTGAAAGAATATTTGGAGGTGATTTGAACATTTATTTTAAGTAAATACAGTTAATGCTCAATTCGAGCACCCAAATACATTTTTCTTGTTGCTCCCAATGATGCTCAATAGGAAAGCCTGTTGGCTCAGAAAAGTCCACCATTTTCTGTTTTCTGCAATAAACAGGATTGGATTTCATCAATACAATGACTTGACAAACTTTAGTATATCTGAGACATAACTCATTCAACCTGTGTCCAGTCATCATGAATGTTGGTGCATACACCTTTTCAGTCTGTGATTGGAAATGGATTTACCAAACCTATAGGCGGCACCACAAATGCCACAAACAGGAAGTGAAAACACTTGGGACAGAAGTTCACCAGAGTTGGTCTTCATGCTGTGGGGGCAGGTGTCGTACTGATTGGCACAACTCAAGATACCTTGCAGCAAACCTGATTAAACTCACTGGAGCTTAGAACCTCCGTAATTGCTGCTCACGGCTATAATTTCCTATTTAATTTGGAGGCTTCACAATTCTTGACTATGCAGTACATCTGTGTGTATAGTACTTCTTCTGACGGTGTGTTCTTCATGTTTCCTAAGACGTCATTGTGCCTCATTTAACAACTGAGCAGAAGAGGTTTGGGAAGAAAGTCACAAAATGCCACTCAGCATGAAATATCAGATGAATGAGACAATGGAGTCACGAGGAAATAATTCATATTTATGTACTAACTACTACTTTACTTTTAAAAATGTTCCTGCTGTTACACTACGTGTTAAGAATTAACGTCTATGTAAACTGACCCAGAAATCATTATAAAGTGAAACAAATGCATTACATAATGCAGGATTGTACTGATTATAGTAGTTATTCAGCCTCTGAATCACAGTAATTTGTATTAGAAAGAATGCAAATGTTCCTTCTTTTCATCAGTGACTGCGTTAATCAATATTTATTACTGTCCTTTTCTTTCCCTCAGATCTTTACCTTGACCTGTAAACACCTCAAACTCATAAATCATAAATTTGTCAGATTTGTTGTCAAGATCCGTACCTAATTTCTTATGAACAATGTCAGAATCACACAGCGTTAAAGGGAGTGAAGCATTTCTGAATCCCTTTCATCAGATCTACATTGGGAATTAATGACCTATGCTGCATTCCTCTACTAAGTTTGGTCCAAACCAGCTCAATAAATTTTTGTAGAATCACGTTGACAAACACACAAAAACAAAATAAAATGGCAGTTAGAGAAGCTAGAGGTCCTCCAAGACCAATGTCAAACAACATGCATCAAGTTTCAAAGGAAAAATGTAAAAAGAAAAAAAAAAACCATATATAATTCATCTCTGCAGTGCTGGCCTAAATATATCAGTATGTTCTACTTGGTAACTTCTGTATTTCTTCATGACACATTTGGAAGCAATTTGTTTGGTTTGTTTTTAAATTAATCTCCAAAAAGACTCCTAAAAAGATCTTCGAAAATATATCATTAATTATTAACAAATACAATTTTCCATCCCTGTTGTTTGCACTCCAAAACAATCATTTTATTTCTGGCTCTCTGACTGGGTGTTGACTCTCGTCTCCCTGGCCTTTGGCTTCTTCCTGCGCTCTGAATGCCAATATTTCAGCATTGTTTTTTCAGTCCACAAAGCATCCCACTGAGCGGGAAGGTGACCATCCCTTGTGCCTTGTAAGAGTGTGTGCGTGTGTGTCGACGTGTGTGAGAGAGCACAGACATGGTGCAAGTGTAAAGTGTGAAGTGTGAAGGATTGTGGTGCTGTAATTTCATTTTCGGTTTGTGAAATGGCTCAGAAAGATGAAAGATTTCAAAAAGAGATAAGAACAAATCTGCATAGTTCTCTAGGAAGATTTAAAAGAGATTAACTGAAAGAGATCAGTGACTGGCAGTTATATTTTTGAGGTTATCTTTTTCCTATCCTATATATTTGAAAATATCTAACCTTCACCTAAAATGTCCCCAATGAACAGTTTGTCAATAGACAGAGGACTCGGGGGAATTGCATTCATAAATGTGATATGTCGTTTTGTATCTGACTCCTATCTAGATGCAGGAAAATTCTTTACCTGCATTTCTCATTGAATACGAGAAAGCAGCTATGAACAACTTCAGCCATATTGTAAAAACAGTGATCCGTCCTTGTTTTTTATTCTCCAAAGGGGCCACGTCAAACCTGGCTGAAGGAAAAATCAATAACATGTAAGGGCTCTGCACTCCAATACAAAGGCTTTTGAATCCAATCAATTTTGTCCAGGACTGTGACAATAGCAAAGAAGACAAAAAGAGGCCGTCTGTTTCATTTACCAAAGGAGAACGGTAATGAAAAATAAATTAAAATAAACAGAAATAAATAAATTATATTTCAATTTGATTGACCACAGGTGAGTGGGACTTCTTCAATTCTAAACATTAAAATTCATGGAATGACTCACCTCACTACCTCAACATGCAAATCCTCAAATTGATAAACGTAATTTGTATTCTGAGCATTTATGCACAATAAAACTAATTTTAGACATAGCCCAACACTTCTTTCATGCATGATATCGAAAAACAAAAGTGCTCTACTGTTTTCACCTCGTATCAATAGCATGGCGTTTCCACCAGCTAAATCTCACAGCATTACCAACAAAAACCTTTAATACTGATGGCGCAGAAATTATGTCTAGTTCCAATGTCACACAGTGATTTCGATATAATGGCAAGTCCACTTTCGACGTCGTCTTCCGTTTAATTTGCAATATATATACAAAGCCCCCTGCAGCACATTTATCTGTGCTTGTGCAGCTGATAGTGGGACTTCATTACTCTCTACAGATGCTCACCGTCTTTCTCTTTAGCCAGTCAGCAAACACAGGGCTACAAGCTAATCTTATCATCATTACATTATGTATTTGTGCTGCTGAGATTACCTAGCTTGTGGAGGATATCTCTGAGTGAAGTAAACACTTCTTAGGTGCAGAAATACATGTATTTAGAGGCGGAAGACAACACACCCCCCCCCCCCCCCCCCCTTTCCAAACACAGACACGCACACAATTGTCTGCCAAAGCCATTTAATGTAATATATATGAGGTAGAGCTATTCACACAGCATGGACTGTGACATTGTGTTGGGGAACATTGAGTTCACACAGTTGATACACTAATATCACTCCCCTCAGTGCACTGGGCCAAATGCAATGAATGCATAAAAGAGAGTCTCAGTGCAAATCAGAGACCTCCGGTATTTCACTAAGACACTGGAGCGGAAACCTAAAACTTCATTATATATACACAAACCACCGCCATTTACTTTGAATTTGTGTATGCACATTTCATTACCGAATGCCGGGTTTTCACCTTTACATTTTTTGGCACTAACAGACAACAGAGGGTCACATAGTTGTAGGCATACTGGTGGTGCGCAAAGCAAGAACCATCCAAGAACCATACATCACTCCTGCCAAGGTCATGGCTCAGAGAAACTATTATTGACTGTTTTGGAAAAAGGGAGTGCATTTTTGACGTATTCATCCACATGTGACGTTTTGTGTTTCTATCACAATGTCAAGGGCTTCCTCCTTTGTATAGTCATAATTCAGTCGGCCCTTCGAGCTCACAATCAAGTAGACTTCATAAAGGCCAATACCAGACATCTTCTTCTTCGTCATCTTGATTGAAAGTGATCACAGAAATACTTGGCAAACATGGATAAAAGAGAAATCTTCGGACTTAATGCTGTCACGTTGTGTGGCATTACTGCAGGTTGCCAATAAGGTTGATTTGCAGAAATAGTTACAGTTTCTCTGCAGAAACACATTCATGGAAAAGGACAACAACAACATATTGCTTGTGTAATCAAGTGTTCTCTCAGCATAATATGCAAACATGGCCCACAGTAACCTACTTTTATGGGTGAAGGGCAGATTTTCTCAGGCTCCAGGTGTTAATGTGATAATGCCTGAATGTCTGTCAGTCACTCCCCTTGTACTGGGGGGGCATGCTTTTTACAAGGCTGTATTATCCCCACCATAATGCTCTTCCACAAAGGACTCACACTGCCATGCTATAGCATTGTAAGGGAGAAAATTACAGGCTGCACTCCAGTCCTATGTAACAACTTTATTCAGCTGTCCATGGTGCACCCCACCTGGTTCTCAAACAATGGTTACAGCAGATGGATTCAATTGAGCCAATGCAACAGCATGGAGAACACAATGTACTGCGGCAAGGGTGGTGGATAAATGATAGGAGCAATCTGTGCAGCACCAATAGCACTCTGCAAGTCTCTTTCATCCAGTGATGACACACACTGATAAACTCAGAGTGGTGATGGACTATACTATAAACAGTATGATGGACACAGTTGATCGGGCAATGAGAAAATTAATTTATCGAGCAACATGAACTCCGTCTTGAGCACGAATGTTTGAAAAACGTGAAATAGTAAGAAGATCAGCGGAATCCAGACCTCAGAAAACATGTCATGAAGCCTGCCTGATAGAAGCAGAGGAAAAGGACAAACAAGATGTCCATCAAAGTCTGGCTGGTAATGATTTTTTATCAATGTCAAAATTTAATTCATGAGAAATAAATGTCCTCCAACAGTTTCAGGCTTCAAAACCAACTTAAATATCAGACAAAAGGTAACAGATGTTGGTTTTCATTTTGTCACTGCTGAAAGCTGATGGCCGGCTTTGATGACCTTTTAGTTTGCATTTTCTGTGGCTCAGCTTTTATTTTCCAAAAGTTATTTAGGCAGTCTTGGGATTGGGGTATGCAATACAAGTCAAAGTATAAAGCAGTAAATTAAAGGTCCTTTTGCGCTCCTCAAAGAAATTACGGCTGGTTTGAAGATGTAATGGTTTACAGCAAAGCTATTGTAGATAACACAAATTCACAGAGCATTCAGAGTCAGAGCCCTGACTTCACTCTATTATTGGCCTAGGGACACACAAAAAAAAGCAAGTGGTGTGCTTGTTATGACTGAGAATTAGACTCATACACATGCAGTGACGGTGTATGGCAGGGCACTGGAATCAGCTCTGTTTGGTGGAAACAACTGCTGTCCTCCTCATACCCTTTAGCCTACAGCAACCAAAGTATTCTTTTCTGCGTCTAGATGTTCTAGTCCAGATATTGCGGCCTTGCAATATTTTTGGGTGGGTCCTTTTTAAAGTCTCTGCCTTTGGGCTAAATGATGAAATCCTCGTGTGAGAGTGAGAACCGGGACCAGACGGGGAAAAACTGAGCACACTTTCATGTAGCATTTTTGAATGCGAGCCGACAAATCATCGGCACCAAGACGCTTAAACCAACAAAACTAAGCTGTACATCTAAACCTAACTACACACACCTGACAATTTCAGGGGTGCGGTCAAAAAAAAGAGAAAAGAAAAAAAAGAAGCAGTATACCACAGAGCTGTTATAAACGTGATCGGTACAGTTAGTCAGCAACAGTATGCATCACATAAAGTAGGACTAGTGCTGGGAACGCTGCCTGTGTGACGGCTGCCGTCGCTGACCTGCTGTGGAGAATCATGCGCGTTTTCACACCGGCTGTGTTGCTGTTCCTGCCAACTCTGTATCTCTATATTGAGTTTGCAGGATACTTGCATGTTGGATTTCTCATCATCTCCTTTCTTTTATGATTCACATTTTTCGGAAACATGGCCCTAAAATGTCATTGTCTCAAAATGCAGCTGCTTTTTGTTCAAGAATATTTTATTTAATCTACCAAATTGCCACTTATTCAACAAATTCTGATTTTAGACATAGAGAGCTTTGGTGGAAGCAGATATGACTTCAACAAGTCCATTCTCTGTCTATTTTACAGGGAACCGTACCTCATATATGATAAGATGCTTAATCTCTAAGACTTGTAACAGAGCCATGAAGCACATGTTGGCTCTAGAACAAGATATTCAACAGCTGCCACACACAACATGCACACTACACATACTGATTGCTGCGAAGTGATTCTAGCATTTCTATAACTTTTTTTTTTACCTCTTATCTCTCTACATTTCACATTCCTTGCAGAAGCATGTTGCTAACATTTAGAACAATTACTATGTTGTTCCTTCGATATTGCCCATTTTTTTTATCTTCCTCTTCTTCAGCTTTGGTTTCATCAGGGCACCCCCTGTCTTTTAATATACTGTCCCATTGTGCCGGAACCACAACTCACTGCCAGACTGCAGACAGCAACATGGCACAAAATAAGGCCAACGCACAAACACCATTCTGCAGGATGTAGCTGAAAAGGCAGTCAGCTGTAACACGTTCAGCTGGACTGCTCAAAGTTCAGCTGTCTGTTTAGATGCAAAATTATACGGTCATTTATCGCCAGTGACACTGCTATCAAAACATCGTCTGCCTTTCACTTCTGTACTACATATGCTAACAAATATGAAAAATATGCATCATGATCATGGACTGCAAGAAGCAATGATATTCCTGTAAGCCGTTCCATTGCTGGGGACTGAACTGCATCATTGTAAATTTAAAATGGACTGCACCTATAGAACGCTTATTAGTCTTGCAGACCACTGAAGATCCTTTACAATACATGGAACAAGTCAAGTGGCGCACACATTCACAAATGCCCCCCATAGAAACACTCGGTTCATTATTTCTTCCCAAGAATACTTGATTGGAATGGAGGAGCCTGAGATCAAATCACCAACCCTCTGATTAGCGGGTGGCCTGTTCTACCTCCTGAATTGGAGCTGCTGCTGGCAAATGAATTCCAATACAGCTAGCAATTACTAGATTTTGCCTATCTTTTGGTATGCAACCACTTGAAAAAGGCCAAATGCCGGATGCTAGTTAAGACACGCAACCAACAGCAGCAAAACATTTTTCATGAATGTCAAGCTGCCGTGTCGCACGTCTCTGTATTAACAAACAGGTGTGAATGGAGGGAAGAATTGCGAGAAGTGCGTACTATGAATAAAAATCACAACATATCCCTCAACAGTGACCCCACGCCATGTGTCATGAAACCTATCCGCACCTATGCATGTAAGTGAATTGAAAAACGCCCACCTCTTGCTCCGTCATTCACCTGGGGCTCTTCTATTTCTGTATGCCACTGCCATAAAAACCGCTCTTCTGACTTGCTGAAAGTGACTTTCAGTGCCTAACCATGTAGGCCATGATAATGTTGGCCATTTTCATAGGGGGGAGTGAGAGGTACTCGGCTTTTTCAATAAACCTCCGGTGATGTGTTTTGTAATGCATTGGTTATACTTCACAGTAAAAACCCATTCTGTTCCTTCGCCAGCCGCTGCACTTCTCCCTAAATTGCCTTTTCTCCAACTGCCATTCGTTATGCTTTCCACTCTGCTGCACAGATATCATTTATATATTTTATGAAACAACAACCCCGTCAAAACAAAACAAGCGCACCCTGTACCCAGCTACAGACTGACAGATGGATGGACGGACACACTGACAGACGCACGGAGGAATATATGATGGATGAGCAAAGTCATTGTTGGACTGGCTAACAGGGATAAAGGAATGGGAGAGTGAACATATCGTTGGCAAGAGGTAACAAATTAACATTCATTGGGTTTGTGTATTAGCCAAATACTTCACTAAGCAAGATGGCGGAAGAGGAAAAAATGGAGTGGAAAAAGAAGTGGTCCCGTATTAGTGATTCCCCATTATGTGAAACTCAATTTTCTCTCCTGCTTCTCTTTTATCTGCTGCCATTACAGAGACTGTGTTTGTCTGGTGGCAGGGAAATAGGCCTGCTTTGTTTAGACTAGTGTCAGCTATAATGAAAAAGCACCATCAAGTCAGAATGGGGGCTCTGTGTAGTGTCTATAGTGACATTCAGCAGATAATAACTATTGATTGCTATCCAGAGACAAGAAAAAAGACAGAGTGGAAGAAAGAGCAAAGGAAGACAGACGGGAAAAGTACTGCTGGGGATTAGATATCTGTTTTATTCCCTCTTTCACCAATTATATCTTAGCAGTGAAATAAAACAGCTATTAAAAAGAAAACCATGCAATAAAACAACTTAGATTATGGAGGAAACATTATTCACACTCCTCTAGACGATGATCAGGGCGCCATTTTAGACTGTTTTATTCCAAAAGCCTCAGGGTAGAAAAACTTGAATTTCTCCAGGTATGAATGTACACCCTCAGCTTTAAGACCAGTTCCACGTATTTTTTCAGCCCTCCATTTGTCTGTGTTCCAACCTCTGCCCTGTATTTTAAGAGCTGTCAGATTCCTGCTGAGTCGCACACAGCTATCGCTAAAACTCCACTTAATATTTCATACCTTGCAATAAAAAAAAAAAAAGATAGGCGGCGTTTGCATCTTCTACTGCCTTTGACTGGCCAAATCCTTTCAGCAACAGTGAAAGCCACATAAAAGGCTCATTGCCTTATACAAGGATGATGCTCCTATAAGTCTCCCTCAGAGGCGGACTCTTTGGCTATGCAACTCATCGACCTAACTCTAGGCACTAAAAGCACAACACCCTCCTTTGCTGTTTTTCCCCATAATGAATGTTTGTAGCCATTGATTTTCCATTCTTACAGCCCCCTGCTCCTCTGCATTGATCCTGCTGGTTTTCATATGTAGATACATGGTGAGGGTATGACGTGTTAAAACGGGTACGACGGTTGGTTCTCGGTCGGTCGCGAGGATTTGCAGGCAGTTCACGTCGGTTTGGGCTTCACACCTCTTTAAATCAGCAGCAACTGTAATCAAGTCATTTTGAGCAATGGTTCAGTTAAATGCATGCAGTAGGCTGTCTGTGATTGATTAACTGGGTTTATAGAAGTGACTTTCTCATCAGAATTTTCATTTTTCATCAGTGTCTTTTATTATGATGAGTGTAGGTGTTTAACAACACATTACCTCAAATGCTTTCAGAAAAACATTTCTTCATTTCAATAAAACTGTTTTGCTCAAGCTTGTTTTGTATTCATAAATATTTTAGCTGGGTGACACAGACGCTTTAGGTGATTTTGAGCATGTATCTGCATGTGTTTAAAGCTATTTCACTGAGCCTTAAAGTCCAGACACAAAATCCTGCAGATAATATTTAATCAGCTGGTGCTCTACCTGACATGTCCACCATGAAATGCACCGCGTGTCCTTGCTTTTGATTAAAGTCGGATGAAAGCCAATGGACTGAAAAGTGAAATAGTAGAGGAGACCATTTACACATTTATGCTTTCTTTTCTTGAACATAGATGACATGGGCGCAAAATTGTCTCTTGTGCACTTGCAGATTTACCATTTTGATCTTCATTGTTTCTTTTTTGCGTGTTGTCACACAATGTACCACGCTGTCTGGTCTGCGTTAGTGTTCTGTAACTTCTAGAAAAAAAAAAAATGTCTCGACAACCATTTTCAGGACATGGTGTGTGCTTTAGCCCCAATCAGTCTCATTAAGTTTTCACTTCCCCGTTACAGACGGAGACACTGAAACGTCCCATTAGCTGGTTTCAACAATTTATAACATGACAAAAGTTTCAGATCTCGCTCGATCTCTGAATCTGCAGTAGAAATCTCACACGTGTGGCCAGTTGCACTGCATTTGTTATCTTGCTGCATCACCACAGCCACAGGCCACGTCTCAGCTTTGATCACTATCTGTTACAGACAGGTTTGGCTAAATATCATTGCCCTGGAGAAGTCGAAAAGAGTAACTCCTCATCACATGAGCCGATCTCACTCCCAACCATCTGTGTGACCTCCTCTGGGGATGCAACTCAGTGACTCGATCATATTGGGCGGACCGAATCCAGTTTCAGTCCCACATCCCGGTGGCATGAAGATGTAGCAGTTTTATCTTCATCCCCTAATTCAGCATCCAAGTATCAGCATTCAGTGGCAGACAGACAGATAATTCATCAATGCGCCTTCGCCTCCGTTATCATCCAACAGAAGCTCAGACTCATGCTTACTGCCAGTGCACTTCCTGACTGTAACTCCAGCCTGAGCTGGTCCATTTACCCTGGGCTGTCTTTGACCACACATGACAGGATATGTGTTGCAGGGAAAGCTACTGCTTGTTGTGTTGCCAATGAATAATGGACTGAATCATTTAAACTTAAGTCACCAAATGACAGTTTCCACATTATCACAGATGAATGCAAAACGACAACAGGATTCGGCCAAATATACATGTATTTTCTCTCCTTCTGCTGTCAGACTCCCCCCAATTTCTCTCCCTCCCTTCTTTCGCTCTCAAACCCAACTGATCCAAGCAGATGGATACCCTGAGCCTGGTTCTGCCCAAGGTCTCCGTTTCTTAAAGGAAGTTTTCCTGATTGGTTGCTAATGGAAGATTTGTTAGGTCTTTTAAAATAATTTCAGAAATACATTTTTGTAGACTAGAATTAGTGCCTTGACGTAACTATGTTGTGATTTTAATTAAAATGTTTTCAGCGTGTTTTTGAATCTGCAGCACACAAAAAGTTGATTTTCTAAGTAAATCCCCTTGGCACGATTCAGTAAACTGAATTTTCATTACCTAATATTGCACGTTTATGCCACACAGTTGTGAATGGCAGCAGCAGCAGGACCGGATCCCAGTGGCCTACTTATCAGTTCCCTCCCGCCCAGGTGTCTGGCCCTGGGCCAAGGTCATACAAACAGGCCGCCTGCCCTTCTGCTGGACCACTACGAGTCATCGCAGGGTTCAGCAGGGGCAGAGCGCTTGTTAAGGGGCCTTCTGTCAGAGCCTGAGAGTGGAAATTATTCTTTTTCAATTCTCTTCTGCAAACACTGATCAAACACAAAAAGACTGGGTGGTGTTGAAAAGATGCTCTGGTGGTCCTTTGTCACAGCAAATCCTTGGCAAAATGTTTTTTTTCCTGAGGTGGACACCGACCTGTCCCTGTGGCTTAAAGAGAAGGGTCCCTCCCTGTATTTTCGAGTTGGCCTTTTCTCCAGTCTAGAGCTGGTGACATAAAAATCAGGCTGTCGATCCAAACACGAGGCAGGGACCAGCATGAGCACAGCTACTTGGCAAGAAAGAAAAGTGTGAGCTGAGAAGCTGCCAGAGTTGGAGCTTCCTGGAGCTAATGCAGTCCACTTGTGTTCCGATGCTGAGAATACATCACCTACCGTGACTTATAGGGCAGCGTTTTCATGAATTCACTGCATTCAATGCAAATCCACGTTGGCAATGCGGTGCCCAGGCACACAGAGCATGTCAACTGAATTTTGTTAATCGTATTGCCAGAGGCACGTTGTGCAATTTTGGCACAATCTAAAATGAGGTGCAATTAGGTGGAAATAATAGTTCGCAAGGAATAGCAACACCATGTACTAATAAAATAACCTCACCCCTAAAATCCGTCTACTCTGGGACATTGCTCGGGTTTTTTCCAGAACAGAGGCGAAAGCTCGTGAAGAAGACACAAGATCAACATGGCTGAATGTACAACGATAAATGTACATTGGCTTAAGAAAGAGGAAACATCACGATATTCTGGTCCATTGAGAATGAAAGTCATGAGTCATGAAAAAAAAAAAAAAAAATCATAATTATATATTGGATAAATAATCGAACAGAACCAGTGGCAGTCCACAGAGGCAGGAGGGCGTCCGCAAGATGAGACCGCCCTCACAATTCACACTTAGCATGTCTTGGTGCACACTGACAGCTTTATGTTGGATGACAGCACGCCGCATGTTTTCAACAAATCTGATATCATGCTGATTTAATCAGAGAAGCTGGAAGACATTTCCAAATACACGCATGCACACAAACTCTGCCGCATTTTCACTCGAGCACTTCCTCTCTTTTTTTTCCCCTCTTTCTGTTTTTCCTTTTCAGTTCCTGATTACATCTGGTTTCTCTATCATTATGGCTGCACAACTTATTGCAATATAATCAGCACGGCCACATGCTATGTCCAAATTGCACAAGCTGCAAAAATTGAAAAATAAAAATTAAATAAATAATCACAGATGCTGGAATTTCTTTGATAAATGTGTCACAACCCTGTTGTGCAGAGAGAGATTCGCCAGCCTTCTTATCAACAAGCCCCTAAGAAGGGGGAGGGAATAAAAGTACACAAGCATCATAATTTTAAAGGTTTTTTTTCCCCTTTGATGAAATACAAATTAATTTAAACTAAAATCCAGAGTCAAATCATGTCTGCCAAATATCTGCCAAAATAACCGCAACATGACATTTGCGTATTGTGCAGCTTTATTTACTATCCACTTCCTGTATTTATTTCCTTTATGTAGAAATAAAGGGAGCAAAGACTTGAAGATCTTGTCAACCGACATTGTTCAGAGCTGAAAAAAAGTTTATTTTGTTTTTTTAGCACATATGCTATCTAAATTTAATGTCTGCCGAGCAATTTGAAAGAGATAAATAATCTGTAGCTCGATAATTGTTAACCTTTGCCATACTGATTCAGCTCTGTATAGGCAAAGGTAATTGGAAAAAAAAACTGCAGGAATAGTTGGATCTGTACACAATCTAAATAAGCTACAGTTTATCATCCTTCGCAAGCAAGCTTATCATCGATAAGCACTAAAGATACCCCTCTGCACAACAGAGAAAATCATGTTCCAGTTATGGGAAGGAAATGTGCAGGCTGTTTATGCCGTAACATAAAGAACTGCTAATCTTGCACTGTCATGTCCATGTTTTAAGTCCAATTTCATTCCTCTACACTCCAATTTAAAAATCCTACGTATAGCAATCCAAAACACAACCGGTATATAATCATACTGCCATCAAATCACTGATAGATTGTGGATTTTCCATTTTGACAGTCTAATTTGAAAACCCAAAATGGGCTTTTGGAATAAATTTTACAAAGATTTTAACTCATATCAAAGTGAAAATTGTAAGTTTTTACTTTTTATTTTCCCAGAAAATTATTGAAATTCAGAGGCAAACCATTTTATTGAGAGGAACTATATGAACATTAAAAATACACAAAAAAAATGTTGGCTTTTCCCCTTTGATATACTATAATTCCATTACAAATACAATCTGTTCAATGCTTTAACTTTAATATTTAATTACCACTCATTAAGTCCAATTTCCATTACTATATTTAATTAATATACCGCACTGCTGCTGTTGCAGAGAATATTTCTGACACAATTTGGACACATCCCAGCCCAGCACACATTCCCTTCTTGCCCTCCTAAGCACATATTGCCCTGGAGGGTGGATATAAAATGGAAGAGAGATTGGGTGATACATACAATTTTGATGAAAATCAGTGGGGTGCAGGCAACAGTGTTTAGCTGTCACCCAGCGTACCAGTAGGGAGAGAGGAGAAAATATAAAGAGGCCGCAGAGGGAGGGAAGGTAATGTTCTATTCACACATGTGGAAGCAAAAGGGGATCTGGACAGCTGCAAGGACACTTTTTAAAGATCATCCACCTATACTGTCCGCATAAAGTGCTGCCTTTTACACTCTTTCTACAAACAGCGTTCTAATACTTTGAAGGAGAAAATTTTGGTTTTTGCATCTTTCCTCCTCTCAATATTCAACTGTGTAACTCAGTCATCTTACTTATCAAATGATTTCTGAGAAGTAACAATGGCATTGTGCTTCTTGAAAATAGCATAGCCATACCACATAACTGGACAAATCGTGTCATGTTGTGTGAATATAAAAACACGTCAACCTACAGCAGTGTGTCATAGTGATACAACTGCATTAATCAAGTTTGGACACACACAAAAAAAAAAAAAACTTTTTTTGCACCTATTCATTGTTGGCCCATTATTAAGCAGTGAAGGTAATATTAATAAACTGCCCAAAAGAAATTATTTGTGGACATTGTAAGAAAGCCTGAAAAATAACCAGGATGTCAGTGTTTTCCAACTTTGATGCAATGGATGAGGGAAAACATCTTTTCAGTAAAACTGAAAAGAGGACTAACTGAGGCATGAGGCTATTCAATCGAAGAAAGTGTGAAAAACTGAAAAAGAAGAAGAAAACCAAAACATGATCAGCCTGTCACACACTCGGCCACAGCCAAAACTAATTTGAGGCAGTACTGTTGCGCCTTCACAGCAGCTGATCAACCCAGGGGCTGCTGAGCGTCTTCAGGACTCTCTCATCATCAAACTGTGGTGAGGAGCAATGTGACAGGTTGGCGAGTCATGTTGCTGCTCCCTGACAAGGCGCATCAGTAGCAGCGGAGTGAATAGCATTCAAGCAGATGAAGCGTGAAGTCATAGGCGCACGGAGCGATAGCCACTGCCAGACAGACACGCGCATCACAGGACGCTCACCATACACTGAGACACATTATATTTTGTGGGGAAAAGAAAGTGGAATTTATATTTGAATATTTGTAAACCAACGTCTTGCAAAATTTGTGTGAATATTTTTAATTGGCCTTCTGGCAAAAGGTTTGACACTCAACCAATATTTCTGTTACATTTTTTTCATCACTGCAGTATCAACGTCATTTCTTACTGAAAATTGTGCCAGTACTGAGTTAGCATTTTCGTAAATGCTTCAAGTTAAATTAACAAACTGTGGCAATTACAATTTACTAGAGAAAATAAACAACCCCTGACATTATATAAAAAAAATCTAAATTAAGTTTATTGTTGTTATCATTGCCACTATTATAATTATTTTTATTATTATTATTAGCGTCCATTTTGATACTATATCGCCGAATGAGTTCATGATGTCTTTGTCTTTGGTTGCAACTGCCAAGGAAAAAACATGAGTAAAGACTGAAGACGGGTCAGAGTTGTCATCAGGTAATAAATCCTTTAAAAAAAAAAAAAAAAAGACAGGAGGTGCCTTCCACCTGAGTCAATAAGGAACGGCAGCTAAAGTGAACTGCAGAAGCCAGACTAGGAAAAGTTGCAACACGTCGATGGCTGGACAGAAATGCAAAACCCTCAGATGACTGCTAAGAAGCTGTTTTGGTCAGGGTTTGAATGTTTTGTATTGGGGTGTAGCAGCCAGCAGCCAGAGGAAACATCACACAGACTAAATATCAGCAAGCTCAGGATGCACGTTCCACAAAGCCAGACAAGTAAATGAACCTGAAAAAGAAGACTGACCACTACAACAGCACGATAAACCAAAAATGTAAAAGTCAAAAGAAAATAGCTGCCAAATCCTCCACATCCAGCTGTGCATGGAAAAAAAATCAGGGAGGAGGATGATTTAGAAAATGAAACTAACAAAAATAATAAGGTCAGTTGATTCTGACAAGGACGAAAAGTGTCAATTAAAGATCGCCCTTGTTAAACCAAATAGTCAGTGTCCTGCTAATTATGCAGGAAAATACTGCTAAATAACTTCAACCATCACAGCAAACAATAAGACTATCTTCCCCGCAATCATTGATGTAATTAGAATTTCATGTTTGGAAAACCACAGCAGTGCATCCATAGACCTTAATTTACAGATAAATGTGAGCACAGTGTGAGCAGAAAAAATGCAAAATACGCACCTCTGAACACACTTGCATGTTTGATGAAGATGGTCTAAAATGAAAGTGATTATGCACAGCCGCTTTCCTGTGATTTATGTTTTTTTTGTTGTCTGTTTGTTTTAATTTCATCTCTGTCCAGCACAGCTCCACATGCCATTATTATGGTGATGGAAACCGAATCTGAAAAAGACATTGACAGGGTTTATTATTAGTCTTTTCGGGCAACAAAAACACAAGAGAGTCTTACACTGAATAAAGTATGACCTTAGTGGTCCATCTTTATTATTTCATAGACAGCCAAGCGAGTGTGATCGTGCGTGGTGTCAGCATGCATTTGCCTTTCCAATTTCCTTTTTCTCATTGTCTCAGTTTCAGCCTCAGGAGAGTTATTTTGAGAAATTTCTAAGCAAAGGACAAATTTACTCTCATTGTTGCTGCTGACTTATTCATTTCTTCGGCCATGAGGCAAATGGACATGATCTCCTGAAATAGAACCTCCAGCTCTGAATGATTAATTATCAAAAGCCTGCTGGAGGTTTCTGGCTGTTGTGTGTCACCCACACAAGCTATTGCCAAGATATATCAACAGCATACACGCAAGAAAAAAGAGAAATGTTTTGCGTGAACTTGATTTCCCTTAATGCAAAGTATCTTTAAACAGCCATAAATTCAATTAACATAAGCCAACCATGTTTGGGTAAACTGTGACAAGGATGGAGTTTATCCTGTTTACAGACAGAATCAAGTCACATAAGCCAGTTATTTAATTCTCTGAGTCAGTGTTGCCTGTCCACGATATTTATGGATGAATAAAATTAAAGTGAATAATCCATACTGCTTTTCCATAAACAAGGTGTGAAAACTGTCAAATGCATCTTTAATAATTCACAGTTTGTTGTTGGTTTTTTTTTAAGGCCTGAGTTAATGAGCTTATGTTAGCTGCTGAATGCGCATGACTTCCAGGAATACCGTGTCATCGACAGGAGTGCAGCACACATACTGTAAAGTATATTAACAGTGAGGATGTTCATATAAAGAGATAGATGAAAAGACTGCCTACACTCACCATATTCTAAAGTTAAAAATCAATAAGCAGCAACATAATTCTACTCTGCCACACGAAATGACGCTTCCTGGGGCCACATGCATAAAATTGTGGTTCAGGAACATGTGCAAGCAAATGGAGTACCATTCATGAAACTCTATGTAAGCATATTTAGAAGTTAAGCAAAAGGAAAATAATGGATTTCCTCTCTCTTAATCATAAATGGATGTAAAAATGTCTGTAAAAAGATATTTGGATCCATGCAGAGAATTTATCTCCACAAGTCATTTACCCAATTCCACCATATACCAAAGAGAAGCTCGTCCGAACTGGTAAATACATTTAACATCAAAAGTTTCATTATCATTTGATCATTTGATTCGTCTGAAATGCATATTTTAACCTACATCAGCCCAAAAAAAAAAAAAAAAAAAAACGGTTTCAATGATTACATTTAGCAATAGTCAAACTAAGTGTAAACATGCTTCACAATATCTAAAAGAAAAAGCACCAAAGTGGTGAGAATGAAAAAAGGCATGTATAATAAGGCAGCTGAAATGAAGATTATGATGATTTAAATTTGCCTTCTTACGCCACGTCCCTCTATAATAAATGTCTATTTTTGTGGAGAAAAGAAAGCCTGCACGGCATGTTTATGCATCTGACCGCCGGTGATGAGTTTGCAAAGCAAAGCGTCCAGAGGCACTTCCAAATATAAACCCATTGCGTGTTTACTGTACGTGTGAGTGTTTTCTCTGTGCTCCCACATATTTGCCAAAATCGTCCACACAACCACCACAGAAAGAAGCAGGAGCATCGACCTCCTCCGCTGCCACCTACAGCGCTGGGCTGCCGTATTACCAATGCGTCAGCCTGAGCAGTGAGTGGAACCAATGCTGGTGTGATTAGTCTGGCTAGGGGGTAAATGAAAACCATTATCAAGCTTTTTGTCTCTGCCACATCCTGATGCAAAGCACAGGAGAGAGGTGATTTGAATTGCTGAGGCTACACTGACAGTGCTCATTTGGCACTGGACAATCTCAATCGGAGGCTGACTTTCTACGTGCTGATTTTGTTTTGTTTTGTCATGTGTCTTGAAATGAGCATCATTATCAGCTGTGACGCTCCACACTGGCTGATGTTGTACTGCTTGGGTCCCATGGCTCAGATGCCTTGTAATTTTGGTAAAAAAAAAAAAAAAAAAATTGACAGAGATGAGCTATTTCATTCCTTTTCAAAGATGACTGTGAAATAAATTGGCTGGAAAATGAACATGTCTGCCACAGTCTCAGTAAAAATACCAGAGATTGCCAAGATTATTCTCTAGATGTGTTATGGTTTGTTTGTTTGTTTGGTTGTTTTTTGTTTTTAACCAAATCTGTCCTTGGGCCCCTTGTTGAGGGCCTAATGTCTATACATATTTAAAAATCCACTATCCGAGGCACAAGCTTTTAACACTGCCAACAGATGGGGTTTACTGTGCCAAGAGTTGGGTCTGAAAAACAGACAAAGCTAAAACTTTTTCAACGCATCTCCTAGCTTATAATGAGCTCCTTATATGAACATATACAGTGTTTCCTTAACATACAAGCCGCAGTAACTATTGTAGCATTAAGAATGTCTCAGCTCAAAATGAACTGGTTTGACTTGGTCACTATCTTTACTTCTGTAAGTTTAGATTAGATGCTTGTTAGATGAGGCAGTCAAAAATAAAGTCCCAAGTCAAATCACACTTTCAAACATAAAAAATGTCTGGTTTTTTTTGTTTGTTTTTTTTTTAACAAGTCAGTCTCATTTAAAAAAGTGTTGGACTGTATTCTGAAAAAAAAGCACTTATCTTACTGAGTATTTTGGAGAAAGAGTCTCGACTTGTTTGATTTCCAGGGTTTCTTTAACGGTTTATTTCTCAAAGCTGTCAAAAGAAGTCACAAAAAAAAAAAAGGAAACAATAATGCAAAAGCCATTAGCCTCCATTTACAGAGAGAGAAAAGCTTAATTCTACAAAACTAGACTCCCAGTTTATTTGTCAAATACTAACTTGGCTCACATACTGTGTGTATGAGTATGTTATTTTCTTTTAATGAGCAGTGAAGCATATTGTGCTGAGGAAAGCTTAATAGCACAAAAGGGACCTATTTAGAAAGATGAAAGAGATTAATCCTAAAGGCGACACACATCCAAGTGACAACAAAAGCCTAAGCATGGAGAAGTCTTTCTTTGGCAAAAATGATAAGCAACAATTTGGACTCTATGCAAAACAAGCTCATTGTTAGCGGGAAGGTAAGTACGCAAAACAGCAACAATGCCTTGTGAACAATGCAAAATGGCAGAGGCATCGGCGCTCTCTGCTTTCAGCAAATTACAGCTGGCTTCCTGGTGGCTGGCTACACCTGTTTTCTGTTTAATTGTCATGATGCAAATTCTCTACCTGCTTCTTTTTCAGTCTTTTGCCTTTTTTTTTTTTTTTACAACCTCCTTTTATTTCCTTGTTTTCCCACTCTCCTAATTTCATGCCTGGGCATTCTCCCATGTATAATTCATGAGTGACATGCTTGTTTTACACACCACGTACCAACAGCCATGTTGTGCCGCCCTAAGGGGGTCTTCGGCTATGCCAGCCTGTAATCTGTTTACACACAGAGCAACCAGCTCACAGCTCTTCCCACCAATTACACTCCATTCCTGGAATGGCCCTCTCCCTGACACGGGGTTAGTTGTGATCATCATGTCCTTCAAAGAGAGCAGAGACAGAGAGACCAGCAACATGGCATACATGTATATGTCTGAAGGGGAGGTAATTGGTTGAGTGCTCAATGTTGGGGCACCACAACAGGCAGATAAAAGCGTCTCTCTGAATATGGCAGTTGCTCCACTCAGTGCAGGGTTAGTTGTTGTGGGTAACGTCAGCACAGAGAGCTGTCCATAGAGCTCATACACCAAGTTAGAGACTGAAAGCTGCGCAGCTAACACCAATTCAGCTAAGAGCATTCGCGATTCATTGTGCACAAACAAAATCATCATAAACTGCCCACAGCGAGAGGCGCATGTTGGCATGCACACACAAACACGCACGCACGCACGCACAGAAGCTAGACTGCAGGTAAATGGGGTAGAATGTAGTGCTGTGTAGTGGGTAATGAGTGCTGATTGTTTGTGACGGAGCTGTAGTAAGGCTGATTTCCCAGCTGAGGAATGGGGGCTTTGTACACATCACAGGGCTGTCAGGGAAAGACAGAAAATGGGCCCATAGCTGCATCGCTCTTCAGAAACAGACAGCCAGAACCACTTCGCCATTTAGCTTTAAGACAGCAGATACAGGCACAGAGTGATGATGTCAGTATTTTAAATATTTTGTGATGCTATTCCAGGCTATTTGCATGGAAATGTGCACTTGGGTGTTATACACTTGACGTGGGTGCATGTGTGTGTGTGTGTGTGTGTGTGTGTGTGTGGGGTGGGGTGGGGGTGGGGGGGGGCTGTTATTATAGGGCACAGTCAATTACAACTCAACGGCTGCATTTATGCTGAAATTTGCATGAAACCCAGTTAGACATACATGGAGGAAAAAAAAATTTCTCTTTTTTCATGTATTTTACTGCAATTACTATCAGGCTTGTGGTTATTGACTTTAAAGGGTTACTTCAAAGCAAAATGGGCAATGCTGCTGTAAAATGTGGTGAAGAAGATTTCTTTATTTTCACTAAAGGCAGAAGTCCTTTTTAAATATGCTCACTAATACGGCTGGGCGATATCTCGAGATTTATATATTGATATATTTTTAAACGTGATATATCACGGGACAATATTGCTTATATCCATATAGTTCATTTTGTGTTAAAATGACAATACATCGGCCACAAGTTTGCTGTGTCCATGTCTCACACACACACACACACACAGCCTCTCTGTTCCACCTCCCTCGCTGTGGCCACAACCCCCTCAACCCCTCACCCTCTGCCTCTACTCATCAGTGATCGCGCAGCATGATCCACAACATGGAGACGGAGAGTGCTGCCGAAGAAGAGCTGGTCACTAAGCGAAAGACCAACAGCTCGATAAATTTGGAAATGGTTTGGTTTTAAAAAGCGTCAGTGTGTTTTCTGTAAAAAATGTCAAAAAGCAGTCGAAAACTAAAAATTCGAGCCCAAAAAAATCTTCCGCCACAGAATGGCTTTTTTTTTTTATTATTATTATTATTATTATTCAAGGAGCATTTTATTTCATATATGCAGACATTGTTTTGTTAATTTCTTGCATACATTTTGATATTGTGCAGAGTGACCTCTGTTAATAAAGTGGCCTGTGTGACATTTTGCCATCGATCACACTCTACCAGTTGATCTTTGAGACTTCCCCTGTGGTTCTCCAGAATAATAGAAAAATAAATACACAAATGGCCAATGCCCGTGTTATTAACGTTCCGTTTTGCAAGCGCCTCTCTCTCCATCCAGATAAGCGAAGGAGCTTGCTAGCTAGCAGAATGGGAGGAGGAATTTATCTTAGTGAAAGACGTGTGTATGTGTGGCATGCATGCATCCAGTATTTACCTTTAAAATGTCATTTCAAAACGGCTGTGTTCTGTTGCCAATTTCTGAAACTCACTGCAGATGTATGGACGCATGAACCCTGCATGTCCACTAGATGGCACTACAACAGTGAAACATCAGAAAAGTGCTTTGGATCCTTGTTATACATTTTCTGTATCTTTGACTTTATGTTCTAACAACTTTTTATTTTTGATATGTCAATTAATTACAGTCTTTACTTGGCTGCATCAATTTGAATGTTGCACCAAAGTGCGTGCAATTCAAATACATGCAAATAAAAGTTCAACAGGTGGCTCTTGGATTTAAAAAGGTTGCCTACAACTGCCTTAACTTTTAATTAACTGTTTTTACGCGTATGCCTTGAAAAGATTTAAACTAACAGGGATGCTATAATGCTATAATGTTTTGGGGGAAACCCAATTACGTCACAGAAAATATATCGATAATATATATTGAGTATTGCCATTCAGCTAAAAAATATTGGGATATGACTTTTAATCCATATTGCCCAGCCCTACTCACTAATCAAAGGACTTAGTATCATGACAAAATACAATTAATGGATTTTGTTTGCATAGATGGCAATACAATATGGATTGAGATCACTTTTTCATCAGGTGTTTCCTTACTTGATGACGCATGGTCAATAATTCATTGATCGTGGTGTGTTTTATTCATAAGTCTTACAGTAAAAAAAAGGGGGGGGGGTCATTATAGAGACTTTGCCAGCTTTGAACTGCACTCGATAGAGGCAAATGATTCCTCTTGAATACGTGATGAGTGTTGCAGCCCATCGAAGTTAAGCCATCCGTGTTTGCACTGATGACCTGCAAGAAGCTTTGGGTTATATGCTAATCCAACAGGGAGTAAAAATAATAGATCTGCTAAGGTCAGTTGAACTAGCGCTGCTTGAATTACAGTTAGTTTTAGCTGAACTAACTCACTCCCAAGGAGAATGGAAGGAATCCACAAGGAACCTTACAACCTAGATTTAATTACAAACACACACCATGTTTTATACAGTATACTAATTTGTGATAAGCTAATAAGGCAGAAGAAGACTTCCCTATAATGGATAGAGCTGAAATAAGGTCATGACTGAATATAAATTATAAACTGACTAAAAGGGGATTTGGTCAGTGATTCATTAAATATGTAACAAACACAAATAAAAAAAATTTAATTAAAAAAAGGTTGCTTCTTTCTGTCTCATTTTGAGTGGATCTGATCTGTTTCACGAAGTGAGGTAGTTGTTAAGGAGACTGTGGTTTTGGACAGATATTAATCATAATCATTTTGTATCATCAGAACAATAATGTTCAAATTTATATGACGGAGAGCGTTGAGAGGCAGCTGCCTCGTCGTTTCCAAACACCCGTCACTCAATTCCAGCATTACGCTAAGGTGCTGGCACTATATTATGATCAGCGCAGAGCATTTAGTGGGGCGTTGCCAAAACTGCTCAAGAAGAAAGCAGATGCAACTTTCCTTGGGGGATTTCACCTGCAAAACATGTGTTCATTCTCTGTAGTAGGTGTGTCTCTTTGCATTCGAGCACATTCCAATTTCTTTAAAAGGATTCACATATTCACATTACATTCCCATCAGCGATTACTTTTGTTTGCAAGGAAGGAAACATGAGGACAGGGGTGAGTGTCAGGATATCACCAGATGGTTACAGGCATTTCTTAAGTAATAATTTATGAGAAGAATTTCAGTAAGTATGCCAACATTCCCTATTTGAAATACTATGAGGCAACAGTCAGTCCAGCCAACAGTTCTTTGTTGAGAATATTGGGCCAGTTTTTGCCTTTCTGCAAATAATTATAATTTTGGAAGAATTTAAAAACCAAAACATAAATAAATAAATACAGATATTTCTCATTCAGCAAAAATATCTAACTGTTGCAGGTTTAAATATTTGTAGAGACACAGAGTTCTTTTGTAAATGTGGCAGCAAGGGTTTGGTGTAGTGCTGGATGAGAAGATTTAATCTTTTGGTTATTTATTTAATTAATCACTAATTTAGTCTGTAAATTGCTACAATATTCTGAGAATTTACAATGGGATATCTCCTGATTTATTATTTCTACCCTTGTTATAATTGGAAATTCCCCAGGATTCACTGGAATTCCTGAAATATGGGTCTGATTGCTCTGTGGGAGTTTCACAGTTAGATTTTATTCCTACCTGTGCTATTATTGACTTTTTGCATTACTTGCATCTGTGCAGTAACGTTTCACCTATTTCACGTTGCATCTGTAAAGGTGGCAGACAGCTAACGTCTCTAGACTAAACATGGAAAAATTTGCCACTAGCCAGATATTTTAGTAAATCAATTGGCTGTGTTATCTATAATAAAAAGATTTTTTTACTTTACAAAAAAAATTGCAATTATTTCTAAATATTTCATATTTAGGGTGGCTTTTAGAAGTATTTACATGTTTGTGTGCGTGTGTGTCAATCTGTTTTTATTGCTATGCACTATGCACTGTTGCTGCTGTTTGACCTGTGCTACTCATATAATGAACTTTTATTTATTTATTCATTTATTTATTTTTAAGTGCACACATCTTCACATGGCTGGACCTTGACTGGTGGATAACAAAGTCTTTGTGTTTCTTTCACTGAGCATGTCAATCAACTGTTTCTGTTGATTTTATCCAAAACATTGCCTTGAGAGTAAAGCCTTGAAACGTGAAATATTTTTGCTTAAACTGCTGTACTTGAATATGATACATGCTTGTTTGAAACCATCAATTTTTGTCAGAGAAATATCCATTGGTTCGATCTTAACTTGTTCCAAATGGGAAAAACAAGTTCAAATCTGCTGTTTTCATAAAAATGCTAATTATTTCAGTAATACTGATGTGCTCTAATGATGAAAAGGCCGATGCTAACTTTTGCTTTAATTTTTGAGAGTCAACATATTTATATGGTGCTTTTTGTTTCTGGTGGCATCTGTCTCATACACTAGAAAGTGAAGCTCTTCCTCATGAAATGTTTTACTCCTGATGTGAATAAACTCCCTCATCCCCCATCAGCAGGCTCCCCTCTTGGACGCTGCACCTGGATTCTGCTGGATGAGGTGAGACAGATTGTGCGTGCGTGTGTGTGTGTGTGTGTGTGTGTGTGTGTGTGTGTGTGTGTGTGTGTGTGTGTGTGTGTGTGTGTGTGTGAAATCATTGCAAGCCTTTCTAAATATGTGAGCAGTAAGATTAAAGGAAAGCACATTCAAATCAACAACTTGTTAAGAAAACAGAATCAAAAAGATTACTACAACATAACTGATGGCACAATTTGAAATTTCACAGCATTTCACTGAATAAATATTCAAATGATATTTGGTAAAGCGTGGCCCCAACTAAATGCATTCAATTTGCTCAGTGCTCCACCACAGGATATGAACACCGAGCAGCCATGGACCATATTCAAAGTAATATCCATTGCAGATCATGTTTAGCATCTGCTGATTACATCTCCAAAGTTGAACACTTAGGTGGTTATTTAGCATTCTGCAACACTGGATATCAAGGTGTTAAATTATTTATTTGTGGGTAATTTATAATACAGCTGCTCTTGCTTCATTTGTTTTTGTTGATTTTTTTTTTCCCCATCTGTAATAATTAAGAAACATTAAGGACAATATGGAAGAAAGCGTGCTTCATTTTTATATTGTGATGGAATGTACAATTGATTCTCCACAGTACAACTGCCAACCTCCCCATGCTGATTCCACATATGCCATGCAGTGACATTTTCCATATTTCCATCCAGGATCATTTTGATATTTCATTTGTGTTTTATCTAATTGCATCTAATACAGGGAGCAGCCCAAAGAAAATTTCTGCCTCTGCCTACACTGCAGCAGCATCTTTTAGACTAGTCTGAAAAAGATATGGATTTAGTTTTATGTATAAATGAAAAGCTCAATCCCAGCCTTAAAAAAAAGAATAAAGGGCCCAGCTGTGCCGATGCATTTATGAGGATTTAGCTTGATAGGAAGGCTGCTCATAACATTTCCCTGGGAAAGAAGATAAAGACTGCTTTGACATTCAGCAGACTGATGCCCGACCAACTTTGATTATCATCATTTGTGGTCTCGGATAGCCAAGCACAAAAACAGGCAGAACTGATCTGCTTTCTCAGGTACATTTCAGTGTCTGCTGGCCAAAATGTAGCTCTATGAAACCAGCCAGGTAAGGTGCAGTCCCAATAAGGCGATGTGGAATACAACCACCTTTGGGAACAAAGCAAAACAAAGCAAAGCACCACATAGCACTTGGGCTACCACGATGTAGCCAAATGGCAGCTGGTTCTATTTTGAGCTATAAATCTAAGTAGTAAATAGGAAAAACATGTAATAGGGACCTACTGGAACATTAGGTAAGCATGTTACATAAGCTCTTCTTAGTCACAAGCAAAGTGCACAAAGAGCAGCTGCTGCTCAGGCTGGTAATGCTGCAGCTCAACTGTCATGTTGTCAATGTTTGCCTTAATATCTGGTTAGTATGCTTGAAGCTCCTTCCTGTTATCACAGGCTTTACCTTTTTTTATGACATTTGCTCAACGATGCACTCACTTTTCTCACATTATGATGTTTCAGGTGTAAGTGCCCTGAATTGTGTATGGGTAGCTATAATTTCAGTCACACTATGATCTCTATCCTTTTTACAGTCAAAGCCATGAGTCAAACTATCCTTGGGGATGTCACCAGGCCAGACAAGAATGGCTGTGACCTTTGTCACCATATGCCTCTCAAAAGTATTAGTGATCTGTATTCATTTAGTGTAATTTTCCATATGGCATCAACAGCAGGCAGACAGAACGTTGCAGGCCTCTGACTACCTGCTCACCTTTTCTATTTATTTTTCCTCCATGGCTTACTATGTTCTTCAGAACTAGAATTGGCTACTTGGTCCCTGACCTTGGCCTCATGCCTGTCCAAAGTGTCTAATAACGCTTGAGCCACAGATTGGCTACATTCTCTCTCTCCATTTCACCTTCGCTCCCTTGATTTTGGTCATTTTATACCTGAACACAGTCATTAATCTGATTATTACTGTGTCTGGGTCCAGTTCATTAGTCTGGCCCAGCTGTAATATGGGCAGATGCCTGCTGGGTCATAAGGATTCATCACCGAGCCATTGAGGCCTGAAGAACACACCACATAGGACAGAATGCCTCATAGACGGATAGACAAACACAGGTAGAGGTTTTCTGTTTTTTTCTCCAGACGCTGGCAATGCAAGAGAGTTACATTAACAATAGTAACTACGAGTCAAAGACTAAAGGTTTCTGCTTGAAGGTCTTTTGGTTCATACTTGCAGTTGCTCTGCACATACATAATTTCACACACACAAGTTCTTGAGTGGAGAAAAAAAGTGTTGGTATCAGTCTGCATTGGTCAGGGTCAGCAAAACGTCATTAAATTCAAAGTTTTTACTCTGAATAAAAGATATTAAGAGATATTGTTGGCTTCGGATCTCCAATTGAGTTACTGCATATCTATTAGAGGAGGTACGTGGCAGTCTCATTCTATCAAACTGGTACTGCATACACACACACACACATACACACACACGCACACACAACAGACAGAAACAAATAGATAGCAGAGAGATTTAGCCAAAAAGAATTTCAAAGAGCAGTTTGAATATATTGCCACCCAACGGCTATATATTCATTCTAAAGAGATACTGCATAAAATTTTTCAAGAGGTGAACATGTAAACCATATGATGCACTATGGGTAAAGAGTAAAATAAATAAATACCTGTACAGCGTACCAGTCCACTAAAAGCACTTCTACATAGCTGCTTTGGAGAGTTCTCTCTACTGAAGTTGAATTAGCTAAGATATAAATTTTCCTAATGACCCGTGAGTGTTACACTGTTAGATGGACCTTGCTTTCTCTGGCTTCTACTGGCAGTTCTGAGCGTTGTGATGCTTCTGAAATACACTCTCTACTGTTTATTCTTCCAGACTCTGTAACAAACAAAAATATCTTGCGCCTTAAATATTTCCGTGCCTCTGCGAGGGGAAATGGACTTACCACTAGAATATTCCATCAGTGTCCCCTTATCAGAAAGCATGTCCTCTGAGGTTAAAAGCTCTCCAGAAAGTTCCTTCCATCTTCCAACTATAGTCTCTCCGAATGGGATTTGTATTGCGAAAATGTTATTTGGTACATTTGCATGTCAGTGATCTGTCAACATCAACATGTCAAGGATCTGGACAGCATGTGTAATATGATCTACTTTACTCCTCCAATAAATTACAGGGAGGTCATATCATTCCTGCCAGGTTTTATATGTCTTGATACAAAATAGTTTGCATTACAAATTATTTTTACATTGATCTGCCTGGCACAGTTTCCCAATGATGTGACAAGAATCCTATCTGCCTGCCTCTCCTTTTGATAAGGCTGGTACAGAGAAGGAAGAACCGTTTCTAACTAACCAGGGTAAGGGGCAGTGGATATGATAAAGATGTTCCTTGAAAATAAAATAATTGTCCAATAATTTATTTTAATCTCCATTAATTTTTTTTTTTTTCCCTTGCATTCAGTGGCCAAGTTCATGGGCTGTGAATTTAATAACATGACGGCTGGAAGCTCAATGAAAACTAATGAAAGGTGGGATTGTGGATGGACTTTAAGGCTTCAAGGGGTGATATTTCATGATCTAGAGCCATCTTACTCAATGTTGGTATATCATGACGTTGATCTTTCTGCACCAATATAGTTTGTTCACTGACTGGCCTCACCCAGATATATATATATATATATATATATATATATATATATATATATATATATATATATATATATCTTACTACAAACTGTAAAAGAAAAAAACTGATCGACGTTCACTGCAGGGCGCTGCTGTGAGTTCATTGAATTCAAGCCTCCTACATCTGTGCATCATAACGTACACCACATCAGCACTCAGGAGTACTAGGCTCAACTCTGACAAACTTCCATAAGTCATAATAAATTAGACAAAAGATTTGATAAGAGGAAAGAGTAATTCGGTGGTGTGGAAGAGTTTCGGATAAACTTCAGGTTTCAGTGTGCTGCTAAATGTTCCGCAGAGGAGCTCGGCGGCAGCAGCTCAGCTCAGATCATAAGATCATATAGATGTTTGAGCCAGTCTGTCCCTAAAACAGCATCATCCCCATCTCACATGTGTTTTTATTGCTGTGCACTGTATTTTTTTGTTTTGGATTCTGCAGCAAACCTGAACACTTTTCGCGTTATTTATTATGGCAGAAGAGTTTTTGTTACAAGCTATTCACACAAGAATAAGAAAATAAGCCTGTTTTGTAGTTTAAAGATATTGACAAATCAACAGATTTTGTTTGACAGTGATGTCATCTTACTTTTTTGTATATCAAGGCTGAATACAAATAAAAAGTGGACAGTGATATAACATTGTAACATTTTTATATCTAAAATAATATATAGATTTTATTGGAGAATGTTTCATAGACTTGGCAGGCTCATGTTTTCTGAAGTTTGTAGGTACATAAATCTGTTGGGGACATTTTTGGAGGTTTTTCTGTGACTTTTATAATGTCAATATTAGTTATATTTCATCGACCAGAAGTCAATTTTGCCCATATCGTCCACCTTGTCTAGCTATCAATTCAGATAGTTAACTTACAATTTCTTATCCAAGCACTATAACATAATGCATACCTGTCAACGTCTAAGAGCTGTCCTCATCTCATTATGCTGTAGAAAGATACTATAGGGTTCAAACAATATGGGGCCAAAAAACATGGTGAGGGAACACAGGGAAAGGTTTGTGGTAAAAGACCATACTTGAAGGGTGTAAGAAGTGGGATGAGGGAAGCAGAGCAGAGTTAGAAAATGAGAGATGATCAGAGCAATGGCGGTTGAAGGAATTGAAGAAAGCTACCAAAGCAATGAAAAGGCCCGGCCTGATCAGACGGGGTGGTTTCTCTTGGCCCAGCTCCAAAGGAGGAGACATATTAAATCTGATTGAATTCACACTCATGTGGTCTTCCAAGGAAGTAGCCACTGTATCTATGATGAAAAGACACTGTTGTCCTTTTGTCTTTCAGTCTGTATTATTCGGATGTTTACGAGTTTCCATTTCTGTTCACTTTAATCTGTCCTGTCTGCATCACTTATTTACATTGCTATTTTTGACTTCTCGTGACGTCTGTCGATGGAGATTAACTCTGAGGTTTTGTGCTAAATAAGAAACTCAAGCATTTCTTCTAAGTGCCTCTCAGGCTCAATTTTCCGTTTGAAAATGTTGTTTTTCTCATTTCCCCTACTGCTTTTTACACGTCAGCAATGACTTGTTCATTTTATGTGCTTTTCTGCAATTTCCTAAATAGTTGCAGGTTGAACTCCAACGCTCTGATCCGATTTGTAGAGAGTCCATAAATTGGCTGTAGTGGTCAAATGATGAGCCCATTTCGAATCAAAAGAACGCTGCTCCCTGGCAATAGCTTTTTCATTTGACATTTTCAAAGAACGTGTTTGCTGGGTGGGCAATAGAATGGTGGCTATTGTTCCTTTGTGATGCTCAGATTGTTTATCGACTAGGTGAGTGTGCACCGTATCCTCCTGTCAGCGTCGGACCTCTCTGGAGACGACCACAAACTCCTGCTCATCAGTGCACTGGTATACAAGTTACATTAGAAGAGTGAGGGTCAAGGCAATGTTGGTTTAGTACTGCAGACACATACATGGGGCAAGCTCATCAAGTGCAAAAAAAAAAAAAAACACGCAGACACACAAATACACTTCAGCAGAAGGTATCAGACCTCCAAGGATGGAACAAGATTTCTATGCCCGTGTAACCAATCTGATGCAAGTATAGAGCAAACTACTGTAACAGCTATGAATGCTTTTCCTCAGTTATATGATTAGATTCTGTTGGTTGACTGGTCAAAGAAACATTCGTTCACTGAATTCATTGTCGTTCTCACTCAGTTTTTAATGGCAAGTCGAACTCCAAATCAGTAGTGATTGAGCCTGTGCTTGGCTTTTTTTGTGTTGTAGCATCTCATCCTATCTGTAATCTCCAGCTAGCTCATTAGCATGGGTAGCTATATACGGTTGCTGTTAGTTATACACCGAGGAGATGATTTAAAAAGACTCCAAACATGCACCCACTCAGATAATTACAAATTACCCAGTATTTGCATAAATAAAGCAGTGCATCGATTATTAAAATATACCTCCTACCATGTCTATTCTTTATGCATCTCTTATGAATTGCTTTCATTTTGCATTCAGTTCATCGTTAGGCAACTTCAAATTAATGCCATTCAGTTCCCATGTCTAATCCTCAATATCATGATTAAAATTCCCTTGGCTTTGATTCGCCTTATCACAGTTGCTCCATGTTGAGATAATGTGCATTTATACGACACTGCCAAAGTTGCTGTGCCATTTGTAGCTTCTCTGATATTTGACAGTTGACATTCAAATGCGGTCCTTTCTACCTGGTTGTGGCTGCTCACTGTTATCTTTTACAGCTAGGTTGAGCAAAAAGGGGCATAGGTTGGGTGCTGCAGGCGAAGACGGATCTTCAAAACATAATGAGGGTTTGCTAGAACGCCTCCATGCCTCGTCCCTTTACAAAAAAAGAAAAATACTTGTATTTCTCCTGTTATGGCGTACATCCTCTAGCTTGGGTTGTTGTTTGATTACATGCAGATCACTCAGTAATTAGAATACCAAACGTTTCCTTGTTCATTGTTTTGCTTATACCTCCGGTTTTAAAAATAAAAATGAAAAAAAAAAAAAAAATGAAGGCGCCTTTTCTTTTAGCCCTCCTGCTTGACCATCACAAACCACAGCCAGGTGTTTTATGTAATGAGGGAAAAAAAAAGACACAGCAAGGAACTAAGACAAAACTAAGAAGCTGTACAAAAAATGTGTTTGCGTGTACGTGTGTGTTTGAAGGCTTTGATTGTTTTTATATGCTCGACTGCACAGGATTTTGGGCAGGCAACCTTGAAGCTCCAAGACTTTTTTCCTCATCTCTCTCTCGCTTTCCCCTTTCTCTGCCTATTTGTCAGTCCTTTTTCTTTACTCATCTTTCTCTCTGTGCAATAGCTGGATGCTTCAGCGAAGGTGAAACAGCACGGACGTGGTTTCTATAGCTTTGTTGGAGACCAGCACCTCATCACAAACTGGTCTCGGCTGGTTGGGTGAGCGAATCAAATCGTGGATAGCACGACGAAAACGATTTCAGTTTAGGACTGCAGACCGTGCCTCACATCTCAGTCATCGGAGCACATTCAATTGGATGCATTCTATTCAATTCAGCTCATATATTGGCAGGAGAGAGGCGAGGTAACAAAAACAAACGTCTAAGAAACAGGCATGGAAGCACTCAGAATTTAGGCTTGGGCATCCTCGCCGTTTTTCAACGTCTACAAGTCATTGATCGCCCACACATATTCTATATGTTACCAACAACAGAGATGGATAGGCCATTAGAATGCACTGAGCATCCAGACATTAGTAGTTGGCAGAGAGCAAAATATAGCATATTTATATAACAGGCCAGTGATTATGGATTTAGATTTAGGACAAGAATGCAAAAAACACGTGTCTGCGCATGAGTAAACAGGCGACTTTTAAGTTGTGATTGCTGTTTCTTTCTGTTGCCCCCGACTTGCTATACAAACTCTATTCTAATTAACTATTTCAAAACACTTTGAAACACAACAGTTCTCAAATGAAGTATATCTACAAGCTAATTCAAGCTTCTTTTTTACTTCAGTGTTTTCCATTTAAAAAAAAAATTGGTGGTTTATTTTGATCATGTTTGCATGATGCATCTGCAGTTTGCAAATTGCATGTGACTGAACTCAACAAACCTCTTTTACTTCAAACTTTTCCAATTTATGCGTGTTTTTGTATCTCAAGAGTCCATCGGGGTATTGTTTATCAGAGAAAATGCATTGTTTCTTCAGTCTGGAGTACCTAACATTGCACAGAGCGCAATAGAAGTACTTCCAAAGTCTAGCAGAGCATGACTGATGATTTGTTGTGCTTGGAGGACAGAGAGCGGGGTCACACTGACATTGGCCTGTTAGCTCAGTATACAGCTCCTCTCTGTATGTGTCTGTGTCTATGTTGACCTTTTGCTGATTGTGAATTAAGTGTTGGTGAGTGCTTCAGCTTCCTGCCATTTGACAGCCTACCTCCCCAGCTCTGTTCACCACTGAACCAATAAAACAGCACCAGGACTGTCTCACCCTCACCACCTCCTCCCCCCGCGACCTCCTGTATCCTTCTATCTTTCCGAACATGAGATACTGTCACACCCACTCCCTAGGAGATGGAGGGAAGCTGAAAATATAAAGAAAAACAATTAGTAGCGCTGATGGGCATGCGTGAGGTAATGAAATTGCATGTCTCATTGTAGCGTGTAATGGAGAGCAGTTTGAAGTTAATTGAGGGGAGATAGGACACTGGGCCACTGTCTGCCCAAGTATTGTAGCTGAGCGAGGGGTTTATCAGTGAGAGAATCACTGAACCCAGAAAAAAAAAAAAAAAGACAATTCCTTATCAGCCTTCACAAATGAGAATTATCTTGTTTTAACAGTTGAGATAGCAAGATGAATCGTTACTGTAATTAAATTCATATTCTGTTGTTTTTTTTTTTACCTTTCTGGGTCACATTCATGTGCATGAAATATCTGGAGAAGTCCAATTCATATTTAACATTTCAGCTTATCCAAGTCCAAATAATACTTTATTATTACTTACATATGCACTTGAGCACCTTTACTGCAATGTAAAATTGATATTCAGTTCAACATTATGCATACATTTTTACCATCTGTGGAAGAAAATCTAAGGTGTGGTTTTCATAAAATGGTCTGACTAGGAAATCTTTAGAACACACAGCCTTGAACCTTGGGCAGCTTTCAGAAGGAGATAGAGTGCCACCCTCTGGCGAAGAGAATGAAAGATGTTAAAGTTTCTCTCCACTGGCTTGCAGTGGGTTCATCATGAACATGCCTCATAGACACTAAGCGTAGCATTGAAAAGTGCTTCAGGATGGATGAGATGGCTCAAAAAAAAGAAAAAAAAAGAAAAGAAAATACAAATTAGTGATTTAATTATTGATTCTAAAAGCCAGAATTGCAAAGAAAAATTTGCTGCATTAAAAAGGTAGCCTCATGCTTGATGTATAATGTCAGAGCAAACTGTGACTATATAGTACTCAATTGCCAAAATAACTGATTTCATTTCTGATGCTTTCTTCCCGTTAGCCCTTGCATACAAATTTTTGACCATTTATGTCCAATGTTGTTTTGTTTCCTCCCAATCATAAAAAAAGCATTGCATTTTCCCCGCTATCTGAGAGTTGGTTGATGAGACAAGCCACATCTATCATAACACAAGATGAAGAATTGGGCAGATATCGGGGGTGGGGAACGTTCCTCTCCCCTCCTCACAGTGTTGACAAAAGACAATTAAACGCAGCTTGCCTACAGTATTGATCATGTCTCCCTGATAGGCAGAGCAGAACGCGGCACCTGTATTCATTAAACAACCTGTTTAGCAACCATGCGGCGGAAAGAGAAGTCAGGCTCTGTTTGTGAAACGAAGTGCCACAGGCCAAGAAACACCTGCAAGATTGCACGGAAACTTTCCAATGGAGCGTGACGGAAGGAAAGACAGGAAAGGAGGGAAGGAGGGAAGGACAGCTCATGACCTTGTTTTTGGGAGGGGGGGGGGGGATAAAAAAAGAGAGAGAGCGAGGGGAACAAGGGAAAGAAAGAAAGACACAGACCGGTAAAGGGAAAGCATAGTCAAAATTCAACAAATATTAAATTGGGTGTGCTGACTGAAACAATAATTGGAATATGACAGAGGATATTTATTGCTTTATTGCTTTATAAACACTTGTTCACTGTTAAGGCTTGAGGGTGAAATGTTAAGTTTGACTTGTCCCTGTGAAATTATGAAATGCTTTGGCAAGTAAAATGATTCAATGAATATTAAGCAGAAGCCACATATTGAGTTTTAATTTGTCTTGATAGACTTGTTTTATTTCTGAAGAATTAAGAGATTGCTTTAACCTATAGCACACCTATTTTACATTCTGCAGAGCTGTTTTCCTTCACCCTTCAGTGGGAACCTCTCATTCTAAAAACCTCATTGAAAATAGGTCATTTTCCAGCAGACAGACTATAAATGACAGCTCCCGTAAAAATGTGCCCATAAATACACAAGGGATTTAAAATACAATGTTATAGACCCACTTAAGCAGTTAGGTATGTCCTCAACATTCATGTACCATAGTACTATACTGTAATTTACTGCTAAAAATGTCAATGTAGTGCACCAGCACTCAGTATTCTGCAGTATTTTGAAGGCCATACATTTTTTCCCCTTCTACAAACGTAGATAAGGAATGAGATTTTAAAAATGGCAAAATCTCTGCAAATTTCATGGCAGCCAAAAACACTATAATTCTTCCTTAGACTTTAATAGGGTATTAGAAGGAAAGCTCAAAAATTTTATTTCAAATCTGAGACATGAAAAAAAGCCTGTTATGTGGCCTGTTAACTTACTGGTCATCTCTGTTGACCTTGACCCGAGACGTAATTACCAGACAGACAGCAGCATCACTTGTCCTTGTGTAATTCACACATTTAAGGGAAGGGAGACAGTGTGTAAATGAGAGCTTAATAAAAGTTTTGGTACTTAAGCTCTGACTTTAGGGCGAGCTCAGAGCCTGCCGAGTGTCATCTGTCAACCCTGACTCTGAGCCACTGCTGCAGCTGAGAATACCTCCAGGGAGTGCCGACAGCAAAGACACAAGCAAACTGGAAAGAAGGCAGAGAAGATTTTCATAGGCCATCAAGTGACCTATTCATAGATGAAAGACTGCATTGCAGATTGATTTTCTTTTTTCAGCAGAGGTGACCTTTGAGTGCAGGCTTGGTATAAACTGAACTCTGATAAAAGGGTCAGAGGGGTGTTCAAAGTATACTTCGCAAGAGAGGGACAGTTTTCCAAGATGAAGTGCCAAAAGTTTTCAGAGGGACAAACAAATGTAGAAATAATGCTGTTCTTCTGAGGGCTGCATGTGAAAGTCCTGCTCAGAAAATGTGTGAAGACCAGATTATGCCTGAAAAAGCATGTTGACTATTTCAGAAGGCTAAGCAGCAACACAGCATCCTGGGGTACTTTGAAATAACGATGGTCTGTGTCATAAAACAATTCTGCAGCAATGCACAAATAGGTATAAACATATTTTCTTTTCATTATGCAGCTGAGTAGGACCGGTGCCAAGGTAATTAATGGAAAAGACTGAACCAAAATAAAAATTTGTCGAAAATTTTAATGCAGCAAAAAAATGGGAACGGTATAGTAGCAATGAGCTCACAATGTGATTTTTAACCACATTGCATTCACATTGCACTCTAGTGCACTCAGCACTAGAGTGGCTGCGCAGGGCTTCAGAGCAACATCTCCAAACTTTCATTTCTTGTGTGGGATTGGTGATTCATGGTTTTACAAACACCGTGGCATGCTTTCTCCTTTACTCCCACCCACGAACAATTTAGTATCCAAAATAAAAATGCCCTTAGCAAGTGGAAAAATAACTGGTGTGCTATTTCGGTCCATTTGCTCATTGAGTTCTATAACTAGACACTTGTTAGGTAATATCTGTAAGTAATATTTAATGGTACACCTGCTCTCCTAAACAGAACACTCTGTAAGGAAACATGTCATGCTGCCTACTTGAGATCTGTGAAAAGTACACTAACTTGGCACTTGGCACCCCACCAAAGGAACATTCTTTTGCTTCCGGTGTTTTATTTTTCCAATGACACAGCTGACCTAGCAAAGAGGAGATACAAATAGCAAACGTAGTCCTATTAACTGTTAGTCATGGATCAAGGCATCTGCAGCCCACAATGATTCTTGAAAAGGTCCACAGTATATTGCCTTCCACTTGGTCTTTGTCATGTTCGTTCTCCTGCTTCCTGTGGGAAAGGTTGATTATTAATGGTCATTATTTGCTGGCTGAAGACGTTCAGCAGATATGAGGACAGGTATGGGTTTATGGATTTATAGGTACGCGATGGAACAGAATTTTCTGATTGAGTATGTAATATCTTAGCATGATAACAAGTATAGCGATAGCGTTTCCACCAAAGCATTTTGCCGGGCTAAGTAGGCAGAGAGGTTGTGTTGGTGTCAGTTACCAATAAGAAGCATCATGATGGCTAACTCAGAGATGAGTTTGTACCTTATAAGGTGACTTCAATGTAACTGACCTGTGGATAAACCTTATCAAAGACAGACAGACGGGCTGTTAAAGCCTTTTATTTCCATTATTAGTCATCTGCCTATTTGGGTAACTGTACCTGTCCCCACTTAGCTAAGTGAGGGTTAGTATGTGCATAATAAAAGGAAATAAGTAACTGAGTATGACCAAATATTAACTGAATGAAGTCCACCACGTTTATTGGGAGAGCTGTGTGGGGTGGTGCGTTGGAGTAAATACAGACTTGTAACTAGACTTTGCGGAGCCTGGTGTGTCCACTTTAAAATATCAGTGGGCACTTTGTTCACGCTCGTCTACAGCTTAGTTTATAAGTAACTCTTTTGCTGCAGCATCCATCCTGACACTTGATATAAAAGCTTGATTATCTGTTATGAAAACGGGCCAACATATGTACGATAAGAATAGATTATATCTGTAGTTCAGATAGTGGTAATGTCATCTCTAGCACCAAAAAAAATTAAAGAAAATTTTCTTTTTGTACTTTGGACATACCGTCGTGTTAGATACTTTACATTCCTGGACAGCACCTTCTTTGGAGACATCTAATATTTGTTTTGGGCCACCCTCTCTGTTGACATTTACCGACAGTGCTTCAAAAATGTTACAATAGGTGGGCCACACTGCACCTCTAACACAAAGGGTCTTTCTTATCACCGCTTTAAAGTGCGTCCTGCTTTCTAGCTGACATACACTCAATATACTCCATGACACACTACCTCAACTGTTTGTTTTTTTTAAATCATGATCAGGTCACAATGCACATATGCATGGACACATATGTGTCGAGAATACTGATTGCACAAGTTAACATTTTTAATGGCCCATCTTTCAGGCTTATCTGTGCTTTGGCATGTAATGGTGTTAAAGGATGAGCACAGGATTAGCACAGACATATAAAAGAATTATCTTTTTGCCCTTTTACGGCATGTGGGATCATCAGCTTTGATATTCTGAACAGAATACAGTATCAAATGCCTTTGTATTAAAAGTCGTGTCTTTGGATAAACATTTTGGAAGCTCAGACTTGATCTGTGATTTCATTTTCTCCGAGGGTATAATGTCACTGCTGTTTCAATAAGCCTGCCACCTTCTGTTCATGAAGGTGGCTTTTGAATTTTCATCATTATATATATTCATCATTCATATTCATCAATAGCCTGGATGTGTACAGAAATTAAACACCACAAGATTGTAAGAAAGGTTAGAGGAGGGAGAGGTGAGTGTCAAGACTCCTGTTGCTTTTATGTAGGATTATATGAGTTTTAGCCAAGACTATTAGCAGCAAAATATGCTATGTTTGGGTTATGGTGCGTTTTTGTGCGCTGTCAAAGATTTAATTGTGTCATTGAT
Source organism: Echeneis naucrates (assembly GCF_900963305.1). Classification (NCBI taxonomy): domain Eukaryota; kingdom Metazoa; phylum Chordata; class Actinopteri; order Carangiformes; family Echeneidae; genus Echeneis; species Echeneis naucrates. The sequence goes on along the minus strand of NC_042527.1, from coordinate 10,784,260 downwards.
CTGTCAGTGCCTCTCTCGACTAAGCAGCAATCAACCCTGACCTTGTGTATCACTGTTTACTGAGTTAGCCACTGATGTCAGTTTTGCATCCACACAACAGACTCAGTCCAACCCCTTTTATGTTTTCCTGCCCTTCGGCTTTCTCTCTCCACCCACTTCTGAGGTTACCTGGTCAGGTGTGCGTGTGTGCGTGCGTGGCCAGGGGATAAATGTTCAAAACCCTCCACTGGGCTCTGAGAGGGACACCAGAGGGCCAAGACTTCTGCGTTGGCACCTATAGGGCCATATACTGTGCACTGAGTTTGCTCAGAGGCGCTCAAACAACAGCTCCTGCTCATCTTTCATTCTTCAACACATCAAAGACTGAGAGGATTATCGACGAGAGAAACTAGTTGAGAGGCTGCCGTTAAGGGATCAGCCATGCTTGGAGGCATCCACACTGATTTGTTGGTCACAGTGACTTTGCTCTTCCTTTCTCAGACAGTGACTCAGTGCAGGTGCGTCTCAAGAACAACAGTAGTAACAGTAAAATTTTTTGCTGATATGTCATCTTGAATATTGTGACATCAGTCAATTTATGATTCATTAAAAAAAAGAAGCAATCATTGTCATCCATTTCCCTTTTCAGAGCTGAAAATGGCTTTACATTAGTTCCTCTAACAGAGTGGAGGACAAATGCAGGTATGAGGGATTATAAATTCTGGGCTTGGACTCAATAATCAGCAGAATTGTTTGATTAAAATTGTTGTGATGAAAACACTGAATGAAATGAATGGAAACACATCAAAGAAAGAAAAATCAAAACTAACACCATATTTAACACCATTTTCTTTCACAGAATATGTTACACAGTGTTTCTACAACAGACAGAACACGCTGATATGTGACTGGACCAGCAGCCAACAAAGAACAGGTACCGTAGAAACCATTTACTGCACAAAAACCTCTAGAGATGAATTCACCAATTACTCTAAGTTAATGTATAAAGCCAAATGTATTGTAAAGTGGCCACGTCACGTTTAGTACTGAGTTCACCCTGGTGCAGAGAAATTAAGTGGCTGAAGTAACCTTTAATTTTGCCCCTCCCTTATTGGAGAGGATTTGGAACATCAGTCCACAGTTCTGATTTGATCTGCAGACAGATTGTGACGGTGACTGTGCCTCGCTGCATATCGCTAATTGATCTGAAGCAGGCTAATAATCTTTTATAGCCTGGTGTTCTCCCAGGGGCAATCAAAGCAAAGAGTCTGCACCTGAGGTTAGAATTCAGTACAAAACACTCTAAACAGCTATTTTGCATTTAATGATAATTGTGCCACAACAGATGTACTTCTTGTTTTATTACAATAACAAATGCAAGAAATGGTGAGGAATTATGGCCCAGCATAAGCGCCCATTTCCAACCTGTTTGTACTTTAGACGCACAACACATCCATAACTGTGCATGGTCAATATGTATGAAGGCTCTAAGTGCATCCAGCACATACTCCTACTGTCCTTTATGCCATCATCACAGAGAATGGTATGGTGGAGATTTTAGAAAGTGGTCCACTGGGGCTGAACGGCGAGGCCTGCCTTGAATTTTGGTACCAGAACCCAGTTTCAGCTAATGTGTCTCAACTCCACGCTCTCCTGAGAAGCAGCGCTGGTCTGGCAGAAATCTGGGCTTCTCCTGCCCCTCCAAGCAATACATGGAGACAAGTGTTTGTCCCACTGACAATCAACAACTCAATGAGTCAGGTAAAATGACCAGATATTTTTTAGTTGAACTATGTTGCTAATATATACACACACACACACACACACGCACACAAACGTGTATATTTACAGCAATAGATCGATAGTAGATAATCTGCTTTTTCTTTCATTAGGTTGTACTTGAAGCAGTATCCATAGAGGGACAGATCACATTTAACCAGATAGGTGTAAGAAGAGGCTCATGTGGTAAGTTTTCTTTTACTCTCTTTTTTTCTTCTTCTTTGTCTTAAGAGCAACCGAATTTTAGTCACATCAATGAAGTTTTGGTTCTTTTTTGTTAGTTTATACAGTATATATATATATGCAGCAATAACATTTGTTTGTGAAACTTACTGTCACAGCACCTGTCTGAAAAGGTACAGGTATTTAAAATATATTTTATTTCTTAATTCAGAACTGTAGCAAGGCAGAAAGAATTAAACTACCACTTGCTTTAATAATAATAATAATAATAATAATAATAATAATAATAATAATATGCTGATAGCTAAGATGATTAGAAAAAGACATTGGAGGTTGATACAATATTAACATTTAGCATGATTATTCATTCACATCAATTATTCCAAGCCAGCTGGTGTTATATTTTCTAAGTGATTGTTTACTCAGTCATATGCCCCCACAGGAGCCCAGTGTGAATCAAACACAGAGATTTGGACAGATGAGTCCACCCGCTGTTTCTGTACTGCTGGCCAGCTCTCCTGCTCCCCCTCTCAGTGCCCTAAGGGCCAAATCTGTGGTCCTCACAGAGGGGGCTCCCATGGGTTACACACCTCTGGGATGTGCACGATACACAGTCACACAGACTGCAGCACTTTTGACGGAGTGCTGTTCCGCATCATGGGCACTTGCACCTACGTATTGGCTAAGACCTGCTCACCCGCTGAGGCCCTCCCCGTGTTCAGCGTGGAAGTAGTCAATGAGCAGAAAAGGAACTCATCTGTGCCAACTGTCCAGCAAGTCACTGTGGATACGGGGAACTTCAGAGTGTCACTACTGAAATGGAAAACACACCAGGTTGTGGTGAGTTATTTGAAAGCGAGAGAGAAATTTTGGAGAGGGGCGTTACAATGCATTCTGCATTAGAAAGCAGAGGCCAGTTTTGTCGGACTTCTATGAGACAATTTTTGAACCAAACAATCAAATCTTTCAGTTTTTTATATATTTTTTGTCATTACTTTACAGAAGACAACTACACAGACATAAAATTACTTATTGTCGTGTTTACTCAGCTAATCTCTTTAACAATGGGGCATCACACATCTGACGGACGATCTGAGTATTTCTCCTTGTTCATGACTGAAAGAAACCCTGCAAGCATTTATTTATCATTTGTATGCTAGAAGCCCTTTACCCTTAAAATTATAATGCACTCCAAATTACCATATTTCATTGAAACCTGCCTTCAGAGTACCTCAGAACTGTCTGTACAATTTGACTTTTGGGGTAAGTCCCATATCTGCAGCCCACCCCACTGATATACTGACTTTATCTTTAAGTGCAGAGTTGACTGACATTTAATGCCATTTCCCAGAATTCCCAGTGTAGGTGCCAGTCTTATCAATTCACAAAGATACATTATCTTGAGAAGACTGCTTGTGATGCACAGAATCAGATACAATCAGCTTATACTCTTCTTCAGGTTAATGGGGTCTGGAGGAAGCTCCCGCTGAGCCTTGGCAATGACACCATCAGAATCAGGAGTAACCCCGGTGCTGTGGCACTGGACACCAGTTTTGGTCTTTCTGTTTCCTTCGACAGTGCTGGGGCGGTCCATGTCATCCTACCATCCAGGTACTCTGATAAAGTCTGCGGCATCTGTGGCAACTTTAATAACTTGCGAGGAGATGACTTTTACAAGCCGGATGGTACAGTTGCCCAAGATGCTACAACTTTGACTGAGAGCTGGCGAACTGGGGAAGCCTCCTCCTGTGAGACTATTTCAATCCCTCATCAGTGTGACCCGCTGGAGGAGGCCGAATATGCCAGTGAGCTGTACTGCGGCGCACTGCTCGCTAATACTGGGCCCTTTGCTGGCTGCCAATCAGTTGTAGGAGCAGAGAGTTACTTCAGGGGCTGTGTGGTCAGTATGTGCTCTGCTCACGGTGACCCTGCCGTGCTATGTGAGGCTTTACAGATCTACACTGATATCTGCTATGAGGCTGGAGCTGATTTACCCACATGGAGGAACTCAACATTCTGCCGTATGCTTCTTTATTGCTTTGATACTCTCCGCCCTGCCCCTGTTTTTGCTCGCACAATTGCTGAAGATCATGCTCTGTCCTCTTTCCTCAGCCTTTCAGTGCGGGGAAAACAGCTACTATAACTCATGTGCTGATGGCTGTCCTGAGGTGTGCTCCAGTCAGGACTTAACCAGCTCTTGTGGAAGCTGCGTGGAAAGATGCGAGTGCGATTTTGGCTTCAAAGTTAGTGGGGGAAAGTGTGTCCCAGCGGAGGACTGCGGTTGTTGGCATAATGGGAAACACTATGAGGTAAGTGAGGTACATGACATTAAGCGCTGTGAAATACGCAACTGCAGTCTGATAATGCATTTAGTTTCACAACTCCCTTTTCCCTGCAGAAGGGAGAAACATTCCTTGAAGGACAGTGTGTGCGACGCTGCCAATGTACGGGAAACAATGATGTGCAGTGCACCGCAAAGCAATGTGCAGCCAGCGAGGTCTGTAAAGTCAAGGATGGGAACATAGACTGCTTCCCTTTCAAACCTGCCACCTGCCGCGTGTATGGTGATCCGCACTACATCACCTTTGACCGGGCGGCTTATAACTTTCAAGGCGGCTGCAGTTACACGCTGGCTACAACATGCGGAGAAGAAAGCCCAGTCCCGTTCACCGTGATTGGACACAACATGCATCCTCGCCTTCAGAACTTCACCCGCTCCAAGCTGCAAGCTGTGACTCTGCAAGTCGAAAATTTATACCTCACCCTGAATCAAAGTGGACAGGTCTATGTAAGCATGAAAACCTTCCATCGAGCAACAGGATAAGCATTCATGTCGTAGCAAATTCTATGCTACAAAAGAGATGAAAACACAGAACACTCAGGTTTATGGGAGGCAGTTATTACCCAGGCAGTTCGCTGGAGGAAGTCTGTTGTTTCTCAACTTACAGGAACACATAAACTAATAATTGACCCACTTGACTTTGACCCAAAGAGCTTTTTTTTTTTTTTTTTTTTTGAAGCTAACTGGTTATACTAACTATCCTAGTGGGAAAGAACACATTAATGGTTGTTTGGCTTTCAGAAACAAATTAAGAATCTCAATTGAATAAATTAATACCAAATTATGGATTGTCCTCTCTCTAGGTGAGGAACAGCATTGTCCGGCTCCCCTATTCCACCAATGGAACGTACGGCTCAGTTTGGGTCTACACAGAGGGCGGTGACATTATCCTGAAGACAAGCTTCGGCCTCAGAATTACGCTAGATGGGCACAACAGACTCTTTCTGCAGGTGGATGAGCAGTACAAGTATGAAATGTGCGGATTGTGCGGGACCTACTCTGGATACCAGGATGATGATTTTGTGACCCCAGACGGCCAAAACACGACAGACCCATTTGAGTTTGGTAACAGCTGGAGGGTGCCAGGCATGAATGAGTAAGCCATTTTACTACACAAGGTATTTGCATGCCAACCACAAAGGAGACTAAAATTTGGTTTTGGCTTGTTTTGTTTTGTTTTTAACAACACCAGATGCAGTCTCCAATTATATTCCCAACAGTGCTTAGCATTGAGTGCCAGTCAGCAAATATTAGCAACACATTTATTTTAAAGCTCCACCACGCCAAAATATGCATACAACAAGTAGGTTATTTTGAGAATATACGCAACTGATGGCATTTCTTTATACATTACAACAGCAATGCATGTAAAATATGAACCAATGCACACATATCTATTTTTCTTATGTAGCACAGGCACTATGCTTCCAAATGTGTTGCTGGCAACTTCATTGTCTAAATTTTCTTCTCCAGTTGTGTCCCCAATCCAAATGGCCCAGAACTCTGTGATCATGAGCAGGAGGAGGAGGCCTACGGGCAGTGCTATGCATTGCTGGGTGATCCCTTTAGGCCCTGCCACGAACTCATTCACCCTAGCATCTACATTGGCAGCTGTGTGTACGACTACTGTGCCACAAACGGCAGTCGGCACACGCTGTGTGAATCTCTGAAGTCGTACGCTGCAGCATGTCAGTTTGAAGGAGTGGAACTGCCCCCCTGGCAGACCGGAACAGCCTGTGGTGAGTTACATCATTACACAACGGACTCATCAATCTCTGAGAAGATGTGCACAAGTACAGATACTCAAATTAATCTGGATTATTTGCCTTCACAAAAATGTACTTGCTCGCTAAATGAAGTATATCTGATTCAAATCCTATTTTTCTTTTGGCTTCTGCTTTGATAAGCAATCCAAGCAACTGCCTTTGGACAAAATTATCCTGTTTTTGTCAGTTTTTTGTGATACAGGGAAATTGGGAGAAATTATCAGGTGGGTAAAGTGGGGAGGGCAAGGAAAAAGACACAATACTGACAGGGCACCAAAAAGCCAGAGCAGTGAACTAATTTCCTTATTTTGTTTGCTCATTTGGATTTTTGTTTTGTTTTTGTTCTTGTTCCTATTTCAGCTGACCTCCTAACCTCTTCAGCTGTTCCAACCATGTCAGCTCCTACCTCTCCAACATCAGCCCAGGCTTGTAAGAGCACACAGGGTTTGGGAATACTGTGACATAGTTTGATTCACTATCAGTAATTCAAATAACAAATATTACTTTTGAACTTTGCCCCCCTAGCACATAAGCCAAAGGCTGAATTATCTTGGCATAGTAATCAATAGACTGAATGAAGTAATCGTTTTGTTCTTACAGATAATTAGCTCACTATAACTTTAACTCGATTGTGTTGATGTGCTTTTTCCATAGTCTGTCCAATGAACTGTGACTTTGAAAGAAATCTGTGTGGATGGAAGCAGCTCGTACAGGATAGTTTTGATTGGTCAAGACATTCAGGGCCAACCCCCTCACACCTAACCGGGCCGAACCAGGACCACACCACTGGAGGTAAGACCCATCTTCAGGTTGGGCTACAAAGTCAGTTGTTCTTGAGTCATGCTTATTGTGCTTTTTGTAATTTCTCCAGCCGGTTTCTATATGTACATCGAGGGAGACAGCGTGACACACGGAGACTCAGCTCGCCTGATGAGCTCAGTGTGTCATTATAACGGCCCCCTCTGTCTGCACTTCTGGTACCACATGTACGGTTCAGCGACAGCGATGGCCCTCAATATCTACCTGCTCAAAGGCAATAAAGCCACCAAGCTCTGGTCCAAGACAAACAACCAAGGACCAGAATGGCATCCAGGAAACGTTGACATCGGAGTCTTGGGCCCTTTCCAAGTAAGGATGGCACAGTATAATCAGATAAAACCTGCATTTAACAAAAGAAATATATTATCCTGTTCTGTATTGTGATTTTTTTTTTTTTTTTTTTCACGTGGCCATTTTCAGATTATTGTAGAGGCTATTCGAGGCTTTAATGCTCTATCGGATGTGGCCATAGATGATGTTTCCATTCACTTTGGCTCATGCTCAGGTGAAAATTGTCTCTTACCAAAAGGACAACAAACTATTCCAATTTGATGAGTCAAATTTTGTGTCAAACCTAATTATTTTAGTGTGCAACAGTGCTAATACATTTGGGTTTCAAATTACCATCACACCTGATATCTTGGCGTTTAAATTAAGTCAATTATTACTTCCTCTAGGCAATTTCCCTGACATGGTTATTGGAACTGAGCTTCCCTCTGTAACTACAGAAGTACTCCCATCACATCCAGGTAAGTACACAGGAAGCTCTGTTTTATGCGTCACTTGTTTCTGCATCAGTGAAGTGGACGTTTGGTTACCAATTAGAATCTAGTCCAATAAATACTGAATATGCAGTTTAAAGGTCGGTTGCAAAAATGACCGTGTTGATATTTTGCTAATATTTTTCGAGCAGTCTGCAATCTTGACTGCAGCTTCGGCAGAAACCTTTGTAGCTGGAACCAGATGCTCACAGACGCCTTTGATTGGACATGGCACAGAGGCCCCACTCTCTCCCTGATGACTGGACCCTCCTCTGACCACACTGGGGGTAACACACTAATCCTCTATTGATATGATGCCGAATAACCAAATGGTGAAAAAAAACCAACATTCTCAGCAAGTGTGTCTATTCACATTTTTCTGTCCCCGTGTCCAGATGGTCACTACCTGTACATTGAGGCCAGCGGCGCATCATTCGGAGACATGGCTCGTCTCATCAGCTCTGAGTGTTCTGACCCTGGCCCTCAGTGTCTGCAGTTCTGGTACCACATGTACGGTTCAGCGGACACAATGGGCCTCCATGTTTACTTGCTCCAGAACAGAGTAGTGAATGCTGTCTGGAGGAAGCACAACGACCAAGGAAATATGTGGCACCTGGCTCAGGTGGACTTGACCACAACGGGAGTTTTCCAAGTGAGTCAGTCAATTAAGATGTTTCTTTCCTAAAGCTGTTAGTGAGGTAAGACACTAACAGCAATTTACCTGAACCAGCAGGTGATTGTGACAGGACGTTACTGATGTACAGTATTAATGTGTCTTTACCCTTAGATCATTTTTGAGGGGCGAAGAGGTTCCACCGACCAGTCTGATGTGGCTATAGATGATATTTCACTCCATCATGGACACTGTTCAGGTAAATCTGTCCTCCTGACATCCCACTGTCTTGACACAATGTCCCAGAAAACTATCTGACGTCTTGTTGTTGTTGCTGCAGAGTTGGCTACACCAACAAGCACTGCTACAGAATCTGTGAGAGCAACAACTGAACCTCTGCTCACTTCAACTGTCCCCAAAGCCCCTAAGACCACAAGACCAATTATTACGACGACAAGTGTTCCCCAAACAGCAAGACAAGAACCCAAAACCACAGCTCAACCAGAACTTCCAACCACAGACAGACCAGAACCCCAAACCACAGCTAAACCACAACTTCCAACCACAACCAGACCAGAACCACAAACCACAGCTCAACCACAACTTCCAACCACAACCAGACCAGAACCACAAACCACAGCTCAACCACAACCTCCAACCACAACCAGACCAGAACCCCAAACCACAGCTCAACCACAACCTCCAACCACAACCAGACCAGAACCAAAAACCACAGCTCAACCACAACCTCCAACCACAACCAGACCAGAACCCCAAACCACAGCTAAACCAGAACTTCCAACCACAACCAGACCAGAACCCCAAACCACAGCTAAACAAGAACTTCCAACTACAACCAGATCAGAACCAAAAACCACAGCTCAACCACAACCTCCAACCACAACCAGACCAGAACCCCAAACCACAGCTAAACCAGAACTTCCAACCACAACCAGACCAGAACCCCAAACCACAGCTAAACCAGAACTTCCAACCACAACCAGACCAGAACCACAAACCACAGCTCAACCAGAACTTCCAACCACAACTAGACCAGAACCCCAAACCACAGCTCAACCAGAACTTCCAAACACAACCAGACCAGAACCAGGAACCACAGCTAAACCAGAACTTCCAACCACAACCAGACCAGAACCAGGAACCACAGCTCAACCAGAACTTCCAACCACAACCAGACCGGAACCCCAAACCACAGCTCAACCAGAACTTCCAACCACAGACAGACCAGAACCCCAAACCACAGCTAAACCAGAACTTCCAACCACAAACAGACCGGAACCACAAACCACAGCTAAACCAGAACTTCCAACCACAAACAGACCAGAACCACAAACCACAGCTCAACCAGAACTTCCAACCACAACTAGACTGGAACCCCAAACCACAGCTCAACCACAACCACCAACCAGACCAGAACCAGGAACCACAGCTCAACCAGAACTTCCAACTACAACCAGACCAGAACCACAAACCACAGCTCAACCACAACCTCCAACCACAACCAGATCAGAACCAAAAACCACAGCTCAACCACAACCTCCAACCACAACCAGACCAGAACCCCAAACCACAGCTCAACCACAACCACCAACCAGACCGGAACCAGGAACCACAGCTAAACCAGAACTTCCAACCACAACCAGACCGGAACCCCAAACCACAGCTAAACCAGAACTTCCAACCACAACCAGACCAGAACCCCAAACCACAGCTAAACCAGAACTTCCAACCACAACCAGACCAGAACCACAAACCACAGCTCAACCAGAACTTCCAACCACAACCAGACCAGAACCCCAAACCACAGCTAAACCAGAACTTCCAAACACAACCAGACCAGAACCAGGAACCACAGCTAAACCAGAACTTCCAACCACAACCAGACCAGAACCAGGAACCACAGCTCAACCAGAACTTCCAACTACAACCAGACCGGAACCCCAAACCACAGCTCAACCAGAACTTCCAACCACAACCAGACCAGAACCCCAAACCACAGCTAAACCAGAACTTCCAACCACAAACAGACCGGAACCACAAACCACAGCTAAACCAGAACTTCCAACCACAAACAGACCAGAACCACAAACCACAGCTCAACCAGAACTTCCAACCACAACTAGACTGGAACCCCAAACCACAGCTCAACCACAACCACCAACCAGACCAGAACCAGGAACCACAGCTCAACCAGAACTTCCAACCACAACCAGACCAGAACCAAGAACCACAGCTCAACCAGAACTGCCAAACACAACCAGACCAGAACCAGGAACTACACCTCCACCACAACCTCCAACCACAACTAGACTGGAACCCCAAACCACAGCTCAACCACAACCACCAACCAGACCAGAACCAGGAACCACAGCTCAACCAGAACTTCCAACCACAACCAGACCAGAACCAAGAACCACAGCTCAACCAGAACTTCCAAACACAACCAGACCAAAACCAGGAACTACACCTCCACCACAACCTCCAACCACAACTAGACTGGAACCCCAAACCACAGCTCAACCACAACCACCAACCAGACCAGAACCACAAACGACTACAAGACCAAAACCTCTGACCACTACTCAACCACAGCCACAAACTACAGCTAAACCTAAACCTCCAACCACAACTACACCACAACCACAAACCACAGCTAGACCACAACCTCCAACCACAACTAGATCACAACCAGCATCCACAGCTACAGAAGGATCCCAAACCACGGCGAGACCTCGGCCCCCTACCACGGCGAGACCACGGCCACCTACCACGGCGAGACCACGGCCACCTACCACGGCGCGACCTCGGCCCCCTACCACAGCACGACCTCGGCCCCCTACCACAGCACGACCTCGGCCCCCTACCACAGCGCCACCTCGGCCTCCTACCACAGATAGACCAAAATCTCCAATCACAACTACACCTCAACCACAAACAACAGCTAGACCAAAACCTTCTACCACAGCACGACCTCGGCCCCCTACCACAGCGCCACCTCGGCCTCCTACCACAGATAGACCAAAATCTCCAATCACAACTACACCTGAACCACAAACAACAGCTAGACCAAAACCTTCTACCACAGCACCACCTCGGCCCCCTACCACAGCGCAACCTCGGCCCCCTACCACGGACAGACCTCGGCCCCCTACCACGGACAGACCTCGGCCCCCTACCACGGACAGACCTCGGCCCCCTACCACAGATAGGCCTCGGCCCCCTACCACAGATAGACCACAATCTCCAATCACAACTACACCTCAACCACAAACAACAGCTAGACCAAAACCTCCAACCACAGTGCAACCTCAACCTTCTACCACAGATAGGCCTCGGCCCCCTACCACAGATAGACCACAATCTCCAATCACAACTACACCTCAACCACAAACAACAGCTAGACCAAAACCTCCTACCACAGCGCAACCTCGGCCCCCTACCACAGATAGACCTCAGCCTCCTACCACGGCGCAACCTCTGCCCCCTACCACAGACAGACCACAGCCTTCAGTCACAACTACACCTCAACCACAAACAACAGCTAGACCAAAACCGCCAACTACACCTGTACCAAGTAAGTTTGGACTATCCTATTCAAAAGATATAAAATATGCTAATTTGCGATGGGGTTTTGGAACCAGTTGTAAACACCGTGGTGGTTGTACAGTAAAGCAGGGAAACACACAAATCACAACTTATCTGGAACAGAAACCAGATTATAGTTAAGATTGTGGATTGTGATCTTCAACCAGATCTCCCATGCATACTTTTTGCCTGGTTACGAGTAAAGTGTGTTGTAAAAAGGAAGAATGTTTTTTAAATTTAAATTATTAATTGTATAGATCTTTTTGTCTGTGCTATTGTGCATACGTCTATGTGTACACTATCTCAATCTCTCTCTCTCTAGCACCCTCTTGCCCTGAAAACACTCATTACACAAGTTGTGTGCCAGCCTGTAGTCCAACCTGCGCAAATGTGAATGGCCCACCAGGGTGCATCGACAGTGACAACTGTGTGTCAGGATGCGTATGTGATGATGGCTTTGTGCAGAAGTCGCAGCATTGTGTGCCTCTCAGAGAGTGCGGATGCGTCGACACAAATGGCACCAAACATCAGGTAAGACAGCCGATTGACTCTTAATCAGCCCAACGGGTCAGATACGGTATTGGTTAAATACAGTAGCCGGCGCATTGCATGTGGACCCAAAAGTTATGTGCTCTTTCTTGACAGTTCAATGATGTGTGGTACACCAATCACTGCAGTGAGAAGTGTGAATGTAAGAAAGACGATGGCGTGGGGAATATTGATTGTGATGACGAAGATGAATGTGATGGAAATGCCATCTGCCTTCAAAATGACAGGGGCGAATACTACTGTCAGTCTACAGGTGCTGTAGATTCCAACTGTAACTCTGACAAATCTAAACTACGTTTCACCTCCCTCACTAATTCATGAACTGCTCTAAACTTGTTGCTCCACAGGATTCAATGAGTGCACTATAAAGGGAGATCCTGAGTACAAAACCTTTGATAAGGCGAAGCACGACTTTGAAGGGGAATATTCATATGTGCTGGTCCGGACCAAAAACCTGCCAAATAACCTCCCAGACATCTACATCGAGTGCAGCAATAGACGAACGGAAGAGGACGAAGATGGAAATCATCGTAGCAGTGAAGAAAGCCACAATCGCACAGTCGAAGATGAGGACAGCAGTGATGACGAAGATGATAGCGAAGAGAATGAGGAGCAGCACACATTACAAGAGCTTAAAATCAAAGTGTACAATCACACTGTGGAGTTCAAGAAAAATCGGAGGCTCTTAGTAAGTATGCCGTGACGACAATGTTGAGCAGGCTTTTTGGTCTTCTATCTGAGCTGACTGTTAGCATGCTAGCTACACCGGAGGCTGACAGAGGTGTATTTGGTCATAAATCAAATAGTATACAAAGAAAAATCTGTATACAGTAATTGATCAGGTGCTTGTGGTTCATTTTTTTAGTACATGAACTCAGCATGATTGCTTCATTATTCATCATCTGTAATTGAGTTTCCTATAAATCATGTCATGTCATTAACCACCCAACAGCATTGCTCTACCTAAAAACTGACTAACTACTAAAAATGTTTTCAGTTTGAATTAAATATGACATTCCCGCACAGTCCGAGAAAGCAAAACTTGGCATCTTGTCCATTGCTCAGTTATTAAATTCCACCACACAGCAGAATGTCTCTCCTGCTGGGGATGCTGGCAGTACTGTCAGCTGGACACCAGAGCTTTGAGCATCAGAGAGTATCAGTCGACTCACGAATGCAAGCTGACAGCCCGAGTAAATATGTATGTTCTGTGTTTCCCGGTACACAACATGCATAATTACACAAGACGGAACACTAGTTCACATGAGTTCACGAGTCAACTTGCATAACCCACCGACGCATCCCTCTCGCTATCTCCCTACAGGTGAATGGAAGGAGAGCTCGTACTCCTGCCTCTCCGACTGCTGGTCTAAAGATCAAGCAACATTCCTCACGCATCTACCTGAAGACAGACTTTGGCCTCTCAGTGGAGTTTGATGGACGCAGCGAAGCGGGTAACTAAGTTTTTGCCTTACTAGACATGTCCAACAGAATTAGCAGTCGTCATGGAGTAGGAATTATCACTATTCATTAAATTACAATTTATTACCAAATTAATGTCACGTTGAATTAAATAACACTGTATTCTTCGTGTTTTTCCTGCAGAGATCATTCTCCCACAGAAATATAAAAGGAAAGTGCAGGGGCTTTGTGGGAACTTTGATGGTCAAAAGGAGAATGACTGGGTGAAGCCGGATGGTTCGATGGCCGAAGGTGTTCAAGAGTTCGGCGAAAGTTGGAGAGTGTAAATATAAGATGAATGGAAGACTGAAGCACAACACTTCAAGATCCCCCCACCCCGACCATGAGTAGGAACACTGCTGTCATCTTGCAAGAAAACGCCAAGAACAAACTGAATTCAGCATTTTTACCTTAGACTGTAAAGCGGAGATAGCATTGATGTCCAGTTGCCTTTACCTTCAGCTTTACAAGACTATAAACAGACTGCAACACAGCAGAAGACCTTCACCACTGCACCCCATCTGCTTCAAGAAACAGTTTTCAGTCTATTTTCAGTAGAAATTTTTACCTTTATGAAGAAATCACTGGATTGTGACAGTGCATCAGCCTTTACTGTCATGTGCAGCATTAAATTTTGTCATTTCCATGCACACTATTTATTCAAAAGCTCCTAAAGCTGCGAACATGTGTTCCGCACAGTAACGAGAGAAAAATGCTGAGTACAGCAGGTTTGAACAATGACAATGCATGACTACACGCGGATTATTTAACTCTATTTGATATTGCCGAAAACAGATTAAATGTGCAATAAATGATTCAGGATGTTTCTTGTATTTGTGCCTTGTCCTAATGTGTATTCCAATGGCAACACAGTGGTAGGTTTTCTTTTGAGTCTTCACTGTTTTAATAGATATGTATTGAGGGTAAGTGTGTGTCATGTTGCTCAAGTGCAAAAAAAAAAAAAAAAAAAAAAAAAAACAGCATTCCTAACACACAGCAACAACAGTCAGATAGTCTAGGACAGCAAAACCCGGAAACTCATGACGACACGAAGAACAAAAAAAAAAAAAAAAAGGATACAGTTACTTCTGTAATATGATATCTAAATGAAAAGACTAAAGGTTTTTTGTTTTCTTTAAAACAGGTTAAAGAGGGTCATTGTTTTATGAACAATAGTGCATGCCTGTGAATGTGTCTGCCACGCTCATAAGCCCAGATCAAGTTCAGCTACACAAAGTTATGGACTGCTTTTCACTGAGCTTCCTTCTCCTGTTGGTGTTGCCACTTCTCAATGATGGTGAGTAAAACTTTAGCAAATTTAACATTGATTATTTAATAAAACAAAGTCATGCTATTATGTGCCTGATCTTTCACAAGGATGAAAAAAGGGTATAAATTAAGATACATAAAACGCAAGTGTGTGTTTGATAAATAATGATTTGTCTATTGCTCTATGATGTGTTGTAAAAAGCACAAATTATTATTATTTTTTTAAATGGACTCAGTTGACTAGATCATTCTGAAGTACAGTGGGACTATAAATTCAATAATAATTCCATGCTGGACCAGGTCATTACACTCAAGTTTTATTTATCTCATTGACTATTTGAGCCGCCATCCAAAATCCTTATTTATTTTGGTGAAAAGTACTAACTGTGCCAATCCTCAGTGAGAAGACCACTGTGCATCATGTTCATACAAAAGAATTCATTCCTTAACCAAATATTAAATGTCTTATTAATCTTAAACTGCCTGTTGTAGTGTAATGGAGAAAAATTTAACTCTGTTATTGCCCATTTTTGTACAAGACAACTCATCCATGTTAACGTGTCCGTACCACAGCTCCAGTAGGGCCAAATGTTTTGTCTTTTCAAATTTACTGTTTCTCTCTTTGCGTAAAAATTCATAGTAAAATGTCTTTTTTTTTCTTTCCTGAACTCTAATGAAATGATATGTTGTGGTTACTTTTAATTTTTTAGCTCAAAACACCATCACCCAACCAGCAGGTAAGTTCCATGATCCAACTCTTTCTGTTCCCTCAGTCCAACTTTTTCTGTCTGCATCTGACCTCTTAGAATCATCAGAAACATCACACAACGAATATTTCTACCACTCATCCTATTTTCGAAATAATGCTTTCCAACCTGTAGCCGGACCCTGAAAGCTCTGCTGGGCAACCACAAAATACATCTCAGACATCTGGGCACATTTAAATACAACCACAATTTAATATCTACACTCCCTGGTGCAGAATAACAGGGGTTATTTGCTGTATACTTCATGGTTGTTAGCTAACTAATTATTTTTCAAAGAGGACAGAGTGATATTAAAACAATGCTCCACTGTGCGGAGTATTGATTGTGTAGTTTCACTGTGTGCTCCAGGCTGCGCTGGTCCACCAGTGCTGTGCTGTCCTGGCAAAAACAACAGCTGCTCCAGAAACGGATGTTTCTGTGATCAGTTCTGCCTCAACAATACAGACTGCTGTCCTGATTACATTTCGACCTGTATATGTAAGTGAACGTTAAAATTGAAAAAATAAATAAATAAAAAATTCATATATCTATATCCTTAAGGGGTTGGAAATAAAGATAGGTGTTAAAAGTTTTACACTGCAGCTTTTTTCATTTTCCTCAGCTTCAACACCTGAAAACAGCACAGCAAGTTCAGGACCAGCAGATAGCCGCCCTTCTGCATCCGTCTCTGTACCGACGGCCTCCAGCACGACAGACGGCAGCGCCATCTCTACTGTAGCAAACGTGACGACAAGTTCAGCAGCCACGGTCTCCAACACTGCAACACCAAACACAACAAACAGCAGTACATCTGCACTGCCGGACGTGAACACCACCCCAGCTTCCACAGCTGTTAGTGCCACAGTGACGGTCTCAACAAGAAGTACAACTTCATCAACGGGTAACGGCACTATTTCAGCAGTCTCTGTTCCGACAGACAACAGCAATGCTAGAGTCCCAACACAACTACTGTACCTACTAGGGGTGTGCTAAAAAATCCATTCCTATAAGAATCGCGAGTCAGAATCTATTTAAAATGTCCTAAAATCGATTTTAAAAATATAAAACAAATCCGCAGATGGTCTAGGGTAGATGGTCATGGGTAGATGGGCATTCTTTTTATTCCGGAAAAAAACAAACAAAAAAAAAGGTTAATGTAAAACGTCAGCCAGTTCCGTGTTATTCCGTGTTTATAATGAATTATAATGAATGAGTTTTTTCGTGATCACAGATTTTATAGGGCCCTATTTACCGAATGCCCGGGAAGACCGAGCTTAACATGAGCTTCACAGTGTGCAAGGAGGAACTTTCATTTTTGTTACTTAAGCAGTATGTGATATTGCTTTTATGCAACAATTCCATCGAAGCATGGATAAATGTTTCAAACTTAATAAATGTGAAAAAGACATTTTAATGTCTCCATTATTAGCGCCCTCTGCCAACACAGCATACCACACAACAAACAGCAGGTCTACCTTTGCATCCGCAGATAGTAGCCCAAATTCAGAACAGCCAGTGTCTCTTATTACAGACACCAGTACAAAAAACATCAGTGCACCGACAGAGACGGATGTCACCACCTCAAGGCCCTCTATCTCTTCAACAACAGCACCCGGTACAACCACCCTCAGTACTACATCTGCAGTAGAGGAGGTCCCCCCAGTGTGACTCATATCACAAAGTCTACCAAGATCATTGCAATATGATTCTTATAGAAATAATATCTATAAATTGGGTCTGACAGGGGTTCTCTGTTAGCCACATTTTGGCGTAAATGCCTCAAGCCTTTAACAGTTGCCTTGTGCTCTCAGCAGGAACAACACCGACAGGCACCAGCACAACTCTGGACACTCATAGTGGCGTCACATCTTCACCAGCAGATGGAAGCACCCCTGGAGTTACCAACACCATGACACATCCACAGACCACTGCGCACACGGGTGAAGGTACCATCAGCAGCATGGACTCACTTCATACTTCAGTAACGTGGCGTTTATATTAAAACATGTTCTCACTTACTTTTTTAGATTACCAAGTCGTGAGTATTCACCTAAAAGTCACTGTGCTATCCAGTAATGAAGAAAATAAAGATGTGATTTCAAACGCTGTGTCTAATGTAAGTCTAAACAACCTTTGGGTTACAGTAAATACAGGATATGCAACTTTGTCATTAATCAGTGAGTGTCTTCTTTCAACAGTTTCTATCCCAGGCCTTTCTTAAGAAGAACTGCAATGGCTGCACTTTCACCATCAAACGCATTAAATCCATTTGAGAAATGTCTTGTGCTTATTGTTCACTGCATTCAACCACTCCTGCTCAGGATTTCTTTATCATCAAAGATTCAGGTGGTTTCAAAAGAATTATTCAGCTGTTTACATCTCTGGAAGTAATGAATAAAACCATAATAATAAATTCTAAAAACAATAAAACAGAAAAAAGAAAAGAAAAAAAAAATTTTATCTTTAGTTTGGCTGGTCTGAGTCCTCAGGAGGGGCTGAGAGACAAGCTGCAAATTTCTCAGCTTGTTTCTCTGACAATTTAAGCTCCACATGTCCAAAGAGGAAAGTCTTTCATCCAGTTAAAACATTAAGTTTAGTTATAATGTAAATATGTGGCTGACTAAATAAAATAAATTTTTTTGTGTTTCTGGTTGACAACCACAACGCTGATGTGTATGAAGAAGCCGTGAAGCCACTGACAGCTCAGCAAATTAAAAAAACTATTCTGACTGTGAACCTTGATTAAAAGACTTGGATTTAGAATTAATTAAAGACTTTTAGGACAATATGAATAAACAGCACTATATATTATATTTTATATATATAAATAACAGGAGGAACATGTGGAGCATTCAAAATTACATTGCATGTCGACTTGTGACAAGTATTAACTAACCTTCGTGTCCATGAACTGCATGCCTTCAAAAACATACAACTCTGAGCATGAATCAAATTCTAATATGAAGGAGATTAACTCCAGATGCTAATTATTTCTGCTGTAAAGTTGGCTATTTCAACATGAGCTTCAGTGTGGGTCGGTTTCATAGTACTCGTTTGGATGGCTCAGTATGGGAGTCCCCTCACACATCACGTAGTAGGATAACGAAACCACATGTGACCGTCTTCAGTGGCTAGTTAAGAATTGCAGTTTTTGGCCCTTTCGGATTATTGAAAACATCATTGCGAGTTTTTGCCGCCATCTTCACATTTTTCATGGTTATCTACACGTTTCTACCGTGCGATTGGAGTTGATGCTACACTCTGAATGTATGTTGCATGATTGAGATGCTGAATTTGCCCTGTGGCTGAGTGTAAACTCTTAAATGCTCTGATATTAATGAAATTTTAATATTATAATAATTTGAATCATTGTATTGTTGTGAGTGAATTTTCTCTTGTCCACCTAATGAGTGATTGACTGATGGTCAGAGGTCACCAGGAGGTCAGGGGTCCCAGTGACACCGCAAGTGGACCAAAACTTACGGGCCTTGACACACTCAGTCGGCTCCTCCAGATGCTATTGGTGCCAAAGTTGATCACAGTAGACCTTGGATGGTCAGTAACAACTGGCCGTGCGTGCTAAGAATCTGTATTTGGGCAGATATAGTTTCCTTTTTTTTTTGGCTTTCAGTTAGTGAACCAATAGTGTGGTCACATATCCTTCGCCCAGCTCTTTCCCTCTTTTTGGATGTTTGACCAACCACATGGGTTGCTGCTTGAGAATTGAGGTGACACTGTGCACAGAACACTGAGTCTTTTCTCCTTGATTAATCAAGCTTCAATAAACATCCTGAGCATACGACATCCTGGACTCCGTCAGTTTCTTCACCAATGTTAAGAATTTTAACTAACAACCATCGAGGAAATACAAACTGTTGGAATGACGGGTGCTATTGGATTTATTTTAGCAATGGGATCATATATTCACAAAGGTCAGCTACTGTTATCCTCAATAATATAAAGTCATAGATTGCTTTCATTGTAATCTATTTGGTTTGCTTTGGTGGTGAGTTAAATATCACTTGAGTCAAATGTGTTATGAAAAGGCTACGTAGAATTTATTAACCCTTGGCAATGGGGGGGTGGGAGGGGGCATCAATGACAATTTGTCTGGGATATATTTATAGAAAAATTGCTGTGCTTTGTCTGGGTGGAATTTAGACTCAAAAAGCTCAAAACAAAAGGTTGTATTAATGCAATATTTGTATAATTTTGTTATTTTATTATCTGTAACAAATTTATTCTTCTGTGAACCGTTTGTTTGGTGGATTTTTCCCAAATCTATGCTTGAAAATGTCATCCATTGTCAGGCTTTGAAAAAGCATTTCTCAGATTCCAGGTTTGTCAGCCACTTCACAACATAAACCTACAAAGAAGCTATTTAACTGTGTTTGGTCTTGGTTGAAGCACATCTCTTTGTCCGACGCCAATCTGTTTTCATGTCACAGCTCCACTTAACTTGATGATTTATGCCTCTTTAGATGCAGTTAACAAAGCCTTTGTAAACAAACCTAGTGCTGTCCTTTCCTGTTACCCTGCGGCTGATTCACTGCATCAAAACATGCAAAAATACTACATTTTTTTTTATTCCTGCACTTGAATATAAAATGAGGAAACAACAATGATTCACGTTGTTGCATGCGATTGTTGCACCGGCAACATATTTACTATTTCTACATATACACCCCCCCCCGCCAGTACCGGGTTTCAAAAGTAGGTCTAACATGCAGTAATGACTAAAAAAGCTATGCAGTTTACAAGATTTCCTGCGACATCAAAGCATTATGCAACTACACAAAGAAGAGAGGATCATAAAGCAATGGCAAAACGCCACTGTGGACACTTAAGTGCATTAACTTAACCAATGACAGTCTTTGTTCTATACTGTAGGGCACAGTGGGTTACTAGATAACGAAAAGGAAAAAAAAAAAAAACAGTGGGGTGAAAAAGTCAGTAGATGTGCCGCTGCTGCCACGTTATAATGTGGTGTTTTGACGACCTAGGCAGCGGATACAAGGAAATTCTAAATAGGGCCGCACTGAGTAATTACGTTATCAATCATTTAAAGCTGGATGACAGAAAAAAAAGTATTGCATGGGTTTTTTTGCAGCAGCAGACAACAAGAAATACAGAGTTGCAGTGTCTGTGTTACCATTTGATTGAGTAAACTTTGCTCCTCCAGGTGATTGAAAGGCTGAAAGCATTTTTTAGAGCCGACAGATTTCCTCCACAATGACTGTGTCTAGCTGATTTAGTGTACAGAACATCTGCCTTAAATCATTAATTTGGCAGGGAGTACCTCTTCTACATTGCGGGTGGAGATAGTGGTCAGACTGACACCGGAGGATGTACTCATGTCCTCCACTTGCGCGGCAAAAATTCCTCCACCTGGCTCACTGTGAAGTCCAAAACCGGCATTGGGCATAGTGTGATCGATAAGGAACAGCTGACAGCATAAAAATTGTTCTTAATCATCCTTAGCTGTTCCTAATAATATTATTTACAGTGTTATTATTGTTATGTTAATAACACACTGACACTTGTTTTTAATTGTGTCAATATGATTATCATTGATATGTTATTATTCTAATGCTGCTATTTACACTATTGATATTGGGGTTTTTGATGTTTAAAATCAATTCTTAGAATTTTCAATAATGATATTTAAAAAAAAAACAAAACAAAACACAATAGTATACTAGAAAAGATACTATTCTCTACCATATCAACCGCCACAATGTGCAAACACCCTTGAGATTCAGCACGCGTTCTTTTGA
Source organism: Echeneis naucrates (assembly GCF_900963305.1). Lineage (NCBI taxonomy): Eukaryota > Metazoa > Chordata > Actinopteri > Carangiformes > Echeneidae > Echeneis > Echeneis naucrates. The sequence continues at coordinate 10,762,611 of NC_042527.1, read as the reverse complement.
TGAAAGCATTTCAGATTACTTGTCTTGCGTTTTGTGATGAACCAAGCTGGTAGGAATTTCATCCATCTCATTCTTACAAGATTTATGTATTAACTACTGATGCGCAAATATAGTTAAGAGCATGTTTTGTGTTATTGAATAAACGGATCCTAGCTAAATCTGTCACATGCTGTGCTGTAGTGCAATATTTTCAAAATCAGTCCCTTAGTCATCCAGAAGCTGTCAGCAGAGTTGAGAAAATGCAGCAGTGCCCCCCAGTGGTGACATGAGAAAATACTGACAATGAATCAGTAAACCAGAACAAATAAGAAACGTGAAAAAGGATCCAAAGAAAATAGACAAATATATTAAGAGGAAAGAGGTTAAAACTAAATATGTGGTACATATTACAAATGGGGATTGCTTCACTAGTCTTCTAAAAAATTGGAAATGAAATTACTCACTGTATTTATCATGAATATCTTGAAGATAAATGGAAAAGCTTTGTATTTATGCCAGGTTAAAATACTGCAGGTCTCACAACTGGTAATGTATTAAATCTTCTTTGAATGTCAACTTGCTTATGGACATTAAGAAGGTTGCTGATGTTGCAATCGCATAATGAGACATTTCAGACACCCACTCACAGTATATCATCAATAGTGTTTCTTATGATAATAGGTCAGTGAATTAATAACTAGTGACTACTTGAAACTGATACTAGATTAAAACATTTTGTTTTCATATCCAAAAAAACTGCAACTAGTAGGGTTATATAACAAAGTATTTTTATAAAAGTCTCATAAAATTGTTTAACAGCAAAGCACCTGTTTCTACAGTCTCTGCTACCACAACCCCAAAAACAAGTGGCAGAACGTTTTTTGATATTCATGGCTCTGAGTATCACTTCAGCAGGCTCATCGCTCCCACTACAGCACCCAACACCACAAGCTGCAATCAGCAGAGTGAATGAGAGCACAGCTTTAGTGACCCCAGTCCCTTCAACACCACCACTAGTACTGCACCCACACTAGTCCATGACAGCCCAGCTTTATCATCAGCAGTTACTGCTACAGGACGAGCCAGCATAACAAACTAGAAGTACTACACCTCCGCCAGTAAATGGAAACACAATTTCATCATCCGCAGCCTTTGTTGAAGGAGCCGCGTCCAAAACCCGCCCATACCTTTACAAAAGCTGCATCTGTTCGTCTTGTCACTTCTGAAATGTGATTCAGCAAATACCCACTTGTTTCTTTTTCTATGATCTCACTGCCACCACTCCTTTGGACCGTACAATACCGCAAAAAGTTTAGCCCATACTTCCTTGTTCTCAGAGTTGGGGAGTGACACTGACGAATCAGTTGACAGAAGTGTTGCATTTATAGCAGCAGATGGCAGCATATACGCATGGCCACCATCTTTTAGGATGACTGTATAGTCCACAGTCCTACCTATCCGGCCGTCCTGTGCCATCCATCAAGATGAAGCCGCCATGAAAATGCTTCAGCTCCCAACAGCTCATTATGAGTGTCTATGTGAAAATCAACATCTATAAAAAAAAAAAAAAAAAAACTATGTTTAGTGTAGTTTAGTGGCAACCAGACAGCCGCCTCCGAAGCTTCAACGTGGTCATCCATATATATTTTTTCTTTTTTGTTTGTTTATTTGCAGCACTGTCCACTCAAACAATGATCTCCTTTTAAAAACACCAACACCTCCAGCTTTTGCAATTTTTCCAGTACTCTCAAAAGGGGATCAACACTGAAGAAACAAAGACCGGAGTTGTTCGCTACAAAACACAGCAACTATAACCACAGCCGCAGTTTTCATTACACAGACTTATGTCATCACTCCGCCACAATCAGCACATCAACCTAACCCAACAAAGAGCTTATTTCAGGTAAAGAAAGCACGAATGTGGAACGCGGTGTAACAGAACAACTATTTGTTGAATGTAAACAAACTGTTTCTGATGAGGGCTTTCCTGAGCAATAAAACGGCATGACCACTTTTCTACCCTCCACCATTATCTGCTCAAAACACACGAGAAATAGACCAAGACAGCTGAAGACGGCCTTCAAGTGGTATTCCCACACTTAAAACAAATGCAATAAGTCTGAGGTTTAGTCACGGTGGAAGTGGTAGTTCTGGCCCTTTTAAATCTATTTTCATAGAAGACAATGGAAATTTGAAACTATTTGCACCTAATGGTACAAAACTCAGCTTTTCTCACCGACTATCTACTTCAGCTCAACAAGAAACATATCACATCTTTAGCAAACTTAAACTAAAATACTTTTAACGTACCACGATGCTCAATTTGTTACAAAGCTTATACAGTGTATATCACCTCTGAATACTAAATAAACTGAACTTTAAACATTCACACATTCAACTGTTTGTGTCCACATTCAGCATATGTGCTTTGGGATATAAACACAAAGCATATAAGCACAAACAGTTTGGTAAAACAGCATAAAACCCACATACGTAAGTAATTCTCACAAGCATGACAGAGCTTCAGGCACTGACCACTTTAGCAGTAAATAAAAATAAACAGCAAATAATGCTTTGGTAAGCTTCATCTGTGCAAACAGCAACAACACAACAGCTTTATCAGCATGAAAAAATAACAACAATAACGTACAACATCAGTGGCAGTCCAAACGTAACAAAAACACATTCAGCAACAACACGCACAGATTGGAAACCAGCAGCAGAGAGAAGCGTTAATGTGGGCTGACTTACGGTGCAGGAGGTTCAGGTCGACTCTCCAGTCCTGCAGTCCTGCTGCTTCGGTCAGGGTCACTGCGGAGGGCGTTCATTAGTTCCTCTCTAACTTGGTCTCACAGCCAGAATGTGGTGGGTTCGATTCCCCGGCCCTGAGGCCTTTCTGCGTGGATCCCGGATTCCTCGTACGTCTACACACCTGTCTCCGTGTTGGCTATCTGTCCCGGCTGACCCCGCCCTCACCCGGAAACTGTTCACTTCGGTCATCGCCATTGGGCACTTTTGATTGCTGGAGGCTTCCCATTGGTCAGTTAAGCGGCGACGTTAATTGGTCGAGTCAGGATTTCCTTCCACAACAAGGTGAAACTACTTCTCCACCCAGCCTGTGCCCGCGTCACGTGATCAGCAGGTATATCATGTAACCGTAAGTGGGATCTCAGCCGAGCCCCCGGTGGACGTTTAATCAGAGTCTGTGTACGTTGTTTCAGACGGGCACACGTTTCACAACACACACTGATGATGGGTTCACATGTCCTGAGTGAGCTTCTCAGGTCAGCTCCTTTATTACTGTGGGCCAAAAGACCTAAAGTTGGTAAATCAAATCTTTTATGGGACTCAATACTTTCCCTGCAATTATATGATTTTTTTTTTTTTTTACCTCCGAACCAATACTTTGTGTGGCGCAGGCTGTGCGAATGCTTTAGTGGTGTTGCTCTTGGGCAAGAGGGCAGCTGTCATGGGGTGTTTCCGTCATGAGGTCGGGGACTTCTGTCCCGAATGCAACTCCAAATGATGTGCACAGGGTCATTGATGAAGAACACAAAAAAATCAAAGGTGCGTAGCTTCAGTTCAAGCTGTGTGAAATTGCTGCGTCACACTAACTTTTATTCTTGACTGTAACCTTTGCTTGTGATCTGACAATTGTTGTTTCCATTGTCGGACAGCGATGGCCAAATAACAAATATACAGCACACTGTGCACAGGGCATAGAAGCATGACCACTAATGAATCAGTCAGTTGAAAAGAAATTTAATGTGGGAAAAAAAGTTAATCATCAAAATGTTGCTGAAACAAAAGCAAGAACAATATTCTGCACCACAGCATCCGCAGCATATGCTAGAACAGCATAAGCAGCAAAAAGCACAAGAAGATGACTGCATGATTTCTGAATTCAGTCTCCACAGCTTCAGTTGGTCATAAGAATTTTTAAGCTTTGCTTCTATCAAAAGTGCACATTTCTCAAAAGACCTGAGAATGTATTGTAGAGTTTGTCGGTTGTATGTATTAATCTCTTGCTTGGTAATAACCCTCAACTGTGATGTCACTCTCGTCTTTTATTTGTTGCAGGAAGCACTCAGAAAGAGTTTGACGCGTATCCACCAGCAGGTGGCGGTGTCTGCACAGTTTCAGAGCAAAGGGCAGCCACCGGGCACACTAAGAGCAGAGAAGAACAGTCAGTGGCACTCTAATTCGGTGGTGTAGTTAACAGTGCGTTCAAATGAATGTGGTTGTAGAGTTTTAATCAGCCACATCATTTACAGCATGACGACACATCAATAATGAATATATGGCAGACATTATATAACTCCCTTCTGTCTCCAGCGGATGTGGTTTCTCACAATTTGCATGCCAACGAAGTGGATCCATCAAACGCACCTAAAAAAGTCTAACAGTGGAAGCATTGGTGTGTTTACAGCTGTAGTTTAAAAAGAAAAGTAAAAAGCAACGTCAAGTCTTGGCTTTAGACAAAAAATAGGAGGGGGGGGGGTTTAATCAGGACTGTCTGGTGAGTGTTTCTAGGGCAGGCTGCTCCAAACGGCATGAATGGGGAGTTGTTAGGTGGGATCTCTGACCCCAGCACTTCAAGGGAGGAGGATGAGACAAAAATTTAATTATGAGGGAAGAAGAGGAAACAGGTCCACATGGCCTGAGGGACCAGCATAACCTCCAGGAGCGGATAGTTCAAATTAGAGCGGCGTTGTCAGCCCACACCCAGATCTGACCCTGGAGACTCCAAAACTTTATTCTCCCCCCAAAAAAAGGTGTTTTTCAACGTTTTTTTCTTTTCTCTCTCTTCTCCCTGATCCGAGACGTGGATCAAACTGAACTACCTGTTCAGCTGCCAGTCTGCTAATCTGAAACGTCCTCCCCGGTTTCTAACTTCAGCGATGTGTGGCGCAAATCAGAAGCGTGTGTTCTCTGAAAAAAAAAAAAAAAAGCGCTGCGCAATTCGACTTAATTCTGCGGAGTGAGTCTCGGGTTCACGTTTCGCCACAGCCCTGTAAACGCTGATCATACCGGGGTCAGTCAGAGGTTGGAGCTGTGCATCCATTCTCCGAAGATCAGTTACAAAGTAATGGCAAAGGAATGTCGCTATTGCAAAGCAGCTTTGGATCTAATTAGAGCCAATTGGAGAGGCGGACTGAGTCATTTGATCTGATTCAGAAACATTGTTTGTGTGCATTGTACACTTTCGCCTGTTGCTACCGTTGAAAGTGCTGGTCGATGCTGCAAATGTGAATTGATATTATTATATGTCTAACTGGACTTAGACAGTTTCCTATATCCACAACAGGTTATTCAAAGTCTATTATGAAATTTCATTTTAAATTCTGCAGAAAAATCACAATCAATTTTTTTTCAGTGTTATTATTATTGTTTTTAGAATTGGAAACTCACTCTGGTCAACAGTTTCTCTCTCTCTCTCTCTCACACACACACACACACACACACACACAGTGTCCATATTGTCCACACCATCAGTCTGTTGAGGTATCCCTGGCTCCCTGTGGTGTGTGCATGTCGAAGGCCCTGGTGTTATTGATCCTGATTGGGCCTCACAGGAGGAGATTCCGGCCTGCCATTGACCCACAGTCCTCAGCGTTTCCACCCTTCCTTCAGATCATCAGCGGCAGCTGTCTCCTCCTGCCGGCCGACCGGGCCTGCTCGCGTGAGATTTCTGATTGTCAGATGGAAAAGTGGGGGAGGGGGGGGGTAAAAATGAACTTACTACAGGTTTTTCGAAATCACTAACAGGTCTTGCCTGAGTAGGCTGCACTGACGTTTTTCTGGCTTGGTGACTGTCAAAACATCCCCCCATGCGTTCATACCCCTCCCTCCTTTCTCCCCCAAAGAAAGCCTGTGGCTCACAGGCAGCTCTCCTCTTCAAAGTCAAACTTCTCCACCATGCAGCCTGTGTTGAATTTTTCTGTTGATGACTGCCTAGTACTCATAAACATCTCGTAGGGGTCCTTTTTCTCCTCGTCGCTGTCAATGAAGCATTTAAAAAGTGTCATGGCGAGGAAGGAGTAGAAGCACATGACAAACAGGATGTAAAAGTAAGCATTGTCGTAAGTCTCCCTGGAGCTGGAGATGGTGGATGCTGGGCTTGAAGGTGAGAGGGGGTTTCCTGTGCTGCTGGAAACAGTCGTGTTCATTCGGAGCCGGTCGATGTCGACAGCAGTGTCCTCCAGAATCTGCTGGCATCTGGAGAGTAGAGAGAGCAGGAGGGTCCGATTCATGCACTCATGCGTCATATCGAAATGTATAGAAGAGAGATAGAGCAAAAAATTGGGAGAGTCAAAGTAATACCAAGCAAAAATAGATAATGAAACCAGAGCAACTGACAAGACTGCTCATGGAAAGTGTGAGAGGCAGGCATTCACTGCTTTAGGAAAGGCACGCTGTGAGTCATCCACCCACTCTTCAAAAGACTTGATAAGGTGGTATTTCAGAGATAAATCCAGCTCCCTTTCAGCCCTATTGGATGCAGCCAAAATATCATGAAAGCACAATTATCAATTCCTTTGGAGAATTATTTCGCAAACATGTTTATTATTTCGATCCAAAATGAATCAGAATCAGTCACATTCTCTGAGATTACAATTCTTTCAGGATACTCTGCCTCAAAGTATTCCCAAACATCCCTTTTAACTCTTTTCATTCTCTGTGAAACCTTTTTCACTCTGTCTTCTTTGTGCTCTCTTCCTTCACTTTCAATTTGCCGGCTGGGAAGAGGCAGAGAAGCTGGGGTTGTTGTCAGCTCTGGTCAAGTAGTCTACTCATTTCAAAGAGTGTTGGGGTCAGAGGTTAAGTTGTCTCCAGTGTGTTGCTGCTTGACTGACACTCTGCTCCAAAGCAACCTCTTTGGTTATTTCACTCATTGTGTCTTACAAGTTGAGCATGTGTAAAAAAAAAAAAAAAATGTTTGTTGAAAGCAAAGGAAATAGTGAAACACGATCTTGCCTTGATTTCATCATGTTGAACACATAAACTGAGCATTGACAAGGAAAACAAACGTGCAAACACAGAGATGTGTAAATATCGAACAGCAAAAACAATACAATGTGTTTGTGTTCATGTACTCACTTTAGACTTGATAGCATGAATGACACGGACAGCTGCATACCTGATCCCTAAACCTCCAAGAGAGAGGAAAAATGAGTTGAAGTGATAAAAATGCACTGGCAAGAACTGTAACCTTTTGAGGAGTCTGCCAACTGGGTGAACAGCATTTTCATTTCTGTTTGTCTGTGAGGGCCAAAGCCCCTCTGAACCCTTCACAGCGAGTGACTGATGTCCCAGTGTGTCTGCGGGCCACTGTGCTTATATGATTTACAGCAGCTCTGCTTTAGCCATCAAGGGGTGTGAAGGAGCCCCCGGGGAGCAGGAATTTGTCCAAAAGGAGTGTTTATGAAAGGGGATATATTTATGATTTAATGCTCCACTAGTGTGCATGAGGTACACAGCTGAAAGACCGAGATTGTCACAGTGTTAATGTCTGAAATAGAAAAAAGAAAGTCCAGAGTTGCAACAACTCTGTTCCGACTATTCTTCGAGAATCTTGCCAGAAATAAAAAGACCTTGCAAGTGTCATTTCTTTTCATTTTAGTCTAATTCAATTTCAGTCTATTCAGTCTTATTCGCTATTTTAAATTGTCCATTTGTCCTCACAATGAAACAAATTCTGAAGGATGAAAGGTTGAAGGCTTTGTTATTTTATTATTTTATTACTTTAAATGCTTCTAAGTTGATATTAAACCTCCCATGTGTAGATGTTTAAATGTGTAAGCATAACTTCAGTTACTGAAAGCTGGTATCCCATAAATGACAATCATTCCATGTCACAACTTTGTGCATTTTTTCATAGTTTATTATAAATAGTAAATAGTGCTGTACTGTACACAAAACTTGTTACAACAAAATTATTTTATGCTGATGTAAATGAAAATACAAAAGAATAAAACATGAATAATGAACATTGGGTAAGCACTTAAGAGCACTTATACAAGATGTAAAAATAAGGTAAAAAGTTGAACAACACTAAATAAATAAGAAATGGAACTAAAGTTTGCAAGTTCCAGATGAAAACTAACTGAACACATGCAAAAAAAAATAAAAATAAAAATAAAAAATAAAAAATAAACTGTCCAACCAAAAGATGTATTCACTGGCAGGGATTTTTTTTTTTTTTTTTTTTTTTGGCTTAATGATATCACGACTATATTTCACCACTCCCCTGATTGATTAATGCACCCAACCCAGAATTAATAAAACTGAAAACTGAAAAGAGAGCACATGTTTCTGAGTGTAAAATCAGGGACATTGGATCCGCGTTCTTTACATCGCATGAGGTATGAATGTATTGCACTTCCTTTGGGTTGCAGTGGTTTCGCAGTGACTCCGTGCAGCCTTGATTCATGCCGTTCCCGGCATAATCACGTTTTTATCTCCAACGTCTTTGATAAGAATCGCATCAATGTACAGTTAACATCATTAGTCTAGGACATTGAGATGAAGAGATCCTCAGGAGAACGTTGCAGCTGAGCACAACACGTTATCACTATCCGGCCTTTTGATAATATCAGTCATGAGAATCCACCCCTCCCCTGTCAAGTTGGCCCCAGAAGCACAGGGGGGTTAAAAACATCCTCCTCGACTTGCATCTCTGCCACTTATTATAATAATCAAATACAGAGTCTTGAATGTATTTACTCCCCTCTCATTTTCTCTTTATGGACAACAAACCGTCCTTAGTCCTTGGAACATGGCGTGACACACAAGCAAAGGGAGTGCCAGGTAACAGGAGAGGCTACTCCTTTGGTCCTAATTATTCCAGCCGACCCCCTCCATCGCCATCACTACACCTCCATCTCAACCATTTCCTTTCCTTGTTGAAGGACAACAAACACCTCAAGCCCTTCACCCACTCAGCCTCATTTTATTCACCATCCTCAGGGCCCAGAAGGTTGTTCAGAGGCTGTAGATGGGGAAGCCTGGTGTGTGTGTGTGTTGGGGGGGGGGGGGGCTGTTCTCTGGCGGTGACTGTCAGACTGGCCGGGGGAAGCCTCCTGCTCAGGCCATGTTGGGGGCTTCATATAATGAAAGGCACCTGAGGGAAAAAGGGAAAAAACAGGGGGTGGGTTAAACCGATTTCTTTTGCATTCAGTGCACTTATAATCTGATGGTTAGCACAGAAAAGGGATGAGGTGAAGCAGGTGAGAATGGAAACTGGGGTCTGAGGTTAAATAATAAAACTCCAGGTGAAGAGGTAGAGTAATTCTTTGAATTTAATGTGGTCGGCAGAACTAGCCCGAGTCTGAGTCTGGATCTCTGCTCGGCTTTGCTTCACTGATCAATAACAACGCTAAATCTGACCTCCAGTGGGACACATGGTTCTAATCCAGGCCTGCCAAGGGCCATAATCGCCCCACGTTAGAGAGCCCCTTACCCTGCATTTATATACACACACACCAATATGTCTACACTCACAAATACGCCTCGACACACACATTTCACCAAACCCCCAAAAGCTGCATATGGGTTTCTCTCAGGACCAGCTAAATTAATGACATCAAGATGTTGCCACTGATGGGCAAGTCAACATGTGGTAGTGTACCTCAGATCAGCCCCAAGAGCGCACCGTCCTGAGCAGTACAGCCCCCCCCCTCCTGTCAAACATGCTTTGGGAAGTGGCTCCTTTCATTTGGCCGACTATCTTTGTTTCTTGGGTCATTACATGGCTAAGTGAGGGTACGATGGGCAAGCTCATCATACAGGGTCATGAAAGGACAGTGAGTGAGAATGTGTGTGTTGGGATAAGACCCAGACATGCCTCTGCATTAGTCCACGTGGATAAGGCAGTGATGGTAATGTAAACTGAGGTAACCAGGCCACTAGCGCTCTTTAACATACATGTAATTTCAGCGCAGTGCTGGGTGATTTGAGAAGCTCACTCATCAGAGAGGTCTTTGCAATTAACATTGGTTGTGAGTCAGAAAATCTAAACTAAATAGCTCAACCAGAGCAGGGGTCACAAAAGGACACAACTGCTAATCAATTATATATAATTTCAAATCCAAAAATTAAAATCCTTCAACGTCTCTAAATCTTTGACAGATCAACATGGAAATAAGCCGTATTTGAAATGTACCTTGCTCTGACTGTACTGTCCATACTGGTAGGATGGATGGTGGTCCACAGCATACGCTGGGGAAGTGTATGAAGACGGGCAGTAAGACTGGGTGCTGGGCAGAGTGGGCATGCTGGGAAGGCCTGGTAGAGCCTCCAGGCGCTGGGAACCATGACAGCTGGCAGCCATGCCTCCGTTCGGCTCCAGGCCACCAGTCAGCGGGGAGAGCGCAAAGTCACTCTGGGACTGATGTGGCACTCCACCTGGGTTCAAAAGTCCCATAACCTGAGGGGGAGAAATTGGAGAAAAGTGGGTTAACAGAGCTGAATTGCACTGAAATTAATGAAAATGTTTATCAAAATGAAAAATACATCTCAGTGTAGATTTTAAAATGAATACTATAAAAGCCATTTTTCTTCTTCCACACAGGTGGGCTGAAGTGGAGGCTCTCTCCTTGTCCATTGTCAGAAATACATTACTACAGGCTTCCTTCGCACATGTGGTTTCTCTTTACTGAGCTTGAGTGACTGGTGAGCTGATGGTGGCTAAAAAGATGAATCCTTTGCCCTCCTAGTGGTTTCTATTAGCGTTATCCTGTCATATTTTTGGAAGAAGATTAGAGGGGAAATTTTTTCTTCGACTTTTCCCTGTGATGACATTTCTAGCATTTTGTTACAACTGGAATAGATACAAAAGAAACAAATAATCTAAGCCTGACTTTGGCTGCAGTTGATATAGGAAAAAAATCTTTCTTTCTTTTTTTTAAATGAAAAGAGTGTAATGAGACTGAAGGAGAACTTCACCAGATTTGTATCTGTCCACTATTGATCTTTTCAGAGCAATGCGCTTTCTTTCATTGTCTCTCTCTCTCTCTTACTTTTTATTGTTGCTCTAAAATCACTAATCACCGTGTCCTTGTGAAGTCAAGGTAAAGAGGCCAAAGGGTACATGGGAATGAAGAGTAGGGTGTTTTCCTTTTTGGTTTTCTTTTGAGCTACCTCTTCCATGTGTGAAATTGTGTATATAACAGTAGGGTGTGTGTGTGTGTGTGCAGTAAGCATTTTTTGCTCCTATGTCAGGGGGTGTAGGGGTATCGGTGATACATCATGAACAGCTGCACCATAGGTTTGCGTGAGAAGCAAAGTCATGAAAATGTCTAAAAAAATGAAGCTTTGGAGAGTTACAGGCCACATAGTTGAATGTAGAGCTAAAGCCAAGCACCAAACCAAAAAGCCTCAAAATAACACCAATAACAACAACAACAACAAAAAAAAAAGAATAGTAATACTGAGGTGATTAAAGAATGCAGTGATCTAAAAACAAGAGTGTGCTAACTGACATCCAGCTGGCAAACACATTCTGATGTGTCTTTAATGTGTGTAATTTATAGGTGGTGTGTCAGAGTGATCTGACCCCACATGTCTGACAAACACAGGGATGTAGTCTACCACTAAATCATTGTTTCTCTTACTGTAGGGAATGTGTACACATGCTTGTGCACACAGTCAATTACTGAAGTACTCACAAATAAATCTACACTGGGCATCAGAAGAAATGGCTGAATTTAAATTAATTAAATCCTACCGTTATTGGATCAGGGAAGTTATTGCTCATTGTTTGTTTTCTAGTGGCTTCATACAAACATTTTTGCAGTTCACTTTACTGTTCATATATCCGAATCAAAACAAATATATATATATATGCATGTGTGTCTAAGGGTTTGTGTCTGAGCTATATGCTTGTGCCTTCGTGCACTTTCTTTATGCAACTGAAACAGCAGCAGCTTCCGATCGCAAGTCTGTTTTGAGGTTGTTCCGGGGATTAGGTCTCAGGGGGGTGCAAATCCCGGCCGCTCGCTTCCTTGGTGAGAAAGGATTCTTTTGGTATGCACCAGATCAGCAGAGAGACGCCAGGGACCCTGCACCGCAGGGAAACCGCTGGCCTGACCACTACTTTAAGAAGCAGAGCTAACTGCTCAGACGAGAATATCACCTATCTAAAATAAAGCTTTTCCATATCAGAGCTCCGTGCGACTATATCTAGAGTTAAACAAATCACTGGATCTCCTGGATACAGACTTGTAGGTGCAGTAGAGAAGCTTTTATGGACAGATTTTGAGTCCGATAAGGAGATGATGCTCTGCAGGATTAAAACAAGATGGACCAAAATGTTTCTACTCAATAAAATTGAGTCTGTTAAGTTTTCTAAGAGCAGAAAAGTTTTCACGTATTAACTATCAATGTCATCGTATTTAATCAACTCTCATTTCCACTCCCTTATTAAGTGAAAGTCAGGAAATTAATTTTACCCTCATGTGATATAGAGAAAAGTGTATTGCAACATACATTCAAACAGCTGCAATGAATATGTGAATTAAAACAAATTATCCAACAAAGTGAGTCATTTGCATAAATTATACACTTTGTTACAAGAGGATAGATTACCTCATTCCAATCAATTAAGATACTGGAACGTTTTCTGATTGCAATTCCAGACTGAGAAAACATTCCAGGCGTGCCATCCCTACGCAAGACGAGATGCTCATTCTGTGTGGAGCTGCCCAGTGAAGGTTAATGCTGAAACCATCCATGAGGCCACAGCACCTTTGGCCTGTTTATTGGAGTTAAAGTCACACAGCGACCCTGCGGGTGTGTGAACCGCAGCCATGTGCTCACTCACAGGATGGCAACTAGCAGCAGGTTCGCATCCACTTCTGCTTCAGAGTGATTAGCTGAAGCGCAATTTACAAGTGAGCTCAGTCCGTTCACATTATAGCCATCAAACACTGATGGTTGTAGCTCAGCCGTCATCTTCACTCTATCCTGGCTCTATTTTCTTTTATCAGTTCAAAGACTATATAAAATCCCCAAACAAAGTTTTAAATTTCAATATGGCGAGGTGTTGAGGAGCATAAAAACAAATTCTAGTCAGTATCTAGAGCTCATATATCAAAGCAGTCAATTATACCTTCAGCGGCAATCATGCCACCTTCTACTCTCTGACCATGCACCCGGCAGCCACAACAAAGCTCCTCTCTTCTTTTCAATATATATACATCCTTAGGCATTCAAAAGTAACAAACCTGCCTGAGGCCGTTTTTTATCTGTGCCTGACAGGAGTCTGAGATTCTCTCTCATGGGAATTAGTACCCAGCATGCATTGCATGTGGGCTGGCCACCCTTTGTGGCGGTTAAAAGCTCGTTTTACGCCTGTTAGCCCATCTTCTGGGCTGGTAGAGAGCCACTGATGGACACTGATGACTGTGTAATCGACCATAATTGTCTTTTCAGTTTTGATTTGTGTCATCATCCGACATCCATACATTCCTCCTCATGTTTGGTCCATTCTGCCTCCCCAAAGACAGACATTTAGCACATTTCAAATTCATCAAACAGCCCATCAAAATAAACCAAAATGAAAAGCTACCGTGTTTTTAGCTTAACAAGATTTCATCAATGTCACTGCAATGACACTTCCGAGGTCACACAGAGGAGTGCATGTGTTGGTGTTTGTCCACATGGTGCATTTTAAAAACAGAAAAGCCAACCACAGGCCACCTACTTCCAGGTAGGATGACATATAAGGGTCTCGTGATGTGTCTGTGAGGCAGATTTTCACCTTTGTAGATGTATTTCTGTGACAGACGTATAAACACACCTGTGGTGAGAGGCTGTTGCTGATGGCAGGATTGACAGTGTTGGTGTGCGCCGTCGGGGCGACGAAGCTGTCGGCGTATCCCGAGAAACCGTGACGTCCAGATGACAGGCAGTACGCGGAGCTTGCATCCTGGGAGCCCGCTGACGAGCTGAGCCCGCTCTGGTGCACGGAGGTGGGGGGCAGCGGCTGCGGTCGGTGGACTGTACTGGGCTGCTCGGATGCTGTTGAGAATCAGATATTTCCACTGAAAATCCCATGTTGCCAACATCGTGTGTTGTCACACAATTTTCAGCCTCTCTATTATGGAACTGCAAAGGCATTATGAACAGACCTTGGGCTATGGAAGTAGGTGGATAGGGGCTGTCAGACAGCTGGTACGGCTGCAGGCCTGACATAGCTGATGGAGGGAAACCGCCCGGGATGAGGTGGTTAAAAGCCATCAGCTGATTTGCTCCAGCTTGCTTCCTCCACCGAGCTCTTCTGTTGCTGAACCACACCTTGAAGAAGAGCAGAGACAAGTGTGTTAATTAATTTATTAATTTATTTATTTTATTAACTGCTAACCCAGCAGAGAAACATTACTTGTGAAGTACTGTGTGTGTGAGGCCCCTCTGACCTATTACAGGGAGCCGTACTGATAGAGATCTTAACATCTGGAGTGTGCAGCAAAACCACAGACATTACATCTTTGTTTGCTACTGCAAGTCACTGGTTTCAGATAATGCCAGAGGGCTGTTACAGCTGTTAAAGTCTTGCACCCTATCTAAGTCAGTCATCTATTTTAAGCTCCAACCATTGCAGAGTCTGACAAAAATAAAAAGCTGCCTTCATACACAGTGGGTGCAGTGTGTCTGCGTCTGACTGAGTATATGTGTGGACAAGGGAGGCAAGGGGGGCGGCACCATGTATTATGGCTGTAAGAGCTGTATGGCAACATCCCCAGGCTATTTAATGCTCACATGATACATATCCATGACAGCATGACAAACTGCTCTGATGTCTCTGTGTGTCTAACCTGAACTCGAGCTTCTGTCAGTTTTGCCCGCTGAGCCAGCTCCTCCCTTGTGTAGATGTCGGGGTAGTGTGTGCGTTCGAAGGCCCGCTCCAGCTCCTCCAGCTGCTCCGCTGTGAAGGTGGTCCGACTGCGGCGCTGCTTCCTTTTCAGCGGCAGACCTGGCTCAGAGTCCACATCTGAACCCTCGTCTGAGTGACTGGCTGAGATGGCAAAAGGAGACATTTGAAATTCAGAGCAGGTATGTTGACAAAAATAAAATAAGTTGCACTACAAGCCATGAGAGAGACAATAAATGATGCTCAGTACGGGACTTGGTACCAGTCCACCTTAGCCTGTGTCCTCCTGCTCCCTTAACCTCCTCAGTGGTTCCTAAGGGGATCAAAAGCCAGAAGCTGCTTGAACATGGATTAAAGGGGGCTAGATCCCTCTGGGGCATCCATTTCCCCGGGACACTCTGTCTCTCCCAGTCTTAGCCATGCTGTGCACTATGCCAATAGGGTCCCATAGTGAAGAGTAGGCAGCCTTTTGCAGGTGCTTTTTAATCTGTTTGTTCAGTTGAGGGTAGAACAGACTGACTGGGTAACTGGGAGACAGCTATTGGGATCTAATTCAGCAGAAGAAGAAAATCAATGAGGGCTTGAGACTCGAAACAGAGGACTATTGCTGCATTTCAGGGGGAGGTTACCCATCTATTAAATAATGATTAGGCTCCACAAACTAGCGTGACAGCCTGCTATTGTCTGCCATTACGTGTCTGCAATTCCCCCCCCTCATCTCTTTCTCAGTCATACACACACATTCACAAACATGCATCTGGGCTGTGAGCTTTCACTCAATAAAAGTAGTCTATGACAATGTGTCAAACACAGATGGACACAAGACAGAAAGAGTTGGAATCCACTCCCAAATCCACCCCAGAGGGACCTCGCAGACCTCATGAGGAAGGTTCACTGCACCTTTTCGACACCATCGACTATGGCGGCAAACACCTAAGCTAAAAGAGAATAAATGACGGAGTCAAAAGCAGAGAGACAGGTGTAAGCAGCAGAAAAAGCTTCAGCAGAAGACAGAAGCCTGTCTGTTTCCCCAGACTGCTCATTCTCCCTTTGCCCTCCAGATTTAAAGCTTTAATTAAAAAGTGCCAAGTCAGACATGGAGGGGGGTAGCAAGGATCTCCCCTTGCCTCTGGAGCCTCTGGAGCCAAGCAGGAAATGTTTGTGCCGGTTGCCAGTGTGTGTTTGACCAGGCATTACATGCGGATTTGGTTCCTGGGAATGCTGCTGTGCTCCGGACCGCCAGCACACAAGATTCTGATGCTGAGAAGACCTCTTTATTACAGTTAGACTAAGGGTGCCACGCTGGCATAAAGGCTCAAAGGGGATTGGCTGGATGCTTAGATACTCCTGGAACGTGCACTATGAGTTTGGGATGTGGTTTGTTGAATTAAGGATGTGGCCTGCGACCAGTTGGAACAAATTTTGTAATACAACAGACGTAAAGAGAGGGCCACACAGCATGGAAATAAGGCTGGATATTTTTCCTATAAACACATTTTAAATGTTGTTTGGATTATCGAGAGCAACTTGTATTAATCAGCACATATGCAGCGCTGAGGGACAAGTTTTGAGGAAAGCGCAAGCTAAGTCATGCAGTGTCATTACCATTTTAATGATGGAAGAATAGAGTAAGAAAGAAAAAGACAGAACCAATGACGACGCAGAAACGAAAAAAGATTCTTGAGGGAGGGAAGGAGCGCTCATAAAAGTGCTCAAAGCAGAAGGCTCCTCATTGGCACTGTAGCTCATGTTAACAGCAGCGTGGGGGTGAATCTCTCCTTCTTTGCCCCCTTTATTTCTGCCTTCCCTCCCTTTCTCCACTGTGTTTTTATTATTAGTAACTACAGAGAAAACACTCCATCACTTCGTCACAGACTCTCCCTTAATGGCAAATGACAGTGTTGCTTTTGTCATCCTCTGGCTTGCGTTTTCTCCTAGCACTCTTCCTCTCTCCTTCTCTGTTGTTGTTTTTTTTTTTTTTTTTTGAAATGATGTGGCCAAGCCTTTGTATCTTTGCAGGGAAAAGCCTGTGGCAGGGCTCTATTGGGCCGATTACCACGCTCCATCTGTAGGAGCCATCAGGGACACCCGGGCCCGCATTCAGGGGCCTGTCACCTGCCCAGCAGGGGAGTGGGGAGGGGGCTGTAGGGTGAGATGGGGGGCTGTACAGCCAGGGTAAGAGTGGGGGAATGAAGGGTCGGGGGAAGGAGGGGGTGGGAGGTGGGAGGGGGGCACAAAGGGGTCCAGAGAAGGGCTACTGAGGGCTGTAGAGGAGCACAGCAGGGGAGCACCCCCTTATCCCCTCCCTCCATGGCCTGAGGGGCATAAAGTTGGGGGATGGGGGAGGCTGGAGGGGTTGACATGGAGAGGAGTTGGGAAGCTGAAGCCACCTGAAGAAGATGCAGGGGAAGGGGTGTGGGTTGCCAAGCTAAGGCAAAAAGGGGGCGCTGGTCATTCTGAAAAGTGGGACCTGTCCTTCCCATCTCATGCATTCACTTCTCCTGTCTGTCTCTCTGCGCTCACCCGTCGCTGCGACCATGTCTTTGACATTTTCAAACGAGGCTCCAACGCTGTTGCGGATCAGTTTTAAGGTGCAGAAGCAGGCTTGTTCCCACACATTCCCCACAACAAATGGCAGAAAAGGATACTAAACACACAAAGGGAGGCCTCGACCTCCTTACTTAAACACCCAAATCAAATTTTACGCTGCAGCTAAAGCACTGGGGAGCTAAAACTAGTCCATAGCTGCTCACAGTTTGGCTGTGGCTCTGACAAGAATTTTAATAGAAAGATAGATGATTATCCCTAGGGCGGAAATTGGGGCTGCTGCAGAATTATCCACTAAACAAAGTAAGCTGCAGGTTAATAAACTAATAGCAAGCTACTTTTGCTAGAAAAGATAATAGATAATTTCTTTATCGCAGCTTAGCAGATTCAACAAGTAAACTCCCCGGGTTCCTCTCACAGCACAAGTCTCGCAGTTCTTATATATATTCATCAAGTGTATCCACAGGTGTGTAAATGCAAACAGTGCACACACTTATGAAGATATAGACACGCCACTAAAGGTAAACAGAACCATTTATCGATCAAGAGATGAGACTGACAGACAGGGAGGATAAAACTCCTGAGGGTCACAGATGTGAACTTGGGGAACGTCCAGTTCCATTAGCTTCACCTGCAGCAGCAGAGCCTCACACGGGCCAGAAAAACCAAGTGAGGATTCCAACCGCATGAATAAAGACTGCTCTTGTTTACTGGATAGACTACATTGGCCAGGAGCTGCCTTGCCAAGCATTCACCACCCCCCCACCCCTTCAACCCGCTCAAGAGATGTTGATATGAAGAGACATGCAGCGGTGCACACATCAGTGTACGTGTCCACGTGTGCACAGAAATTCAGCTCAAAATAGCACAAAAGAAAATGAAATGAGGCGGGAAAAGTGGCAAAATGTTAGCTTATAATTGAAATACATTTTAAAGGAAGCAAGAAAAGGAGGTGAACGGGATGACGAGCTGTGGTGAGAAAGAGAAAGAGAAGTGCAGCATATGGGGCAGTTTATAGTCTTGCCCTGATAGGGGCTGGCTAGCCCTTCCTCCAGGGCTGTTAATAGAGAAGGTAATTGAGCTGGTGACATGTGTTCGCAACACAAAACAAAGGGCAGAAGAGACAAATGAACTAGTTATTTGCCCAGGGAAGTAGATCTGGCCTTTTCAGACCGCAGCACATAGTGCGAGTGGGCCACTGAATAAAACAGTGGCATGCCACATAGAGCCAGAGCGAGCAGATGCACTGGAGGAAAAGAATAGTTAACTGACAGCTTATGGGCTCAGCTGGGGTTAACAGTTAAGGGAAAAATGGGAGTGAGTGGGCTGCTCACTTGACTTGCTAAAAAGCCCCCAGGAACCCGCAGCTGCCTGGGAAAGAAGGGGGGGGGGGCATAGAGAAAAAGAGAGGAGAGAGGGAGATGATGATGTGCTGGACAGAAAAAAAACAGTGAATAAGCGCAGGAGGTTGGCATTTAACGGACAAAAAAACTAGCTGGCGATATGACGCTGAAAGATGTATCTCTGTCTAATATTGGTGGAGTGACAAAAAGTCACAAATGGCCCTGCACCGGCTATTATGTGTGCCCAGTGTGTGGTGGTTATTATTTAGTTCCACTGTGGTGCAGTTAGGTGACAGTTTCACGGTGGCATTTCCACCCTCGGGGAAGGGACAAAGCCACTGCACGCGGGGCTGCAGCAACAGGCCAGTCTGTCGCATGTTCCAGCTGAACAGAGCCTAACCAGCACAGACGGACGACCGAGCCAATCACCTTATTCAGAATAACAAGTAAACTCTTTTAAAATTGGAGCCTCTGGAAGCCTGTGCACTGCAGAAATTTGCGTCCGTTCATCACTGGCTCCTCTTTGAGACGTCCTGTCGTTAAGGGGTCTGCCAATTCTCGTCTTTTCTCAAACATTATCGTAACCTCCTTCTCCTGGGGGCCTGATAGTTTTAACAGTCAAGTGACCCTAGGTTAGCCCCTGACCTTTTCACAGCTACCGCACAGCGCAGTTGCGGTGAGGACGGCCTCAACGCTGACACTTCCCCACCCCAACCCAACAAAACTTCACAGACGCTCACCAGAGAGGGAAACCATCATCACATTCCTTGCTCTTTTTTGTTTTTACCCTGGAAATATTCAGCATTGTCTACACAATTTTAACTACTTTTGCAGTTGTACAAATATAATTAGTCAAATTTTGCACATAGCTAAAATCCTAAAAGTCCAATCTTTTTTTTTTCTTTCTTCGAGGATTTCTTTAGTCAGAGAGGAAAAAAGACATTAATCAAAACAGCGACAGTGTTGTGATGGCGTGTCCATAATGTGCAATGTGCTGGATGAAACAGCTCCACAAAAACTGAGGCTAAACAAAGTTAAGTGATTGACAACGCTGTCTGGCTTTACTCAATTAACTATCCCATTGTGCTCCTCTTTGCAGAGTCCCCTCGCCCCCGACCCTTTTCTCTTCTCACTCCTTTATCCTCCTCATCACAGAGTTTTGCTTGGCTAATACTTCCAAGGAAATAGAGAGCTCTTTTTCTACTGGGGCTCCTCTCCTTGACCTTCCATTGCTCACCACTTCTCTTTCAGTCACTTCACAGTGTCTCTGGGGTTAGTGGGGAGAATGTGGAGAGTACATCAGCGCCGAGGGGCCGGCTCAGGGCAGGACCTCAGCCCATTACTTCAAAGTTGGCCTGCATTCATTAATTGTCCTTTGAATTAATATTGGAGGATCACAATGTGGGTGCCAACACAGAAAGAGGCTTTAATGAAGCATAGAGTTTGCATTCAGTTGCAGATCAGCTAGTGTGGATTTTTTCTTTCTTTTTGGAGAAAGAGGGAGCCTCGAGAGTCATGCCAACACAGAACGTAAAAGTAGTTGAAAATCCATCTATCCATCTATCTTGATGGTAGAGCTATACTGTGAATTCTGATTTATTTTCCTGAGCAGTCCGCTGGTCTAAACCAGCATTATAAACACTATTAAGACAGAAAAACACAGCATGAGGCCCAAATATAAATTTCCTTCATTATCCAGCCCTGAGAGGAAAATGGAAATGTGGCTGTAACAGACATTCCTCTGGTTGCATTGAGGCCTTCTGTCTCCTTCCACTAGCACAGAGACAGTCTCCTCTAACCCTCCAATCTTTAACTCATTCACCATGGAAATGCAGAGACCCCTAACAAACACACAGGTAAAAAAAAAAAAAATCAGTGTCCATTTCTCTGTTTACAGTCGTGGTTCACCGCCACGCTGCTCAGCTGCTTTTTCTCCGTGTGAGAGACAAAGGCATCTGTTTATATTGGTAGGAAGCCTCATGAGAGTAAAGGTTATGAATCTTTCGAACTGGATTAGATGGCACAGACTTGGCTGGTGAGCGTATATTACGCACGCGTTTGGACTGCTTTAAAATGTGATACAGTGCAAAAAATAAATAAATAAAACAGATATGATTCTCTGATTTCCTAACACTCTAAATATTCCTCTCTCTAAATCCATGCCAAAGTCACAGGGAGCCACTAACCCAGTTTATTTACACAAACAAAGTCCTACTCAGCTCCTTTGACAAAAGCAGCTAAATCTTTCATGTTTTGTCAGCACTTGATTCCTCCTGTCCCTCTGGCTATTTGCCTGCCCGTGGACAATAGAAGCAGGAGAATGGCAGCAGATTGTTGGAATGCACCTCAATGAAACCAATTATTACATGTTGACTGCGTTCACCATGGCAGATTTGAAAGAACTGGGCTCATTCAATTTGGCACCACAGGATTCCCTTTAAAGAAAAGTTATCCCTTTGACTGTTTGTATTTCTGAGCTTTGCTTTTTCTTCTTCTCTCTCCCTTTCACCCCCACTGCCATAAATTGATCCTGCAAGAGTGGCTACTCCTCTTTCATGACTTTGGTTACTTTAATTAGTTAAATGAGGCTAAAGTGCTAACAGTAATAAATAGAGGAAATGGTGCTATCAATTAATTCAGTCTCACTCATGGCAAAAACAAATTCTTGGCACCGATGGCTTATTTTCTCTTCTGTTTAAAATTATATACTATTGCATGCACTTCCGCCTTATGTGGAAATTAGTTGAAGGGCACAAGCATTTCCTTCAAACATATCTCAGACTGCAGCACAAACACACACGTTGTGTAAATTCAGTCTCCATGTCAGAACAGTTAAAGGAGATGTAAACAATTTGGCAACAGATTCATCCACACAAACACAAAGTCTCAGCCGATTGTTAATGCCATGCAGACCTGGAGCTGCCCAGTATACTTTATCCCACAAACCTTAGCAGTCCTTTTCCCAGACAAATAAATCTAAATGAGTCAGCTTTGATCTTAGCACTTAAGGAAAGCCAACAATAGTGCTGGAGAAGAAAGGGGCAGAGAGCAACAGGCCTCTCACCACCACAACAATAGCCTCTGCAAACACCTACTTAATCAATATTTGGCCAGAAGACACTCTCCCAGTCCCCAAACCACCCTTTTCACATTCTAATGAAGTGCTATAAAAGAGAAAAACAACAACTACTTCCACAAAAAGACACAATAATGAAATAGTGCTCTTCTGTATATCAATAGAGGAAAGTGTCATGTATGTAGGATGTTACCTATTTGATGTAAAAGAGCAAATGTTATTTGCTTTCTTAAAAAAAAAAAAAAAAAAAAAAAAAAAAATCATACAAACTTGAAAATATTAATTAATGGTCCACAAAAAATTACCCTCTACTCTCAAAATTTATTCTGAATTATATCAAAAATGCACCTTAAAATTAATATAAAATGTCTGAAGAGGAAAATCTGAAAATGTGCAAATTAATCTAATAAAATGCATCCTGATTTATCAATCAGCCACTTTATTTTAAATTTCAATGGTCTGTTTTCTGTCATATGTTCTAGTATAATAATAATAATAATTATTATTATTATTGTTATTATTATGATTACATATTTGTGCACAGAAAGGAGTTTTATAAGTTAGAGAAGTCACCACAATGTGATCAGGATTGGGGATGTGTCTGGCCTGGAAGAAGGAGAGGGAAGTGCCCACAGATATTGCATGAATGTGTGTGCCCTAGGCGGAAAGGAAAGGGGCGGACTTTGTCTGAGATGAAAGTGGAGAGAAATAAAAGCTTTGGGTTTAATCTAGTGGAGAGAAGGCTTTCCCTGCGCTCACTGGCTGAAGGCGCCATGCTCGCTGCGCAAAGACTGTGACAAAAGCTCCGTGCGCAAAACTAACGGCACCGTTCAATTTGATTACGCAAAAGGCCTGATTTGAATTTAACACATTTCAGACAAAAATCGCGAGCCTTCTCGCAGATCCCAGACGTGTTCACTTGATGTTTATTTTATTTCCACGTAGGCCTAAAGTTATCATTTCTTAAAACCTAACAAGAGACTGAAATCCGACCAAAACCACAACAATGGAAATAACAAAGTAAACCTGTGCGTCATTACGCCACATCGCCAAAACACCACCAGTGTTTTCATCAATAATTAACTATAGACTGCATTGTGTCTCCAACAGCAACCTCCCTTCAGTAGCGGATAGGTCGTAAATCAACAGGTGTTTGCCTCCAGTCTGAGCAGTTTTTTTTTTTCCTCTATTTTTTCCTGAATGCAAACTGTAAACAGACGGGAAAGCCCCCAGATTGGCACTTTTTTGAGCATTCTATAAACCAGGTCGCGCTGAGCCTATTGCTGTCCCTGAATAATTCATCGCTCATTGCGGGTTCATAATGTCTTCTCCAGAGCTTTTGTCAGGGCACTTTTTTCTCCCTTTCTTTCCCTATTTTGAAAGGCCCTGGCGTCTTTTTGTACACCACTGAGCCGCTCACTGGACTCTGGCTTTTGTGCGCGTCAAACTGAGGTGTGAGTCTCAATGGACTCTCCCAGCTTTGTCCCCTGAAGTTCATCCTCAAGTGTCCGATTAAGTGTAAAAAAAAAAAAAAGGTTCTCAGGCTTGGAAGTTAGACAAATGTTTGACTATCCACTTAATTTTTTTTCAGTACATTTGTTAAATCTCTGAAACCATAGATCACCAGATACTTTAATATATATTTAATTATGTGCAAGTTAACCTGACCACCGATCTGTTGTTTATTTAATATTGATATATTATATATTGAAAATATATTGAAAATTGATATAGCTTAAGAGCAAATTATTATCATTATTATTATCATTATTATTATTATTATTATTATTATTATTATTATTATTATTATTATTATTATTACTACTACTACTACACTTTTTGACCTGGCAACTGCAGAGAAGTAAAACTAAAAACCTTCATCCACAATGAACCTAAATGTAACACAGCTTATAGGAAACAGGCCCAACACAGAGTGGGGTCAAATGCAGCACTTACATCTGTCTCCCAGAATGCCATCGATGCTGTGTTTAGTCCGTGGCTCGTTTTCCTCCATCTCCCTCTTGACCACTTCATCATCATCCTCTTCATCCTCGCCAGCTCCGCCGAACTTGGAGCGCATGATGCGACTGATGGCGCTCACTGAGAAAAGTTTGGACAGAAAGCAGTTTAACACTTAAAAAATGTAAATAAATAAATAATAAATATATAAATTAAACCCACTCAAAAATACAAGACCTGAATTTATATCATACCCAAATCAACGATTGGCGTGTCCACATGTAGAGACATGTCCTTTTTTATTTTTCTTACAAATTGAGGATATTAATCTGGCATGAATCTTTTTTTTTTTTCCAATGTGGGCAAACATTTTCATATAATTCCGGCTGATGACACATTCCAACATATTCCTTTTTGTACCAACCTGATGGGATGTTGTTCCTGTCGCAGATCCCATCTTTCAGTAACTTGTCCCGGATTTCCCAGCTGAACATGCTCGGGTTTTCTGTCTTGTACTCCTCGATTTTCTTGTCCACCTCCGGAGTTGCGGTTTGCTTTGGTGGGAGGGAAGAGAGAGAAGGAGTTGTTTTTTTTTTTTGTTTGTTTGTTTTGTTTTATTAAATGGTAAATGAGACAGAGAGGATTTAGAGTGGTCATCCAAATGCAACACAAGCATTGAAAAAGTTATTGGGCTACAGAGAGTCAATAAAGTCCAGCCCCATCAACTTTTATTAACGTTTACTTTTTATTATGTCCTTAACCGTTGAACTAAATGACTGCTAATCGGCTCTGGTTCGTTTTTATTAACGATCACGGGCACAGAAATGATTATTTAATGTTTTCGAATATTCTTTTGGAGACTCTAAAATAGTCTCCCGTTTTAAACTGTAATAATATCCAAGAACGGGTGAAGATGCTCTGGTTAATCTCAGTCTGTCTCACCTTTGGCTTGCTGCCTCCGATGGCCCCCGGCCTGATGGAGCCTGTCTCCTGGTACCGGCACAGGATTTTGGAGACGCAGCCGTGGGACACACGCAGCTGACGGGAGATGACGCAGGGCCGGATGCCGTGATGGGCCATCTCCACGATTTTATGGCGAATGTGGTTGGGGAGAGGTCTGCCGTTTATGAAGACACCGCCGAGCTGGTTGACCCGACCCTGTCCTAACGGAGTGGACACTGAACAGCAGTGCGGGACATTTAGTTAGTTCTAAATAATATATGGACCAAACCAAACCTTCGTATTATAGTCTATATTGTAGCGTTATTCTTCTAAGAGGACAAAAGGAAAAAACAAGCTGTTTGGGACTGTTGAACTTTTAAATTGCAATCAAATATTAAAATTTTCCCACTCCAAATAAACATGTCCCAAATGTAACAGCCACTAAGAGTAAAACTTAAGTTAGTTTTTTTTTTCCAAACATCTGAACTGCCCCGAGTGAATTAAACATTAACATTGTTTAAAAAGCCTAAATGATTTTGGAGAGGAGGCAAAAACTGAAAATTAAAAAAAAAAAAAAAATTAAGAACTTTGAACGAGGCCGATCCAAACGACCAAGACGTGACACACACAGGCACATGTAATTATATACGAATAAAAATACATATAAATTATAGAAACCTCGCAGTGATGTCACTTGTAATGTAGTCTCAATCTGGCAGTTTTTGTGAATCTCTAAAACTACATTTTAAAACTCCGATGAATATAAATATTTTCAGGTCTTGTGCGGCATGTATTAATTATTCAGTCTATTTATTTCCTTGTCTTTGCAGGCTCAAATCGAGTTTGACAACTTCGCCGAAGTTTTCTAAAATAAATAAATACATAAAGTTGAATTTGCTTGGAAGTGTGGAAGCAACTGGTGTTGGAGTCTTACCTTCCAGAGAGTATCCGCCCCGCGGGTAGTTCTGGTGGGGAGTCGGTCTCATCATCCTCGGTAAACCTCCAGCCAGAGCCGTCATGATTCCTGACTTTCTGTCAGGTTACACTTTAGACCAGTTGTTGCTGCTCGTCGCTTTTAATCCGACAACAACAACAACAGCAACAACTAAATGAAGAAGCTTTTTGTTGTGAGTTGCGATCTCTGGAGCCGCAGCCTCCCTTTCCCTTCGTGTAACAGGTTGAGAAGCAGAGTGAATCCCTCAGAGATCAGACATGAAGCCGGATCCTTTATCCGCTGAGGGGAGAGGGGGGGCCGGACTGCAGGTTGCTCTCAGTCCTGGGACTGCTGGGAGGATGGTTTGAGAGGATGGATGCCGGTCAAACATTTTATCTGTGCTCCCTGTCCCCTCTGACTCCGCGCTGCGCCCCCTGATTGGTCAGAGACCCGGACGTTAGGAGACCGGAGGGACTCTGTGATTGGACGGGAGCTCCCCTCCTGTCTGAATTGACCTCACGAGGTCAGCTCGTCGTGTCACAAGCTCCAGACTTTTGACAAACTGCACAAGTTTAGATAAGACATATTCAATAAACACCTGAGCGGGCACAGAACCGAGTCCATGCCTGGGACCTGTGAGACCTGCTGAGCCCTGATCCGGGTCAGGAATCACTGCGGGAAACCTCAAAGCGTGTTTGAAACTGAACCAGCAAAAAGAAAGGAACAGGTTCATTTTTAGAAAATAGGCGCCAATGTATGAAAACCACCGACACCCTGTAGTTTGTTATTAATAAATACGCTGTTTCAAAGTAAAAGTTTCCATTACCAGACATTACAACATATAAAGTTGCTGCTCAGGTATAAAGTAGCGCACTTGCTCTCTCTCTCTCTGTCTCTCTGTCTCACACACACACACACACACACACACACTTCATTTCTTCATCATTCTTGTTGAATCATTGGTGTCCATAATAATTGAAATAATTAGTACCTTTATTAGCTTATGTCTTGATAGCTATCTACCACAAGAACATTATTTTTATTATTATTATTATTATTATTATTGAATGGCATTGCTAACATATATTCAATTTGTTTTCGAGACAGCAGCAACGTTCTTGTCCAATAGATCTAAGATTTATTCATGTATGTTTTTCACCCAGGTGCTCGCTGATCGCAATCTATTTAGCATGTGAAGGAATATTTGACGTTGGTTTGTTGGATGAAACGCCCCAAAGACAAAACACTGTAACTGGTGAGACTATTAAAAAGATCATATTTTGTTAAGGTCCAAATTCACCGTATCATGTGAAGTTCATGAATTTAAGCTATCATCGTTGTTGTTGTTGTTGTTGTTGTTGTTGCTGTTGTTATAGCCTATAATCTTGCGCATTTGTTGATATTACAGCAGTTGTACAGTTATACAGTATGAACTGTCAATGTGCGCTGGGTTACGGTAAGTGTGTAGGTCTATGAGCTAATTGTATTATTCTGTCCTGGTGTTTTTTTCCATCACAATTTTGTTCGATTTTAGACTGAAAAGTAAAATTGGGAAGCAAAAAAAACGTTACGCAGCGGCGGCAACTCCCCATGAACAGCAAAATCTAACAATTTAGATGAGATGTGGTGATAAAACGTTTAAAGAAAGACTGTTGTCCCATCAGTCGTTGGAGGCCAGGAGGGGAATGTGATGGAGAAGAGGATCTTAAAAAAAAAAAAAAAAAAAAAAAAAAAACAACACACACACACACACACACACACACACACACAAAACCCACCAAATGATCTGCATGCTCATCTGAAATAATAGATGCACTAATTGAACAATAGGTGCTGCGCGGACGCGTGGTCGAGCCACACAGCAGTGTAACACATCCGTGCAAATGGTCGATTATAGACCCGTAGAACCACATGAGGGATCATTTGACTTTTCTGAAGCTTGTCGAGTTTTGATAATTATGGTAATTAGGCGTGTTTAATAGACCGATACATTTTTCCCCTATTCCCTTAGGAACAACACCAGCCTGCATATACATGCATCGTAGCTGATTTAGTTCAGAGGCCTCTTCAACCTGCATTCCTCAAATGACTGCTTGGTCATGACCTTTAAAAGACAAACCGAGGCATCATCGGAGCTGACCCTCTCCAACATAACCATTAGATTTGTCAATACTATATTATTGGCATTATTATCTAAAGATATCAGTGATCCAGAAAAGATTGTCACCTGGATGAAGGAAACCCTTGATGTTAAAGCACGAATAAGCCAGGCCTGTTTCTCTGGTGCTCCTGATCTGACAAATTTGTGTCTAAAAAAAAGATGACAAAAATCATTGTATGCAATGTGACTTTTTTAATCTTGATTTTACTAGAATGCATTTAAATTTTATAGCTGCAGAGTTTCTGTCATTTTTCTAATAGTATCCCACAGCGTGTGGGCTATAGTACAGTCTTTATTCCCTGTATAAGACTGAGCAGTGGACAAAGCACATGTGGAAACATTATATGTCCATAAAAGAAGGAGTGGGGGGAATGTGGCTGGGGGGTTATCACACTCAACTTTGACTATCATGAAAAGGATATTGGATCTACCATGTCAAATCAATTAGAGAGGTAAGCTGAGTCAGAAATGTGCTGCACTGGTGGACAAACTGCATCAAAAATAAGTTACAAAATGGCCCCAAAGCAAAAGCGCAAGTTGCTGATTTATCAGGCATCCACACAGAATAATCCAGGGGCTTTCAGGACTATCGTTCTGAAACCGTACACATTAAATAAACACAATGATTTGCTCTGCCTCTGCTCGAGATAAAGTTAGTGTAATAGCGTAATCACCCACGGGTAATTTGGACCTTGGCTGCGGCCTTATAGCAACATGCTGCATCCGACTGAGGTTTAAAAACCTCCACTATCTCCAGAGTATTCTCTAATATTGCTCAGTATTCACGATAAACACAACACCACAAGATCAAATGTAGATAGATATTTAAAGGTAATCAAATCATCACAGTCATTATCTGACCATAAGATATGGGGAGTCAAACAAACAAACAAACAAACAAACAAGCCTCAATTCATTCTCAAAATGAAAATACTCAGTCATACATTTCATACACAGTGAAATAGATACTGTAAGTGTTGCAAACAGGCCTAGCCTTACAGCTACTCTAAATTGATAGCCCTAATTTGCATTACTCATTGGGTCTTTGTAGAGATTTTACTGTGTTAAAATAACAGCTGTGCAAAACAGCATGTGCTCAACTTTTATTGTTCTTCAGGGAGCCATGTCACTGCTGTAAGGGAATTTCCAATAAAATGCCATCATTTTGGCTGCAGAGGGCTCATCGTAGTCAAATCCAGTTTTTCTCTTTGCATTACTTTAAATGTATATTTGGAAATAACTAACTTTATTGATTATTTTTTTATTAGCCATGTCTTCCACTAATTACTTCTTTTAATGATTGGGAATTTAGTTTTGGCTACAGTCAACACTAAATTCCAAATGAAATAAAACTAAGTGCAAATCCACAAAGTTTCACGTTGGCACTGTAGATGTCATAAATGACCAGGAAAGGTTATAAAGCCCCTAAAAATCTGGTATATCACCATTTATTTTTATGTTGTGTCATTATTCACCTGCAGTGGGTCAACAACAATTAAAAGAGCTCTGCATCACAAAGACTACAGAGTGGACATTGTTTGAAATAGGAGTAACAGATTAGAGGAACGGCCAGTTGACATTTAGATAGATATCTGAGTGATGTTCAGAATAAGGAAATCCTCTGTGATTAGTAGCCTTGGGATGTTTGTGTTACAAGGTGCCTCCAAAAGATGTAGTGTTTTTCTGATGTTTGATCTCAGCAAATGCATGTGACCCACAACATTCGAGTGGGGACTCAAACTGATTGCAGTTATCATAACAAAGAATCCAGGTGAGTGGGAGAAAAATACATGTGCCTGTGGGCATGCAGGGTTATTTCAACAATTCACCACATGAGGAGAGAAAACAGTAAACTAATGCTTTTTGGTCCTGTGATGAACATTGTAACGTCACCTTGAGTAAGATTGTTATCTTGCAATACGTAATGACTCATGTTTGAAAGACAGACAGAGATACAAGTGAGCTGGTGATGTGGCAACACGCTGAAATGGATTTTCCACTCTGACCCCCAAAGACTGGATATATCTTGATTAAAAAAAAAAAAAAAAAAAAAAAAAAAAAGCAATGATACAAGTGAAACTTGTGAAAAATGTTCAATACAACATATTATAAAGTTAAAAAGGGGTGATTTTTAAGTGTGCATAAATAAATATTTGTTTACTTGTCAATTGTTTTTTTAAATACTACTTTAATTTGTTTAATTCATCCTCCCAGCATGGTTGATCAGTAGGCCTATTCCAACAAAGACTTTCTAAATCATCTTTCGTGGATCCACTCTCTTTCATTGATCACTTGTTACAATAAAATCGGTTTGTAGGTTATTGCAAGTCGGGTTAAACACAATCCATCACCCGAGTCCACATACAGTCAGGGTACAAAGATGCAAGCACATGAATGGCCACAAGAGGGCAGCTGTCAGCTCAATGTAGGACGATTGATCTTACAGGTAAAGTCAGGTCACAGGTTAGTCTGAAACCAAGAAAGCCTTGATGAGCTTTTTAAGAAAAAAAAAACAACAACAACATCTGATTGTGTGTGAAAAAGTTAGCTGTTACAGCACTTTTCTCTACACAGAATTTCTGTCCTCACTGCAGAAAGGTCCTCAACCACTATTATATTTAATTTCCATCTGGGGAATCCATTATATCTATATCTTCTTCTCTAACAAGATCATGGATCGGCACAAATTTTAAAGCCCACTATGCCACTCTCAACTGTAACATGACGTTGTTTTGTTTTGTTGTTGGAAAAAAAAAAAAAAAAAAAAGAAAAGACAGACACTGCAGATGCACGTGTACAGTAAGACAGTGCTTTCCTCAACAAAAGAGGAGGATCACATGGAAATCTCCATCCAAGACACTGAGCTTTTTGAGAATTTTAACTTAGCTACAGGTGATGGCTGTTTTAGGGTCTTAAAAAATTAAAGATCGTTAGCATGTGGCCATCATGAATCAGGGTCAAACCCACACTAAGTCTGTAACTGTAGCTGTAGGTGTAGCTGTAGATATAGGTGTAGATATAGGTGTAGATGTAGCTGTAGATATAGCTGTAGGTGTAGCTGTAGATATAGGTTTAGATATAGGTGTAGATGTAGGTGTAGCTGTAGCTGTAGCTGTAGGTGTAGCTGTAGGTGTAGCTGTAGGTGTAGCTGTAGATATAGGTGTAGATATAGGTATAGCTGTAGATATAGGTGTAGCTGTAGGTGTAGGTGTAGCTGTAGCTGTAGATATAGGTTTAGATATAGGTGTAGCTGTAGCTGTAGATATAGGTGTAGATATCGGTGTAGCTGTAGCTGTAGATATAGGTGTAGCTGTAGATATAGCTGTAGCTGTAGATATAGGTGTAGATATAGGTGTAGCTGTAGCTGTAGATATAGGTGTAGATATAGGTGTAGCTGTAGCTGTAGATATAGGTGTAGCTGTAGCTGTAGATATAGGTGTAGATATAGCTGTAGCTGTAGATATAGGTGTAGCTGTAGGTGTAGCTGTAGATATAGCTGTAGCTGTAGATATAGGTGTAGATATAGGTGTAGCTGTAGCTGTAGATATAGGTGTAGATATAGCTGTAGCTGTAGATATAGGTGTAGCTGTAGGTGTAGGTGTAGCTGTAGGTGTAGCTGTAGATATAGGTGTAGCTGTAGGTGTAGGTGTAGATATAGGTGTAGCTGTAGATATAGGTGTAGTTGTAGCTGTAGATATAGCTGTAGATATAGGTGTAGCTGTAGATATAGCTGTAGATATAGGTGTAGATATAGCTGTAGATATAGGTGTAGCTGTAGCTGTAGATATAGCTGTAGATATAGGTGTAGCTGTAGCTGTAGATATAGGTGTAGATATAGCTGTAGCTGTAGATATAGGTGTAGTTGTAGCTGTAGATATAGCTGTAGATATAGGTGTAGCTGTAGATATAGGTGTAGCTGTAGATATAGCTGTAGCTGTAGATATAGCTGTAGATATAGGTGTAGCTGTAGCTGTAGATATAGCTGTAGATATAGGTGTAGCTGTAGCTGTAGATATAGGTGTAGATATAGCTGTAGCTGTAGATATAGGTGTAGCTGTAGGTGTAGCTGTTCATGGCACCGCCCGCTCTCTGCTCTCCGGCTCCTAAAGGTGTCTCCGCCGGCCCCGCTGCTCGGAGCTGTCCACTGTCGGCGGTGCTGAACCGCCCTCGTCAGTAAACACGGCGCTCCGCGGCGGCGCTGCGGGCGCTAAATTGTAATTATACGGTTAAATGGGCCGATTAAATCCGCCGTATACACATGACCCACACTTGTGACAAATCAACCACTTGACAGACATCAAACTGGGAAATCAATTTGAACAAGTCTATCGATTTTATATATATATACAGTATATGTTCTGTTAATTTGATGCGATGAGCAACAGTCTGTCACCGGATCTGTAACACAAGTCTGTAATCGCATGAGTGGATGGAAACAGGACGGATACCGCCGAGAAATAGTGAATGCTTTTTCACTTTTAGTCAACAAATGCTCCATAATCTGTGAAGATTTTTGGCATCAGTGCAAAGGGACGGCAGATAAGTAAAGCAGTTTTTGTAGACGGGACGTGGCGGAGGTGACCAAAGCTCCGGTTTCCGGGAGAGGAATACGAGTGTTAATATGCTACAACTACTTCGATTGGGACCGACACGTCTCCAAACTGCCTGTCTGCTCCCGGCAGCAGGAGCATCTCGAAGCTCCGGATCGCCGGACTGTCGGAACTCTGTACCGGCATATCGGGTTCACAACCTCCCAGACGACACCAAGGCGGGAACTCAGCAAACACATATGGGCACACGGGTCCGTCTGTGTGTTGGGCATACTCCCAGTAAAGCAGCTGTCAGACTTGCAAGCAAGTCGCGTTTAATATGAAGATGAATCTCTTACCACAGCTGAGTTGCATCAATAGAAGCCCTGGCAAGTGTTATTGTACAAGAATGAAATGCTCAAAGCAATAATAACCTAAATGACCTCTGTCTATAGGTGTAATCATCACTGAAGCGGAAACTATAGGTGGGCGACAGAAATGAAAGACAAAAACTGAAAAATAAGTGTAGAAACACTCCACATGGCAGTGAATGGTGTGAATATGTGTTTTGGTCATCACAGTTGCCAGATCCCATCTTAGTTGGACACCTATGGGAGATTTTAGGATGGTGTGTAAAACGCAACCTCCACCCAAATCAAAACAACAAATGAAGGAATATCTTTCCCTTAAATAGAGTTCAGACTTGTAGCAGACTTGTAGCATGCTCATCTTACAGCCAAAAAGTGCTATAAGCCTCTTTATACAGGTTATATATATATATATATATATATATATATATATATATATGTTAGTATGAGTGCCAATATGTGGCCTTGCACTTTTATTGCCAATAGCCATCACACACCAAAGTTATCAGTGTAAATCCTAGTCTTGAGGTCAGTTGGCCTTCCCTGTCAGCAAGGCTCTCTGATATAATTCTGACATTACACGGTATGAATCTCATGGGTGTAAAAAAACAAAATGACTCATGACTACATTCTGTTTAGCGGCTTCACTTTCAGGGTTTCAGTATTGTGCGTGCTGGCTAATTTTCATGACTTATGGCGACTGGAATAGAAGAGCGTCATTGTCAATGTTATTAGCAACGGCTGCCAAAATATCTGCTGAGAAAAAAGTTGTTACTGGCTGTAGTTTACGACTGTATGAAGATCACAGCTCAAGCAAAACTAATATTGCATTAGCTAAATGTAGTCCATGAAACATTGCAACTAAAGGCATATGTATTACTACAGCTTACTTCAGTTACTTACTATACCATAGCTGATACGGTATATGTGATATCCTCCCATACTCCTTAATTTTCTCAAAGTATAGATATTTGAGACACAACTAATATTTTTTTTACATTTAACCCCTTGGAAGAGGACATTGACCTTGTCTGACCTAATTATTGTTTGAATAAAGTACCCACAATACTGTGTGTCCTGTTGGATAAATGCTTACACAACAGGCCTGAACTGTCAAATATGTTAGGTTACAAGGAGACATGGAATTATATAATTTTTGTGGTTTTGTTTCATATAAATTAGCCATATATCTCATGCTTACCCTTTCTAATGTTATTAGATGAATTATATTTCACATAGATGCCTCGATTGCGGTATCTGCTGAATCCTAATAACTTAGCAAGCACTTATCTCCATACAGTGTTGTTTTAAGAGGCGACACTGGTCTCAGGAGTTAAAGCCAACTTTTTCAGGTTAGTCAAAGGGACTCCTTCATTGGGTCATCCAGTTTGTAAGTAATGCCACTTAAATGCCACCGTGACAAAGGCTTGGGAAAGAAAAAAAAAAAAAAAAAAGAAAAAGAGGGAGGGGTGGCAGGCTTCCTCTGGGACCCATAGGCAGCTCTGTGTCTGGGGCATAGGGCTTCATTTCACAGGGACTGCAGGGCTTAAAGTTAAGGATTTCTTTGAAATCTGCATCCCCTACCATCAAACTCTCTCACTATATCCCACCCTCCCTCCAGCCGTCATTCCCGAAAAATAAAAAGCTGTCGCCACAGAGCTGGGGATGAGTTGGGAGCAGATCCTCTTTGATGACAGAGAAGGATCCTTTTGTTCCCTAATCCCCACACAGCCCCTCCCCCCCTTCTTCCCTACAAGTCCAACTGGACGTCAAGGAGCTTCATAATCACCCAGAGGTTCCACAGTTATTAGTCAACCTGTTCACTCCTAAAAGACTTGACAGTGATATCTTAGAAAAACAGCTTCTAACATTCACGGACATTTCATTTAAAGTTACTAATTTTTTTGGTTTTGTCAGCCTTGTTAGACCGCCAACATTAACGGGACATTATTGTTAAGTCACATGACACTGGTCAGCGGTTGCCGTAAGTTGATCCCAAGAGAATAGCCATTAGCCATTGTGCATGCTATCAGCAAAGCTGGGGTCACCCAGAAACAGACAGTTCCAGGATATATCTCTTCTCTTCCTGTGTCTTGCCGTTAAATGTGTGCAAAGTGTGTCTCATTGCCATTATCAGATTGGACACACATATTTCACAGAGGAGAAGAAAGTGTTCTTTTTGCTCATAACATCTGTTCTCTGATGGTTAGTGTCCCATCAGGATGACCTCAAAGACATAGCCTGAGGAGAGCAATTATCATCAGTCTGTACACACTCTGGCTTCGTCATGTGATCACACCCTCGTGTGTTTGTGTGCATGTGCATTTGTCTGAGTACATCTGTACAGACCTGCAGCCTAACAAGCGTGCAAACACCCCAAAGACAAGTGAGAGGGGATCAGTGTCCCGGGACAAAGTGTCAAACACAGCTTACCTTGCCATTTCACTTTCATCATGTAGCTCAAAGAAGACTCTCTTAGCCAACACTTGTATGGGATCTTCTCTGAATTATGAAAGAGTGCATTGCAATGTCTCCGTGAAATGAACAATGTCTCCCTCTGGTGTATAAATGTGAGAATGCAGAAAAGATAGAGACAAGCTGTTACAAATGTATGCAGTTGTAATTAATGAAAAACACAATAACAATCAATCCTTATTTTAAAGGTTTGTTGCCACTATTTTACTAATGCTTTCACTTCACTCTAAGAATCCTTCAACAGTGACAGTCACTCTACTTATTGTTGCATGTGGGTTGGGAAGGCTGGACATGGATGGACGCCTCTACCAATAAGACATGACAAGAATTGGTGTCTAACTTTGTGAAACTGATCCAACTGATCCATGTTTTACATATTTTTAACATTTGGCCAATTTAAAAAGAGAATCACAAACTATTCCTGTGATATTTGTTTCTCACTTAAAATTGTGTGTGCATGTATTTATGTTATAGAAGTATAGAACATCAATAAAAATATGTACATGCCCACAATGAGACTACAAGATCCAAATACAGGCTTTATGAACAGATGCCCAATCACAAAAAAAACAATGTAGACTAAGAGGTAGTGTGGGTTCAGTATCCTGGTCAATGTATCTGGAAACTAATTGTGGATAAGGTAGTTTTAACACCAATTGCCATCTGCAGTTATCAGCAAATTTGGTAGCCATTCTTTTGTGCTGTTAATCAACAGTAATAACATTATCAACAAACTATGGAGTCAGCGTGCCATTCTGATTGCTGACATCTTGTTCTCAAAGCTACTATTCTGGGACCAGGCCACATTGATTTTTAACATTGTTCAGGGACTAATTCACTCATACCTGGCAAATGATTAGACTGTAAGGGGACTGTTTTTGCCAATATATGTAATAGATTTTTATTTAGGGTAGATTCAATTAGGTTATCAGCATATGCTGACACTTAAAAAGGAGAGGGTACAACTGGGGAGGAAAAGAGAAAGCAGTACAAAGGGCTAAAGACCAAGGCTAAATAGCAAATAGAGGTGGAAAGTATACTGAAAATTTGTACTCAAGAACAAGTACTGTTACATTTGTTAAAAATTGTACTCAATTCCTGGTGTTAAAAAAAAATAACTGGTGTTTAAAAAAAAAAAAAAAAAAAAAACTTAAGTACAAGTAGAAAGTACTCTTCTCAAAAACTACTCAGTAATAGTTACTTTTTAACCGATGGATGTTTTATTGCGTTGTCAGTAGAGTTGAACAACAGGCAGGTGTCTTAAACTTTTTGACGATAGCATTTCTATCACACTCCACTTTCTGATCCTTTTGATCAGTTTCAGTAGGAGCTGGTTTTCCAAGTTAACAGTCTATCCGGCTTCATTTGATATGACTATTATGAGGAGAGTGAAGAGTGTAAACACATGGCGCACACTGACACACGCGAATAGCTCACTGACTCTGCAAGCCACACCATTCCAGTCTGCCTCAAATTATCCAACTGTACTACTGTTGAAGGACCCCAATAAGCAGGATTAATAAAATAGAATATGCAAATTACATTAATACCGCACGCAAAATAACCATGTGGGTTTTGCACAAAACTGCAAGAGATTAGAGTGAAGTGGATGTGTCTGTAAAGATTAGGCCTGACGCTTATCATACGAATACATTTTCATTCAGGTATCTTGAAGAAAGAGAAAAAGGGACCCCTTGCTCATTAGCTTATTGTTGCACTATTTACTGAAAAGCTAAAGTGACAATTTTCAAAGGATGCTAGCTCCATCTCATTTTAATGTCAGGCTAGCCAATGGCAGTGACAATATCTATGCGGACTTATTTCAGCCAAACTAATAACCTTAACACATCTTCCGAGGTTGACGGGCACATCTCAGTTGTTGCCTCCATCCCCCTGCGTGGCAAGCAGAAAAGAGCTGATGTCCGTGTGATGTCAGACACTGCAGGTCACAAGGCCCATTCAGATATACAATCAGATTCGGGTGCACAAGCTGGAGAGATTTGTTTTGTTTATTTCAATTGCTTATTTTTAACTCTGTAACAGCAGTTATTTCAAATGTGGCGAGGTACAATATTCAGAAGAAAGTATACTCAAGTAAAAGTAAAATTACTGATTTTTCAAATTAATCAAAAAAGTACAAATTACACAGAAATGCTACTCAATTACAGTAAGGAGAGTAAATGTAATTCATTACTTTCCACCCCTGCAAATAGATCTATGATCTACAACATTTACAATTGTATACAATTTTCAAAAACGTATAACAAAGAATCTTTATCTCAACTTTCAACAAAAAACACTATTGTTTGCACTAAGTACTTGATTACAAGTATTACCTTTACTACTTACTATTACTAAAATCGGAAAAACAAAAATACATTAAGTCGCAGACATTACTAAGTAGAGATGAGATAAATGTGCAGTAGCATCAGACTGACCAAGTCTCAAGTCTGTTGCATTTAAGAATTACAATGATACAAACTTTGATGAAAGGCTTTTTTTAAATGCCACTTTGCTGCAGGATTATTAGAGCAGACTGGAAACAATGGGCCATCGGTGGACTACAGCGGAATTTTAAAACAGTACAGTTCGAATGAGGTCATAACTTGTATGTTGTCACCAAAAGGACCCCCCTGTCGCCTTACCACGTAAGTATATCATAATACATCCATGAAGTATTTCAGTCGGATTGTGTGCTGCAACACGGGGGTATGGAACCAGTCTGTGGTTATGCATAAATAATTGGGAGGGGTGATATTTAAGACACATGTGGTTGCACAGAATAAATGCTAAAACAAACAGTAATCTGAGAAAGGAACACGTGGGCCATGGGATGTAAATGAGTGGGGGCCGCTGGGAAAAGGGGTTTTATATGTGATACATTTCTCCCAACACGTGTTCATACCTTGTTCCATGTGTAGGAAGATCCGATGGTGACTGCACCCAAAGGGCTTGGAGTCTGTGTTGCACACACACACATCATTTTGGCTCTAAAGTTCACTGTTTATATACTGTTAGAGCCAACTAATTTTCTAGTTTTAAAACAATGAATGTTTCTCCTTTTGATCGGGTCAATTCAGCCGCGTGCCGTGTCGCTCTCGCTGATTAAAAAGTGCTTAAGAGGACACACGCGTTTTCCAAACCTGCAGAGCCGATTGAGTAATGGCGGATCCACTCAAACAAACCGGAAGACCGGGATAGCCCCGCCCCTCTGCGTCGGTGACTGCCTGCCCGATGGCCCCAGACATTTGTGACCGCTAGTAACCCCGCTGACGTACCCCGCTGCCCCTAGCACGCGCCACCTCCAGCGCTCCAATCGCTGATGGAGAACGCCGTGACGACATCCAGCAGCTTCCGGGCTGGCATCACTGGCCCGGTAAAGCCCTTATTTACAGGTTTATTCAATTTTATTTTCTTTTTTTTTTGCTTCTTTTTATGACAGACCAACGGGCAGCCATTCATAACCGGATAAATCGCGCTGAAAGTTTTGTTTTGTTTTGTGTTGTGTTGTGAGTGCGTGTTAATGAATGCCGGAGGTTTTAAAAGGATAACTATCTCAGTTCCAGTCCCGCAGCGGCTCAGACATAGCGGCGGAGAAAAGAGGTGAGAATGTGCTGTGAGCTTTGCAGATGTTGATCTGAGGGACCGATTGTTAGCCACCGGCTAACTCAGCAGCGCGCCACGTCGCCTTTTATAACGGCACACGTGTTAACAAAATGACTCCCGGGCCACTTTTTTTTTCTTCGTAGTTCATAAATGCATCTCGATTAAGCAACCAATTCTTTACACCAAACAGCAGCTGCAGCGGTTAGCCGAAGCGCTAACGGCTAGCTTCCACCCCATTGCTAGCTCCCAGGTCGTCTTGGAGCTAATCTTAATGCTGCTTCGTTGGCCTTTTTACGGCTTCACAAACACGAAGAGTGACAGCTGCTCAGTTATCGAGCGGTCAGGATGAAAACAATGTGCTGGCTTTTGACCTCGTCACGCATGATTATCTAAAGGCTGTCTCATCATAGCAGAGCAGAATAACAGTGTGGTGCGATGTAACACTGATAGCTAAGACAAGGAAACAATAGGAAACAAAAATCCAGATACAAGGGGAAAGGCACCACGTGTAGCAACCCAGGCTAAATATATGAAACAGCCCAGAATAAAAAATAAGTTGATGCAGTGTGTATGTCACAGGTCCCGATTCTTATTACATATGAATATATTATATTACAAATATTAGCTGTACATGTAAATACTAAACAGGATAAAATGGGAGATATAAATACCAGATACAAGTCATAGGGGTCACTGATACAGACGTAGCAGATGTAACTACAGTTGGCTGTCGTAGACATTTGTCTAACGTGAGGTGTGTAGTGGCATTTTGTACGTGTATTACCTGTTTGTTAAAATAGTAACCAGGACTGGGTGCGTCAAGACTTAATACAAAGTGTACAGAGTGAGTACTCGCCCTTCTTTCTCTGTGACTTCTTCGTGTGAGAGGAAAATTGTGGTTTGTGATTTTCTGCAAAACAGGTTCACCCTTCATCTCTAAGGTTGAACCACTTCATGCAGCATGCCTTCAGAGTACTTCATGGACAACTGCTCTTCGGGTTGGAGCTGAGTGAGCCGGCAATGTTAATTCACAGAAAAAAAAAGAGAAATATAATTGAGTTTTTTTGGCCATCTGCACTGTGTATATTATAGTTTGATTATAGCGCTGGGCAGAGGTTTTTGAGGTTAGAAGTCATGTGGTGTTCAGTGACATATGCAGACAAGGAAGTCTGGCTCAAGTTCACATGCAAACAAATCATCTATTAATGGGCAGAAATAAACAATAGAGATGTAAAATTGTATTAGCAATTCTTCATACTTACTGGACCACAGGAGTGTGATACAGCACAGGTTAGTCAACTTGGCCCTCACACTAACTGAAGTTAAATATCTGGTGATGCATGCATGTTTAGCATAGGGTGATTGCATGGTAAGCAACAAGAGGATTTGTTTAGCTGAGCATGGTTTAGCTTAAATGTTATTTGAATCTAAACCATGTTGAAGCTTTTAGGCTATTTCTTGTAGCTTGTGTTTGAAATTGGCTGCGAGCTGTCCTTATCGATATCTAGTGCTAGATTCTTCTCACTAGTGTCACTTCAGCTGGCCAGGCTACCTCTCACGTGACCAAAGGCCGTCTCCTTCTAATCTGCAGAATGAGTCACTGCTGCTACTTCTCACATTTTAGGGTCCAGAGGGTTCAACTTACACTCTGGCCCCAAGGATACACTAGAAATAGCTGTGCTCTTTGGGAGATTTTTATAATGAGCAGTAACGAAGAGGGACCATGGCATAACCCTGCAAAGCTCATTATACTACGAACTACCGCTGTAAACATCTGGTAAGACATAGAGAGGGCCTCTAAAAAAAGTTACAGGTGTAGTGGTTTGCCACTGTCTGATTTACTGCTTGAATTAAGATGTTTTTCTACAAATTGTAAAAAAAAAAAAGACAAATGTTTGAAAGATGATATGTGATGTACATGCAACAGGGCCAGCAGATCTGGTGAGATAAAAAGTGCTAACCAGCCTGAGAATAGGCAGACATGGCCCTTTTTAGTGTCTGAAATTGACTTTAGTCTAAGTTGATGTGGAATATACAGCTGGTAAATTGAAATGAATCGCAGTACATAATTCTTATTATTTTTTCAGAGCAGCTAATTCTTATATATGTAAATATTACTGTTATTATAGTATAATCCAAATATTAAAAAAACTTATTTGGATAAAATGGGAGTGTTAATCACCAGACACAAGTTTGAACAACATTGGCAGACTAGATCAACACTTGCTACACCCTGCACAAACACCCTCAAGCAAACAAGGTTTAATTTACCAGGCGGACGTTGCTCTAATTAGCTTCCACTTAATATTTCCAAATGTGCTACCATGTCTTTATTTCCAGAGTACATGTAATATTTCATGTTGCGTCTCTGTGTCATAGGGCTGCTTGACTGGCTGCACAAAAGAGCCCCTGCCTGCAACCTCTGTACCACAGCAGCAAGTCACAATACTTGTAGAGGAGTTACGAGTACAGAGTATTGTCTCCTGCTTTGTTTCACCTCCAGTGCTGACTTCTTCGAAGAAGATGAAGTTGAAGGAGGACATGAACCCCCTGCTGTTGCAGGTCTTCCGCTCTGTGGTCTGGGTCTACTCCGTCATCACCTTCATACCCTGGTACTTTTTCTCCGGAGCTGGCAGCAATTTGGAACGGGCTCGTCGGATCAAGGCGAACTCAGTTAGCAGACGTCCAGCAGGGCCTTACAGGGCCATCAACAGCCAGGAGAAGTTGGTTGCATGGTTGCACCCGGGGGTGGGCACCCTAGACAAAATGTTTGAACACGCTGCAAGGAAATTTCCACAAAGAGACTGTCTGGGCACTCGAGAGGTGCTCAGTGAAGAAGATGAGATCCAGCCTAACGGGAAGGTCTTCAAGAAGGTGAGAGGCCCTGGCCTATTGGAAAACATTATTTAATTATTCTACCATTGTTTGGTCTGTAGTCAGGAGAAAATAGCAGTTAAACCAGTGATGCTGATCATCACATTTTAGAGTTTTTAAGTGTTGATTTGAATCTATAATATGACAGAAAGTTGTTCAGGTCTGTGAGGTCTGCTCCTGTGCAGTGT
Organism: Echeneis naucrates; assembly: GCF_900963305.1. Lineage (NCBI taxonomy): Eukaryota > Metazoa > Chordata > Actinopteri > Carangiformes > Echeneidae > Echeneis > Echeneis naucrates. Next base: position 10,720,758 of record NC_042527.1, on the reverse strand, counting down.
CACGGACATGGAAGAATTTGTTTCAGGTCTGAGAGCAAGTGTCCTCATTGACACCTACATAATCACAAAAGCCCAGCAGATGGCACCAACATACTGCTGGAGAAAAACACTCTTCAGAATGTATTTATGAAAATGCTTGGGAGAGGGTAACGAAGGAGCTACCTAGGCTTGTAGAATATGTGCGCAGTTTGCATTCAACATTGTACATACTTTTTCATATTGTGTGCAGGTAATTCTGGGGAACTATAACTGGCTGTCATATGACGAGGCCTACCAGACAGCAAAGTGTTTTGGCAATGGTCTTGCAGCTCTCAGCCAGAAGCCTCAGTGTAACATCGCCATTTTTTGCGAGACCCGAGCAGAGTGGATCATTGCAGCCCAAGCCTGCTTCATGTACAATTTCCCACGTGAGTCCCAGAACAGCAAATAATCATATTCAGAAGTTCTGAAATCTACAGTGAAGCAGCTCAGCTGATTGTCTAACTAGCGGTCATTCGAATTTGCCAGTTGTGACCCTGTATGCCACCCTTGGACCTGCGGCCATCGCCCACGGCCTGAATGAGACAGAGGTCACGCACATCATCACAAGCAAAGACCTGCTTCATAGCCGGCTTAAGGTACCACTTTACTTCAATCTGTTGTTAAACAAGTCCCTGAACTTTAAATATCCTTGATTGACTGGTTGGTTTATTGTGTGTAACATAAGAATTCAAAAAGAGGCTCAGTCCCATTTGCATAATGGCTTTCTTCTCACTCCCTCGCCCATCACGGATCAACTTTTACCCCTTGGTCAGGCCATATTGTGTGAGGTTCCCAGGCTCAAATATGTCATTGTTGTCGACAACAAACCCACAAGCTGGCCAGATATCCCCAGAGGTATTATGGTATACAACATGGATGCTGTGAAGAAGTTGGGATCCAAACCTGACAATAGTGAGTATTTGTACAGTCTGATTAAAAAGGTTCCTAATTTTGTCATGGAAACGGAAGTGCTCTAAAGTTGTCTAAATGCAAAGCCAACACAAGTAATTGGAGTAATTTACTGTGTATGACGGAGTCAGCAAAAGGTCAGATCAGCACCATCTCATTTGATAAGGAAAATAAATGTGAAGCATTGTAGAATATTTATTTCCATACATAGTTCTAAAATATTTTTTTCCCGAAATACCTCTATTATCATATAAAAAATGGCTTGAGGATGGTAATAATTTCAATCATATATCAAATTTCCCTTCAAACCTGAAAAAGCCAGAGCCCTTGAAATGTTGCTGGTTAGACAAGAAAAACAGGCACTATGGTCTTTTGACATTTTAGAAATTAATTGATTGATTTAACCATCATTAGTTAAAGCTAAAAAAATATTCAAGACCTTATTTAGTTATTTGAAATGCCTCACCTATTTTTATATTTCTGTGTTTTAATGAATAGAAGTATGGTTACAATAACTTTTCATTACAACTAAATAAATCTATGTGGTGTTGTTTAATAAGTCTGCTATCTAATGGTCAGTCTTCTGGTCTTCTGTCTTAGCTGTTGAGCACAAACAGCCAGAGCCCTCAGACGTTGCCGTCATCATGTACACCAGCGGCTCCACAGGCATACCCAAGGGTGTCATGATTTCCCATGGCAACATCATAGCTGGTGTCACCGGCATGGCTGAGCGAATCCCTGACCTCAAGTATGCCAAAGTCTAACTTGCCTCGATTTCTCTTCTAAAACCAGTATTTGTTGTTTTCTTCTTATGTTCTGCAACTTTTTGAGTCCACAAAATAATTTTCTGCTCTTTAACCTTTACACTGACTGACTTTTTTTAACCGTGCCTATCACAGTAATGAACTTGCTATTTCTGTGCTGGCAGTGAGACGGACACCTACATTGGCTACCTGCCATTGGCCCACGTTTTAGAGCTCAGTGCTGAACTGGTGTGCATCTCTCATGGCTGTCGCATCGGCTACTCCTCCCCTCAGACTCTAGCTGACCAGGTCAGTGTAGAAACACACACATACACACATACAAACAACATATTTTTTCCTGCAATCAGGGTTATCTATTTTTCCTGGACGCAAGACAATCACAAGCATGAAATGGTCATTCATGCATTTATGTCTCTTTAAACTGCTGCATGTCCATCACAAAATATATCTGGACTCTAGCAGAAGGCACTTGAGATTCTGTTATTTTACTTTGGCTCCATATTGAATTCATTATCCATTCGAGATTCTTGGAATTCTTTACATTGGCTACTGCAATCCCATATCAGCAAGAGCTGACCAATCTTGACATCTCTTGTTACATTTTCACAGTCTACCAAGATAAAGAAGGGCAGTAAAGGGGATACCAGCGTGCTGAAACCTACTCTGATGGCTGCTGTACCAGTGAGTCGTCTTTTCATTGCACAAAGCTGCCCTTTTAATCCTTTTTTTTTTTTTAAATCTAACTAACTGTTCATCTGTCACACCGTGAAGTGAATTCCACAAAAGACAACGCATACACAATAACTGCATGAAATCTTATGAGGGATAACAGGGAGTTTTACCGCCTGGTATGTGTAGGAGATCATGGATCGAATCTACAAGAACGTCATGACCAAAGTGGAGGAGATGAGCAGGTTCCAGAAGACGCTCTTTGTGTTGGCTTACAACTACAAGATGGAGCAGATCTCCAAGGGCTACAGCACACCACTCTGTGACAGGTAACACACAGTGTTACTGCACACATGAGCCCAATCTTCTGAATCCCTGAGTTGATATTTACTTCCCCTGTGATAAAAGAGCTCATATTAACCTGTTCTGCTACATAATCATAGTGCAAATCGTCCCTCTAGCCTTTGTTAATGGAGAGTGAGAGGATTATTCACTAATACATGTGAATCACTACACACTATTGATTCCGATCTCAATCTGTTGTTGCTGTTAGAGTCTCCTCCGCCTTTCACTCATCATTTTCCTGCTGTGTTGTTTTGGTTTTTTGTTTTTTTTTTTTCTCTCCTACGCCCACACAGTCTGGTGTTCAAACGGGTGCGTGCACTGTTGGGAGGGAATACACGCTTGTTGCTTTCTGGTGGAGCTCCACTCTCACCCGCCACACAGCGTTTCATGAACATCTGTCTGTGCTGCCCTGTGGGGCAGGGATATGGCTTGACAGAGACCTGTGGAGCTGGAACCATCACTGAGAGTAAGATGGGAGGAAGGGGGGAAATGTGAAAAAATTCTCGTTTAGCTGCTCTGAAGGGAAATAAAAATACAAAAGAGATCTTGAGTGGCAGTAATGATTAGCAGTTATCATGCTAACAGAGGGGTCTTTGTTGGTGCTTTTCAGTTTGGGACTACAGCACAGGACGGGTTGGTGCTCCACTCGTTTGTTCTGAGATCATGCTTAAAGACTGGGAAGAGGGTGAGAGTTTGTAACAACCCAACCCAAAACAAAAGGAACAAACATACCGGTAATTTCATCTTAATAAAGTTTTTGCTCCTCTAGGTGGTTACTACAGCAAAGACAAACCTAATCCACGGGGAGAAATTTTGATTGGCGGACCCAACGTAACCATGGGTTATTACAAAAATGAAGCCAAGAACCGTGAGGACTTTTTTGTGGATGGGAAAGGCCAGAGATGGTTCTGTACCGGAGACATCGGAGAGTTCCACTCTGACGGATGCCTCAAGATTATTGGTGAGAAATACAAAAACAAATGTATGTTGCTTTTGTGCTATAGAGGATATACCTGTCAGGATTGTGACCTGAGAATTGTCCTATAGATCGTAAGAAGGACCTGGTGAAATTGCAGGCAGGTGAATATGTCTCTCTTGGAAAAGTGGAAGCTGTACTGAAGAACTGCCCTCTCATTGACAACATCTGTGCCTATGCTAACAGGTAACATTCTGCCCTCCATCCCTTCAGCTGTTTCATGTTGTTATTTAACTGTCTTCTTTGAGCTCTCTTAAGTGGCCAACAAACCAGACTGCAGAATCCGCCTTTATCGAGCCAGCCAAAAAAATCAACCCATTTGTGGACTCTTGTTCTTGTTTTTTTTTTTTTTTTTTTTTCAGTGACCAGTCTTATGTGATCAGCTTTGTGGTGCCAAACCACAAGCAGCTAATGGCAATGGCAGAGCAAATGCAAGTGAGAGGCACATGGGAGGAGATCTGCAACAACCCCCAGATGGAAAAGGAAGTCCTTTGCATCATAACTGAGGCTGCTATCTCAGGTAGGGAGGAAAACCAGTTTTGCCCCCTTTACTAATATGAACTGAGAGAAAATGTCTCCACAAGTAATACAGCAGTTGGTACTCTGACATCATATTCACTTCAGCTTTGGCGTGATATTGTCTCCTGCCTTGTGCCAGACTTTGCACTAGTATCACACCGTATCTGTCACTGACTAATTTTTTTTCCTCTCTATCCCAAACAGCAAAACTGGAGCGGTTTGAAATCCCCAGAAAGATCCGGCTGAGTTCTGAGCCGTGGACACCAGAGACTGGTTTGGTCACTGACGCATTCAAACTGAAACGCAAAGAGCTGAAAACACACTACCAGGAAGACATTGAGAGGATGTATGGTGGAAAATAGCATACACACACTCCAGACAACACATAAACACACAAACATATAAATACATATATACATATATATATATATATATATATATATACTTGCGTGCATACAGAAGGAGCTCAGAAGCAACTACCAGGACAACAAGGTGTCTTGTTTTAAATACAGGTACACACATAAAGACATACAAATACAGACACACAAAGCGCCATACATCTCCTCGGCTTCCCTGCGACCAGCTTCGATCAAAGGAGGGGAAACAGATTTTGGATCCAGGTTAATGCTCTCCGTCAAGACCAAAAGGCAAAAGGTCCCTCACAGCAAACACACCTGTTGGACGTGGGCGACACGATGCACTACTTGCTCCTCTCCAATGGACAATTAGACCTGCGAGTTGCCATGACAATTGAGGTGGCCCATGAAGTTGGACGCCTGTCCGACCGTAAGCAAAAGAAATGTCAGGCTCAAAGTGTCTAGATCGATGTCCTCTGTTCCCCCACCCTCCCCCCTCCGGGGCCACCAGTCCAGTTTGATCATAGACTTGCACCGCAGATACCCGGCAGGGAAAACGGGGTAGCATGAGCCTTATAGAGGGATCCCTCCTGGGCTTTAAGTAACATTCAGGTTGGAATCTATGCAGGGATCTCTTTTGTCTTTATCTTGTTTTTTACATTTCCTTCATGTTTGGTTCGTCAGCTTTGAAACCCATTTGATGAGTATTTTTTGTGTGTGAGGAATCAGTTGTGAAGCCACAAAAAATGGAGCGTCAGGATGTTATACCTTTTCTTTCTCTTACGGGTGTGTTATTCTGAGGGGTTTTTTTCTTTATCTTTCTGCTTTTGTATTGCCATTTTGTTCATGCTAATGATCTTTGTTTACAAGCTTTGTTTTTTTTTTTTTGTCTCTTTCTCCTGTTGTTTGCCTGTGTCCCAAAGTTTGTACATTTGAGTGTATGTTTACTGGCCTGACTAACAGATGCGATCGTATCTTCAATCCCTTTTTAATCTTGGGTTTTGCAGCAGGGTCTAATGTCAAGGTAAGACATCCATTGTGACTTTCTCTACCCCTGCTCTTTTTTCTCAATATGTGAGAAACCCCTACATGCCTCCCAACCAGTGTCTTATTGTCTGTTTTGTTGGCATCATTGATACATACAGTAGCTTCGCCACCTCAGCCTCACATTCCTCCAGTCATGATCAATGCATCGTATGGATGTCTCCAAGGGAACTGTAGAGAAATAGTCCCAACAGTTACTGTATATGTAATTCTTTTCTGCCATAGGTTTAGCCACCGTTACCTTTATCTGTTATACTAATGAAATCTAAAATGAATGTGCAATACTTAAACACAAATTTTAAACTGTATGGGAAGTATAGAAACGCACAGACAACAACCCCTCACAAATGTCTGAATGTTCAGGCTTGTTCCTCTCCACTTCAGTGCATAATGAAAGTCTGATGGAAAATAACTATAGGAATAAACAAGAGAATGGTAGCAACACTGATAGGGAAGTTTAGATGTAGCCCATTTAAATATACTGTGCTGAGCTATGTGTTGTTCCTAAATGAGACTGTAGAGTGAGAATTCAATATTTGGCATTGTAGAAATTGCATGATGAAAAGTGTCCAACTGTATGAACGCACTTGAATATGTATTTGAGAGAGGTGAGGGAATTTACACTGCAGTAGAACAACAGCAGAAATTCCTTCTAAATACACTCCATATTTCATTGTGCTTAAAGAGAATAATCTGACTTCCCAGTGCACAAATACCATTTCTGCATCTCCAAACTGGTTTATGTGTATCATACTGTGTGTGCAATGTATATAAAATGAGGGGGTCTACATGTTAAAGATTCTGTTTTCACAATAGTGGTGACACTCCTGCTTCAGTGTTTCTTTTTTCATTTCTCTTGCGGTTTAAAGACAGAAGATTAAACCGTGTTTGGTATATGGTTCTCTGCAAACCCTGCTTTGCTTGTACTGAGGAGATATAATTTCAGTAAATGTACAGTCAGGTACAGCTTCTCTATCAGACGCCTACTAGCTGAGCACAGAAGGGTTATCTTAGCATGTAGAAATTTGAACAGTAATATGAGGAACTTCTCGTTTTGGTTTTATAACATTTCTCCTGATGTATCAGGGAGAAGTCAGTCGAATACTGTGCTGTTTGCTGCTTTTCCTCTGCCTGGCGAGAGGCGACTAGTTGCCTTCTGACACACGAGCTGTCTTCATGGGGTCTTAAGAATGTGAAGCACTCCCTGCGTTGATGGCACACAGGCTGTGTGTCCTTCTCATAACATCCATTTGAACTAACAGCAAGGCAAAGACAGCGGGTGGTGCAAACATGAGCTTCACTACTCCGACTGTCGTCACTTGCAGTGTAAATATGCTGAGGGGGGAGGGTCAGTGATCAAACTTCATTCCAACCTATAATTGTACAGGTGTAAAGCCTTGTTAATAACATTTAATAATCTTTGTTACTGACCTGTTTTGTGTGGTTAAGTGCCCCTGATGAGCTGGGCTGTTGCAAGTGTCTCCCTCATTATTTATTTGTGATTTGGCCTTGGAAATTATGTAATGAAATAAAAAAAGTTTGTGTTGTAATTACTGTGGGTCTTTGTGAGTGTGTCCACCTGAACACAATCTGTAAAGCATAATCAGCAGCTTGATTCAAATCATCCTGAAACCATAGTTTCTATGGCAACAAAGGCCTGTGCGCAAAGTGAGTGCGGTATTGTGGTGGCAAACAGAACATGCAGTTCTGGGAGTCAACTTTCAAACAGCTAGTAAACAAAGGATTATTTTCCTGAGTCAGATTTTCAATCACAGTTATTAAAGCTCCTGCTCCACTGCTGCTGTAGGGCATCAAACATGATCTTATGTCAATTGGCTGCAAGATCAATCAAAGGAAACTATTTTAGAAGTACATCCTGGTTTTCTAGAACCTGGCTGACATATTTGACTCGAGAGAAGGCTGTTCATTTTACCATCAGGCCCGTAAAAGCTCACATTTAAGACGTTGCACCAAGACGAATCAATTCATTTTACAATTGTTTCAGCTCTAATCAGCCGTCTAATAAAGAAACCGCACCTTGCATAGCTTTTAGTTACTGTGGAAACAAGGTAAACCAGTTTGTGTCTTTGTTCCCACCCCGGTTCATTCATTATGTCTTAACGCAATCAAGTGCAAACAATTCATTACAAGACAATAAATTCAAATAACACTTTATATAAACTCCACAGTGCCACAGAGATTCTGTAATGTAATAGATATGAGTGAAGCCAGACTTGAGCTGCGAGTGTACAGATGAAGGGCTGTAGTATTGTATATACACATTGATGTGTACAATCTGACAGAAGATGCGTGGTTAAAATTCTGCAATCTCCATCTTATTTAAAGCAAAACAACATCAAGACCACGGAGGGACGACAATTCTTCTAACTCCTCCTATCCTCTCTGTTCCTCCATCCAACCCTATGGGACCGGTGAGTGAGTCAGAGGCATAACGCTCCCTTCATTAGACCTCTGATTGTGACGCACACACACACACAACAGAGTGATTATACCACAAACACAGCAAAAACAATACAGCAATACCAAGCAGCAGTGCAATCTCAAACATATCTTCCATATAATATGAATGAGATGCTCGCATATATGTGCGTGTGCATGTGTGCGTGCTTATCTTCTCGTTTCTCTCTGACAGTTTATTCCATTTTTTTCTCTCTCACTTTCATACGTTTTTTTTTTTTTTTACTGTCTCCCTCCTCTCGTCTATGCTCAGCTCCTTCTTCCTGTCTATTTATGACTCACAAGTGCGCAAAAACTTTTATCTGTGCTTGTTCATTATGCTCACACTCCAGAGTGAGCCATTAAGTCATACTGGAGGTTGCCCAAGGATGAGCTGAACCGGAGCTGCCTCATAACTCTAAAGAAGTGAGTGGAGGCTGGAGAAAGCAGAGAATAATTACCATGTGAGGCTGAAAGACGGTGGTACAGTGAGGAGGGGGGCAGAGATCTGACCCCCAACTACTGACATTGAGATGAACTAAAATTCAACGTGGAAAGGCTGGATTAGAGATATGATGTAAAGGAAAGAAGTATTAGTTTGTATTAAAAGACTGTTTGCTTCAGCGATAGGTAAGAAGACAGCTGCGAATATTTCCCAGTTACTGAATGTGACACTCTACCTTCTCGTTGGCTGTGTTTCCGTTGGTGCTAACAGTCTCCTGCTGATTTTGTTTTTGGATTTTACTGTGTTGAGGTGACCTTTGGCTCTGCGCTTGGGCACTGGCCCCTATGCAGCTCAGCTGGGTCAATATGGTGATGTGAGGGCCAAAGTGGAGGAGGGCAAACGCATGAGGTCTGGTAATGAGTTTGAGCAGTGAAGTGAAGGAAGGGAGGTGGGTGTAGAGCGAGAGAGGGAGAGAGGGAGAGGCAACTGATACGGCTAGGCGATGACTCACCGATGGTGCATATTTATAGCATCAGGAGGGAGGGAGGGATGGAGGGGGTGGAGGAGTGAGGGAGCAAGCAGTTTGGGAGGCGGCCAGGGCAGTATCGTCACACTGCTGACAAGGAGTGGTGGAGGGAGAGGCAGAGACCGCAGAGATAAAGCAGCAGAGCAGACTGGGGGGGGGAGAAGGGAACAGTGCATGGATCGGACTGTACATAATGGAAAAGATGAAGGGATGAACTGTGATGGTGGTGGTGTGACAGCAAATTAAAAAGCAGCAGGAGACTCTTGTTGGGCGTGCCACACTGCAGGGTGACATGCTGACATGCAGTCGTGCACGTGGACCTACCTCACAAACAAACAAACAAACCCTCCACGAATTCATACATGACGAGTACGAATGTGATCTCTATCTGGTTTGTGTCACTGATGTCCCGAAGCATTTTCTGCTTCACATCTGCAAAGACACACGCTTCCCTGCAGCTTCATATTCACAGACCGGCCAGATGGAATCGTGCCGTGTAAGGTGGCAGACTTTAATGAACAGAAAAATCGCTGAGGTTGCCTAGACACTGTACGTCTCAAATAAACCAAACATAAGGTTGTTAGATGCACAGCCAATTAGGGAGGCAAAACTACACAGAGCTCAGAGCCTGTGAATATCTGTCATCTTAGCTGTAAATATGTGTATTATTACCGGTGCGTTCATTTGTTGTTTGTGTGAGTAACATTAATTAAAAGTATTAGATACAGATACTTCTGTTGGTGGCTTTTTCTTCCTTCTTTCAGTTCATTGACAAGATACAGTAAAAAAATAAAAAAAAATTTCTTTATCAAAAACAAACCCTGCCCCCTCCTCCTCCTTCGGTGACGTCAGCCAGTGCGTCATGTTGCTTCTCTTTACCATCAACAACACCCCCCCAAAAAAAATCCTATCCACACAGTGAAAAAAAAAAAAGAAAAAAGAGAGAGATACAAGCTCATGCACAGACTTGCTGTCAGTTTGCTGAAAAAGAATGTGTCAGAACACTTGCAAGCATCAGGGTGAAAAAAACAAAGGGATTAAGGTTAATAATAACGAGTGGAAGGAGGAAAAAGGAGGTTGAGAGTTTTAGGGGGGAGAGGATCAGGACAGGAAGACGGTGCAGCCAATCGGGTAATGGTTAAAGGTGACGCGGTCAGTCAGATAGATGGGACTAAAATGGTGACTTTGACATAGAGAAGTTGGCTGGACTGTAAAATGAAACTCAGCAAAGCATCACGGGAATTAAGAAAATGAACTGTATCCCCTAACTCCCCATTTTCTTTCAATCTATCAAATGAATATATAAAATGCTCAAAAAATATCCCTAAAAAAAAAAAAATAAGAATCACACATTTAATGTGTGAATGAATTTGTTATTTTGCTTTTTGTGTGTATGGAAGCAACCACACTTAGTGAGGATTAGGCAGGCAGGTGTTGCCTTCAGAGCAGAGCTAGTCTTCCCCCACAGCTTACAGTCTTCATGCCAAACTGACTCGGCCAGCTGCTGCCTCCAACTGAACATTCATTTAAAAGCTCAGCAAAGCTAAATGTATACATCCTTAATGTTAAACGTGTGTGATTAAAGAAATCCAGAGAACTGTCTCATTCATGAGGAGGTATTTCACTCACTGCCTCAGGTCATCTGCTGCCTTTCTGTGGCATTATGTCCACAGCAGCCCTTCTCATGAACGACATGTCTGCATGGAGTCTGCAGCGATTCATTCCTTTCCTTCTCTTTGTGCTTCTCAGACAGCACACTTTTACTCTCCTTATTTCTGCTCCTCTGCCCTAATGGCTCAAGCAACATATTGCAGCTATAATCACCCTCATCTCTGTTCCTTGCTGAAGCTACGTGCCTTCTGAAGACAGGGACCATGCTTTAACCACAGTAATTGGCGAAAGGGGAGTGATGAGCCGGATGGCTGCATCGCAGGAGAAAAGTAATGAATGCAAGCTGCTGAAGAAAGTGACTAATCTTGAGGAATGATACGTGTAACGGAGGAAGGGAGAATACCAACCTGTGGGAAGCGATGTTGATAGGGGGCAGATGAAAGGCTGTGAGCCAGCATCACCATGGAGACATTGGTTGAAAAGAAGGTGAGCCATGACAACGGGCGTGCCACTGTCCCCCCCAGCCCCCAGCTCATGATGAGGTGGAGGGGGGGTGAAGAGGTGGACGGAGGAAGAATGAGCACATGCTCTGTTATCTTTCTCGCTCCGTTTTTTTTTTTTTTTTTTTTTGGATGAGTTGATGCATGTTTGGATGTTTTGTTCAGCTTTCATCATTCATCGCAGGCCTAGCATACAGAGACAGTCAGAGACCACTCCCACTCTGACCTACGGGCAATTTACTGATCACCAATCAACCTAAGTGTGATGTTTTTGGACGGTGGGAGGAAACCCATGCAAGCACAGGAAGAAAGGCCCGGGAAACGAACCCTCGGCCTTCTTGTTGTGGGACAAGACCACTAACCACTATGCTGCCGTGCTGCCTGTTTGGGTGTTACGCTCATTCTCCAGTGGAAATCCAAGGCTGAAATGATTGAGTGTTTGCAGCTCTTCATCTTTGGTTGTTGGCTGAATCGCAGGCCCTTGAGTTGAATTATAATCCACTCAGACACACTCAAAAACACGCAGGGGGATGGAAAGTCCTTGATATGTGCGGCTATGCGTCCACCTTTGTGTTTTCGATGCTGGCTGTGTGGGAGTACATTTTTTTCATTTGTGACAGCTGAGCAGATATGTTCCTCTCCCAGCAGCTTTGACTTGCAGCTGCAGCGGCTTTACAGGTGGTTGGATGAAGAGAGAAGAAATGGGCCTCCTGAAAACATTTTCAAAGCAATGTGTCTCAGTTGTGTTGAAATTGGATTTTGGAAATGAATATTAAACAAATTTGTGTTCCTTCAACACAGACTGTTTGTCTTGAGCTCTGCAAATCAATTCCCCCTGAGAAACACGGCAATGCATACTGGAGCAGCGAATCTTTAATATTCAAGAGAGAGCCATCATCATGAAAAATAATTGAATGGGATAAACATTTTGTTCTTTTTGCCTTTTAGGGTTGGGTCTGTTGCAGAGAAGAAAAATACACTGAGGCATTCAAGACTTCAAGATCAGCTGTTTTAGTTTATTCTGGGATGGTCTGGTCCAAATATCCTCCAAGACCCTGGTGTTATTCATCTTTGTTGATGCTTTGAAGGCATTTGGAGCTGTAGCTCCACTAAAGTTTTGAGGCTACAGTATATGTTCGGAAGTGTTGAATTAGAAAGCCAGTGGGGAATAGTACCAACAAGCTGGCACAGCAGACCACTGAGACTGAGCTCAGTGGAACAGATGTAGGCTTAATGAGCGAGGTTTTAAGGAGACCTGGCGATTCCTTCTGTACTCATTACAAAAATACCAGAAACACTGGCAAGATTTCATCTTCAAAGCAGTCAGAAACTTCTCCCCAACATGAAATTCAAGCTCTGAAGGAGGGGAACAGTTAGTACATCGGCTACCACTAACCATCCGATTAGAAACCTTCTTTCAGGTTTTTCCAAGAAATAAAATTGAGGTTTGGTTTTGCAAACCTCATTTGTATATGATGTAGGTGGTGACAATACACACACACACACACACACACACACACACACACACGACCCGAGAGATAGAGGGAGACAGAGATTTAAATGAAGTAATGTAAACCCGGGAACAAAGCCAATGAAAGAGTGCGAGCGGCACTAAGGGCTCTTGATCTAATTACTACGGTTTTCCTTCTTTCTGGTTGCAGTTCTCATCAATAATCAGAGATATAAAGGAAAGAAACTGGTTGTACAAGTGTTGATCAGTGGAGATGTTTTTATTGTTTGCATTGTCTTTAGTATCTGCGCTTGCCTGCAAATAGATGATGCACAGAGACAGCACATCACAAACCCTTGAGAGGAATCATAGGTTCAATAAGTGAATCTTCTGCCACCAGGAGGCTGCCGGGATTTTTAAAAGCCTCTGATCCATCACTCTGAACCATCATTGCACCCAGGGGAGTGATGCAACTTACACAACAACAGTGATCAAACAATTAATCGAAAATTTAGACGAGACAAAGCTACAATCCAAATGTTTTAGACAGATGCAGATGCGCCTATTAATGAAAATGGGATTTTATTGTAAGCATAATCAAGGGAGCTTTAGTACTCAAAAATCAAAATGGGAATTTTAATTGCCAGAGTGAAACTAATTAGAACAGGAGTCGTAAGTCGCTTTATAAACTGTTCTCTGATATAAACCGAAGTACGTATGGTACAAACTAACACCACTGATATTTCAGTGTTGGTCTCTGATGTATTTGTGTTCCTTTGTTGTGGTGCAGATTCAAACATACGATAAGTTATTTTTAGCACAGTGTGGCACGGAGAGGACACATCTGAGCATTTTACAGAATGAAATACACAAACTAGCCTGCATTTGCATTTGGGTTCAAACGGGTGTGCCCCTGTATATAGGCACAACCCAAAACCTTCAAATATTTTAAGCAAAAGTACATAACACTGCTCTCATGTGCAAAATATGTCACTCTAATTGAATTGTTTAGGCACCGAGTGATGTAAATGTCATAGTTATGTGGAGATTTGCTTTCATCTTCATATAACATCTGTGCACCTTGTTTCATTTAAGGAAAATTGATGGTAGATAATATTATTAATTCCTTAATGGGCACGCTGGAGAATGTAACCTTTAAATGATTGATACTATGGTTTGCCAGCTACCATGACCTCTGCTATTTCTCAGGAAGGAGGCTGTTTCTGAATGGAGAGGTGTGATGTCAAGGGAGTGATGCTGTGGGATTAGAAAACAGGTTTCACAATCACACCACACCTCTTCTTTCTTTATCACTCTCCCCGTCGGTGTCTTCAAGTGTCCTTCAGTTTCTTTTATTACCTCGCTTTCTCTGGACCATGCACACGCAGGCACACACACACACAAACACACACAAACACACACATGCACATACACAGCAATAGGAACTTCAACAAGCCAGCCTGCTGCAGCCAGGCGGATGGATGTGCGCCCTAACGTCAGGAGGCTCTCTGCAGCTGATGACACATTCAAACAAACAACAAAAAAAAAAAAAAAACATCCTCCAATGCTGTCACCATCTTTGCTGTGATGACAAGCAGTGCTCTCAGCACAGAAGGTGAGGGGGAAAGATTAAGTGGGCAGTATTTTCTTTAACTAGTTTGATGGACATGAAAGGATCACGATATCAACTAAATAAGGAGCATGCTTGGATACAATTATCTGTGCAATAAAAATGAGGGGGCTAAAATTGAAGAGCAATTGCAGTATGAGGTGTCAGATGGCATTGAGAGGAGTTGATAAAAGAACTTTGGATGATATAAAGGATACTTAAGATGTTACAGGAGCATTAGGGAGGATAAAAGGCTGAGAGAGTAGACAGACATATATGAATGTAAATACTAAACCTAATTTTAAAATAATCAAACAGGGTGAGTGACTTTCTAAGGATCAGTTGGCTGCAGATTAGATTTGAAGCGTCATTCAGTTTGTATAAAGAACTTATGATTTTCTCCAAGATACAAAAGTTCAAAAACAGAAGTAGTAACAGAGTAGCTAATCCTTTTTCAGTCCTACGGGAGACAGACAATGAATATGGTGTGGTGATTGTTAATACTCTTCAGTATTTTGTTCTGCATGTACAATTCACTGTTAAAAATCACAGATGCTCATCGGAATGGCACGTGGTGAAAAGTACTGTCAGTATCTGGTAAAGCTTTTGGTCTCACCATAGGCTTGGCCACCATGTATCCCTAACATGGGACAAAGCCCCAGGGGCTGATTGCTGTGGTCCCTTTATCCTGTAGAGCTGAAGGAATGCCGCGGGGCTTTGGAGGATGTTTATCACCGCCTCTACCTGCACACAGTGAGCAAGAAAGAGAAGCTGCTCAACTGCGACAGCAACTCCGCGGTGGTTTGAGCCTATGAGTCATCGCTAGAGGGTTTAACTCCTCATGTGCCATGACTGAAAACCGTGATCAGTGACGGTGGAAATGATGGTGAAAAACAAACTAACTGTGTACATGTTTCCAGCTGGATGTTCATTAATGTGGAAACGCTCGAGCACCATGAGTCAGAAGAAATTTCTTTAACGGAATATTATGCGCATTACTGAGAATATGTGCATTTTAAAGGATTGTTTGAGCCCTCCACATATCAAAAAACGTACTCAAGCAAAGGGATGAGGAGTTTCAATGTTTCAACGGCCCATTGTTTATGTGGACAAACATAAACAATGACCCGTCCCTCTTTGCATCTGCAAACGTGAAGGAGACGTATCAGCTCCCAGGCCCTTAAAAGCTTTTTCCAGTCAATCGGTTCTAGGCTGTGCAACAGACAGCACGGAGGGCTATTTTTAAAACCTGGAGCTGTTTAGTATGCCATATCATGCACTTGAATCATTTATATAGATTTTTTTGAAGGGCTGCTCTTGCGTGTGTTGTGTGATGACGCGGTGGTCAGGTGCTGCCTGATATAACGAGGGGAGCTGTCCAAGTGCTGAAAACAGAAGAGCCCAGTGCCGCTTCCAGAGGAGATGCTCCACACCTTCAACGCTGTCTGAGCTCCTTTGCCAAAGGTAAGACACCTATTTTTATAGATAAGTTTGGTGTCTATTTTTCAAGTTTAAATGGAAATCTGATTGCATTCGATTTGTTTGTTTTTTGTTTTTTTTTAAACATACCTTGTAGATCTCGACACTTTGCAATGTGATGCAAACGCATCTCCAACTGGTGATTGTTGCTATTGTGAAACAAAGAGAGCGAAAGAGGAGATGTGGTTTGTTTGTTTTTTTCCATGAGATATTGTTAAGAGGAAATCGGATGTTGAGGTTGCCCATAACAACGCGGGGAGTGACTCATCCAGTGATGTGGCTTTATCTCCTCACGCGTAGCATCATATCGTTTAATTTGAGGAGCGAAACTCTCTGACGGGCAACCACCAACAATATTAAATACTAACAGACTCACTCAGGCCTAGGCGTTTGAGTAAGGTTTGGTCAAATAATTGATTAAATATACTCCTGCTTTTGACTTTGACTAACACTTCGTGCTGTCTTCATTTGCAGGTAGTAAATAGCCTATAATGCTGCATTTCCACCACAAGTTGCCCACGGGGGGAGCCGGCGTCCTGCTCGCCTTCCTCCTCCATGGATGCGCCGTGCAGGCTGCGTCTCTCCCCCGCCAATATCGGCTCCGTGGCGGGGAGAGCGAGGGGCAGCCGGTGGCATACCCACCCAGCTCCGACATGGTCAAAGCCCTGGAATACATCGAGAACCTGAAGCAGCGGAACGGGAGGCGACCTGAACCCGTGGATTATGACGAAGTGGACAAGTTCAGAATCCTGCTTCAGCTCGCCTCGCAGCAGGACGAAGGTCCCGGGGAACGCCAGCCTCCCGCCCCCGGCATGCAGAGGAAGGACTTTACCGCCGAGCAGGTAATGAAAGCCCTGCTCAAGTCACTGCAGGACCAGGTCGGGAAGGAAGCTAAAGTCGGCCCCGTGTCGGCGCCCAGGAACGACCGGCGCACGCACAGGCACCGCACCAAAGACACCGAAATCCCCGAGAGCTCGCCGGTAGACTATGGTAATTTCCCCAGACCCCACAAGAAGTACCCGCTGATGTTTGAGGATGAGGAGAACACGGACGCTTCAAAGCGAGCCACGGAGGACCTGGACGAGCAGTACACCCCCCAGAGTCTGGCCAATTTGCGCTCCATTTTCGAAGAGCTCGGCAGGATGCCCACTGTGGCCGGTCAGAAGAGGGGCGTGTTCGGGGACGACGAAGATGAGGAAGAGGACGGCTTCGGCATGAAGAACCAGGCCTACGAGGATGTAGCCGGAGGAGAGGAGTGGGTCCCCGTGGAGGAGAGGGAGGAGACCGAAGAGATGGTCAACGGGAGCCACGAAGAAATGGACAGGGCGATCAGGGAGCAGGAGGAAGACGAGAGGGAGGAGATGGAGCGCCGGGCCACCCAGAACCAGGAGGAGGCTGATGACGACACCAAGCTGGTAGATTATTACCTGTTGAAGGTCCTGGAGATGAGCGACCAGACGCAGAAGAGTGATAAGACCGGAGAGCAGAGAAAGAGGCTGATCCGCCCCTCCATAGTGGATCCTCGGACAGTGAAGGAGCTGCTGCAGCTTTCCCTGAAGCTCCACGTCCCTCCACAGGACCTGATCGACATGCTGCTCACGGAGGAGCTCAGGAAGCTCCACCGAGACCCCCAAGCCTCAGCGCGGTACACCGCCGGCCAGACTCCAAAGATCAGGTACTTCAGCCGCAGGCTGCCCCTAAAGAGCAAGACCGCCCCTGAGGACATGGACAGAGAGGACTTTCTGGACATCATCGGAGTGGAGACCATCAGCAACGAGTACCCCGTGGTGCAGAGGCCCATGAAGAACCCTCCCTCCTCGGACCGGATCCCACTAGCGTCCAATCCTGCCGCCAATCCAGGTCCAGTTAAAATCCCACCTCCCACAGGACGCAGGGAAAACCTCTTTCTGTCCGAGCTCAACAAAATGCCTCTGAAACGCCAGACCGGGGGTGCGGATGATGAAGATGAGGACGGTGACGTGGAAGACGAGGTGACGACCTACCTGGCAGCCAAAATCCTCACAGAGTACCCCAACACCATCACCAAGCGGGACACCCAGGCGCAGCTGAAGGGCCAGTTTCCCTACGAGCTGTACGAGCGCGCCATGAAGGGCTACCTGGGCCAAGGGGACGCCGACAAAAGGCCGGTATCCAAGAGGGAAAGCGAGGCGGGCGCGGAGGAGAAAGTAAAGCCCACGGAGATGCAGGGCAATGAGGAGATCACAGCCAAGACCTCGGCTCCACAGATCCTGAATGACGGAGAGGAGAAGGAGCATCGTGAGAAAGCGGTGGCAGGAATGTAGCCCGTTCCCCTCCAAGGCGCACGAAAATTATGAATATAATATTTATACTGTCTCAAAAATTAAAGTTTGGTGGACGTGATCTAGTTTACAAATTTCTATTATATGAACTATAACTGGTAGGTAATCTCACCCTGATGAAAACGAACTAGTCCATAGCAATCTTACAGGTCCGATGCATTTTTTTTTATAATACTAGTCCCTATTTGCTGCAAGAACCTTTCAGAAATATTGTAGTGGTATCAGACGAGATTAAAGGTGCAATCTGTGCACAAATGAGAGACAGGTGGGCCATCCTCAAAATACTTGAAATGGGTGTTTACCTGTTATTGCTCTCATACTGACAATGAATACGTTGACTAATATCAAATGGCAAGAACATCCAAGTTATTGAAGTTTTTGTGATGTCGTTCAAAGTTTGTTCACATTAATAGTGTTTGTAAACAAGCATTTATTTTCAACTATAATCAACTGAGTAATGTTAAATAAAGGCTTATTTTTCATGTCAAACTATTCGAAAACCATTTGTGAAGATAAGTGTAAATTATAAACTAAAATGCTTAATGGGCCTTTCAAATAGCATACAGTATAATGACAGGAGTAGTAAAGAAACATTATGGGGATTTTTCATTCGGGCAGTGTGCTGGGCTGAGAACGAGTGTTGTTGTGACTCGTTATATATTCAGGGTTAGTGGATTTAATGTTATTACTATTATGGATAATTATTTCCAAGTCTAAATATCAGACCGTCGCCTGCCTTCCAACCCTTTCATACTGCGAAGCTCTGTATTGTTGGCCTACCAGTGGTTGTGCTATGTTTGCTCATTTTTAAACCATTTTGTACATGTTCAATAATGTATGATGAATCACAGATGAATAAAGCATCAGCGCTATTATTTTTCTTCTTTCTGAGTTGTGTTGCCTTATTAAAAAAAAAAAAAAAGGAAGAGAAAGTCGAGACAGTCTGGAGTTAATAATCATCAGGAATCAAAGGAAAGAATATTGTTGATGATGTCGAGCCTTCTTTAAAACAAATTTTTACTCAAAGCAGCCTGTTTATCAAAATACATATTTTAATCATAAGGTCTAACATCATACATATTACATTATGAAAACAGTGATATTCGCACCCACTCTGTCAACTGTTCTTCACACAATCCAACACATCTAATATGTCTCACAGATTACAAACAATAAGGAATTTATCAGAATTTATCTCATTCAAAATGATAAAAGTAAATAATCAAGTCCACAGAAAGCTGGCATTTAAGAAGCAAAAAACTGTTGCTTCTTTTGTTTTTTAATATAAGATGGAGTTAGACATCTTTTTTTTCCCTAAAAATCAGTTAATTATATGTTGGAACAAACCCATTTACTTCCAAAAGCTTATATTAATGTGTCATTTAAGTATCAATGCAACAAATATGTAAATCTAATATTACTTCCTCCCCAGTCCTTTAATTTGTACTTCATTAACAGTTTATTGATGACATTCAGTGTAAAATCATTTTACTCACCCCTTCCTTCATATGACTGTAAGCAAGTATCAGACGTACTCTCAAATGAAGTTACATTGTAGCAGAGATCAGGTTAGAATGGAAGCAGACATTCAGTGCACCCATTACCTCTTTTGAAAATGTTCGGTAAAGTAAAAAGGAATCCCTTTTCCGACTTCAGAAACTTCTTTGACTCTAGTACAGTACATTTGACTCCTGTATTCCTCCCCTTTGTGCCCCTTTCCCATGGGGTTAAAACGCAGGTTTGCTCATATATTCTTCCATGGTCTGGAAAAATGCACAAACAGAAAGAAATCAGGTTCCTGTCGTCTTAAAAACACACCGTAATACGATTAATATTTACAAAAATCTAAAATAACCTGATATTAAGTACTGAGCACACCAACACACCATAGGTAACTAGCACAAGCACAACATCTAACCTTTCTGTCCATATTCAAGGTCATCCAAACAGCTCCACCTCATACCACTCACTGTTGTCACCCTGAAGCGATAATAGTCAAAATGAATGGGAGGCTACACTGCACATAATCCAGCTCTAGATTAAAAGCGTTAGTCAGCGCTACTCAAAAACACAGAACAACACACCCATTTAAACTACGGTACCACCCAGAGCCATGACGCTACAGAGAGGGAAAAGAATCAGCCAAAAACCACTAAAACCTACGCCAGGTTCTCGGGAAATACATCTCTCACTCACAGTAACACTGGCAGAGAGAGAGAGAAAATGCACACACAGAGGGTGATAGAGAGAGCAGTACAAACACAAATACATGGAAAAACAAAGAAAAAGGGAGTAGCATATCATCCACAGGGCAGTTGGCTATGACAAAGAGAAGGCACACCAGGGACTCAGCAACACCACTGTTAATTCATTATGACGCTGACTACTTGCGACAATTGCTGCCAAGTTCAGATTCACAAATATACTGGCATATACTAGAATTGAACTGCATTCAACAACAGTCATTATGAATTGTTGCTGCTTAGGAAAATATTAAGTAAATAAATTTCAGTGCTTATGAGGACGCCACATTTGAGCTAAAAAAAAATCACCTCTAAACTATTACTGTTTCTCTGATCATAATGAGCCATGCAACAGATGTTACATGGCCAAACCTTGTATTGTGTATAAAAGAGGGAGGGTGTTTCTGTGTGTGTTTGAGGCAGCAACTCACCTCCTGCAACATATCTGATGCCTCAATAGAGCGGTTCACAATCTGTTTGGACGTTTCTTGTATCTCACCTCCCATTAGAAACTCATCCAGGATGAAATAGGCCTTCTCAAAGTTAAAGATGATATCCAGCTCACACACCTGACAGAAGGAATGAATATACTGGTTATTATCTAAGACCCGACAGTTCGTAGTGCAGAATTTACTTAATTTATTTAACATGACTGTACTATAGTGTACTATACTGTACACTACAGTTAGATATTGTATAAAAAGAGATGGAATACATTGCCAAAGTATTTGTCCAGCAGCTCCACGTAGCGATGTATAATCTCCAAGGCTAGAAGTTCATTCTCCTGGCTCTCTACAGCCAAGCAGAAATACAGACTTGCATATCTGAGGAAAAGGTAAACAACAAACAATTAGAAATTGGTGCTAGGTTAGTTGCTGTCGCTCACAGATGAAGACACTGGTGGTTTTGCTACATTAGTAATAAAGAGTAAAAAAGTAATCTTGACACGTTAAACAAACTTTTGGGGGCAGCACCCACCTCTTGTAAATAATTTTAAGGTCTTTCCAGTGCAGGAAGTTACAAGTTCGTGGTTGCCGTGCCAACACCATGGTTGTCATGTCCCTGATGATCTTCTTTTTCTCCCTTTCTGACATGGGCATGAACCATTTCTGTAGACGCAGCTTCCCCTGGCGACTGAAGAGCAGCAGGAAGCGCATCTGACAACACAGACAGCCAGCAGGATCAGAGGGGAAATTGTGATACATGTGTGGAGAGAGACACACACACACACACACACACACACTCTCTCTCTCCAAGGGTCAAACGAGTGGTTGTCTGTTGTCGTGGTTCATTAAATAGTAACTTCAGTGACCAAACACCCCAAGCAAAAAAAAAAGTGCTGGACAGACAGAAATGTGAAGGTCAACCAATGACTTAGCAAAGGTAGTTTTAAATTTCCTTTAGGATTTTCAAGACAGGCTGCAGAACTGGATTTCGGATGTTTAGAGAATGTGTTTCCTAGCATTGGAAGTAGATTTAACTACTTATTCTAATGGACATTAGTCCTTGTCCCCCCCACTTAATCCACAGTGCCACACTGTTTCCCCCAAGCCTTCCTCTCATTGTTCATGCAAGCAAGACCGAGAAGTGAGGGACTGAGCTTTTTTTTTTTTTTTTGGTGGCATCAATGGCTTAAAAATAGAGAGGCACAAGATAGAGAGAAATTTGATTTTGGGCTATGTATAATTGAGAAGAATGACTTCATATGCTCAAATATCATTTTCAGTGCATTTGTTAACAAGGCACGGTTCAAACAAGGAAAGTTTCTCCTCAAGAAGAGATGCAAATACGCAGATTATAATGCACATGACATTATAGTTTTGGCAATGTATGGATTCCTACGTTGTAATATTTCTAAATATGTTGATACTCTAAATAAACCAAATCAAATCTAATTTCCTGGTGTCCATGCCCTTTATCTGCTGTGTTAGGAAAATGAATATGGAAAACACCCCAAACTGCCAGCAGGACGGGAACGTGACGAAACCTGTTCTGCTGAGAGCGGCTAAGGAAACGTACACCTTATCACTTCCGACTGTCGATAAAAAGTGGGACACAAACATCGTAAAAAAAAAAATAATAATAACATCAGAACCCAAAAAACAGCTGCTGTCAGAAGGTCTGAGGACAATCGCCGGGCCTGAAGCCGAAAAGAAGCGGCGCAGAGAGGCCATTTGTGGGCCTTTTTAGCTACCTGACAACAGGTGTAACAGGTGAGGCTGACGCTTCCTGACAGCCACAGAAATACGTAGAAAAGAAAACACCATCCACCGACGAACACTTACCATTTTTAACGACGAGCCAAGAACTACAAACGTTATAAGAAGATAAAAAAAAACAATAATAACAACAATAAAAACAAGCGTTTGACCCTCACAAGGGGTCGACAGGTCCGACTCCACGCATTTCTCCCAGCCGTCCGCTCCGGTCAGTGAGAAAAGTTGGCTAACTCCGCCCCCTCCGCCCGGGAGGAGCCACCAAGAGCCACAAACATGTGGATCAGACTTTGTGCGTTTGAATCAGGAGACCGGCTGCTCGTCCTCATCCCTGTAAAAGAGCCAACATGTTGTTTTGCGTTATTCAGCTGATTTATTAAAAAAAAAAAAAAAAAAAAAAAAAAAAACAGACTGAACTGACAGGGTGAGCGCTTCGAGCGTCTGTAGAGAGCACTAAGTTCCTCCTCCCATTCGTGTGATACTGATCTGTCAGAGAGTTGGACGAGGACCGACACGACTGCAATTCACTTATTGGGCTTACTGTTTTGTTTTGTTTTGTTTTTTTTCATAACATGTCTATGTACCGGAACACCATCTGGTTTTTGAACGGAATCCACCACTACACCAGGTCAGTGTTATTTTCTATAGATGATACTGTCACTTGGAGTCTTTGTGATTTTCAGTCAGTGTATATACTATGTATTGTCTGCAAGTGCCTCAGTACAGGATAACCCCAACCTTTACCCTTATTTGGCTGTAAAATGTATTCCATATTTATCTTGATGCTATTTATTTAAGCCTTAAAGCTGGTAAACAGGGACATGAAAGGTCTGGTGTCTGTATGGCACACATCACAACACAAACTGGCCTTTATGTACAATTACAATAGATCTATTGACAGCTGGTCAGTATTGAGGGTGCCATTCATATCCTCTGACTGTACTGGAGCTAAAATGTGGCATTCGTCATCCTTGTGATTTTATTTTTCAACGAAAAATCATCTCGTGGTTGAGTGTGTTTCCTGTGTGCGTCCAGGAAGGGTTATGAGGCAGCATCTAAAGACTTTCAGCCCCAGGACCTTGACGTGTCCGTGGTGGGAAGGTCTTTTATGATCACCGGGGCCAACAGTGGAATTGGGAGAGCGGCAGCCATGGCCATAGCCAAGAAAGGTACAGGCTGCTCTTCTTGATTCCTTTCGCATTGATTCAATATAAAACCTCATAATGTTTTGTCTCCAGGAGGAACTGTCCACATGGTGTGTAGGAACAAAGATAAAGCTGATGAGGCCCGGCTGGACATTGTGGACAAATCTGGGAATACAGTAAGTATTATTAATTCAGAATATACCTGAGCATAAAAAAAAAAATAAATAAAAACCATACTTTTGTGAGGAAACATCCTTCATTTGGCATTTCTAGGAGGTATATGTCCATATTGTGGACATGTCAGAGACATCTGAGGTCTGGGAGTTTGCAGAAGCTTTCAAGAAGCAATATCCATCTTTAAATGTGTTGGTGGGTATGACACATCTCTTGTAATCTTCATTGCAAATATTTTAACAAACTAATAACAATGTTGATTTAGACTCAGCTGTTTGATCGTGGCAGATTAATAATGCAGGGTGTATGGTGAACAAGCGAGAGGAAAACTCACAGGGACTGGAGAAGAACTTTGCAACCAATACTCTGGGTGAGAGCAAAGATCCACGATTTGTCATAAATATCACTTTAACACATGAAATAGAAGCTATAGCACTTCTCCGTTTCTTTAGGGGTCTATGTCCTTACTCAGACTCTCATACCACTTCTCCAGAAGAGCCGGGATCCAAGAGTGGTATGAACACATGTGCAAATCCACACAAAGAAAGTGCTCATCTGCATCACGCGGACAGCATAAAGCTATGTTTGTCTCTTCTGTAGTGGCTGTTGTTTAAACACACTGTGCCATTTTTCTCCCTTCCTCTTAGATCACTGTGTCCTCAGGAGGCATGCTGGTCCAGAAACTCAGAGATGATGACCTGCAGTCCGAGAAGGGCGACTTCGATGGCGTCATGGTCTATGCCCAGAACAAGGTGGGGGAGGAAGATGTAATCCAGATTAGGAGGCTACCATTTCAAAATGTATCCCTACATCAGTTCCAGAGTTCACCCTTTCCAGCACAAACTTTAATAGTATTAATGACACAGAAGACATCTGAAGCCACAAAGGAAAGGGGTGAGATAACAGGAACCAATGTGTTGTACCTTTTCAGAGACAGCAGGTGGTGCTGACACAACAGTGGGCCAAAGAAAACACTGTCATTCACTTCTCTGTGATGCATCCAGGCTGGACAGACACAGCAGGTACACGTTTCGCACCTCAAGTCGCTATTTGAAAAATTTGAAATACGCCAAAATTTTAGCAGAAATGCCCAATGCCTATCCGTATTTAAATATTTTCTGTGATGCTGTATTTTTGCACTTTGTTATTATTTGAAATAAAACTGTTCAATCAATGTATTCAATGCTCATAGTTTCTTAAAATTGTACAATTGTAGTCCAGTTGCACTAGATTCAACTTTCTCAGAGAACAATGACATGGATGACTGACAAGCTAACATGGTTCCTTAAAACAATTTACTAATTCTGTGTCAATATTTTCTTGTTTTATTTCCCCCTTAAAATGTTAGTGCTGCTTTTACCAATTATTTTATTTGGTGAAAACTCAAAACTATAATTTCTGTAATTTACTTCATAGCAAAAACCAGCAGTGGAGTTTTTGTCAGTAAGAACAATTAAATACTCACGGCAGCTGATTTTTTTTTTTTTTTTTCTTCTTCCTGTTTCAAGCTGTTTCCACGTCAATGCCTCAGTTCCACCAGATGATGGGGGAAAGACTGCGCAGCGTAGAGCAAGGAGCTGACACCGTTGTGTGGCTGGCCTTGTCTAGAGCTGCTGCCAGAACACGCAGCGGGCAGTTCTTCCAAGGTGAGCAGCATGAAGTCTGGCAGGCCCTCCTAACATGACAGATGCTCCTTTTCTCCCCTCTGGTCTGTCATTGTTGTCATATCTCAGACAGATTATTCTTGTTTCAGATCGTCAGCCTGTTCCTGCTCACCTGCCTCTGGCCTGGACTCACAGTTCTGATAAAGAGATTCAGAGTTTCCTAACTCACCTGGAGACTCTGGCCAGAGCTGTTCGGTCAAAACCTGATCCAGAGCTTAAAAGTCAGCTGAGCCCTTCAACACCTCAGTTTGTCTGATTTCTGATGTTACTGTTATGTTACACCATGACATTAAATTATTAGCAACAGCAAGCTCAAATGCTGAGTCATTTCTGTCTTGTAACTCATTCCTGGCTCATATTTTAAAAGACAGTTCTTAGCTCAGTGATACCTCATTTGAAAGGTCAAAGTATATTACCTGCTATGTTCTTGAACTGAAAATGCTTTAATGAGTACCTGATTTGATAAGTGTCACAAAGTGCTTGTGTTGGATCTTGTCTTGTCGCTCATACAAAAAAAAAAAAAAATCCAAAAAAACAACCCTGCACCGATTAAAGCTCAGAGGCCCACACAACCTTTGACATGGCACCTATGAAATAGCCAAAAATGCAAAAAAAAAATATATATATATAAACAAAAAACAAAATATTGCTTGGTAATGTAAAGTCAAAAGTCGTGGAAAATTTAAAACATCTAAATCTTGACCCAAAAAAAACAAACAGGGGTCAGATGCATACATTTCTTGATCTTGTAATAGATGTCATCGTTAGATGAACATACACAAGACAAATGTAGAAAAGCAAAGCATTTCTGTGAGAAACTACTGAGCATCAATACTCATTGTTTTTATTTTGTAACAACCCACATTTGCTGTTTTTAATAATTTTATTATTTTTATACAGTATTGAAACAAAAATAATGTGGTGCATTCACATTTTTCCCAAGGGATTCTTTGCAAGTTTGATCTCTACAAGGATAAAACAGTGAAAAGCTTGAAGATGGATCCATCCATGTTAAAACTTGCAGGGATTGGGAAGACTGGGCCTGTTTTAAAAATCATCTAGGAGATTTAATGGATTTTTTCTGTGCCAGCATTTTATTCCCTGTTTATGTGTGTTTACTGTGTTTTTGTAAGGGTTGATGAATCAGGTTCCCAGCAAGTGTCTTGAAACTTCCAGTCCATGCGTGACCACAGTCCAAAACAAACTATTCCCATTTCCCCCCCATCCAGTCTCTTCCTCCTCTCATCCAGTTTCTTCTCTATGCCACATAGGTATACACTTTACGATCTTCTGGTGTCCTCGCTAAGTATTCTCTTTCTATTAGTCCTTCTATGCGCTTTTTGATTACCACAGGACTGGGAAGAAAACGTGCCCGTAGCTGTTGAGTCACCTGAAGAGTTAGAGGAAAAATTACAATATGGAGGAGAATGGCACCAATTTTCAAATTAAAGATTTATCTATGAATTAGACCCCACTTTGCATTGTTATGTGCTTTCCTTACCTCTGCCACCAGGACATTGTGCTGCATCTTCTTCCTTGACTTCATGATTCGGACAATTGCTGCCTCTATCTCATGTTTCCTGTCATCATCCACTTTCTGCCGTGTCTCTTTCCTTTCCGGGTCTGACTCCCCTTGTTTAGCAGCAACTGTGAAAGTAGGATACAGGGTGAAGATGAAATTCGATGAGAAAATAGACCCCCTTATGGTAATCGTTTTATATTTGTAATAAAGGGTTTAGGGTTAACTTCTGACTAACTTCTGTAGCATACCCTTGATGCCATAGTTTTAACACATCTAATTAAATTTTCTTGTTCCTAAATGACTGCCAGATAATCCTGTTATTCTGCAAAATTTAAAAGTCAATTTAGCACCTAAAAAAATTTAAATTAAATAAATAAAAATAAAAAGGTATTTAAGCTTTAGTTATTCAATGCTAACAAATCTCTCATATATTTGTTAAAAATGACAAAATCTAATGTCCAGTAATTAACTACTGAACCATTCATTGTATAGAAAAATTATTTTGACTACCAGGCTAACATTTCCAGTAGTGAAACATTGTGCTACTGCAGTATTGGACAGAAGCTACTCTCAATTGTTTTCTGTTTTGTAGACAAACTTTGCTCACCCGTCTGTATTTTGACTCTGTGTAGTTTGGAAGTAAACTGATCATTGACTGTAAACACGTGGCCATTCTCAATCTCCTTGGACTTTGGCTCCTTGGTGAGAACTCTCTGAGTGGGCTTCCCACAGGCCAAAGACTGCAGTGCTCGCACCAACTCCCGCTCTGGAATATCCGTCTCCTGCTGGATCTCCTATGGACGGGGACAGAAGAGTGGGATAAAGTTGTAGAAAGAGAGGGACACAGATGTGTGTAAAAATGATATCTAGAGAAATTCAGACAGATAAACATGTTTCACAGGGTCCCCACCTCAAAAGTGCACTTTTCTCTGTTATTAAAGAGCATTAGGATGGTCATCTGGAAGGTGGAGACCTGCAGTATGTGCTTACGGGTGTTGGAACCTGTCACCTGTGCACCTCCTACACCCACCTCAGAACCATCCTCCTGCAAGTGAAGTGGGAGAGAGGAGGGATTTATATATCAAGATTCTTGTCTTGAAAATAAGAAATTATGCATTTCCAAGATCAAACAATATAATTTCATCTTAAATTTTTAAACAAATTGCTTCTACCTTTTTAACAGCTCCATAGAAAGTAGCATTTAGGTCTGCCCCACCCATGTGATGTTGCAATGTGAGCTGTCTGCCACTGTGCTTGGCGAGGTAAAACCTGGAAAATAAGAGGCCAGGATCATATCTTCAGAAAGCACACCCAACAGCGTTGAGCCTCGCCCAGTGTGTACAGTATAGAGTGCATATAGGAAAACATTTGAGCAATAAGAGAATACCTTCTAAAGATTTCAAAGGCTTCTCTAGGAGCAGGAGGGATAGTGCATTTGGGGGTTGCCGACTGTGTGGGCCAGTAGCCAGTGGTGAGGACTCTTACTGTGAGGTCCACACCACTTAGAGATGTCTGAAAAAGATGCATGGAACAGTAATTAGCTTGTTTTTGTGATATTCCCATGGTCAAAGAGTCACTCCCTCTCCGTCCCGTGCTTTGAATCTTCCTCCATAAACAATGGATCATGATTTGTACTTAAAAATCTACTTTATGTCAACATGAATATATGGCATGTTAAAAAAAAATTATATTCTGACCGACTTACTAATGTGGTTTGTATCTGTTGCCTGAACTCATCCATGATAGTGTTGGAAATACTCATATCTCTGAACATCCCCTCCAGTTTTGAGGTGAATTGACAACCACATTCTGTCTGCAATTGCAAAAGACAATGAGTTGAAACTGCTGATTGTAACCAGGTGTAGCAATATGGCACAGTGTAATATGAACAGAGGAGGTGATATAATGGGGAATAGCGGGGATGTGCATATAAATCTATTACCAAAACCATGTCATCCTGTTACCTTGAGTTTAGAGATCATGTTCTTCTCGGAGTCATCTGAAACACTCTTGTTGCTGAGCAGCCTGCGGCCGAGATGCTGCTTGTAGTACCTTTCAAAAACATCCTTCTCCTGCATAAACCTGAACAGCACCATGGCCTTGTCAAGGATTGACTCCACTTCCTGCTCTGTCAACTGGTCAAATAAGATGGGAGAAAAAGAGTGAGGCAATGGACAAGACACAACACAATTTGATGTCTTGCCAAATGTTAGGGGGGAAAAAAAGCCATGGAAATATGTGTTTAAAAAATTGAGAGAAAAATTCTATGAAGCCACATACGCCTTTGACTCCCTTCTTGAGCTTATCATCGATGAAGAGTGACAGGTACTCTGGAGAACGAGAATTGAGGTTGAGGAAATACTCAAAGTCACCCGCAATGGTTTGTTTGAAGAGTCTGTCATTGTTGAAGGACTCGAGGAGGAAACGATCAAATCGTGTTTTCAGGTCTAGCAGGCCCTGGTGGGGAGGCAATTACAAAGACCTCAAATCATTAATATCGCTCAAAAAATAATAATGCACTGTTTGGACTTATTGAGCCAACATACCTGTATATAGTCAACAGGATTCTTGACCTCTCCCTCTTCTGACACCAGAGCTTTACCTTGCTCCCTCAAGTAAGAGCTCATACACTCACACATTGTTTTCAAGCCATTTGGCACACGACTGAACAGCTTGTACATGCATGCCAGATCTGAGAGGAAGACATGAGGGAAAAAAAGTTTGAGGAGAGGAAAATGGCTGAAAATTTGTTTGTTGCAACTGCTTGTTTTCAGCTGTACAGTAGATTTTCATTAATGCTTTTACCTTCTGTCTTGCCATTCTTGAGCATATGGACAAGACCAGAGTTCTCCATCTCTACAATGGTCTTCATGTGTTTAGAAATGAGCTCCCGTTCCACCACCTTGACAATGGGCTCCTCCGTAGACTTGTCAAGGCAATGCATGACTCGTTCAATTTCTTCATTGATTCTGGCCTCTACCTTCTTTATGTAGACACTGGCACTGTTTTCTGCAAGGAACTTTTGGCTCTCCATCTAAAAAAATAAGATAATGTGCATAATTTTCTTCTTGACTTTCTTAAGTTAACAAAACAGAGGCCCAAGAACATGTACCATTGACTCACCTGGAAGAATTCAGCTGACATATCTAAGAAAGGGCACTCAAAGTCCTCCTCATACACAGACCTGCCATCCAGGCCAAGAATCATTAGCATCTGGCAGGCATTTCTGATAGCTCCTCTGTAATAAATGAATGTACAGCGATTATCAACAAATACTTAATTATTACAATGGTTTTACAGTTAAAATCATGTTATACTGCAAAAATAATGCCTAAAATAAACATAAAATAACCAATTTTCATTTTTCATTCAACCAAAAGAGCCAAAGGAATTCTACAGTTGTGACAGTCTTCCAGATTAGGTTGTGAAGTAATATTCCTGCATACCTGTCTACAACCTCTCCTTTCCTCTCACGTGCAATCATGTCCAGTAATGTCTGTCGTAAATGGTCTCGAATACAGCCATAACGCACAACCTGGTCTCTGAATATGATGAGGCCAAGGTTGTACACATTCTCCACATTGTTTTGTTGAACATAGACTCGGTCCTGGAAAATTAGAGGATGGGGTGGAGATCAGATGCTGCTTCCAACTTAGTTAAATTCATATAAATGTATGCATGTTGAGGGATTTCAGACAAATTAAGATCTTGAGTAAAAAAAGATGAATTTAAGATATGATGTGGTAAAATAAATAAAAAATAAAGAGTAATGGCATCTACTGTAATTTGATGTGGTGCTAAATACATTTTCTAAAGGCTGACTGTGCCAGCAAAGCTTTCACTATGCAATCCCACTAACTGCCTGCAAAACTTTTAAGATCATTAGAAGAAATGACTGGCCTTCGTCTGAATTATTCACAGTAAACATGAGCTTCAAGGGTGTGGTTGAGAAAATGTTTAGCATGCTAGTTACACAATTTGACATACCAAATATTTTTCAGAGGGAACTTATACGAGGATTTCCATTGCTATTTCTTAAAAATCTCCAACTATGTCTTTTATGAGCAAATGAGGTCTGACTGTACCTGTAAATTTCTCATAATTTCTATGATTACTTACAAAATAAATTTGTAATTAATTGGATTATATTACAAAATACAAAAAACAGTAGATAGGAGGGTATAACATTTAGGAGATGTGTGCATGCTCTAGGCTGAAAAGTGCATACAAATCTATAAATTGCCCGGCCTCTCTGAAATAAATAGCGTCTCTTTAGAAGCTAAATGGAGGCATTGGCTTGCAACAAGATAAATACACCTGATTAGGACAGCAAAGTCACACTTGCTGCATCTGTCTAGCTCCTCGGTAGAGGTCAGCAGCAGGATGTGAGTCTGCAGTAGTTAAAAAACAAAAAGCCGACTGTGCAAAGCAGGAAAAGAAAATGTAGACTATTTAATAGAATAAGCTCAGGGGAGCTGTGTAGTCCCTGTACCGACTGTGCCATTCCTAAGCCTGTACTTGTACCCATCTCAAGGGCCCCCTCAGTCACATACAAACCCATAAACACTTTGGACATGCTGTGGGCTAAAGTAAACCAATGAAAGCTGCCAGGTTTCCAACAACACAAATAAATAAAGCAACAGAGGTTCATTGTTAGCCCTGCAAATGCAACAGCACCACAAAAATCAAAGTCCAGGATACAATGCAGATGAAGACTGGCTACAGCTGAACACAAAAGATTGTTTCTTCAAAAGCACAATTTATTCAGACACAAAGTACGCACCATAATCCACTTACAACACAATGCAGCCCATGAGGGAAACCTATAAACTAAAACTAATCCTTATTCAAAGAACATAAAAGAAAATAACTCTATAACTACACACACACAAAAAAAAAAAAGACAACGCCCATATACACACACATCAGCCTACTCACCATATACATGAGGATGTCTCTGATCATAACCATGGCAGTTTGATGGTCATTCCAAGCCTGATTGAGTGTTTGCAGGAAGTTGTTATTTAGAGAATTTAAGACGTCTTCCCGTACCTGAAAATATACACAGAATAGATCAGTCCATTAAAAACACTTCTGTCTTCTTTTTAGTCCACTCACATTGCAAGTGCAAGTACTCTTTCAATTGCTGATGATAAATAGCTGCATTAGAGAAGAATATACAGCTTTACTTTGTTAATGAGGTGCTCAGTGACAACCTCCCTCAGGCCTGTGTAAAGCTTCTCCCCATGTTTGTGGAGCACCATGGTGTAGGCATTCCTATAGAGTTCTTCAAAGCTTAGTCCACTGTTGTTCTTCCTCTGGATCTCTTGGATGGCATTCTTTAGAAGGTCCCAGATGTTGTTAACGTACTTCTCATCCATTGTCATCTAGTGAGAGTAAGAAAGGTTAAGTGAAAGTTTTTATGTGTCCATTCTTTGTTACTTTCATAAGAGGGAGTTAGTTTGGTCAATGGATTGACTTGCCAATACACACTCAGAGACAATTAAGTTACCCCATCAAAATACATGAATAATACAGTGCAAACTTAGGCTCTGGTTGTTAATGTCTAGTACTGCTGGACATTACAGTACTACTGCAGCTTTCTAAAACAACATCCATGTAGATTTTATAAATACAATGCCAACAGATTTCTACTTTGGAGTGTGATGAGAAGAGATGTAGCTATAACAAACCAGTTTCACAGCAGGGAGATGACTAGATACAGATGGTTTTGTTGAGGTTGTGATACAAATCCAACATATTTACTTTTGGTTTAGTTACTGCAGTTGCAAATAGAGGAAACAAAGAAAAAATAATGTACTGCCAGGATAAAGCTTCAGTCAAGAAGCAATTATTTGGCAATGTAGTGATATTTCAAACACAGATATAGTACAGAAAAAAAAGACATGCATATTGAACAATGTTGAGCTGAGACCACAAAAATTGTGTTGTGTTCTTGTGCACACTGCATTAAAGGTTTACAGTTCCAAAGACAATAAAGTGTTGCTTGACACCAGCAGGCAACTAACACACACACACACAAAAAAAAGAAGCCAAAACATAGCCAAACAACAGATTTTTTTTTCTTTTTTATCAGATTTTAATTTGGGAAAAGTTTAGAATGGTATTCAGTGATGAACCAACACTAATGGTTACTCTGAATTAGGCACCTGCAGAGGTATCCTATGAAAAAAGTTGTTAGGTGAAACCCTACTTAAAAGTTATCAAATCTACTGGTTTAAATTAATATTCATATATTATACATATTATGGCGATTTAGATCTACAGATAAGGACTTAATTGTGGTCTAAAAGGCTAGTCTTAACATTTGCATCTAAAGACTAAACCAGGGGTCCTCAACCCTGGTCACAGAGGGCTTCGGCCCTGCATGTCTTTAATGGTTCCCTGCTCCAACACACCTCATTCAAATGAAAGGCTCCTTATTAGACCTCCGCAGAGCTTGATGACAAGCTGATCACTTGAATCAGATCTTTTGGGGGAGAGAAACATCTAAAACATACAGGGCAAGCAGCCATCCAGGACAGGGGTTGGGGGCCACTAGTCTACATGAGATATGCTCCTACCTAATCTTATAAATTAGGTCTCAGTTGGCTTTGTGCAGTTCGTGTAATTCAAACCATTGATCAGTAGTACCAGTAGTGAATGATAGTTAGCTTGGCAACCCCAACAACATAAACTACTCAAGTTACCTTGAGTATGGTTTGGATGGTCTCAAGTTAAGCTCAAGTTGTTTTAGCTTTCAAGCAGACACTACATGATAATGATTTACTTGTCACCTATAAACAACCTGGGGCAACAGCGTGTCGCACTGACATAAGCACCAAAGCAGCCTTCCGTTACCATAGCATAGTGATACTTGCTGACTGACTGTAAGTTGGCTAACGTCAAGTCAGCTAACATCCAGGCCTGCTAATCAGCTAGCTACTGTGAGAAGTTTTCTCTCATATTGCTAACATTAGCTCATGTCAGATGACGACTCAAATTTCAGACCGAGAAACGAGCTAACGTGACAAATAAACTGAGCAAATAACGCAGTGAAGCGCGCCGGGCTATCTGTGCAGCCAACAGCAGTTTTCATTTGACAATGACATGTTTTTTCGGCTGCCCAGCTAGCTAGCCGGCAGTTGCTAGCATGATAAGCTGTCATCCTCGGTGCTCGAGTCTCACAGTTGGCGTGCGAGGGCTCAGCCGGCCGGTAAATACTTACGGGGAAAGCTCGTATCCTCATCTTGGTGTCCTTCTTCGTGCCGCCTTTGAGGTTTGACATGATTAGTTACAACGACTTTTGTTTTCTAAGTTGACTTGAAGACTACATGAAAGGCAGCTGCTAGTTTGCTTTCTATGCCAGGAAAGCGGCCGGGAAACTCAGTGACCTCCCCTTGGGGAATTAGGTCGGCCTCTGTGCAATGTTGTTGTCACTCGCTGCCTTCCCACTGCTTTTCGGAGGCTAATGTTAGCCTGGATGCGGTGATGGCGGACGGCTGTACTCCACTGCGCAACGCCGAAGTATCGCGAGGCTGGAGAGTCCACGGACAGGTGCACTCCACAGGTTGGACCTAACCGCTCACTCACATCACGGCGGTTACGTTGTGGCTGTGATGTTAGTATGTCGACAGAAACGTTGTAAGTATTTCATTATAATATGTAATATGATAAGTAATATATATATAACCATAAGTACAATAAGTCATTTAGTTGTATTGCAGCAATAAAATAGCAGTTTGGACGTAAAAAAAAAAATAAAAATAGCTAAAAGGCAAACGACTGTCTTCGGCGACCGTTACAGACGATGCTGTTGTGTTTCTTTTACTGTTCAGTTAAATCAGGCCACCAACATATCCAGCTATTTATGTTATTAAGAAAGCACACACGGCCACCGTTCCGTCAGGTATAGCCCATCAATGGCAATATACCTTAGCGAGGCCATATTTATTATGAGATGCATTCAGTTTGAACATGCTAATTGTCATTCGATGCATGTTGTTGTGTTTCAGTCCGTCTCTCCAGCTGCACACCTCGATGACTGACCAGAGGCTGGAAAACTGAATATCTCCTCACCGTCATGACGACACTCACTGAATGAGAAGGAAAGCATCTTTCACATACAGTAAGTCCCCAGGAGGTAGACATTTAAAAGTGCTGGTTTCACACGAAACAGAGAATAGCTCTCATTTTAAGAAATTATTAGATACACTGGAATCAATTTCAAAGTACAATAAAAGTAATAAGAAATATTAAATCTCAAAATAAATGATAAATGCAGTCTGCGTTTATGTCTGCAGTCAGTGTAGCATCTATTATTCAGCAATACAGTATTTATAATGGTGTGTAAATCTACCTGCGTGCTTTGCTGCAATGATGGGGACAGTTGCATTCTTTTGAAGACCTCTAGCTCTCCTCCTCAGCCCCATGTTCTCCAGCTCCAGCTTTCTGATTTCCAAACACATCTCACGGATCACCCGGATAAGTCTTCTTTCGCTATCCATGGTTCTGACTGCACACTTTTTCACCCTCTCTTCAGCTTGGTCCTGGACATCCAACTCACTACAGGACCCTGTTCGATCTATAATCACACAGTCTGCCATTTACAGAGTTAACGCAAACTCAGGCTGGGGCCAACAAAGAAACATCAGCTAATCATCAACTATCTATTCTGTCTTCGAACTACTGATGGTCTAGTCACATGATGGGAAGAATGTTACTTTCTTACTAGTGATCCGATACTTTTCCTTCTCCTGTTAAATATTCATTTGATCTGTCAACATAAAGAAACAATTAACTCCAGGGAGAGGCCTCCTTCTGGTTGAACAGTGTGTGTCAACTTGCTAAAATAAATCTAATTGATTTGGAGGTTGTTTACATTTGCTAAACATCATTAATGTTTTCTACCTGACCTTTAATTGTCTTATTCCTGCCCTACATTTGTGTACTACATGACTATCATATATATCTAAACAGCCAGTCCATTTTTTAATCCTTATATCCTCATTGTTTGCTCACACAGTCAGCTTTGCTGAATTCATTCAAATTTAACACCTGCACATGTCAATTCACTCATAACATAATTGAAATAAGAGTAAAGAATTATTGTGTGTCAGCCATATATGTTTCTATGTGTTTACATTTAAGTAATGAATATGTAAGTAGACTAATAGCAAAACATTGATGCAGTATTTATTGGAGCAAATATTAGTAGTGGGTGCATACTTGTTGCTACTCTGCTGCCCTCTACTGTTAAATAATCCCTCCTCTGTGCTTTGAGAGGATAAAGCAGAAAAGTACTGTACTGTTTCACTGACCTCTTCTGGTTGAAATTGTCAAGTCAATATGGTGACAGGTAACAGTGATGCTTTAGAGAAATGTGTGACATGGTCACTAATATATAATAGTGGAGGTCAAAAACATAAACACCAAAAGACCAAAAATAATTGATCCACTGAGGAAAAATGCAGATAAAGCAAACATTGGCCTTTACAGAGAAGAAAGCAAGCAAACCTTTTGAAGCATTTAAATATTGCACCAGTGGAAAAACCATATCATTTTTTCACTTAGACCAGTGAAGACCTCTACAACTACTGGATAGCCATTTCCTTGTGGATGACTGTGACGACTATGGTACACTCCTTCCACTGCTCCTCCTGCTACATACAATGCCAAAATGTCAACACATTATGTATGAAGCCACATGTGCCTGCAGCACCTCTCCACTCATTTTTCACATTTGGTGGTCTATAATTTTTTAAGAGCTGCTACTTGACCATCAATTTAAATATTAAACATCAGCCCAGCCAAGGTTTATGTAACAATGTCAACATAAAGAAAATTTAATGTGTTCATATTGGATTAACTAATTCTGAGCATTTCTCTTCTCCAGTGGCATCTGCTCGAGTAGTGACAGTTAGGAAAATATTAAATGAGCTGTGCTTTAGAATAGGAAGTATTGCAGTTACATCCCCAATGCGTGTGCTCTGAAGTAATCTTAGCGTTATCATGGAGGGCAAGCTCTGTGTTGATTAGCCATTTTAAGAATTCATCTTGTCCATTTTGCTATGTCTAAATGAACAAATTAAATTTCTTGGACAGATTATTGTATCTAACAGATAATATAGATTTTCACTTTGACCTTGTCATCCTCAACTTCGCTTCAGCTTAGTGTAACATATCAAGTAGCCTGCTTACTTGTGTCATGTTTTGACATCGTATTACATACTCTAAGTTCCTCCCATTCCGCAGTGCAGTGTGTAAGCTGTTTGTCTGCTGATAACAACCCCTTCAGCAATGGAAAGATAAACTCCACATGCTGCTGTAGAAACAGTTATTACAAGATGCAGACTGTTAACATGACAGAAGCATTGCGACTCGAAAAAAAGACTTTACTGAGAAAGATATCAGTTTTATGTGATTTCAAATTGAATGCAATAACACTGTAGGTAGGCTTACAAAAAGCTGTGGTCATAATTAACCAAAACTAAAAGGAAATAACTGTTAACTTTTGTTTACCACATGATATCGAGGATGCCCAGCAGGGGGCATTTTGCAATAGTGTGACCATAACAAAATTTGGATACTCATGTACACAAGCTTCATTCCATGTGCAAGCACATGGAATGAACAGCATGGTAAGCCCAAAGGACAACAGGATAAAATGGTGCACTCCAAAGCAGCAGTAATTGATTTTTAAAAAAGCGATTACTGAAGCAGAATTTAATACACTTCGTTTGATTTCAGCTTTCTTTATTGCTGCTACTTGCTTTGCAAACATGACACCAAAGGGTCAGGACAAATGCAGCTCCCCTCAGAATCCCGTACTCATCAATATAGCCAAGTTGCTGTTGACCTGGCGCCAACACCACAAAACAGGACAAGTAATTTAATTTGCCACTGCTCTCGACCTTGAAACAGGGAATGTAGGCTACCAGAATCCCAATAGGCAGCCTTGAGGAAAACATCCTGGGAGCTGAGAGAGGGGTCAGGCTGTTCTGTCTGTAGTACCACACAATCTAGAGAAATACTTTTGTCCTTCAAAATTGAAGAGATTTGTCTTTTTCTGTTTGATCTAATGTGTTTTATGTTAACGACACTTATTTATGTTATAGTCAGAAAACAGTTTCTTTCCTCAAAGTTAAAAACACAATGCGAGTTATATTTTGGAAGTCAGCATCATCATTGCAACTAGCCGAAACATTCAGTACTGATATTAATTTAATTCTATAGTCAAGATGTACATCTACTTAAACAGCTTTGTATGTTCTGATCATGACTCACTGAATACATCACGCTGAAGTCTGGAAAGTGTCACCTCCTCGCATGAGAGGTGCCAAATTAAACAAATAACATAAAGAGGTAGGAGAAATGTTTGCTGCATCTGCTTTTATTATGTGATACATATCTAGGATGTCTCATGGTACCATTTTCAGTTATGTTTACAAATCTCGGGAAATATCTGACAAGTAATATGTTGATGAATTGGCCTGTCTCTTGGTAAGGTTGAATATTTTTTAAAAAAGAGTACATTTTGGAAAGGCTTGGAACAAGTTAAAAATTATTTTTCATGGTCTTTAAACTGCTTTGGCATTGTGACTTGTCACCACTATTTGAATGATGGTATAATATGAAGATATTAGATAAACTGTCACATCCCATAAGTAAAACAAGTGCTATGTCTTGGTAACATGTTAGTAATGTCTTATGTGCGGTCACATTCCCAGTCTCATCTCTCATCAACCAGAATAAACAAATGTGCCAATACCCTCTTGCAATCATGTGATGTGATCTGATCTGTTAGTAATTTCTGCCATAACTTGTTGCCTTATGGAGGTGACGTCTTAAATCACCATGGTGAAAATATCTTGGGTCAGAATTCAATATTGGTCGTAAAATCTAAATATAAGGCCCCAGAGACTAAGCTGTTTCACAGAGCACTGTGGTAGCTGTCTGGCAAAAACACACACAGGGTTACAAGGCTTCAAAGTGAAGCCCCAGCCTTGTAACAGAGCTTCTGCTATTGAGATTAGAAGACTGGTGAAATAAATTGTAATATTTATGTAAGAGCGTAATATTTGTATAAGTTTTATAGTAAGCTTGAATGGGCTATTTGAAAGGATATTTTGGATCCAGTCCTATGGGTCTTCGTCTTCCTGCATGCCAGTGTTTCAAATAGAAACCTGTTGGTTTTCCAGCTACTCTGCACTGTCTTTAATGACATAGCTCATAGCCACAGTCCCATCCAACAGCCTTCATTATGACTCAGTAATCACAGACTACATTTGTTTTTCTTTTCCTCTCAACTCTCCCTATCTCGTTCTCTCTCTGTAAACGTATAGGCCTCTGTCTCTCTCCCCCTGTTTGTCTTTGTCTGAGCAAGATGAATCCAGTAGTGAGCAAGAGCTGTTCGCCTGCTGGAGAAAGTGTTTGTTGACTTTTCAGTGCACACTGGTGCTCTGTAGGGGAGCAGTCTGTTATTTATGGCTCAGGGCCTTATGTGATTGGCTGAAGAGAGATATAATTATGTCTGGCACTAAGCTTAGCTAGTTTCAGTGTTACAATGGGTGCCATATTGAGTTCACTAGTTGCTAGGTTACTAAGTGCAGGGTCTGTATAGAAAATGGTATTGATTTAAACCTTAATTATTTTTTCAGCCCAGCGAGTCAATGTAATAATTAATCCCTGATATTATTATATGAGGCTGGATACTGTTTTGAATGTTGTAATAATTCTGGATTAATTTTGAATAATTTGGCTATGATAGGTTCATAATTTTGCACAGAACAAAGACTGTCAATTTTGTGCTCACTCACTTTTACTGATGCTTTAGAAAAGCATCGTTAATGGCCTGCTTCAATAGGACAAATGATTACAGCAGACAAATTTGTCAAATGCAAAAATGTTTTAAAATTTACATTTCACTCTCAAGTTACAAGTAAAACAAAATGGCTTACAGTGTGTAGTTGCAAATGATAATTTCTTCAATTTTGTCCATACATATATTTCAAAGTATCAGCAGACGTCTTACAGATACATGATCAATACATTTGTCAGCTGGTATTTGACTGTGACATGCCTGTCACTAATGAAATTCCTTTTCTGAAAGCATGATGGCAGTTACTGAGCTTTATATTCAAACAAACAATGTTAGGAACTAGAACGATTTCCAAGGAGCTGCAAGGATTTCCAGAGAATTGTGCTATAAATGGAGGTGAGAAGTCTTGAGTTGGATGCAGAAGAGACAGTATAAACTAGAAACCATCTGTAATGTGCTCACACGTCACCATGTTGACTTTCCAACCCATGAGTACACCTAAGTATTAATTACTCACTGTTTTTAATTTACCTTTTGTTCATGTAAATTTTCTTTGAGCATTGTTAAAAGTGCTATATATATATCAAATATATCATTGTCATTATTATTATCACTGCATTATTACAGTAGGACTTTAAAGTTATTGCTACATAATTTCTAGAATACTCAGTACCCCACCTTGGAACAAATTGTGATCTCCGCTACGCACATAAAGTAATTTTTCATAACTGTCTTTCATATTTGTGATGGAAATCTGTCCACAGTTCTGCCAAAGTACTCAAACACACATCTGTGCCAGTTCCTACCTCAGTTGGTGTCTCTAGGACCATATTTTTGCCATATGGACACATGCAGAGTCTTACAAGATAAAAACAATATCAGCCTGAACGTGAAGCTGCTTTATCATTCCAATGGTGAAAGGGCTGGTTAGCTGCCAATATATTAAAAGTGTAAAAATTAATTCCCATGAGAGGTGGTTAATTGAATTAATGGCTGTCAATGACAAAAGAGACACCAATAATTTTCTTTATGTTGACATTCATTTGGAAAGGGTGCAGGGTGGTCTGACAGGGACCTTGAATAGACTAATGGGATTATGCCACTTTGAATTGGCCTTTTTGGGATTGTTCCACATATTTGTGTGTAAAACAGCTGGCAAGTATTTATATGGCTTCTATAGAAGATGAGGAGCAAAGATGAAACTTTAGCATAGATAATCCTGTTTTGTTTTCTATGCCACGGTTTATGTGATCACCAATTACACGTGTAGTCATATCAGTAGTAGAAAACAAAAGGATGCATAAAGGAGTCATGGCTCAAGGAGTAATCCTCATCTAATCCATTTATTTGAATTGCAATGGCTTAATAAATCGTGAAGTTTCTGTCTTTTAACAACATTGCACTGCCTTTCCTTGCCCTTTTTAATTTTTCATGCTCTTAGTGTTGAAGAAGACACATTTCAACTCATTACCCTTTGCTGTCTTGATCTTTCTTTTAGCTAATGCAACAAATCAAAGTCATTCAAGTAGATGTTTTTCTGAAATATGCAAGTAGGGGAAAAATTAACAAATTTTAAAACTCAAATAATTAAATATTGTCTTGAAAGTGTAAGGTAATGTCTGCTCTCACTCTTGCTGTCTGTCAAATGAAAAACAACTAGAGCATGATGGCAAAAAAATGCAATTCTAGTCTAGCAGCATCTAGTCTCAGTGAAGTCAAGGTTATTAAAGATTACATGACTTAGTGCCAGTCCCTGGGTGAGTACATAGTGTAAGTATAGACTCTGATTAGTCCTGTCTTCACGCCTAATTACTGGTGTGATTTTATAGCAAGATGTTGTATGTCTGACTCAGTAACAGTAGCAAGCCGTCCACATGTCTACTGAAAGTGATGTCGAGATGGTTGTAAAAGTTTCCAAACTCACAGGCTAGCTGAGTGATTATGACACATAGGTGTTTTTTGCTTTGTTAAAACATTTACATAGTTCCAGGAGTGCGGGATTATGACGTTTAGATCTAGATATTAAGTGAAATGATGCCTTCATATAACAGATTTTGACAGTCATCTCTCTTCCTCTCGCTCTACCTCCTTAGTGTTGCAAGGAATGCAGTAGTGCCACTTGCAGACTGCAGTGTCCAGAGAGCCCTAAAAAGGGAAGGAGTCTCACTCTGATTCCTGGCAGCTCATGCAGCACTGGAGGCTAAATTAGTCCTGGTTTCATTGACTTCCAATCCTCTGAGTCCCACCAGCTCTGCAGCCAGAGGAGGGGAGGCCGGCTGGTGCTGGGGGCCCCTGATGCTTCCTCAGAAGTTCTCCAAAAACTACCTGGTAAGTTTAAGTGTCAAATGGAAAGATTATATGTCTGGGAAGCTTCAGGTGGGAGGCTTCATATATTGATAATATCAAATGAAAAGATCAATCAATAGCATTAAAGGTGGATATTATGTATACCCAAAATGCTCATGCCTTGCTCTCTTGTTTTCTTTTAGAAATTTTGAGATGTCTAAAGGGGTATAAGGATCCATTGGGTCTTTATGGTCCATTAATCATGAATCATCTTGTAGTACCTAAGATTTTTATTAGTTATTAGTTACATTAATAGTAATTTTTACCCGTATTATTCCCCTGGACTCACTGATAAAATAATGATCGTGAAATGGTATTTTCTAATAGTTAAGGAGTTGTAAAGTCTGATGTCAGTGGTAATGAATGATTTCCTGTATCTTTCTGTACTGCATTGTAGATGGATTCACCCATATATGCATTTTAAACACTTAATAATTTCATTTTGTTTTTGCCATAAATTTTACCAAAATGCCAGAAATTATGTCTCTAAAATGGCCAATGTTATCTGAAAATATATTTACCTGTTTATATAAACGTACTCTCTTCTGAAGGGGATTCTTATTCCCTGCGTTTGCATACATAGCTTCAAATATGTTGCACATATGTGGAACATGTGCAAGTTTTCAAATGTGTGGTATCATTTTTCAAAAATACCAGGATGAGGCAGAGGTTGTACTTGGCCGTAATTGTTACAATTATTATTTGATATTATTATTTGTTATATATGCCAAGATTTACCAAATTTTCATTGGTGATGTATTGCATTAACAGATCTATTCATTTATCTCTTATGTGATGTGTTGCACAACTGTAATGTGCAACCTGCTCATTATTTGTTTTTCTGCTGATAAAACGCTTGTTGTCTTCCTCCCACACTCCTTTGGTCTTTCCCCTTTGCTGTGCTGTCCAATGTGATTGACTGTGTCAGTTTCTCAGTGCTGGCAGTAGGAGACAGGTGCTGAGTGCTGCTGAGTGTTGCTGTGTGTGTGGGCTCCAGGGGCCTGGTTCAACATTCCAGTGATAGTTTGACATAGTCCTTTGGGGAGGAAGAGGAAGGGGGCAAGTGTTTGAATCAACCTCAATGAAGAAGCACTAAGGGGGTAAGTGAAATCCTGTGATGATGTAGCTGCTGTAGGGATTGTGATAAAATACTGCAAGTCCCGTTTGTTTTTTAAATCTCTCAACTGAAGCGTTTACAACACCCCACTTCCTGATTTACCAAGTTATTTCACTGCTTATCTCTCAGGCTGCAAACACGAACTTCCTTTTTTCACACAGCCACATGCTGCATACATGCTCACATGCATGTATGCGCATTTACATTATACACAAATTGTATACTGACAGTTTCAAAATGGAGGGAAAGAGGAAGTCATAAGTAGGGGATTCAGAGATGGGCGGGGATAGTAACAAGGGGACCATATTTGGCATCAGCAGTTAATAGAAGGCAAAGTTACAAATGCGATAAGGAGTGGTTTTAACTTTGTATTGTGCAGTGATGGTTCTCTCTAAACCTGACTACATTTGTGGTATGGCTGCTGCCATCCAGAACATGGTATTATGAGAGGATGAAGTGAAAAAATAGAGGAAACAGTGAAGATGCAAGTTCATCCCACAATGCATTGCGTCAGCATGACCTGTGTTTTAGTGGCTTCATCTGTCCCAGTGGCACGTCAGCGAGAGACAGACACGCAGGTAAGCATTGCTCTTTCTGTAAAATATCTGACAATAACTCCTAACTGAAATTATTTCAGATATTATTTGGCATTTCCTTTTTACTTTGTTGTTGTTTCTATTTATTTCTCGCAAATTGGTAATTGGTAACAGGCAGTTCATGGTAACCTACCCAGTTTTCATTTACTTTCTCTTTCCAAAGAAAGGAAAGTTTCTCTGCTAGAGTAAAGCCAGCATGTTTAAAATTATGTTCATTCATTCTGTACTTTGGCAGGTCTGTAAGACATTTGAGATTTATGGAGAATTAATTTGTTATTATTTGTAGTAATATATCTGCAGGATATGTTTGGATGGAAATATTGCTGAAAGATGTCTTTGCAAAGGGTGTTTCCATTTCATTTTATCTCAAAGATAAGCTTCAAGCTTGAAAAGTGCACACATTCTCATACACACATACACGTTAGTGTCATATAGGGACAAGACAGTGTGCTGTTTCCTCTCTGTATTTCAGAACTGACAGCTTGAATTGCACCTGCTTCCCCTCACAGCATCAAAGTGGAAAGAAGTTAAGAGAAAACCACAAAGTATGCTGCAGGGAAACATTACTCCAAATTCACATTAG
This sequence comes from Echeneis naucrates, assembly GCF_900963305.1. Taxonomy (NCBI): domain Eukaryota; kingdom Metazoa; phylum Chordata; class Actinopteri; order Carangiformes; family Echeneidae; genus Echeneis; species Echeneis naucrates. The sequence goes on along the minus strand of NC_042527.1, from coordinate 10,676,331 downwards.
ACTTGTTGTTAGACTCGTGCATTTGTCAGAACACACACATTTACAACATTTCCCACCGTCACACAAATTTTTAGTACTGCATAGCATTTTTACAGTATCTCAGTTTACATGGTATAGTCTTCACACACTGAATTAACACAACATAAACAGAATTTTTTTGTAGCCTCTAAAATAAACCATAGGGAAATGGCTGAAATTGACTGCTGCTCCATGTTGTGGGCCTTTTGCAATACTGTGTACTCTTAGAATTGTTGCCGTGATGGTCTGTAATGGGAGTGCAATATGTATTTGCGGCCATAGTGATAGATGAGCTGTCAGGCTATGGCACACAAAAGCTCTGGGGCATTTACTCAGTGGAGTGAGAGTTCACATCAGCCAGCCAGTGTCATTTGCAGAGAGCTGGGAAATAGCAGAGTATTGAGATGATAAGGAAGCTTAAGGTGGAAAGTTGTTCTCATCAAGGAGAAGCAGGAGTAAACAGGGGTGGACAAATGAAGGGTTAGGGGTGTGATGGCTCGACAGAGGCAATGGTGGCATCCTTTTGATTCAGACTAATATGATTCATGAAGATGATCTCTGAATACTCTGAGGTCGCAGTAATTCTCATAAGCAGTTTGATAGTGATAACTTGATGTGCAAAATCTGTGGAATTTTCCTTTAACGACACACACGCCCACATGCACACCTCTTCCTGTTTTTGGTTGGTTAACATTTATAGTGTTTGAGTTTGCTCAATCTCCCGCTCTGAAACTTAAACAGCTCTGCACTGATCACCTAGAGAGCAATGGTCCACCATTGCCTCTCAGTCATACAACGCATTTAGAACAGAAAGTTAAAAATCTTGGCTGATGTCACCTCAAATAAAAGATATATGAAGTAGAAAAGAAGAAATAGGCTCCTGTTGCGCAGTTGAACAAAACCTGAAAGTATTACTCGAACCAAATGAGCAAACCATCTGGCAAAGCCTGGCTCTGCAGTCATACCTCTAACTGAACGACAGGAACATGGTCCTGTGGTTGTGACAAATACAGAAGTGGTTGTTCTTGCTGCAAGGGGGAAGTTCAGGAGAATAAGGATGTAATCTAAAGTGAGAGAAAGTGATGAAATACAGATTCAGAGATAGAACATTATGAAGGAAAATAATAAAAAATATGGGCCAGCGATGCAGAGGAGAAAATGAAAGACAGAGAGGAGCAGTAGCGCTGGCATACTCTCAGCTGCAGTAGAAGAGGGAAAGAGGGGAAATTCCACGTCAGTGTCTGAGTTTCATAGAGAGTCCAGAGTTTTTGAGACGTTGCTATTATATCTCCTTTTGTGCCACAACAATATCAATCACCATTTCTCTTCATTATTGGCAAAGGAGGAACTCAAATTGCAGACTAGAATGAGCTGCTTCTCCCACTGATCAGCAATCAAACAGAAAACTGCAAATCCAAAAAGACATATGTGTTCTACTAGGGCTTTTGAATGTAGTTATCCTTCCATCAATAATGAATGATGGTTTGAAAGACATTAAAGCATGCACCTTGCTGTCGTACTAATACTGCCATTGTTCCTCAAAATTTGATCAGCTCAAACATTACTATGAAGTCTTTCTTTTGTCTATATGTCTGATGTACAGCAAAATTTCTGTGCTCTGTGAGCGTGTAGGCACATTGCACCAGAATATTGGCTATGTAAAGGGCTAGCACTGCAGCTGGGGTCTAACACAAGATTGTCACCCAGGGTTTAAGGGACTGCTGTGTAAATTAGAGATGACTTATCACCAGCTTTGTATTAAACAGGGCTGTGCAGCAGTAGGAACTGGTCTAGAGACAGAGGGAGGAGGGGAGTGAAACAGAGAGACAGCTGAGACATGGCCATCTTGCATAGCAGAGGCATTGATTTATCATTTTGCAGTATTATGCATGTAAGGAAGAAAGGAAGTTTTTATGTCACTCTAATACCAGGTTGATATATCAGCACAAGCCATTTTATGTGTGAGACAAAATGGGCGCAACTACAGTATGTGGAATTTGCTAAAGTTATAAATTAAAATACAGTATATTGTATTCAGCATTCTAAAGTGAAGGCATGATGAAAGCAGTCTCCCCTTGATCGCAATCAAATGAAGTGAGTCATAGACACAATGCAGGATCAGTCAGATAAACTTGGCTTGAGCACACAACTCAAAATCTGTAAAGATTCCTGCAGATGCCAAGGCCACTATCTCCATGGCTACCGGATATTGCAGCGTCAGGTCCAAATTCTTGGAGGCTTCCTTAGCCCTTTGGTTCTTCCCTAGATGATGGGGTTGTAGCAACAGAATCCTTGAGTCAACAGCAATACGGGAGAGTTTGCAGCAGCAGTTACCTTACTGTTATATCAGTTAGGCTCTAAGTAATATGCTGCTGACCTGTGACTAAGCTGCACAGGTCTGCATCTTTGTGAATAGTTGCTGCTTATGTATTTACAGTGTTACTCAGAATGGATCAACCTAATAGATCCAGTTTAATAAATTCAGTTAAGTTTGTGCAACCATCTTCTATATTTTAGATAGGGCTATGAGTGCGAGGCTCAGCTGATGTCCGAGAATTGTTTCCATAGCAGAAAAGCAGAATGAAAAATCAAAAGGTGATCTGGACAGAAGCTATACCTAATTTGCCATAAACTGTGTGTAAATCTTGCCATAGTTCCCCACACCGCTTAATTTATTCAATCTTTCAACTGCTGTTATTCTCTGCTCTTATTCTTGTGGAGCTTATCTACCCCTTTGTAACTGCATCACTCATTCTTGTTTCTAACAGAAATTAATATCACTATCACAACTTCACCTTCTAATGCCTTTCCTCATTCTGCATGATCTTCTATTATTCATATTCTAATCAAGCTACTTATTTCTGTTCTTTCCGCCTTCTTTAACCTCTTACTTTTTTCTCAATCTTTTCTTCTTCTCTTGTCACTCTCTCCTTCCTCAGGCTCACTTGAAAGGCAAGGGCAGCGTTGCTGTAACTGAGCCAGCACTTCCTGGTGTTGTTTGGGGGGGGGGGCGTGTCTATCCCTCAGTGAGGAAGAGAGGGAGGGAGAAGGGACTGCAGGATCTGTATGCCCAGTGCAGTCAAGACTCCCTCCCTCTCTTCCTCCTCCTCCTCCACAGCTGTTGCTACTGCCGCCCAGTGAGCACCACTTTCGTTGGGCAGCAGACAGACAATCCAGTGGCTGGCGAGTCAGTAGAGACACAGCCCAGCTCGTCTCAGCACAGCTCAGCACAGCCCAGCTCAGCCACTTCAAGAGGCAGGGGAGGGGAGACACTAGCGCACAGCCAACGCTGCAATGCACGCAAACACACACACATACACGTACACACATACACACACTCACACACAGAGAGACGCACACACACATAGACAAACACTCCTCCTCTCTCTCTCACTCCCCCCCTCTCACTCTGGTGCTCGGCTCTGCACAGCTCCTCTACTCATTCGCTGCTGATTCACTCGCTCACTCGCTTGCCTCTCTTCTGCCAGTCCCTCTGCCTTGCTGTGCTCTGCCTGCCTGCCTGAGAATGGTCCAGCCGGTGCCTGGGGGTCTGCTGTCGCGGCCTATCTGAACACACGCATAAACACACAGAGTCAATCGACACTCGGAAGCACACATACACAAACTGGAGAGCAATGTGAGAGGTAAGAGCTTGGTTCATAACCTTCCACCTTGTCTCATTGGTTCATCTAGATCTTTCCTCCTGTGTGTTGCTGCAGTCTTTACTTTCCAAAGTAGCGCCTGTGCAGTGGAGCAAAGGTAGAGATATGGAGATTGCTTGCTTTAGTGTCTGCTGTGTGTGTGTGCATCTTGTATGTGGGCCACAGGGTTAAAATCTGTTAAAATTTGTTACGGCTTGTTTTATAGAGGCAAAGGCACACACAGACACATTCTTGGTTCAAAGCAGCCAGTCACACAATAGCTACTTCCTGAGGGTAGCGCTAGTTAGCAAGAAAATTTGCTGGTGTGTATGGAGTGTGTTTGGAAGGCCGTGGTTGTTCCAGGAAACAGTGGAGAGGATCAATAGATCGCCCACTCAGCTTTCATTCCCTTCGTCTGACTCAACATTAGACATGTTGGGAATTATCCTCCTGGGCTTGGTTAACAAGGAGACTGGCAAAATTTCTACCGCTTTTGTCACCTTTGCTGCGTCAGACTGAAGGGGGAAGCATGGTTTGCATGTGAGTATGTGTGTTTTTTATGTGTGTATGTACTATGTAAGGCAAACTCCTGCCCCACTGCATGTAAATTATGTGTGACATGTGAAGCCGCTACTACCATATATGGTGAGCACAGTATTTCAGTACAGTAGAATCTTGCCAAGCATTCCGGGTCGCAGAAAGAGAGAGTGTGTGAGAGGGTGACTGTCTGTGGGAGTATGTGCCTGTATGTGAGAGACTAAGTCTGTGTTTGCATGCGTCTGAGAGAAGGGGAGTAACCATGAGAGAGGAAAAAAGTTAAAGAGAGAAGGAGAGAGGGGCATGAACGTTCGAGAGACAGGGAGAAGTAAACCTAGTAAATGGAATGGAGCGTTTTCACTTGTCGATGTTTCAACTGGAGTAAAAGTAAGTAGTTTGTTGCTTTACGAAAGCTTTGGGAAGTTATGTGTGACTGTCCTACAATTCTTTCTATTATGGAGTATAGCCTGTTTTTGTGGCATATACTAAATTAAACTAGCTGAACATGTTTTCATGGCGATATCTGGCTATTTGTCATACTTAAATATTTTTCCAAGTTTTTTACAAACAATCAATCCAAACATTTGCCCAAAAAGCAGCAGAACATACATCTTATGAACTACAGATGGCACAACAGCTAAAGAACCTTTAGAATTTAAACTCAGGCCTTTATTACCTTTGCTTGCTTTGTCCCTCTCCTCACCACCTCTGCCTTCCTCCCCCTGGCCTCACCGGGCTTCCTCTTGGTGGTGTGTCTGTGGTTGGAGCAATGATGAGGAATGTTGTTGTTGTGACTTAGATGGATTCAGTGTGGCTCAGACAGTAGCTCACACATGCAAGTATGTGCACATATGCAAGCATGCACAGCATAGACAGATGTGTGGGAGATTGCAATGCTGAAATTTTAAATCTCCCCGTTAGTCCTGCTGCAGATAGACTGTCAATTTCTATCTAACAGGAGCCATGCTGCTTTTGTCAATGTGAATATTGTACATAATAATATCAAAGATCACATTGCAGTCTCTCTGTATGGTTATATATAAATAAATGCTAAAAATTGCACTGCATCAATGTGCATTCCTTATGATCTAGGATCTGACTTACAGCCATAATATGTGTATGGCTGAAAGTGCATTGACAGGTTAAGCCTTCATTACATCAGGGCTTCTCTGTATGATTCTACTGTGTTATGACCACTTTTCAACCCAAAAAGCAACGATTTGAACTTAGAGCTTTAACAAAGTCCAAGCTAAGCTAAAATTAATTGACTTTACCAACTGTAGTAGACTTATTTATTGCACCAGTAAATTAATTTAATTCAGTCTTCAACATGCCATACTGCACATCTGTTTCTATTTCTATTAAGGGATCAGCAATAATTTTCATGCCTCTGACCTCTGACATTACAGTATAGAACATACAAAAATTACCCCGTTCATGTGTGTCTGAAAGTAATAACAGTCCTAAAAAGCAAGATTTGTGTTTATGGAGTCAGTAATGCATGTTGAATCATTTTATTGTTTTGTCCAGAGGTACATGTCAACATTAGGCCTGTCCTTGTTTTTTCTTCACCTCAGGTGTATCAGCTCACAACGCAGACATCTTAAAACTCTCCATCTATAAACTAGAGACAAGTAGTTTTCACATTTAATAACACAGCCCAAGTAGCCTTTTTCTAGCTGTCTAGCCACAGTCTAGCCCCTCTTTCTATCAAGTTGGGTGCTCTGCGTCTGTTTGCTTTAGTATATTACGAAGCAGGCCTCATGCAGGCCTTAACAGATAAGTAGCGTAGAAGATAAAACTGGTCTCTGGCTTTGTATGTTCACATGTAATATGCTGACAAACAAGCTATATATAGGTACTATGTAAACCTTGTGATACACACAGTTAAGGGACATAATGGCATTTGCTTGGGAACACAAAGATATGTATATAAAGAAATGATATATTCATTACACAAAATGGCTGATGTATTTATTTCTTTTTCTGTCCCACCATATAAATTTTCCGATATGTTTTTATTGTTGTTTTTGTATATCTACGGATTAATGTAAATAAAATAGGGGAATAGGAAATAAACAATTTCAACTGCAACCTGCTACAACACCTTAATTCCTGAATAGCTGAAACTTTTACCAAACACAATTCCTCCAAAACATATTAACTCATCTAATCCCACTAGTGTTGTAGGTTGAGATCTGGTGGCAGTTTAGAGATTGAGCTTGTTTTAATTTCTCTGCTTCTCCACTCATTAATTAAAAATGTTCTCAAATTTGTCACCTGTCAAAATAGAAAAAATTGCTTCTCAGCACATTGTCGCTGACAACATAAATTTGAGCCAATGAGCCACTCATTAAACCATAAGGCCAGCCATTATCCTCACTGTGCGCTGACTTCACCACATCTTTGCACATACACAGGCACAAAGATGCAGTGTTGGACACAGTCCGATATTCACCACAGTTTGAGAATACTTAGTGTCATGACACATAGTGGTTTGTATTTGTATAGGTTTGCATTTGTGTTTCGTGTCAGTTGTCAGTCTGTGTATGTGTGTGTGCATAGCTCTGTCCAAGTATGCTAAACAAGAGATCCTATTGTCTCCCAAGTTTGCTCTCAGAGGAATCAATAGGCTTTGTTTCTCATGTGTCCCTTGCCTAAGACTCTTTCAGAGCCCCATTACTCAATCTGATGACAACTAAGTCAGTAAAGCTTATAGTTGAGAGGAGTTGATGACTTGAGGATGACACGAGGGAGGATAATAACAATACTAACGACTACCATCTCTCTTTTTTTTTGGAAGGGTGGCTGTTCATCAATAATCTTCATTATCAGCATTATTTTTTACTATTAATGCATTTTACTCATTGCAATGTAATTTTATACAGAACATGTGCAATTGCTTATGAAAATGAAAAGTGGTCTGGAAGAACTATGATGTTTAGGGTAACAGCCAAAGTCTCTGTATGTGGGTTTTATATACAAAAACATTGTACGTGAACTAGTGCTTGTGTCTGTGCCAGAGGGTCATTGAGGGCAACATTGACATGCTACAATCAGAGCACATGGAGCGGCAACAGTGAGACCTGAAGTGTTGCATTTCCTCCAGCGTCCTCTAATGTGATGACCTGTCCTCAGTCACCCTGACTATGCTTATGTCAGTATAATGAAACTATGCCTCTTACTGAACAGCAGCAAACCAGAGTAGCATTTATATAATATATAGAAGAAGAGAGTTGATATAGCATTAGATCATTTGCGGGAAGACCTACAATAACTTTCAACCACACCCTCTTCCTTGTTGTCTCATGCTGTTGGTTACAATCAAAACTTAAAGACCAGCCCAGGTCAATAGGTTGCTTTATTCGCACTAACTTTTTCAATCAGTTGAGACATGCCTTCATGAAAAAAGATCTCTCTGTGTCCTGTGTCTTGGTGCACCATCCATCACTGTCCATCAAGCAAATCACTGGCAGATTATATGCATAATTTGCACTTTAGTGGAAGTGAAGGGTGAATTTCAACAGCGTTGAGAACAGATTTGTTGTTGACTCATTACCAAGAGAAAAGAAAAGACGATGCAGGCTTGTTTTTCATGCTAGAAACTGTCTGTGTCATTCAGGCATATGTGGGTGTCACATGACCAAGAGCTGATGGTGATATTGTAGAGAGACTTCCCCTTTTTTTGCAACGATGAAGTGGTTCTACCACGTGTCCACAAAGGGTGATAGGAGCCACATGGATTCTCTTGCTGGCTCTGTCATCTTTCTTTGCTCAAGTGTGGTTGACCTTGCCCCAGCATGCAAGACCTTGAAATCCGAGGGAGTGCTGATGAGGATGCTGGAATAGAACACAAACCGGACAGTGACATTGAGGGCACAACAACACAAGGATAGATAGTGTGGAGGAGATGGAAAGAACAGCAAAACTCAAGAAGTCAAGGATCCACTGGTTAAAAGAAAATGAAGTCTGTGGTTATGGGAGAGAGGTAGATTATATTAAACAGTCATCTATTTAAAATGGAAGCCTTGGAGACAGAACACTCATAGTTAGAGTGGAATTAGATACAGGGAGTGGCATACTGACAGGAAAGACCATCTTGATGAAGAAATCAATAGGAGAAGGATGGCTATGTCCAAACATGATGGATCATGATGAGACTTCATTATTGCTCTTGCACTGTCTTACACTGAACCACATTGCTCTCTCACAGATGTCTGCTCCTCTGTCTCTATGAGAAACCATAGAAACAGCAGCTGCAGAGAATGTTAGGGTTGCCATCTTTTCATATTTCAAGTCATCACCTTTTGTCATTTGACTGAAGACGGCCCCTGGTGCCCTCAAATTACAAAAACATATACACATATGTATAAAAAATTGCTGTTTCTATTCTCCATCATTAGTTCACTGCCAGCTTAGTTCAGTTTATGTCGACCCCTGGTCTGATGAGTTCATAGTTGGTTGTTCCTGATCAAAAAGCCGCGCATTGCCTTATTTCAAAGCAAGCTGTAGCAATAAAATATATGCAACATCAACATAAGATATTTAAAACAGTGGTCCTAGACTAGGCTGAGTTGACATTTTCACAGCAATGAAGGCGAAATGTTGAATGTGTAAGTTCATGGGAAAATAAGCAATGCCTAAGTAATGAAAACAAAAAAACTGGGTATGGTGGACTGGTTTCATTCCAAAACAAGACATTCAGTCCAGCAACTAGCAAAATTGTATTTTGGCATGGAAGAGCTACTAAACTGACAAATAAATGTTACTGTATCTCATTTCTAAAAAGTACTGCCCTTTTAAAATACTGAGTAGAGAGGTGATGTCTTTTATGTCAGGATTTTGTTTTTGTATTGAAAAGTTCATCTATTTTAGTCCCCCTGTCTAATGCACATGATCCAGACATCATCGTTTGTGTTTTTGTTTTTGTGTGTACAGCAGTTTTACCATTTCTGTTATGATTAGGCTAGCAATTCAAAGGTCATTTGTAGCAGCGGTGCTATTTTTGCTGTTGTATGGGTCACTCAAGGTGAAACTAAGCCATTTCCTTCTTCACTCTCTCTCTTTCTCTCTCTGTAACATATATCCATGTTGCTGGGTCATCATGACCTCGACTGCACTGCTGCAGGGCTCTGATGTAGTGTGTTGCAGTGTTGCAGTGCTGTAAAGTTAGCAGCATTTCCTAGGATTGCTGAAGGTGCACATGCTGTTCTGGGAAAAGTGATTTCTCTACATAGGGTGTGGTGAGTTACCCTGCCTGTGCGATAAGAGGAGAGTGGGCCCCCGGGAGCCCAAACATTGAAATTTTTGCAGAAAACCCTGTACAATGGATTCACCAAAAATAGGAACCACTGGCAGCATTTCAAAATTCAGAATTAAAAAACAACCCATGATCTCCTCTGCATGTAATAAATTATGAAAGTGAAACAATTAACATAATTTTATCTTAGTAGACAGGTTCGCATCTGTGTCGGGGCAGCATGGACTTTCATCACAGGTTGTTTGTCTCACAGAAATGTGTAATCTGTTTGTTACTGCTGACATAGTTAGAGAAGCCCAGGGTAGAGTTATTCGCTCAGTCTGTCTTTTTCTTTCCCTCTTTTTCGGTAGCAGGCAGGTCAGCTTCCTCTTTGCTCCTCCCCCTGCACTCACCTGGCGTTTAGCCCGGAATGCTCTGCTAACTCTCATTGGTCCTCACTCTCACACCTCTTTGCAACAAGGGAAATGACTAACTTCTCCCTCATGCCATGCCGCGACTTCCCCCTTCCTTTCACTTGCTTTCTTTCTTTCACCTCTAAACACATTTTCAATGGCCGGCTTTGCTGTATTTGAATGTAAGTGATACAGGATTTGATCAGATTTTCCTACATTGACCCAAAGAGGTGGAAGGTTGTGAATGGCTGCTTTGTGCATTTCTCTGTGTGAGAGAGTGTGTTTGTGTGGCATGGCGTGATGAGTGTGTGTGCACACCATGTGTGTTTAGAGCGCAGGGCGGGTGAAAGTATTATTTGTTTTAGCTGACAGCACTGAATTTCTGACATTTTTACATATTCTTCATTCCCACAGCTGCAAAGCCTTGTAATTTTATTACAAAAAAAAACCAAACATGATTTTGTAAAGAAACTTCTGTCAAAAATAAATGGAGAAAACGAAGGTAAAATGTATCGTCAGACTAATCAATTCTTCTCTTTCCCTCCTTTCTCCCTCCAGAGGAAGTGCCTTCCCTGATGTCTGCTGCAGCTTTGACCTGCTTCTACAGCTGAAGCTCCACCTTCCCTCCCCCTGCCTTGCTCGCTTGCTGCCACAGTAACACAAGTACAAGGACAGCAACCACACCCTCCTTGCAGCCTACGCTTGGGACCCCTCGTCTATTCACCATCATCATCATCCACTCGTCACACCGGGGCTCCAGCCTCAGCTCTCCTCACCAGAGAACCCTGCTGCCCGCTGCTCTCCACTAGCTGACCAGCCTTACCACAGTAGAGCCAACACACCACCAGGCCCACGCAGCATCTCACCCACCTTGCCTTTAACCTTCGCCTTCACTTGGTCCTCAGTGTCCTTAACCTTCGTATAGCAGGCTACACCAAGACTATCACCTTCGTTGCCTGCTTCACTGCTCCTAATCAGAGGGCTCTCAGTTTGGCCTGTCCATCTGTTTGCCAGCTTGGCTTACGAAGGCTGAGACTATTCAGTGAGCAATAAACAGTATAAGGGAAAATTCAAGCCAAGAGTGACAACTTGATTGCTAGGCCACTTCGTCATCCGGATGTAATTACTTTGTTAGTCAGTGATTGTTGGATCAGGGAAATGATCCAATAACATCCCCAGCGAAAAGCCTTGCTGTAATATCACTTCATTTTGGACAAGGAGCCATCTCAATCAGTAGGAGCTTCTCTTTTTGAATGTTTCATTTCAGCTTCATGCTCAAGTATCACAGACTCTAACCACGCCAACAAATAAACAAAACAAGAACTTAAAGTCGTGGATTACAACACTAGAGGTACTATATCCATACTTAAACAGATCTCGGCTTGGAATACATTTTGCTAGCGGGTTGTCATGGCAATGAACATAGCACATATCCGTGACACAAAGTGGCTGACTCTGGAGGTATGTAGGGAGTATCAGAGGGGCACCTGCTCACGCTCTGACCAGGAGTGCAAGTTCGCTCATCCGGCTAAAAGCTGTCAGGTGGACAACGGACGGGTCATTGCTTGCTTCGACTCACTCAAGGTAAGAGGGGGGAGGAGGTGACCAGGAGTCTGGTTGTTACAGTACAGATAGAGACATAGAGCACAGTGACCGACAGGTTTAATATGAAGTTACAAACTGGTAATAGCAATATCCTAGAGTTAACACTGAATGCTAAAGTGTACCATCTGCCCAGGACATGTGCTCTCCTTGGTCCCACATTTTTCCGGTCAGCTGACAGAAACATGTGATCAAGGGCACAGAAAGGAGGGGGTTTGGCTTTTTAGATTCAGGAAGCAGAAGTCAGACATTTCTGTAGCAGCACTGTGGAATTTTTGAGGTCAGACTAAAGACTTTTGGCTGGTGTTAGCTGCACTTATTTCAAACGGTAGTCACTTAGGAGTCAGTCGTATTTCCGACTGATTACACTGTACATTAACACAGTTGTGTGAATTTACAACATCAGCACAGACCCTGTGGATGTGATACATACTGCTGTGTGCCATTTCTTAAAGAAGAAAACAGATAAATAGTCTGTCACATGTACAGAAGCATGGATGCCCAGAGCACAACATGTCTCAACAGTTAGAAAGGAACAAGGCAATAGCGTCATCCTGAAGCTCTCACTCACACAAACCACTTCCTGTGCAGAGGCCTAGGGGCAGTTAGAGGGGGTTTCTGTGTGTCTGTATATGCGTGTGTCTTTTAGAGAAAAGTTGGGGGCAGAAGTGGGGCACCATATGCAGTAATTTTCCATTTGTAGACACAAACACTTTTTGATTTTCTCTTTCTTTTTCACTCTTAGAGACAGTCTGTCTTTTTATCAGAGGTTAGGATCTCTAGAGATGGGTGGACCGCAACCCGAAGATACAGTTGTTGTTTTTTGTTTGTTTGTTTGTTTGTTTGTTTTTTATTTATTCTAATTTTTTTGTTTGTTTGTTTGTTTGTTTGTTTTTTCTGTTTGTATTCAGCCCTTGTTGACACTGGTGACTCGTGGTCATTGGCTGTGTGTGAGTAGGGCAGGGTTATGATGAGGACAGAGAGTGTGAGTTGACTCAGAGAACAGTGTTTATAACCAGATGTGGACAGGGGAACATTGTCGGGCCCATGCTGAACTCTTCCAAAGTTTCCTCATAATGTGCAAACGCCTTTTAGTGTTTGTCTGTCTGTGTGTGTGTGAGAAAGAGTGTTTATGTATTTGTGCATGTCTGTGTGAGTGTCAAAACTACAAGCTGAATGAAATAATAATTCTTCAACTCACTTTTGTAGTTTTGGGTGTCATTCCTATTAATGCCACCATCTCATCCATCTCACAATCTCATTTTAGTTGCCTAGTAAGCCAACTAAGAACAACTCAAAGTGACGCCCAAGGTAATGCTGGCTTTAAACAAACCTTGTTTAATATGTAATTGTGTTGCATCACACCTAAATATTATGTATCACACACAATTTCCCAATGCAAAGTGTGATTATAGAAGAACACAACAGATGTAGATAATGTGGCAAGATTTTGGGGTCGTTTTACAACTTGTGATCTGAACCGATCTGTTACCAGATATCATACATTTAAATTTGTGTTTAAAAAAAAACAAAAAACTGAAACGTCTTGACTATCTCCATCTCACAGGCCCTGTGGTTCAAGACAGTGACCATGTTCCCAGACAAAGCAGAAGCACTTTTATCAGTAGGCGGAAGGATCTTGACATGTGAACATATGTTTAAATTGTCATTCGCACTGAGGTTGAGATCAGCCACTGAAAAGAAGTAGCTGGCAGATATATGGAACTATTTGAAGCAAGCCAAGGGCCTAATTTAGTAGTTTGGACTCATTTTCCACTAGGACTTTTGTATTAATCGAGATGTGTGATACTTTTTTTAACCAATTGCCCCATTTTTCCACTGGTAATGAAAAACAGAGCAGGTCTCCAAAACCCACAGTGGAAAAAACAGCAGGAGAGAGAACAAGGGAAGGAAAAGGAGAAAATTTTAAATGAATTGCTTCTTTTTGCATGCGTACAACAAAGTTGACCTAAACATCAGATATACAGTCAGATACCTTCATCACAATGGTGCAGTTCTCCCATTTTCAAAACTCTCAAACATGTTTCCTGATAAGAAAAATCACTTGTTCTACTTCACATTTACAGGTTGAGTGGTAAAAATAGGACAAATTCTCAATTAGTTTAAAAAATGAAACCACACCGCGCTCCATGACTAGTCTTGCACCCCATGTGCCGACCCGCCACCCTCACACAAGCACACATATATATTAATGAACCCCTTTGGACACATGCACACAGTCTCTGTCCATGAGAGAGGATCGACCTTCTTTTCGAGAAGTATAAAATTAGAACAGGTCTCACATGATCACCAGTGCATAGCTGAGCAGGTCACATCCAAACCCTGTCATTTCCCCACCAGCCACTCTCTGTCCTTTTACATGCCATACACAGACAAATCATGCACACAAAAAACATGTGCTCTGTACTAAACCGAGCTTGTAGAGTGCATGTTGAGGGAACTGGAGCATGGAATATATTTGTACCAGAAACAGCAGGGAAGACATTGATGGCACTAATCAGATGTGGATGATATAAGCCTCAAGCTAAATAATCAGTCTAAACCTAAAATTTTAATGTAGGCCACCAAATTAAAAGTTGCGTTGTGTTTGTGCATGTGCATTATACATGCATGTGTGGCAGCTCAGTGGACTTGGACTTGGCTTTAACCTCAGAGTACAGCCTTTCTGTTGCTTGTGTATCTGCTTGGTGCAGTACAGACAGCTCAGCTATGTTAAAGATGGGTAAATATTTGAAGAAGGATAATGGCTGCTTGGGCTCCCTGATTTAAAGTTAGCTTTGTAACTTTGTCTATTGATGATTAACTACTCAACAGACAGGTCAAGAACAGTACACTGATTCCAAACCTGTCTAAACGGCTCTAATTTAAAGACTTGTAGTAAAAAATCAACATAATAACCGATAAGGGCAGTGGAAAGGTGTGTTGGACAATGTGATCTCTTAAACTGTCAAAAATATGAATGGGGTGATATGGTGAGGAAGCAACATACTTTAATGTTTGGCAGTTGTAATCACATGTATTCTCTACAGTATATCTTTCAGTAAAGCATTCCTAATCAGATTGGAGTTTAATGGGCAGCTCAGGTTGCAGTGGCCAGTGAGCTAATGCATGCCTCATTAGTTTATACCAGAAAGAGCCTGGGATAATACAGCTCACTTTTTACAGTAAATAACGAGTAAGAGCTACCCCACAGAGAAAAGCAGCCACCCTATTTCATGTACCTTACTATCCTACATGTAATTTGAAGCAAGCCTATTCTCGTCCACTTCTCTTCTTTTCCTCCGTAGGCTGTTTTTATTCTCCTCCCAACTTGGTAGCTCCTTTTGCTTGATTTCCCACTCAGTCTGGTTTTTTCTTCATTTACTTCAGACCACACCCATCCCTAGCCACGATTGTTCACATTACACCCTGGTGCACACACACACACACACACACACATAAACTCATATGATGTGAGTTGTGGTTTTAGGAGCTGGACTGATATCACTCTTGACCTTATTTGAACCCACTAGCAGAGGCAGGTCCTTGTTTATGTCTCAACACTCCTGCCTATGTTGTTAAAAAAAGGTGGGGGAGTGGTAATTGTCTCGTGTGAAAATATAATAGACTTAACATACACACACAGTAACACACAACATAGACTTTGTACTTGTCCACCTGCAATCCTGACGTGTTGGAATTCTCAGAAAAAGAGCCCGAGAGTCTGAGCGCGTGCACGTGTTTGTGTGTTATATCTGTACTCGCGATGCTGTTGCAGTGCGTTTCTTTGTGTTACTTCTGAGCCAAGATTACATTCCTGCAGAGCAGAGGGCGGGTAACTACCTCATATTTATCTCTCTCCCTCTATGTGACGATCTGTCTTTCTTCTCATTCTGCTGACCATATTTTCACAGCATGTTTATATTCACTGGTTAGATGGAACAGACAGGTTAAACACACATGCATAGCCAACACACACACTTGTGTGGCGGTTGGCCAGACAGACGTGTGGGGTAAATATTAGCCACGTTGCTAGTCGACAGTTTTGGTTTTTTTTTTTTTATGATTTCAAACAAATTGTCCAGCCAATCTCCGGTCAGTACAATCAACATGTTGTGCACTGTCTGTGTGTAAATGTGGTTTTGAGTTCAGGGGGCTAATGTGTATTTGACACTGGTTTCACACACTACACACTGCACGATTTTCATTTTTCTTTTCTTTGGACAGTTATGAACTACTGAAAACTGGAGCAAATACCCCAGTTTATAGTTTGTTTCAAAATACTCATGCTATGTTGACACAATATACATTTTGTTGTACTGTTTCATGTACTTTTTTCTAGATGCAAGACATGTGCACATGATTATTTTTACAGTAGTTGAGATCTAAATCATCTAATAGATCAAACTCCATCCTCCTTCAATAATTATAGAGGGTTAGGGTCACAATTCAAATGTATTTATTTTCATATTACTTGCATTATTGGCTTCATGACAAAAAATTATAGCCCAAAGAATAAAATTGAGAAGACAAGGAAGTATGTAACCTGTTCAGAGTATTATAATGTCAAAATAAAAAAAAATTGTTTTCAGTTTCAGTTTTGTTTAATTTAATCTGTCATCAGAAAGGTTTGTTTTCAGCAGCACTGTGCTAATCTTTTGTCATGGTGCTGTAGATATGGTATTATCCTGACAGACGCTGTTTCATGGATCCATGTGGGCTTCTGTCCTCTGCAGCTGACACATTGAAACTCCAACCTAATTGGATTTTTTAATAGGATATCTGTGGGTGCACCCACAATGAAGATTTCTCTCCTTTAAATTTCCGAGGGATTGATTCAGTCATCCGTAAAATACAGCTTTTATGAGAAAGGAGCCAAGTCACATTGTGCAACTTTTATTTTAGTTACGAGGGTCTTTTACAGCTATGTTTCCTGGTGTTGAGGGGTTCATTCTTACATCTTTCTCCCATTCAGGCCAAGGGATCTCTGTTTAGACCAGACTAATCCTGTTCTACAAATACACAACTTGCACACATTTACGGAAACATACACAGGGTCATTCTTTGGTCTCCCCTTTTCGTGGTGTGTACATCCTTGTCAAATCAGGGCGGCTGTGCAGTTTGCCTTTGAGAATATATGACGGAAGATCAGCGAAAACAGCCCGTCTTTTCTTCTCAGTGTCAGCCGTCCCTATCCCTCCAACACACTGGGCCCCTTTATAACACTACTGATACAATGAATACTTCTCTAGCCCATCACCTCTGTTTTTCTCTCTCCCTTTAACATACAGAAATACCATGAAACTTCACATAGCCTGAGGATGAATTTACTTCACCAGTTAACAAACATTGACAGATCACAGCCAATATTTTGAAATCTATAGCTGCAATATTACAAAATCTAACACACAAGCATCATAAATCTGTATGCCATCAAATAACCTGCAGTATGTTTCTTTGTTTGTGTTTAGATTTATGTGCATGGGTTTATTAGATACCTTAACTTCCAAGGAACTATTAGAGATACTGATGCTTCTTTTGAAGGTCTATAAACTTTCCTGCTAAGTTACACTTTGTAGACATGAGCATTTTTGTCACAGCACTGGCGGTTGGAACTTTTTTTCAAATTTAGGTCAATTTCAGATAAGTCAAACTGACATGTCACTGTCAAACTGCTCCAACACTACAAATAGAAACTACAACTACAAATAATATACAAAAATAATAAGATTGAATTCATGGACATTTAAAAGATTATATTGAAAAGCTTTTCCAAATTATCTCTATCCATCTCTGACTCTAATTAACTTTTGGTTTGCCCTTCTTATCAGCTTTCTTATTACCCCTCATATACCAACAGTCACATACCAGTTGTCTGTCAGCTCACCCATTATCATCTCATTAGGCAGGTGAGAGAGGAGCTTGAGGGCACAGCTGCTCACTTTAAGTCAATTCTATCAACACCTTTTTACACTGCTCCTCCCCCTTGCCAGCTGTTAGGTCCATCAGTCAAGTTCATCCTGCCCTTTATCTATCTGTTCATGTCAAATTGCCACAAAAGGTATGTGCCAGGGGCTGCATGGGCATATGCCTGCTGGTAGCGGTGGTGAAAGGCATGAGAATGTGCCTTTCACCACAAGGAAAAAAACATAGTTGTGGTAGCTGTTCATCTGTTTTTCTCTTGTCCCTTTTTTCTTAAGTACATTCCGTCTCAGAATCACAGTGTCTGGGCCTGTCAAATTCATGGCATTGGTCTTAATCACTTTCTCTGATTCATTATTTCTGGTTCATCTCCAAAGCCATGGTAAAACATTATGAAACCCCAAGTGTTTCTATTTTATCAAGTTTTGTTGTATGGTATAAAGATAGCAATGTGAAAGTCTATATAAACACAACATCAGCATCTTCGCAAATTACCCTGTTTCCATTTTGTCTTATCAGGATCCATCTTGTCCTTCTTGTTTGACCTGCAACTGTGGCACCACCTGAGGGACATTTAGTGTTATTGGTTTTGTGAGACAGACACAGACCACTTTAGTGTCTGTTTTCACTGCCTACTGTACATCCACTGCATTGTCTTTTGCTCATACTGGCACCAGATAAATAATGTCAATTTAGTTTCCAGAATTAGTGGCCCAATTGCTTTTTTAATTCTTTTATACACTATGGCCAGTTAAAAGTTTTGGATTTTTGAATGTTGGTAGTTTTGAAAGGAACATGAAGGAAAATCATTATTAAACAGCAGTGAGATAGAATCCCGAATCCTGGGTAAAAACATCTGCAGCACTACTTGTGCTGCTGTGAAATCCAAGGGAGATAATCACAGGCAGGAAAGGATTAGGACAGTTGACAGTGGGATTAGAGTTGCAGATAGGATTACAGTGTGTTAGATCAGATTAGCATAATACGTGCCAGATTAAATCTGTTAGGGCTGGATACTGGATTATTCATTTTCCTGGTGGTTCTTATTTGGCCAGTGATAGAAGAGAC
Organism: Echeneis naucrates; assembly: GCF_900963305.1. Taxonomy (NCBI): domain Eukaryota; kingdom Metazoa; phylum Chordata; class Actinopteri; order Carangiformes; family Echeneidae; genus Echeneis; species Echeneis naucrates. The sequence continues at coordinate 10,657,891 of NC_042527.1, read as the reverse complement.
TTTTTCCTCAGTGCTTCTATAATATAGGTGTCACAGACACAGAAGAGAAGTGAGCCCTTTTTGAAGGGAGTGGGGAGAGTTAGAGAGGGAGAGCAGAATCACGGGTTCAAAGAAAGGTAAACAAAGAGAAAAGGAAAAGTGACGCTCTTGTAAATTGTTTTCAGCTCCTGATTTGTTGCGGTGTATTGCAAAGCTGCCACTGTGAGATATTTGAAACGAGGATGGAGTTGCATAAGAAAGGATAAAAGCAAAAAAATCTTCTCATCAGTCAATGTTTTTCCTCCGATGTGCCTTTGTTACCTCTACTTTACATCTGCTCCCCTATTTCTTCTCTGTCTGACAGAGTGCTTTTGATTTTTTTGATTATTATTCAGCGCTGTCTAAGGATCATTGAGAGGTGATAAATATCATTAATAAATTGCTATCATTATCTTGGGGAATGTAAATTGGCTATTGATGCAGATTGCTCTTTAGAAGGAAATGTTCATACCTAAACTGTAAACATTATCATCACATGTTAAAAAATGGCAGCCTTGGAATCCCAGTCTGTGAAGCCAGCAGACACAGAGCACACCTCAGTCATTTCAGAAACAACAGTGTTGTTATTGACGCATCACTGCTGCGGGGACCTTGTGATTTCTGTGCAATGACTCTTCTTTCTTTCTCCCACTGGGAAATTGGAGCTCACCCATGATTAAATGAATGTTCCCAGGCTGCCTCACGTACTCAACCCGCAAGTGCAGCATGGCTTTCATAAAGTGATGTTGCTCAGATCAATACTGGTGTGATTTTTCTGTTATTACTGATAATGAAAAGTGCTGAACTAACCTTGTTAATGTTCAAAGAAAGAGTCAGCAGTGCACTGAGGAGAGAGTGAAGAGAAAAAATTGGAAAAGTTACATGAGAGTGCATTTGTGGAGAAAGTGATCTTGGGAGGTAGCAAAATAGGACAGGGGTACTTGTCAGGAAAGAAAGAGAGGTCTAAGTTTGGATGCAGGGCTTGTGTGTACGTGACATATGACCTGAGGCATTTCTGAGGGCCAACACCCTCTCAAGTGTGAATAACTCAGTGCTGTGTGTACCTGTCTTTTTGTGTCTATATAAACAGTCAGTTAGTTATCTGTGTTAAAATATTCATCTGAATAGAATTTGAGAATACTACCAATGCCAAGTTGTGCATATATAATATAATGGAATATATTATATAATTGATATATTCCATTAAATTATTTTATCTCCAAAATCCCCCTCAAACTTTCCATCCACACAAACAGGTATTTATGATTGAGGCTTATCACTCACTATGTTGTCCATGCTGTAGCTCTACTGTAGCTTATAATCCTTTTCACAGCACCGTTGTTTGTTGAGCAATGTGTCGCTGGGGGCATATTGTAACTATTATCATAGATTAACACGCCTTCCCTCCTCCATATCTCCATAAGCCCGACTTGTCACATCAACTCCCTGACCACTAAGCGGCACAACATAGATCACTGTGTACTTCAGGTCCCAGCAGGGAGATAAAGACACACTCCTAAGGGTGCATGTGTTCACAGTCTGATATACAAATACAAGCTCCAGCAAAGAAATAACCCTGCATCACATAAGACTACGTAGAGCTCAGATTTCTTCTTCACCCTCAAGAAATACTTTTCTGCTAATTTAAAGCTGTGATTAATGGCCAAAAAACAAAACAAACACAAATGCACCAAACACAAGATCATACCAATATTCTTATTTTCTTTGTAGGTACAATATGTTGCCAGAAATTTGGATACTACTTTACTGACTGACAGAAAATTCCAGTTTTCATGAGATGTAAACTAATCTGCACACGGTCAGTTGAAATGTTTTATATTTCATGCGATATTAGAGTGCAGAGTAGACAAAGAGACCAACCACTGGGCCTGGTCCTTTGAGTCTCCGCCACTTGCCAGCAGAACAAAGCTTCTTTCACACACTATGTGTGAGGAAATAGTGCTTTCATCTCTGTGTATGTTTAGACAGAAGTCACTGGAACGCAGGCCAGAGAGCAGTGCCGCTTCATACCAGAACCCCACACGGCATCTCACACCACAACACAGGATTTGGTTAAAGATTAATTATGAATTGTGAGTCAGCACTTTGAAAAATGTACATTATGAAAGTTATAATAAATTTGAGATTTTAACAAGATTGGAAATGGGGAAGAATATATACATAAATATATTTCTTGAACACAAAAATTTTATGTACTTTAGCGCTCTCCTTTTATCCTTGTGAATTACACAATTTCACCTTTTTGGGCCTTATATGAATTATTGAAATAAATCTGTTACCTCACAACTCATCCAATGTGTGGTCTATAGTCCGTAGTCTGTCTCAGGCAGGTATTATGCAGCTATATGTTCATGTGTGTAAGATATAGGGTGTCAAAAAACATGATGGTACCTTAGGCAAAAACAAGGTAATAGCCCCATGAAGTCCTCACTTTTGCTTGTTCCTGTTCTTCCATGCCACACCCCTCCAACCCCCATAAGGTAAATGCAGAGTAGGAAGTGGAGGAAAACAGCAAGTAAATTGCCCCAAATATGTACTGCATAAAACTGGTGGCTGTAATTTCGCTTTAACACCGAGAGCAACCGGTTATAGCAACGGTTAATTTCAAATTATTGATGTAATTTGGCCTGAAGCGTCTTGGTGCTGTGTAGACCAACAAGAGTGATAACAAGTCAAAACAGTTGGGAACTCCCAGTTACTTAGATACATTTTACTGTTTACCTTAGATAGGAGGTAGAAAAGTTAGTTAATTTTCCAACTTACCCGGCCTTTGGCACATGCACACTACTTCATCTTGCTGAATGCTTCACCTCTTCTCCTGCAAAGGATGGGATGCAGTCCCACCCAGCATTCTTTTCACATTGGTTCATTGTTTATCTAAATCCCAAAGTCACAAAAGCAGGGTGTGTATGTTTTGTGTACCAGTCAGGAGAGAGAAAGAGCATTTGGGGTGGGACATGTTATTACAACTTATCATCAATCAGAGTACACAGTAGGCAGTGGGATTATTGTTCCCAGTTTGGCAAGACTAATCTCATTAGAAGAAACACCACAGACATCCACTATAAGGTACAGAAAGTTCAGTTGAGCAGCAGTGTATTTAGAAAGGTATAATACTGCAATTGACGTAGCAATATAGTTAAAACATACTGTACTTGTTGATAATTCAGTTTAATCATTAATGGCATAATAATAACAACTGTCCATCATTCAATCAGTTCTCTTATTCAAAGTGAACATTTTTAACAAAATTAGACCTGTAACAATATTATAAGATATTATAAGGCACATTATAAGACCTTATCTCCACTTACAGAGTAGTGAAAACAAGCTATCGGTTATTTATTTTTCCATTTTACAAGATATTTCTGTGTAACATGCATTTTCTTAGAGGTGTTATAATCTTTTTGGAACTGTCGCCCTCAATAAAATAATGCTCTTACTGTAAGGAGAAAAGTAGCTGCTTGACATACTGATATCTGCCATGCCAAATGAAGCAAATATGTTACTGCTTCCCCCTCATTGACCTGCACTGACTGAGGAATCAGCTAATGACGTGGATGAATCATTGATTGACCACATAATTTTGTGGCACAAGCATTGAGCAGTGACAAATAATTTTATTCACTTTTCACATTCTCATCAGGTATTTTCTCAGTGATTTGAGGCTGTCTCTATACTGCATCTGATTCTTCCTGATATGGACTGCGTCAGTGTATCAGGATAATATAATTCCACGTTTCTGCTCCCTTGGTGGAGAGAAAGGAGCCGATTGGCAATTAGAAATGCCATCAATGGTATCCTTTTCATTAATCTGGAGAATCAATTTTATCATGATGGTTTTGTTAGTTGAACAGAATAGATAAAAAAAAGGCCAAGACACAGGACAGAGAGCATTCGTGTTTGGTTGCTCTGTGCTCATGGAGTATTTGTGGCTGAAGACCTGTAGTATTTTCTGTGATGAGCTCCTGTATCTGCCATGATCAGGAGGATTCCAGCAAGCAAAGCACAGTCAGAGTGACTGGCTGCTCTGTTGCCGTGGACACCATCGCTAGCTGCTGCTCAAGGTTGCCCATGTCACAATAAAAGACACAAACATGATGTGAAGGGAAGCGTCTCACACCATTTTCTCTGTCTCTTCCTTACATGCGAGGACACACTCTGATTATTTCTTCTGCAACTTCAACTGACAGAGTTCAGCTCTGACTTTAGAGTCACTATGACTCTCTCTCTTTCTCTTCTAATCACGCAACCTGGCGTTTCCTCTTCTGAAACCTGACTTTTTCATTCAAAATGGCTGTCAGTGACTTTTTCTTTCCGTGGAAAGAAATATTATTAGGGATTGTTAAGTCAAAACCACATGTTTCTTTCTCAGACATTGCCCTCCCACATTAACACACACATATTCCCTACAGTCAACAGTGAGGGGTCATCTGGGGTGAATCAATGCCATTGTCACTCTCTGGATGAGTGCTATTAGAGCCCACTTTGAGCTCCTCTCATCTCACTCACATGCATGCCATGCTCACCCACGCACACAACCTGATCAGCGTTGCACATTAACCAGACAACTTTGCACAGAAACTTATCATTTGATTGAATTTTGTTTTAACCAGTTAAGTCTAACTACATTTCTTTTTTAAATGTATCCAAGCTAAGCCAGGTTATACAAACATCCATTAATACCTTTATGTTTATGGGTGCATTTAATTTGGTGTCAGAAGGAGAATAACGTGTTTGGCTTTTAAAAAAAAAACCCTGCAGTGTCTCCCTTGCCATTTAAGTGTCCTCCTCCTAGCTCCTTATCGCCCCCTCCTTCCCTCGCACCTGTCTGGTGCTCCAGTGTCAGTGAGGGAGATGAGAGAGGGAATGAAGTCATGACAGAGTATAGAGCTAATTCCCAGGGGGGATAGCTCTGTCAGCGAGGGAAAGCAAAGGCTGCCACAGTCAGCTCAGCTGTGCCACAAGGCTGAAAGTAAATACACGCCTTTCCTGAACTGTGGACGAGTTTGTGTGCGGATTAGTCTTATGTTTGCGTGTTGTGTATCTGCCACCTGTTAATGCGAATACGACCCCGGTGTATGTGTATTAATGAGTATACATTCTTTCTTGTGTGAAAATGCGTGTGTGTGTGTGTGTGTGTGCGTGCTCATGTTTGTGCGCACGTCAGATGATTTCCTAGACTCCTCCTCTCCAGACTGAAGGTATAATTGGATACTCACAGCAGGCAGCAAAAAGGGATCCCTGTCTTAGATAATTATTTGAGGGCTTTGAAGTGTGACCTCTGGATGACTGCTGATAGAATATATACAGATCATCTGAGTAGACAGTATTTATAGTGTCAGTAAGACATGTAGCTAAACTGGATGTCTGGCTAGAAACACCACTCTCAAACAGTCAGTAATGACCTCCTGAAGAAGGCACACAAACATGCATACATGTGCATGTCTTGTTGGGAGTGACAGAACACAAGCGGTTAACATTTAGTGCTGCGCTGAACCTAGACAATTTGAGTGTCTTACAGCCAATTATAAACAAGGAACCATTGTGCATATATTCACCCACATGTTCCTATTCCGACATTTCCAAACTGGTTGAAATAAAATTGTTAACATCTGAAAGTAGAATTGTGTCCAAGACACTTCAACAAATATTATTTTTCTTTTAAAATATGTTGGGCCATAAATAGTTTGCATTCCACATGTCCTCCGCTTCACCTCCTTCAGGGCCGTTGTTCCAGGGAGAACTGCAAGTATCTGCACCCTCCGCCACACCTAAAGACCCAGCTGGAGATCAATGGCAGGAACAACTTGATCCAGCAGAAGAACATGGCCATGCTGGCCCAACAGATGCAGCTCGCAAATGCCATGATGCCCGGCACGCAGCTACCACCTATGGTGAGAGGACATACACGTATGAACACACCACAGCTACAGCTCATGGTGAGACCACATGCATGTAAAGGCTTGCCTAAGTGTGGCCTCTTCACTCTCTGTGTGGCACTTTCAGTCCTTTTCTGTGAGGGCTTCCTTTCTCCCCTACAAGAAATAAAAACAATCATTTTATCTACATTCTTTAATTTCTCTGCCTCTCTTTTGCTTTCTTCCAGCCTATGTTCTCGGTTACGCCAGGCTTGGCCACCAACGCCAGTGCAGCAGCAGCAGTTGCAGCCGCGGCCTTTAATCCCTACCTGAGCCCTGTATCCCCAGGCCTGATGCCCCCAGAGATCCTGCCCAGCACCCCGGTCCTCATGGCCTCCAGCCCCACCGTTAGCCAAGTCCCCAACGCTGCTGCCGCTGCAGCTCAGAAACTGCTGAGGACCGACAGACTTGAGGTAACAAACAGTTGGGATATTTTTTCTTAGTTGGTTTTGAGGCAAGGATGTGATATATTGGACAAATCTTTTCAATACACACAGAGTGTTCCAGGGAACTCGGCAATAGACTTGGCACATGATGTGTTTGTTTCTAAGAGGGTGTGGAGTCCCCAGGATTGTAGCAATATCATAAACAACACAAGTGTTGTAACAACAAGTGGTTTATCAAGTAAAACACACCATAAATTGAACAAGCTTCATTCACTAATAGCAAGCAACTATTATTTGATCAAACTGGTATATATATACTGAATATAAGCTATCGCATTTCATCTGCTTTTGGTATTGAATGAGCGAGCTGCAGTTGTTTTTTTTTTTTGTTTTTTTTTTTTTTATATTGGGCCCGACCTCTTTTCTACATTAAATCTACCCCATCTCATTCCAGTACAGCTTATGATTATTTCCAAGCTCTAGTGAAAAATACAAAGATAGCATTGATAGTGTTTTGTCGAGGAACAGAATAATATAACTATCTTCTGATCAAGTAAGGTTGTTACACTGCACAGTCTAGAAAGCAGCAGCCCCATCTCTTGGATTCTGAAAGTGAAAAGAAACTTGGTTATTGCTGCATTGGGAACACAAGAAATAGCTGGGTTGAGTTTTTGCCCTATAGAATAATTTTATATTTAAGAAACCCATGTTCAACAAAATCCTGCAAGATGTAGTTTTGAGTATTTTTGTGTGTGCAGTAAAAGTGTGGTAAACTACAGCTCTTATTTTATATCAAATTTGAATAAAAACAACTTCTATCTAAATGGGTTACACATTGATCTAAGTTCAATCAAACAGGAATAGCAGGGGAAGTAATAGTAGCTAAGTAATTCTCATGTGCTCTTGATAAGTCCATGACTTATAAGAAGGTGCTGCCCCCTGGTGTCTCAAGTATTTTAAAAATGCTTGAGCCTCACTCTACACTCAGCAAACATGTCAACGTTCAACAACTTTATCAGCATGTTTTGTTTAATTTGGTGAAGTGAAGTGTTAATTCATCTTTGAACTTCCTCAGTGAAATATCTATGAACACCAAACACAGGAACTAGGCATCGGTTCCTATTAAACAGGAAGTACATTGTATCTCTGAGAATGTGTATAGATCTTGTGTTTGGTGTGACAGGATATGGTGCACAGGAAGGCTACAGCAGTAAGCAGCAATATGATCTTGTAAAGCAGTTTGATTCGTTTATTGGACTGTGGGGCTTGTACATTTTTAAATTTAATTGATTTTAGTAAATATTCTCCTCTCTGTAATGTGTCCAGGTGTGTCGGGAGTATCAGAGAGGCAACTGCTCCCGGGGAGAGAATGACTGTCGCTTTGCCCATCCAGCAGACAGCACCATGATTGACACCAATGACAACACCGTGACCGTTTGCATGGACTACATCAAGGGTCGGTGCTCCCGGGAAAAGTGCAAGTACTTCCACCCACCGGCCCATTTGCAGGCCAAAATTAAGGCCGCCCAGCACCAGGTGAACCAGGCCACAGCCGCCGCGGCCATGGTGAGCAGTCAGTACAAGCGTGGTCACTCATTCACACCTACACAAGAAGGTTGAGGAGCAATTCTGATAAAGTGCTATCAGGGCTATCTATCGTGAATAAAATCATTAGGAAATGCGTTTTTGTTTTTTTTTTGTTGGTTTTTTTTTGCTCATATTCACGTTTGAGCATGTCTCATCTTTGTGGTTAGTATTTGTGGAAGCTTTTCAGTTCTACTTTGGCCAGGTCAAATTGTGAAGGTCTGCATGGTGTTTTGGGTTAATGTTCCTGGGGTAGATGATATGAAGAAGGATCAGACAATGCAACAATGCTTAGGTCAAATTGTATTTGACCTAATGTCACAAAAACCTTGGTGTCCTGTTCCTTGTTCATCTCATCCAGGGACACAACCACAGAGTCAGTTCCTCTCTCTCTCTCTCTCTCGCTCTCTCTCTCTCTCTCATTTCCTGGTCCTATTTGTGACACCGTTGTTTCTGTGCTTCCTATCAATTACTTCTCTTCCTCTTGACATTTTTAAAAAGGATTCGTTGTGTTGACTGTCCTGTCTCACAGTGGCATCACTGTGAATAATAGTGCAGCCACACCTTTCTGTTGATCACAGTGTAATGTGACGCTGACTACGATGTGCACAGTGAAATAGGAACTTGTGAATTGTGCTTCCATATATTCTGTTCAATATAATTACTGAGGCCACCATAAGTAATGGTTGAATAATTTTCTCATCGCTATATTCACTCATCTTTGTGTGACAATAACTAATATAGATTAGTAATTATCGTTGATTATTGATGATCATAATCATAACAACTGTTGAGCAGTAGAGCTAGTGTCCACACTGTGCATGCCTTAGTCCTGTTATCCCCTTGTATATTGCATTCCAATGATTTGTTTTTTTATTTGTTTTTGTTTTTTCTCACCTATACCCAAACTGCACTGCTGCCCCCATGATGCACCTCTGCTTGCTGGTTTATGTTAATGCGCTTGAACCCCATTGGCCCATTGCCATCATGTGCTCGCTGCCTGCTAATTAAGACTCAGTCGGCTGTCAAATCACTGAAGCGACCCCTCGACGCAACCTTTGACCTGGTACTATGACCTTTCACCTTTTAGCTTGGCATGTGGCTTTGTTGTAGAGCAGTGTTTTAACCAAAGATACTTAGCTATTTTTGTTGTTGTCTCAGTGCAATGTCTGTTTTTTCCTCCTGTTTATCTATCATTATTGCCTGTGATAAAATGATTGTGGCTTTCAGGGCTTTAGCGCTCATCCAACACCAAACAACTTTCTCCACATAGTAATCACCTCAAACACGAATTCAAATGTAGAATTTGTGATGAGGAGCCGCAATCAGTTCATCACCTGTTGCCTATTTAACAAAAGTCAGTGAGAACTAGGGAAGAAGTGCTTCTATAATGGTGGCATGGCTTCAGTCTTACGTCCAAGTCAATAGTCAGTGTTGTTGAGCAGCTCAGTCAAATGTGTGCATGTCTGTTTTACTAGTGCATGTCAGATGGATAAGAGTGGGGCTAAGAGGAACAGTCTTTAAAACCATACAGGAGTGATCCCGCCATAACAGATGATTACCGTTCAAATGATAGTTCACTCCATCATCAATTCTTGTCACAGATATTCAGACCTCAGGAATGGCCTCATGCCAAGATCAAATTCAAATACGGAGTATTTTATGTTATAAATATTGACACCTGAAATATACTTTTCAACATCCCTCTTGCGTCCCTTGGCCTGAGACCATTTTTGATTCTTGTCTGAGAGTGAACCATCACTTAAACATGGCTTACACAGTTTATCATGGAGCTAGCAGTGCAGCCTCCCTTTGTGCTTCCTACCTGTTCCACCTCTTGTTAGCAGCCTTATTGTTTTAATAGTTAATGCTTGCTTATGTTGCATTAAGTCAGCATTAGTAGTAAAAAGTTAATAAATCCAAGTAAGCTTCCTGATAAAATAATGAATATATTAATGCTTGTTAGCCATTAGCTCGAGTAGGCACCATGCTCCTGCTTGTGTAGTACTTGTGTCAGACTGCTGCTTGCTTGCTACTGATGATATGATGATATTGTTGTTGTACACACAAGGATGTTGTAATGCTGCTCATACAATGTCCTCTAACGAATGTACCTTTTTTGTTTTCTTTTTTTTTTTTTGCTTCTCTCCAACACACCTCTCTGTCTTTTCCACACACCTTTCTCTTTCTTTTATCTGTTTCCTGTTTTCTTTCTCACTGGCCTCCTTCTGTCTGGCTGGGCAGGGCATCGCCCCTAGTGTCATGGCTCCCTTGCCAAAGCGGGCAGCCCTGGAGAAAGCCAACGGGGCCTCTGCCGTATTTAACACCGGCATGCTTCAGTACCAACAGGCTCTGGCCAACATGCAGTTTCAGCAGCAGGCAGCTTTCCTCCCATCAGGTATGGCTCCATAAGCACCGTTACAGCTCTGATCACCAAGAGGATGTCTGGATCAGTTTAACCTGGCTCCCGCTTGGCTGGGGTTGGGCAAAGTGGTGAACTACCCAGAGCAGCTCCATTTTAAACTAGTGGTCTTTTTTCTTTTTCTTTAGGTAAGGGAAAGTACAAAGATAGTCAGTCATAAAATTCAAACTTTTCTTTTTACTCGACAACTGCCAAACACATTTATCTCGAAGTGCAGTTTTAAAGCTAAAAATGCTTTAACAAGTTAATGCACTATGCTTTGTATGGCGCTGCATGGCCACTAGGTTTTGAGAAGAGATTAAAATGTTTTTCTGCCTACTAATTGCCCTAATATAACTCCATGTAGATACGTGCTCCTCCAAGTATATCCAAACTGATTGAAGAAGGCATGGACATTTGTTGGAGAAAAGGATAGCATTTTTTTTTTCACTACAGTGTGACATTGTCCATGAGATGGTCACTTATGTTTTGATGAGATACCATGGGTGGGGCTTTGGCTTGCACTGGAGTGAATGGGGCTGGATGGGTTGAACAGTGGTATTGTTCACCTTTGGTAACAAACAGCAGGCTGCAGACTTTGGCTTCTGTTCCTCTCACTTCTGTCTAGACTGTGTACCATTAAATACTTGGTAGTTAAAAATCTTAACTGCGCTATCACTCATGGTTTATTACACAATAATATCCATTACGCTTCAATCAAATGTTTAGATTGAGACACCCATTTGATTAACAAAGTTCCTCATGATACGTTTACCACTTCGCCTTTTCCGATCACTGATGACTGTGTCCAAGAGATATTAACCTTTTTTTTCCACCTTATCTCTCCCCTCACTCTAACGAACCTTGTGATGGGCTGTTTTGATTTCTCTTCCCTACCCAATCCACTTCCTGTTGCACTGCATGATGGGCAGGCTCAATATTGTGCATGACACCTGCAGCCAGCGTTGGTAGGTTCCAGCTTTCCTTCTTCAGTTATCAGTAACCTAATGTCTCTGACTCACATCATCAAAACCTAACCATTCAGTGAAATGAATAGTACTATCTTCGTAGCCACTTATACATACTTTGTGATTTCCCTGTGAAATTTTGACCTGATTGACCTGAAAGTCACACTTTCTGTGATGTGAACCATAAGCAACAGTCCACATAAGGAAAGACAATTCTATGATGAAATTATGAGAAACTAAGTGGTGTATATGAGCTGTATTAACCTGTAATATTAGTTTAACTGACCTTGATTTTCTTGATTTCTCTCTGTACACTATGTTGTTCGACCCACTCTAGTACTCTTTGCACTTCTTGGCTTTTGGCTGGTCTAACCTGACACCAATTGAAAACCCTTTTAAAAAACACTAAAAACTGAGAGAGTTCTATTATAACTTTTCCCCTCATCTCCTCTGCCATATGATGGCATTTATTTCTATGTTATTCTGAAATAGGAGTACTGGTTGTTGAATTTGTGAAAATACAATGAGACAAATGGCTGTCTCATCAAGTTCTCAGATCACAAGACGTCTTATCAGCGTTGGCAGAGGAAAGAAAGGGAACCAGTTAAATTGAATCCCTCTCTGAGTCCCTCTGTCTCCTTCTCCTTCCCCATTTGCCTGGTGTGAATGTGGTTACACTGCCCCTCTATGTATTTTTGCTTACATGATTTTCCCTCCAAAAAAGTTCCCATGATGCACGGTGGTACTCCAGCCACTGTGTCTGCAGCCACCACATCTGCCACAAACGTTCCCTTCGCAACTGCCTCCACCAATCAGGTTTGCACCTCTACCGCCTCAATCTACCTATCTATCTATCTGTGTCTGTCTATCTATCTATCTATCTATCTATCTATCTATCTATCTATCTATCTATCTATCTATCTATCTATCTATCTATCTATCTGTCTATCTGTCTATCTATCTATCTATCTGTCTATCAATCTATCTGTCTATCTGTCTATCTGTCTGTCTGTCTGTCTGTCTGTCTATCTGTCTCGATGCACATCAGCACTCTGGGAATGCTTGTGTGTTACAGCGAGGGGAGGGTTGGGTAAAAGGCAGTGCTCCCTCTTGTTGGCCTACACCAACATGTGTATACATGTCTTACTGTAACACGTTTTTGGAAATCATATTTCCATTTTAACTGTAAGCATCATATTCTAGTTTCATACATTACTTAGATTACCTGTCTTTCTGGAGATATATACTGTATTGCATTTAATGTGTGTCCTCATTGTAACCTCAATTTTTGTCCTTTTCCATTTTGAGGACTCTTCCTTATCAAAGTTGACTACCAACGAATACATGCAATTGGTATGTATGAGGTAGTTTTTTAAAAAATTTTTAGAGCCATTCGCACAGCTTGTGCAACAGTTGCTATCTGTGCGCTTTGGTGCTTGGCTTCTTTTTTTTTCTTTTTTTTTTCCTCTATTTTTATCGCTGCTGCTTCCAGCACGTAAACCAAAGCTTTACCATGTACCTTGTGTTTAAAAACTGAGCACACTTATCATCGTCAGGGAAGTTCTAAAATCCAGCAGATTTGTATAAAGATGTGTGACACTTCAATTTCAGCTCTGTTAAAGGGATATATAAGCAGTAAGCTACATTGCGCAATTTCATCATAGCGGAGAAAAGAGTCATGAAAGTTTATTACTCCTGATTTAGGACAAGTTTTCTGCATTTCACTGCAATGTGCAGGTCAACAACATGGAGGACTAAGAATTGCATGGGGGAGCCACCTCACTGACAGTTTCCCCCGTCCCCGCCACCACCCCCTACTTTCAATCCTCGTCCTGCTGTCCAGAAGTGTCTGTTAATTCTTAATGACATGTCACCAACTGAATCAATCATTCCAAACTGTAGGCAAATGTCTTCTTCTATCCTGCCATCTTCGTTTTTTTCAGCAATGAACTCATCGTAATGTGAGAGGATGTGGTCCAATTGCATTGATCTGTTTGCTTTATCAGCCAACCACTTTGAGTGTTTTTCTGTGCTTCATTTGATCCTTGTTTGTTTTCTGCCCACAGATTCCAATAATATCTGCAGATCATCTGAGTAGTCACAAGTACTTGACTCAAATGTAGTTCCTCTCAAGAACAGTGAGTTCCTATTTTAGACCTCACATTTTCCTACTTTGCAAAACTAATCAGTAGCTTACTTTTATGTGGAAAAATGAGTGAGAGTTTTTTTCATGTTTTACAGATCAAATGAATGTGTGCTGGCACCGTCCAAGCCAAAAGAGTTCAGCCTTTATGTACATAACCTTCAGAATGTCAAGCAGTGAGACAAGGAGGGTCTGCCATCTCTTAGCTGGTCCACAGCGATGGTCTCATCACACTTGTAAACATCAAGGGTGCAACACATGATCTGTGCCATTTTCCCATATATAGATGTCAAGAAGAGTTCATTATCAAATTCAACGTCCAGCTGAGAGAGGAGGACATCTTGGTGCCAGGGTCAGTGTAATTCCCAGCAGTGGGAAACTTTCAAATTACACCTTTGCGTCAGAGTAAATCATAGCGCTCAATTTGTTCTAATTATATAATTACTGCAAGCACAGACGGTCAAAAGTGTGGTTGCATGAGGCAACATCCAGTGCTGGTACGTTAGTTGACCAAGATCTTAGTTTTTCCTTTTTTCCTTTTTTATTTGTTCTGCTCTACTTTGTTTGATTGATAGCCATATTTCATAGTTTACAAGTGAAATGCAAACATGCACCTTGACTTTGAATTGAGATCTGAAAGGCACAAGGATTTAACAGGAATTTTTTTCGCCAAAAGAATTAGGCATGTACAGTATTGTGTTTTTACGGCTACTAGTGAAACTAGTTGTTGAAATGAGGGTCTTGGACATATGAATGTTCTGGGTAAACCAACATACCTGTGTACCTTGAAAGCACAGCCAGGCTAGCTTTTCTCACTTGTCATGTGCCATCAAGGCCATACAGCTAAAACCAGAGTGTTATCTCAGCAGTGTTATTTGTTTACCGAAGGTAAAAGTTTTGTATGGCTCTTTTTGTATCGTTTCATTTTAAGAATATCCATTGAGTGTTTGTTTTTTGGGTTGTTTTTTTTTTTTTTTTTTTTAACTTTAATCAGTTTTAGAAGTGGGGGTTTGCCATTTTTCTTCGTTTTGATTTCATTTTAAACTTATTTTCAAATCAAAAATGGAGGGTTTTTCTAAAGTTTGTCATACCTCTTTTCATAGACTAGTGTGTTTTTGTTTATTGGGACTAAGTTGTAGCTCAAGTCCATTGACTCTAAAGCCTGGTGAAGTAGAGGGTGTACCTTGAATTGACATTGTGTTACTTTGTCCCTCCTCTTTTAAAGAGGGGTGACTCTCCAAGAAGCACTGTTGAGCCATGTGTTGATGGGAATGAAAAAACAACTGACCCAGAGGTCTATTAGGTCATTTAAACCACATGTGCACTTGAACGATTGTTTGTCTGATCACCCAGTTTTAATTTCACATCTCACATCCCCTCTTAAGCAAAACTTTCACTTTTGAGGGAATACAACTCATTCTGTGACTTTGACTTGTATTTCAAGCAAAACACGAAGGTTCTCATTTACATGTAAATCTGACTATGGAAACCAAAGCACAGTTTTTTCCTCTCAATCGTTTTCACAAAAGGCTCTAGAAGCATCTCTCAAGAGGCTTGAACATTTAAGGAAACGTGCATCATCTTTCATTCATCTGTCACTTTTATGATCACTTGGTTTTTCTGGTCACAGACGTGTGTAGTGTGTCTTTACCGATTGTAACGTACCTAACAAAGCCTTAGATTACAATTACTGGGTCTTAGCCCAATCAAATGTACTATCAATCACCATGCAGGTAAAGAACACCAATGATGTTTTATAGTTCTCTCACATGCCGCTTATGATCTTTCTTTTTGTTCATTCTCTATGTAAAAGTAACAATTACGCTCTTAAATTTCATGGAACTTATGTGCTTAAGGATTTTAATCTATTTGAGGTATGTAGTTGTAGATTTTCCTTTTCTTTCTTTTTTTTTTTTTTTTTTTTTTTTTTTTTTTTTTTGCCTTTCTATATATTACTTGACAACATTGATATAGCCGTTGTAGATTTTGAGGTAGTATGACATTCATAACTTTTTCAAACCATATAAATGATAATGTGTTGAGTCAGTTTTAAATATTCACTTCATTCATATAGCTGGATGTCTTTTTCAGTTGATGTTACATTATCACTTAACTTTGTGGAGAAAAGAATTTTTTGATACAAGGAATGAGATCAGTTAATTTGCTGCCTCTGCAGCATCTCTGAATAGATTAAAAACATAAAAACTAATTATGTAACCAACTTGTAACATGTCAAGAGCATGTTTGAAATATATTGAGATAGAGATATGTTGAGATAGAGATTGTCCATGTTTTAGAGTAAAAATTATTTTCTACTGTATCCATTTCAAAAAGATATGTACTTTTGTTTGAATATTTCTTAAGTTTGCCCTGAATGTCAGGCCAAAACGAGCAGTGAGATTGACGGGTGTCTGGATGTTTGGTCGGTAGGGAGATTAGGAGTGAGGAAGCAAAGACTTCTTCACACTGGAGAAGTCCAAAATGCTGCAGACGATGAGTTCTAACCTAAGGGACGAAGGTTGACTTTTTGCACTTCTGTATATAGTCAAATGAACAGAGAAAAAAATGTGTATCATATTGAGATATTATTTTGAATAAAAAATATCTATAATTATAAGGAATTTTGTTAGATTAATTTAAATTCGTAAATTAGAAGACCAGCTAAAAAATTGCTTGCAAAGAAGGGCACTAGTTTCTTGGCCAATGCATTCAGAGAAAGCTATGCGCTTTTTGTCTTATTTTATCAGTGGCAGGTATTGCCAGGGAATGTTGTAGGGGAGTAGATGTCCCCATGCCATGCTAACTTCACTCCTCTCATAGGATGAGATATCCAGTGATGTCCATTTATCATATGTTGGATTTGGTCACGCAGTATTGCTGCTCCCATGGTACATGTGATACATAAAACTGTCAAAACTTTGTATTCTACTATAGTTTGATTTGACTGCATGTAAAACGTGTAAACAAAAAAAACAAAAAAACAACTCCATAGTTACAGTATGTATGGAAAGATTACACATTCAGACTTCAGGACATACAATAATATGTTTTTCAAATTACACATACAGTAGATAACATCCACAGTGTGGAGAAATAATACTTCAAAAACAAGTCATCTTACTCTTATGTGATAAAATATTTTTCCAAGCAAAAATCTTATTTAAAGAATGATAAAATAATAGCACTCATCCTCCCCGGATACTTTTTCATAGCCATATAATGATAGCCTACACTGACTCACGGGACGTCGTTCCTGCTATCATATCTGTGCACTCAGCAGGTGAAGGCTCACCACACCAAATGCATATTTGGCAAATTAGTCTTTGAAATGAATGTACCATTCGCCACTCAGCGCCAACATGTTTCCGACTGGAGGCTGCTGTGGAGGCGCTACAAAACCAAAGCACCGTTTTTCCAAATCAGATGTTCAGTCTCCTGGCCAGAGCCAAGGTTTCTCTTCCCTGCTGGGGGCACATGTTCACTCTGACTGCTTTTTACTTGTAAGTGCTACCATCAGTTATGTATTTGCTAACAATTGCCACACAATGATGTACTATTCTGTCTTCAGATTTGTTTATGTACATTTTATTGTTGCCATAATTGACTCTTGCTGTATGGATGAAAAAAAAAAAAAACCTGAATAAAACAATATTTCATTTGCTCATGCAAAAGTTATTTGCTCACTGCCTCTGTGTACTCTGTGGGTCAAGTAAAGAAAAACCGAGTAGCCTTTTAATCAGTTGACCACGAGGATATTTATTAGCACATGAAGATTAATTCCCAGTTACTGGACAACTGAATAGTAGTTGTCTGGCAACAGGGGATTCATCTTTAATAATTTTCCAGTTGTTATATGAAGGGGATGAACTGTTTCTGGATGTAAGTCTCATGAACCGTTATCCTGAAAGAACACCAGCAGCACACTGGAGCAGCTCCACAGAGGCTGATACATGATGGAAATGCAAAGATAAGCTAATTGTTCTGAAAATTTTCATGATCTTTTACAGAGTTATCTGGGTCACAACTCACAATGTGCCCCCTGTCGTACTTTCCACAACTTGAATGAGCGTGTTGTGTATTAAACAATAAGATATAGTTGTATCAGATTCATGGGGTCAACACTTTAAGGCTATTGCCTCATTAATCAAGCAGATTTAAACGCTTCCTCCACCACCAAAGGATTCCTAACTTCCTGTGAGACACACGGGTGTGTCACTGACCCCCACTGTCCAGCAGTTTCTAGTCTCCCTGATAGGACACCCCCCTACCAGTAGGAGTAAAAGGGTTCAAAGGTCATTTTACTACAGTGCCAAATGTTTACAGCCTCTCAGCTTCCTGGCTGGAAAGTGCTGGACGAGTCATTTACCTCAGCTCCTGAGCCTTCAAGTTTCCAAACAGTCAGTTATTTCCTTCATATTATAACACCAACATAAGAATTAAATGTTACATCACTTGTTTTGGAAGTTGGGGCTTGTTTAGGTGTGGCTGACGGAGAGTTGGATGTGTGTGTGTGTGTGTGTGTGTGTGTGCGCGTGGCGGGGGGAGGGGTGCGGGTGTAACAGTCGTGGTAAGTCATTGCAACAACACACAAATGAGAGAAAAAGCTGAAGGATTTTCCTGCTGCTGCTGCTGCTGGATGGATCGATGTCGGACAAATCAACAAAGCAAACATCAGCAGCACTGCAGTTTGGCTTCACGTCAACATCTGGATCTCTAAGTTCCTCTGAGGTGACGTGTGCGAGTGCGCGAGGGCAGGGGTCACGGAGGCGCACGGGGACGCGCGCGCGCGCGCGGGCACGGTGCGCTTCAGGTCAGCTGTTTGTGCCGCGTCCGAGGTTTCGGGGGTGACGGCTCCTTTAAGAAAGCGGAACTGAGCCTCAGCGTTTGACGCGCAGAGGATGTGGGCAGGAAACGCCATGCAAGAAGAGAGGAGCGCTCACGCTTCCCAGCGCCGTTGCACAATACAGTCGGATCAAAATGCGCTTTAATCCGCCACGCTGATGTCCAGCGGCGGCCCCTCAGCTCGGATCTCCGCTCCGCCGCCGACACAGCGCCGCCTGGGAGGAACCGCCGGCCCCGGCAGCCGAGCCCTACCCGAGCCGGAGCGCAGGCTTCCCAGCCCGATCGCGTAGAAAACATCGGGGCTGGTCAGCGGGTGGCAGAGGAGAAGCCTTCGTCGCGGAAAAAGGAGGTGTCTGCCTTTCCCCCCCCCCCCCCCCCCCACCACCACCACCACCACCACCACCACCACCACCACCACCACCCCACCCCGCAGCCATGAGGGAGTACAAAGTGGTTGTTTTGGGGTCGGGCGGAGTCGGCAAATCGGCACTGACGGTCCAGTTCGTGACGGGCTCCTTCATCGAGAAGTACGACCCGACGATAGAGGATTTCTACCGGAAGGAGATCGAGGTGGACTCGTCCCCGTCCGTGCTGGAGATCCTGGACACGGCGGGCACCGAGCAGTTCGCCTCCATGAGAGACCTGTACATCAAAAACGGCCAGGGCTTCATCCTGGTCTACAGCCTGGTGAACCAGCAGAGCTTCCAGGACATCAAGCCGATGAGGGACCAGATCATCCGGGTGAAGAGGTACGAGAGGGTGCCGATGATCCTGGTGGGCAACAAGGTGGACCTGGAGGGGGAGAGGGAGGTGTCTTCCGGGGAAGGCAAGGCGCTGGCCCAGGACTGGAACTGCCCGTTTATGGAAACTTCGGCCAAAAATAAAGGATCAGTCGACGAACTGTTTGCAGAAATAGTCCGACAGATGAACTACTCGACTGTTCCCAGCGGCGGCGATAAGTGCTGCTCCTGCGTCCTGCTCTGAGGGAACACAACAAAAACAAAAAAACAACACAAACTGTGCATCCGGGCTGTGTTTGAGCTTCTACCCCCCCTCTCGGCTTTCTGTTTATCATTTTCTTTCTTTTTTTTTTCTGCAAAAAGTATTCTCTTTACTCACACTGTTGTCTTATTGTTGCACATAAACAAAAATCGACGAGGACAACAATCGATTATGTATTATAGTCTGGAAAAGTGTTTACATGACAAAGTACTTGAATGTTTTTGGGATTTTTTTATAGCTTTGTATATGACACTTCTCTGGAAATGTGCCTCAATGGGAATGTCTTATTGTGAAACCTAAGAGACACGTTGTTGTTTTCGTTTTCCTGTTTTGGGGGGGTTTATTTGTTGAGTTGTACTGTTCCATCTTTCTGGGCTGGGTCCATCTGTGTTGGAGATTGGTGTTGGTGAGCCACATTGGGGCCAAATTCCCAGGGACTGGGCACTTTTGGGGCCTTTTGGCTAAAGAAGGAGACCTGAAAGCATTTAAAAATCTCTCCTGAACGTATCAGTCACCACTCAAGCCTTGCACATCCAATCTCTATTTAGTGTGATCCACCCACAAAGTTACTGTATTTGAAGCTGTGGACTGTGGTGGAGTTGTGACGCCTACATATTTTTTGATGTTTTTTTTTTTTGTTTGTTTGTTTGTTTGTTTTGTTTTTTTTAACCCTCCCCTCTGTGGTCTGGTGAAAGTGGAATTATCATGGAACTTGCACTTAGCTGAAGGTGTCCCCTCCTCAGTGTGCGCAAACAAGGACCATTGCTGTCGCTGCATGGGGGGAAAAGCCATGACCCCCCCCATGTCAAGTGCCTTTCCTAAGAAAACTCCTGTGACTGTGCCAACTGATGAGCCCTACTTCCTCTGCAGTGCGTCTTGATGGCAATCAGAATTTTTTAGCAGTTTTTCCAAACACATCCGGTGTCAAAGTGAGAAGAGCCTCCTCTTATTTTACTGTCAGGAAGCTCAGCGTGGAAACAGGCCTGTGCGTCAAGGGTCCGATTCATGCCGTTTCTCAAGGTACTCGTCCAACCAGAACATTATGTTTCAGTGAATGGCAAGCCATGTCTGTCTGTATTATCTAGGTTCTGCTTTTCTAAAAAAAAATGTGACATTTTTGGATTTACTGTAACTGTAATTCTCCCTTTGGACAAATCTCCTGCCATCCACCTGCCGGTTTCAAAGACTTGTAATACAAAATGCATTTTACATAACACTGTGTGCAATGATTGTTTTTGCTGGGAACATAAAGGCTTAAATAATTTACTTCAGGGCCACTTTGGACTGGGGCGCTAATAGCCTGATAATTGATTTAGAAAAATTAAAAAATGTAAAAAGTAAAAACATGTCATAGTGCCAGCTTCTGCAATGTGATCACCTCCTCTACTTTATGAACCCAAATTGAATAACTTTAAACAGGTTAGATGAATACGTCGACCTTCAACGGCTCGTTAGCATTATAAGATGATCCCAGTCTCTGTGGCTCGGATGGATAAATAACGTTTTCAGTGCAGTTGTTTGGTTAGTGGGAAGGGTTTCCAGTAAGTGCGTTTAGGTCTTCCCACCGCATGTTTTCAAGGCTGCAAGTGGAAGACAGAGAGGGCTTTCTTTGTCCGCTGCCAAGTTCCATCAGCCATACATACAGTAGACTGGCACTTCGTAAGTTGTTCCTCATACTGGCCAATGAGCTTCTGCGTCAAAGGTCCGTCTTACTACAGAGATTTAAGGTTAGGTTACCAGATTCAGTCTACAGATGTGGTGTCACTTCAAGAAAGTGAAAGTAGCCTTTTTTTTTTCAGAGTGAGAATCTGGAAGTAAAGTAGTTCATAATTCATAATTGCAATTATAGTTAATTTTATCAGGCTGAAAAAAAGATTTAGTTAGTCACGTAAAACTCAGACTGACCTTTTACGGATTAGGTCTATTAGTTTTTTTACTACAATAAAAAAAAAATATATATAAATATTTTCACCAGGAGTCTGTAGATTGACATGAAAAACATGTGTGAAACTGGTTTAGCTGGCCTAACACATGGCCAAATGTGTGAAAGATGCAACCTAACTAAAGAGTTACAAAGAGCAGCAGCAGGATGATAGTATAAGGGGGAAGTTGGCCTGTGACCGCCTGCAAAATGCTGTGTCACATTTCATGCCCATGTGTTGTTACAGTATGAATGTCTATGTATGAAATAGCGATGGTTGTCTGAACGAGCCGCTGGACTTAACTGTCACCATCAAATGGAAACTAGCTCCACCTTAACTGCTTACAAAGTGCAGCACTGTGGTGGAGCTCCCCACGTAAACTCACTAAACCTTGCATATTATTTTCTTTTTTAATGATGGATGATGGTAGTCATCTACGATATGTGCACGTGTGGTGCGTAAATATTCTCCATGTCTACACAAGATCATATCAGCTGTGTGTTGGTGATTTGCAGAGAGACGCTGTCACACATGAATAACAGTTGAAACGGCGGCAAGACCTGGAAGCACCTGCAGTCTGTTAATAGATTTTAGGAAAATAATGAGAAAATAACAGTGGAGGTTTCATACATATAAAGTTTTGCCTACATTTTTAAATATTTAGATTAGGTTTCATATTTTGAAACAATATGGTGTTACTTTTCCTACTATTGCTACCAGGGCTTTCTTTCTCAACCGCCCAAATATAGATATAATGTCACAAATACAGTTTTTTTGTTTTGTTTTTTTGCATCTCGGTGCTGGAGAATTGCCTAAAATATGACACCTTCTTCTGCTTACTGAAATATTGCACAAGCCCTTCTGTTCACGTTCTTTCCTGAATTTCACAAGCTGCCCAGCGTAGCACAGGCACAGCTAATTCTACATGTAAGAGAAAAGCACTCTGCAAATTGTGTGAGGCTTTCATGCCTATAGTCTGTGCAACATCAGCATATCAGCATGCAGACCTGATCAAAAATCAGCTCACTGGTATGTTGGTTTTTGAGAATATGGGGGAAAGGAAGGGTGGATGATCAGGTACTTCCTGTGCTGCAGTCACTTCACCTCAAATCTATGTTGAAAGAGACATGTAGTTCCTCTTAACCGTGTAGAAATAGATTGCTGGCATTGTCACAGTTTGTCTGTCCTCATGACCTGCAATGCTCTCAAACTGTTTCTTCAGTTCAACCTGACCAAAACCTCACAACAGATTAAGAGTGAAACATTCAAAAATGTAAATGAAGGATGAAAACAGGAATAGAGAGGGAATGAGATGAATGTCACTTGTGCACACATGTGATCGGGTTTGAGCAGAAACGCACGGTCATATGACTCATTTAGTTGTTACAGTCATCTGGTTACCCATGAGCTGTTTGGACAGCCTGTCTGCCTAAGAAATATTACCATTTTAGAGGATCATCCAAATAGCGTGGCCATCTTCCAACAGCAACAGCAGATATCTCTTCCTGTAACACCTTCTCTGCAAATGTTTCATTAATAAGCAATAGGCATTACGGGTTTTTGTGCCTAGACAGTTGTTAAAATACTGAACCACATGACTCAACCCAGACGCCCAGCCTGACCCCAGCAGAGAGAATGAATTTAACCAGGGAGAAAATGTTCTTTTCATCTTCTTTCCACAGCCAAAAATCGTGCTGCCTCACAGTCTACACTTAGGTTCTACCAGATCACAGTGATACAGCGGAGTTCGTAAACATATGGAGGGTAACGTACGGTCATGTAAGTACATCACGCTCACTATTTTATGGAATCTTTAGAGAAATAGCTCAACATTTAGGACCAACTCCTGTAAAATACTGTCTTGGGGAAGCTAATGAAAAGTAGATTCCAGTCTAGTGTATTAAAAAACATTTTTGGAAACTGATATTTTTGGCTTTTAGATCTTCTGATTAGTTAGCAATGACCCTATTTTACAGGTGTTATGCCAAACTAAACATCTGGCTTCGCTGGTGCAGCTGTGATCTCAAAGCACAGAGTAATATCAGTCTTTTGATTAAACTATGAAGGAGGGAAAATGTCTACATGAATGCTATAACATACTACATACACTGAAAAGCTATGGAAGCTCAAAAACACCTTTTGTGCTATATTTATATGAATGTTTTTTAGTGTAACTAACACACTATCAAAGAAATATTTTTTCAGTGTACTCTGATATGCAATCGCTTTGTGACTAAAATCATTATGTCAGTAGAGCCAGTAGCTTAGAGTAGCAGTAGAAAGTTAATGTTAATGGGAACACCACTTAACTATCATTATTTAATCTGCTGTCACCCTCATCGCATCCTAATTTAAGAGTCATGGTATTAGTTTCCATTTTGAAAACGCTTCCAGGGGCATGAAGGGGCAAAGTGGTGCTCCTTTTGACATCCGCAAGATGTCAGAGATTACATCGGCCTGTTATGGTAAGAGAAGCCGGAGAGAAGTAACTCATTCATCTGCATATTAATCAATCCAGCTGTTGTTGAGCGGCGTATCAAATCTGATCCCACAGCTGAGTCACATTGCTGGTGAGGTTAGAAACTGGAGTACCCAGCTATCCTCAGGAAATTATGTCCCCTTAAAAATGAAACTATAAATTCTTGATCCCTTTTTGAAGAAGTATTGACATGTATTTTGTACAATTTAACTAAGAGCATTGTTGGTTAGGACTTTTTTGTAGTTTGTTGACAGCAACAACAACATAGAAAAGACTATAGCTTCATCACTTTATATTACTGAAATATAAAGATATATAAGGAGTATTTTGTTTCGTCACTGTTGAAGTGTATATTTCAGCATTTTTGGCGGCGCTTTAGGGGAGTTAGAAGATAAGAAAGACAGGACATGCACAACACATAGATACACATTTCCAAACAAAGTGACAGAGACCAGTCCTTGAGAGCAACTGAAACATCTGCACATGATTGACCGCGGTATTCAGGGTCTTATTTTTCTTGCAGCGTTTCCATGATGCCTGCAGGAGTCAGATTATGTTCAAGCATGGATGAGTCACTGTGGCCTTCAAGAGAAGAATCAAGAAAAGACCTCACATATCCAGGGACTGAAATAGACTAAATGCTCTGCGTCTGCCTCTCACACTGAACGCTGAGTGGGAGGACACAGCAGACACACAGAGGTGCTCTCAGCTCCCCCACACTCATCCTACATCCTATCTCTGTTTTCAGCCTTTATACTCACACCGTTAGGCCAGTGAATGCCTGATGTACCTGTCTACATGTGTGTACCTGAATCTGCTTCAGGGATCATGATTTTGACAGAGTGGCAGCATGTTCCTTATCTGGGAAATCTGAGAATCCACTATTCTAACTTAGTAAGACTCTTGTGGACGTAAGTGACATTTTTATGTATTATCTACATCCACAAGAGGGCAGTCCTGTTTGAGTGACAGAATAGCAAGGACGGAGGATGACATCACATGCCAGTATGAGCTACCACCATTTATCTGAGAGCTGTTTTGGACAGAATACTGAAATAGATAAATTCATATTTGAGGACAGATTATGTCCCTTATAAGGCCGTCTCCTCTAGCACTGATTATGGGATTTCCCAGGTAGAAAATGGAAGCACTATTTATTTTTTTCTTTTAGTGTAGGTCTCATGTACAAGTGAGGCTTGACTTGGATTTTTCAATCCCAGCAGAAGAAAGAAGCTGTAACTGTGTGGTGAGACAGCGATGCAATCTGGTAAACATATGGAAGGTCAAGTAGTCTCATATGGTTGCACTTCATGGCTTTATCATGTGCTCAACTTTAAAGGAGCAGCTCATCGACTGGGGTGTCTGTTCATTAAAGCAATGGCTCATAATATAAATACTGATATCTTTTTTTTTTTCCTTTTTTGAGTTTTTCTTCTAAGGCCACTACTATTATCAGTGCTTATATTAAGAAACTGAGCCTTCTGGTTTAAGGGTGTTTTCCTTTCCTTTTTTGAGCTCCATGTATCTGAAATTCTTTTGAACAGCCATTGAAAATGCTGTGGCTTGTCTCATGATCAAGAATCTGAATGCTTTAGTCTGATGCATATCTGGTTGTCTGACTTGCATTCATGACTGATGCGACCAATTTAGCTA
Organism: Echeneis naucrates; assembly: GCF_900963305.1. Classification (NCBI taxonomy): domain Eukaryota; kingdom Metazoa; phylum Chordata; class Actinopteri; order Carangiformes; family Echeneidae; genus Echeneis; species Echeneis naucrates. The sequence continues at coordinate 10,632,551 of NC_042527.1, read as the reverse complement.
ATCTACAATCACCAATAATATTTATTTACAAATTTAACACGTATATCTGTGATTGTACATGATTTAGCTTACCAGTTAAAGGATTGTTTGCATCAGTGCAACATTGCTAACAACACAGGGGTGCAAAAAAAAAGAAAAAAAAGAGTATTCTGGACAATGGGCATGATCACAGACTTATTATCAGGTCCATTAAAGGAGTTTTGATCTGTAAGATCAAGTTTAAGTGTTTGCATATGATTAACCGTGGAGTTATTTCACTGTGGTCTGATTTTTCAAGCAGTGGTGTGTTGCTGCCTGTAGGAGTCAGATTGTGTTTAGGCCTTGATGAGTCATTATTCAAGAGTGAAGAAAAGACCTCACATATCCAGGGACTGAAATAGACTAAATGCTCTGCGTCTGCTTCTCACACTGAACGCTGAGTGGGAGGACACAGCAGACACACAGAGGTGCTCTCAGCTCCCCCACACTCATCCTACATCCTATCTCTGTTTTCAGCCTTTATACTGCAAATGACTGATGGAGATGCCAGTTAGTTGGTTCGAGTTTCTATGCGTTGTGTGTGTGTGTGTGTGTGTGTGTGTGTGTGCATCTTCATGCCCCTGCAAAGCAAAATGTCCTTGCATGTCAAAAAAATGTACAAACACATCTCTGGACTGTTTCTCTTTCTTTCCACAAGAGGGCAGGCAGGTACAACTAACCAAGTAAGAACTACTCAGACAGGAAACACACAGTGTTCAGCCATAACATTATGGCCATAGACAGTTAAACTGACTCACACTGATTATCTTGCTTCAGTGGCTCTTTTCAGTGAGTGGGAGACAGCAAGGCAGCAAGCGAACAGTTTGGTTGTCAAAGTTGAAAATGTTCACGTGTAACGTGAGCAGGTTTGACATCGGCCAAATTGGGTTGGCCAGATGACTTACCTACCAAAAGTGGTCCAAGCAAAAGGATCACAGGCAGATAAGACTCATTGGTATGGTGTGGTCCCATCCCACAAAATAATTACTGTGGCTCCAATAGCCTGAATAGTTCATGCTGGTTGGAAAGGTGTCAACATGTTGCATATGAGGTTGTGGGGAAGACATGACACAAGGATGCGTTACAACAAAGAAAGGTTGGGGATGCTTTGAGAAATGTTCTCTTGGGAAACTTTGGGACCTGCCATTCCTGTGGATGTTACTTTAACACCTACCACCTACCTGATAAATGATAAAAGCATGCATTCATGGTAAAGTAGGGAGACTGGACGTCCCCGAGTGGCTGTGGTTCGGGTTAGCCTAACCCTAACCCTTTACTCCTTCACTTTACGTTCTTACCAAGAATGGTAAGTAAACAGATGCCAGTGCTAACAAGCAAAACTTGGTTACAGAAAACTGGTTCTCAAGGGAAATTATTAGTATTGCTAATCATAATTATCATTAAATATTAACAATTCTTCACATAATATGATATTAAGTCAATTTCAAGAAATTGGGTTACATGGGAAAATAATAATTCAATCATGGTAGTTATTTATGACATACTAAAGCAAAGCAAAAAATCAGTTGATTGATGGAATTTCTCAGCAGCATTTTACTGTATTATACAGTTAATCTGAAATTCATAAACATTAGCTAGCATTAGCTACCTTCAGCTGACGGAGTAATACTGTTATTGTAAAATGAAGATTGTTTGAGTTATTAGTTCGTAGAAGGTACTGATGCTAAACATCTGTTCTCAAAACACTGACGGGTTGGAAAAGCCTTGTCCTGATGGCAAAACTCATTCAAATCTTCCTCAACATGTGAACTGATGTATAAACACATTTCTTTTAGGATTCATAACATTTCTGCCGTCATTTAGTCCTTTGCTTTTAGGAAACATGACAAACTTGGTGGATGGTGTTTTTTGTCATCGCTGGATTGGCCATGCGCAACAGATGCAAGATAATACTTCTGACAAGTAGACAGAAATATCCCTCTGGCTTTACTTTCTTCCATCACAGACAAGCTGGCTCTTCTCACTGGAACCACCAGGAGCTCAGACTAAAGCTGCATTTTGTCTTTTAATTTGTCAACCATCTAAAAATAAAGTTGACATCACAGGTATGGCACTCAGAAATGTTTCTGGTTGACCGGCTGTTATCTCCTTTCATACTGCTGTGTTCATTTTATCCGTGTGTGTGTGTGTCCGTGCCTGCTCGTCCAGCTGCCTTGGCTGTGTCTATGCAGAAGTGGACCTTGTTTTATATATCTATGGAAATAGTGTCAACACTCTCAATCACCCCGTTGGCCGTAGGCATTGCAGAAACTCTTCGGCAAACAAACTCGAATATCCACTGTGGTCCCGTGTGACTGGCATTGCATTGCACTTACACAGAGATGTTTTCAGGCTAGATTCCATCCACGGCACGGCTAAATATATTTAAAAGAGATTTGCCAACAAAAGAAAGAGCTCTGTCGGCCTGTGGGAGAAAAACCTTGATCCAGTCATGTACCTCAAGGCAGCCTGCAGTGAGATCCCTGTGTCCAGGCAGAGAGGGGGGCCACGGCTGGAGCGCGGCTCCAGTCTCATCCAGCAGAGGCAGGGGGCAGGGACCAGGCTGTACCCCTCAAGCCCCACCAGCTGCCTTCCAGGAAGCACTGAAGCCTGCAGACCTCGAGAGCAACAGGGTGTGGACGAGCCACTTCATGTACAGATTCCCTTTTTTCAGCCATCTGTCCTGCCGAGCGCCAACATGGTCTACAGGTAGGTTTGTACGCTCCATCTGTAAAAACCAGATTATAGAGCACACACTTTTGCAGATTTTTGATGACTAAAACTCAATTTCATGCATGCAGCTGTACGCATGTGGTGTGTGTGTCAGGGGGCTCCAATTTGTCTGATTTCTAAAACAGTAAAAGTAAAGAAATAGCATGAGATGTGTTAACATGCTGGTCACCTTTGGCTAGCTGTTTCCTCCTGTTCCCAGTCTTTAAGCTAGCTGTCTGCTGGTGGTATGGCAGCCATGGAGCCAATAAAGTGTTTCAAGCAAACAAAGAAGCGTGCTGGGCAACAATATCAAGCACTTTCCTCACCAGACTGTAGTACATTAGCTGTAACTTTTGGACAGACTCAAGCTTTCTGTTTCCTGTATTCTCTTTTTGCTAAAGCTGTTTGCTGCTAAGCTAAGCTAACAGGTTGTCTAGCTCCAGTTTTTGTGAACAGACTGGTGCAGTTATCTATTTATCGGACTCATTGGTAAAAAAAAAAAAAAAAAAACTTTTTTTTTAAAGTTGTTTTAGTCTAATAATTTCTCTCACGGTGACCTCTTCCTGTACTCCGACAGAGTTCATTTGAACATATATATCTATATGTGAAAAGCTTCATTTGAATAATTTTATTGTGAGCGTCATGATTTGTTTAGAATAAACTGAGTTCTTCACCGTTAGAAATAAATGGTTCTGCATCCACTTTAGTTTCCCTGCTATGAGGCCGAACACCTGGCAGGAAGACACATCAGAATACTAGGCACCTGTAGAGACTGCCACAATAAAGATGTCAGCCGCCATCATCAGATGTACTGAATTCAAACTGAGATAAGATCGTGGCAAACGCAAGTCTGATAATGACGCCGATTGTGATGATGATAATGGGAATATTGCTTATGGGGTGACGGTGATGATGTGATCGGGTGAGCAGATGAGGACACTGATGATTTTTGGTGCTAAAGAGGAAAGTAGGCAAGCCCCTAATGTGGCAAATGTAGAACATATTGATGAATGACCTTGTATTTCCATTCAAATTCTCATATTGTCACATTCTGAGTTGAGTGTGGTGTATTTCACGCATGTTTGCTGCTGGCAGCGGGTGAAATTTGTAGTGCTTAATAAGTGTGACAATTAAACGACCGATTTTTCCTCCACAGTGTTGTACATGCAGTGCATCACAATGACTTGCACTCTAATCTGTAGCACAGGGGAAAGGCTATGGACATGGAGGGAGGCAGAGCCCGGTGCTAAATGGTGATTTAGAAATAAAGCAGATAAGAGACAGACAGAGGATGTGAGGGGAAAAACAGCACTACAGGGGCAAATACAATGAGAAAGAAGTAATCGAGAGGAGAGAGGATGGGACTGCTGCAGCAGTGACGTCACAGACAGCCTGAAGAGGTTTCCCTCCTCATTGTCTCTACAGAAGGTTCGTGCTGATAAGATAAGCTATGTATTAGATGTTGAATAGCCTTTTGAGCCTGACAGTAAAATGTGAAACACATAAAACCTTTAAGGGAGCAACACACTGTTTACAGGGCTGTAATTATGTGACATGGAGGGTTTTATTTAGATAGCTGGGGCTATTACGGATATTATGAGAAAGGAAAATTGCTGTTCTCCGTATAAATAGATGCAGCACGTTGGCGATAAACAGCCAGTGCCCCCGAACTATGCTGACAGATGTTCCAAACTGCGGGAAATCAGGGGTTAGCTTATTGTAGAAGGATTTGTCAGTCTGTGCAGAGTCATGGCCGCTCATCTAACTCAGGGAGCAAACAATATAGAGGAATGTGTCTTAGCAATGCTTAAGAACTCGATAATAGGTTCTTACTGGGACAATTAAAGGCGGAGTGGTTTGCTTCAGGGTAACAGCGTTATTGCCTGTTGGGGATTCCAGCCAAGAACGTAACAGTTCTAGTTGACGCTTTTGACTGACACACTTTTAAATGGGATCGACAGGGAGGAAGTTATATCCTGGGAGGTGCTGGTGACATTACAGGAATATTTGCAACTTTGTACCTGTTTGGATATAAAGCAAAAACAATGTTTGCTGGCAGCATCAGCATTTGCATTCTGGGTCTTTGAGGTGAGTTTTCCATTATCTGTGAAAATTACCTCAATGATGTATGGGTTTATTCTGTGAGTAATGAGTATTAAAAGCCATTTTTAACGACTTTAATGTGTGTATTTACATATCATTACTGTAACTTTGTCTTCGTCACCATTTTGACTTTTCTCATTTTAATCACCACTTAATAATATTTTCACCAAGTCCTTATGATAGTTTCAAAAGACAAAATACAAAGCATTACTTGTCAGATTTCAGTGTTTGCATCACAGAGGTAGTATTAAATGTATGTCAAAACGACTAAGTTACTACCTGACTAGCAGTAGTTTAGACTTGTCTGTAGCATTTCTGTTAATTTTTTTGTGCTTAAAAATGAAGTAAAATGATGTGAATGCACATCAAATGCTTTACATTATACATAGTCTGAGTGACCGACCACAGAAAATGCTGCTGCCAACATTGTTATCAAAAAAGACAGGGCCCCGTCAAACTTACTTCTACTAGTGTCTTCTGTTATCAACTGCAATCACAAGGATATAAATAAAACTGTGTTTGCCTCAAGGCTCGGTGATGTTCAATGAACTGTGAAATCCAGCATTGTCACATTTGTGCTCAGTGGGGGAGGAAAGTAAGATACTGTGTTGCATGAATGCTGGTTAATGCTTCCTTTCCTTTTGTGACTTCAACTGCTCTGTTACTTAACATCTGCTCTGAGATGTCTGAGTTGGAGAAAGTCACTCTGGACTCCTTTTTAAGCCTGAAATGAACTATATCCTGCAACATTTCACAGTCCAGAACAGTGTTTTGGAATTGCGTTAGGGGTGAGCACTTAGGACATGATCATAACGGTTACATGGGTATAAAGAGGTCATGTACAGAAACGGAGTGTAGCATGTAAAATACCTCATTCATCGCCCACAGTGAATTTATGCGTGCCTTTGACTTTCACGTGGGTTAATATTATGGACCAGAACATGCCACCTTAACATCCTGCCTGAGGTGGTTTCCTGGAAATAAATGAACGTACACACTGACATTAATTCAGCTGCTGTGATTTCCATTCACAATGCACCTCTCTCTCTCTCTCTCTCTCTCTCTCTCTCTCTCTCTCTCTCTCTCTCTCTCTCTCTCTCAGTGAGTGTGTGGTGCCATAGTGAAAATCACTGCAGTTCTTTCAGCCACTCAGTCAGAGCCAGCAGCTTATACACACAGCTTTCTCTCTTTGCTCCACTCAAGCTGCTCATTGCCTCCTCACTGCATCTGTCCTTTCCTCTATGAAATGAGGTACCATGCATACTCTTCTCTCCTCCTCCCCCTCCTGTCCGCTTGTCCATTTCCATTCCAGGGTCCCTTTATCAAGCGAAGCTTTCTTGCCGCAAAGCTGGGAACCATAAGAGCTGTGATACTTCCTTAAGGACTTTGGAGACGGGACAAGGCTGTTCGCTGTGATTTTTTTTTTGTTGTTGTTGTTTTTGGACAGCTCCTGGAAACGCGGCTGATGCTGCTGCCTCTTTTGGGATGCAGATCTTTGCGGGACATCTGCCTGCTGTATGAAACTGCTTGATTCCTCTAAAAGTTCCAGGAGGACACACGTCAGTCAAGAAATTCATCCTGTCTGTTTCTCAGAGAACACTGACATCTCACTGTGTGTAAGCACACCTGTATCCACAAAGATCTGGTTTGTGTACAGTATGCCTGTGTCTGTCTGTGTCCATGTGCATGTGTTCATCTTCTTAGTGGAAGCAAACAGCGCTGTTTTCCATAGGAGATTTATTAGTGCGTAAATATTTGCAGGTGTTTGCGTTACAGTGATAGCATTGTCCTATTTAAAAGATATGTGACAGGAATGGAGGATGTCTGCAATTATGTGTCGAGAGCACAGTGTGGTGGTGCAGTGTTACACTCCCTGCTCCTGGGGTTGAACTAAAGGTTTAAGGGCAAGAGAGATTTTTCGAGACAACTGCTGACAAGTGCTGGCAGCCTGACAAAACCTCCTAGATCCTGTAAAGAGAAATGCACAAGGAGGTATTACAGGTAGATCTGTAAACAGAAATTAATAAATCAGAAAGAAGATAAGACCAAATTTGAGTTAAAAAAGTGGAAATGTAAAGGATAAGAAGGTGAGAAACAGGGCACATAAAGAAAGTAAAAAATGAGAAAGACAAGAGAAACTAGGGCAGAATTGCTCTCATTCTTCATGTTGCCACATTGAAGCAGCTTAAACAGGAACAAAATGAACGAAACTGAAGACAACAGCGAAACAGAATAATGAGATACCAAAAGGTCTTACAATTTATCTTGAGTCAGTTTTTTCTGTTTTAGCAGAGCATCTCTCATCTGATGGTCAAACTTTTAGACGTCTCTCCTCTAACCCTCTGCGACTACATTCCCACTTCTCACTGGGCGACTTCTAAGTGACTCATTCAGTTCCTGTTCTCCTCCATCCTTCTCCTTCCATCTCCATCCTCTCTCATATTTTCAGGTGCAGTCAGACCAGCTCAGGATCCCCATCTCAGCTCTTCATGCACTGACTGGGACATCACTGCCGCCATGCCTGATCTTGACATTAGCTCAGCTTAAGATTCTTCTTCTCTAAGGAAGCGACCGATCTCATGTCCTATCAATCCTGCCTGTGATTTCCATATGAAATTTGCTAACGCCAGACAAAACTGGCCTTGGCCACTGACTTTCAACTTCACATAGAGACAACAAAGACATAACAAAGCAGGATCGAGGGGCAGAAAGAGACTGTTATACACATTAAGGACTAAAACAAACATTTGTTTGTCTTGGAGCCGCTCTAGCGGCCTTTGCCAGCAGCCATGCAGGTGTCGTTTGCATGTACGGACCATGGGCTGAAGGCCCCGCGTAACGGTGAGCACAGCAAGCAGAATGCCACCAGCCCCAACTCGGCCAGCCAGGCCCGTGCCCGCTTTCGCACCGTGGCCCTGATCGCTCGCAGCCTGGGTTCCTTCACCCACCGCTACCACCACAACCTCAAGGAGTCCACCGCCAAGCTCACGGGCATGAAGTACCGGTATGTAGACTGATATGATGATAGAGGCTGCGTGAGAGACTACAGTCAGGAAGATACAGGAGGTGTGTTAAGTTTAGTTTTCTCATTTCTGCCAAGTCTATACTGTGACTATCAGCCATAAACCAATAGTGAATTAATATGAATGAAAGAATACGTTTGAAAACAAGACAAGAAAATAAGAAAATAAGACAAGATATTTGAGCAGTGACAGGTGATGAGTGGGATGTTGCTGAGTGTATTTTGTTATCTGCTGAAAGAAACAAAGACATTGTTCCAAGATGTGGATTCATTTTAATACCTGATATAATTATTTTGATTGAAAAGTATCCAGAGGGAATGAGGATCCCGAGCAGTTTATGTTGTTTGGAGAGCTCAGAGTCAAATATGAGTATAATCACTCAAAGGTGCAATCTCATAAAAGACAGGGCAATGAAAAAAAAAACAAAACATCATTCTCTCCATCCAATTAGACAGGTAAATAGTAAATAATATTATAAAACAGTAACTCAATAGATTCTTCCGATGGCCAAAATTGTAATTGCACTGATTACAAAATCTGTAAATAAAGTAATTTATTTTGTGAGAAGAAAGTTTATTACAATAATAACATGAGCAAAAGTAGAAGTCTTTTTTTGATATATATATTTTCTTTGACATCCAACTCGATCAAGCTTACCCTATTTGTATGGCAAAATTCTTACAGACTAGTAAAAGTGGATTTTAACATAAATAGATAATAGCAAACAGCAAATGTAAGTAGAAATTGAGTAAGAGATAAAGGATTTCAGAGTAATATCAATATGAATTCTTAAATAATACAATAACGTTACCAATGAAAAATACAACCAACATTATAGTGAAGTGTGTTCCACTTAATTATATAAATCAGTTGACAGATTCTGTACAACATTTCACGGTGCTAACATTACACTTGCTCTATAAGGACCCTCATGAGCTCATTCAATTACGCCAGCACCAGGTTGAGACTGCAACCATTCTGCATGCATTTCTCAATAACTGGCCACGCTACATTTCAGTGTGCAGAGTGTGACAGAAGAGGTGAGATTTGCCGTGATGCAGATCTCTCCATGTTTGTCTGTGTGGGAGTTGTAACAAGGCTGCGCCAAGTAAACAACGTTCTCTTATCGCAGTGAGTGGGCTCTTAACCCAGACCACAGGAGCAAAATAGTAGCTTTCACCTCACACTGTTAACTTGCTGGAGTGGGTGACATCACCACTTACAGTGTAAGGATCAGGAAAGGCACAGAGAAAGAGGGGGTAATGGGAACAGATGGAGTTAGACGGCGGAAACAAAGACAATGACAATAAAGAACAGAAAGGAAAGTCACAGAGATTTGAATGAAACTGGAGCACTCGGGTCAGTTCACAGAAAAGAGATAATAAGCAGAATTTGGGCAGATTGGATGCAGAGCAGCTAAATGTGATAAGCGTCTTCTTGTCACACAATCACATCTTGTTTCCATAACAACATTCAAATGGCCAACTTCAATCTGTTCCCAGCGCTGATGACTACATTGTGTTATCTGGTTCAGCTTTGTAATATTTTTTCTGATTGAGTGAGAAAATTGATTTTCAATTTCTGTTATCTTTTCAACTCTCTCCTAAAAAAAGTTACACACTGAAAAAAACAAAGGCTAAAACAGGCAAAATAAGCAAATCCAACGGACCCACGTTGCTCATGTCACCGTGATTTCCACTTTTGTTGGATAGGAATTCTGCAGTGCTGATGAATGAAAAGTGTGTAGCCTTTAAAATGTTTACTTGGCATTTATTTTTGGTTTGCAACACAAGGATTTTCTCATCATGTCGCTTGCCGTAAAAACAGGTTGAGGATGTTAACAGTAAAGCTTCCCCCAAAGCCCTCAGCAAATCCCCCATTTTCTCCACTGAAAAGCAAATGTTTGAAATCTCGTCTGTCACATCCCCTCTCTGCTCTTTGCTTATCTGACATTTTCTCTTCTTCTCATACCGTATCTCCCTCACTCACTTCCTCTCTAAATCTATGGATCAAAGCTGTTGGATACTTATTTTCCTTGGAGCAACATCTGACAGTTATATGAAGCGAAGACCACAACTGCACGTGCCTTTTTGCTGCGTGATAAGAAATAATGTAACTTTTTTTCACCCAAAGACAAGAGTATGTAGTACTGATGGGGAATTCTTTGGCATGTTGCATTACGTACTTGAATGCATGTGTGTGCTCGGTGTATGAGGCTCCCTGCTGCAAACATCTGAGGGCATGGCAAGTTGAAGCAGAAGATTGTAGTATGCAGAGTGAGTGAGCATAAACTAATAATATCACCATCCACAGTGTTTTAGTTGTCATGGTGACCTAAACACAGTGTATTTCTAATTGTGGTGCCCCTTAGATGCAACCTTCCAAAAGCTGTTTGACCTATTCTTGCTCTCAAAATAATGCACAAGCCCACAAACAGCACACACACGGGCCAAAATATGTGATGTAACTAACCATGCTGTGGTTTCTGGCTTCACAAGTTGTGCAGATTATTTCTGGATCCTCATAGGGAGCCTGGGCTGAACTTCATAACGGTCATTAGGCAGCAGAAGGGTTTTTGACAGTCCAGAAGGTCCGGGTGAGATTCCGCCTGGTTGGTTCAGAGCTGCGCTGCATATGGGCATACAAAAATCCCTTCTGTTGGTCCGTGTGGATGCAGCGGCCGGCAGAGAAAGCAGCATACTCTGCTGCGGATACATCTGTGTGTCGACAGTGTGAGCAATTGAAAAATGTACCTGTTAAAGTGTAATGTTGCCCGTAGCCGTCTGTTCAAGGTGTTCCACGTAATGTTTTCTTCCACCTTCGCACATTTGAGCAAACTTTAACATTTTTCAAATTTTAGAAGAAGCTTGAAGAGTTTGATTGTGAATCAACCCCATTCAAGATGATTCTACTGTGCCTCAAGCTCAATTCTTCTAATTAAAAACTTCCACGCTTCTGAGTCCCCCGGTGAAATAAATCAGTGGGCCATCAGACCTTAAAGCAAAAACATTGGTGTAACAGTGTTTTGCTAGACACAATCATTTCTGTGACTCCTTGAGTCTCCTGAATCATTGTTGGATGTTTTTCTGCTCAGATCTGTTCAGATAAGACAAAGCAGCTGCTTTTATCTCAACTTTATGTTATCGTCATAAAATGCTTTCTTTTATTAGCAGTGAAGAACACCTGACGTAGGTAGTTGGCAGATTCTTCTCCTTATTAAGCAACAACTGAGCAAGAAGACGAGGTGTTTGGATGCTTGTGACTGAGGATTACACAGTAACCTGCACCTACAGCGAGAACTGATGCAACCTTTTCCTCTGCCTGTTTATCCACAAAAAAGATAATCGTATGCTGCAGCAGGATAGAGTATGTGTGTTGACTTCATGCCAATCATCCTGTATTGGGCTGTTCTCCAAGTTTTCCCATCAAAAGTCTTCATCAGTAAAAATTGTGTTTTATATTTCCACGCCATTTACTTCAGTTCTTGGCTCAGCTTTTGTTCTGTGATGTGTTGATCCAGTAATAAGAGCCAGGGCGTCACGCAGCAGGAAGCCTGTTGCATGGAGCTCCACTCTGCCTGAGGACGAAACAGACCCCTGGGGATAAGAACTGCCCAAATCTCTCAGTTAAAAAGATAGTTAGGTCTGCATGGCCTCTGCATTTTAATTAAAGGTTGCAACTTAAATGGCTTTCTTGAAGTATGATGGCTTTAAAATGGTTGAATTTTTCTCTAATTGGAAGAGCTAAAACAGTCAAACACAGATGTGTTTACTAGTAATGTAAAATGATGGTAATTGAATAAATTTGGTTGGTTGTATTTGATATTATCAGGTACACCTAAACCAAGACATTGATTATAAATTTGCCCGCCCCCCAAAAAAGTCTGCTGTCATTCTGTATCAGAAATTAAGGATTTGTGTAGATTTTAAAATATGTAATATGTATATATATATAGCCTTGTAATACAATTAGTTTTGGGTTGTGCGTTCTTGTTGTTTTTTAGTAATACTAGGAACTAATGAAAGTGCTTCACAGTGATTTCATCCGACTGATTTCTTAAATATTTAAAAAAGAAAGAAAAATCTATCCAATTTCTTTGTGTCCCTTGGAGCCAAATACAGGATGATGGGCATGAAGTCAACGCTAATGCTCGTGTGATAGTATGAGTTTTTTCTCCACAATGTACAATGTACAAGAATGAACCACTTCAGATCTGCCCATGTTTTTCAGTGCAGGATGAACCCACAGGCCTCCAGCTTCAGTCCCTAAAATAGTTATTTTATGTGACGTTCTCTTGTGTTTTGTTTTTTTTAATGTGTGAATTCTGTCGAAGCATTTCAAATAACCTAGCTGTGAAATATTGTGTACATGCACAAGCTGGTATGTGTTTGGGTCTGTGTGCACTATATAAAAAGTTGTTGACTTCAACTCTCTGGAAAAACAAAACAGAATGTCTTATCCAAACTTTAGCTCATTATTGCACACACGCTCTCTCTCCCACAGTCTTGCTTAGACAAACAAATATACACATTGTGCATCCCCTGTAGGGAGCTGGCTGTCATTCCCGATTTCCTATTCTGTCATAGAGAGCGCTTTATCTGTAGAGGACGTTTGATCTGCTCGGACTTGGGGCTTGGACTTGTATCTCTGCATGTTTGAGTCTGTTGCTGGAGCCTCTTGGTTTCTGTCGCTGTCTCTTTATAGCCTCCCCCCCCCCTCTCTATGGCCATAAGGCCTATGGGCTTCATCAGGGATCTTTTTGTCCCACAGCAACTGACTTGCAGCTCTTCTTTCTTATTTAATCTATTCATCTTGCCTTCAAAGTGCTTGATTTGACTTCCCTACTTTCTTCCCACACAGGCACAGTCTTTGATATATTTAGAATATGAGTTGCCTTTCTATCCTGCACTGAATTATTTTGATAACAACATTATGGTTGCCATCAGGCGAGCGGTGCAAACTGAGGAGGTGGATATTGTCTAATCCCTCCGCCCATCAAGGTTGCCTTGTGTGGGTTTGCTTAGTCTACATTAATCCCCAGAGAGCAAAAAGTTTTATCTGTGTACTGACAACCTCGACAAAAGTCTTGACCTGACAAATATCGATTCAAACAGTTTATGATCGGGAAATAAGTCATTTGAAATCCTCTGGTGTGACATGAGAGAAACAGCTTTCCCCAAATAAAGAGGCAAGCACTCCTACAATGAGAGGTCCTTCCTCCTAAAATATGAGTTGCATATATCAGACGTATGTTCATTTAATATATTTCTTTTAACTGGTGATCCACTAGGAATAGAAAGGGCCACATACAGTAGCTACTCGCAGGATGTTCATAAGTGGTGACAGGTTTGTGTGAGGGGGCGTCTTCAAATGACTCATTTGTCATTTTACTTCAAGGCTTCTTTTGGGCACCATCCAAGCATGATGGATGGAGCTGCATTCATTGGTTTGCAAAGTTGTTTGTGTGCAAGTTGTTCTATCTTTATTTTTGTGTTTACAATATACAATATAAAATTCATATACACTCACACACTTAGCACATACACACACACACACACATATATATATATATATATATATATATATATATATATATATATATATTCATATATTAATATATGTGTATATGTGTATTCATCTGTGTCTTTGCAGCCCTGTTTTTTCCTCTCTGTCCTCCCACATATACACATACATTGTCTCATTAACACAAAGTTGTCGCAAATCATGTAATCTCCTGAATCATTGTACTCCTGTTGATTTTCCAGACCTGGACAGATATATTACTGCACCACTGCAGGCTTTGTGTGGTTAATAATCATGTATGGCTGCTGAAGCTTCCTGTCTTCCCAGAAAACAGTGGGGCACAAAAAAGCAGAAACAAGGCGGCTTTTCTGGAACATCAGTGTTGCCTTTGCCATATTATTACTAAGCCAACCTTTAAAGTAGCATGCACACATACTGCAAATATATCTTGTGGGGGATCTCCAAAGATAAAGATAACATTTTTCAGAACATCCAGCTTTATTTGGAAATGGAGTGAGCCTGCAAATTTGTTTATAATAGAGAGTGTGTGTCAGTGAGTCAGAGTAAATATGGAAACAGAATCAATGAAGACTTGAGGCAAATTTAAACACAAGTTACCACTCTTCGAGCCATTATTTCAGAGTAAACGCAATACTGAATGTTCCTCAGCCTCAATGTGGTTTTGTCCTCAGACCCCCCCCTACACACACTGAGCATACCCATATTCAGACTGTTTAATACTTCTAACCTACTGTACAGCCCTTCCCCCACACTTTCATGGATCACAGCTCCCACTCTATAATACATTAGAGAGACGGATACAATATCCAAACTCCTCCACCGTATCAGAAACAAGGACACATCCCACAGCTTGTAACTGCTGTGAAATCAGTCTCCCAGTTTTTTTATATCCACATGCTATATGTCCACTTGATTTGACTTGATTTATTGAATCATTCACATTGTTTATATGTTAAAAAAAGTCACTATACTATATATTTTCTATCTTTCTTAATCTTGCCAGAACTACTGATTTGATGAGTGACGCCCTCCCACATCATGCTGGACTCCTAATTGAATTGGTTGAAGGCACAGTCAGATTGCGCGCACTTGGATTGATCTTGATGGGCACACGGGCCATTAATCACAAGTGAAATGGTTGGCATTTGTTGTGACCTCATTTCTTGTAATGACGAAATTTCTGTATTGTAAATATTTGAACATATTCTCATGTCAAGATGAAGTGTGTTGCTTGCGATAGTGGCCTTGTGTTGTACATGTGGCCTTGATGGTTCCATCGACACCAATTCATCTCAGGTTCACAGTGTTTGCTTCATACCATCCAAGTGACAGATGACTGTGGCTGCTCTTACAGTGCTTTCAAAGACAAATTACAGAAAAAAAAGAAGAAGACAATATTATATTCAGTACATCTCATAGAGATTGATTCGAGAGAATCTTTGGTCTCTACTGGAGGAAATCTCCCAAGAGATATTCCCTCATTTGATAATGGTGTTGGAGAACAGCTCGGTTGATATCTGGTGACTGAAGTGAACTTTCCCTCTATGGGACCCAAAGAGTGCCAGCAGAATGTCCCCACACAGTGTAACAGAGTCACCAGATCCCCTCACTGTAAGGGTCAAGCATTCAGACCCGTACCATTCTTAGTGTACGCCACACATGCACTCGCCCACATGTTGAAAATTTTGGATGACTCATCCGATCATATTCCATTTTACAGTGTCCCTTTAAAGCAATGACAGTGAACTCCTTAATGTCCATTCATCATGTAGTCAGGGGTTTACACACTGCAAACCTACTATATTATTCTCTCGCTATGCAACTGTTGACAGATTTCTTGACATGGACTGATTATATGTTGGACACATATCTGGCAACAGATGTCTTACTGATGCATGCGCATTATGAAGATCAAATCTGAACTGTTGACCACAATTTCTGAGCCTTCTTATGAATTATGCCTTTTCCGTGGGTATTGATGCAGATCTTGGTTTATTCACTGGTCCGACTGAAACACCACAGCTGAGCAGTCATTGTGACTGAATCTTGAGCTAATGGTGTTTCAAAATCACTCATGGCTTTTCCTCTTGATATAATAACAGGATCAACTCAGCCAGCTAAGCATTTTCATAGACCTCTTAAAAACCATTGTATCATATAATTATACTATCTAGTTTGAAATCTCATCTCATTTATTCAGTTATTCACTTTTTAATGTGAGAGGATTTACCTGTGGTGCCTGAAAGTAGAACAGTCTGTTTTTGCCATTGTTAATTGTAAGTCATTAAATGTTTGCACCACAAGAGTTCCGCTCTCAGTTGGACCCAATGTGGCACAGATTGTAAAACTAGCTGTGAAGCTGAGTTGAGGGTGACGTGAACTGCAATGTCTTTTCCTCCACTGTGCTAATGGGACTTAAATGTGCTGCATTACATCATACCAGATCAGCTGGATGCAAATTGATTGTTATCATGGAGCCATGCATCAGGAGGTGTACCATTGCAACAGTTAATAGGTAGAGGAAGGAGAGAAAGACATAGAGTATGTGGAAGAATGCAGATATGATGCAACCACAAGGCCTGAGTGCAAACATGGTTGCCTCCATTTTGTGGTGGAGACAATAACACTAAAGAGACTAAAGACTGAAGTGCTCCCTGCAGCAGGAGCCTGTCAAAGGCTCTGAGAATGAGAGGAGGTAATTGAGTGGAATGGGGAGGGCGGGTGGGGGGTGGGGTAACTAGCGGCAACACCTGTCAAACAGTAGGTAGAGTAACAAACTTTTAAACAACCGCAGTGCAACCAGTAATTGATTTATATTAGTATTGAGCAAAACATCTTTCACGGTCTTCAGAGAGTCTGTCTTTCCTCCAGAGAAGGTGGGGTCCATATTGTGGGAATAAATCAACTGTCCACCCCCATGTAGTCTCCTAATTCTGAGTCATGATTGCAGATGCAATTAAGGTGGCCCTCTCATTCGCTGATTCTTCTCTCAAGCATGAGTGATTGTTATGATTTTTGCTTGCATTGATACATAAAATAGTTCAATGTTATTGCGTTTCTTTCAACATGTGATTTGAAAAAAAAAAAGAACCCAAAGATTTTATTTGAGTGCAATATAATTTAACTAAGTAGTAACAACAATATCACTTACACTCACACTTGACTGTTGGCATCTTGATGCTAATCAACGCTTGTTTTGTTAATCATGCTGTTTTTCCTGATAGGAACCTGGGGAAATCTGGACTGCGGGTCTCCTGTCTCGGGCTTGGTGAGTACATAATTAGCATCAGAGGCTAATGTCTAATGATTTCATAGGCATCCAAGGGCAAACTCAAGTCATCTGTGTGTCTGCATGTGTATAGAGAGAATTTAGAGCGAGCGGAGGAGCAGAGCAGGAGGACATCATATCATTTCACCCTATTCTCAACCTCGTGCATCTTTCATACATATGGGGAAGTGAAGAGAGACACCGTAAAGATGTTTGCAGAGTGTTAACATTTTCCTTGTTAATATTTAATCAGTAGCATGGATTCAGCAAACAAGTTGATCAATTATTGCACATATCCAATACATACCAGAGTGTAAACACACTCATTTATTTTGATAGGTCTGATTCAGTAAATGCATCTCTTGTGTGCGTACTGGCCATATATTTCCATGCACATGTGCATGTGTATGAATTACATTGTATATGCAAAGCCACACAAAGGGGTTGTGTCTCAGAGGAAAAAACAACTTGAGAAAGCTGAAGAATGATGCAGTGCTGCACGGGTTTCAGGAGATGCTGAAGCACATCAGGTGACAGAAAATCTGTGAAGGAGCTATTTAATCACCCATATAGTGATTTTTTTCAATTAAACTTAGCCACTGCACAATGAGCAGTGACGAAGAATAGTAAACAGAGATCTTTCGCCCTCCTAAATGAATCCGTTGCAAACCTCCATGTTGGCAAAGCTCAGCCGTGCAGTTGTGCCCTTGAGCAAAACATTGTTAGTGTACCAATTTTCTGTGACATGGAGCAGGGAAATGGTCATTACACTGTCAGCATCATAAGTCACTTTAGAGTTCGATCCTATGTGAGTTTAATGTGTTTGAATTTGAAGATTTTAAAGGAATAGTTTTTCACTCTGGGAAAATACAATTTGAGAAATGTATTTTAGAAAGAAAGGAAACAACAACTAGAAAAACCACTCAAGCCTGTTTCATCTCAGTTGTGCGTTTCTTACAAAAAAACAAGATGTTACATCATCAAATTGTGGTTTTTCTTGGCATACAGGCAGTAGACTATTTCTTCCCCAGATAAATTTACTTCCTGGATTAGGGTTTGTGAGATCTTTGTGCTAAACTACAATAATCTGTATCCTCACATTTACTATTTAGATGTGAGATTGCTATTGAGTTTCTTCTTTAACTCTTGAGCAACAATATGAGTTGAATTAGTCCCTTAAATTGTGTGCAGTCTGAAGGAAACGTTGATGATCTGAAGGAATATAATTATTTATTGACCATTGCGAGTTTAGAAGAATCAGGGTGAGCCTTCATCACTTTGCTGCCAATTCTTGTGCAGTTGGATGTGGATTTAACGCCAGCCCCTGTAATTATTTCTGTCCGTGGGAGATGACAAGAAGCAGCATGTGACAGGCTCAGGCGACTGAAGGCTCGGGGAAGAATATCGAGCATTTAACAAAAAGCTGTGTTCAGACTTTTTATGAGTGCTTTCATACATATATATATATATATATATATATATATATATATATATGTGTGTGTGTGTGTAAGACCTCACATGGCCAAGGACTCAAAGTGACCCTTGATAGTCTTAATACTGCTACTTAGTAAACCTGTTTTTGCTTTTGGCCGATGACAGATTTGTTGACAGATAGTGTCATTCAATCTGCACCACCCTGTTTAGGACTAGCAGTAAATAATAATATTAATAGTTTACTAGAGGCTTTTTTGTTACTATTATTTGTCGACTGACGTTTTAAATCCAGGCTGTGCCAACACCCATCTGCTGCTATACTTATGATGCAGTTTCTGCATTATTTCCTATTAGTGGGACATTGCATGCAGTATGTGACAAGATTGGGCAAAAAACAAAAGCGTGTTAACTCGGGTAGTCTGAAAGACAAATTCTTATCCATTCAGTAGATGTTGAAAAGGAAAAAAAACGTGAATAAAACAGTATGTCTTGGAAAAGCCACACAAAAGCCACCAACGTGTAATGAAACAGTTAGCTGTAATCTAAACTGAAGTCATACAGGAGTGATTTCATTGTTTTGAAGTTTTTAGAAAAGACTGACCAGCTGAAAGTGTTTCCTCAAATGGTTATGACACTCCCAGCAGAGGAGTTTATATTCATTCAAAATTTCCCAGCTATGAATTCTGTTTGGCTTTTGTTCTTTTGGCTTTGGTCTAAACAGTATTTTTATACAGTCAACTCAAGGTGGATTTGTTTTGCTCCATAACATATGTTCCAGGCTTTTAAACTGATTGCATTGTAACGGATAGATGACATGAATAATAATCATCCAGAGTAGTGATCTTAGTGGTCTTAGTATAGCCCCCTGTGGGACACAAGGACCTGATATGCCAGTAAGCTTTTTCTCTTCCGACCTATCAACCCTGACATTTGGCTGTGATTGTTGTAAGGAGGGTGTGTTTTGTCAGGTGTCCATGCCAAAATGTCAAACTAATAATTAATGCAGCGTTGAACTGACTCCAGAGTGTGGTTTTACATGCAAAAGGTCTTGTTTGTTTTTTAGTATGTTCCAAAACTCTGACTTTGACATTTCCCTCAACAGGCACATGGGTAACATTTGGAGGTCAAATCTCTGACGAGGTAAGACATTATGTCAAATGCATCATTCTACCACCACCGCTCATGGGCAGATGCAGGCTTTCATTATTTCTGGCCTTACATAAACAATTAGTGTGCAAGTTGTGACAGCTTACAGCTCCCAGTTTTCAGCACACATCGGAACTATTTCGTGTAACTGGATGTGAAATGTGAGCAGGCCACAGATATTGATATAAGTATCAGTTTCCTAATATCCCAGCAGGCTGTTAAGTCCCTGGTGGCTCAACTAAGACCAAAGTTTAGGTCTTATTTCTTCTTGTCACAAGTTATTAAGTGGAAAACCTCCTGTGGCTTTATTAAGCCTTGAAGATGGGGAAATCACTGAATTGGGGACAGCTCATCACATCATGATGGCCTCTGGAATAGAGTGACACAAACAAAACAGGAGTCAGGAAAAGAAAGGGAAAGTCCTGCTGACAAACATACGCCAGGACAGACTTTACTTTTTGATATATAACCCTGTACCAACTGGATGCACCAGAACTAGGTCAAAAATATTCTCAGAAATAGATTAAGCATTTTAAAACTTTTAGTAGCAAGCAAGTGCCTGCACGTTCCTGGTGATGTGTACCTTTACAGATTTAATATCCTTCAATGTTTTCAAGCAATTCCACGGTTGAGTTTGAGAGCAGAAACTCTTCTGATCTTTGTCAGGTGGCAGAGCAGCTGATGACTATTGCCTATGAGAGTGGGGTCAACCTCTTTGACACAGCTGAGGTCTACTCCGGAGGGAAGTGAGTGATATATTTCTGAATTGTTATCTACAGAAGCACTTTTCTGGTTGTGTCAGCTTGGATTTTACCAAAGGGCACAAGATGTTAACATGATTTAGCCCCAGAGCAGGAATTATTCACCTGCACTGGTCAAAAAAATGTAAGGCAGCCTTGACTTGAAAGTGATTCATCTTATCTTATTCATCACTGGAGGCACCACATTATGTTCACAGCTCAATCCACCTTTATAGGCCTGGGCGATGCAGTGGTGAATAATGCAGGATATGCTGTAGCTGTGTGGGAATGACTATGAATTTCAAAGTTGCCGGCAAATTTGAGGCATGCAATGCAAAAGGCATTTAGCCCTTATCTTGATTTTTTTGATTTTTAATGAGGTGTTCACGCTGCAGATCTGTGGTAGATAAACATCATGCCAAACTATACATAGTGAAATAATAAATTGAGATATCACATCATCTCATCCAATTTCTTTCTTCACAGAGCCGAGATAATTCTGGGAAACATCATCAAGAAAAAGTGCTGGAGGTAATGCACAGTCTCTTATCGGAGCAAAAGCTTTTTAAATCTGTTCCAAAAATAACTTTAACGTGTGTGTATGTGCTTGTGGATACACGAAAATTACTCTCATACTGTAGTCATTCATATGTCTATATTTTTGAGGATTTTATTTACACAGTGTTATTTAGAGCATGCTGTACAGCCTCTACGTTTTTAAGAAGGTTTCCATCATGATTTTGAGCTTGATTAAAGGGATTTGTTTCTCTTCAGTGGAATAAAGCTGTAGTGGGGTCAGGTGCTGATGCTGAGCTGTGAAACCTAGTTCACAGTCAAAGTATCCCCAATGTCAGGGCCTGACAAGTTCTTCCACCCAGAAAAGCATGTCCCAGGGAACTTGCTTAATGCGTGTGGCCGCTGACATTTAGTAGTAGTAGTAGAGGGTCTTCAAAAAATGTTAAAACAAAGAGGTAAGAGTCACAGTGTGTGGCAGTTCTCCTCTTGCTTTCTGTCTAAAAATGAAGCATTCCCAGCTTTGATACATAATCACTGAACATAGAGTTAGTCTGGACAAAAGGTTTGGATAGTCAGTGTAAAATAGGATTATGTTAGAGATGTTAAAGTTTTTTAAATTTAATTCAATAAAAGCAAATAAAACGACGGAAGCAAGGAAGCAGTATAGATGGGTGGATGGATAGATAGATTTGTCAACAGGTGGTGGAGGAACCAAAGAAAAAAAAAAAAGCTGAGAAGATAATGAGAAAGATGAGGGATCATAATAAAGGTTCATGAATTTTGATTTTTTTTTTTTTTTTGGCTATATCGTTGAAGATTACATGTTTGAGTTAACTGGTGACTCTAAATCATTCGTAGGTCTGAGTGTGAGTGTGAGTGGTTGTTGGTCTCTCTCTGTGTCTGTGATGGACTGGTGGCCTGTCCAGGGTGTACCCTGCCCTCGCCCCATGTGAGCTGGGATTGGCTCCAGCAGCCCCCGTGACAGATGAGCAGTAGAAAAGGAATGAATAAATTGATGTGGCAGAAGTACCCAGCTGAAACAAACAGCTCTGGCCATATGATGCTTGTGTGCAAAATGCTACTTTATATGTTCATGTATGGTGGAAGGTGCAGAATGTGCAACCATCTCACTCTAGGAGATGAAAGTTTGCCCCTGAAGCCTCCCGCCCTAGCCATGAAATCCATTGTTGGAAAGTATAAACATAGAATTAGCTCATGTCGGCGTCTTACTGTTGAATACAAAGCAGGTTCAAATGAGAAAATATCAGTTTCATGCATCTATACTGCATGCAAATATGTTTTACAGTATAAAGATTGCAATAGCTTTCGTGAAATCTCACATCAGTTCTCTGGCTGCCTTCACCTCAAATCTGGGTCCTTTTACATCATTTATTATTCAAGTATGGAGAATTTTATAGTGAGAGAGCAATTTTGTTAGAGTTCAGAGAAAAACGTCCCTCTATAAATCATCATACTGGAATAATTATGATAATTATTATATGTTTGAAAAATGCGTGCAGCCCATCTGCCACTGCAAACATAAGAACATATGATAGCTTCAGTTGCTTGTGCACAGAGACATGCAACTGTGCACATGACATGCTGACACACGTCTTCTGAACTTTTTTTTTTTTTTTTGTTCAACCTTTTGATGTGTCTGTGTGTCCTGCCTCAGGAGATCCAGCCTAGTGATCACCACGAAGCTCTACTGGGGAGGAAAGTAAGTGTATGCATGTCCTCTGTATGTGCACCAGATTTTCACACTATGCAATTCATGCATTCAAGCAATCGCCTCCAGACACAGTGTGCGATATGAAATGAAGTATTTTAGAAAACCCACAGGCGCACAGACAAGGTGACACAAAAATAATAGATAAAAGACAGGCAATACACACACAACACAGCAGTCGTCCTTCCCTGCTTAGCCTTTCTCAGCCTTCTTGTCATATCTGTTTTACTGCCATGCTGAAGTGTTTTGCTCTCAGTTTGCATTAGTCACCTTACTTAAGTCTTCAGGCTTATACTGAGGGAAGCAGAGCCTCCATACATCCTCTGGTTCTTTTTAAGTATCTGATGTAGATCAGTAGAGTAGGGCCCGAGTGTAATTGTGTAAATTTAATTTAAGCTCATCCTGTCAGACTATCACCAAGGTACCAAATCAGTCTTTGCGCCGCATGGATTTAGAGAAAAACTACTTAACCCCCAACTGAGGGAGCTGTGAGAGTGCCTGAGACGGCTGTCAGGCATCAACCAACCACAGATGTCTTTATGCTTAATCAATGGCATTTTTCATATTTTTAAATGTGTTGCACAAAAGAAAGAAGGCATGTAAATATGACAGAAGGCAAGCATATTTATGTGTTTTTTAAACATTATTCTCAATAACCATAGCAGGTTGCTACGCCACAGGAAGGACATAGGAGGAAATGTGAAATGAAGCAAAGAACTGACAAATAGGAGGAAACTCAGCAAGCGAAAAAGCACCGGAGCAGAAAGAAACAAAATAAATTCAGTGGGAAAGGGAAATGGTGAGGATATTGGTAAATCATTGAAGTACAGTAACCCTGGTTGCTGTGCTTTAGTTTTACAGCCCACAACTTGTTCTGGTTTAATCTCACCACTCCCATCGGGATCATTTTCAAGAGAACTGGCAGTAAAGACGGCTCTGATTTACCATCTGAATGTTACATGTCGAACACAACATATCAGAGCGGCAGTGGAACATCAAGCAATTGAAGATCCGGGTATTTCTTTCGGGATGTGCTGGAGCCAGATCACACCAAGGGAACATGCATGTGGATATTGCACTTATTCTAATGAGGCAGACGGAAAAATTACCCCAGATGAATGCTAATGTTCTTGCAAGGAAAAAGGCAAAACATTAGTTAACACTGATAGTCATTAATATATTTTGTTTGGCCACTGCACAGACACAGTGAACACTTTATTCTATAAGTGTAGACACCCTGTAGCTCGTACCTGGCTCATAAATGGCATGTTTAATGATGAGCGTGAAATGATCTGAGTTGTGTGTATATCCAGGAATGTGTCTCGACAACCATCACACACAATTATTTCTCTCCCGTTGCAGAGCTGAGACAGAGAGAGGACTCAACCGGAAACACATCATCGAAGGTAACGAATCGATTTCCACTCCTGCATTTTGTCCTTCACACCACCTCATTGCTTGGAGCCCCACTGCTCTCCTCTAATCTCCGTTTTATCTCTTTTCCTCTTCCTTCTGTACTGCTGGAGGTATCGCTACTTAGATTTTTTTCTCAACACATAATAACTCAATTTTAAAGGTGCGATCTGCCAGTGGCAAATATCAACAGACCTCAACAGATGTTTGGTTGGATGACTTGTGATATTGAATTTGAATTCTGAACTATCGTCCTCTCTGCTCTTTCACTCCTTTTTGATAAGAATTTTGGCCGCGCTCAAGCTTATAGCCTTGGCCGGATCCACCCCACTTCACATACAAGCTGCACCCGGGCACAGTGCTCCTGCTGCAGTGACTCAGCACTCTTGCAAGCTATTAACATTCACTGCAGCTTCCATAAACTGCCCCCCTCCTGCACCAATCCCAACAACAAAAGGGGAACACGCTTAGAGGCAGAGAGAAACGGGGAGATGAATGGAAGGCGGGATCGATAATGAATTGGTTGTGAAAAATTTGCAGACATTTTATTCCTTACTACTTGTTACAACGGTCACCACTGAATCATTTGATTGGTTAAGTGTCATCTAGGTTTTGGGGATGTCGAACTTTATGATTTAGAGCAGAGATCAGTAAAGTTTCTGTGTTGCAACCAGAGAGAGTCCTGTGGGTTTTCTTTACAGGAGAAAGATGTTCCTTGAACATTTCAAAGAAACTTTTGCAGAATGCATAATTAAAATGCATAATTCATTGCCGACACCAGTAGAATAGCTTTGTTGTTCAACATCTATTCTGGGTTCCAAAAATAGGCTTGCTTCACCGGCGGTAAACTCCAGCTAATCCACAACACAGCAGAAACTGCACATGATGAGAGAGCAGGCTCAGATTAAGATCCATGTAATGGGTGTTTTTGGGATTGTGGAAGTGCAGCTGACAGAAAGAGGAAGAAGCGGTTCTACCGGTCAAGGGGAAAGCAAAACTTTCAACTGGGATTAGAAGGCGATGAAGAATCCTCAAGCACTAATCTACTGAGTACACTCACACATACCCAAGGCCAAAGTGTCTTTTTGCCTTGTCTCTATTGCTCTGCTTTTGGTCTCCTGTGTTTGCTTTTCATCTTTCATCCAGTCTGTCCTCTGTGGGTGAATGGAGACTGATGTTCTCACAATACTTATGGCCATCCTCTCTTCAATGATTCATTCATTCATCTTCTACCACTTATCTGTTTCCGGGTCATGGGGGTGCTGGAGCCAATCCCAGATCACATTTGACGAGGGTGGGGTACACCCTGGACGGGTCACCAGTCCATCACAGGGCCAACACACAGAGACAGAAAGAGACCAACAACTCCTCACACTCACACTCAGACCTACGGACAGTTTAGAGTCACCAGTTAACCCAAACATGATGTCTTTGGATGGCGGGAGAAAACCAGAGTACTCTTCAATTATGTAGCCAAAAAAAAAAGAACCTTTATTATGACTCCACATCTTTCTCATTATCTTCACAGCTTTTTTTCTTTGGTTCCTCCACCACCTGTTGACAAATCTATCTATCCATTCACCCATCTATCCCTCCATCCATCTATACTGCTTATCTGTCAGGGTAATCCCAGCTGACACTGGGAGAAGGTCAGATCTGGAGCTGGACAGGTCACCAGTCTATTAAAGGGCCAACATATAGAGACATACAGAGACTTCTATGTCTTTTGGCGATGAGAGTAAGCCATGAGTACCTGGAGGGAACCTGAACAGGGAGAACATGAAAACTCACACATGATGCTGTCAAAACAGTATTCACTTATGTAAAAGGGTTAAAGATTTCACAGCTGTGAAATGGATAGCTCTTTTCTCAATGAGATTGTGGTGTTCACTGTGGTAACTCAGCTTGACACTGATTGACCTGAAATTCTCAGTTTTCACCTTTTGAAAATCTCATTGTGAAATTGATTTAGTTTCTGAACTGAAAGATACCTCGTTTTATAAAAGGGAAAACTAAGTATTGCTGAAAGCTGTTTCAAACTAGAACCATATATGTGAATGAGGCCAGTTCAGTTACGTTCAATAAGAATGTGTAGGGCCATTTACCCTGTATTCAGAATAAAATAAGACTTTATTCAGAAAGAGGATCATTCCTCTTTCAAAAGTCTTGCCATCGTCCAAAGCAAATAAATTAAACAGATGTGTCTATATCCCAGCTATTTGCATCAGTCATTTTTTTAGCTTTAAGTATATTTATTCACATAAAAAGGTGGCTGAATTCCAATTAGCTCTTCAGGTCATGCTGTTATGAATCTGACCTATCTGTCATGACTTAACTGAGGTAATTTAATGGACTGGAGGCGTCATTTAAGTTATAACTTATACCTGTACTTTTCCTGCTCCAGGAGTGGTGTCAAAAAGGGTTATTAATAAAACCTCTCTCATCATATTGAACCATGTCCTTCAGCCAAGAATCAATTTTTCTCTTAAGCTGGCCAAGAATTTAAATTAATTGAATCTAAGGTTTTCTATGTCAGTAGGCAGCCATGTCTTAATGAAGGAAATAGTCAGAAACAAATCAACATGAGCCTCAGTTCAAGAGACAGTAGTTTTTAGGGCATTAGACATTAGTATTTAATGTGATAAAGAATGTATTTCTTTTATGAATTATGTATTGAGAAGATGACCATGAAGTCCCGTCACTACGGCTCTTTCTGGGTAAACCAGACAGAATATGTGGAGTTGATTGAACCATATGATTTCATGCTGAATGTAAATCCACCCAGGATCAAATTCAGAGTGAATTTGATTAGATTGCTCCCTTTAACAGATGCTTTGGTTTCAGTGGAAAAAAAAGTAACATGTAAGCACTCTTTGCTGCTAAACAGTCTAGTTGTTGTATAAAGCTGTTCCTGTATCTTATTCACAGTACAGTGTTGGCAAACTAGCTAGAATAAATGGAGGGAGCTGCGTATACAGGATAATTATCAATCCAGATCCAGATCCAGGCCAATGTGTCTGTGTGAGCAAAGGTATCAAGAGACAAGACTTCTCACTCGCTAGCATGTCTGGATGATAGTGTAATAAGTCTCATTGGTCCAGTGGTGTTAGCAGCAGGAATATGTGGAGCTTGATTCTCCTGGCTTGTGTGGCCATGTTAATTTTCACTCAGTTATATTACTGGATATCAGAAATATTTAAGGATGTGCTTATGCTATGGATGGTAGTACACGTCTTCTCCAGCACTATGAAAAGATGTTGCCTTTCAGCTTCAACTTAGTTTACAGTTGTCAAATTGTTTCATTCTCTCTCTTCAGGTTTAAAGGGCTCCCTCCAGAGGATGCAACTTGAGTATGTGGATGTGGTCTTTGCCAACCGACCAGACAGCAATACTCCCATGGAAGGTGAGTGAGCACGGGCCAGAGCCGGGAGGGGCTTGTGGGTCAGGGCAGGGACAATTCATGTTGTTCAGTAACATGAGAAGGTGAAAAATACTGACAGGACCACTGCCCTCATCAGACTGGCGACCTTTGCTTTGACCAAAGGGGTTTGTCTTTGTGGCAAAGTGTGTGTCTCACTCTGAGACACAGAGACACACACAGACACGCCAAGTACAATCTTGCCTCATCTCCTGTCCTCTATTTTAGACTACCAGTCTCCCTCTCCTTCCCTTTCTGTCTCTGTGGGATCACAAGTCTCTGCAGGGTTTCTGAGCTGCACCCGCTTGCAGCCCTCCCTGTTCTTCAGAAGCTGGATTATCTGGCCCCCCTCAGGGGAAGCTGGTGTATTTTTGGGTTGGTCTCACTAGATACAAGACCTATTGCGCGTTTTGTTCCTTCAACACTCATTTACCTTATGTCACCATTTAGTTTTTCTCCACATTTCCAGGTTCTTCCTAAAATACTCCCTTGTGATGTGGCCACCACTGACACTTGGACAGCTTCTCTGTCCTTCCACACATACCCTCAACCAAATGTAGTATTTGATTGAAAGGCTATAATCTTACTGGTCTCACTGCCCCTCATGCGTCCTCCCCCGTGGGCCACTAAACTGTGGGAAGCATCTCTGCCATACTTGTCATTCCAGGGGCCTTGCTGTCACTGGTAATACTGGCAGGCGGACAGACCATACCGCCAGCTCTATCAAATAATCTTATAAGCTGTCTGTACAACAACTATTGACAGCTGATGACCAGAGGTCTGGTCTGACTGACAGATTGATTGATAAAGAATCTGACAGGGTGAGAGAAACTGAATGGAAAGACATGTCAGATTGATCAGAGACTGATCAATATGAATATAGATAGGCTGCATGTGTTGTGTTGTGCTTTCAGCAGCTCTGCCCATTTATCACTGCAAAATATTGCCGGACACTTGCTTCATCCCTTATTACTGTGGGCCAAGGCTACTATCATAAATCATTGTGTGGAAGGTCAGTCACTTCAGGGAATGGGAGTACATGCACACACAAAACTGAGTAAGCTCATACTTCAGCGCTGTGATATATCCTTAATGGCTTCTCCTGTGGAGTTGTATTAACGTGCAAAAGAGTGAAGACGCTTCATCTCCGTGGGCTTTTACAGTATGTAGGACTCATTTTGCACATGCCTAAGGTATTGATTCACACACCCACATGTTCCCAAAGCTTAAACAGGCTTAACAGCATCAATAACATGCACAAAAAGAACCGAAGTTCCAAATGTCTTATCCAAAATGGGAACGTTTAGCAAACAGGGGTGGATGCGCATGCTTTTGTTTAGAATTTGCATTTGTATTTTGTTCTTGTTGTGACTTTAAGTGCTTCCGACTGTGTGAGACAACTTGTGTCCCCTTTAGGACAAAAAAAGTGATGTCATGGCTGCAGAGTCTGTCTTTGTTACCATCACTGCTTTCTTTCTTCCATCCACTCTACACCCTTCTCTCTGCCTCCACCAACCCCCAGTTTGTTTTTACTTGCTGGGTGCAGTCTTTTTTTTTTTTTTTACTTGTATTCAGCTTTATAGCAGCTATGGGCTGGAGTTGAAGTTGTGTCACAAATATCCCCCTTCCTCCTTCTTTGCCAGACTATGATTCCCCTCGCTTTTCTCTTGTTCTCTTTACTATTGCAGCTGTCGTTTATAGTGATGGCATTATTAAGAAGCTTTCCTTGAAGGGGTTACAGTCCAGACTTGCTTTTCATCTGGCATATTGCAAAATAATGTACTTCATAAAGATTCCGCTTTAAAGCAAAAAATATTAGATAGTGCCTGAAGGAGGAGCACCTGTGGTATAGTCAATTTGACGGTTTAACAGGCATGCTGTATCTTGCTGAGTCACAGTACAATGTTTCTTTCCAGTCAATCAGCATAATATTTTATTTAACAAAGAAATATCAGGCAAATAGGGAAAGGGAAAGAGCAGACATGGCATCAATAAATAGACTTTATAATAATCCTCCAGCCAAGGGGTTTTCACTGGAGATCAAATGAAATGGAACTGCTGCAGCATGCTGCACACAAACCACAGCCACGCAGTCATGACATTGCTTCAATTCCTATGGTATCACCTCTGTCTTCACATTTTGAGTGCAAGGAGTGAGAATACTTAGTGCACACCCAACACTCTCTTTATCATAATGATAGGACCAAGAAAGGGCCTCATGAAAATCTCCTGTGAGTGACATGTTGATCACCACGGTGTTTGTATGCATGAGAGGGGAAAACATTAGCTTCAAAATGAGGAAGAGTTTCGAGTAACCCAACACTCACAGACATCCAGACCTCTACACACATTCCTGCTTGAACAAAAAAATGCATTAGTGTGTGTTGTTTGCTTTCTTCCACATGTCTTGCTGCATTATGCAGACAGTTGGGATAGTCCTGCTTGCTGAGGTTTGACCAAATTATCCCAAATCAATGACACACTGATGCTGTGGGAAAGGAATTTTCAGTTGTGAGTCAAAAAGAATTGGTTCATGCAGGTGCACACATGGGTTTTGGGCAATACTCTTTATGTAGCATTAAAAAAAAAAAGTGTCAGCACACACGTCATGTTGCAGTCTCCTAAGGCAAGCATGACTATCAACCAGTACATAGTGTCAAAGGAAATTTTATACTTTTTTTCCATGATGTGGAAAGATTGATACACAGTTGTCTATATGGTGGTTATGATGTCAGAAGTAGCTGGTTAGTTCAACACAGTTAAGCCTTGTTTTCCCTCCTGTGTAATCACCTCCTCGTTTTCCTCATGCCCTGTACCTGTACCTCGTCGTCTGACCTCCCTGTGTGTAAATGCATTCTTTAATTGTTCGGTGCCACATTGCTGCGTTGCCTCCCCTCCTGTGTAACTGCCCTGACTTTCTGGCTTTTCCTGTCTCCTTGGTATAACCTGCCTCCCTGGTTTGTTTCCTGCTGGCAGTGATTTTCTTTTGATACTTTTGGTATTTTACTCTTGTCTTCTTCCTGCCTCGCAGTGGGTTTTTTGGTTTGTTGTCTTTTGAACTGTTGGACTCTGTTTTCGCTGCCCTGCAGTGGTTTGCAGTTGTTAGTTTTGGTATTGCTGGTCTGTTACTCCCTGCTTTGTCATGGTTTTTCGTTTACTTTCTCTTGCCCCTGTCCTGTGCATTATGCTTCCTGTTAGCTGTCAGTTAGTAGTATTTCATTACAATACACTGCATATTGCCATGTGCATGCAGCCACAATTTCATCTACCTCATTTGCCCCATTCTAAAAGTTGCAGTGGATTTTTCTGAGCGGTGTGTCGATGGTGTTCTTTGGATATCTCCCCTGAGCACTAAGCTCTCTTGATGGATTTAGTGACTTGTGCCTTGTGAAAAGAGACTTCAAGATAAGACTGGCATGGATGTTGCTGTGAATCAACATGTCATCCTTCTCCGTCAGAACTGAGGCGGATTATTCATATATTCAAGAACTCTGTTGAACTGTGTAGGCCTCCAAGGTTCCTCCTTGGTTCACAGTTTTTTCCTTCTGTCCTTACATCCCTGCAAATCCCTCCCTCCCTTGAAGAGCAGATGTACTGTTATTCCTCTACCCTCCCACCTGCTTCACCCACACGCACACTTGCTCTCTGTCTCACCATGGGCTTCATTTTGGTCCAGAGAGAGAACAACTGATGAAAAGGATTCACTCTTCTTATTTATTTTTTTTTTTTAAATCACACTCTACTGTGGTTTCATCTCACCATCCTCCTTTTCACTCTGTCTGCTTTATATTTTGCACCCAGAATTTGCATTGCAGTTTCAGTACAATTACAAGCTAAAGCAAACAATTATGGACTAAAGCAATCACATAAATGATTTTATCGCGTTGTTGTTTTAGCCAGCAAAAAGAGATTGTACGCAAAAGATTAAAATAATTAAGTAATTTCTGTATTTCCCACTCCTATCTTTGAAAACTCCTTTTAGAAAGAAGATCACAGTATCTTTATGAGATACAGTTTTGCATATTGACAATTCCACCCACTGTTAGTTCTGTACTACATTGTAATGCATAAAAACCATTAAGCACCACTCTGGCGGACTCTTTAGTGGTCAATTTTTATGGTTGCTTGACTGTACAAGCAACACTCTCGGTGGAGCCATTTTTCTTAACCCCTGCTGAATTTGGTCACATTAATCTGCATGACCCTGGTAATAAATTAAATGCAGATGAGAAATGCACAACTCACAAACAATGAATACATTTCATTTTCATGGATGCAATTTATTTTTACTTTCCTGAACATAGCTGTTTTACTAAAGCCCCTCTCTCTAGCATGATTATTTGCTTTGTTTAATTTTTATTTTTTTTTAATCGCTGATGACCTACTTCGACAGTGCATACATTTTTTATGACAACATAAACATAAGTTAAGATGTTGCTGTTCGAACTTAATGTTAGTTGACTTTGGTCCACATCTATGCTATATAAAAGTTGAAATATTGGCGCCATCTGTTGTTCAATGATTAATAATGCATCTGGTCTTTGATATTGATGATAATATCTTCACAGAGATAGTAAGAGCCATGACCCATGTGATCAACCAGGGCATGGCTATGTACTGGGGGACATCACGTTGGTCTGCCATGGAGATTATGGTGAGTAATCAATAAGTCTTAGTTCATTACTTCACAAGACTTCATTGGCTATCTGTGTTGACATAATCATATTGAAGTTTTTTTAATAGCATTAAAAATAAATTTGTTAGATATGAGAATATAGGAAAATATATATACACATCATAATCAGAATCAGTCTGAACTTTACCAATCCCCAGGGAAAACATGATTCATTTCAGGCAGTCTGACAAAAAAGAAATAGAAGTACAACTCAAAATGTGTACAAAGAGTAATATACCTAAAATGCAAAAATAAAATAAATAGTAAAAAATTAAATGAAAATATATAATATACATTTTATTTGATTTACTCTAAAAATATCAAGTGAAGAAAATTTAACCATAAAGGTATATATGTCTGTTTCCTTATCTCATCTCCCCTTTGTTTTGATTCTCTCATCACATTCAATCAGGAGGCATACTCTGTGGCCAGGCAGTTTAATCTGATTCCACCTGTATGTGAGCAGGCTGAATATCATTTCTTCCAGAGAGAGAAAGTAGAAACTCAGCTCCCAGAGCTTTACCATAAGATAGGTAAGCATATAGGATTTTTGTTGATTTAGGAAAGATTTAGCATCCAATTGTTTATTGGGGATTTTTCCATTTTAGGTGTGGGTGTAGTCTCCTGGTCCCCTCTGGCCTGTGGAATCATCACTGGAAAGTATGAGAACGGTGTCCCAGAATCCTCCAGGGCCTCAATGAAGGTACAAATTATATTGCATGCTGTATGTTCACTCAAATATCCAGCTACTACATTACCTAGCAGAATATGGTTCAAGTTATTGATGTTTGATTTAGATTTTTCCTCTTTTACTGCTCCTCTAGCCATACCAGTGGTTGAGGGAGAAAATTATGAGTGAAGATGGGAGAAAACAACAAGCAAAGCTAAAAGAACTGGCTCAAATCGCAGAGAAGCTTGGATGCACTTTGCCACAGCTAGCCATAGGTGAGGGGCAGCATAGATACCCTATGACCCTCAATTTTCAATTGAAAGAAAATGTTGCACCATGCTGAGTTCTGTATTTCTCTACATATTGTATGATGCATTAGCGCTGGGCTAGCTAAAACTCCTATCCCCAATCTTTAGCCTGGTGCCTGAGGAATGAGGGAGTGAGCTCAGTACTGCTGGGATCCTCCAATTTGAGTCAGCTTACAGAAAATCTGGGAGCCATTCAGGTACGTCGAATGAGGCCTGAGTGATACTGAATAATCATGCCATCATGTGGTCTGTTCAAACAGGACTGATCAGGAAGTCTTCCTTTGCTTTATGCACCACAGGTAATTCCTAAGATGACAGCAGGCATTGCCTCAGAGGTTGATCATATTCTGGGAAATCGTCCACACAGTAAAAGGGACTACCACCATTAGAATAAACTTGTCTTCTTTCAGTAAACTATGCTCCAAAAGCTTATCAAAGCTCACTTTTCACAGCCATGGCACCATATATGCGTGCCCAACTTTGCCCTTGTGCGCGTATGACTGTGTGAGTGACTATGTAAAGTGTTCTGCTTGGCTCCTTGTCTGTATGAAGATCAACCAGTACTCATTAGTGTAAAGTGAGTTACTTGAAAAAGCATGCACGCTACAGCTATAGTAGCTAGCAAATGGAATCAGTTTGAATAACAGTTAATGGATTCAGTAAAATTATTTCTGGACTAAAAGTGTCCTGCACTCAAAAAAAAAAAAAAAAAGCTTCCAAACCACTAATTCAAACTAGTCAAAGACTACATTATTACTCTGTAAGTGTGGGAAAACTTTAGAGTCTCTTACTGCTCCAAAATGCATCACATTCATGGCATTGCAGTAAGTACACTACAAAAAGAAGATCTGTGTTAAAATGTCACCTTATTACCTTATTAGATGTTTGTAATGTAAGACAAAAAGCAAAACATTGATGTGTGCAACTGGATGTGATATCAGCAAACTAGATGATGCGCTAACATTGCAAGTGAAGCTGATCTGTCAACATGATGAATTGTTTGAAAGAACTGAAATCCTGCTCATGATGCTATTGCTTATACCGAGTGCTAAATTAAGCTGAAACATGTTTGAAAAAATCTGTACTGACTGTTATATTTTTTCCTTACTAAGCAGCTGGGCCTATGTCAGAGTTAACTTTTCATCTCTCTTTTTTTTTCCCACTCATGCATAAGTACAGCGTGGCAAACTCTCCTCTTGTGCTCCTTCAGCCAGTTTTAATTTAGACTGTCAGTGGTGACGATGTCTGGTTCACTTCATTTCAGTCTGTGTTATGGCTAAACATTTGTCTTGTCACATTTGATTCTCTTAAGGGTGAACTTGTGGATGTATCAAAGCCATGTAGCTAATGAAGAGACTTTTTAGAACAAAAGAAACACAACTCATATGGACCCCTGCAGCCTTTGCACCTGGAACACATTGAATTATTCCCGACTTCTCCCAAAAATCTGTTTTACATGATCAGAGTATCTTTTTGTTCTGTCTGTACACAAGTGTTTTGGTGTTCTTCATCTTATTTGTATATACAAATAAAGAGCTTATAATTCTCATGTGATTTGTTTTAAAACTTTCTAATATTTTCTCTATTAATGCCGCTGATGCCTTCCTTTTCTAGTCCAATAAAATAAATTAATTAGGTTATAGCCTACTTCAGTTACACACACTGTTTACTGAGTTAGATTGTAAACCCAGAAAAGTCTGTGACTTTTAGATCATTTGGGGATTTTAACTGTTTGACATTGCGGTGTTGTTTCTGTTTCTTAATAAAGTAATGCCTAACTTATTTATTATGTGGAAAACAAATGTTTACATTGCCGGCATATTCCTGAGCTATGTTGCTTTACCTTATTTGCTTATGTCATGCTGTTTCCATAGAAATGAAGGCGGGCGTTTCCGGAAAATCATCCAATCAGCGCTTCCTGTATGAAATGCTAAAATTTGATTGGATGCAGGCGATCCCGTCCAGCGGGCTCCTCGTCGGGCGCTCGAACCCCGCGGTTTACAAAAGCTACGGCCGGACCGAGTGAACCTCCCTCAATAAAACCGGTTTTACTCTGGCTCGGCCGGTTGTGGTGATGTCAGAAAACAGTACCGTTAATTCTGAAGTCGTATACACCACGACGGGAAACCCTGAAGCTTAGGAGCCGAGCAGCAGCGGCTGGCGGAGCGGGGAGGTGTTGTTACCTTGTCAACTAGCGTCAACCGAAAGTGGCTAACGCTAACCTGCCTGCAAACACCAGCCGAGCAGCCGTCGACCTGAGGTCAGGTTTGGGTTGGACGTCTTCTATAGAGCAGGCGGTAATAGCTGATCAGTTTGACGTTAATAAACTAAGGAGTTTATTTTTATTAGCTGAGGCTGCCTCGAGGATATAACCTGCAATTCTTGCCTTATTAATCCGATGCTGAAGGCTGGTAACAGTCAGCAGTGTCGCCGTCAGGATAACCAACAGCTATGTCGCTGTCGATTGAGGCTCATTTTGGTGTGAGCAAAAGCACCCGATTTAAAGGAGACAGTATTTGTGTGGGGCCTGATCTCTCTGATCTGGAAGATGACTTAGGCCTGAATAAGTCGTATCCACACACTAAGACACCGCTGTACAAGAAGAGACAATTGGCATTGCAACGTCGTTCTTGTCCTGATTCTTTGACAGGTGAGTACAACATGGCTTCTGGCCTTATGAAGCAATGCCAGTGTTTTGGTTATCAGTGTGAGTAGAGCTGAAACCAATAATCAACTGACACAGTTGATTATTGACACAGGAAACTGTGTTCCATACTTCATCAAGCAAAGAGTTAGGTACTACTTTATGTGAAAAAAAAAAAAAAAGAAAAGAAAAAAAGCTAATGGAAGATGTCATCTTGGATTAACAAAAATATTTTTTTTGTTCCAGCCTAAAAAAAATCATAGATCTCAATATTTTCTTACAGATAAACAGCTAGATATTTGCAGCTCTTATGCAGCAAGAAACCACCAGATATCAATCTTACATCCTGGCCCCGATGTTTCTGCTGCCGGCCTGTCCCACCCATCCACTATGTCAGAGACAGACGAAAGCCTGTTTGGTCAGTTAGTTTCAGGAAGATTTGGCCTGTCGGGACCTTCACCTGTCTTCAACCCAAACAAAGCCATCCTTACTGTCCACTGTCAAACCAGAGAGGTACTGTCTATACACTTAATGTGAACAGTGTCAGCTAAACATTGCTGCAACTAGAACATACCATGTAAATGTCTTCTATGTTGATTTATCAGATTTTGTCAGCTAATGAGCAGGCATTCAAGCTCTTTGAGTGCACCACCAAAGAACTGATTGGAAGAAAGCTGTCCTATCTCCTGAAGAAAACCAGTCAGGTTCTGGAACAAGCATTGGAGGAGGATTTTCCGTTAGCGGATGGAACTGTTGCTGCCATTTGTGGGAAAGTGGTATGAAGGACAATGCAAAGTTATAAAAGAAAATAACTGTCTTCTAATTTTTTTAATTTACCTTTAATCAGGGTTATGTCAAACTAATATTGATTCAGTTATCTTTAATTACCTACATCACCACATGTCTGTCTAAACATAAATGTGTGTTTTTCTAGGTAGATATGGTGACACTATCTGGAGAGGTGCCTGTGTCTGTGTGTACCTACAAACTGTTACAAAATCAAGAGCACTGGCTTGTAATGATCGAAAATGTTGAAAGGTTATCAGCCTTTCTGGCCTTTTCACAAGATGTGAGTATGTCCTTATTTAGAAGCCTTAGCTTGTTAAATGTCTTTGCTTTTTTGGCAACATATATAATATATAATATAATCCAGTTTTCCTGCGCAAAGATGTGGTATTACAATTTCCTATCTAAAGCTATGTCCTACAGGATAAAATATAGTTTTAAACTCAATAACACAATTGTTTGTCATATTTCCAATGCCATTTTACATTTCTAGGGCAAAATCCTAACTTGTGACTTGGCGTTTGCCCATCTCCATGGGTACCACCATCCTGATGAGTTAAAAGGGGTGTCAGTTAAGGAGCTTATCCCATTTTTACAAATCCCCCTCAACAGTCATGCATTGCCCAAAGTAAGTACTTTTGACAGCCAAAATATGTCCCTCTCAGCTAGGGAAAGCTCCCATTGCTTCTGCTTTACTTTTAAGTTTATATTTACTAATGGCCTTCTTAGACAGTTCAGCAACACAGAAACATAAATTATATCCCAACTCAGTTATCAACTCAAGTAATTCTTGAGACAATGACTCTGCTTTTTTCTCTTCCTTTTAGATGTTGAGGGTTCAGAGAGAGTGCGGTAAAAGCAGAGGGGGTGCATCAGTCCCACTTTGTGTCAAACTTCAGGGAGCAATAGTATGTGGGAAATCCCAGCACCCAAAAAATGTGACTGGTTGCACCTATCCAACACATGGTCAAGCTCAACACTCTGTGAAGCATGAGCATGCGAAAGAGCAGTCCTCTGGTAAGTTGTTTTACTTAGCTTGCCCCTGGGGCTGGGCTCAAAACATTGTGATTAAAACACATGCAACATTACATTGATAAAGTTAAGACATTGTCCACTGTTACCTTGCACAAACATCTTGCATTGTAAGGCTTCAGACTTTATATGAAAGTAGATTTCAAAAGTAATTTCCTTGTGGGCACATGTCAAAGAATGAAATCCTTACTAAACATTCCACTGCATGGTAAAATCACAACTGCATTAACAAATGGATGGCAGTTGAGATTAAACCAATCTGAAGAAATAACAATACACATCACTGTTGTGCTGCATTTCATTAAAAAAAAAACAAAACATCAGAGTATTTGAAACCTGAATGTCACAAGGTAGACTGGTACACATGCATTGAAATACATGGTTTCAGTCACTGGTAGATTGAAGAAAGTGGTGTTTGTCACCTTTCAGGAAGTCATTCATAATGCAAAACAATCACTATGGGTTCACACTATATGCTTTTTTTCACCAAATACAGTAGCTAATTGTAAATATTCAACATGTGTCTGGAATTTCAAGGTGAAGTGGAATACAGGGTCATCTCTCCAAGTCCTGCACTGGAGTACTCAGGAACAATTTGGGTGTTCGCTCCTCTCAGTGGTCTCCTACTGCTCTGCCCTGATGGCTCCATCTCCAGCATCCACAACCATATGGCCCTCAATCTGTTTGGCTACAGCAAAGAAGAGCTGTTAGGAAAGGTTTGCCAACATAACCAGTTGAGGGGTCTGTGAGAGTCTATGAAGGTCTATGCCAAACTTCACTTCTGTCCCTGCTGCTTTGCCATCAACAGAGTGTCACCTTCCTAATGCCTGGTTTCTATGGATGGATGTCTGACTCAGACAGAAGGGCCTGTCCATTCCCTGATTCCAAAGCAGAGACAGATAAAAATGCAGCCTCTTTCAAAATATCAAAAACTGGTGAGCTTTTGTATCCAATTGAGATGTATAAGTTGGTATAGTTTC
This sequence comes from Echeneis naucrates, assembly GCF_900963305.1. Taxonomy (NCBI): domain Eukaryota; kingdom Metazoa; phylum Chordata; class Actinopteri; order Carangiformes; family Echeneidae; genus Echeneis; species Echeneis naucrates. The sequence continues at coordinate 10,594,392 of NC_042527.1, read as the reverse complement.
AAAACCAACTTTCTGTGTTTGATTTCAAGTGTTGGCTGTGCAATAAAACAATGAGTGATATCTGTTGTATTTAACCTGACACTTGCGTCTTTTCCACATACGCCTCGCATATCGCATATATGTGTGTACCCTGAGTTTAATTGCTTATACATTGTCTTGCCATACAGCACAGTTTATTCTGTGTGTCATTTTATTATTTGTTTTTCTCTATCAATGATAGATCCATCGTCACTGGTGGCTGGAGATATGGCTATGGTGCATCAGGCTGCTATGGAAAGAACCCCAACAGGGAGAGGCAGGATCTTCACTGGAACCAGTACCAGGCTGGAGAAACAAGGCAGTGCTCTGTCAACACTTTCCCCTCCAGCAGTCACCTCTACACGTGTGCTTATGTAAGCAAATGTCACTATGTGCTCATAATTCCAGTGACTTCAAGAAGGATATTTGTATGTTGTAAATTTAGGGAGAATGTTATGTGCTTACAGGCAGAATTTGGGTCAGCTGTGATTTCTCAAATAATGGACAGGCCAAAACAGCTGTAGCAATGTTCAGGCACCAAAAGGCAGGAGACTGCATTTATATTTAATGTCCTCTGCGGTAAATCTGGAAAACAGCAGCAACTCTGTAGCCAAGTCTGATATCCACTGTTTGTCTAACCAGCCAGTGGAGATACTAAAACTCTCTTAAACTTGCAGCTTTCATTTGACCAATAAGCTTTTACTGTAGTTTATTTCTCCTTTTTCAAAGCATGAAAAGAGTGTATATGTTAACATATGGGATAAAAATAACTTCACCGCATGATTATATTATTATCACAATGAGCTCAGGATTTGGATTTACTGTGTTGTTAAAATTTGTCTCTTTTTTGCCATCTATTGGTCAAATAATGTCGCAGCATGTGAAAGGGATCAATATGAAGGACTTGAAGGATATCATATGAATACATTTACTATCCTCAAACAGCAATGTTGTGTGTTTTTTGTTAGATAGCATTTTCTATCATAGTCAGTTTTACATTTAACTCTATATTGAAGCTTGTAAAAGTATGACAATCAGGCATTTTTTGTGATAGTAATATTTTGGCTGTAACTACTAAAGCCACTTAACCACTTAAACCCATCCTTCTAAGAAAGCTCCTATAAAGAGCAACTTAAAAAGGCTTGTCTTTATAGTGTGACCATTACAATTTTATTTGATCGACCATAAAAATATTTAATTTAGATCCCAGCTACTCTTTCCTCAGGGCCGATGACACTACTGAGCTGATGGAAGAGGCAGCCCAGGTTGTTTCCTGCAGCAGCCAATTAGACAGTGCAGACACGACTGAGGCACTCCTCAAGACATTTGCCTGGGTTGAGCCTCCAGAGGACGGCACCTTTGTGTGCCGTGTTCTCCCTGAACCACCACAACATAACCTAGAACAGGGTCTGCACAATGGAGTTCAGAGAGATAACCACCCTGACACTGAGATTATCCCAGGTAAGAGTTTCCCCAGGTTTAGCACCAGTTCTGTTTTCTGTTTTCTTTCTTTCATCCCAGAAACTACACTTTGCTTCAGTGGCAACAATATGCAAGAATGTTGGTGCATATTTTACTGTTATTATTAAAAAATGTTTTTGCCTCCTACAATTTGGATATTGTAGTTGACTATTGCAATTTCAGTTATATTTTGATTACTTGTGCAGCCCTGAGTGATTTCATTCTTGAAGTTAGGAACAGCATTTAAAGAGCGGTCAGTGTAAACTGCAGTATTTTACAGTGCCCTTGTTTTCCTCTTCAGACACTTCAAAAGAGCAAGCTGATTGCAGGATGGGTGGTGCTACCCTAGACAGAAGAAAGGACCACTGTTCATGTGTCTCTGTCCTCCAAGACTCCAGCTTTGAGGTGATCACACTAGAAAGCAGGTGAGACCAGGAATAATTGTTCTTACCACTTCATTCATCACATTTTAGCACCAAGTATACAACCACTTCCAACCATATTTTCATTAATCTACACAACGAATTTGTTGTCATCTAATCTTTTATGTCCATATTCAAGGCAAGAAAATAGGAGAAATGAGGATTGATCGACTGAAATTGTTTCAGCTTCACTGCTTAAGTGTTGAAGTGTTATGGAGAAAAGAGACTAACATTTAGTTGAACACCTTCATTCATTTTGCAGGGTGATTCCATATTGCCTCTGTATGTTGAACTGCTTTTCATTTGCATCTTTTATAGTCAAGATAGCCCGAAGTAGCCCAGAATTTACACCTATGGGGGTAGGAGACAGCGCTGATAGACAATGACATGCCAATTTGAGTTTTGACACAAAATCTACCCTAATTTTGATAAAATAAACCCACTTGCATTTGTTTATTTTAAAACATTTGCCAGTGTAGTGCCACTATTTGAGTTTCACCAAACTATTTACAATTTCTCAGGTCTTCCTCTGGTTTCTGTGAAAAGTTTGCTGGCCATGGTGGTTCTGACCCAGGCCAAGCAGAGGAATCTCTGTCAGCACAAATAGTGGACTCCGCCAGCTGCTTCCTGGACCTTAACAGCAATGGTGATCTGGTGACCAGAGCCCTGGCTGATCTAGATTTGAATAGTAGTGCAGAGCTGCTAAGTGATGGAAGGGACAACAATGACAACCGTGCCTCCATGATATCTTGCGATACAGCTGAGCTACTGCGCACACCTTCACCATGCCAGGTAGAGTTTGGCCAGGAGCCAGCTCCTGTCGAGGCTGGAGGTGCTGCTGTGAATGCTGCAAATGGCTCAAATGAAGAACAAGAAAAGGACTCAGGCAAGCAGGATCACTGGGAAGTTCTCTCTTCAACTCATACAGGGAAAAACGAGTTCAGTGTGAAAATGAATGGTGGAATTCTGTCAGTGGCTGATATTCCCGCTACATCCACACCGAAGAAACAGAAGGAAAATGGACATGGCCTGCCCTTGGACGCTGCAGAGATAGTCGAGGGCCAATTTGAAGGAAGTGCATACCACAGAGATGGCACAAGAGTAGGTTGGTACAAATAAAATGTTAACTGCGGTCATGTTTCTCTCATAAAAAAAAATCTTCAGATGTTAAAAACAAATACACTCTAACAAGTATTAATTTCTCTCTACAGATGTGCAGTGTGATGTGTGCAGGACTTTGCTCCCTGATGGAAGTGCTATGTTCTGTGTGTGGATCAGTAGGCCTGGCCAGCAGGGAACAATGTTGCAAACTGATCATTCAATGAACAACCAGTCAGCAGCCAGTCTGGGCGAGGTCAGTGGGGATAAAAATCTTATATTAATTTAGTATAGAACCCAATATTTATTTATCGGGGAATTTAAAGTTGTTCTGCTTTCAACCCATTTATCATTTTTTCATTCCTCCCTTCAGAGGACTGGTGAGGCAAGTCACAAGGAGGCTTTACGCTCCACCATGGACCTCGAACATTCTCGTGCCTGTGATGGGCAGTTTGAAGAAGAGTACCAGCCACTTAAAGCAGTGGGAAAAGGAGCCTTTGGTTTTGTCTGGAAAGCAGTCAGGCGCTGTGATGGACAAGAAGTAAGAAAATCTTAATAATCTTATTTAATTAATCTGGAATCCATTTATAGATAAGCAGGATTTTATGTGTTTAATGTGATCCGATTGTCCAAATTTGCAGGTAATAGTGAAGTTTATTAGTAAGGCCAGAGTAGTGAGTGACTGCTGGGTAGATGATCCCATGCTGGGACGAGTCAGCCAAGAGATTGCGATACTGACACGAGTACAGCACCATAACATTGTCAAGGTAACCAGGTTTTCATATCAAAACCCTTAGGTTACATCATTTCAGATTCTAATATTAAATTCCTTTGTTCTATATTTTTCATGGGTGCCACTTAGGTCCTGGAAGTGTTTGAGAATGCGAGTTACTTCCAGTTGGTGATGGAGAGACACGGAGATGGTTTGGACCTTTTTGAATTCATTGACATGCAGCCGAGGCTGGATGAGCCTCTGGCCAGCTACATCTTTCGACAGGTACAGTAGATGCATGTGACAGGTGAAGGAATCTAAAATATAAAGTGTCCATTTGCTGCTTGTTAAACTGGTGGTTCTTTCTGTTTCCCAGATGGTTGCAGCAGTCTTCTATCTGAGGACTAAGTCCATCCTTCACAGGGACATAAAAGATGAAAACATCATCATTGACAAGTGTTTCCACATTCGACTGATAGACTTTGGCTCTGCCACCATGATGGCTCCAGGAAAGCTGTTTTATCATTTCTGTGGCACACTGGAGTACTGTTCTCCAGAGGTGCTCCAGGGTAATCCGTGAGTATAGAACACATGTGAATGAAATGGTGTTTGTTCCACAAAATAAATTTTATAATAGCTCAGTTTTGACTGTTTAGGTTAAAAGGGGAATTACTCCTCACCTTGCTCACAAAGCATTAAACCATACAGCAGAATCTAGGTCAATTTTCCAGAATATGACGTAAATGGACCTCTAACTTAATGGTTCTGTAACTATTAATTCAAGGACACTTGAAATATAATCAAATTTAAGGCTTCCATATTTCCCATTGTGCCAAGCTGCTTATAATTATCATTTGCCTCCTTGGTGTCTTATCTTGTTTCCCCTTTGTAGCTATCAGGGTCCAGAGTTGGAGATGTGGTCTTTGGGGGTACTACTGTACACTCTGCTGTTTAGTGAGAACCCTTTCTGTGATGTGGGTGAGATCCTGGAGGCCAAGCTCAGGCTCCCATTTCCCCTCTCTCCAGGTATTCTGCTGTCCTTTACTGTTGGCTGAAAATACATTTTTCCTTATACATTATCACAGTCACAGAACGCGTCATTTCTTTTTCCAAAAAACATTTTTATGTTCAGTTACATTGCTGAAAATTCTTCTCTGTACTCTCTCAGAGCTCAATGGAGTGTTATATGGGCTCCTGCACCATGATCCTGCTCAGAGGATGACTTTGGACCAGCTGCTTCTGCAGTCATGGATCAGCCAGCCCATTTCTCTAGCAGAGTACAGCTGGGCGGAGGTGGTTACTGCAACTCAGAGTGATTGTGAGTACACTCTTTCTAGTTAGATTAAGTGCGGCCATCTATGGTTTGCACACCAGATGCATTGTCATTCCACCTGTGACACCTGCAACAAAATGTTTATTTTCCTTTCAAATTTTATTCTTTTGGATGTCTTTTTTTTTTTTTTGGTGGGGTGACAGCATTCCATTTTTCTCACCCTACATGACTGCTTGTAAATGTCTTTTGTTATTCAAATCATTTCTTGTATTTGAGAATTTTAAGATTTGTTCACTCTACAAAATGAAATGCAGTGACACAAAAAGGCTAATGTATTCAAGATGCTCTCCTTTTAACAGGCTCACCACAGCATCTCGCATCCAGTCCTAAAGTTTACAACAGGCAAGGTTTATTCCCAGATCATGGTGATGAGACTCTGCCAAGTGACGAGGAAGATGAGGATGAGAGGTTGTCAATGGTGGCCCTGGAAACTGAGCTCCAGAAGTACCTCCAGGAAGACTAAAGCCTGAAGTTTAAAGGAGTGAAGGCCATCCATCCATGCAACATTTGCTGTGTAACAGTGCGAAGAGGACACAAAGTTCAAAATAAGAAAAGGGAAGCCATGAAATTCAACACTACTCTGCCCAGAATTAAGCCTTGTGTTTGGTTTAAGCATAGACAGTTTGCTAAAGCAGTGCAACGAGCATCTTGCCAAACATCATTACCTGTGGAAATGGTTTCTGTGATATCTGAGTGGAAAACAAGAAAACATCATGAGCAGAAGTTTTTAAAATTTGACCTATTATTTATTCTTTATATTTAGGAAATATTAGATCAAAGTCTGAGTAGTCTTTCACAGGGATCTAGCATTGCCAGCAAAATGATTTTCTTGATACATCTGTTGAACCTGTTTGGAGTGCATGATTTTAATCCCAAATGTTTTTAATTAGAATTGTAAGTGTATTTACAATATTTTATCTATTTATTTTCCTACACCAATAAATACTTCACTACAAACGTGTTCTTTTAATCATTTTTCATGGCTAGAGCCATTCAAATCTCACATTTCATTACCTTATCAACTCAGGTGAGGCAAATAAGCACATATCTATCTATCTATCTATTTGGCCGTACTGGCCAACGTGCTGGATTCAAAAGTATTTAAAAGTAAGATTTTCATATCTTTTATAAATATAAACAATTGACCGGATTTATTTCAAAGACCAGTTTATCTGAACATGAAAAACAAAACAAAATGAATAGTCGCACCAACATGCAGCTTGTGCTTTTTTTATTATTTACTTTAAGACGGAGACCAAAGGAAAGTGTAACTAAATATAAAAAAAAAAAAATTACGAACCGGAACCTTTGTTCTCTACACATGTTTTTCAGACGGAAGTATATGTGCAACGGACAAGCATGGAGACCTTAGTGGCAGCACGTCAGGTGAAACATAACGATAATCTACTTTTTAAAACTCTCTTTGGGCACTACACGTCTGTTAACATTAATTTCATAAAAATATGTAATCGCCGGTGAACTTCCGCTCCCCCCTAAAGCTTTGCTAACTTACAGTTGCTGAGGTTGCGAGCCTTGTCAGTGTCATGTCTCTCCAAGTAACGTCTCCATTGTAGTTTCTTTTTTACGCTTTTATCGTGCAGGGCAGCTGAAAAACAGGAGTTCATGGCTGCGGTTTCTTTGCTCCAGGTTCTCCGGTGGACTGTGAGGGCGGCCGCCTGCTCTGTCCGCAGGCCTGAGCTGCTGTGTCCCTCCGCCAGCCGCAGCTTTAGTCTCGACCGTGCGCCGGAAAAGCCGGTCACAGAGCCGTCTCTGCAGTCTTTAGTCGATATGGGCTTCACGTGCACCCAGGCTGAGCGAATATACGAGTCTCTGTCCAAAGTCAGACGTGGAGGTGCTGCCAAAAATGCCACATCGACTCTCACGGCTCTGATCGTGTTGGGGTTCAACCCTGCCAGTGTGTTGAAGGTGACAGAGACCTGTCCACAGCTGTACACTGTGAGGGAAGCACAGCTGCAGCAGCGCATAGACAACCTGCGGAAGCTGGGCTTGGTTGAAGGTGAGATCACCTTTGTGCCCAGAGCTCTTCACGCAGACCAGATTTCATTTTAGCCGTGTGTCTCCCCGTAGGCAGTCTTCAGAGGATGGTGGCCCATTACCCCCAGATACTGACTGTGACCCTGAAGACAGTGAAAATTGTGGTGGCGTTTCTGAGAGAGAAGTGCTTGTTCACTTCCCAGCAGGTCACAAACATCCTCAGAGACAGCCCGGCTATCGTACTGGAGGATCTGGGTCAGTTGGAATACAAGTTTCAGGTCAGTAGATAAAGCCAGCAAGAGAGAACTCAAACAGTGCTGAAATACCATCGTAGAGCAACAGGAACTCTGATAAATAGTAGTTTAAAGCATCAGACATAAAATAAACACAAATGCTTAAGTAAAATAAAATTTTTAGCAAAGAATGTAAAAGACAGATGATGAAAATGTTATTTTGAATTTCCCCAGTGAGGATCAATAAAGTATTATCTTATGTTTTCCATTAATAACACGCTTAAATCAACAGAGCTTTTTCAAGAATGAGTGTAATATATACACAAAGCTTGCTCAGAAAGTGTAAGAAAACAGTAATGGACTCTCGTGATTAAGTGTACGGTTTAGAAGTGACTAAAGATTCCAATTTACCATTTAGCCACTATTATATCTATTATGTGCAGATAATTTTTCTTCATATCCTTTGTTTGTCTTTGCTCTCAAACTGGTGAATCATTTAAACATTCACCAAAATATTTCATCTTTTTTTTTTTTTTTTTCTAAAATGTCAGGTATAATAATTGATATTATTGGCCAATGCTTCCACAGTATGTCTACTTCAGAATGGGGATCAAACAGGCAGAGATGGTGAAGTCCAAGATATTCCGTTGCACTCTAGATGAGATCCGCTGTCGACATTGTTTTCTGGAACGTAGGGGTTTGTATCAAACCCCAGATAAGAAAGGACAGACACTCATCATCAATCCTAAACTGGACAGCATCCTTAATGTGGACCAGGCCACCTTCCTCACAGCTGTTGCAAAGGCATCAGCAGAAGAGTACGAAATCTTTCAGAGACTCATGGCAAGAGAATGGCAGGGAGAGGAGAAGGAGTATGGCACCGTTGACAATGACACTGATGATTATACGGAAGAAGAAGAGAATGAAGAGGAAGATGAGACTGGAGGCAAGGCTGCATACAGAAAGAGAAAAAAGAAATGACGGTGGGATTAAGAGATCTGGAAATCATTTAAGCAGGAAATTTAAACAATAAAAACTTTGTCGGAAACTCTTTGAAGTCTGAGTTATCATTAAGTGCTATATCACCTTATCTAAAGCACACAGAAACATAATATTGTGCCTATTATTGCCTAGCATGTATCCTTTAGAAAGTGTCCACGGTAGCAACAGGTTGAGAGTTGATTTTGATGTTTATATAAATGTTAACATGTAGATGAGAGAACCTGTGACACCGGTGTGATGTTAGGCCGATAATTGAGGACTCAAATCCATCAAAGGGTTTTTGGATTTTCCTTAAATGACCCCATAAGATAAAACACTTTTAGAGCCTAAACTGCTGCGATGCTCACTTTCAGTTTTAATCTAGATGGTGTTCAATTGCGTTTTGCAACCACATTTGGAAAAAAAAGAAAAAAAAAAAGCTTTGGTTGGAAAAAAAAAAAATCGACAGCATGAGGAACAGCTAAGAGAAAGAAAAGCTCCACCCTGTTACTATGTTACAACCAAGTGGCTGCTGCTTTCCCCATCCAGGTATTGGCCTATCTCTTTGAGTCAACAAAGAGCACACCAGATAAGGCCGGCGGCTGAGACAACTCGGACAAAACATCCATCGATTTATAGTCGCTAATGGATGTGTTACACTGAGCTTTTTCGATTCTGGAAACAAGGTAAGAAAACTCCCCTTTGCCCAATCAATAATTTGTCAGTAAGTATGTCTGTGGACACCCTTTGCCTCAAGTTTGTATGTAATCAAATCAATATATTTAACTACCCTAAAAACTTCACGTTATCCTTCAAATACTGATGCCCTGCCTGAAAGTGCCAGTAAATTCACGATATAGTTTTGTCAACAGTACAACTTAAGTCAGCTGTAAACCATTTTTATGCAATATTTTTTCTAATGTTTCTTACATTAATAACGTACATCACAAGCATCATTTGCATTTGTTTTCATTTAGTATATACCAAAATTGACGAATGTGTGCCGTTGGTATTTGAGTATTGGGAGCGGTATATCTGGCCATTTGAATAATGATCCACACTAAAGTCATTCACTCAGGGTTGTAAATTGTTCTAAGTGGAGAAATACAAAACTGGATGGATATAAAAGCACCTAGGTTGTTTAAAGGCCATGATTCATAGTGTATTTACTGCTGCTTTTCTTCATCCCGTTCATACCAATATGTGTAGAAGTAGGGAAACCATGACAACAGTTTCAATAAAAAAAACGATAGTTTTGATGTTAATTTATGGTGTTTTCCTTCACAGAGAGCTACAGGAGGAAGTGGTTAATACATCATAAAACACACCTCAGTGAGTCTTTGCCTCTTCCATAACTCAAACACAAAATGACATCCACATTTCTGATTTCCAACCTCACCCAGGAGTGGGTCGAGAGCCTGCGGAGGTGGCACTTGGAGTTTTTTTTCATCCCCACCACAGTCGCCACTCTGGCCGCCTTACTGGCCAACCCTGTTCTCCTGATGTGCATCCTTCTGTCCCGATCCTTACGCCGGGAGACACGTTACCTGCTGGTGGCCAACACCCTGACAGCAGACATGCTCTTCCTCATCCTCAACCTGGCCACAGTGATCTGTAATGCTGTAAGAGCCCGCATGCCGTGGTTGGTTTGCGAGCTGATCACAGCTGTCACTGTCACTGCCTACTCCTGTGCCATCCTCTCCGTCACCCTCATGGTGGTCGACACCTACGCTGCTGTCCGCTGGCCTCTCCACTACCACGATATGCTTCCACCTGCTCGAACCCACTGCATACTGTTGGGTGTGTGGGTCTTGGCAGCCTCATACCCGTTCACCCTGGTGGGTATGATGGAGGTGGAGAGGGGAAATATCAATGAAAAGGTGTCAGTCTGTCTGGTCCTCGTCTCTCTCGGCTTCATTCAAGTCAAGAACATGGTGGGCATCCATATCTACTTCTTTGTTGCTGCACTTATCTGTGCCATACTAATATTTTACTGCTATATTAGGCTCTACATGGTGACAAGAACTCAGGGAATCTGGCAGAGCCGCTTCTCCAGGGCCAGGGTCACCCTTCTGGCCCATGGGATTCTGCTCCTGCTCTACTTTGCCCCTGGCTTTATTTTCACCCTGGAGCTCTTCTTGTTTCAGAGGAAAGACATAAGCCAAGATGTTCGTGTGTGGATCAGCACAGTCAATATGTGTGTTTTCATGTTGCTGCCCAGAGCGTTTGCCCCTTACCTCTATGGGCTGAGGTACAGGGAGATCTCTGACACTCTAATGCAGCTGGTGCATCGGCAAAGGAGGCTCCGCCAGACTACAGTATCATAAATGACTCATCAGAACTGGCTATGAGTCATATTCATTAAATTTCTCTATATTTTACGTGTCTTCAGAAGAACTCTCTGCCAAACAAGATGGACGTTCATGGGCAGTATGTGGGATTTTAGAGATAATGAGGTCATGATTCACATTTCCTTAGTTTCTCCTGTCCCTGTCTTTTTTGAACAACAGTGTATTTAAGACATATAATTATGATAGAAAAAAAAAATATTTTTGTATTTTTCTATGTCAGTATAGGATTAGGGTTAACCCCTAATGTTTCTAAATCTATTTGTCTAAATGGTCTTTCAAAGCTTTGTGCCAATAATGCCGAGAATCTGTCTACAGCAAACCTAAAATATTATATTTGTATGTAACTGTAGAACAGAAACCCTTCTACGGAAACATGAGGACATGTGCTGCCTTATCCGTGCTTTCTCCTGAAATAATGTGCTGTGAAAATGAATGAAATGAATCTTGTGTTGTCTAACTTCATGTGTTATTATTAAGGGACCAATAAACCTAAAGTATAGTTTTAATATATAAGCTACATATGTACCGTTATTGCATTGTCATTATGTAATGTAAAAGCTACATAAAAGCTCTCTCACAGTTTTATGACTGTAGGAACTAAGCTCTTAACTCCATTTGCCTTCAAAGCTTTGTTTGTGTAACACTGAATGTCCATCATTAACAACAGTCGATTTACTTGACAGTTAAAAGCACAAGAAGAGAGAGTATCTCCCCTCATTTAGGAAGGTGTGGTGGCTGTTGATAATGAGTCATTTCTGCTTTCTTTGTTTCTTACCTCTCACACATGATCTGGAAGAGGTACAACAGCTCAACAGCAGAGGGATACATTGTTCTGTCCGTTGGACTGTCAGCTCCTCTCTATGGGAGGGCTGCCTCCGTCCCTACATACACACTCTATCCCTCTGCTTGCTTCATGTATCTGCAGCTGGATTAGATACAGTATGTACAAAAACCATTACCATTTTTTCTACTAATTATGCTCTAATGACGATAGCTAAGACAAGATTTAGTGGTTCACTTAACTAGTTTACCTGCTTTACATGAGAAAGGATTGCTCCTGGCTGTGAGGATTAACTTGAAAATCATGCTCTTCTCTTCTTACATGTTGTTTTTTTTTTTTTTTGGTAAAGCTCCCTGAAGGCCATTAACACATTATCCCTTTTGTATCGTCAGCAATTTTGTATATTTCTTGTTGTCCAGAGTGTGGAATTTGGCTATGACTGGTGAGGGGGCAAAAATGCCCACAGTATACCTGAGACCCGGGAGGGGCCCTGCACTGCATCCTCGGTACAGCCCAAGACAGCACCATTATTTGTGTCTCCAAATATGTAATCCTGTTGGCCTTAAAGGTGTGGGCACAGTTTGTGAACATTGTGTAACTTTGAAGAGCCCCTCTTCTGTACTGGTAACACATAGTTCAAAGCAGAGTAGACTGGCTCATTGATAAACCTGCTGCATCCGTTCAGGGAGCTCAGCTGGGAGCTCTAGGAAATATTTAGCAACAGGGTAAGAAAGTTGCGACATTCTTTCATACAGATAAGCTCCTCCTTCCTCCTCACCTGAAAAAATAAAAGAAGCGTGGCACGCTGCATCTCATCCTGAATTCACGTGTCCATAGGATCACATTACATTTGTTTGTCTGCCTCTTAGACCTTCACGCTATCCCCTTTGTTTTATTTCTCATCTTATGTCTGTGTAACGACTCTGCAAGCAGACTATACTATTAAAAGCTTAAACTTTAATACTATTAAAAACTTCACCGGTCGGTAACTTGTACCGACAGGTTAATGGTACGTAAAAACGTGTCAATAACTCTTCTTTCTTGTTCGTACATGTTTGGCTGTTAAAATGTAAAACTTCTAGTCTATTGCTCAACCGCTGTCACTTATTTTGCCAGCTTTTCTCTCGCTAAAAGTCGAGTTTGTTTGCAAACAAAGGACGGCCACGTGGAGAGCCGCAGGCACCTGGGAAGTGCTGTTTGGCACGGGGCAAAAACTATTAGAAAGTCCCTTCATGAACTCCATTACCCATGATGCACCGGTGGTCCCAGCTGAGTGGGCGCAGTGGGCTGGATTTTTTTTCTCTGACAAGTATATATATGGCTCCAGTGTTTACAGTTAGCTAGTTAGAGGTCTTTGTTTTTGTCACCATCTTAGAGCCAAAATGCCCCGGCTGTGCACCAGCCTAGTTTCGTCCTCATAACCTAACATTGTTAAATAAACTTTTGGCTTTTTCAGGAGAACTACATTTTTCTCCTTACTTTATTTTTGTTTGCTTTGTCTCCATTTGTAACTGAAGAAGGCGCTTCATCTGGAAACTTCTGCATAAGGTAACAACTTTGATCAACAACTCTACATCTGTGTTGGTGACGTCTTTGAATTGTGAACTGACACTTATTTCCTCCATCTGAATTTGTCACAATTTATTTATTAAAGCGAGCCCAGCTACTCAGTTTTTAGTTGTTGTTGAGTTGTTGTTGGTTTTTTTTTTTTTTTTTTTTAAATCAGGGACTAATGGTAGGCATGGAGCAAGTCCCTCTTTTGTCCAATGATCCGAAGGAGTCACCAACTTCTATTTTATTTGATCGATTTCTAATTAATAATGAATTAATAAAACGCCATGTTTAAACAGTGGGGGTTATTAAAATAGTAAAAATATTGTTATTTTTAATAATAATGATAGGATGTTATTATCTGTCATCAGCCTGCATTTCACCTGGATAACAACGAACAGATAAACAGTTCAAACACAGTGCAACAAAGTACATTTTGTTTCCTGAAATGTCGCTTGCTTTTTTCTTTTCATGCCTGCTGGTTATTTGTGAGGGAGGAAATCTCTGATGTCAACACTGCTGGTTTAACGAGTCCTCCATCATGACTTCAACAGGGTGCTGCTGGCAAATATCGCCTTTGTGAACAGGCTAAGGTTGCTGAGGCTCAGCCAAAAACCAAAGTTATAAATAACTTAAGATGAATGACCTCACGGGAGCAAAGAGCAGACCTGCAGCCATCTTTAACAGAGGCAGTATATGGTCTTAGATAAGAGATTTTCATGTTTTGAGCAAATGACTTGAAGAACCTGAGAACGTGATGTCCTGGATCAACACACAGTCTTTGTGGATGTGTATAAAGGCCAAGTCAAAAGCATCAAGCACCTTGATTGATTACTACATGGACTTCTTTGGAAAGAGGCCAGTGTGTTAAGATTTTAATCACAGATTTAAGTTAAAAAAGAGAATATGACTGAAGGTTATCAACGACCCTGACTTGGCAATTGTTAGTCAAACAGTGATTATCCAGTGGCTGATAGCTTCCCTGCCCCCACTTATTTTCAAAACAAACCTGACACACATTTATGATGGTCTTCGAATCGTTGCTCAACCTCTCTCCCTCTTCCTTGAGCGCATTGTTCTGCATGGCACAACTGCTTTGCAGCAGTGAAGAGCTAGGGGAAGTGTGTGCAACTCGGGTTTCACACTGAGGAACTTCTTTTCCAAGATATTTCAGCAATCCCCCTTGGGTTTTAGGAAGTTGTCTCTGCCGCTCACATACTTTCTCAAGTGCTGGAACATATGTTTTGTCGCTTTGCTCCGTCTGACAACTTTGTTTTTGTGCAATGAATGTTCTCAATTTGTAGTACAGTGGTGTAAGTAGATTTTGTCTATTAATGTGTAATCTTTCTCCAGCTATTCCCTCCTACTGTGTCTGTTGGGATGCCATGGGCGTAGTATTTTGCAATATTTTACAAAAACATTTTCTTTGTAATAATACTGTACTTGCTGCTCTCTGCCCTCAAGGCCAACTTAAAGTTAAGAGGAAGTCTACATTGAAGGTGGCAGCCATGGTGTTGATTCTGGGAAGAAGAATGAACAGGGAGGACCCTGGGATCAGAGACTCACCAGCTGTTAAACGCAAGGTGGTGTCACAGGCAGACATTATATATGATATATTTTCTTATTTTGAAGTCAAAATAATGAAATCTTTATGCATGTTGTTGTTTCCTAAGGTGTTTGAGGTTGATTCCAAAACTTTATCAAGCCAGGATGTCTTGGACTTCTGCTCTGGTGCATCCCACTCAGAGGGAATCCTCCAGGTGTTCAATGAGTTTCGTGACTGCCGCCTGTTCACTGATGTGGTCATAAGTGTGCAGGGCTGCGAGTTCCCCTGCCATCGTGCTGTACTCTCTGCATGCTCTTCCTATTTTAGAGCCATGTTCTGCAATGATCACCGTGAGAGCCGTGAGATGCTGGTGGAGATCAATGGCATCCTGGCAGAGGCGATGGACTCCTTCCTCACCTATGTTTACACAGGTCGGGCCAAGATTACCACAGAAAATGTCCAGTTCCTCTTTGAGACCTCCAGCCTTTTCCAGATCACCACACTGCGTGATGCCTGTGCAAAGTTCCTGGAGGACCAGCTGGACCCATGCAACTGTCTGGGCATTCAGCGGTTTGCAGATGCCCATGCCCTGAAGCAGCTCGCCAGTCGCTGTCGCAGTTATGCCCTGGCCAACTTCTTAGAGGTGGCTCAGCACGAAGAGTTCCTCGACTTGCGTAAAGAAGAGCTGGAAGAGTACATTGGAAGTGATGAGCTGTCCATTGGCAAAGAGGAGGTGGTGTTTGAGGCGGTGATGCGATGGGTGTACCACAGCGTGGAGCCAAGGAGGCCTATGCTGAAGGCCCTGCTGCACCATGTGCGCCTGCCCCTTCTGCACCCCAACTATTTTGTCCAGACAGTGGAGGGTGACCAGCTCATCCAAAATGCTCCAGAATGCTACCAGCTTCTCCACGAAGCCAGGCGCTACCACGTGCTGGGAAATGAAATGATGTCACCCAGAACCCGTCCACGAAGGTAACTTATTTAACTGGTAAAATAAGGTAACTGATAAATTATCCATTTATCAGATAAACTGGAAATTATGTCCAGAAGTAAGATAACAGTTTTTAACTCTTATCTCCCTAGCAGAGCTTTATTTCTGCTTTGTTGCACAGCAGTTATTTCTTCTTGAAGACAAAATGTTTGCTGTTTTCTGACATCTTTTTTGTCTTGCTGGGATAAAACATTTAGGTCAGTGCAGCTAGTAAAGAAAACATATTTTCTTTATACAGTTGATATTTCATCCCACATTGTATTGGGAGGGATTATTAATGCGCATGAACTCAGTGCTCCCATTAGTGGTGTTGTTGTATATATGCGTGAGAGAGGAAGAGAGAGAGAGACTGTGAGAGAGAGACTGAGAGAGAGAGAGAGAGGGAGTGTTATGTGCTGAACATACAAATGTGTCATTGACTAGGCAGTGTTTTGTAGGCCTACTTTGAAATTGAAATGATAATGAAGGAGGGAGGACATGTTCGTGCATAGACTGGTACGCTGAAAAGAAAAGAAATTATGTGATGCAATAAATGGCAATCATGAAATGTCTTGCTATAATACCACCAGTGTAACTTACCTCGCTGATGTGTCCCTGACTCTTCAGACCAAATTAACATGGTGTTTATGTCTTTCTTGTAGGATTTCACAATGTGATGTTTGATGAAGGTCAAAAGCTGGTAATGACTGAAGCCTCATGAATGAGATTAAAAATAGACCATCACCAGTACAGTTGCTTTTGTTTTTTTGTTGGATCTACTTATGGTTAGAGTGGGAATGGTGCCAGTGTTGTCAGTTATTGAGGCTGTGTGATATGCAGTTCAGGTGTCTGGCAGTTAGTTCCCACTTCATCTGCTTCGTTTGCCCTGAGGGCCAAATCCTCTTCTGTTCAAAACAGATGCTTGATTTCCCCATTTCTGTGTCTACACTGGGCCTCTCTTCTTCAGGGAAGTCTCTAGAATGTAATTAATCACATGCAAACACACACACACACGTACACACATAAAGAAACAACAGCCCTAATCTGTTACCTGTGCATAACCTATACTACTCGTCACGCGCACAGTACTCAGAGTACACAGACAGAGAAATGTAGGGGAGAGTGCAAAGATATATATATATATATATATATACATATACACAAACATTCATATACACGTGTGTGTTTTTATATACATGTATGCACACATATTAATATATATAGTTAATTAACTCCTAATGAGAAAATGTGACCATGTTCTAAGCTTGTTGTTCAGTAGCCAAATAGCAAAGCATTGTTGTCATGGAAATTGAGTGTCCATGTTTGTTAATTTTGAACACTAGATTTATATTTTCCTTGCATGTAGGCATATATATCTTCTGTCTTCTTTGAAGTTAAGTCAAGTTACCACTATTTTGTACGGCCCTGGAAGAAATTTTTTCCTCATGTAATTAGAAACCTGTCCAAGTGGTGATGTGTATGTTTACATGTCTTCATTCCCTAGTTTGTATAGGCCTACAGAGATTCGGTATTTTAATTAGATACCAAATCTGTATATGCTTGTAAATCAACATTTAATTTAAACATGTTCTTCTTGTGTTTGTGTTTTTATTAAGCTCTGTTGCTATTTACCTTCCATATTTTCCACATATCTGAATTCTCTGAATTCTTCTGCAAAGGTCGACAGGCTTCTCCGAAGTGATTGTGGTCGTGGGTGGCTGTGAGAGGGTGGGGGGGTTCAACCTACCCTACACTGAATGCTACGATCCAGTCACAGGAGAGTGGAAGTCACTGGCCAAACTGCCTGAGTTCACCAAGTCAGAGTATGCTGTCTGTGCCCTCCGTAACGACATTCTGGTGTCAGGTAAGACTTCATTACATTTAGTTTTTTTCAATAAGAATTTTAGGGCAGTGTAAACTGCTTTTAACTTTCAGTCAAAAGTCATATAATGGCTAGTGATCCAAAAGTCAATTTAAGCCCACTTGTCGACTCAGTATATTCAGTTCAGTTCCTCCTGAATATTCTAGGATTGATTTATACCCTAAACCAAAAATTCACTTTAGATACGTGGTCAGTGCGTGTCTGTGCTTGACTTGCAGTCTAATCTCCCTGTGGAGTGGCAGGAAAGGCCTCAGTGGCTGTTAGTCCTGTGTTATTTTTACAGTCTCAGCCTGTTTGAGTTAAGTTGAAGGAAAATATGAGAGCAACATCTGGATGCACTCTCAAGGCTCAGTGCTGACAGTGACTGGTTCGTCATTGGCTTGCCTGGTCCATTCCTCTTCCTCGCTCTATTACGTTCATTATGTGTTATATTAGATATGATTAGTTTTTTCTTTTTTATCAGACATCTAGTTTTAGTTTTGTTTACCTGACATGCTTCGACGTACGTAACTGCTGTCTTCCTCAGAGTGTTACCAGATGTTATTGGTGACGCATCTTATCAACTGATGTTTCCTGACCTTCCTGTCCTGTCCTGGCGCATTTTATTCGCCCCCTGCAAGATCTTGCAAAGACAGCCTTCTGCTGTCCGTTCCAAAACGGACAGGTGTGACCGACCTGTCAACCCAGACAGGAAGGTCATGCCTTTGGGAACATCAGCTGATAAGATGCGTCACCAATAACATCTGGTGACAATCTGAGGAAGACAGCAGTTACATACGTTAAAGCATGTCAGGTAACAAACCTAAAACTAGATGTCTGATAAAAAAGAAAAAACTAATCATTCCTCTTCCTGTTGGCCGGGTGTCAAGGTCACTACCTTTCACATCTGTTCAGCAGGTTCCTAGGGTTTCTAGGTTTATGCAAAGATCTAGCAACTGGAGACTTTTCAGTGAGTTGTGATGTGATAAGTTTAAAATAACCCTAATGCTTAGCTATTATAGCTGGCAAAGCTGATGCATTTTTTGGAGTCTAGCACAGTCCAAGTGTGGCGTCAGTCTCCTTTAGTGAAAAAAAAAAAAAAAAGACAAAATTGAACATGATATTGTTTTTTTTTTGTTTTTTGTTTTTTTATCATGAGTCAAAGTAAATGCACATGCCAGTTAACACATAGGTTTAAATGTATGTTGTTGACATGATTGCACAATGGTTAAATAGATATGTATGTTTTTTTTTTTTTTTGGGGGGGGGGGGTTCTTTGTGGTGTGATTTTATTTTCTAAGAAAATGTGTTGACGCAAGATTAAATGTGCACGTGAGGACTGCTCATGCTCAAACATGCCTTATATGTGCCTGAAGACATTTCTGAATAAAAACAGCAGTTGAACGTTATAGAGGAGGGGGGAAAAAATGAAGGTCCTTACCTTCAGCTAAGATTCTTCAGTATTTATGCTTTTTTCACGCTCTCACTTTGACAAGTCCTCACATGTGCTATCAATCTACCTTCGTTCACTGCCTGGGAGAATTACCATTCCCATGTGCCCCACACATGTACAGTACACACACACTACTACTGTATTGGATATAATGATCCTTATTGCCCCATATTCCTTCTTTGTTGCTCTGCTGCAATGATATATTTAATCAATTTTGAATGCTTGAATGCTCCTCTCTACTTTCCCACACGTGCCTCTGATTCTCTTCTTGCAGTGGGAGCTGCTGCAAATTCCTTGGAGGTCTTCCAGCCTCTAGCATAGCAGCAGTTAGCTGTGGTCATAAATAGGATATGGGTCTACTGGGTACACAGAATCTCTTAGGTGTGGTTGTGCAGGGACAGGGACTCTGGCCACTTGTTGACACCGACATTCAAAGCAGAGGATGACGTCCCTTTGTCAGATCCAAAGTGGGTAAACTGGATTGGCACAGAAATGCTCTGACTTCAGGAGTACATCAGATTCCAGTAGGCTATGACCTAATCTCAAAAGATTAAAATTATGTTTGATTTCATGTGACGACAGGATCTAACAACAGGATTGCTACTTTTACTGGAGCGATTAAATGCATGTGGAGAATGTTTTATCAGCTAGTGACTAATAAAACATGTGTTGCCTCATTCATTGTATGGGTTGCCTGTCATGGTCACAGGTAGTTTGACTTCTCTTTCCACCTCCTTGAACGTCTTATCATACTAGATCATAAGCATTGATGAAACAGAGTAACACAAATCAGTTTTGGAACTCCTGAGGTTGAAGATTCATGTTGCTTAACAACAGTGGCTTGCAGCAATGGTCCTCCCCATCATCTAATAAGAACAGGAAAAAATGTCTTTGAACTAGCTGACTAACTGACTAACTAGCTGGTTTGAAAATCTCTCTTTGAAGTGCTACATCTGCCATCAATGCATTAACTTCATGCAAATCTTTAAAACAGGTGCCTGGGGGCCAGCAGACAGTCTGGCTCTTTAACCATTCAAAAGATTATTGAGGAGACAGACGTTATGAACTTCCTGCTCTTGTTTGCTTTTGTGTGTGTCCAACAGTATAATTTAGGCTGACTGAACAATAATTACATTGCATTACCCCCAACAAAGTACAGGCGCAAGAGAAATGTATAGTCACTTATTAATTAAATTAGATGACTTTTTAAGCTTTTAACCTTTAACCCAAATGAGTTTCAGCAAACTAACCCTAACCCTGCAGTGATAAACAGTGTACTAAAATGGGTTGGGATTTGAGAAACATTGACATAATTTTTCTTCTTCAACTTTACACAAAATATGTTTTATGCCATATTTGCCATGCTAAGAAATTAGCCTGCCTAGCCTAACCATTGTATTTATGAGATATCTGTTTTATGTTCCATCCAGCCTGCACGAGCAGGTGTGTGCTTCTTTGATGGTGGTCATGCCATTATGTGTTGGGACACTTGTCAAGGCTTGTTAAAAATGTGTGTGGGTTGCAGTGTAACCAGGTTGATTGACTGTTGTTTTTCCTCAACATGTTTGTCAAAGCAGCACGGCAGCAGAGTAGTTAGGGCTGTTGCCCCACAACAACATAGCCGCAGGTTCAGTTCCTGGGCCTGGGGCCTTTTGGTGCGAAGTTTGCATGTTCTCCCCGTGCTTGCTTGGGTTTCCTCCGGGTAAATCTGTTTCCTCTCACCATCCAAAGACATCATGTTGATTGGTGACTCCAAACTGTCCGTAGGTCTGACTGTGAGTATGAGTGGTTGTTTGTCTCTGTATTTTGGTCCTGCGATGGACTGATGACCTATCCAGGGTGTATCCCGCCCTGACCCAATGTGAGCTGGGATTCGCTCCAGAACCACCCATGTCCTGGAAACAGATAAGCTGAAGATGAATGAATGTTTGTCAAATGATAATAGGTGTTATGCTTGTGGAGAAGTTCCTGTAGTTCTGTTAGCTCCTAGAGATCCAGATTATGCTTTAAAATGTGATGGTTATTCAACACCGGTGGATACATGTATTTTGGTTTTGGTCAGTTCAAAGCAGAATGACAACCAGAGTTTCTTCCACATTTAAGAGATAAATATTACTTTAACATGAACACACAACCTAAATCTGGCTTTTCACCAGATGCACCTCAGGTTTTCCTGTGTATCTGGTAGGCGAAATTTGCTCATGTGCTTTTTTGCCTTTCTACTCAAACTGCGCTTGAGTCTATATATATATATATATAATATTGAGTATTGAGTACTGTTTCTTGGTCTTTTTAGGTGGTCGTATCAACAGCAGAGATGTGTGGATGTATAACTCACAGCTCAACCTGTGGATCCGAGTGGCTTCTCTTAACAAAGGCCGCTGGAGGCACAAGATGGGCGTCTTACTGGGAAAGGTAAGGAGGAAGTCTCGACAGACAAATTTATGTGACTCCTGTAGCAATTTTACATGAAATATGTTGAAAGGGAGTGTACTGAGCCTTTCTGAATACTAAGCAGGTCAAATAATCATGACTGGAGAAGCCTGTTGTGGCTCTGTCTTTAGCCATGTAACACACATGCATGGCTTTGTTAAGCCGCCTTTTGTTCTATCTCCCTCCCTTCTGTTTAAAAAAATAAAGAAATAAATAAATCCAATTTTTCATGAGCATTCCACCCAAAATTAATAGCCGTTGTGTACTTCCAATTAAGGGGAAGTTCACCACAACTGCTTAAATTTCCAGGTATTAGTTACCCAATGTAAAATAGAAGGTGTGGACATTAATTCACTTGCCTACTGAAAAGCTCCTTTGAATTCATAGCTTTCACAATCATCACAGTCTTATTTCACTGTTAGACATATTGCCTTATTTTTAGACTTGAAGAAATGTGTTTTTATACTTAGCAAAAAGGCCTTTATTTTCAATACTTTGTAATATTGACATTTGGTGTCTTATCTTAGACCTAAGTGTCCAAGTAGTGCCAGCAAAAGACACCACTCTAAATAATTACATTTCACTCTGGCCTGCTCTCTGCTCAGCATTGAACTTGCATGTTGGTTTATGAGAGTGCCTTATGGCAGGAAATGGATTATTATTTTTGTGTGGATCTGTTTGTTGCCCCGGGGCTTGTAAAGGGCTGGTGCCAGCTCATCTTAAACATCCTGTATACAGGAGCAGAAGGATGTTTCCCCAATATTTAAAGCTGGAAAATAAACAATCACCCCGTCAGCTAGAACAGTCTTTATCCCACACATGCAAAAATAATTTAATCATCACTTTCTTATTTATTTTATGAAATTTTTTTCTGTTTTTTTTTTTTTTTTAATCTTGGATTAACATTTTCCTGTCTATCTATCTGTGTCAGATTATTCAGTCTTCAATCCCCTATATACATGCTATAGTGGACACCAGTTTGATAATGAGATAAGATAATGTGGACATTTGACCTGATTTTTTTTTTTTTTTTACTGTTGATTACTTGTGAGCTGTTACTATTTGCAGCGTGTACTATATGGCCAGGTGGACATTCTTGATTGAGGGCAGTGGGAGGTTAATGCAGTCGTGCCAGCACCTCACGCTTCCAAATTAAGAACTAAGATCACTTCCCTTGCCTGTATCGTGCTTCATGTGTCTCTGCTCAATCACATGAACCAAGGTTTGACCATACATAGCTGTGAATATTCCCAATTAGCCCATAAACAGACACTGGGTTTGCAAAACCGGATAAAATTCAGCCTGCTTATGCTATGTTAACCTGTAAAATGCTTGTAATCACTTTGTGTTATGAAATTTTTAAAAAACTAAACAATCAAGTCTGTCATCATCGTTTTGTTTGTTGCAATTGTGGTTACAAAAGCCATTGTAATGCAAAACATGTGACCACTTGCAACAGAATGGCAAGTGCCCCTAATCAAATATTTCTGAACTGTTATTAGTGTTGTGTACATGAGGAGCAGTTCAACTGTGCAGATGAGATGACTCAGGCTAACACACCATTGACAATCATGTCATGTGTGATAGTCATTGTGTGACACGTGTTAGTGTGCTCATTTGAATAGTCACATAAAGGACATCTAGATCACTACAAGTATTGTCAGAAGACTTTATTTACTTTGGGTTAAGGTATGACTCAGGATAGATTATTGTTGTCTGCAGCAAACATGCTTTTTTTTTAATATGTTTGCTTGAGGCTGCGCTGGATATTCTATTACCTCCAAACAACATTCAAAATTCTTAGTTGCTTTGTTGTCAGAGAAGCACCAAACACACATGTCAGCAATCAAACTACACAATGGTTGTCCACAACAGTGAGGTCATCAGCTGGACGACCACACTTGAGCTGTAACAGTGAGTAATTAACTCCAAAATGAGTCATGTTCAGGGTATGGTGAAAACAAGTTGGACTGATAAGGCTGCTATATAACTTAACTGTGCAATCTGTAGTTGCTATGTACCAGCGTCATGTGATGTGTTCTTATACTGCACGTCCTGTATCTGTCACA
Source organism: Echeneis naucrates (assembly GCF_900963305.1). Lineage (NCBI taxonomy): Eukaryota > Metazoa > Chordata > Actinopteri > Carangiformes > Echeneidae > Echeneis > Echeneis naucrates. The sequence continues at coordinate 10,571,124 of NC_042527.1, read as the reverse complement.
CCTGTTTTATAAATTTCCTCAGAAACCCCATTTAAATTCCTATCATTGTTATGGTTTGGCTCAATGTCATATTTCTCCGATGTAGGATTATGGTTACAGTGTACCAGCAATATTGTTTTCCCCCAGAATTCATTTCAACTCCTCCTGAGTTTCTACCCAGTCATTTCATTCAGTCTGTAATTTCCCTTTTTGAAGTGTAGCACGGATGCTCCAGTAACAACAGGTCCGTGTTATGAGGGTGTGTGCATTTTTTACTACTGTATACTGCCAAAAAATACATATGCTCCTTCATTTGATACAGGAACACACAGACACAAACACATATGAACATGTTTGTCTTGCATTCTGTGTCTGTGTCCAGTTGAACTTGTCTGGTTTCCATAGAGTATAAGCAAAAATAGGTCACCAGTTATTTTCCCCTCCCCACTATGGCTGCACTTCGTGACGGCTGTTCTGATCCATCATAATGTTTCACACTTTCTTTCACTGCCCCCCCCCCCCAAAGTGTTTCTGTTGTAGTCACTACATTTCGCCTCACTGCATGTGAATGGAGAAGTTCATAATTCAGCTGTTGCCAATGTTTAAAAGTGGCAATAATATGTATCGAGGGTATGTACTCAGGAAGATTCTGCTGACAGTGTTAAATCACATTCCACTTAGGGACTAGGTAAAAACCACATACATGTAGTTCCTATAGATTATGTGCTTGGATCATCAAGCTCTTGTGGAATGTATATTGAAAAAATATAGGGCGTTTTAGTGGGTGTAGTGTTGTGTGTGCGAAAAGAAAAACAATCCAGTGCCCCCATAAACCACACTGTATTATAACAAGTTAGTGTCTGGATATTGTCAGTGAAGGATTAAAGGGTCATTTCATCCAAAAGTGATATATAAAAAAAGGTTTTCATTTGATCTTTCTTGTCCCTCTGGGCAGTCCACAGATCTCACTGTCACTATTTATTTTTGGGGCAAAATGAAGCTACAAAAAAACTGTCCATTAAGGCTCATTGCATTCTGCCAGTAAGTGATAAATAGGCTTTGTAATATGGACAAATCAACACTTCAGTTGGGTCAGTTGGCTGTAAATTATACCTTTTAAACATCTTTCTGAGCATAATCATTTGTTACTTACTGACTAAATCTTTGTACCACACGCTCCTCTTCTCTCCTTCATTTCGTGTTTCATATCAGCTAGAACAGCAACAGCTATTAAGATACACAATTTTATTTGGTGCATGTGGCCATTTCATGAATTCCCTCCACAAAATCATCTGGCAAAGATTGGCCTATTTTCTTTCACAACACATGAATGTAATCACACAAAGGCAACATTTCTCTGGAGCCGCCACATGAGATGTTTGCTAAGTCAACAAGTTAATGAAGGTGTTTTCGCCGGTTCAGTTTTTCAGTTGAAATAAGGCAGTAGTGCTATCAGTTGGCCCAGGGCCTGAATGGAAATATATCCATGTCCCCCATCCACTTCTGTCTTTTTGTTCCCCTTTTCCTTGCCATCTTTCTTTGGGTCTTTTCTCTCTCTCTCTCTCTCTCTCTCTCTCTCTCTCGCCATACTTGTTTATGGCTCACATTTTGTGGAGAGACAGGTATAGCCTGATGGTCCTCTCTTGCATAAGACCAGTCTGTTAATGAACAATGTCATTCTTATAACCACAATGGTATTCATTATGTATTACTGTATTTGCTCTTCCAGAGAATCCTATTGAGGAAAAGAAATGTATAATTCCACCTTACCTAACATTGTCCAATGTCTCACTGAACAAGTTTTTTTTATTATTATTGTTATTATTATTATTATTATTATTATTTTAAGCCTTTCTTTGCGCTCTAGTGGAATAGTATGTGTAACCACAAGGTGCAGTTCTTGGCTGCTAGGCTTTAGTTAACAGGAAGGTGTATGTTATGGAAATTTAACAGTTGCTTGTTTCCGGCAGAAGTGTTCATTATAAAAGTAACAGAAGAGACCATATGCCACATAAATACTAATTACAAACCAGATCTTCTGCAGCCTGATTCACATTTGGAGAATGTATATTAAAACGAGTCATGAGGTATGAGAGAAAAAAAAACTAGGCATTCATTGAAGTATGACAAGCAGTAGCATTTTTTTTTGTTTCCCGAACAAATTAATGGAGTTGAAAGTGCCTGCAGGGATCCAGGGTAGAGGATGCAGACAATGGTAGATTGTTCAAAAGTAGCATGTCATTTTTAACTGTACCTGACAGACTCGTTGTTGTATTCATTAACGAGTCAGCCACAATACAAATATTTTAATTATTGTAAATAAAGATGTGGGATTTTGTCTTAATACATTGCATAAAAAGGTTTATTAAACAACTCACTAGTTCATTTCCCAAACTATGGATGTGTAAAAAGCTTATGGCCCATGTTAGATGTTCTTCTCTGGCAATTACAATGTTTCCTTTAATCCAGATATGTCTGTGTCTGTCCTCAGGTCTATGCTGTGGGTGGCTATGATGGCCAGAGCCGCCTGAGCAGTGTAGAGTGTTATGACTCCTTCTCTAACCGCTGGACCGAGGTGGCCCCAATGAAAGAGGCGGTCAGCTCTCCAGCCGTAGCCAGCTGTGCTGGCAAGCTCTTTGTCATTGGAGGAGGACCTGACGATGACACTTGTTCAGACAAGGTGGGAAACGCATGCATGCTCCGCCAACCACACACTTAAGCACATAGTGATGACAGCTTCTTAGAGGCTTCTTGTCTCTAAATACCTGTTTCCAGTGATTATAACTTGGAGCCACAAGTGATGTCCAATGGATGTGAAAAAAATCTTTTTCAAAGTAGACTCATTGGAGGGTTTTTTGAACAGGAACGTGGCTGGTCGTTGTCACAACACACTTTATATTTATATTTGCTAATAGTCAATTTTTGCTAACTGTAGATTTTAGTTTTTAAAAAATGGCATGCGTTACAGTACAAAAACAGGAAGTGCATGTTCCTACTAAACATTGGCAGTTAACTTGATGCGATAACTGTCATATCCTGGTCAGTCTGCATGATCCTGATTAAGCTCATTTTATTACATTAATTTTATCTTCAACTTATCTACATCCCAAATATTTTTTTGCTGTTTCAGGTTTAATTTTCTATGGCAGAGTCATTGATAGATGCATATTGACTTATGTAAGATGACCATGACAATGTGGGAGTAAAAGAATTTTTTCCAAAATCAGATCATGATAGACTACTCTGGAAAAGCATTATGTTGACTAAAAACATTCCTGTGAGTAAACAGGAAGAAAGTAGCATTCACGGTAGTTTACAGTATAGTAAATACAAGCGCAAGCACTGTTTTTTTTTTTTCTGCCTGTGTATGCAAGAGCACACCGATAGATGAAGATGATGATAAAAGTTAACTATCTGTGTTTTTCTAACTCCCCGACTGACATTTTGATGAAAGGAAGCAGAGTTCATCCTGGCCCCAGTCAATTTGTACGGCTTATCTCTGGGTCATTTAGGCTGTTGTCAGATAAACCTACTTGGAAGAATACTGTTTTCAAGAGAAGTGCGTGATAGAATGCATACATTGTATACATAGACTCAGCCCAGGACACATCAGTAAAACCACAGAATGAGAAACATACATTACAGATTTTTTTAATGAACAAATATTTACCCACCACATGTCATATAGAAATATAGACAGTGTGCATTTCTTTTTCTTTGTTAAACCACAGTCAAAACACAACTATGTATAACTGTGTGTCACAGGTTCAGTGCTATGATCCAGAGACAAATACTTGGTTACTGCGAGCCAACATCCCCATTGCCAAGCGCTGTATTACAGCAGTGTCCCTCAACAACCTGATCTATGTGTGCGGAGGCCTCACAAAGTCCATATTCTGCTATGACCCTGCAGAGGACTACTGGATACATGTGGTTCACACCTTTAACAAACAGGTAATAGATTTAATGGAAATGTTTGGCACATAACAGACTATTCGACTTCATCTCTGAGAGTCTTGAATTTTCACACTGTGACACAACAACAATTGTTTCACCCTAACCCCGTTCTCTCTCCACAGGAGAGCTGTGGCATGTCGGTGTGCAACGGTAAGATCTTCATACTTGGTGGCAGAGGAGAAAATGGCGAAGCCACAGACACCATCCTGTGTTACGACCCTGCGACAGGCATCATCACAGGAGTGGCAGCCATGCCGCGGCCGATCTCCTACCATGGCTGTGTGACCATTCACCGTTACAATGACAAGTATCACAGGCTCTGACCACAAACAAACACAAGGAGACACGCACTTACATGAGAACACAAACTAAAGAACTTCAACTCTTTCACACTTAAACTCTACATGTTCATCTTATGTACAGTACAAACACAATCAAGCACTTATATAAAACAGTCACATTTAATCAAGCAATACCGCTAATCTAATTTATTTCTTCACATCATCATGTAGCAGGAGTCACTGTGGTGCTGTGAATCTTCATTATGTAACGCAGCTGCTCGGTGGCTAACAATGCTGATGACTGGTACCTTGAGAAAGGTGGAGTCAGGCTGGCATGGCAGATTTGTTGGGGGAATATTGGATCACTTATAACAGAATTAAGGAAAAACACATGACAGTGGTTACCTGTCAGGTTACACAACACGATTATTTGTTGATTACTTGTTCAGGTTAAATCAAACTTGGAGATTGTGTCCTAACCTGTGAAGCACATATCTGTATTATAAACTCAAGGTTCATGTTTTTAAATATACCCCATCATGTGACCTAAGTACATGTTAGACCTGAGCTTTGATATGCTGAACAAGGAGGCCAATGTGCACTACCAGTCAAAGGTTTGAACACACTTTCTCATTGAAATGAACAGGAAAGTGCGTCAGACTTTTGGCTGGTAGTGTTTGTGGTCTTAAGCAAACAAATGTATGGTTCGCCTTATTTTCCACAACAAATGTTCTGTTTACTGGGTTTCATGTTTATGGATTTCATACTAACTTCAATAGCCTAAACTCTGAACGCCACTGAGGTTTTACTGTGATAGGAAGCAGGTAAAGTAGATAAGCAGGAAATCAGTTCAGTGAAAATGAACGTCTGCAGAGTGACTACTCCCTAAGACCTACTTTGCTGACAAGGTAAAGTGGTCAGAGATAATGCTGATGAACAAAAGCAATTGCCTTGAGGTAACAATTAAGAAGTATCCAAGTATCCATACAAATCCAACAATGATCTGTCTGCAAAAAAAAAAAAAAAAAAAAAAAAAAGGATGAGCATCTGAGCTTGTCTGTACTCACGATTCATAGATCAGTTGTGTACGCCACAGCACTGGTAAGAAAAGCAGTCTCCCTTTTTAGCTCCTTTCCTTGCTAAAAATTACCTGATAAAAAAATGGTTAACAGTCAGCCAGCTGCTCTCCCTCCATATCAGTAGCCGTAAATGTATATTACCCTTACCTGGGTGAAGAGAGGAGATAAAGAGAGGAGACTGTACAATAATATTGGAACATGGCCACTGTCAGCGCTGCCCTCATTTCCTTCATCTCACATTTCTGCACACATCACATAGTTTTACTTCATGTGTGCGTTTCTTCTTTTCCTGCTCCAGTTGTGCCATCACCTCATTTTCTGATTTACATTAATATCTCATTTTAGGCTTTATCTTACTTTTTTTAAATAATTATTCCTATAACACTCATTACTTGCATTTTATTTTATTGAGTCATGTGTTATTTTTTTTTTAAATGTTTGAATGTTTCTTGTACTATTTGTAGCTTTAGTGTGAATTAATATCAATGGTAGCTCATTGGTATACTGGGCTTGCAGGTGTTGTAGATATGAGATGCCTTTGTAGATCAAACTCAGAAGACTGCGCTGAATTTGTGGCATGCATGTTTGGTTTGTTTGTATGCATGTGACTTTTATGACTGGAGTTTGGATGAGCTGGGGCCACAGACGTTCGTCATGGAGTCATGCTTTAAGCATTTGACAGCTTCGAACCTCTGCTAACAGAAATCTTCATGCTGATGCTGGCACCTGTGTGCTTACATGTAAAGATGTAACTCGGGGTAACCATAGATACCTCCAGGTGTGTATGTGTTTGTGTATTTTTACTGGTCAGCTAAGATGGCAAGTGTAGCACTGCCATACCTCACATGTAGGGGGTTATGGTTGCTCTATGACAAGGATTGTATGTGGGATGGCTCATGGTCAGTAAAAGTCACCTTTTAGTACAATTGGTGTTGATAGACTAGAGATATTGCTGTGAATACAATTTTAATATTTTTTTAGTATTCATGTTGTTTATCTTGTATTTAAATTTATCTTTTATCTTGGTTACATATTGGGTTTTTTTTCTGTAACTGAGAGCCCCAGTTGTGCACTTTGACAGAATCCTGTTAAATGTAGAATAATATTATAATGATTTTCTTTTTTACTGTATCAGTAAATGTTCATTGCTTTCATGTGACGTATGTGAGAGAAGGTAAAAGGGTCTGCCAGCTCCTCCTATTGGCCATGTCATGCCATGGCTCTGACATTAACAAAATAACAAAGACAACAAAAATGTACTGCCTGAGAGAGTTTTTGACTTTTCATTTTTGAGTAATAAGTAGAGGATGTATTTTCACCTGAAGACAAAAGCAGTGCCTGTGCCATCCTCCTGGCGTTTTCAGAGAAAAATTTGCTCTTTGACAGGTTTTCAGCATTAGTGAAGAAAACGTCCCCAGGCCAACCCATACTCCTTTGTAGTACAGGAAACTTATAGGTAATTTGTGAGGCCAACATGAGGAGGTTGAGGGTCAAGAAAGCTTTAAGGCAAAAGCATGGGAGTTCGAAAAACCGTGAGAGAGAGAATTGTAGTGTGTGTGCGTCTGTGATTTCACTGGGTATTTACACAATATGGGACACAAACACAGTCCTGGTATGTTTGTTTGTTGATTTTTCATTATTCACAATGTAGAGGCTTTCATAAATTCTTTGGTTTTCATAAGATTATTCATTGTTTTATGTGAATTTTTTATTTTTTTTTTTGCTTTTTGTGGTGAATCATGGGACTGTGTTTTGCTAATATTTGAAATATGTTGACATACAAATAATAAATTGGCATGCCTTAAATTAAAAATTAACAAATAATTGATGGGTTTCGATATATGTATGGATGCAAGCCAAAGTGGACTTGATCTAGAGGTGACTTGAAAAATGTTAGTGAAAAAAATGTGCTTGCATGGAAGATGGCGGCTTTGATGCCTGAATAACAACTGGGGATGAGTAAATTGGATCGTTCTGTTATAAACCTTAATTTTCTTGTTTGTATGATGTATTGTTTTCACACAACTTTTTCCTGAATTCTTTTCATCTAACTGCAAGAAAGCTTTGAATTTTTGTAAACAGCAGTATGTTGAAATGTAATAGTTGACTGTGTAAGACAAATATCAATAAAGTTTTTCTTTACCTACCAACATTTGTCTCTCATCTCAGGCGCCCAAAAAGAGTAACACATTAATAATGCACATTTAAATGTATCTAACAGTGAATTTATCATGTCAGAATGTGGTCATCTTCAGAGATAAATGGTCTTCCCATCAGAACCTTCAAGCCATCAATTGCAGCATAGAGCAAAGTGATTTATGCTAAAATAGTGAACCCACAGATGTTGTTGTCATCAACCAAGGACTTAAATAAAACTACCACAGATTTTTAATTAAAAAGGTTTAATTAAAGGTTGTCTAATATACTCAATGTGGCTGTCAAATATGTGATTCTGTCAAGGGATGAATCAATCATAAGATTTTAAAAACAAAAACAGGCTATAAAGCGAGCCCCCTATGTCAAGTTAGGACTCTTCTGCCAAAAGCAATCATTAGGCATTCTCGTTGTCTTGTGTGCTGATTTAGAGAGTCCATATTTTGTGGTTTGGTTCCATGAAAACCTCAACCACAACTTCCTGCAGCTGGTGATGGACACCGTCTTTGAGTTCACATGAAACAATGGGAGAATTCAGAGTTCATCAAGTGCATAGAAAGTACAGGAAAACATTGGAAATTACAGTTCATGTAAGAACACATATGCATCTTGTAAGACATTTGACACACCCTGACCCGCAGACATGCAGAGGTATCAGTTATGGATAAACACTGGTCATTGTTACGACCCCGTGAAAAGTAAATTAAAACACCCACACAATAATAAATCTGTGTAAATAAACCACGCAGCAAAAATTTAGACTACTACCACAGACATTGATTGGAGGTCGATTTGAAAGGGTTAGAAAATACACGGGCCCTTTATTGAGCTTCAGAGAAAGATCACCACATCATACACGCCACCTGCCTTGTTAAACAGAATTTGAGTAATGTGTGAGGCTGATATATTTAGAAGAAGTTGTGAAGTAGTAAGAAGTAGTAAGATCATTTGAAGTGTTAGTTTAGCTGTGTGCACATCTATGTACCATTCATTGTGTTGATGTCTCAAGTATGCAGCTCTGAACGCGTCAGTTCACGCCTGGCATTAAAATGTATGTGTGAATGTCATCTAATTCCTTTTTAGTTGGAAAAACCACAGAATTTACTGTTTAACAAAACGAAAGCATCTCTGCCTCTGCTGTCTCTCACCCTTCTGTGAATGTAAAGTATTCGCCTGTAATACAGGTAATTACACTTCCCTTTTTCCAGGGAACAAATACCGCAGAAATAATAAAAACATTTTATAGCTCAGAGTGTCGCCGACCAGTCCAGTCTGTAGACCAGCGGCCCCTCGCGGCTGTTCTGCTAAAGTGCAAAGCTAACGCTCCACCGTTTAGCCTCCATGTCCACCTCGAGATTTAGCACTTTAGCAAACACGAGTGTCTCAGATTAAAACAGCAATAACGCAAGGGATGTGCTCTCACTGAATTAAAACACACGCATCACAAAGAAACGCTGCTCGACAGCACAGGGCAGCCCCGTAAGTCTGCATTTCACACGAACTCAATCGGAGTCTTCAGATGTGTGCTAACGCTAGTTCAGTTAGCAAACAGGGATAGCGGTGGCTAACGCTGCCGTGTTGCCGGCTGCATGGACGACAAGCAGGGATTTCTCTAAAGGAGATGTCGTAAGGCAGAATATAGTGGCAAGGATTGTGAAGCTTTTTGTTTGCTTGGCTTAGTTGGAAGCTCTTGTTTAAAATTACTATGAGCTGTTCATTCTGCAACCCAAATGAAGTCGCGTCTTGCTAAGCTATATTAGCATAACTAGGTGGCTAATCGTTGCTAACGTTAGCTTTGTACATTAGCCGTGTGCGGGCGGCTCTGGGCTAGCCAGCTAACTAGATGCTAAGTGTAATCAAAAGTGGACATACGGGAATTGATGTAATTAGTTAAAATCATATATTTCCATTTTGCTTTTTTTAAGGAAGCCATGTCAGGAGTTAAACGGAAAATAGAGGGCAACGATCCCGACTACGAAGACATTTCCCTGGTACAAAACAGTAAGAGGAATAAAGCGGATGAACATAGTGGTAAGATGCTGCCCTTAATGTGGGCCAGTACACCTGCTTTATGCACTGTGACTGTCAACAACTAACACTGCTCAGAAGGTCCCTGGTAGTTTAATATACTCTCCCCGTCTCTTCCCACACTGACAGCACGAGAAGCAGCAGTACAGAAGATTGAAACCATCATCAGAGAGCAGTTTTCTTTGGAGATGAAGAGCAAAGAGCATGAGATAGATGTCATAAGTCAGGTATGTGGATGATCCAACCAAAGTATGTTTTCCTTTATTCATAATACAATGCGTTACTTGTATAATAGCAGTAATTTATGATCTAAGCTGTGTTCTGCTGTGTACATGTTACAAAGTCACATAGTATTTTGGTTCATTGCATGTCCATTTTACAGAGACTAAATGAAGCCAGGAGGATGATGGACAAGCTCAGGGCATGCATAGTGGCCAATTACTATGCCAATGCTGGGGCGACGAAGCACCCTGAGGTGAATTTCAATATCTTGTTGTTGCGTATATTCATACGTGGCTGTCACTTGGTCCAAGGCATGGTAGCACCAGTAGCAGTAACCAGTATTGTGTTTTCTGTGTTCTAGCATGGCTCCAAGAGTGATCCTGCTGTGCTGAACCATCCGGCCATCCGCCGGTTTCTGGAGTCTCCATCCCGTTCCTCTTCCCCTCTCAACCAGGGCTCTGAGACGCCTTCCCTTGCACACTCGGAGTCTGAATCCCTCTCACAGCAAGGAGAGGGAGCTGGGAAGGAGGTAGAGGGAGCATGGCAGGAGGACAGCAGTCGGCAGGAGCGCAGACCTGGACGAAATACTGGCCAAGTGTGTACAGCTGAAAGAAGTGGCAAACTTATGAATGTGAAGTGATAATCAGGAATCATCTTGCATCTTTTTCTGTCATTAATTAAGCCTGTTATGTTCTCCTTTACTTGCAGGATACTTTTGGGGTGCCATCATCCATCAGAGCAGATCAGAGGGTCACCTATCACACTACCGGAGACGAAGCTTCCAGACTGTATGCAAAGAAGACTATTGTAGTAGGGAATGTATCCAAGTACGTACCAAAATTAAGAACGCATTTCATGACTATAAGAATTAGTTTTGATTTTATCACTCTGTATATTAGTTCTCTGGAGCCACACAACCACGTGATAAAATGTTTTGTTTACATCAGTGTTCCTGGAAACCTTAGACAGATTTAGTACTTGGCATATCAACTTTTGTTAAAAACAGCCTTGAAAAAGCTATTTTCTTGTAGCCAGAATTATTCAAAAGTGTTAATAGAAGTGATCATTTTGATTTTACATTGCTTCCCCAATAAAACTGCTTTCTCTCTCTCTCTCTCAAAAACCCTGTAGTTAAACATTTCAGTGTTTTTAAGGCGCAGCTTCTCACTTCACTTAGTTTTTGCATAACAGTACACTACAGAGCCATAATTTGTTTTTGGAACATGCCTACTCTCAATGAATGCTGAAAATCATGATTGTGAAATTTATTTTCCACTTAGTTCTAGTACATAACTACATAACTAACAATTTGTTGAATCCATTTAATTTAGGATAATATGAAGCACGTGTAGATCTGGTAAACTTTTTTAAAAGGACCCATGTAGCTTAAGCACACTAAATGTCTTGGAGGACTCAATGTGATAGTCACTTCTCAATATACACAGTTGTAGAGAATAAGAAGCTCTGACATAGTCTTGCCTCCCCACTTTTTTGTCTGTCTTTGCTACTTCTATAGTGCCTAACTCTTCCTTAAAGACCTTCTCTCTTTACATTGTCCCTCATGTTAACTGAAGCTTATTTCGTTGTCCCCCTGGCAGTTTCTAACCTATGTTTCTTATGCTCAGGTACATCCCCCCTGATAAACGGGAAGAAAATGACCAGTCTACCCATAAGTGGATGGTCTACGTTAGAGGCTCAAGGAGGGAACCCAGCATAGACCACTTTGTAAAGAAAGTCTGGTTCTTCTTGCATCCTAGCTACAAACCCAATGACCTTGTGGAAGTCAGGTTTGTGACATTCTGTATTTGAGACTGATAAATTGTGAAGTACTTCTGACTGACATCATCAGCTGAGTTTTTTTTATTCAGGAAAACTTTCAAATCATGTGTGAAGTGGAACAGAGACAGGCCAATAAACAGACTATTATTAAAATGGTTTAATGGTAGTGCCCCCTTGTGGGTATTTAGTGATGCAGATCATTCTACCCAGTCACCTGCAATCATGGCTGAAAGTGAAAAACAATATTTGTCCCTCTGAGTAATGCTTACTCCACCCACACTTGCTTATGATTGGTATTACTATGCACTAAGAGATATTCATTATATTATTTTTATCACATATTATTAGGTGGAGTCTGTGATGTAATTTAGCATATAATGTTTTAGACAAGAAGTCAATGACAGCATGACTATTTGCCACACCCAAATTATACACACAGTGTAGTCTTTTAGAAAAGTGTGTGTCATTAATATCTCAACTTTGCCCAGCACTGGGGTGTGTAGATCCTGTGGTGCGCAGTTCATTAAGGAGCCATCTGAGGTGAACTTTTTGTGGCCTCAAGGTCTAGTAGTTACAATGTCTAGTTACTATCCTCTAAAAAAAAGCAAAGGATTTAACTTTGCTTACGGCTTGTGAATAAATGATCTCTTTCATCAGTCAGCAATCCGTATCCTGAGCTGTAGCCTCCTGGCTGTTTCAGCTGACAAGGCGCTCACGTTGCTGTAGCAGCCGCTCTTAAGCTCCCCCTTCACTGACTCTGCTCTTCATTCCCAGAGAACCCCACACAAGCCCAATGCTCTCTGATGATTGTTGACACAGCCTGAATGTAGATGAAGGGATGAGCACGAGAAAGAGAAAACAAATGCATCACTCAAAGGGTACTTGGTGGACACATAATATGTACTTACACACACATGCTCTGGCAAATACAGGCAGTCAGATTAGTGCCTGTTATGTTAAGATGAAAGCTTCAAGCTTCAAAGGGGGAGAAGATGAGTGACCGTCAAATAATTGATTTTAAGAGATTTTTCACTGAGTCAGGGTGGGAGCTTAGTATTTTTTGCTAAATCATTGTAATGCATTCTCTATAGATTCCTTTCCTCCAGATTTATATTTTAATGACATTATACAGGGATTTTTTTTATGTGTTTTGAATGTGTGTTCGCAGTGAGCCCCCCTTTCATTTAACACGTCGTGGTTGGGGTGAGTTTCCTGTGAGGATCCAAATTCACTTCAAAGACCCTCGCAACAAACGTATTGACATCATCCACCAGCTAAAGGTCAGACCACATCAAAGATCGAGGATCAGATCATTACTCAGCAAGTTCTTTCTTCAGACTGAGATCTGAGTATGCAGTTTAACTCATACAGGCTTCCTATTTTACATGATGTCCTTTATGTGATGGCGTTTGTACTGCTACTAGCAATGAGACACTGGTAGCACCTAGCTGTCCCTTCACTTTTCTGGCTAAATTTGTGCTCACAAGTGTGGCAACCTGTTTAATTGGTGTGGACACATTATCAGTCAGTAAATTACACAGAGCAAAGAGAAATTGTGAAATGACAAAAAGACTGAAGATAAGGAAAGAAACTACAAGATAATATTTAAAGCAAAAAAAGTAGTAAATTACAACAGGTCAAAAACCTCATGAGATTTTATGGTGTTTATTAATATTGTTGACAGTTATGTAATTTTGTAATTTGATTGAATAAATTGAATGGTAATAATGTCTTTTTTTTGTCTGTTTGTTTGTTTTTGTTTGTTTCTTTGTTTGTTTCCTTCAGCTGGACAGAACTTATACTGGGCTGCAAACACTTGGGGCAGAGACTGTAAGTTGTAAATGTTCATTCTGTGTCCTGCAGTGACTTACTTTGAGAGCTTTACTGTGACCATGAGCTATGTTTGTTCCAGGTGGTTGATGTTGAGCTCCATAGGAACTCTCTTGGGGAGGACTATCTTCCTCAGCCCTCTTCATCCAAGGTGATACACAGAGCAGCCAGCCCGATGTCTGCTGCATCCCAGACCAGAAATTATGGACACTCTAGTTCACCCATGTTACATGATCCTAGTGCAGACAAAGGTATGTCAACAGAAACATTAACCCTTTTGAACATGAATACCCCTAAACTCAGATACACTTAATTTTTCCTAGGTCTCATCAAAGCAGAGATGGGGAGGTTTGCAGGGGGTCATAGTTCAGGTGTTGCCACTGGTGAACGCACTCCGACTAGACCCAAAGCTGGTGACAGGATCACTTTGGGCTCCCACAGCAACTCTGCTTTCCAGCCTATCACGGCAAGCTGTAAAATTGTCCCTCAAGGTCAGCCACCCAGTCCTGCTGAGTCTCCAGGGAAATCTTTCCAACCAATCACCATGAGCTGCAAAATAGTTTCAGGTAAATCCTGTTGTCATTTCTCAGCTTGAATTTGTTCCACCTTGAATTTTGCTTAGTATTCTTAGTTCTCTGGTGTAGATGCTTACTCTTACATTTGTCCCATCATTTGAAAAGCAGGCATTGTTTGAATATACTCTTTTGCTCAAAAATTTTCATCAACTCCTTGAGGCAAATCTTTGCTGTTGGAGGCAAACATTGGCAAAAGAGTTTCTATAATGTACCCCTGTGACAACCTAGGGAGCCAAAAAAAAAAAAAAAAAAAAATAAGATAAGAATTCAAAACTATATATATATATATATATATATATATATATATATATATATATATATATATATATATATATATATATATATATATATAGTTTTGAATTCTTATCTTGGTTAAACTGTTGCTTTAAAAATCCAAGGGAAGTCGGAGAGTACCGCATACATTCAATACATACACATGCATATGTATGAGTTGTCAAATTTCCAAGCAAGTGTACAAAGTTTGGAAACCCTTGAAATGAAACCCCGTCTAAGAATTTAATTCATCAGTATAAAATTATGTAAAAAATCTGAGTTGTTCACTCAAGCCTCAAAGGTCACCTTAGCAAGCTTTATTTGAGATATTTTTCAACAAGCCATGTGCGTTTTACTGTGTTTGTTAGTTAGTTATGAGCACTCATAAAAGAATTATTCATCCACTATCCTGTGTTTTTCTTACATAGGGTCTCCAATCTCCACCCCGAGTCACTCCCCGTTGCCTCGCACACCCACAACCTCCACCCCTGTCCACAGCAAGCAGAGCTCCTCATCAGTGCTAAATAACCCTTATATCATTGTTGACAAGCCAGGCCAGGTGATCGGCATGGCTTCCTCATCTTCCGCCTCCACAGGTACACGTCTACTCGATGTCAAAGTGCTGCTTGAAATCGGAAGTGGACCTGAGGCAAATTCGAGAGGCTGTGTCTGAGCCTCCCACATAGAATGTAAAAATGGCTGTAGAGAATGTACTTAATAGAAGAGCATATGATGAACAATACCCCCTGGACTCCCCTTTTCTCGCACCCTCTCTGTTTTTGTACTTTTCCTGCTTGTCCTCTTTCACCCCCCTTTTCTAGCTCTTCTGTTTTTTCTCTGTCCCCTTCTATCACAGTCTCTCTCTCTTATCCCTGTTTTTGCATACACAGTATGATACAGAGTAAAGTAGAGGGGTGGTTTCTGGATAAAAGGGAACCATGGTGATGAACTTATGTTTGATGGCCCAATTAGGTGGATAAGTGTCATGCTCACACCAAGTTTTGTTTTATTTATTTGATTTCCTCATTAACAGTTGAAATTCAATGATCTGCAAGGACAATGGTTTAGTGTCAATTGAAACGTGTCTGTGGGTGTATGAGAGACCCCATCATGAAGAGCGTCATCTTTTCAACAACAAAATAAATAAATAAATAAATGAATGAATAAAAATATAATCAGATTTATTTATATAGCTCCAAATCATAACAAAGTTACATCAGGGCACTTTACATATAGAGCAGGTCTAGACCAAATGCTTTATAAAATGACTAAAGAGATGGGGGTTAGGGTTCGTTCAGCACCAAGGCTTTTGTATTTACTTCCAAACATCAGCAGGATCAATTCGTATTCCGCTTTGGTGCTCTTTCTCTAAGATTGCTCATTCTCACCCACTCAGCCGCTCCCACACTCCCTCCACAAATGCACAGCTCAACCAGGTCTGGCAGAATGGCTGGAGTGCTATTAAGTAATGTTTTCTCACGGTGGATGGGGTTGATGTGGGTGTTGTGGGCGATTCACCAATCCTGGGATAAAAACAAATTTTAATGCAGTAGGTGAGGAGTAAAACTTCAGCAGTGCGCACCCTTGCACGACAATGACCTTGATGTCTGTGGAAAGAATAGTAGGAACTGCAGTGAGGCATCAGTAGTACATTCCTCTAGTCCCTGACTTGTTTTGTGTGTAAATTACTCCACAGGAAGCACCTCAGCCAAACAGTCTGCTGCTCAAGGCACCCGTTCTCCAGCCCCTAAACTTCATACTGGTACACTCCTCTCCTCAGGGGTGAAGGTGAGTTGAAAGTCTCCATGGTTTCAATAAGAATTCTTCTGTGCCAAAACATTTTTTGCTACTGATTTGATCCACTCCTACTGTGAAGTTAGCCTTTCCCTGTGGTATCTGTATCTTTAACAAAGCAGTGTGGTATTAATAGTAGGCTGGCGTGCTATCTTCAGCAGATGTGAGTGCCTTGGCAAGCTATTTAAATGGGACATCACTGTGAAGATGGGAGGGTGTAAAGGGAGCTTTGAAGAGAGAATTGCACAGTTCTATTTCACTCAATGTCAAAATCCTACTGCAAAATCCTCCCACTTGGACGTGTTCGTCATCCCGTCTCTCATGAACAAAGAATGAGACATGATTTATAACTTTATTTTCACATGGTGCTGCATTCAAAAGCCCAGATGTACAGTTTTCTCGCTTATAGGTATTTGTGGTGGTGACTAAGTCCAGGAAAAATGGAGATAGATGTGAAATATAAAAAATTCTTCTTGATGATTAAATTATTATGCTGATTTTCAAAAAACAGTTTTGAGCAAAAAATCTCTTCTTACTATTTTGCTATCTGTAGAATATGGGATTGTTATTTTACAGACAAAATGCGTAATAATGAATTAATAAAATTAACACCACATTACCATACCTATTATCTCTAATCTCAAAGCTCTAGGGCCTTTCTTTTACAATTCTCCTCTTCATGTGCACTCATTTCACGTGTAGGTTATTATCAAGCAAGAGCCGGGGGAAGTTTCGACACAGCAGCAGCAGATGGTTTCCACAGTAACTAGCCAGCAGCAACCTGCTGCTACAGCGGCACACCAGTTTGTCGCAGTGAAGGGAGGTCACATGATTTCTGTGTCAGCCCAGAAACAGGCAGGAGGGGCCACAGGGGCCACAACTAGTAAGGTTAGTTTCTGTTGCTTTTCACCCACAAACACATGTACAAAATGCGTTGCATGGTAATAGTGCCATACATGTGTTTTCAATAGTTACTGTGATTCGGTTGCTAATTTTGACCCTTTTCTCATTCGTAGATGCTAGGTATTCCCGTTAGCTCGACCCTTCAGTCCGCCGTCAAACAGGTGGCTATCAGCAGTGGACAAATCCTGGTTGCCAAGGGCAACCCGTCTGTCTCCAAAGTGGTGGGTGGGAAGCAAGTCTTGGCTCAGGGTGTTGCTAAAGCCATTGTTAGTGGAGCAAGTGGCATTTCCAATCAGCAGGGTGCTGCGAAGGCAGCCAGTGGTTCTGGTGGCAAGAGTGGAGGTCAGAGTTCATACACACATGCACACACAGAAACACAAACACACTATATATAACAGGTACTTGATGTGGCAAATTTCAATTTATTTATTTATTTTTTTTCATAGTCAAGATTTTTACATTCACAATCAACTAACCATGATAAGCAGAAAGTACACATCTTACACTGGTATTTGCTTACCAGAAATACCTTAATAATTGATAATAAATAACCTTGTGCAAAATTCTTTTTTGAAATAAATTATATATAAATAAGCCAAGAAAGATTTTTCTATTCCAAAATTTGAAACATAATCTCATAAAATTTGAATAATTGAATCTTCTGTTTATTTCTTTTTGTCCATAGTCATGGCTACTCTTCAGCTACCAGCCAACAACCTGGCCAATCTAGCCAATTTACCCCCAGGTACCAAGCTGTACTTGACCACCAACAGTAAGAACCCATCAGGCAAGGGAAAGCTGCTTCTCATCCCACAGGGAGCTATCCTCCGAGCCTCCAGTGCAAGTGAGACCTGCTTCATGCTGTACTTAGTGTTTTAACTGGGGATGTTAGCAAAGTAATGCCAAGTTGTTTTTAAGTCACACATTTGACCCTTTTAGATTCTTGTTCAACTCTATGATGAAGGTTTTAGGCATATCAAATAAGATAATATTTTTGTTTTAATTGTAAAATTGTGGAGGGACTAATTAAACATTGGCAAAAAAATTAGTGTAGTTGGTAGTCCTTGAATCTGGGCCAGGGCACCTTTCCATTTACACTGCTAAAAGACTGTACCTGGCTCAGACTACCATCATTCTCTTCCTCACTTTGGACCTTTATGGCAATCTGATGCTCTGTTTTAGTAGTTTTTAAAGGTCTGAACATAGTTTTGCTTTTCTCTGCAAATGTTCAAAGCTGATATGTAATATCATAAGCTCACTGCAAAAAAAAAAAAAGCCTTATCTTTTTTTGTCGTTCCAATGGAAATTGGAATCGGGTGACTTTGTTATGGGTTAGAATTACTTATGGTAGTAGCCAAAACAATAACTTGATAGCATAGGCTACTCAGTTTCTTTTGTTTGTATTCCACCTCAAAAGCTTCAAGTTGATGACAAATATATATATATATTTAAAAAAAAAAACATTTCTAAGCTCATTGTAAAATATGTGAAAAGTAAGAAACCCACTGAGTGACTGTACAACTTGAGGCTCATGTACAGATTTACCTTCTGGACAGCGAGTCAGATGGCGTCAATTGTTTCTCTATGCAGAGTATTAAATGTGTACTGAGAGCCAGAGGCTCTGTGAGAGCACAGCTCTCTGCCAAATTGGAATTAGATTACAGAGATTTAAGAACATACCATCCTTTATCTTAAATAT
Organism: Echeneis naucrates; assembly: GCF_900963305.1. Taxonomy (NCBI): domain Eukaryota; kingdom Metazoa; phylum Chordata; class Actinopteri; order Carangiformes; family Echeneidae; genus Echeneis; species Echeneis naucrates. The sequence continues at coordinate 10,552,571 of NC_042527.1, read as the reverse complement.
AAATTTCACTGTATTAGACCAACATTACTCCCCTTTGCTCTGCTTCACAATAACCATAAATATGTTTGCACTTATTTGATGCCTCTCATATCATTGTAAAGAATAACATAGTTCCATATCCGATTTGTGAGTAATGTGAATGTGGCTGTCTGTAATTTAGGTCAGCAGTCCCAGAGCAGCTCGTCAGCAGGCGCTGGGAGCTCTCAGACCTCTTCTTCCTCTTCCTGTCCAAGCAGTCTGCCTTCCAACCTCTCCTACACGTCCTATATCCTAAAACAGACCCCACAGGTGGGTAGAGATGGATTTATGTTATGAAGTAAAACTTAGTCATACTCTGGCCGAATAGTTGATGTCTTTTGGAATGTTGTGACTTCATGTTTTGTATGTCATAGCAAGTATTTATTTGCTGGCCTGTTTTCAAGTCTTTCATCAATGTCTGTAGGGACACCCAGTTACAAATAAGGAGTTGTGTGGGCAATCTGTAAACACTCTTATTTGAATGTCAAATTTTGGCATTCTAGGCAAGAGTTGGATTCTCATTTATACTTAATTAGGTACAATTGTTATAGCATCATTGATTTTTCTTTTTTTGTCACCTCTTCAATAGTGATATCTGTGCATTTAGTAGAGTATATAATTAAGTTGTTTTCAGAGGTTTCACTGAGGATTTATACTCACGTTTAAATAAAGAATCTAGATGGCTGATTAAAGAAGCATTGTACATCCTTGGAATCATCATGCATTCTTATTAATGGTTGTTTCTTACTGTTTTATTATTGTGACTGTCCTACTGTTCTTTCGTATGTTGTGTTGTATATGTGTTGTGTCTTTTACTGCAAGCAGAATTTCCCCTCGTGGGACAATAAAAAATCATTGCTCAAGATTGGTAAAAAATAGGACAGTAACCTTCTCTGTCTGTTGATGATTTTTTTGAGTCGAGGCTAGACAATTCCATTCATATTGAATTTAAGTAATTAAGGTGTTGGATTGCTACCCCACCCTAAACCTGGTTTGCTCATTTTTCCCAGGGCACATTTCTAGTTGGCCAGCCCGCACAGGGTTCCGGGAAGCAAGCGGCTTCCGGTTCGGCAAGCCATGCAGCATCATCTCCATCAACTGTAACCCAGCAGGCCATCCGAGTGACAGCTGGACAAAAGGCAGCCATTCTGGCTCAGGTCAGTGTGGGGCTTTTGTATCCTAATGAGCTCTGCTGTAGTTACCACTGCTGTGTTTTTGTACTTAAACTTTATCACATTAACAAGCCTTAGTTTGATACTGTTAGGAATTGCAAACTCTTTCTGATATTAACTGACCAGCTCGTGTGATGATCACAAGTTTTTGATTTGAATGCCCACTTTGGTATTTACCAGAACTTTTGTCCCTTCAGAGCACCCTTGCCTACCTTGCTTCCTTTTCTCACTTAAATATCTTTTTTTTTTTTTTTTTTTTTTTTGCCTTTGCTTTCATCGCACCGCATTATGCTTTCATCATTATTTAGTTGAATTAACAAATTAGCCTGATGTGTTGAAAGGCATTCCTGTCCAATGTGTTGCCTTGAAAAGATCATACAACTTGCAACCTGTTTGACAGAATTTTCTCAGAGACAACATTTCATGTATTGATTTGTTTGTATACAAACTTTCTGGTTAGTATATCTATGAATACAAAGAAAACTTGTACCTGGCCTGACAGATCTAGTTGCTACTGCCAAAATTTGCTTAAAGGATCAGAACAGTTTGCCAGATCAGAACTAATGTGTAATGCATTGATCAGAGCAGTAATTATAGCCAATTCACATCAGAGTGTTTGTTGACTTGCCTTTCTGTGTCCAGACATGTGTCTGAGCAAATTCAGACACGTAAAATATGTAAGTGTAGCTTGATTCAAAGTAATTAAAATAATTTATTGCATGTCTTGTAGCCTAAAGCACTTCAGAGGGATATCTAACTGTTTGATAAAGAAAAATTTGAAAGTATTTCAGTGTTGGTGGGACACAGAAACTTCTCTCTGTGTTTCGTCAGTTTTTCTCTTTGTTTCATCCAGTGTGTGATTGAGTGGCTGGGTGTAACATTGAAGGACTTTTCCAGGCAACAGCTGGTGTTTGCCTAGCCTAGGCAAGAAGTGGACAAGTTCCTGCACTCACTTTAATCTGTCTCAACTTATATAACAACACAGCAGTCATTTTCCTTTCCAACTACTTTTGGCTTTCTCAAAATATACTGTGGCTGTTTTCAGAGTTGGTAGCACAAGTAGAATCAACATTCCTCTTTTCTTTTGTTGAGATTTTGCCTACCAAAATTTTAATTCTGTGTGTTCCGCCACTTTATTTGCATGCTGATATTCTTCGTAATAGTGTGATGTTTTTCTGTTTGACAGGTTGTAGGCGGCTCCCAGGCCGCACAAGTGAAGTTGTCGGATGGCTCCGTTAAGACAGTAACAGCAGCAGGCCACTTGTCCAAGCCGGGAACAACCACATTGAGGATGACGGGCGGAGTCATCACTGCTGCTAGCTCCACCCCCAGCTCTGTCAGTGCTGCAGCAGCAAGCAGCCAACAACAGGCAAGTCACACAGTACTTTTATTTTTCTGCCTGAGAAACTCAACAGTGGTTACATTAAACTTGATTTAAGATTAGTTTTTGCATGTTTGGGAAAAAAAAAAATGTTTTAATTGATCCCAGAATTCCTAAATATATTATTAAGAGAGCAATAAGTAATGTTACTAATAACAACCAAAATAGGTTTTAATATTAATTATGATTTGAGTATTGTTTTTATAGGAAATAATCTCAGTCAATAGTTTTAATTGTTTTCACTTTTCTTTGTACAGGTTGGTTAGGGTTAGGGTTAGGGGTGTAAGTGGTAAATGATGCAGCATTTAAGTGTGAGTGCAGTAGCAAGGTGGATTTTTCATTGGGTGTAGTAGAGGGTGCAAAGAGCTGTAAGCCGTCCGTCAGGGGTGGCCTGTGTTTGGGTGATTACAGCTTCAGAGTCTGTGGCCTCATTAGCTTGATAAATGCAGACTCACAAAAAGAAAAAAGAAAAAAAAAACACTCAATGTTCACATGCAAAAAAACAAATATGTAGACAGTATATCATAAAGAATGTGAAAATAATCTCTGTCTATGGGCTCATCACTCATCAGTGCTTTTCCAAGATAGGAAAAGTAGCGATGAATTTTGGTTCTTTCAGGACTGTTTATTTAATTATGACTCTGCATGAGGAGAAACTGGATCACAAATCCAGTGACCTGATCAGTACAACTCAATCTCTGAGGACAAATTGGGGAAAACAGATGCTAATTATTTTTTTTAAACCCGTGTGTGTGTGTGCGTGCGTGCGTGCGTGCATGTGTGTCCCCCACATGGAATTTAATTTCCCAGCACTGATCTTTCCCTTATGCAAGCCGATTAATTTCTTTGAATTGGATTTTCACATAAATAATTTCCATATCACTTGCACTTTCATTGTTGTAAAGTTGCAAAGAACAGGGAAAACATTTTACAGGAAAACAGTTGTTTCCCTGTAAAATGTTTTTCCCCCACGCTCTTTCACTTAGTTTTTAAGCTTGCAAAAGAAAGTTGTCATTGTAAAAACTTTGAAAGCTTTCAAATTAATTTCTAAAATAAGGATCATAATCGTGATCAGAATCATTGTGTTGCATTTTTCTTTGGAGCATATTCCATGGAAGCAAAGTTTGTCATAGATATTATAAAGCACCATTATCATTGTTTTAGTCTTTTGCTGAGTTTACTGACATGTAATGCAAAATGCTTTTTTTGTGTTCTGTGCCTTCCTTGCAGGCTGCTGAAGCTGGGAAGTCTACGTCTCAGCACCACTCACTCCTGGTGGCAGCCAACCAAGCAGCAGTAATAAGTGCAGCTAAGAGCGCCAGTGCTGCTGCTGGCAGCCTGTCGAAGACAGCTGTGGCCACTTTGGTCAAGGGTGCTGCTGGCAGTGCTGCTACATTGACAAAAAGCGCTGCGGGATCAACTGGAGCTGTGGTAACTGTTGCTAAAGGTATCACCAATATGCCTGTTATCAGCGTGTCGAAGGGTGCTGGAGTAGGAACTGTGGTGGGTGTGCCTAAAAGCAGTGGCACATCATTGGTCAGTACAGCCTCGTTGGTCAGCGGGATGGCGACCGGTGGTGGGAAGTCTGGTGCAACTCTCTCAGGTAGGTTGAGACAACCTGCAAACCTTAACTGCCACCTGGTTTAAACATGTGAATTCACTGCATTTTGTTTTGTCCAGGTATGCTGAAGATACATTCTGGCGGTTCCAGCTCACAGCAGACAGTCTTAACAATCCCTGCCAATCAGCTCAAACAGCTTGGGGTTGGCACTGGCACTGGAGGGCTGCAGACCATACTTATGCCAGTTGGGAAAGGTAGAGTATCTTGCAAGAAAAGGGACAGCAAGTGTGTCCTCCAGATAGAAATTCTGGTTGCTCAACATCAAGATGATCATTTTTCTCAGAATAGCGACTAGGAGGTAGCAGCGGGCTTGGATTTGTTGGTGCTTTGTCATTTGGAATTAGATTTGTAAGTATTGAGACAAAACACTTTTTCTTCCAAATACTAGGAAGAAAAAGGGGATTAGGTTAGCGGTGTATGAATATAGTAGGAAAATTAACTTAGTCTTTCTAAACTGAGTTTGTTTTGCCAGTACATATGGCTATTTGACACTCACACATATCAGAGATTATCCACTACTATGATAATCAGCTTCTATAGAACCCATCTTCCCCTCTTCTCATTTCTCATTTGACTTTTAAGCTTATTTGCTTAATGGACCATTGATCCATCCTGAGTGTGTCTTTTCTTTCCTGCATAGTTGTGTCTAAAGGCCCTGTCTCTACTACTCCTTCCTCCTCTTCTTCTTCCACCACCCCTGGAACAGCTGCAGCCTCCCCAAGCCCTGCCATCCAGGCATCCCCCTCCCTTGTCCTGCCTCTGGCACAAGGTGAGAGGGGTCCATCCAAACTCCACTGTCACGCCTGTCATTGCTTTTTGCTTTCCTTTGACTCCCAACCTCCATTTTCTTCCCACTGTCGTATCATTAGGGTTGGATATAACTTGAAGTTGTTTAATACCAGTGGTCATATGAAACTTGAGGTTTTGAACTGGTAACATACTTTTTTTGATACACATCTGCATTTTTATACAAAAGCTTGTCAAATGTCTATCAAAGACAAACATTAATGTATCATTGTTTAATAGAATTAACAAAACAGAACTTGAATAATTTACACTGCAAATGATGTAAATTGTTTTTAAAATCTCAGTCAATATTTGATGACAGAGCATAGGAAGCCAACAAGAACAAGTTTGCAGTATTAGCTGCTACAGATGATTCCAGGGCAGTTTTGAGGTTTGAAGCCCCTCTCTGGGGGAGCACACCAGTTGTCTTTTCTCTGTGACAGAATCATGGTGGGATTTACACAAAATCAATCTTTTTTTTCTCTTCACTTCTGCAGTAAAGACAGAGCCAGGTGTGAACACAGCTGTCACAGCTGGTACATCACCCCCAGCGACTGCTCCGGTTGCGACTTCTGTCCATATTGCTTCTGCAACTACCACCGTCAAACAGGAACATGTGGCAGATAACCCCACACACGACCTCATCAAGTAAGTGCAAGAACAGGTCGCAATGCTATTTTCATAATTGCTAGGATAGGTCGTTTGTTGTTCATTTGATAGGAGGTGTGAGGAGTGCAATAGCCTCTTTTATACTTTTATTTTAATACTTATGTTTTAACTTGCTAAACTCATTTCTCACTGAAGAACTTAATTTATTAAAACTATCACATATATCTACTGAGATATTAATGAAGGACTGTGCAAAACCCTTATCATTTGTGCCTGCCGTATTCTATGAATATCTCTACACTTTGCCTGACACCTGGAATTACCTTCTCCTCAGCACTGAGCACATAGAGACCATGATGCAGCTGCTCACAGCTGTGGTGAAGAAGTTCCCCCTTATTGTGCCAGATAAGAGTGAGTGAGCTTAAATGAGCATTCCTCTTAAACATTCATTTGTAAAAACAGGCTGTGAGCTAAGATACTGGGTTTTGTTTGCTTTTTAGCCGAAGACTCCCATCCATTTTGTGCCTCTTCAACAGAACAATATTATTCCTGGAATATTGGCAAGCGCAGAGCATCAGAGGTGACTTTCTATTCTGTTTATGTATGAATGAAATGAGGGTCAAAGGGTTAAACTTCTAATTTATGCCAGCACAGCTACAGTACTGTGCTCCTGGCCAGTAAAAATGTACAATAGTTTTGAAAAGATATGATCATATGATCATTTTTCATCTCTTAATTTTAAAGCATAAAAAATGCAGCAGAGGTTTAATTCAGCGTTGTTGATATCTCAGCTACCTTCTTTTAGCCTCCACGTTCCAGGGTGAGAGCATCTACAATGTCAGTGATAATTTGCATTGTTGGCGGTTTTGTATTCTGTGTAATTAGTCTTGGCGGTTCTTCCTGACTCGGCAGGCTTTCTGTTTGCGTCATGTCTGCCCATTTATCTGGTCAGATGTGTATCTCCGTCTGGTTGCATTCTCATCTCCTCCTAATCGGTAGCTTCACCAGCCCAGTCCATTTTTTAGTTACTGTCTCTATAAAAAACACTATAGAAGGATGAGATATTTATATCTACAAGTCACCAATAGGTGTGTGGGACACCGGTCTCCAAGGCCATCATTAGACTGTATGAGGTATAAGGTACTCTATACTAGACTGGATGGATTTTATCCACACTATTATGCATGTGAAGTCTTTGCAGCCAGAAAATGCTGATGTGAGTCATTCCTATGCCTAATGTACATTTTCAGACTGTTGTCATGTCTCTGTGTAGCTTCAAAGAGCTGTGGCAGTGAAGCGAGTTGTTCAGGACGTGTTGGACCGCTCACCCCGCCTGCAGGCCCTCACTCCTCCAAAAACCAGAGAGGTGGTGCAGTGGTGCCGGCAGAGGGGCTACACACCACCTGACCCTGAGCCCCAGCGCAAGAATGATGATGAGTCGATCGAAGACATCCTCACGCAGATAGATAATGAGCCTGGTTAGTGTCTCAGTGTGTTTTTGGTGCACAGCTTACAAAGGAGCTTCGTTTTATTTGGCTTATTTTTGCGATTTCAGTCAATCCTTTTTCTGTTTTCAGCAGCTCAAAGAAGATCAATATTTTCCTTCCAGTGTTGCATGTGTGGGTGTATTGCTTCTACTGTTATCATCCTAGAAATGTGTTTGCAATCCAGTTATGTGAGGATGGACAGGGTGCAGCCTCAGTGTTTTTGTTCAATTGTGTTTACAAGGAGTTCTCATTAATTCTTTCTTTTGTCTCCAAAGGGTGAGAGACGAGACTGTTAAGCTCATTGAGTCACACGCTCGCCTGAGCCAGACATCTGATCATTTCTGTTTGTGTCCTCATTTCTGCTTGCAGAAATTAAATTATTTATAGCTATTTAGACCTAATATTTTACAAAAGCAGTCATTACAGTCGTGACAATTTGCAACTATGCAATTGACACACAGTCAAACATCAACAACTGTAATCTGAGTGAAACAGTTCACGTTTCTGCTTCACTGCTGATCCTGCTGCTTCTGAAGCAGCATGCTAAATGTATAGCATGGATGTGTCCACAGAGTGCCCATCAACCCTAAGTAGCTGTGATGAACTGGTGTTGCGGCTAGAGCAGATGCAAGCTCTACTGAAGACTGAACCAGAGGAGGCAGATGATGAAATAGTTGACATTGTCACCGCGACTCCACCCTGTCAGAAACTGAAGGTGAAAGAGGAGGAACAAGAACCTGACGTGGAGCCCAAGTTCTTTCTGGGCCCCTCCATGTCCACCCAGTTTGTCAGTGAAACAGCTCAGCAGGTCAGAAAACTCTAAGACTGAACAGAAAATACATCCTATCTGAACTCTTTATGGCTGAGAAGCTACGTTACTTTGTCTACTTTTATGTCATATGACTCCTCTGTGTTTCTTAGATTGGAGTAACTTTTCAGCCGGTTGAGGTGGAGAAGAATGTGTTCGCTCCATTAATTGAAGCCATGATTCTGAAGGTCAGTCACATTACAGCCAGAATAGAAAAAAAAGTTGGCCACTTACTGTAGCTTATCATTACCGTGATGTACCCTTGACTTGAATGATGAATACACAGTGTGTATAAGATGTACACCCACACAGTATTGCATGCTTCACCTTGTGTTGTTTGAGAGATTGGGCTTCTTATTGAGTAATAGCGATTGTGTGTGTGATTCCTCATGGCAGGCTACAGAACAGTTTGCCAGTGACATCCTGAGAGAAGCTCTGGCTGGGGCCTATGCCAAATCCCCTCAGAACAGGTCAGCCTCTGTTTTTTTTCCTTCTCTCTAACATGCAACCAGCTTAGTGCTCTATTTTTCACTTCATGCATAAAACAGCATTCTGGACTCCCAACTCCCATTATGCTATTTTGCTATAAATGATTCCTAATTTGAACAAATCTGAATGAATTTAGAATTAATAGATATTCTATCACTATTGTTTCAGAAAATTATGGAGCTACAGAATTTGCAACAGCTGAAAATGCTTGATGTTACGTATCACTCTTCTGCAAAATTTTATAGATAGACTCTATGAGCTTTATATTTAGTGTTTTTGTTGGTTTTAACATGTAATGAAAACAAATTGTGAATAATAAGCCTGGTATATATATATATATTTATATATATTTAACACCAAACATCAACACCTGCCAACCCATATTTGCTCCATTGTTCACTGCACAACTGCATATCGTTATTAGGGTATAGGATTAACTTGAGTTCATTATACATTTAATGTTGTGCTGGGGAAAATATTTGCCAGTACTTCAAATGATTATTACTCTGCAGTTGAGAATTGTCCTAAACAAGTACAATAAATAGTTTTCAGCCTTACTTTAAAAAATTGAAATTGCAGGACTAATGTATGAAGTGGTAGAGACGTAATAAGTAGAGGCTTTAGCATTGTTGGATTTATTTTATTTATGTATTTTTTTTAACTTTTTTGACACTGATAGAAATGCAGTGTAATGCTAACCTTATCCTGTAAAGATTTTTTATTTATTTATATATTTTTTTACGAAGTGATCTAATGGCTGTGTATGTCCCAATGAGCTCATTTCATTCATGACATTCATGTAACTATGATTACTGCGATTATTGCTGTAGTTACATTTATTATTATCACTGGTTAAAAAAAGGTCTATTCAAAATCAAATTAATTTGTGAGTATTTTCCTCACACAGTGGTTTTTTTGTGTAAAGTAGAAGTCTGCAAGTGATGGTATGACATCTGCAGAAACTGCAGCATTGCGGCTGTTTCTGTACTTATTTTTGGAAACTGTCAATTTAAGGAGGCATCAATAGATTTTATGTCTCCTGTGTATGTTGTAATTTTTTTACTGTTTACATGATGTAAGACAGCAGGGAGAGGACCTGAAGTTGAATTGAATTGAAAGTGAATTCAGAACTGAAGCCTTTAATGACAATAAATCAAATCAAATCAAATCAAAATACAACCACTGATGTCACAGGCAGTCTGAAACATACTTTCTCTGTTGAACCATGCTCAAAATCTTAACTTGGGTAAATTGGGGTTTCCAGAGCTCCCAGAGAAATCACAGCCCTGAACATCCACCAGGCGGTCCGTAGCATCCCCACAAGCGACTTTCTCACCAACACACACATGGGTTACCTGGCTAAGGACAACTGAGGACAACAAGACTGACCTTGGCTGGTAACTGACACCAACACACATGTGAGGACTGTCTGAACTGTTTATTATGACAGAGACTGCTCTGACACCTCCACATGTTGTCCTGTTGCCTCAGGTAGCACATTCATAATTAATGTACTGTATTCATTAACTTGATTATAGAAAGGGCTCGGTTTGTTTCTCATAGCAGCTGCACTGCAGAAGAATAAAAAATCTGTCTCATACTACAGGTATATTGTAACATGTAATCCTAATGTATCGAGAGAAACATCATTGTGGGAATTATGTCGGTTGAGTTTGAGAGGCCACTGTGCTCCTACTTACCTGGTAACATGATTATTCTAAGGATTAAAAGTTTCCTGCCAGACAGCGAGTCATTGAGAAACTGAACCAAGAGTGACTTATAAATGGCTAAAACGCCATGCAACAACAGAGAGGTGTCCCCTCTGTCAGTCATCTTGAAGCTGTTTGGGCCTTTGAAAGGGGAACAAGGTGAAGTTCACCAGGAGACCATAACCAGACTAACAGCAGTCGGGTAACACTAATGAAGTCAGTCACATTCATAGTAATTCCGTGTGGATACTTTGGAGAAAGCACACGGGGAGATAATTTTATGATGCCATGGACATGGAAATTGATGATCTGTCACTATGAACACCCTTTAAGATATTTCAGTCACCAGGCAGAGGTATAAAAAGAGTAATAATACAAACATGCAGGAAGTGCTTTCTATGGATCTTCAGAAGAAATTCACGTCATATTTTTCAGACCCACACAGCTAATTTCCCAAATCTCATTTCAAGTTAAAGGTATTAGTCAAATGAACAAATCATTCTGTTGTCATGAACAAAAATCAAGACAACACTTTCAATATTTAACTTCTGTCCATCAAGAACCAGCTTCAATATCCCGTTGAAGTTCTTTTCAACTGTTCAGGTTAATAACCACAATGTATCTATCATGTAAAATATACAGTGTATATGGCCGGTGTGAAATAGAGGATGTTTTCAAATCCTGTTTTATTTTTGTATCTAATATCAACACCTGCAAACGGCAGTGCCCTAACAGTTGTGTATGTGTGTGCGAGTGTATTTGTAAGTGCGTTAACTGCTTTAATGGTGCATGTCTGTGTGTGTTTTACTGGCTGATGTTCTCCTGGTATTTCTGTTTCACGTGGAGCTTCGCATTTTGTAATGTGGATGTGTGTGGATGATTTCAGGAGTGGAAGTGTGGGCTGAGTGGCTGTGATACCTGTTAAACCAAATTGGTGTAGAAGATATCCAAGCATTGTATTTTCATGTTTCAGTGCAAACCAAAAACATCAATATTCTTGTAATAAACAAAGAAAAAGTATGGTTGAATTATTTCTTGCAAATACATTTTCTTTTGAGCAAGTTTTTTTTTTTTTTTTTTAGTTTTTTGATGAGTACAATCAGGAGAAGTTGTGGACAATGAATTTAACTAATCAGGAATTGTGATGTAGGCACATCTTGAACTCAAATATTAAATTTGGGCCAGATCACCCAAATTACAATTACCATTTCTACATTTGAGGTGGATTCTCATATTTCTGTCTTGTCCGAAACGCCTTGGGTCATGCTCGGGTATCACCGTGAACAGTTTCCAATGAAACCTACCGTAGCTGTTCACAGGTAGGTCTGCTGGACCTTCAAGTACAGCACCATTATTTCTTGAAAGATGTTGCTGGTGAGCTAGAAAGTAATACTTCAGTGTTTTGGGGAAATGTGTATTCACTTTCTTGCAGGGAGATGTATGGATTTTGTGCTTAGTGAATGGATAAACCGTTTAAAAGACAACAAACCTGCTTACATTCGTTACCAAATACACAAAGGAGATGGAATTTTGATGATTTTTTTGATTGGCAAGATGCCGATAGGTTGAGTTTTATTCAAGCTGTTTTCCCTTCTTTCTGCCTTTATACTAAGGTAACCTAATCACCTCCAGAACTTTGTCAAGGCGTAGACATAAAAGTGGTACCAACCTTCTCACAAAACTCATGGAAGGAAAGCATAGAAGCATATATCACGTAAATCATTCTCCTACACAACTTTTGCAAATTAGATCTCAGTTTTGTCAAACCACAAACATTTATTCTTTATCATTAGTGTCCAGTTATTGCTCATATTATAATTCAAATTGGTTTATACTAGCTGTGAAACTTGACAGATTTTTGAACTTTTTTCACGACCTGACCTTTGGAATAATAGCAGTTAACTGCAATCACAATTCGAGCCATACAATGTTTAATACCACCCAGAAAAGTGATGTTATAAAAAGTCCAGCTGACAAAAAGAGCCAAGTGACATCTCATAGAAAGTGCTAAGAACCTAATATTGTTTTATTTTCATTTCACTTACATAATATATTTGCTCCTTTTCTTTAACAATAGAATAACAAAATAAGAGACTGACCAAGACTTACCCAAAATAATAAACCGATCAAACACAGAGGAAATAACTTATTTTTGAGCCGATTTCTAGCAACACCAAAGGGAAAACGAAGTACTCAAGGCAAACACCATTACGACTGTACAAGAAAAGGACAATTCAGCAGGTGCACACGCACACAAACTCACACACAAACACAAAGCAGCCAGTTTCTTGTGCGTATAACTGCAAAAAAAAAAAAAAAAAAGCTTGTTTCAAAACTATTCTGTTTCATGCATATTCATTTCCATAGCAATAAGGGGCAAGCAGCGTAATAGGGAGGCATCTAGCTTACTGTTTGTTCATCTGCACTGAGGAGGAGATTGACATTGCTGCTCCACAGGCTTCACAACAATACATTCCCTTGCATAGATTCTTGTGTTGTGGAATGGACTGAAAAACAACAAACTCCTGTTGATTCCTTAAAAACTGAAACCAACCAAAGTGGAAAGTTTGGAAATTGGAGCATCCCTCAGATGTTAAAGACCCTTGATCCACTTTGGAAGACAGCAGACGGATTGGGAGAAAGCTTGGTCCTGACCAGATGTTCCTGAGACAGGGAGAGAGAGAGGGTCAGGTGTGAGAGCAGCTTTTGAGCAGATCAGAGAGAAGGGCGGCGGTGGTGCTTACGTTGGACCCATGTGACCAGAGGAGACTGGTTGGGATGTGCCATAACAAAGTGAACAAACTGGATTTTATTGTGTGGTTGCTCTGCTTAGAGCTGCCAGACAATAATCTATCTTGGCTGTGGTTAATAAATAAAGGTCATCCATAGTTTCATCTCCTAAATCCTTTCTAGAAATGACTGGATCTGTCAATGAAAGTGCAACAGGCTGTAGTTTGCTGTCTACTTGTGTTGCTGTGGGAGCTTTTATCAGACAGTCGTCGCCTTGCTGTCCCAGCAGCGTTTTTGAATGTGATGATACAGCACTGTGGGTGTCGGGGAAGGCAGTACATGTTGTTCAGCAAGTTAGATTGGTGTATGAGTGTGTTCACCTCCTCTCCACACACACACACACTGCTGTTGTGTGTTGCATCCAGGTCTGCCTCTCTCCTAAATTAGATTGGTGCCAAAGAAAAGTGCAACCTGGCACAGCATTGCACTTTAACAGATAATCCATCAAATGGTGCACTACATTCTGCTCCCGTTCTCATTCTCTGCCATCTATCTATCACATGCTGCAGCTTGTTCCTCTCTCCTTGTCTCGCCGCACCCCCCCCCCCCCCCCCCCCCACTTCAGTCGTCTTTTGTCTTTCTCTCAATGCGATCCCCCTCCTCTCCTCCCTGCCAGTGTCCTGCCAATTTGGCATGGGAAACGTTTCTGTAGTCCTGGGCAGCGTGGGAAAAGGGAAGAGGTCCAAGTGGAAGAAGCGGGGGGACAAAAACAACAGAGAAAGACTGGCTTTGGGTGTTTTGAGGTAACAGGCAGATGGGGGGAGAGAGATAGCAAAATAATGGATGAAGGAATGAGGAGGAAACTGCAGGGATGGGTTTTGAAACATTTGAAGCCAGCATGCTCTTCTGGCACATTTGTTTATTCACTAATGTGTGTAATGTGTTCAGATGCTATTAATAGTAACATGATTTCTTCGACCAAATAAACAAACAAACAAAAAAAAAAACCCAATTTCTACTAACATCATTTATTTAAAACTCTAAATGGCCTCCAGGGCAGTGTATGGGATAAAAACCCCATCCCTCCCCTCCTGTATATATTCAGACACAATGTGTCTACAGGTCTAACATTGTTTGTGGCCATACAGTCTTTTGTATCGTTCCCTGTTCATTAATCATTAGATGGTGTGTAGCCATGTGTTTGTATTTGTCCTACATTTTGTTGTTGTCGCACTGTCTCTGCTTAGCTGTTTTATGTCTCTTTGCAGTTCTTTTGGTTCTCTGCTGCGTTTCGATTTGCTGGCCAGCTAGAAATGTGAGCAGTTACTCAGTATATCAGTGGATTTGGGGACCCTGAGCCTCCACACCGTTGGCTGAACAATCAGCATCTCTGCATGAGTCTCACTAAGCCACCTATTGTACCCTGACTCTGGCCCCTGCCATCCCTCTGACCACTGTCTCGGGGTTGCTGAAGAGACGCAAGTTGTGAGAAGCAAAGTGCATTTAAGGCTGCGATGTCCCCCACAGGCCGTCCAAATCTCTTCGTGCAGTTTAAAACTATTGTGAGCAGCATTTCCATTCCTCCGCTGTGCCGTCTGTGTCTCTGCCATGTGAAAACACATCTCTGCTTTACACCGGGTGGAGAAGTGAAGCACAATCCCAAATCTGAGGGGGCTGCTGCCTCTAAGCTGACTGTAAAAGAACTGAGAATTTGTCATGAGAAGACTTTCCTGCTGAGGTTTCCACTCTGCGCATTGAACCTGTTCGCCACACAGCCGTTTTTGTCTCGCTCATCCCCGACACACACTGCGGATTAAGCAGCCCATCCTCACAAATCTGTTTGCCTTGTGTTTGCAGGCCCTATGATTCCTAAAACACACACACTCACACACACACACACTCACACACACACACACACACACACACACACACACTTTGAGCTGAGGGTCAAGAACTGCACCCATATAAACTAGACAAGCTGTACAAGCTGGGTTTCAGGTTTAACAGAGTTTTGTTCTCTCCTTTGACAGCTCTCAACGATCTCTCACTGGGATGTTTTAAATTAGGTTTTTGGGTTCAGTGAGTTCAAGAAAAAAAAAAAAAAAAAAGCACAGCTCTCTCACAAAAAGCCTGGTGCACTCTAATCGCTCAATTGTTGTCCGAATTTCATAAAATTTTAGCCGGCTTATATCTGTTGGGATTGATTTTGTCCATTACAGGTGGGGGAGCGTGCAATTTGACAGATTGATTTGAGCAATAATGACAATTTCATGTCTGCCCAATTCCTTTTTCACCGGGGGCAGATTGATCTTGATGTCAGCAGCTTATTTGGGACTTAACCATAAGATCCTTTGATGAATAGACACAGCCAGTCTCTTTGAATCACACTAAACTGAGAAGCTTTGTCTGCTGCTCGTAACACACTTTGGTGTAGTCCTGTATTTTTAGAGAATGCCCTCACAAAAAAATAGCTGCCATGACCCAGTGTAATTCTTAGTGGAGTGGGATGTGTAATGCTTGGTCAGACACCTCTGCAGGGGGCTGGTGAGTCAATAATGAGTTGGCAGTGAGTGGGCCAGTGGTGACAGGGGTAGATTATCTAAGCTCAACTTGATTTGATGCCAGTCTGGGTTGTGTCTCTCTGCCATATTGTGGTACGACTGAAGAGATGCCTGCACAGCGAAACTCCACAGCTCACATGTAAGTGTGTGTGCGTTGCTGGTGGTGTTGGCGGTTGTGGGGTGAGGAAGTAATATTGACCGTAGACCTCATTACCACAGCTGAATGCACTTTATGTGCCATGAACTCTTGGCCCAACTGGGCCATCGTTATTAACAGAGTCTGTGTCCTGCCACTGACAGTTCTCACTTGGACCTCCATCACGTCACAAAGAATAAAGAGGAAATAAGAGGATAGTCATTAATCAGAAAACAATGCAAATAACCAGAAGGTCGTCTTTTTTTTTTTTTTTTTTTTTTCCCCCCATCACAAAGACCACGTTTGTAACCTTCCCTGATACCCTGATGCCTGATATGAGTTTTACTCAGGCATCTGTTGTTGCATCCATAAACCAGCCTGACCTGGTCCAGCTCTCCACTGGCAGATGGCAGAGTGGTGTGGGCGGGGAAGAGGGTTGGCACTAAACCTCTGGAGATTCCCAAAAACTGCCTTGTTTAGCTGTTTGCCCAACAGCTGACCTGAGTGGACAGAGGGGAAGATGGCCGGGAGGTGGCCGTGTCCTCTCACCCAGGTTATCCTGCATTCATCAGGAACAAGCTGACTGAACACGCAGGCAAATCCTCTCACCTTGTTGCTTTAAATTTCAGTGTTGCTGTACATCTGTCCCTGTTTTCTTTGTGTTTCATTCTGCCCAAGAACACAACTGGGGCCAAACACACAATTGTATATTTGATTTGTCAAATGTTGTCATAGGGTCACATTAAAATTAACATTTATTTTTGATTTTGGCCACTCTTACCTGACGTTAAAATTGACATGCATGTGTTTTTGTATGTAGTTTTTACATCTGATCATGCAAATGTGCCCACTCACATTTTGTTGGCTGTCATGCTAATATGCATTTAATGATATTCCTCAAACCACCAGTCCAATTTAAACAGAAATTGGTTTGTACGATTTTTCTAATGGGATGCACGGTGTGTTCGTGGGCACAGAACTTTCTTTTATTTATTGTCATAAAATGACAAAATCAATATGCTTGTCAGTGTGATCAGATATCAGGTTATTTTTCCACTGTTTTGTTAGATTTTCTGACCAAAATGGAACAGTTGGAAGAATTACCCATTTCTTTGCTCCCATCAAGCTCGTTCAATTCAGGTCAAAGTAATGAGTGTAGCACCAGCGTAGTGTTACCTAACACAGCACATGGCCTGTTTTAAACAGCTGGGTCACTTTGAGCTGCTCAGGGACATAATGCTGTATCACTTTTCCGAGATGCCCCAACAGCAACAGGCCACCAGGGAGATGAGTGAAGACGACTTTCAGGAGGAACAAGCTGTAGCTCTTTCAGTGAACTCTTTGAAACAGTACAGCTCCTTCTGATAAAATGCATAATGTTAGTCCTCCTGCAGAATGATCAAGTCTTTGGGTTGGTTGAGCTTAGCATCTTTCTAACAGCATTGCGGTTTTTGCTTACCTCTCCCTTGGTTATTCCACTCAACTCGGCCCTTTCGGGTGGGACGCGCTGCTGGAGGTTGGAGGGGACGGGTGTGCCACCAACCAGCACAGCGGAGGAGATGGGCTGGGGAACAGCAGCAGGTTGGATGTTGGAGGCAGCTGAGGGGATGATTTGCTCCCCCTGATGCAGCCCCATTGACGACTTATGCATATCCCCGCTGTAGGCAGCTTGGTAGCTGGTTTCTCGTGGGACCTGTGTGGCCTCTGTCCCGGGGCTGGAGTATTGGGCTGGAGGATTTTTCCTTGCACTTTTGGCTGGTTTCACCCCTGTCCAAGGTCTGTACTCTTGCCTGTAGAAAGAGGGAAGCATCATGGTCTGATGGAGGCTCAGCAAAGGCAGCAGTTTGTATCTGACAGAGACTTCAAGATTTGAGATACTTCGGTTTTTAACAAATGTTTCTTATCAGGTGATGTTCAACAGACCAAGAGGGTGTAGTGAAAGACTATCGGGCTAACCCCACATTAAAAGTCCAGATATCTCAACGTCAGCTTTTCCAAAAATGACACCTAAATAAAACCAGAGCACCCCTTTAATTTCCAAGACCTCTGACTCTAAATCATCTCCCAAAACTTCAAAATGTAAATCTGAGAGAAACATTTCTGAATCGCAGAAAACACACAACGTTTTCTTATTCTATAATAATTCTTCTTTTTTTTTTACATGAAGCATTTAATCACTCAATGAAGATAAGAAGTTAAGGTAAATATTAAGACTGGAAGTTGGAATATAGACAGGTGCTGAAACGTCCTACCTGTAAGAGCTGGTTTTACTCTCCTCCCCCCACTTCTGCCCCCTGCCGGGGCAGCTGCTCCCCGGGCTGTCTGTCACGCAGTCCGCCCTGCTGCCCCCGTTACCAATCCAAGGGAAGTTCTCCTTCCTGGGAATGGGCCAGGGTTTGAAATCCTGCTTGTACTGGGTGATGCTCGGGAAAGGCACTCCGGGCGGGTGGTAGTCCTCCCGGGGCTTGTAACTGGGCTCCTTCCTGGCCCTGAATGATCCCCGGGACCCGGGGCCATCGGCGGCGCGCGGCTCCGCCGTAGAGTAGTTATTCCCGGACGCGCGCTCGGACGCGGAGACCTGCTTGGTGATGGAGCGAACCTCCTGCTCGGAGATGTCCGAGTAGTTCTGGATGGTCAGCGGGACGGACAGGTCCGATTTGTCGAACTGGTTCCAGAAGCGAGCCAGGCAGCACACTCTGCTGATGCACGGCCAAGCCATACTACCCCCCGACCCTCTGAACTGCGGAGGAGTGAAGCGAGAGGATGAAAATAATAAAATAAAACAAATAAATAAATAAAAAAAAGGGGGGAGAGATCAAAGGTTACATTCCTCCCTCCGCGTCCTTTTAGGTGAAGCTCGGAGGAAAGACTGTCCGAGAGTCCATGTCAGCAGCGGAGATGGGACCGTCACTGAATATTCCTCTCACGTGGTGTGTGAGAGTGGCTCCACTCTGCAGAGGAATCTGTGGCAGATCATTCTCCGAGAGTCCGCATCGGTCTCAGCAGACGTCGTTGTTTTTCTCCCCGCTTCGTGCATCCACTGTCAGCTTTGCTTTCTGGCTTCTCCGCGTACCCTCAGCGGAACGAGGGTTACATAATTATGATGCAGCCTCCGACATACATTACACAGTAAAGGCAGGGACAGTGGGTTACTCTCCACAGCAGCTGAGTGTGGAGATGATACCTTTCTTTTTTGTTTGTTTGTTTGGTTTTTTCAATGGCTGGCAGAAATTTCTCACAGCACTTTTTTTCCATGTGTTGAATCAACCTGCTTAGTTTCCATTAAGGTTGTGAGGTTCAGGAAATAAACGGTGCCCTCTGGGCTTTGTAGCCACGAATGAAAACATCGAGGTGCACAAAAGACAGTGGAAAATTGTTTCAAGAGGAAAAAGTTGAAAGCTCAGGAAGGGCCCCTGGATAACTTTACACCATCATGACTCCACATACATTTTCTGTGTGCCACAAGTTTATATTGTGTTTTTGTTCATAAGTGTTGGAACATTGTTACCTTTTTGACACCATGTGGCTTTTCTGTGATTCCTTGTATTCACTTTCCTCCCAAGCCACATTTATATTTCTTAGATTTTTTTAAGGGTCTGTCCTCTCTTGACTAACTGGCATTGAAACAATGTTTACTTTTAGTAATTGGGCATGTAATATTGTTGTAACGCAGGAAACAATTCTTGGATTTGACAGTAAAGTTGTCTAAAAGTAACATAAGGAGTTACATAAAGTGAACGAAGTATACTTCAAAGCTTGATACTATAAGCAGATCACATCTCCAAATCGAGCAGAACGTTGTGCTTATCTATTCCAAACAAGTGCAGTCTGCCTTTCAAGTGGCATTAGAAATGGTGAAGACTCTCTGATGTGCCCTGGTTCTTCGAAGATAACTTTCTGTATCTGTAACAGAGAGAAGCTGCAAAAGAGTGCTGACAGGGAGGCTCTTAGTGCCAGAATGTATGTAAAGAATTACAGCTGATTACAGTTCAAACTGTGTGAAATGAAGGGATAAGCCATAAGGTGACAGAATGAAGAACTTCCCTCTCTGAGCTGCTTTTGGAGGAGGAAGCGAGCTCAGTGTGTCGAAGGGAGGCAGCACAAGAACTTTAAGAACACCTTTTGGTTTGGTTTGACACAGAAAAAAATGACTCTCTGATCAAGATGAACGGGCACTTGCAAACCATAAATCATCTTAACCATAGGTTCAACTTAAAGTTCAAGTTTCCGCCGCTCTTTTTCACAATGTTACTCTCACTGATAAATGGCAGAGGGGCTGTGCTGTGTCTGCTAGCGTGAGCTAAATAGCAAACTGCAGGCGACCTCTCAACAACATAATGAAATCGGATGACTGGTAGGGGGTGGTGGAGGAGTGCTCCCTGGAAATACTGGGCATTGGACAAAATAAAAGCTTGGAAATACCAATACGACACTACCACCTGCAGGAGAAAACGCGGCATTACTTGGACATGCAATGAACTAAATCTGCATGTCTGATACTTAATTGTAAGTATACTGTATGTATGTTATTTTTCTTTATGTCCGAAAAGGTCAAAACGATGCATGACTGTGATTTAGTTCAGCACTAAGAATAGCCCATTTCATCGCATATACTTCAAGGTGTACTGTGAGTATAAACTGTACAATATACAGAAATGACCAGATGTAGTTCATCAACAGGAAACATTGCTTGAAGATTTTCTGGTTGAGATGAGATCATTGATGAGGTAGTGGAAATAGGCAAAACACGAAGTCCAGAACATGTTTTTCTTCTTTTTTTTTTTTTTTTTCTCCAAGAATTTGTGGTTTGTGTTCATTGATTGTGAAATATTGTGTAATTTATCCCCCATGAACTTCAAAAGTTTAAATGGGTCCACCCAAGTTTTATTGGAACTGCCAACAACAAGGCACAAATACAATCTTGTGGTTTTCAGGATTGATATTATTTGCAATTAGAGAAGAGTACAGTCTGAAACAAAAACAGACTTTGGTGGAGGCAGTGACATGATATGATATTAAAGACATAAACATTGTTTCATTCATTTCAAAAACAAATGAATAAACATGCAGAAACCAACAAAAACACACATTTTCATCTCATGACATAGTAACAATGTCAGATCTTTAGGCACCTTTGAGCATGAAGCACATATATATTTGAAAGAACATTATATTAGATGGATTTCGTGAATGTAGCTGACATCAGTGGTAATAATAACAGTACTGGTGTGCAAAGGGCAGTCCAGCTCTGGCTTCAGGCTGTTTAAGAGTCAGCTTGATTTTCTTTTGCCTCCTTGAGATACAGAAACAGTCACGGGTCTTGTCCATTCGTTCATTAACCTTAAATCACTGTGCACCTGAACGGATTCAATACAATTACATTGTTGTTTTGACGTTTTATTTTGAGTGGCTTGTCCAAACTGAAACGTCCATCCCCTGGACTCCTTTGGATCTGAGCCTGTGTTTGTTGGAGGAAGAAATGAACATAACTCAACTGGATCCAGCTGGAATAGATGGACAGGACTCCAGAAGATACAAAGCCAGAGAGGTTGACCTAAATGTATCAGATACCAGATAATAGAAGTGGTACTTTCTCAGTTGGTGATCTGTTTACATTAATGCAAATGCATACGTTCAAGTCACTCAGGTCTGAATATTCAAACAAAACATTCTCCATCCAAAGGTGCATTCGCTAGTATTTGCTAGCAGAGAGAATAAAAGAAATGTAGATGTAGACTGCACTTCCAATAAAAAGCTTGGACACACACTCCCATTCTGTGTCCCAACTTGCTTTTTAATGTTTAAATTTAGATTACAATTAGCCAGCTACATGACATATGACCAGTGCTCATACCAACTATGATATGGAGCTGAAAACAGACCATACAGACCAAATGTTTTATTTTCACAATGGAGTTTTGAGCACAGAAAACTCCAGAAGAGCAGGCCTAGATGTCTTTCAGCTGTAATTGATGGGATATTGATGGCAATAAGTGGACAGTTCTTTTTTTTTTTTTTTTTTTTTTTGGGGGGGGGGGGGGGGGGGGTATTTCTGCATTTCAGTAGATTTATATTTATTATACATATTTTTTGTGCAAATGTTTCTAGTTTTCAACACAGACGGCGCCATTACAGAGTAGGAGGTTTAGGTGGTCTAATGGGAACATGAAGTACATAAGTATATAACAAAGTATATAAACAAAATGAATTTATTTATCTATTTATTCCAGATTGATCCAGTTGAAGTACAACTTTGGTCGTGATCTGGACTGCCTCGGCCCAGATGTGAAAAAATGTAAAATTGTATATTTTGGAATGCATTACAAAGCGAACAAAAGTTTCTATGGTTTAGTTAGCAAAAAGTTGCATAACAAAAATGAAACAACATTAAGGCTTGGTCTCTCTCATCAAGTTACATTTCCCTTAACTTTGGTGAATCGGAAGTGCAGCGTCTCAGATTTGAGGGGTTTTGTCAGACGCCCGTTCCGGACAGGAAAGGGTTAAAGGGCAGGTGGCCCCGCCCCCTCTGAGCACACGCTGAGCAGCAGGTCAGGAAGAGAGCAGCAGAGAAACGTCTGTATCAAACTAGACGGGCCGGCATTTTATTTTTTATTTTAATTTTTAAATCAACCACCGAGTCACCGGCACCGTCGTGGAGCCCGTAAGTAGCCAAGCGGACAATCCGTAACGTGTTCGAAGCGAAGTAAAACGGACAGTTCGCGGTTACAACTGATACTCGACGACGCATGCGCGCTCAGCACCGCCGGGGAATGAACGTTTATGGTCAAGGAAGTTCAAGAGCGCGAATCAACCCTTTAAAACCCGGACAGTGTTGACAAATATCAATCCACGTGGCAACAGCGTGGCGTGTTTTCTGCAAATCAAGGGTCTCCATCAGCGCCAAGTAAAACGGAGCTTGATTTGACTGTGAATGGAAACGCAGAGGGATATTTTGTCACACATCCTGCAGGGTTGTCACCATTACCCCGGTTCTCTCAACTAAAAGCCGATGTGTTGCTCTGTGTTTGTTGTTTTACAACAAAAGTTCTGGTCAGGTTTTACTCAGCATGTTAGATTATTGGTCAGCATTTTGAGGTCTCAGACAACTTACTTGCCAGAGGCGCTGAAGAGCTGTGTAGTTACACGTGTTTTATATTGTAGATTAAAATGTGAATATACCATCTAATGAAAAACACATTCAGAAATCCCAATGACTCCAGGAGGAGAGAACCAGAGGTATTAAGAGACAGCTGGATTTATGAGTTTTAAAACAAATTCCTCCAGCACATCCTATTAGATGGGGTCGAAAGAAGAAATAAAAAAACATGACTTCACTAGCTGTCTCCACAAATTGTTTCCACTCCTCTCCTCCTGCCTGTGTAGCCATAGGTCACTCATTTTCTGTCCTAAATCAAATTTTCATCAATTTTACATCAAGTTAGTGATTATGTAAGACTGAACGCTTCAGAAGTTGTGAGGTTGATGGATAGCTGGCGATATTTCTTCACTAATACAGCTCTGCTAATTAGCTACAGTTACAAGGTTAAAGCTAATCAGGAAATGAAAAAATTATTTGAAGATTATTCTGACAATTAATCACTTGGTCTGTGAGACAATATAAAGTAGTTAAAAAAGAAGCTCACGGTCCCTTAGAGCCAAAATTTGCAATTATTACACAATTTATGATGTTTTCTATGACTGGCAACATGAAACCTAATTAGTGCCATGTTGATTAGTTTTCTGTGGAATTTCTTCTTCAGCCAACAAACTTTCTGAGCACAGAATGTTTGAAATTAATGGTATCACTTTGGCAACACCAATAATAAATCTTTGTATGATCAGTGAAGAGAGACAAGAATATAACCACAGTTAAAGCACATTGTGTTTTTTATGTTAATAGATTTCTCATGGTTTTGTATTTATGTGTTACAGAGGATATGGACTACATGCCAGATGACAACTCCCGATACAAAGATGTTGACTACTGGGATGAAAGATACAAGACAGAGCAATGCTATGACTGGTTGGGGGACTTTTCTAATTTCCAGCACCTCCTGGAAAAACATGTGAAGAAAGAAGACCGCATCCTGATACTTGGTTAGTAGTTTTCTGTTCTTTGGTCAGTAGCCTTTTCCCTTCATCATCATCATCTTTGTTTTTGTTCTGGTAGATTGGTGGTCTGATTGTGGCACCAGAGGTTTGTGTCCAGTTCTGGACCTGCGTTGCAATCAGCTCTCTTCGCTCTCGCTTACTTACTGTCATTTGTCTATACTTTGCTGTCAATTAAAGTGACAGTCACCATTCGTCATTATGAGTGTCACATACCATGGCCATGATTGTCAGTGCTGTCACTGGCATCACTTATACCATGGTTAAATCTGCCCACAGTGTCTTTTGCATCGTCATGGCCTGAGTACTTAGATAAGAAAAGCATTCGTGAATCTGACACTTCGATGTGCGGACATGTGCTGTGTAACAGCCTGCTTATTTCACTAGCACAACCAGGAGAGTTAGATATTGTTTGGAAGTTTATAAAACTATTGTCACTGTTGATTTTGGTGGTAGACCTAAAGAGAAATAATTTCACTACTATCATTTGTTACATTTTCAACCACTCACATTCACATATGGGCAATTTAGAGTCACCAGTTAACCTAGACATGCATGTCTTTGGACTGTGGAAGAAACTTTTCAGTGTCCTCTTTTGCTTTTAGTTTTGTACTATGGAAGAGTTTTGAATGCCCAAACCTTGTCTTTGCCATCAAGACGCTTGTGATTGGATCCTGGTCTCTTTACTGAGGTACAAAATGCCTTGTAGAAAGATTTTATTTTTGTGTTTTTGGTATTCTATTGCGAAACATACTGTAGTTTATCTAATTATAGAGGTTATTACCAATAAGCAGTGTTTCTGCAGCTGCCAAATTGAGGTGTTTGGATCCTTCTGTCTTGGTGTGAACTTTCTGTAAATGCCCATAAGGTGTCACTGTTCTGTTAACAATAAATCTACATCTCTCACACTCAGCACCACCTGCAGTACCAGTTTTTTCTGTTTGCTGTATTGTCCTTGCAGGTCTGTAAAACATGCCTCAAAACATTTGATGCATGAAAACTGAGTTTTGAATGCTGAACATAGAGCAGACCTCCATGGGAAGTGGAAGCTGTGCAAATTGAAGAACAGATGTCTTGAGAGCCAAAAGCAGCAGCATTGACACATTAAGCTCAAATTCTAATGTGCTGGTACGAATGAAGTCCCCTTGGTCTTATCTTTTATATGTTCCAGTGTTTACATATGCAATCGCCATTTGCTTGCTGTTGATGGAGAATTTTGCGATTATGAATCTGTGCACCTGCTTCTTAATTTGTTTGATCTTTAAGTCCTGGTCATAATTACAATTTCTTTCCTCTAGAGGAATCTTGGAGGCTTGTAGGGGGATGGTAGTTTGACATACTCAGTTTTGATGGAATGCAATGGTCTTTTTAGGCAAAAGACCGATTGAGTACCTTGATTTGATGATTTGTTGTTTATAATTAGGATGCAATGATGCTAGTTTGCTCAAATTTCAGCTTTAAAGTGTTTTAATGTTGAATGTTACACCTGCACAGAAGCACAGAGGGCTCTGATGGTCTCTTGTTGATGTGACTGTTGTTTGTGTGCACTGTGATGTTTGTGTGTGTTGGGGGGTCTGTTAAATTTGTGTCAGGGAGTGATGGTAGCTTCCCACTCTGTGTGTTTGTGTGTGGGAGAGAGGGGGTGTAGAAGGGTGGGGGAGGGGCACTGAAGTTGTCAGAAGTTGGGTATTCTTTGCTTGATGGAAATCTCTGTGTGTTGCTGCTTTCTAATTCCTGCAACACCACAGTGCCAACATGCAGACAGCTAAATTATACCTGGAGGGCTTGTTTTTGAATTTGGATGAGCACGGTTTGGCACCCTGCTGCTTTAGAGCTGCATGTTGAAGCACTAAGACGGAGCACTGGCAGACAGGCAGACACAGATCGTATGAAGCTTCACTTTTTCAATGTGCGTCATAGGCACACCTACAGCAGAGGAATGAGTGGGCTCCACGGCCGGAAGGCAGGGCAGACCACTTTCTGCATACAAATTCAAAGCAGAACCATTATATCGGTTCAGAGCTCTCATCTTGGAGGGCACCTCTCTCTCTTAACTCCCCCCTCTCACAAAATCATGCAACTGCACGTTGTTGTCGTACTCTTTGAAAATACACATGCACAGATAATAAGCTATATAGGGAAGCCTACTGTAAAGATGTGAGATGCCTCATGTGTCATACAGACACGAAGAGCTCTTCAAAGCACGTAAATATCGCCACACTTGGACAAATCCCTGCCACGGTTGCACCCATTTCCTGACTGCCCTCACTTGTCAAGTCTCTAAATCCATAGAGACTATTGGTTCATATGAAATGACACAATAAATTACCATCACTATAGAGGAACCAGAACATTACTTGGCAGAGGCAAGGGAGGAGAGGGAAGACATAAAGAAAGATGTGTCACAGTGCTGTTATTGCGTGATGAGGGGATAAAGGAAAGGGAGATGGAGGGGAGGTAAATAACTAATCAGGTCTGGGCCACTTAACTGTCTCAGGTGGAAGTAATTTCCATTCAGATAATTTGTGCAGTTGGCGAGAGGTATACACGTGAAGAGTACGCTGATGACAGTTTTGATGTGGTCAACCCCTGTTTTTTTACTTTACAAATCAATACCACATCTTGCTGTTACTCACCCAGGTTTCTGTTTTTTCCCAGCCTCGCTTCTTTCTTTTGTGTTTTGCTAATATCTATTATAGCTGCCGCCGTTATCTCAGTTTTTCCTTCCCACCTTTTTTTCTTTTAAGTAAACTTCTTCTGCCTTTTTACGCTCACTTACTCAGCAACATTTGACACCTCATCGAGATTCTAGCTCCACATAATATTGTCTTTGTACAAAAACAGACTTTTGACATCCAGAATTGAGACAATTCAAGCTGTTATGTCAACATTATTAAAGGTGGAACCAGAAAGAACATGTGATACTAAGAAATTATTTTCTTTTAGGTGGTTAGCAATATGATGAGGGTTAATTTTGTATGTGGGACAACAGAGCCAATAAAAGAGGTGACCAATATTAACAATGCACTCATCTTGGTCACAAGATTCAGTGTCTTGCCTACTGGTAATTTAAACTTTGGAGAAGATGAGCTGCTGTTGAGCTTTAATAATAACTAGGCTGTTTTAACATGGATGGTTTTCACCTTCTCAACATTACATGAGCATTTACCTTCATAGATTTTACAGAAAATATTTTGTTACTGTTTATTTTATGTAAGGATAATGGACATTCAGTATTGATCCTTCACTTTGTTATCAACAAGATGGTAAAATCATTCATAATAGCATGCTGTGTTTATAAGCTGCACTTCCACCTCACACACCCACTTCAACCATGTTGACATTAGGTCAGTGTTGTTTTTGCTTTATAATGATACAGAAAGTTGGTAACTCCCCACTTAGAGTGCAGAAATGTTTGCTAAAATGATTATATGCATGACCAGAAGTAAAAATGCAGAATAAACTGTCCTATAGAGTATTATAATGTGACAAAACGATGTTCGTTAATGGTTGGGTCATCTGCATTGTGAGCTGCAGGGCCTAGGGTGGTGTGTGTCACAGCATTGCGTCAAAAAGGCTCTGACTCTCCCCTACCTGACCTGTATGTGAGTTAGCCACATTACAGAGCATTAGCAATGATCAGCTCTCACAAGGTCCAGTTCCCGCCTGCCACGCAACCACAGCTCTTTCTTTTATGGTCTAATCTGCCCCAGGCTGCTGCCGGTGATGTAATGACCCCATGTCTCCCACTGGTCAACGCTCATTCTTTGTACCCTAGGCCAGGGGTTGATGATGTAATGACTCAGTCTGCCTGACTGTGTAGAGCCGAGATATGTATCTTGGAAACTTTAAGGGTACTTACATTGTCCTTATAATGTTAATTTTAGTCCACTTGGTAAAGAGGGAATGACACTAAATCTTCACCATTGCAAGAACATCTACATTTCAGTGTCTGCAGGATGAAGGGGATGCCGAGGAGCTGACCAATAATTATTAGGCACTAAAATCCTGCTACTACTAAATCCTAATACTAAAATCCAGTTTGTACATTCTCAGATTAGCATTTCATTGTTCACAATGGCTGGATTGTTTTTGGCTGTTATGAGTTTCCAGAACAGGAGTGAATTACCAGTGTTTTCAATGTATATGTGTTTGTATGTGTACGATGTATTGTGCACAACAGGTTTAGAATAGATTAAATTGTTATTCAATTATCAGAAAATAATTTTGGAATTTGGTTGTTTCCAGCTTTATGTAATTGTGAAGATGACACTTCTCATTTACATAATTTATTATTATTATTATTTTTCAGCAGAAAAAAAGGCCTGTGGAAGCTCCGAACAACAGTAGGAAGGAGACATTAAACTGGACCTTTTTTCTTGGATAAAGGTGGCCATTGGCAACATCCAGGGCATCTTGGGATGGTCACTGTCTGCTGTTTTTTCCATGATGTAATGATAAATGCAGCTTCATTGACAATCCTAATGATTTCAAGTTGTACGCATATAGTTAATAAACTATGAAGAGAAATATCTGTCATCCCTATAAATACACATCGCTGCCTACTTTATAGATAACTCACTGATATCATGTCAGCCGGTTAGTCCTTTCAGATCCTGAGAGTGATGGAGATGTTTATTGACAAATGAATAGTGAAAGACCATGAATGTGACTATTCCGTCAGCTGCTCTGTAACTGTGTGGCACGTTGCTGCAGCTACTATGACATTATAACTTTTGTAAAGAACATTACTACATCCTAGCAACAATGTAACTCTTGAAGTCGCTCCTCTGTCAGCCTCTATACCTCCAGCTGGCCCCATCTTGATCATTCATTCCTTCCACCTGTCGCCCTTCATGTCCTTCTAACCCTTCTAACCCCCCCCCCCCCCCCCCCCCCCCCCCAAAACCTCACTTCCTCCATTTCCGCCTCTTCACATCACCTCTCTCTTTCCTCATCAACTATTGCCTCACTTGTGCCTCCCCTGCTGTCCCCTTGGACTGCTTGTCAGTATTTGGTATCAAAGGCGTCCACCTGTGTTCCCTGATCCAGTCCTGTTATTTATAAATATATATGTGCCAAAGGTGTTTACAACAGTGTTGAGAGCTGTTGGAGCTGCACTTTTCACAGGAGAGCCTAACTAACGGCTCCTATGTTGAGCACCAGCTCATTCAGAAATCAGCCATCTCACTGAGAACATGCATTCACTTAGTGCAGCTGTTTAATCTTGGTGTATTGTTATATATAATTTCAGTACTCAATGTTTTGAATATTTAATACAAATAATTATTATTAAAGATTTAGGAGGCTGTGCTGCTTCCTACCGCTCACCAAGGCTGCGGTTTAGACACAGCTTTGTGTTTCTGTGCTTGTGTATCGGTATGACAGTGAAAACAGGGAGCCCATTTGCATTCATTTTATGTTTATTTGCAAACCTATGCAATGCATGCACAAAATATAGGACAAACAGTAGGATGTAGAATCAGTGTTAATAGGGAGCTTATAGGTAACAACCCCATTTCCTGCAGTGCTTGAAATCCACACACATGCTTAGACACAAAATGCTGATGTGATGGAAAGTAACTGGCAACACAGGCAGCATGGGGGAGAGCGATTTGAAGTCAGGAGTCATGTCTTAGCAGCTGTCAGAAGATCCAGCTGATATCAGATATGCTGTTGCTCATGGAAAGCTCAGTCACCATTTCCAAACTCGAGTTTCTGCATTTTTCCATGTCATTTTTACCTCCTCTATTTCTCACTGAAGGCTCCCCCACATTTTGTTTTTCTTTTCCGCAACCCTTTCTCTCAATCCTCCCTCATCTCCACAACCATACATCTATTTAATCTTTTTTTCCATTCCTTCTCTGTTTTTTCCTGTCTCCCTCCCTCTGTGCACAGACAGCACAGACACTTTCATTCATGCAGCTCCTCCGTCTCACACTTGGAATAATAACAACAGCAGCAAGGAACAGGCAGCTTTCAGAGGAATAATAGAACAAGGAGCCAGGCCTCGGCCATTGCCCTTCCTTTTATTGATTGCAGCCCTTCCTTCCTGTGGTGTCTGAAGGCGGAGCATGTCTGATCAGATAGGCTTGTATCAGCTCTGTCCTTCATGTCGCTGCCCTAGTTTATGTTGGCAGTTGGTATCCAGCTTCTTCACAGTAGCATTCAGGGAATATATCTGTTTTTATGTATTACCTGGTATATTACCTATACCTATATCTAAGTCAGACTGATGGTGTGGTTTTGCAACGACTATGCCCAAGGATTGGCACAACTTGTAAATTCATCATGATGAATAAAATAAATGTAGCTTCTCAAGAAGCAAAGGCAGTAGAGGTTGTTTTGACTGCAAGGAAAGTTAGTTAGACATACACGTGTGTGTGTGTGTGTGCGTGTGTGCGCGTGCACTGCACTGCACTGTCTAGCTTCATCTAGATACTGAAACATCTGCAGCAGATGTGGTGAGGTGTGTTGTATGAATGTAGGGTGAGGTTGATTGATGGCTGTGGTTGTGAATCAATGAATGAAAGAAAGAATAACAGGAGGGGGGTCTCTTTTGTGGTAGCTAGATTATTGTACCCCATCCTCTCTTCTCTCTTCCTCCACACCCCACCCTCTTCTCAGCATCCTGATTGGCTGTTTCCCTTTTCAGGGAGCCCTCAGCATGCAGTCAGTAAGTCAGTAGGGGCAACCCTCCTTACATCCCACCCCCTGTTCTCTCTTTCTTCCCTCCCCCACCCTCCCCTCTTTTCCTCCCTACTTTTTGCTGCTGTAAGGAGTGGTGGTGTTTATGAATGAGCCTCAGAGCCGCAGAATGTGAATGGAAAATAAGAGAGGGAATGAGCAGATAGGGATGCAGGCTGAATGAACTGCAGCAAAGCAGGGAAGAAAAATGGAGGAAAGATGCTGAATGAAAATCACGGGTAGGAAGGAGAAAGGGGGGCTGCAGTGGTGGGAGATAGAAATGAGGAGAATGTGTAATAGTGCTCCATTTGCTGTATCCCCAGCATCGTGTGTGTGTGTGTGTGTGTGTGTGAGTGTGAGTGTGAGAGAGAGAGAGAGATATTATGTCCACCCTCATAGGTATGCATATCAGGGAGGATGCTTGGACCGGTGGCTGCTTTGCCAATGAGCCAATGGGAATCTCTGCTACCTAGCTAACATTTGCGCGTGCACACACACACACACACACATACAGCTTTCACTGCAAGCTGGAGCTGCGTGCTTTGAATAATAACGGGGTTACCCAGGCAACCAGGCTAGGATGATCGATGGGTCTGGCCCTGATAAACAGAGAATAGAGCAAGTGTGCTTGTGTGTGTCTGTGTGTCATAAGGTTTCTAATGTCGCAGTGGGAGTTTCTTTGTTCTGGGACAATTAGAAAACACAATGAAATTGCTTCTGACCTATGGTGCTTACGCTGTTGTTGTGTGTCCATGTGTGTGCATGGGTACATACATGGCAAACAGACACATGGGCTCCCAGGATTTCATACATGTTACTGGAAGTGTGTTTTCTGTTTATGTGTGGACGAACAGGTTTGTTTTTCGTGAATTACTGTTCTCAATGACTCTGAATGCCCTTGGTTAGAGGGCTTGTTGGGGCGGATTACAAACACGCACGCACGCACACACACTTTCAAACACACGAATACATACACAACAGACACACACTACACATTATCCTGACTCATTGACTTACTGTAATAATATGGCTGTTGGAAAGAGAAAAGATGCAGGGCTGTTACTCACTAGACAAGTGGAGCAAACTACCAGCGGAGGTGAAATCAGCACCAAATGCCGATACTTTTAAATCCAGGTTAAATTTCTTTTCTCTTGCTCTTGTGCATGAAACTTGCACTGTATTTTTCTGCTCATATCCAAACTGCTGGGTATTCTTTTAATGATTTAATTAAATAATTTTATGACTTTATGACTTTGATTTTATGCAAGTTCTTTAATTATGATTTGATGATGAAGATGATTTGAAATGCACTATATAAATAAACTTGCCTTGCTTTACTCACCACCTCACAGAGTGCAAATATTACAGCCAGCAAATGACTCACACTGGCTACTTTATTTGATTAAATGAATGTGAGCTACATGCAATCTCGTGTTTTACAAGAGCAGATGTGTTTATGAACCAGTGTGTTGGAAAATATACTGTTTGTTAAAGGTGGAGATGTAAAAGATTAACGAGGGTGTCAAAGGGAGAAGGATGGAGAGAAATATGTGAGGAAGATGGCCCTAGTGTTTTTTGAATATTCAACATTAGGAAAAATGCTAAATGAATTGTTGCTCGTCAAATATGCATCCAGATCTGCTCAATTTAAACCAGAACAAATTGTCAAAAAGTGCACAGAATTGTTACATTATTAGCCCGTGATCTACTTTAAATACATATGAGTGGAAGTGGAAATTTTCATAAGGTATATTGAAATATCCACCACTATGAATGAGAACTATGTAAACATTACCGAATAGTGCCTAATGTGTAATTCATCACCTGGTTACTGTAGACTTATTGAAGCTGGCTAAATATAAATATATCATTTTTTGCTTTACTTGCCCTAGTTTTTAGATATCCCTCACTGTTTTTCTGAGATGCGTATTACTTCCATCTCAGCAGATAGAAATGCATTCGCTGGGCTTGCAGCATTGAACCATTACTTTTTAAATTTCACCATCTCTTTCTGAAGACAATGTCCCCAATAAACTGGATAATCCACCAAATGCACAGTCAGGAGTTTTCTATGGGGGACTATATGGGTCCAACTGTGGATTATCCAGGGTCATGGGGATACTGATAATGGAAAGATAGTTTGAATGCCATCCTCAATACTCCGAGAAGAAAAGTAGAAAAGTAACAGATGAAAGTTGTGAGAAAGGTTTCTTTAAAAAAAAAAAAAAAAAAAGACGATTGTCTTGAATTAATTCACTTCAAATCCCTGGTACACAGTAGTTTTAATGCATTTTCACTATTACAAGTACCTGCAGTTCTGTTGTTGGAGGACATTGGCATGACTTGCTAATGTATGTGTTTTTGTGTGTGCATAAATTGAAAGATTGAGTCCTCCCTTTTATTTAAGTGCCCAAAAAACACAAATACTTCATTAATGAGTGAATCCATGACAAAATTAGGTCATTGGTCTGAAAAGTCATGGATTTTCGATGTTGTGGGTTTTTGTGTGTTGATGCTAGAGGGAATAAGGGTGGTTGACAGTCACACCTACTCAGGCTGCACTGCACACACTATTATATTATCCTTGCTCCATCCCTCCCTCCCCTCTGTCCCATCTCTTCTGTCCTTCCTCTCTATGCCCCCTCTACTCCCAACTCGTGGGTACAGAGTGAGGAAGAGTGGCTGCTGGAAGGTGCATCTGCAGCCAAAGCTGCCTCTCAAAGAGCTGATGTGTCATCCTTGAGTTTGCTGTGTATTTCTCACAAAGACATTATGTCGACCTCAAAGACAGGTCATCCAAGTGCATTCAGAGTTGCATTGCTCATGCTCATTGCTTTCTCATGAATGCCAAGAGACAGACTTCCCTCACTGTGACAATCGCTGCATGGTGCGGCACGCAGTCACATTCTGTGACCTTGTATGCTTGAATCTGTGATTTCAGTGACAGGCACTGTCTGAAAAAATCAACATGTACATTAATATAGCAGCTAATGCTCTGCGTAAAGAATGGCAATGCTTTAGGAGAATGACTTGATTTCATTTGCTCTTATAGAGGTTGACAAATAGCAGAACTGTTATACTGTTATATCTAAGGCTTTCTGTGCCTGTTTGTCAGAGGGAATAATTTGGCTGTGATTGATTCTGTGGCATAGTGGTTAGCACTGTAGCCCCACAATAAGAAGGTCGCAGGTTTGGTTCCTGGGCCTGGGGCCTTTCTATGGGGAGTTTGCATGTTCTCCCCGTGTCTTCTTGGGTTTCCTCCCACTGTCCAAAGACATGCATGTCTAGCTTAATGACTGGTTAATCTGACTATAATTTGCCTTTAGGTCTGAGTGTGACTGTGAGTGGTTGTTTGTCTCTGTGTGTTGGCCCTGTGATGGACTGGTGACCTGTTCAGGGTGTACCCCACCCTTGCCCAAAGTGAACTGGGATTGGCTCCAGCAATCCGGAAACGGATAAGTGGTAAAAGATGAATGGACTGAATGAATGATTGTGTTGCTTGTCAGAGAGAGGAAAGTACATTACTCCATTAATCTATCATCACATAACTTTGAGCAGGGAAAGCCCTTTCAGCTAGGTGGAAGCAATGTATGTGCGTCACTGATGTCCTCTTTCAGTTCAGTCATCTGCAGTGACGCAGTGTGGCTGTGAGCATGCTGTGGTGCTGCAGAGTTGTAGGCTTCAATCACCTGTGAGTAGTTGTGGTGCTGTGTATAATGAGGGTTTTTTTGTGTGGTGTTAACTGGACTGAGGTTCCACAGCCACAGATTGTGCATTGCCTGTGTCTGGGATTCAAATGAACATCAGACTGGACAGTCAGATACATGAATGTAGATTATACTTGTGTAGCACTGTTTGGCCCATATAGTAAAGACCACGTGTTACTGCTTTATCCTCGTTCTATGGTACAGATCCATTCAGTTATCAACAGGATGCTACCGCCATTAAATGCCACAGGGAGAACAGCAATACTTATTTTTTCCAAATACTTAAAGCCGCTATTATCACATTATCATATGTGCTTGTAGTAACAAATCTATAGCGACTCTACAGCACTACAGTAAAAAGAAAGTTCCAGAAATTTTCTCCATGTTGCAACACGGATGAAGATAGTGGGGTATTTCAATGCTAAAGAGTATGTCATTCCCTCAGATGATAGTCAAGACCTAACAAATACAGAATGAATATTGAATTTACATCAGGAGCATGAGTTGCTCTTGAATGCTAATTTCATTTTGTGTCTGCTGGATGTGTAAACATGACAACCTAACAAGTTTCCCATCTCAGCACAAAAGGTAATGATACTGCCAATGTTGTGCTCACATTTAATTTGCCTGCAGCCAACTGGCTAATATAAATCTCTTAAAGCAGAGGTGTCAAATGAGTGGCTCCTGATCAAGCTCCGCTGAAGTCTGATCCGGAGCCACTCATTTTTAATACTTGAGCTCTAGTTTTTAAACATTTTCAACACAATTGTGGCTTGTTCCTAAGTGTCCTCTATATTACTGGCATTCACATACAGAGTAAGAGGTTCAGAGGTACAAAGGCCCGTCTTTTTAATTTTACCCTTTGCAGAACACCAGTTATGTGTATGCAGTGTATACACTGGCATGACTCTGATCATGACATGTGTGCTTGCCTTTATGCTGTGAGAACTAATTGACATTGTGTTGTTTTTGCAGATGTTGGGATTAGCTCCCAACCATTATGCCACTGTTTTGTATTTTAAGATGGTATAAGAAATGAAGATGTTGGTATTTTGTTGACTTAAGACAAGTGTCTGCTGTCTTCACTATTCTCCATCAAATTAATGTTGGCATGAGATGCAGTCCTGACATAGATTTTCTGACATATAACCAAATATCATCGTCTGCTGGCAATGGCGGCCAGCTGCGTCCTGCTAGGATTCATCAGTTTTTTATCTCTCACCAGAAACTTGCGTTGCCGTATCTTCCACAAGTCGTGAAATCCCCTCATCATCTAGCCCTGTAAGACTATTACTGCAGCTAAGTCATTAAATACACTGATATATATATATATATATATATATTTTTTTTTTTTTTTTTTTTGTGTGTGTGTGTGTCCAATAGGATTTTTAGGCAGGCACTGGCTTTGTGCAAGGCGGTCCCCAGCATTCTTACATAATAATGCTTGTAATGCTGCAGGTTACAGACTAACAGACCCACACCTCCCACCTCTGCATCCTCATGTCAGTCCACATTTCTGTTTGTCTCTTTGGCTCTGTCTCACAAACCCAGTCAGAGTACTTGAATGCCAGCATATACATATACATGCATCTGTTTATGTCTTTGTGCCTCTTAGACTTACTCCATGACATCGTCAACATCGTTGTCTGATTCTGGACCCTAGTCAGTGCCAGTCTTCGATATTTTCTTACTATGCATGCTTTCTCTCACACAATGTGTAACAGAGTTCATTCGGCTTGGTTGTGGCGTTCTTATTTAACTATCCATTTCACTTTGCACTCTCCTTTGTCTCAAATACACACACTATTTTGGACAAAAGAGCACCACAGGTTTAGTCACTTAGAATGACAATAACACTTTCCTCTCACTGTTTTTAATAAACTTGCCTCTTCTGTAATATCTATCTGTGTAAGATATCTATTTCTTTGTTGTTTGTGCGGGCTGACAAACAGAGATTTATTTTCTGGGTAATTTTGTTCGTAAACTTCATGTATTTTTTTGCTGCTGCTATTGTGCACTGAATTGGGCATCAATCTCTCACCAGCAATAGCTTTGTTTTCTTGATATTTACTCATTTTATGGCAGGTTTATTTTTTATTTCTTTCCTTTTTTTTTTTGTAGCTGTGTTACTTTTCAGTGTTAGATGTTTTGGTCTTGTCCTCCGATTCCTGATCATTTAGTTACTGCAAGGACAATAATCTGCTATTTCAGGCTTTTTTGTCTATGAATTGTGGTTGGGTGCATTTTGTTGCCTTTAATTTTCACTGAGAAGTGCCTAGCATATATTTTGACTCCACTTGTGGAAAAATAATGTGACTCAACATAGTTAGGAAAGGCGATAACCTGATGTTTAACAATTCATGCTGCACATAAGGGCAAAAAAAATTTAGGACAACAGGCAGAGTCGGTGATGATGCCGATCCTCTGATGCTTTTCTCTTCAGGACAGTGCTCTTAGAGTCTCTTTTTTGCATTGTCTATATATATTACTGTGGGTGTTGGTGTTTGTGTGAACTGACCAGAAAGCCAATGGGCGCACTTGGTGAGGCAAGGGAGAGCGAAATGAGGTATATATGTTAGAGAGATTAAATTCATTAATGGTGGAAACCACTCTGCAGACTGAGGCTCTGTGAAAGCCACCTGTCACCTCGGCTGCCTCACTGCACATCAATCATTGACTTTGACTACTTCGAGCCTCTACTCTGAGGCTTATAGTGAGATGTTTTCACACTGAAAAGATCTGGAGAAGAAGAATGTCACGTTGCTTTCACAAATTTGTGTTTTCTGAGATTATGGCTGTACAAGCAAGCAACTCATTAAATTATGTTAATATCAGGCCTTCTTGCTATCTTCTGATAATTTATACACGAAATGATAAGTCGATTAATCAAGGAGAAATCAGTTTAATTAATAATGGAAATTTTTAGTAGTTACAGCCCTAAGTGAGGCAAAATTACATGTTCTGTGCCACGATAATAGATTTTATCAATGGGCCACACCTACAATTAGATGTGAGATAGACAAGTAAACAACATTGATAATTGGAGCTAGAAGTATTGACATTCCCCCGTTAGACTGGAAAATGTATTGAATGGGCCTGGCAATGATGTTGGTCCAAATTTTGTCTACTGCTTGGTATGATCACATTTCTACTGGACGTTTTGTTTTATTTGCGATTTATTGTGTTGTTCTTCCAGCTGTCAGCCATTTCAGCTGCCTTCTCATTAGAAATGATCAGAAGAAATGAGCTTTCCTTTACTATGAAGTAGTTGAAGCAGTGCTAAAGGACAGGGATGCAACGATGAGTTAAAAAAGGGGTCTTACGGCGGAACCATTAGTCCACTAGCGTTAGGATTTATTTACGCTATCAAAGCTTTACAAACTGTGTGTATGCTTGGCCTATATTAGCCTGTGCAGGGAATCAGAGAGCAGATGGACTGCCAGAGTTTGTAATTGTCTGTTCACTTCACCTGAGAATCAGGGCCTCGAACATCCTCTACTATCTGCAAACACATACACACAAACATACACACACGAAACAAAGAGTGGAAGAGTGTGAGACCCTTTTGGTTAATTAAGTGAGACGGAGAGCAGCAAACCCATGAGGTTTGAGTCCAGTGCTCTGTTTAATACAACACACATTACCAACACCGTATCTTCCATCTATACAGTATTAAATCACCTTGGAGTGTGTGATCACTGAGAGACAGATCTAAACCACCATTGCACAGTCAAATACTCTGCCTGTTGCCATGGCTACCTACTCCTCAAGACAATATTTATTTAAAAACACATTTTTTGCATTCATTTTACTCATGGATTACAACGTGAAGGTGTTCTTGTGTCTGTGTGTGAAGATTATGAGAGGGAGAGCCAGCATGGACCATGTCTGAAGCTGCATGAATGTTGTTATGCTACCACTGGGAGAAGACCTGAACATATTTGACTTCAGTTGACCGTTGGATATCCCTGTCCATCTCATTGTTGCTACTTCTTCCAAGCTTTCGGTTATCAAACAGCATGTATGAAGTTAATACTGAACATTGTTTATGTAGACAACAGAGGCCTTAATGCTGGGAACTGTTGTGTTCACAATGGATTCATTTTAAATTTAGATTCTTGTGAAACATATCCAAGTAATAGCTGCATACTTTATATGGTGTCAAAAGATTGAGGATGAAACTGCACATTTTAGGTAAAAGGTCAACATATTCAACATGAATATGTCAAGAGCTGAAAACGTAACGTGGACTTTACATCTCATATCTCCCCACATGACAGCTGTACTGCTCTTCAAGAACCTGTTGGTCACATCATGGAGACAATGTCTCTTAATATATTGTCAGGGACAGGCACAGGGATGTGACTGGCAGCTTCACCTCTGGACAGATAGGATTCATTACACTTTAGCCCTAGTGTTGTTATTTATTTATTTTTTTTTAAGGAGAGGCTAAAAAATATACCCGACTTCATATTCAGTCTCACTCTGACTGCAGCTACACACACACACACACACACACACACACACACACACACACACACACAGACCCTTCAGCAATCCAAAACTTGGCAGGACTGTTGTGCCTAGTTACGGTTACTAAGGTATGATTGGACAGTGACTGGTCGGAGGGAGGAGTTTCAGCATACCTGGTTTTTGGTTCATGAAAGAGAGTAAAAAATAAAAAAGACAAGAGGGAAAGAAGAAAGAAAGATTGGGAGGAAAGAGACGGATGATGGCTGCAGATTTTCATAAATCCCACTGTTGGGATTCCTTCCAGACCTTGTGTTCCCATGCAGATTAAATCACATACACACACTCACACAAATACCCAAATTTAAACTATGTCAACCATCACACAGAAAATACAAACTGGGCTGAGAGTGTTGATTTACAGCACTTGCTGCCACAATCTTTTGGTTGGCGATGTGTCCATATGTGTGTCTGTAGATGAGACATAGCTCTTACTTTGGGAAATGGGAAGGTGCCTCATTCCCATTTGGCTACTGTGCTGTGCATTATGCTTGGATGATGAATGTGATTTCTGTCACAGTATGCTACTTATGAAGCTGTGTGAAAACTGATGAGTGCTCCATCCATGACTATTTGATGATGAGTGAATCGCAGAGTCTCTCTGGTTTTTATTCCATGCACTGTATCATTTTTAAACCACTGACACATCAACCATGTCTCTCTTAAAAAAAAAAAAAACAACTTTTCCTTGTTTTACTAATTCTTTTTCTACCTTTCAGTTCTTCTTCCAGCCAAATACTCTGCTCTACTCCGTTTCATTCTTTGCATGCTTCTCTTCCTTTTCTTTTCGTTCTTCATTCTTGCCTCTTTCTGTGGCTTTCCCATGTTTCCACCTGAAGCATACTGTCTTTTTGCTCTTTATCCCCCACACTTTCCTCTCATGTGAAGTGTGTAGCTCTGGTTACATAATATACATTAGACAGAGGTGGATGCAGGAACGGTGGAAGTAAGGACGTGAGGGGAATGGAGGAGGGGAGGCAGATTTCTGCTGCTCTACTGAGAAGCCTGATGCTTGGCATGACACAGTCTGGTTTATGTCGTGTGTGTGTGTGTGTGTGCGTGTGCGTGTGCGTGTGTATATGTATAAATATGTGTGTCTGCTTTATTCTCTTCCTCCCATAATATAGTATATTTTTGAAAATTAGCAGCCTTTACTGTTGGTCTAATGTTTTTCTTTTTTTCATCTTCAATAGTTGACATCTGGTCTGCCCATCCTCTCTTCCCCTTTTTCTCTTCCCTCTCTCATCCCCTCATCATCTCATCTCTATGATGATTACACTTTGCCACGCTGACCTAGGATGATGTAACTACATTTTGGCAGCAGGCTTCACCCTCAGCAAGCATTACATTCTCCCATCTTTCTGAGAACTGCCCCCTCTCAGCCTTCTCCTCTTTTCAACTCTGGCCATTTTTTTTTTTTTTTTCTTAATCTTGTTCCTAATGCGTTTCCCAGCAGTAGGGATGGGCAGTGAGAGGCATGAGATTGAAAAGGGGAGAGAATTTGGGAGTGTTCCCAGATGATTTGGTGCTCCAGTTGTATGACTATAAGAAAATAAAGAGCAAATTCTATAGGACAGGAATGTTGCTTGCTTTAGTAATGAGTAAGGCTAAAACACAGTTGTCTTCCGTAAAATAAATTTATGTGAGTGTGTTTCCAAGGTTATCCCACTTTAGTCCTTGGCCATAAGGCTCAGAGATGGACTCTCACCAAACATGAAAAATGACTATCTGTAACAAAGTCCTTTTCCCTGATGCTGAGTACATACGACAAATGAAAATGGCAATCCACTGCAGTAATATGTGTAACAGAGGAAACTCACTACATGACAGTTATCACATAGCCGATTTGGATTATTTTATTCATACCCTTCTTGCTGCTGCATTGGGCTTCCCTATATGGGAGCAGATTATACCATGTTTACCTGGCTCATGAGCAATGTTGCCTCAGACCTCTGAGATTTTGGAATTCATTTGGAATTTGTTTAAATAACTTTTACTGTTTTTATGGGAACCAACAGTAGAGTTGCCCACTGGGGGGAAAGTGAAGATAAACAGATTTAGTCAGTTTTGGTTGAGCCCTTAGGGGAGGGCCTTAGCACTTCTAAACTCCTAGCTAGCAAGTTCCTCGGAGAGGACTGCAAGGCTCTCAGAATATGAACCATGCAGGTGATTTGTGTAGATTCATATACATATATTGATTTTATCTCATTTCTTCTTCTAACTTCTGACTTCCCAGTCTTCTCTCAATATTTTTTAGTAATAAAAGCACCTCAATTTCCTTGTGGTATCCTTTTAATTTTGTAAAATGGTTGCGTGGCAAAATTTGGTTTGTTAATTGTGCGCTGTTTAGTATTTAGTATTTATAGCTGGAGGAGGTCTTATTTATATATTTTTTTTGGTTATCACTTAACCAAATATATTTATTCATTCATTCATCTTCAACTGCTTATCCATTTGTGGGTCACGGGGACCAAATATATTGTTCATTTTTATTTGACCGTCCAGGTGTATTATAACTTCAATTTGTAATTTATTTCTACATTTCAGAAGCCTGCATTCCTTTGAGGACACATTCCTTGTTTGCTGTTGTAATTGTATCACCTGCAGTCTGGACCTAAACCTGAGATGGTCCCCTGAGAGGTCTGGGCTTTGTCAGAGATCAGTCTCCAAGACCAGGAAACGGGGTCCATGTCATTGGAGGACTGAAGCGTGTTAACCTCCTCTCAGCGACACAGCAGCATGACATCACCCTGTGATCACACCAGCTGGCACAGTTTACTGTTTAACTTTGAATCTGATTGTCACTGACTGCTAAACAGCCTTTGGCTTTGGCAGCCCTTAGTCATTGTCTATGTATTCATGAATGCCCATTTGACAACACAGAGATATTTTTATATCAAGACTACTGAAATATTCAACTAAAACTGTGTGCGCACGTGTATGTACATACGTACTTTGACATCAGATGAAATATTCTGCTTGCATATTTGGTGTGCATTTGAACTTCACACAGACATTCATGATCCCAGGAGAATGAAGCTGAGCGGTGATCCTGCAACTTTTCATTTTACCAAGAGCAGCAGCAGGTTGACATTTTGCTTTGTACAGCTCCTTTTTGTTTTTAAACCAAATACTTGCAAAATTTAAGTATTTATCAGCTTTACTTTGTGTTTACTTTGTGTTTAATAACCGATGTTAGCATGCTTCAACAGATTGAAGATATGGAATGTGATAATTTTTTTTTTACTTTTCATGTTAGCCTGTCCAGTATTAAAAAAAAGGCTGACGTTAGTCACATTTCATAACCTTGCAAAGATGGCCGCTTACATGGATCAGTCTGCATGGCTGCTAGCAGCTTGTTCTTTCTCCACCATGCCCATGCATGCTCTGTGAGTGCTTTGGATGGAATCCCTCCTTGCTCTTGGGTGTGTCTGCAAAGGAAAATTAACTGGATTACCAATGGTTTGCCTGACTGAATTGTTTGTAGGCATGAGCAGACCTGAACATTTTGAGCATTTCAACATATCCAGTATTTTCACTAACTTATTAAATGATGTCTGTGGGCAGAAAAGATAGGAACAGTTTCAGTATCATTTATGAAACTGTTTATAAATCCTGTTATATACTATTAGTATGTCTGAGCCACTTTTATTAAGGTGGACACGTGAATGTCTGTAACTAAGTAATGTAGTTGGTTTGTTGTAACTAGATTTTTTTATAACAAAATTTTCAATCCCTAGAAACAGTGGAACACCGCTCATAACCTGTTTTCTTTGACTGTAAGGCCCAGTGTAGGTTTATGTGAGAGAGAGAGAGAGACGGGCAGGGGTAGCAGTCAGTTCAGGACTGTGCCAGACTCAGCACTTAGCCTGGCACTGCTTTATCAAACTGTGTTTGTATGGGGCCTGTGTTGCCTCTCTCATCAAGTATGCAGTTGGAGTTGACGCTGCAGCAGAGATGGCTAATAGAGAAAGCAGAAGGGAAGAGAGTGTTAGAGAAAGACTCTGAATACGTCATCCCACCCACTCACTTCCAGCCTCTCCTCTCTCCTCTTTATCGTTGCACTTGCCAATTACTCCTTTTCATATTCATCCATCTCGGCCTGCTCCTCTTCCGCATCTTTTCCCTTTCACTCTGTACCCCACCCTCTAAATTCCCCTGCTCTTATCCTTATACATAGCTCCAACCATTCACATTCCTCGCTTTCCCGTTGCAACCAAATTGAATGTCATTCATACCGCTCTCTCTCTCTCTCTCTCTCTCTCTCTCTCTCAATCTTCTGCAGCCTGGAAAGAGCTGTTGAGGGTTTTAGCAGCCCCCCTCCCTCCCGCCCTGCATCGAGCGCCAAAGCATCACAGATATTACCTCTGTGACATTCATAACTACTCCTCCGGCTCCCTTTCCTGTGACCATATAAGTACTTTCCATTTGGCTGAATGACTGATATAAGTGTTGCTCTGTCTTGAGCAGTCACAGTGAAGGTCACAAATTAGATTTATTTTTTTATTAATTTTTTTCTAAAAGTTGCAGATTGGATTATGGTTGGATAGAGTTTGTTGTAACACCCACGCACACAAGTGGCACGCACACAAACACAATTTGACTTCTGCTCATG
The DNA here is from genome assembly GCF_900963305.1 of Echeneis naucrates. Lineage (NCBI taxonomy): Eukaryota > Metazoa > Chordata > Actinopteri > Carangiformes > Echeneidae > Echeneis > Echeneis naucrates. The sequence goes on along the minus strand of NC_042527.1, from coordinate 10,509,416 downwards.
TCCTCTGTCTCACCTCCTCCATTTCTTGTTTCTTGCTTTTCTCATGTACGAAGAACATCCAGTTCCTGCCAAAGCAGGAAGTGGTCATGATTCAGTGAGAACTGACCATTTTGTGTATTTCAGTGTGTCTATCTCATGCTGGCAAGTGCAATCCAGTCGTTCTGTAAGCAGGATAGCATATGTTTGCACTACACCTACCCTATATCCATCTGCTATGATGCGACGTTTAGGCACAGATGGGTGGACAAATTGTAGATGGAACTGGATCAGAGACAGTTTCCTTGTAAAGTATCAGACAAGCAGCTGGAAGGCTAGATGAATCAAAGTGTGTGTACATGTCTGCCACTGCCTGATGGAGAGTAGTGATGAGGTACTGGCATATTGCATGTAGTAGCCTTCCAGAGGAAGAGGAGGAAGCATGCAGCATTAATCACCTTCTTTATCCACCAGCTTGTCTCAGAGGCTGACTCACTCTTCATTAGATACTTCACTTGTTTCAGCTGCTCGCTAGTAGCGTGAATTCACACAGCACAGCTTTGGGCACTGTTGTGACTCTATGCCTTTATTATACTTGAATTACGGAAAGGTGAGACCTACACAAGGCAGCCATTGTTTTGTGATGTCCTAACTCCACCTGGGGCCTGTTTCAGAAACCAGGTTTAGTAAAAACTCTGTTGACCCTGTACTGAGGGAAACTCTTAAGTTTTCCTTTTCAAAGAGGGAGGTAAATTAAACTCTGAGTCAGTTACTATGGTAACTGACTTACAATAGTAGACCATCCATTAAAGTGCTCTTTTACCACAGACCAACTGTATGAGGGAATATTGGTCATCGGTCTCTTGCAGAGGCCTGTAGATACCCCATATTGATGTAGAATTATTTTTTACATCATATTCATAAAGATGTACAACTTTTTTTCCCTGACCGTGGCAGTGCCTTTAGTGAAGGAGCCTGCAGATGAAGAGGCCGTATTATTTCCAAATGACAGTTTTTCTCTACATTCTACTCAATATCTGCATCTCCACAACATTTTATGGAAAGGAATTGAAATAATAAAGTAAATTCTGTCAATAACATGGTGCTGCAGCCTCAGACAGGGATTAGTGATCTGACTTTCTTTGAGGATTTCCCAATCTGATTGGCTGCATCCACTGCACTGACATTCTCATCACTGCTCATTCACAAAATAAAGTAGATGATGCACTTTTGAAGTCTATCCACAGTATTCAGGCACATCGACTACTGTCTAAAATGAATAAAGACTACATTGCAGTTCCCCAAGTAACATTTCTCATTTTCTGCACAGCCAACATCAAATGTCATGCTGCACATGTTATTGCTAATGTAGAGGCAAAGCATCCTGGGTCTTTGCATGGTTCAGGGATATGTGGTGAGTCCTTGAGCAACAGACTATAACATGGTCATGGTCATGGTACAAGCTTTGTACAATGTAGGCCACTTGTTTCCCTCCTTTCAGAGACTTGTGTCAATACGGTATACATTTACCTTTATGTAAACTTAAACTTATTTATATAGCACTTTTCATACATATGAGGATGCAACCCAAAGTGCTTCACAGAATAAAACAACATATAAAACATACAACAATAACAAATGAAAGCCCATCCCTCCCACCCCTCACGTATAGACCCAACCCCCCCCCCCCCCCCCACCACACACACACACACACACACACACACACACACACACACACAGACAGTAAAGAGACTGGTGACATGGCATGGCACTGAGGAGCCAGGTGAGAAGAAGCCACCTATGGGTAGCCGTCCACACAGAGAGGCACCACAGAGACCCCCCAGATCAGGATAGACTCCACTACCACTGCAGAGCCCTCCCAGTCCCCCAGGTCTGAGGGATCTCCAGGATGACATTCCTGTGGGCAGACCAGACACAACTCCGTGGAGGGCCCCCATGAGGAGAAAAGTAAATAAATAAATACAAATAAAATTAAAATGGTTAAAGCACAAGAATAGTGAAATAACAGAAATAAGAGAGTAAAAGAAATCAGTTAAAAGCCAAATTAAAAAGGTGAGTCTTGAGCTTCCTTTTAAAAATAACAACAGTCTCTGGGGCCCTGAGGTTCTCTGTTTTAACTTGTGATATTGTTTTAAAGGGCCGGTGCCAGAGGACGTCAGGTCTGCGAGGGCTGATATGGTAAAGACAGGTCAGATAGATAAGATGGCCCTAGATCATAAAAACATTTAAAAACTAATAAGAGAACCTTAAAATCCATCCTGAAGTGGACGGGGAGCCAATGCAGTGATCTTAAAACTGGTGTAATGTGCTCCTGCCCTCCGCGCCTCGTCAGCATGCGTGCGGCTGAGTTTTGTAATATTTGTAGATTATTAATACTCTTTTTGGGCAGACCAGAGAATAGGGCATTACAATAATCTAATCTACAGGAGATAAAAGCATGCACCAGCACCTCCGTGCTAGCCTGAGAGAGAAACAGGCGAGCTCTGGCTATATTCTTAAGATGGTAAAAACCTATCTTTGTAATATTTTTTTATGTGTGGAACAAAAGAAAGCTCAGAGTCAAAAATAACACCCAGGTTCTTTACGTATTGTTGCCATGTCTCCTGATGATGTCACCCTAGGGAAGCATGTAAAGATTAAAAAGAATTGGACCTAAACTTGACCCTTGGGGTACCCCACACCTAATTTCATGTGTTCTGGAGTAACATGTATCCATACTTACAAAGAAACATTGATTTTTGAGATAAGAGTAAAACCAGTTAAAAACAGTACCAGAGAGGCCCATCAGGTTTCTCAGTCTATTCAATAAAATGTGGTGATTTACTGTGTCAAAAGTCTTAAATCCAGTAGTACTAAGACTGAGTTTTTGTGAGTCTGCATTACACCGGAAGTCATTTAAAATTGACCCCTAAAGCACTTTGTGATATGAAAAGCATTATATAAATTAATGTTACTTACCTACAGGAGAGTTTGATGGCCTTCTGCTGGATGTCAGAGGTCCCTTTTACAATTAGAGGAGATGCCCAACAAATAGAGTACCTCAATGAAGACTTCCACCCTGCAAATATCCAGAATGGCATAGCAATCAGAGACATATGCTAGAGATGCTTCACAGATTGAACAACCACCACCAATACCATAGCTGAACATATCACTGTGTTCATCTGTGGTTTCGAATTTCATGGACCTTCCTCCTGCAGTCCAGGCATTTATATTTCAGTATAGGCTACATGCCAAATAGCATATATTCCACACAAGGATGGAAGGAAATGTGAATGGGGAGATAACTATCAGTAACATGTAATACTAAGACACTACCTCTGTTGGCCTCTCTCGATCCCTCTCTGTGACAGTAAACAATGTGACGATATCATCCTTATCATTGTGTGAGGATTAGCATTATGTTTCAGGATACTCTAAACTACTTTTTGGCATGATGTCTAGAGTATTGAGTAACCCACTTACAGCTGCAAGGAGTTCTGTTGATACTCCACAAGGCAGATATTACCATCAAAATCTGTTGGAACAAATGAAAAACCATTGACAGCTAAATAAAATATACTTCAAAATGAATAAAAATATATAAATGGAAGTGCAAAGACCTTGGTCTATTATATCTTATGAAAGCACTTGTGTCTTGGGGGGTGATTGGCTCTGAGGAGGCTATCACACATAAGTCTTACCTGTCTGAGTTATGTAATGTCAATATGTCATTTCAAGATGCATCCAAATCCCAGGGGAATGCACCTAAATGGAAATGAGTTCAATATAGTTCCACTAGTTCTCACCTATAATATTTAAAGTGGGATTAAATACTAAATAAATAGACTACATGAAAGCACATTTTGTTGACTTCTCTCCTTTGCTGCTGCAGCCATGTTACTTTTACCATGTGTGTTCAAGCTCTGCATGATGGTTTCAGGAAAAGTCTATTGTTTTTCACATGTGGGTAAATCATTGTTTTGGTCCTCCATTAATGTTACCTTTTTATAGTTGTGTTGTACTTGCTGAACTCTTGAGTTCATTGAACTAACTCAAATCAGCTTTTCTGAAAGTATAAACTCTCAGCTCAGAGTAAATCAACTCAGAGTTCAGGATTAGATTCAGAGTTTGTTGAATCTCCTTTCTGAACTTGTGTATGTAGACATGCATTACGTTAAGCATGTGCTTTTTTTCAACAGCGGCACCATTTTAATATAGAGGCAGGCAGCAGGTTCAGACAGTTGAGTAGCTGGCACAGATGTCGTGGACATCTGTGGACACCCATCTGGGACAGATGGACTATCAATGAATGCCATTTCCTGACTTAGTTTTGTCACACTATTAATGAAGAGGCTGATGTTTATGGAGTTGATGGTTTTAGCACAAAATTGCCACAGTTAAATGTGGAAACTGGAAACTAACTGACCTCCTGTATCAAAGTTTGGTATTTGCCAAGAGCCCCCCGTGTCTTTATATGACCAGACAGCAATTTTATCATGCATGGGTGCAGGGCTTCCCATGCCTGAAAGGACAGTTTTAAGTTTGGATATGGATTAATGGCTCACCTTAATTTTATGTCTTGGCTTGGAACAAAGCGGGGATGAGGACTGGACTGCTGACTGAACGAACCTGTGTTTCTGGTGTTTTGACTTTTACTCTCTATTACAAATGGGTACCTTATGAAAAATGCCAACTTCAGTAAATTTCAATTATCCCTAAAACAAGTAAACGTAACATGAAAACTCTTTTCATTTGTCTAGTTCTTTTGTCCTTTGGTAGGTCTCTCCTGTGTAAGGAGGAGATGATTATTCTTGATACTGACAAGCATTAAACAATGTTGAGTGTTTTAGGGCCCCAGAGTCTTTCAGCTCCTGAGTCTGTTGCAGCACTCTCTTGTTGAGACCTGCCGCTCAGATCAGGCCATGACAAAATGACACTGCGGATCAATGTGCTTGGTCAGCCATAAAACTCTCACGCTGGGCTGGCTCTCATCTGTAAAACCTGATCCATTCTGCATAATCGCACCAAGGTCAGGCAACAGAGCCATTTACATACAGACGCAGGCACCTTGAACTGACAAACTCACCTGCCAACCAGGCAGAAAATGAGCCAGTCAAGTTGGAGCCTCTGTGTGTCCGTGTTTGTGCGTGCCTATTTAAAACACAGAATACCTGTGCTTTTTCGGCCATTTCATTTTGTCACAGACGTGGTCTTCGTAGGTGGCTAATTGAAAATGCCTATACTGCTGTTACTTTCGCTTCCCCCTCGACACAGCAATGTATGTGTGTGTGCGTGTGCCTCTGTGTATCTATTTATTTGTGTTTTTTCGTTCTTGTTCACAGCATGTGCCAGACTATCCATCCACACACACTGGGACAGAGATTTTTCCAAGTTTTGGCCTCATTTTAATCTTACTTCACATTCAGATTTAGAGGGAATGGCTGATTAAACCTACCCTGCACCTATTTCCACAGCAACTTGTGCTAGTTGTCATGGACTCTCCGAGGCGTCTTTGTCTTTGTCTTTATCTCTGTGACTTTGCCTAATATATTCTTTTATATTCATCTGTGTTTTCTTGCTGCGGTAGTCTGCACTGAATCGTCACTGCACGTAGTTAGAAAACGGTGTTTTCTCTCAAGCTGGCGTATTATAACTTCACATAGCATGTCAGTTGTTGAGCGAAACAAAATAGCCTTTTTTTTTCCTAACTTCATCTGTAACTCCCCTGCGGGTGCTTCTCTGTGCCGTTACGTGTGTGTGCACATAGTCATAGTGCACGGGAGGGGGGGGATAATCCCAGATTAAAGGGAGCAGAGAAAGGATTCCTGTGAATGTGACTACACATACACACATTCACACACTCACTTTTCTTGCTGAATCATGACCTTCCTCTGTGCGGCTACACCACTGACTGACGGACAGATTAAAACACTGCCAGTTAAAGAGAACAAACAGTACAGGAGGAGCACACAGGAACGGCCACATGCTTTCTTCCTCGAACATGCTCATGGAAAAATAAATATTAGTGACTACAGGTTGCTATAATGAATATCAAGGGGGGGTGACAGGGGAAAGCCACGGTTATTAACACAAACGTGCAAGGGAACAACCCTCGACAAGCTTCTCCAGTTCAGAGTAACTGAAGAAGGCTGTATGAACAAACAAAGGCTATGAGAATGGATTTTTCCACCACAGTGAAAATAATACCAAACTGGTTATTTCAACAAATGGAGGAAATGGTTTTAGGTTTGCTCTTGTGGTATAATACTGGTTTGCTCAAATGATACAAGCCCCCCATAGTGTTTGAGTTGTCATTCAGATGCAATAGACAGCGATGTATGTGGTGTGATGACAGAAGAGGGGATTTTCCCCGTGACGGGTGTGGAACAGTGGAAAGTGTTACGTACCAGTGATTCTTTGCAGATTTAATGTCAGCATTACCGTAGAAGCAGGAAAGCCTAAATAGAGGAGGATATTGATTGGAGATGTTTCAAGACTTGACCTTCACCAAAACACCAAATCTTTTTAGAAAAATGTCGTTCAACCCCCTAGTAGAGTTAGTTAAAATTTCATGTATTTTCCTTGTGTGTTTGTGACTGGGGATGTCATGATACAATGATGGGTGTACTTTGATATGCTGTGGGTGTTGACAGATCTAATGAGAGATTGTTGTTGGCACAGATTTGGACACAATAGCTGTGCTGTACAGTCAGTTGTGAGGACATCTGCTTGCTTCATTATTTATTGTTTCAAGGGAGGATCACTTGATGATTTTTTTGCCGCTGCAAGTGAAACAGGTCACAACATCATCCGTTACAAGGACTTGATCTGCAGTGACACACCTGACTCCTACTGTGTATGTGTGTGTCTGTAGCTGAGGACAGGTCAAATTGCATTATTCAGGCTCTTTACCACAGGCTCTTTTGGACTCTGTCTCCCTCACTCCTACTCTCACTCACCCCTGTTGCTCCCAGCTCGCCCACTTTGTCTGACAGCTGCCCACCCTACATGTTAGCACTCTATCCATCGCTCTTGATCTCCAGACTGCTCATAGACACCATGGCACAGTTTTTTTTTTTTTTTGGCCATTGTTTGGCCCCCACAAAGGACAGAGGAGACTTGTTTGACATGTAGACTCTCGTGCTGCAGTTTCTACAATAGAGTGGGATTTTTTTTTTCTTTTTACGCCATACTGCGGCGAAGTGTAAGGCTCTTAGGTTTCAAGAACTTTTATGTACAACAAATGCTTGTGGTATTATGTGATATCTGGCAGCAGAGGTAACCAAGCATAAATAGTAATATGAAGATGATAGTGGGTGGCTTTCAATAACTTTGTTCTCACTGGGGGAAAAAAAAGAGAGAAAAGATGGCTTCCTCTTCTCACTGCCGTTCACTAAGCCCCCATTCTTGGTGCCTGTTGGTGTTTTGGATCTGAGAGAAGCTTTAGGCTGCATGCCACCAGAGAGAGGCAGATTCATACAATGGAGTCCTTCCAAAAGTCCTCCATCAAACACACACACACACACACACACACACTTCATCAAACAGTCACACTGTCATGAGCACACGCTTAATTATTCAGTCGCTAATTATCTCGTATGCCCAGTTATGCAACCGAGGTTGCTTTTGTGAGTGGAGAGAAGAAGAGAGACTTCTGAGGAGAACTTGCCGGAAAAGCCGATCTCTTTGAGAGAATTTCATCTGGCTTTGCTGCTGATGCAACTTCTGGGGAACATCTGAAACTGCTAGAAAATAAAACTGTAGCTATATGCATTGAAGGTGCAGAGAGGGTGTGATTTTGTCTATTTAATTATCCCTTTGTCCTCGTAAATGCCTGCCATTTTGTCATGTGCTAAATGTATAAATGCACAATGTGGTATAAAGAGATTTAGAAGAAGAGAATGCATGAGCAGATGTCTTGTGAGAGATGCTCAGCTCCATGGAGGACGGGGCTGGTAGTTCACTGAGTTCTTCCGCCTTCCCTACTCTACTCTGATTATTTCTCCTCTCCACTTTTCACCCTCATCCCCACCTTTCTCTTATCTTGAGTAGTTTTCTCAGAAACAGATTGTTCATTTGCCCCTTTTTATTACTGTCTGTGGTCCCCCTCTCTCCTCCAGTGTTTTAATCTTCTTCTGTTCTCCTCTCCTCTTCCTCTCCCCCTTCCTTCCTCAATCGTCTGTCATCTGTCTCACTGTGAGGCCACGATTTCTCAATCGACTAAAAATTAAGAGTATCCATAAAGTGATTGGCATGCATACAACAAACAATCCCACCCTCTTATCAACTTTACTTACATCTCTTCATCACTACTAGACTAGAAAAAGGGTTGAAACATCACATATGCTGTCAAAGATTTATACAGTTTTCCTCCTCTTCCCAAATTTCCAACCCAGCTGAAGAGAACACAAAGGTCAAACAAAATTAGATGCCACAATTGTGTCTTAAATAACACAAAGTGTGACACTGTCTACTTTCATCTTTGTCCTGGTATGCCCACATATGCATGATCACACATGCAGGCTTATACTGATCTGTCACAAGGATTCAATGTCAGAGTTCATCACACATTGTGAGTCAACGAATAAATACAAATATATGCAAATATAACACCACTAATCATAATAATGACAACAAAAACAATCATAGTAAAATTCATCTCCTTGACCATTTTTAAGTCAGTTATCATTCTGTTGTCTGATTTCTGTTTTTGCAGGAAACAAACCACATTTCATCAGTACGGTGCACTACGCATACAACTGTGTGTGTGTACTTTAAGAATCACAAGCAAACTGCGCACTTTTCAGTTGCTGACATTTACAGTAGATGCAGCTGAACTTTGTGAAGTGTCACCGTGGCATCAGTTTACCTCGGGCCACCCTGGAGCCTGAGGTGTGCGTGGGTGGTGGGGTTTAGTGCTGTTGCTCAAGCGCATGTGGACATTTCCTTTCATCAAGCACTGGCTCCACTCTTCCAACCTTAATGTGTCTAAACCAATCTGGGATGTGAATGAATACCTTGCATGCCTCTGACATCATGGAGTTTCCAGTGCTGTGCATGGCTCACCTCAGGGATAGCAGCTTTGATATTTTATACAGTTGGCTAACTTGCAGGGGTTCCCCACCCACCACCCCTTCTGACCATAGATGGTCTCCAGACACGCACTGTTTTTGTGGAGGGAGGTCATCTGATAGCTTAAAGGTCAAATCTCAGAAGGTCCATGTTGAGTATAGGTTGGGAGTTTCTTTAAATTAAAACAAATCCTAGCCAGCATTTTCACGGCAACATTTTGTAATCATTTAAGAATAGTTTGGGGGTTCCTTTTAATCAGTGCACACTTGATGGTGAATTTTTAACTATAAAAAAACATGTTATACATGTTATACACATATACAGGCTTTGTCTGGTTTGTCATGCAAGCTGATACCATTGTTGGTCAGAGCATCTCTGAATTTGCAGGAAAAAACTGCCTCCATGTTTGGACAACATTCCTCTCCGACCCAGCGTCTGTTCTGCTTCTTCTCCAAGTTTAAAAAGACTTGTTTGAGCAGAATTTCCCATCTAAATAGACACAGAGGCAAAAATGAATAACAAACAGTTTACAAATGTCACAACAAGATGACTGATGTTTACCAACGTTTGTTTTTGCAGATTTAAGACAAGGAGTCAAATTTTCCATCACACACTTGCTTTTACTGCCACAGCTTCCAGAACAAGATGATATGACCCCTCTCACTTTAGTCTGCCCCTCTGGATAATCCAGTTAGGATGTGCTCTCTGTTTATAAAGAGGCTTTAGCTATCTTCCTTCCAGCTGGAGGAAAAAACAGTGCTGGTCAGGGCCTAGGACCATGAATAAACCCTTGTCACATAAACACACAAGAGTGCAGACACTCTGGGTTCTACTCACACACAAACAGACTGATATATCTGTACACCCTGTTATGCTTCCCCTTTGTGTGTGTGTGTGTGTGTGTGTGTGTGTGTGTGTGTGTGTGTGTGTGTGTGTGTGTGTGTGTGTGTGTGTTCGTGTTCGTGTTCGTGTTCATGTTCATGTATAAAGGTCAGAGGTTGTGGAGGGCACCAGCTGATGTCACACACCCAAAATGAGAGGAGTGCCCTTGGTGACAGCCCGGCAACTATAACTGTCGTGACAACCCCTAGGAATGAGCCATCATGTGACACTCTTTCCTCAGAGTCCAGTGCATGGAAAAAGAAAACACACACTCACCCACATAGCTGTGTCAGCGGGGAGAACCCTTTGGAAACAATGTGTGGAGTGCTTGGGGGATCTGGGGAGGGGCAGTGGAGGGGCACTTTAACCCACTCTGCAGAACACCAAATGTGGGCATATAAGAACGCCCTGGACACTCACTCCGACCTTAAATTGCTCCGAATGAGGACAGTGGTTGCAAATTGTATTTATTTATTTTAAATGTTTCTGACCTATTTTTTGGGTGGAAGGAATTTTCCTGTAACTCATATCTTGTTTGTCAGGTTGCCTTTCCTCCATGTTTTCCAAAGCTGTTGCTTGCTTTTGGCACATGCAGAGTAAGATTAAAGTAATCTAAAATAACCTGTTGAGGCTGTGTAATTTAACTCCGAAACATTCTCTCATATTCCAGCCATCCATTAAAAAAGTGTTCAACTATCTGAGAGTGACAAGAAGGACGGACATATTTCCACTCTTGTTTTAAAGCCAGCGTCACAGGGGAAGCCTCCAGGAGACAGCACCAAAACACACGCACTCACAAAAGCACACTGGTTATCTTCCTGTGCCATGTTTTAATGTATCTGTTGCTGCTTTTGTTTTCCTCTCTTTATCACTATATTTCTGGTTGAATCAGTTTTCATATCTGTTGCCTCACTTGATTCTACAAGTCAAAATTTCTACAGCAACACACACTCATCTAAATAGGTTACAAATGTGTTGTGGAGTGTGTGAGGCTGCTAATTGAATCAGTCTCTCTCTCCCTGTCCCCCCCCCCCACACACACACACACACACATATATATATACAGCTTTCAAAGGCTTGTAATTACTAGAAGCAGTAAAGCGATAACAAGCACCAGCCACACGTTTGCAGCAGAGGTGTCAATGCCAGTGTGCTTTCGGAAGTCACAACCCCACTTGTCTCACACACACACACACACACACACACACACACACACACACACACACACTCTCTACCCCTTTACTCATAAACACAGATATGTTTATATATGCACATGGACACATACAATCACAAGTACATGATCATTTCGTAGGATAACACACAAGAATCTTCACTGAAACAAATAAGTGCATGAAGTAAGTTTGCATGCCTCCCTCCCAGGCTTCCTCCCACACCTATCCCTACCTCTTCTCTTTTGCCTGTCCTCTCCACCCACTCCTCCTCCTCCTCCATCTACACGATCTATGAGTCATCTGATCCAAAAGGTGAGATGCTGCGTTCAGTAGATTATTTTCATCTTGTCTTGCTACTTGAGAGGTTATCTTCACTTTTAGTCTAACCCTTTAGTCTTCTTTTAATTTCTCTCTCTCATTGCTTTTATCTGTCACCTAGAGACGAGCTACAAGTTGAAACTTTGCTGCTGGTATGATAGGCCAACCACAACTCAATGTACTTTTCTGTGAGGCCCATATGTTCCTCTGGAGTGGGAGGTTTCTAACTCTGCCTTCTGTTTCTGACTGAATACCACATTATTAAAATAAACAGTTTATGTGTGTGCATGTCTTAGTCTTGTCATTGACAGGAAATAGTCCCAAATGTAGCAGTCGTTGCTGTCATGATCTCACCATTGTTTACTTATTCTGGAAAACATATTGCTGATTTGAGTCCTCAGAGACATATTGGATTCAGTTCCCACTCCAACCACCCACTCCATTCTTCCCCATTTCCTCACTTCCTTCTTTCTTCTGTGCTTTCCTCTCCCAATATGCCTCAGACTCACTTTCCTTCTTTCTTCCTTCAGGTTGTGGGAATAGCAGCATGAGCGGTGACATGTACAGTGCCGGCTACTGCTCCATCGCCAACATAGATTACTCTTCAGTGTGCATCAGTACAATGACCGCCAGATACAGCAACTGCCCTGGGATGACCTGGCATCAGATGGATGTGCGCCAGCTCTGCTTCCCCAGTATGTGCTTTGATGTTATCCTCGAGAAGGCCACACTAGACGCCATAATGGTGGATGAGAAGTCACCTTGGGAGGTGTCCCCTCAGACTGCCTGTTTCATTCACCAAGCACTCACAGAGGTATTGTGTATACACACCTGGGTTGAAGTTTAAAAGAATTAAAACATGACTAATACAGAATAATGCGTGCAAAGTTAGAAATATGCATGTATTATACAATAATTATATGCGATTATGGTGAGATTACCTGGTTCCATGATTGGAATTGTGTTGAGGTTCATGTAAAGTTGCTCACTTGATTTGCTACCCCAGTAAATGGTTTCCTAATGAATTTATGGTCTATGTAAATGATACTGTATTTTTTTCAAATGATGGTCCCATTTATTTAGAGAAATGGTTAAGCAGGTTAGGCATTAAGCATGGGTCCTTCTGCTTTCAAAAAACCAAGATGGTGACAACCAAATTACAAACACGAGGATTCGACATGCCAGCTCACAATCCAGTGGGGGATGTCATAGTGGGTTCATGTAATTGAAGTCAAAATTTTAATTCATATGCATATTTGATTGTGAAGCACTTGTGTAAACCACAAGAGTCTTTACACACCTGTGAAGATTTCAGTACTCTGTTCCAATAGGCGTTTCTCTGTAAAAGACTTTATGACAGTGAAGTCGATAATAGCTCCACTTTACAATTCCACTTCATCTCTGCTGCCCAGCAGTTGACTTGCATGACGTTGAGTACCCTTCAAATGCCGACTGCAGCTCTAACCACCACTGTGTCAGTGTGACAATGATGATGTTTTGGCCATTAGCCACGCTTGACCTTGACACACGAAGACAAGAGAACACGACTATCAACAAATATAAGTGACTCCCGAGCTCTGATGGGGGAAGAATTACTCATGATGCGCTCACTGCCATTTGACACACAGAAAGGTGTACAGCATTTTAACACACTTTGTCTCCACATACCATTATGTGTTTGTGGTGCCCGCAACCAGAGTGTCCTTTCCTGTTTGCTATTTGGTACCTGTAAGGTTGAAAATAATATGAACAGTCAGTTTTTTTGGGAACATCCCTGTTGATGAAACGCGTAGACATTCACACAGTTTTGAAGTTTTGTGCATTGTTAGTGGCAGTCTGTGCTAGATTAGTTTGAACTTGTTTTTTGAAAAAGTGTCTGTGCAGTCACTGGGGTAAAATAGACAGACCCTAAAGGATTCACACGATCCATTGCATCCATTCAGTGATTCCCTTAGAGAGGATGATACCTAAATATGTTACTCAACCAAGGTACATCAAGGATCTTGATCACCCCCAAACCAGCTCAGGTTTTAATGCTACAAATGCACAAATTAAGGTCATATACTCTGCTGTATATGAGCCATTCTTACAATAGACCCACGCATGCATATACACAAAAGTGGACCGTGTCCTGGGTGTTTTCCCTCTAACAGAAGGAGGTATTAAAGAAGGATTAGTGCGTACGTTTGGGGACAGATGGGAGGATTTGTATTCCCCTTCAAAAGAACTGAAGCTAACTCATGAAGCAGCTCCGTTTGAAAGCCATCGCAGCAAAAGTCGAGTTCCTTCTCATTCAGCATCACGTGCTTCCCTTCACACCATCTTTCCTTCTCACGTCTGCCTCTCACTCCGTTTTCAGTCATTTCCACTTGTGTTTCTCTCACCTGCTCAGTGATCTGTTTTATGTGGAGATGTTAATGTGCAATTGTGTTCACATTGTCTTTTCTTAAGCAGTGTAAGTGCATCTTCGTGCATCTACGTGCAGTTACCATTGTCCGTTTATGTCTGTAATCAGCAAGAAGTCGATAGTCCTCTGTGCTGGCATATTCCTGCTCTATCTTGCTGTGGCTGTACAGCAGTCACGATTTTTGTTTGTGTGTGTGTGCTTTGCAGGAATGTGGGAGGTGGTTACTTTCATTCCTAACAAGAAAACAAACAAAAAAAGGGGGACAGATGAGATGAGAGAAGAGAGAGGCCGAAAGTCAGACAGGTGAGAAAGAAAGAAAAAAAAAAAGGGCTAAAGTGGCAGGAAAAAGACCTGAGTGAAGGAGAGGGGGATAAAAGAGGAGGAGATAACCCTAACCCTAACCCTTAATTATCTTTTCTTAAATTCTCAAACAATGGAGGAGGGACTGAAGGAAAACTGCATGGCAGCAGAAGTAAAAGTGGGAGAAAAAAGCGTGAGAGTGGGAGACAGAAACCAAGACTGACAGGAAGCTAATGAGCAGTGCACCAGTGTGAGACCGATGGAGAGAAGGTAGCTGAGGAGAGAAAGAGCAAATGAGGGAGAGAAGAGGAGGGAAAAAAAGCGGAGCCCACTTTGATCTAAAAACTGCTTTGAGAGTGTTTCCTAACAAAAGTAATCTTGTTGGGGTAAAAAAAGAAAGTACAACTCATGCAAATAGTTGGTGAGGAGCTGTAAGATAGGGATGAACAAAGGCAGAAACCTGCAGCAAACAGATCAAATGCCCAGAAAATGCAGCAAAACTGGTTTGAGCCAAAGACACACATACTGTAAAGAACCGTGGTACAATACAAACATAGCTTTATTTTAGTCGCAGCATCCACACACACATACACGTAAACAAAAATCTCACAGTCGAGGCCGTGGTGCACACTGAGGTGTGAAATTTATTTCATAGCCTGACACGCTCTGTGAATCAGTCTTACTGTTGCTATGGCGACTCCGTCGGATATTATCTCAGGCTAACACTTTTAATTGCTAACCTTTAGTCTTCTTTAAAGAGGTAAAGGCTAGTCTTTGGGCTCATTCAGGGAGATCAGGCTTAGTTTTTGGATGCATTTAAATAGTGAAACTTGTTTTTTGATTTGATTTAAGGTGACAATTGGAGGTTTTATCTATTTCTCTTTCCACTGGGAGAGCAAGTGTAGTTGGCTGAAGAACAGTGTCCCTGAAGGAGTAGTTTATTTAGTGGGGAGGCTCTGAAGTGTAGATTGTTGATAATGCAGTCTCTGTAATTTTAGTCCAGTTTACACCTTTTGTAATTTTGCAAGCTTCAGTGTAATTAGGAAGAGGATCTGAAGTTGTGCTTCTGTGAAACAAGAAAAACTGGAAGAAGTTGAAGAGTTAAAGCTTTGCTATAATAATTGTCGATGAATTATTGGCAGTTGTTAGAGACTCTCCCCCTCTTTTTTTTTTTTTTTTTTTTTTTTTAAATCTCGGTTATGTTGTGGCTAGTATTTGTCACCAATCTTTGGCGAAATAGGTTATATGCATTATATTATTGAAACTAGTATAGTTGGAATACACTCAACTGTTGTATTTATAGTTTGTCATAAATTACCTAAATTATTATTTTTATGTTAAGAGTTTAAGTTCAAAAGCCCATCAGATTATTTTATCAGGGATAAAATAAACTAGACACTGTAAGTATACCAGAGATCAATCAATCAGTGTGCAGTTTTAAATAAGCTGACAGCGGTGAGAGAAAAGTGTCGTCTGGCTAAAGGAGAGCTTTGGTGATCACACACAGGCTGTGTAGAAATTCTTATGGTCTTAGGCATTTAAGACCAAAATCCTACCAGTTGGTTGCTGCTCTGACTCACATTCATTTATACTGTAAGTCAATCAAAAGACCAATAATATGACCTGAAAGTATGGAGATGCATGCACTCTTGCATATAACAAACTTGTTGCCATTGCATTTTCTAAACAGGGGTTTGTTAGTTAATCTGAAGTAGTTCAAGCCTGTAATGGAGGTCTATGCTAGTTTTGTGCATGATGCAAATATGCTCTCTTTCTCTCTCTCTCTCTCTCTATATATATATATATATATATATATATATATATATATATATTTTTTTTTTTTTTTTTTTTTTTTTTTTTTTGGTGAATGAGCTTTTTCGTTGGTGTGTTTGACTTGTAAGACATCCTCACCTCCAACCTACAGTGTGTCCACTTGCTCATCATGGCAAAGAGGCTAATACCATGACATCATCCTTAGCTGCTTTAATGCAGAGACGTTCATTGACATTGATTGGATGTCCCTGGCTACTTCTGTGGAGAGTTCTCCCCTGCGCCATTACTGGGAAGTTTGGATACCTGCTGGAAAGATGGCTGCAGGGAAACATTCATATTAGTATATACACACACATATTTAGTTGTAGTCCCAGTTGCCAAAATGATGCATTCAGTGAAGCTAAACTTAAGAAAGCTGATCATCTTATCAAGCATTGCTTTTATTTGCAAGCTTTTTTTTTTTTTAAACATTTGTCCAAAATACACATATAGCCATATACATGGTTGCCGATCTGTTTTAGTGTGTCTTGATAATCTTGAATTTGCATATCTATATGTGTGCATATATTGTGCATTCATAACATTGTGTGTAATGCTGAATAATTTGGTGTGGACACCTCTATGGTTTTGTGTGTGTGTGTGTGTGTGTGTGCCTATCTATAAGTAAGAGTGCTCAGCCAATGTGCTCTCCCCTCTCCAGTTCCCGTGGAGGGAAAGTAGAGCAGTGGAGCACACGTGAGTGAGTGGGAGCGTGGGTTATTGTAATTCTGGTTGCGCATGTGTAGAGATGTGAGGATGGGATCAACAGCTGCAAAGACCTTCATATTTGCTAGCAGTGTATCTTTTCATCTTATGTGCATGTTTGCTTCTTGTGGCGTTTGCACCTTAGGGGTTTTACAAAATGCCTGTATGTGCGAGCGTTTTTACACATCGGCATTTATGTAATTCTAATTTTGTGTGTGTGTGTGTGTGTGTGTGTGTGTGTGTGTGTGTGTGTGTGTGTGTGTGTGTGTGTGTGTGTGTGTGTGTGTGTGTGTGTGTGTGTGTGTGTGTGGTGGACAGTTGAGCTGAGACCTCCTGGCTCTTTAGAGCTGTACATACTTTGGATGGTTGGATTCTTTGCACGTGCTCTGTAATACATACACTTAACACACACACACACATCGGCAGATGGCTCGCCTCACACATACAGGAACACAGCACCATCACATATGATGATGCTCTGCAAGTAGTATCTGAAAACATTTGGTATCCGCAGAGCAATACAAGAATAAAACAGTTTCTCCCTTCACGTGTTTAATATTCACATTTTTCTTCTGCCCTGGTTGTCCTCTCTGTACTCGCCGCCTTGTGCTTGCTCTTTCTCTCTATTGTTAATCCAGCATTAAGGTTTGTCCCAGCTGTGATTAGGGAAGCCCTCAGAGCCAGATGTATGTCTGTTCCCTTGTACACAGACACACCCTCCACTCCTCACGCACGCACACACATGTACTCTCATTGGTCACGGCATTGGTTCACCTGATTACATTATTACTGTGAGAGATTTAAAAACATTATAATCTAGAGGGATTGCCCTTTAGTAGTGTGTGTGTGTGTGTGTGTTATATGCACAATATAGGGATTAATTATATAGGAGTATTATCAGATACGTGATATATGCTGCAGAACAGAGTACGAAAGTGAGAGAAGACAGTTTTTTATTATTTAAGATGAAACAAAAGGACGTGAGCAAAGAAAATATTGGATTGGTTTTTAATAAAAAGTTTGACAAGAAGTGAATACCTACACTATAGTGAGGGGCCAACCAAAATTCAAGTGAACATGTGGCAGATTCGCTGACACACAGAGTGTCCTGCCTGGTTCACCGTTACCTTGACGACCATTATGGACTACAGCACTGTTACTATGGAGACAATGGATGCCCAAAGGAGGATGATCATTAATTGGAATAAAAGAATAAAGGCAAGAGGGATGAGGAAGGCTAGAGACAAGGGGCAGGAAGAGAGACAGGGGAAAGGATAATGAGAGTGGCTCAGCAGAGGTGTCGTCAGATGATGTGAGGAGAAATGCCTATACACTTGGAAATAAGTTATTATGCATGTTTATTATCTGTTTTTTTTTATGCCAGTTTATCAGTGAGTCTTCTTAGCAATTGTTGTTTTTTATTATAATAAAACAAAGGGCATTAATTTACTTGTCCAGGAGATTTTGGCGCAACCTAGTAGAGAGTGAAAAGGGGGTGAAATCCATATTTAGTGATGTGGGTAAAATAAGTAAAGGCCACAGTGAATTGAAGGGGAGTATAGCCTGCGATGAAGGCTAGTAGACCTCACAGATCTTGGGATGTTTGTTATAATGTTAACGCTAAATCGCTTCAGTTAATTTTTCATTTTCAATTTGGATATTTCAGCAAATACATTACATTTACAGTAGCAATCTATTTCAGTTTCTTGTGCTCAAATATAAGAACGTATTCAATAACTTCCTCCAGTAGATGCTGGTACTTGGATTTTACTGTTCTTGTGTTGATCTCCATATTACTGTTCCACAGAAAGTATTTTCATTGGACATGATATGCTTTCTAAAGGTAATAGTTTTGCAGTTTCTCCTATGTCATCCATACAGTCCAGGAACTTTTTTGGCCCTCACACAGTTTTTTACATTATTATTACTGGCGGTAAGAAGTTGTACTGACACAATGACACACACAAAGAAGTGCCTTTTTGTTTTGTACAGAGAGACACTTCAACAAAAACTGCCTGCACTGTGGAGTTTTCAGACTGTTAATTAGAGTTATTTCTATAGAGTTCACACTTCCTTTGTCAGCTGCAGTTGCTGGAAGCTTCTTCAGTAACAAGCTCTCTACTTCTGTCCATATCTTTTTTCTCTTTCGTTCAATCACGTACTAAAATGCATAAAAAATTATATTTGAGCTCTTTTTTTCCTCATTACAATGTCAGAGAGGTGAGAAGGGGGAATGGGAGGAATTTACTATTTTTCCTGTTTTCCTGTTTTCCACCATTTGAAAGGTGAGGAGTGTTTTTTGAGGTTAAATCTATTTTGCCTTCCAGTTGTCACCCCTGCATAAATTCACTGCGCCTTTCCCTACATGTGTTATCGTCTGGTTGCAACCAGGTTAATCTGGAGTATCATCTTGCTGAGTATCATGTTTGTCTATAATTACATGTTATATGCATATTCTATCATGCAGTGCACATTAAAAGATCAAGGGCCTTAGTACACATGCAGGCTTATGTTCATGTGAGTATTATTATGCCAGAGTGGATGGTATAGCCAGTGCTGAAGGCAGACCAGGGAGAATTTTTCCTCATCTAATAGGAAAAACATTGCTCTGACTTATTTTTATGCATGCTGGAAGTGTGCATGGGTGTGGATATCATGGGAATCCTATATGCGGGAGGCATCATTGTGCATGCAGGAAAAGTGTGTGTTGGCACGTGTTTGCTGGAGAAAGCATGTGTGGTTGGGAGAGAAAGAGAGAGGTGTTTCTGGATAGATAGAACCCAGCCAACTGTGAAAACAGCCTCCTTCCACACAGCAGATCAATCAAGCCAGCAGTTGGGCCACTTTCTCTTCGCCACCGCAATTTATATCTCCCTCTGTCTCTCTGTCTTTCTCTCTCCGCTGCCTGAACCTTGAGCTGTCCACTGAAAGCCAGACTAAGTTGATGGCTGAAGCCTGTGATCTGCCCACACTCCAGTCCTGCAGTGGACCAACAGAAGAGTCATAAGATACTGCTTTTTCACTGCTGGCACATGTCCACCCAACATTATGCTAGTTCCATCTCAAGTGACCAAAATGACCTCCTTACTTTTGAGATAATGGACCTTGGCAGACTGCTAAGGTAACAGCTATTTGCTGCTTAGCATGCTGGATGAAGCAGGGAGAAAGGACGCTGATTCGGACTCATGGGGATTGACCCTCTCACCAGAAATAGACATCTTTCCTGCAGGTACAAACAGATCATGTAACTCATCCATTGTCAGCCATGGAGGGATCTTGGCTTTGAAGCAGAATTAACTTTAGAGAAAGCCTCTGCAAACTTAGCTTGATAAAAATTAAAATTTCCTCTCCACTGTTCCTGATGCCATATTTGTTTAGTTATATAAGGGGTGTCTTATGTCAACATGCTGTAGTTTATTAATATTTTCTGTAGATTTTATGTGCTTGTGGAGGAGGAGTTCATTTTGATTCAGATTTTGTATCAGCAGGTTTCACAGAAAACTTTAGTACAGCATTTTCACAAGTGAAGCAGAGATAAACAAAGCAAATGATTGACAAGATAAAAAATATGAATAATGGTCAAAGTAGAGGCAGCGTTGGCAAAGAGGTCCTTAATATTAATATTGGTCAAATTCCAAAATATGTTCTTCTTTCATGTCCTATTACGCAACTCTGTTTATATTAAAACAGAACATGTTGGTTCATTAGTTCATTTTTATTAGAAACACAAAATAAAACATAATACACACACAAAATATGTGTAGTATATAGTAGGGGTGGGAATCTTTAACTATCTCACGATTTGATTCAAAACGATTTGATGCATAATGATTTCTGCTTCTATCTATAGGTGTGCAAAAGATCCTTATGATCTACTCCAGTCTGCTTTACAAGACAGAATGACAAGTGGAGACATTTGAAGTGTCTTTTTCACATTTATTAAGTTTTAAACATTTATCCATGCTCACATGAAATTGTTGCATAAATGCAATATCACATATTGCTTAACAAATGCGTAACAAAAATGAAAGTGCCTCCTTATTAAAAAAAAATAGTGCAGTTAAACATGGGTTCCTCATTTTGCAAAGTCCACCCCGCTGGAATAAAAAGGAAAAACATAAAAAAACGTATCTGTCGGGAAAATGCTCCAAGGGGGTCTCTATTAATGCACGCCCCCCTACCCATGAATGAATGAATGTGGTGTCTTGCACGTAGTGGGTGCAGTTCGATTCCCGATGGGGGCACCTAAACATGTCCAGGTTAATTGGTGACTTGAATGTATGTGGTGGCCTGAGCAGCACGGAGGCGCAGTGGTCAGACCAGAGACTGGAGCCCTGCAGAGAGTCGAGACTAGACCAGATCAGACCAGACTAGATGAGACGAGAGACTGGACCCTGGTCACTAATAATGAGTGCTAAGTCAAACGAGTGTCACTCACTGAGCTAAACACACAGAGGTTGACTATCATGTACTTCAATGGAGATGTCAGTAATCGGTGGAAAACGGTGCAAAAGAGCTGTGGACAGAAGAGATTAAAAAGTTTACAGTGAATTTTATAGTTCCCCCAAAGTTGTGGGACGTATGTTTCATTGTTTTATTTTTATGTTTTTCCTCAAATGTGTGGGAGCCTTGAAGTTTTCAGTTATAACTGAAGATATTTATATTATATAATCTATATTTAATATAAATCTATATTTCATTACTTAAAACACTGTCTCTGGGTTAAATTTGTGTAAAAAGCTGAAAACGGAATTCAAAAAAATTAAAAGCTGTAGAAAAAAAAACTAATTTGGGAAAAAATAAAACGGATTTTATAGGGCTCTTGGTAAAAACCAAAATGAGTCCAAATCTTTGCTTTTAACGAGGACGGGCTGGTTGAATTTCTCTTTCCTCCATGATGTTTCCTCCTTGTTTTGGTCCTTACCGCACATTTGTCCAGAGCTCTGTGGTGATGTCAGGATGTCCCGCATACAAAATGGAGGCAGACAGCCTGCGGATTTGTTTTATTTTATTTTTTTATCGTATTTGGAGCATTTTAATTCGATACTGAACCCACAGCCTACATGCTACAGATTATGGCCCCAGTAATCTAACCATAACACTGACACATAAAGAATCACTTGAAGGCACCACATGATTTACCTCAACTTCTTAGTTTTCATGTTTTTGGATTAAATGTTAAATTATCTATCTATCTTTCAGCAAAATTGAAAGTCTATCCAGCTTCTTTCTGGTCTTTCTCTAACACAGCCAGGTGTTTCCCTGTTAATCTGCTCAATTGCATCTAATATATAAATCCATCCATCTTTCCTTGTTTTAGAGCTCTCCTGCGCTTCCTCCCTCTGCCTTTAATCTTATCCAGCTCCTCCTCTTTCTTTTCCTTCTCCCATCCCCCTCACCATTGCTGCTGTATGGCAGATAGCTTCTCAACTCCAGGCCAAAGCACACTGCCAGATGTGCTGGGATCCCACTGCTGAACAGCTGGCCACTGCTGCCAAAGAGACACACGTACATAGGACACACAGTATGTGCAACAACACGCAGATAAAAAATGTTGTGTGGCACACAGGATGCTGCCGTGCACTCATTGTCAGAGATCCAGGTGTGTAGACAAACTCTCTTTGCATCTCTTTTGCACTGTCAATACTGAAGGGATCTGAGGTTTTCATCTTTCTATTCACTTTGGGTCAGGCAGCGTAGCACTACACTAAAGTACCTCTTGACAACCTCCAGATAATTATACATTTATTGAGTTGACACCACCCATGCCAGAGGAAGCATGACGCTGTGACAGTGACTTATGCATCTGCAGCGCAGTAGTTGCCAGCGGATGTCAGCAGGCTTTTGGCAGGCATTGCACTCTAATACACACGTATTGTATATGGGGAAAAATGTTATTTAGGTTTCTGTGTCCCAGTGGAGTGAAAACGAGGAAGTTTTGCAAAGACTGCGTCCAAGAAATGTTATAGCGTATGTCATTCCTTTGGTAGAAAGAGCACATTTGGTTAAACAAACTTCAAACAGAAGTGGTTGTGTAATTGTATTTGCTATTAAAATGAACTTTGATATGAAGCAATGAATGGCACATTATAAAGGCAACAATGGCAGCATTCTGAGAACCATTGCTTTGAATGTCACCAGTGACCACTGAGTCAGCTGGATTCTTGCACTGGGTCGGTAAGAGGGAGCGATCGGTGTATTGGCCAAACATCTTATTGTGATTGATCAGCACCAGTTTAGGAAAAGAGGTGACTGAAGTTGAGCCGTTATTATTGTACTATAAACTATGTTTGAGACTATGGACTCAATTTGGCTCTGCTGTGCCAGGCGTAGTTTTGATACTTACAGAAATATGGGCCCTCCATTAATCCAGTGCCCTGCGTAGCTTCCCCTCTTGACCTTCTTTTTGTTGTTGTGGTCACATGAGGTGTGTGTTATGGTCTACATTGTGCAGGCGTCCGATTGCTTGTTGACATTTGTTGAATCCATTTTACCAGCTAATGTGAGCAACAGTTGGCTCTGCAGAAGAGCAGAAAGGAGGCATTGAGGTGAGGCACTCAGGAGCAGGCATAAAGTTTCTAAGAAGATCCTGTACATAGAAATCAGTCTGCAGGTTATAGACCAACAGTACATCACGTTATATTACAGTTCCTTGGCACATTAGAAATACTAATGCAATCAATTGCAATCAAATGCATGTTATTAACATTTTTACATATAAGACCTGTAAATCACATTATTGTATCACAAGGACTCATTACACCTTAAAGTTACTTTGTTCTGGCTGTCCCCCAGTGCAGATGGCTCACCTACCTCTTAAAACGACACCACTTTTCTGGCTTTATCACAACTACATAATGAAAACCTTCAGAATAATTAGCCACTGCATTGTGTATAGATAGACAAATCAGAGAGCTGTGCAGTATTACTCAGGCTTTTGGATGTTGTTTTAGGGGGTAGATGTGGGTTGTGCATTTGGTTGGACAGAAGTGGAGTTGTGTAATACTCCCAATCAGTTAATTAAATCACCTCCTTCACAGCCAACAGACTGAAGTCACTACAAACCTTTTATCCAGTCCTCCACAGAAAACTGTAATGCTCAGTTTGCCTCCTCCTCTGGCTGTGAACATCAGATAATGTCGTTACTCTTGTTGCTTTGCCTTGTCTTTACTTTTTCTTTCCTGTTTGGTTCCTCTAGTCATTGGTGGTATCCTGAGGGGCTGTGATTTGAAACATGTATTCTATTCAAAAGGCCATGTGTCAGTGTAAGATGTAACTGAAACATATCATCGTGATCCCTTAACAGGGAAATAAAAGCTAACAATGCTGTAAAACCGTTTTCAGCCTCAGTAGGCTACCACATTTTGAATCCAGTTCTCAGATGGTAAAATAGTCACATTCCCTGAGCTCTGCTGCCAGCAAATTATTCACTAAAACTGGTTGGTCCTCTTTTTCTTTTATAACCAACATCGGGGGGCTGCAAGTTACTCTTTCAAATTAAAATGGTAGTAACTGGTGGTTCATGTGCTTTTTGGAAGTCTGCACTTCGCCAAAGATCATTTGTCAGGTCAAACTCACACTTCAACATTACTCTGCAGCCATTAGTCAACAGTATGTTTTTGGACGCCCCCCCGCTAACCCTAACCCTAACCCCCCCCCCCCAAAAAAAAAGGCAATAAGATGATGGCTCTTTTACAGTGAAACAAACTAATAGCATCATTTCAAATTTGTTACCGTTTTATGGATATTATATAAACATCTTAAGATTACCAGTCAAATAGTTTTAATTCAATATTTGCATTTTTTTTTTTATGACACACAAGGTTCACAGATTTGACCTCAAAGATTTCTTGCATAACAACAAGATTAAAATGGAGTCAGTATGTGGTGTACTGGGGGGCTGAGTGCAAAAGTGTGAAGTTAAGAAGTCACTTCCTGTTTGCACAGACCTGTTATCAGCTTTGTTCATATTTTACAGACTTGTGTACAGTATGTAGAAGGCCCGACTGGTGGAGTTTGTCAGAGTGAGTGAATGACAGAATACTCATTTTGTCTTTCTGAGAAAGTGAGCGTGCATCTGAATGTGTGTGCTTGTGTGTATGCATAAATCCATCTGTCCTTTGGTGCACCCTGCCAGTTGCTGTCCATATTGTCTCTCACTGACTGTACACAACATGCTCAAGGCTCTCTCTGTGATGGGAGTGAAAGAGGCAAAACCAGCAGACTGTAGTCCAACTTCAACCAGAGAAAAATTACAGTGTGAGTTGGAGATGGAGTGTGTGTGTGTAAGAGATGTTATAGAAAATCAAATGTAGTCCAATGGCCTGTCAGTCTGTGATTTCTGGGAAACTGCCTATTTTTTATGGACATCTGCAAATGAGTGTGTCACGCTCAGATTCGCCTGCCGGCAGCCAAAGCACCCTATTTGTTATTTTCACAGTAACAAACAAATTAAGCTGGTTGCCACATTTCCTCTCCGCTGATATTATTTGAGATTGAGTGTGTATGTTAAATTAGCATTGACTGCGTTCTTGATAAGGTGATTTATATAAGCTCTAACAGTTAATTACACTCACGTCACACATGCACTAAAACTTCTTCTTTTCATTTGCACATCCAGCAATCATCAAGACAGGCATAACATAGTGCATTAACTTGTGCCTAAATTAACTTTTAACTCTCATCTCAACTCTCTTATATCTTCATAAACAACTGTCAAGAGGTCACAAAGGAAATGGTTTTGGTTTGAGCATTGACTGTAAACTCAAGTTGGTCTTTCCTCACTCAGGAGGAGTAAAAGAAGCATCTTAAGGGTGCAGCTGTGTCTGGCTTTAGTGCCAGCCATCACAGAGGTTATGTAATGTTTGCTGTACATGACCATCTGACCAGAGAGATGAATGTCAATAAGGCTGCTCCATGCTCTCCTCCATGGTGGTGTCATGTTCGTTATCACCCACTTGACTCCCAACAAGTCCTGCTGCAATAACCTATACAGGAAATGCAGCTCGGAGTCAACTATGCACTCACTGCTTGAGATCTTGATTACACTGAATTCCAGCCTGTTCACTTCACCGTCTCTCCATTTCTTCGCATGCTTCTCTTTTCTCTCTCTCTCTCTTTCGTTTCCTATCCTCACCTCCCTCTGCCTCTCCACCAGCCGACTCCGAGTCTGTTCCAGGGCCTGTTTCCATAGCAACAGGTTACCATGGAAACTAGGTGACAATGTGGTGCATCCCATCCTGCTATCACCAGACAAGAGGTGTTCAAGAAAGGAAAGTTTTTTTTGTTTTGTTTTTCCATCGGTTTATTGAAATTGAAACCGTGTGTTTGGGTGAATTTAGCTTTAAAATAGCATTTTACACCTACCGAGAAAAACTATTCTCAACTGTCTGCTAAATATGTTGCATGCAGTGTATGTAAACAAAGTGTTATTTATAGACTGTTTCTTTTTCTTTTGCTGCATTAATCCCAACTTGATTAGGTTTTTACTTTAAATTAAACTGAGAAACATTTCACAATTCACCATACAGTCTTAACTTCAACATAACACTTTCATAACTTTTTTGACTTGTTTGATGATTTGATGGTGGAAATGACTCCATGTAGGTGAAATAGGTGATTTTCCCCAAACCCCCCTTGACCGAATTTTCTCAAGTTCATGTCCCTTTGAGTCTCTGCATTGGGTACTGAGTGATATTCAAAGGCTAGAAATAACTGCAGCACTTGCCAAATGATGCAATTACACAGAAGCAGCAAAAATTGGACTCGGCTTTTATGTCGCTTCAGATTTAGAAACAGGCGGAGAGAAAGAGATAGCAAAAGAGCTTCCAGGATGCAAAGTTACTCACGTGGATAGGAAAGGATGGAGGGTGAGTTTGGTGATGCTTTGCTGCCTCACATGTTTACAGCAGGTATAATGCCACCAAGTGCCTCCACTTGATGGAAACACTTTTGGACTACTGTGTGTTGACAATTTGTTGTGGCCTGTGTACAGTATGGGCATGAAAATGAGAAATATTTTTGAAATAGCCTGGCAGTGTCGGCGTCCCTGTCTGTTGTGGGTTCAGTTTGCAGCCAGATTGTTGCTCTCATACTTAATTATGAAAAACAACAGCCTGGGGACACATTGATTTTTCACAGAACAATCACAGCTTCTTGAATCCAAGTGCTTGGAGAGAAGGAGAGAGGTGGAGAGGGACAGACAGACTGAAAGAAGAGTGACAGATAAGCAAAGCAAAAACAAATGGAAGGTGCGATGCTGATGAAGCGACAACATTATGCTTGCTGCTGAAGTGGTATCAGTATCTGCTGTTACCAAAATTAGATTTTTTTTTTTTGTCCACAAACCAATGTGGACAAATTAGGCAGTTGGACATTTGTCTAAAACCTTATTCAAGCTATATTGTTGCACAATAAGATAAGACAATCCTTTATTAGTCCCTCAGTGGGGATATTTGGAAGGACCCTGCATACATGTAAACACAATTAAAGGGAGGGTGGATCTGAGGGGACCTAAGTGGGGAATTTCCTCCTACTCTCTAATGCTGTAGTTGACCTGGTTTGGGGCACGTGATTAAATGCTGCATATTGTGCCTGCAGGATCGACTCAAGCCGCAAAAATAGCTCTGAAATGATAGCAACAGTTCACCAGGACTTAGAGTCAGGACAACACTGAGCATCTGTTGAATTGGATGTGACATTTTAAGGTTGGACAAAGCGGCTCACAGCAGTGAGCATTTGATTGTTTGCTGAAGTTATTCACTAGATGGGCCAGAAACAGTACGACAAAATGAGGTGGATTGTATTTTCAAAGCATTTTTAGGCACAGATCTTTTTGGCTTTTTTCCACATTTAGGTGGTGTTACACTTTCCAGCTTTGATGCCAGAGGCAAGATGCAAAGGGATTTGTTCTGCCCCCTTTGGGGTTAGCTCTGAGGAAGATATTCTTGATGTTGTTTACCATTACTGTCTGTAGAAATCAGGCTACCATGCACCTTCGGAAAATATATGTGGTCGCCTACTTAAGACATGTTGGCAACACAGCTGGTGTGAAGTCAAACTTATTCTAAAGAAAATGGCTGTTGTTTTTGAACACTTCTGATGAATGATGCGAGTATATTTTACTTTTCTAGTTAAATATTGAATTAACTAGCCGTCTTATACAGCCATTTCTACTCATCTGAGTGAGACAGCAAGATGTGAAACTTTCCCACTGCTCACATATTAGTTTGCATTTAGCCTGTAACAATATAACACTGAGCTTTATGGATTTCCCTAGACTGGTGAGTTACTGTCTTGATTTTTATGTTAATGATGGCAACATTAACATAATATTGATGATATAGAGGTAAGGTAAGGGTCATGGAGGAGTGGCTGAAGTAGAAGATGCTAAGGTGTTGCTTGCAATTTGAGAATTTCAAAGTTACCCAAATGTAGCTGGATGTGTCTGTTCCTAAAGCACAGCTGTGGAGTCAGACAGAACCAGAAGCGGCCCTTTTTGCTTTGTCATGAGTAATTTAAATGGTGTTGAAATCACCATTGAAATATCTGCATTTGAGCTTCATATTTATGTTCAGTGTTGGGTAAATGCTTATGGGAGGGGGGAATCTTTTCCTCATAACATTGTTGTGTCCCCAAATGAACTTGAGTAAGAACAGTGAGTTCTCTTTCAATATTCATTATGATAGTGCTATCCAAATAAGTAGAGGGTGACTGATTAAAACCCAAAGGTCAAATAACTGCACTTCAGTGCAATGATTAGCTGTCTGCAACACAATTTGCTGAGGTTATAATTTAAAAATATAATTAAAAGAATTAGAAGATGAATATAAATTTAGCTCAACAGCCTCTTTTTGGATTTACTAAACAACATATTTTTCTAGGTAAAGGCTATAAATTATGCGTCATTGTGATATTGTATATGGCTGGGATTGGCTCTAGCACCCACCGCTACCCTGATGGATGAGCGGGAGAAAATAAGAGAGATATTTAATGTTTTGATGTGTGCAATTCATATAATTGGGTATACTGAACAATATTGAAAGGAAATTGTTGCATTTCTTCATTTAGATTTTATTCACATGATTGTGCTCAATCTGTTTCTGTATTGTGTTAACTTTGATCTCTGTTTTTAGAGACTAGGCAAGTGTGACGCTTGGCAAAAGGGTCGCATTACTAGTTGCTGGCTACCCAAACCAGATGCTTGCCAATCCTCACGCAGCCTGTTTACAGCGATGATGCGGGTTTCAGTTACAGTGTTAGCATGTAAACTGAAGTGCAGTTATTCATTCAAGATTCAAGAACATGTATTTTCATTCTCAACGAGTACTGGGTACATGAAGAACAAAATTGGTTTCTCAGGTCTCAAGAGAAGGGGAAGTAAAAAAGACTGTGGGCTTCTTACCTGCAGCTGTAGATGTAAATGAGCATTTGACCACAGGAGGTCTAGCCAGATATTAAATTTTAACCAAGCCTTGTTTCATCGTGAACCCGTAGACCTGATGCAGCAGCACAACAGTCGTGAAATTCCTCTGGCTGTTAAGTTTGGATTAAAGCCCGGTGACTCAGTCCATTCAACATCACCTCCTACAGTGACTGCTACTTCATTCACTGCAGGAGTCCAGTCCAACTGGGTGGAAGCAGGAAAACACCTGTGAGCTGCAGCAGCCCAGCAGTCAGTGAGTCAGTGTGAGCTTCCTATCCCATTCTGCCAAGCCCTCCATCAGCTCCATCCATCCATCTACTGTTCTTGCCGTGGAGTTAATAAATCTTCGATGACACCAGCAAAGTGTGGTTGAGTAGCAGCTGTCCAAACATGGTTTGGTGCTGCCAGCACAGCAATTAGTATAAAGTGTCAGAATGAAGCCGACTACGGGAGCACTCTGCCCTCCAGTAAACGCTATTTGCCTTTGAGCTGACTCTGTTCACTGCCTTTCTTATTGACTGGATGCCAGATACACTACATCTTGCTACAACAGCAGTGTTGACAGATAGTACCTTTTGATTGTTTTATTTATTATGTGGCTATTGCATTGTAAGTAAGTTGCTCTGCTCTCTGGGGGCTGCAAGCCAGCATGCGCTCAGTAGCTTGGCCTGACTTTAGGACAGACACACACACACACACACAGTTACAGTAAAATGTATGTTCATCTACGTTCACATCATTGTGTTGTCATTTACTCCAGCTGACTGGACCTGCAGATAGGTGGAATTGGAGGTGTTTAGATGTCTGTAGGCAGTCATTAATTGTACATGCCCAGACAGTGTGGAGAAGACTTTTGATCAGGCAACCAGTGTGTAGGGGATTTTATAGGTATCCCCGAACTCTGCAGTTTATTGAAGACATATACTATATGCACAGACATATGCACAAAACAATAGGCAACACACACACACACACACACACACACACACCTTGGAAATTTGTGCAAATGAGTATTACCACTTACACAACCATTTTTTTTTTTTTTCTATTTTTCTCCCTTTCTCTCCAGAATTCAGTTGCTCCTGTCTTCCCTCACACACAGTACAGTCACACTACAGCGGGTTCAAACCCATCACTGATTCCCCCGAGTCTGTTCCTGCTCGATTGTGAAGTGTCAACTCTCATCCTGCGTTCTCACTGGATAATGAGACAGTAGAGGTGTAGTTAAAGAACAGTTTTATGATCTCGTACTTAATGAGACTCCAACTAGTTTTGTATGAAGATATGCAAGATATAGAACAAGCTTTGGCTCTATAGCAGGAAAAGCAGGCAGTGCTGCCTTATTACAGATCCAGACAGAGCTAATAATAGAAAGATAATTGCTGTGTACACAGATGAGGGGGTCTTCTACAGTTTGAACTTATCTGTATCTTATCTTTATCCTCAACTACAGACTGGAGTCAGAAACATGTCAAGATATTTTAAGTGTTGAAAAACCCTTTTACTGGACCACAGTGCAGCTGTGACTATGACTGTCACATCTTATTTCACCATTATACACATTGCAGCCACTGGGTTTAGGGTTAATTCATTGCATCCTTGCACCCTCATTTAAAATCTGCCAACTCCAAAATGCATTCTCAGCATCACATCCATGTTTGGGTTAGCCTGAGTTTCAGTGTCATTTTCCAGTCCAAAACATTTCTCTTGCTTAAACTAATGCAGATGTAAAGTTAAACACATAATGTGTCACTTGCAAATGCAGATCTGATCCTCAGCTGGGGATTAATAAGTTATTGCCCTTTCTCCAAAAGAGGACTGATGTGGATGTTCAACTACAGTCATTGTGCTGACATGAAGGAGGTCACCTTAAATTGATTTATTTGCTGTTTCAGTTTAGGTATACTGTACAGAAACATCATTTCTTGTAACAATTCATATCAAGTTGTGATTAGCTTTGGCTGCAGCTGCTCTATATGTTTTTCTTCTGTACATCAGTAGCAGAAAGAGATAAACAGACTTGTTTTGGTGTTTTAGTGCGCCCAAACTTCAAGAATAAAGTAGCTTAAGTTGTTTCATATGTATAATCAATTTTTTCAACCTTTTTTCAGGTTGTTATGGAAACTGCATGGTCTTCTACCATTTGTAGCAGCTCTGTGCTGCACAGAAGACTTAAACTGACATTAGAAAACCTCCTCTCTCATTACAGTATTTATTCATTGATGCTTAAAGGAAACCAAGAGCTACTTTATGTGAACTAGTGAAAGAGGTAAATGCAGGTGAGTAAATAGATATCGGTGTCTTGTAACTGTAATTATTCTGACAAGCATCATATTTGAGAGACAGACACCCCCCACCCCCCTCCCCCCAAGGCAATTAGGTAAAGGCAATTTACTTGTTGGATCAAAAGTCTCTGGATTCTTTT
This sequence comes from Echeneis naucrates, assembly GCF_900963305.1. Classification (NCBI taxonomy): domain Eukaryota; kingdom Metazoa; phylum Chordata; class Actinopteri; order Carangiformes; family Echeneidae; genus Echeneis; species Echeneis naucrates. Next base: position 10,477,920 of record NC_042527.1, on the reverse strand, counting down.
TGGATTAACCAAGCCAGTGAGAGAAAGCAAAGGAGCTCCTCGTCTGGTTTGTTGTAGTATGAGTCATCAGGAGGTCTCTCAACTGTTGATATGTCACCAGACATTTCCAGTGGACCAGGAATCTGGGTGCAGCGACTAAATCTAGTTCCTCTGCATCATTTCTGGTGTATGTAAAAAAAAAAACAAAGTGCACTGTATACTGGATTGCGCTTCCTGTTCATTTCTGTGATGATTTAGTTGGAAAAAAAAAAAAATCACTACTGTCACAAGTATACCTCTTCGTCATTCCCTTCATATAGTCACAACATACTAATCTTGGACATGGGAAATTGCATTGCTTGCCAGTTTAAGAGTGGTTGTAAATCACCTTTCAATCAGGAAAATGTATAACATCCATATCTACTTCACAAAATAACACAATAAACAGGAACAGAGCTTGAATAACAGGAGTCCAAGGGCAATAAAGAGAGTAAAATCTTTGAAAAGACGTTCAAGAGAAATCACTTTCGATTTGAGAAAGGCCGCTGTCCTGCCTGATTCTTGCTTTAGTATAACAGTACATTTTTCAAGTAAAAGTCGTAACAAGGATCATTCCTGTTTTTCCAGACAGTTTGTGCTGCTTGCATGCTAATGTTCCAACGTGGCGTTTTACGACCTGATGAAGGTCTGACATTTCTTGCAATAAGAAGATAACGCCAAAACCAAACCTTCTGATTAACATCCTTTCAGCTGCCATGGGAATATAGAAGTGAGACAGGTGCCAATATTGTGTCATGTAACATTTGTAGTGGCTTCCCTGTGCCACTGGCCTAGTGAATGGACTGGACTGTGTTAGTGTGCTGCTGAAACCTCCACCGGGCTGTCCTGTTCCCCTTCTCCATCCCGCGGGACATCCCTTCAGCAGCCAGACACGCTGTCCCATTTTATTTCTTCTTTCTGCCTCCCTCCTCTTCTGCTTCCCTTGCTTCCTCTCGGTCTTTCTACAGCTGCTGCCAAATTCCCTTTATTTCTGGCTTGCCATTTAAAATGAGAGAAAGACACTGAAATGTAAGATTTTATGAAAGTTGCTTTGCTTCTGGTTTGGCAGTGCTGATAGATAGACTTAAATACTCAGTGGCAGTTTATAGGTAAAAACAAATTAAGCAATAATATAAAGTTGTAAGACAGTAGCTGCTCTTTAAGATTGAAGTTGCAAATGTTGCTAGAGAATGGCTACAATAAACTAATTACTCAGCCGCTGCGGATGCAAGACTGCCCACAAGAGCTTAATGGATAATTACATATAAGTGCAAGTAAGGGCTTGATAAGTGTAATAAGTGTCTTGGGCTTTAAAGGCTAGCGTCAGATTTAAAGACTGAGAAGATAGGAGTTCAGAAGGAAACAAAGGGAGCCAGCAAAAGGAAGGGGAACACTCTCCCTATTTCTTCTAAGCAAAACGTGTCACTGTACCAGCCGCTCACATTTTTGCTCTAGTTTCGCTGCATCTATTTCTCGGAGGGTTTTTTGGAACTGCTCTGAATGGCAGATGAGTTTATTAATTACTCATTTGCTGACTTTGCCTTCCTATCCAGCAAGTCGTCCCCCCCCCCCCCCCCCCCCCCCCACAAACTCTGCATCCTCTTTTTTTTTTTCCATCCCATTGCACCAAGAATAGAGAACATTGCTTAATTAGTTTAGCACGTTTAACCATAGTGAGTTTGCTCATTTGTATCTGTGCCTGCTAAATAGTCTTACAGAATAAAATATGAGCAAATATTCACACACACGTGTACATACACAGACAAACACACACTGGGGAGTAAAGGCATGAAAGGCAGTGCAGGGATGCTGAGAGCATGACAGTGGGCGGCTGTGGGTGTCTGAAGTGCGTCTCTATCTTTCTCTGCCGGTTTGAAAAAGTAGTTCAGTAATTAAAGCAAACCTCTCTCCATTTCCCAATGGAAAGGGGGAGGGAAGAAGGGTGAGGAGGCAGCGAAAGGGAGAGATGAATAAAAGAGGAGAGATAAAAGCTACAGACTCTTATTCTTGATGAAAGGGAGGAAAAAAAGGGAGGTCTTAATTTTAGCTCGGCATACCAGATTGCCATGAGGGGAGCTTATGGCTGACGGATGCGAAGATGCTGTTATCGGTTAGACAGAGGTCCGTGCACTCTTGTGGACACACTCGTGATGTTACCTCTTGCAGAATCTAGACGCTGTTGAAAATGAGCCTGAAGACAAAGTTTCCTCAGTCTAAAATGACCAAGTCAAAGCTTTCAGTTTTCTTCATGTTCAGCAAGTGCTTTGTAAATGAATCAGCAGTGACCCAGTTCAAGGCATTTGTTGTTTAAAAAGAAAAAGGGGAAAGCAATTCCTTGTCTGTTTTGAACTCCTGTATTCACCTAAAGTCAACTGACTAATTAGGCTGCTGAAAAAGAACGACCTCTCTGACCGTGCTTGGTCTTAAATCGCAGTGAAAAATTGATGTTTATTTCCACCGCAAACATTCATTGTACTTTTGTGTTGCTTGAGTTCTTTTCTCACATCATTGGTGCTGATTATCAGAACTTTCTCCTCATCCGATGAATGTGCCAGTTTGACTGCCCTGCTGCCAGAGCTGTCCCGCTCTGACCTACATATGTTACCGTGACCAACACTAAACTTTTGTCTCCATGGCAATGCAAGAGTGTGTGTTTGTGTGTGTGGGAGATAGAGAGGGAGTTGAGGGAGGGGGTGCCACTGCTTGAAAGGCAGGATGTTGTTGTTATCCTATGGCAGCCTGAGCCTCCACAAGTGAACACAACCTGCACTCAGAGCAGATACGCAGGAAGGTCCTGAGCCTAGAAATCTCCATTTTCAATCAGTGTCAGCTCTTAACAGATGCATTCATCATCATAATCTATGTAGTTCACACAAAACCATCTTTTTTTTTTCTTTTTGTCCCGGCAAGCCAGAGGAGGGTAGACGTGGTGCGAGGGAAGAGAAAAGACAAGAAGGTCTCTGATGTATAATTTATCTATGCGGGGGGTGTGCAGATGAGGGGATGGGGTGTGAGCTGGATGTGGAGAGGATATTTGGGGGAGGAATGATGGGTAGGCAGATTGGGGGAGAAAGGGAGAATCCACCATCCTCATGTTTTCCCTGTTATCACTATGCCAAGTACTGTAAGCTGTCCAGTGGGATAACGAGTCTTTACAAATCCTTTTGTTTTGTTCTTGTGCTGCGTGGTGTCCTTTCCATTATTTGTTTGGAGAGTTTTACGTTTTTTTTTTTTTTTTCCTCAAGATGAGACACTTTGTTCAAATTAGTATTTGCACAAAATCATGCTTCTACGGGGCAGATGGTGCCTTTATAGCATTTGCACATTTGGCTCCTCAAGGCAGGAGCTTTGAGAAAGAAGAGGACAAAAACAGGGATGAAACAGGGATGGAACGATGAAGGACACATACCAGGCTGTTGCACCAATGGAGGGAGGAGCACAAGAGTCGATCTGCTTTGTTAAGACACCGGCATTGAGACCTCATTCTCTCACACCTCCCTCCCTCCCTCCCTCCATCCTTCTCCTCTTTCCTCCCCTCCTTTTCTCTGTGTTCTCACCCACTCCCTCTCCGTTTCTTCTTTTCCTCAAGACGTTTACACGTTTTTGCCATCCACATGCCTGGCTGCAGGCTATGGCGGAGGTGAAATGAAAAGGAAGTGAGGCTGATTTCAAATGCACATTCCTTCGAGTTGGTTGGGGGGGGGGGGGGGGGGCTGCTGTGAGGGGGTCTACAGAGCTACATGAGACCAGCAAACAAGCTTAGAAAGGGATGAGAGGGAATCTATAAAATATGAAATGAAAATATGGCCTAAATAAAAAGCGTACCTCATTCCTGCTTTTGCTCTCCGCCCCACATTAGCAGCATGTGTGTGCGTCTGTGTGTTAACATGTCTGTGTACAGTCACCTCTCCTCTGTGGGGGAGGCAGAGCTGATCAGTGGGCAGAGGCAACAACACAGTGCTATCTCTGGACAGCAGACCTGTACAGACCATAAGCTACTGTCTCTTCTGGTGACACTGTACACTAACACACAGCGCCACCTCCACCTCTGCTTGCCCCTCATTAATCCTCCTCCATCTTCAGGTTGGAACAGACTTTTTTTTTTTCCTCAGTCAACAAGTTTGTAATGTAATCAGTCAGGATGGACAGGTAAAAAACGAAAAACAAACATGAAAACTGACACAGACACGGTCAGTGACGTGGTATCACATTTTTTAGGTTGTCCATCTGTCTGTCCCATTCTTGTGGGCCCTGTTTCTTGGTAATGCCTCAAAAGGACTTCTTCCAATGGAGCACAAATGTTCACTAGGATGCAAAAACAAATTGAGCAGACATTAGTGGTGAAACGTCACAGGTTCAAGTTATGGTGATGGCACAAAACATGATCTTGCTTTGTGAATGTAATATTTCAAGGCAGTTTCTTTAGTTTCCTTGGGATCAAAGATAAACTGAATGGATATCAGTGGCTGAAGGTCAGAAGTCATAAAATGCCTTTTAGCCATTACTTAACACTACAAACAGCTCCCTGGGTGTGATCTATCTGGATGGGTCTAACAAAACAACTCTGAAAATGATCTCGCTGGAACCGAGAGACATCTTCTCTTCCATCTTATGGCATTTATCTACAAGTCGTCATAACAAAAAGTTCAGTGAGAGAAAAGTAACATCAACCTGGTCCAACAGCGGCCTCACCGCTAATGTCTTGTATACAATACTAATACATTTGTTTGCTCTTTGTTGTTTACTTTCGATATATTAGAAGATGCACAACGGACGGGATCGTGTTTCCCAAACTGTCTGACAGATTGTTGAAAAAGATGGCAGCAATATGTTCTCTATGCCTCAGGAACAACAGACATACCTTTTCAGTCTGAAATGACCACAGATTGCATAACCTGAACATCTTGCAGCGTAAGATGTCATGGGATACGTAAGATGTGACCACCCGCCACCCTGTCCCTGTCTGACCACTGTGGACAATCAGATAGCTCATGTACAGTATCTTCAGGCAAACCTGAGCTCATAGGAAAGAGAATGGAGATAAGAGAGGATGAGTTGTAATATTACGGTCCAGTGAGGTTTAGGCAGACAAAGCGGTGAAGGGGAGAAATTGAGGATGCGTACCTGGAGAAAGAGAGGCTACAGAGTATATGAAAGGTCATTCTTCATTGGATCCACAGCTTATCTCCTCTCCAACTAATGTGGAAAGGTCAGACAGGGACTTGCACTGACATATACAAAGACAATATTTCAAAGATTTAGACATGTTCATCTGCTTCTCTCAGGACTGTTTGGGTCGCATTGACCCAACTAATTCTTAATGTGGTCATCACAAAAATCAACGACTTTGATAATAAACAAAAAAAAAATAATAATAAAAATAACCGCCGCAAGGAATGGGGCTGTTTGTCTAGCTGCTGCATTTAAAACTAAACAAAAAAATAGATAATAAAAAAAAAAATAAAATATATTAATTTTTGAAACAAAAAACTGTATTAGGATTCATCCTGTGGAAACTATTAATGACTGCAGACAATAAAGTTGCAATCTATCTAACAGTTGTTAAGATAATTCTGTGCAGACAGAAGTGGTGAACCGACTGGCCTGTGTTATGTGACTAGTATGGCTAATTTCTAGTGTGTGCCACAGCGATATTCAGGCCAATTAGTGATATAACTGGGATGTTCGTGCAAAGCATCTACATGCTGAAATATATTTGAGCCAACCACTGAATGTTGTCCAGCCAAAATGACAACGAGCAGCTGATAATACCAAAAAATATACCCATTAGTGTGATTGTGATTGATATTAATATAAAATAAAGCATCTTAAAATGTCAATTGGATTACATGGGATTCCTCATGAGGAACTGAATCTCATTTCATCTCTTTGTTGAAGCACACTTAAGACAGGTCCCCCGTCACTGAGACGCAGACTTCCACCATGCTGAATAATTCAGGAGTGGCTATGATGCTGTGTGTCTGTCTGCCTGTCTGGTGTCTGCTTGAACAGACATGTTGTCTGACTGTATGTTGAGGAACTGTTCAGTACAGAGTGGGTGTGTAAAGATGGGTGCTAACAGAGTATTTCCCCAGTTCCATGGGAGAGGCCCAGCCAGGATCAGCTTACAGATGATCTGCGCACGTGTCCGTATGTGTGTGCTTAGCAGTGGTGAATACTAACTTGATTTGGGTGTAGCTTCTCTCCACCAAATATAGCTGCATTATAGCTTAATATATTTATCATTATATCTAACCTCCTATCTTTCCTAAAGGTGAAACACACATAATCTGAAGCACTTAGAGGACAACATCAAATCAATCAAGAACGACTATAGCTGTTCCTTTATCGTAATAATACCACCAGCCTCAAGTGTGGGTGGATGATTTACAAAATGCCAGCGCTGTAGTGATTGCTCACGTGCTGGTATACATATGGAGTGTGTATAAAAGTCACTCACAACCATCAATAAAACATCCTCCCCTTCCTCAGGATTCCCTGTGTATGTATAGCTGCTCCACACTAAGAATAAGACAGGATCAGCAGTTTAAACTGCAAACACATTAGGATGGATAGGGTCATGGGATATGTGACTATCTGCCATTTCTTTTTAAATGGTCGGAAATATCCTGTAATTTATTGTCCAAGCTGTTCCCCAACTGCCAACTTAGCTGTCAGGCAGCCACGGTTATAGCTGACTTGTTTGCTATAGTTCATTCTCATCTTGGGTTGCAGTGACGTCAGTCCTCCAGTCACCTGTGACATAAGGGTCTGGAGTTACACTACCCAGGTACAGAGAGAGCCACCCATACATCTTGTCATGAATAATGGCTGAAGGGGTGAAATCAGGACTCACACTCGAGGGCTCTTCTCCATGCTGGACTGTGACTTCCTTTTTAGTTCCAGTTATCTGGCCAGAGATCTGGACGTCTATGGAAATTGGCATTATGTAAAGATGTGATCTCAAATGGTGGCTTAGTTTTTGAACTGCACTATTTTCACTGCTGGCACTGAAAATCATTTACAAGGTCACATATAGGATAAAACTGTATAATTAGCTTTTTTTCTTTCTTTTTTTTTTTTTTTTTAAGCTAAATGCTTTGGTTGTAATTCCTCCATATTTACTGCATAGTCCAGCTTTGTCAAATCGGCTGTTTTCACACCCCGTAAGCATGTTGTATCATCTGCGTGCCACCAAAGAGCAACTAAACATTGTCAAATGCACAGCACATATAGAGGCCCAAACATTTTGGTTTATACTAAATTGAGAGTAAATACCAGGCATATATTCAATGGGAGGGAGATTATCACAAATCCTGAGATATGTCTATCTTCATGTGTTGTTTGTTTGCTTCTTAAACATGAGCAAATGAGGAAAGTTAGCTTTGTGCTGTAAAAACAGAAATTTAAAAAAAGTGAAAAAGAATGTAAGTCAGTCTCTTTTTATTTTATATTTGTCCTTCATTCTATCGACCATCATAACTTCAACTCTAAATGTTTTGACCTCTCTGTCCACCCAGCTCTCGCTCTTGTTTCTATGCATTTTGTGTCTCATTTTATACCATATCCAATGACTGCTCCATCCTTTGTCTTGCTTTTTCCCCTCCATGTCACAGTGGAGAGTGAATAATTCATGCTTGGGTTACTCGCTAGTGGAGTGCGATCATGTGAGAGGAGCAGAATACACGTGCTCACCTCTCCGGGACTCTTCTCCCCACAGACCCCAGGACAGTGTTGGGGTAGGTGGGGTTTGCCACAGCTTTACTGTACGGCTTACCGCACACAGCCACAACTATTCCATCCCAGCTGCCTGCATGACATTACGGCTGCAGCTTTCACGATAGTCACACGTGAGCTCGGCACCAGAGGGACTCTGTCTTCAAAGCCATCCATCCACAGCAACCATGCCATAGCTGCCCAGTGCACATCTACCACAGCTTATATATGACACAAGTCTCCATGAATTAGTTAAAAATATCATATGAAGGGAGGTTTTTAGCTCTTTCCCAGTGCTGCACCTCACTAGAGTCATTTTAAATATTTGGTTCGATTGAAGATGTCAATGGGGTTTCTTTTGCTTACATATACAATATTTCACCTTTCAGTTATTTGCAGAGCTTTCAGCTGTATCTAATGGTCATAGGCATTAATATTAGAAGTTACTGTGACTGTGTCAAGACCTTATTTATTTCTTTTAACTCTTGAATTCTACCTTGTTGTTTATGTTACTTTAAGGAGAACATTGTTAGCTTCATCTCCTGCATCTTCAAGAATGTCTTACAAATAATTTAGTGTTAAATTATTTGAGTTTTAAAAGTCTTCTTATCTACAGCTATAGATGTTGAACTGGATGTTTTCCATGTTACCATCTGGTGTCTGATTGACTACAGGGTTTTGTCAAGTACAGCTTTTGTCTCCAAATTCTTGAGTTCAGTCTGACTTGAGTCCAAGTCACAGAATTCATATCCCGTACTTTGGGAATTAGTCATCAGTTATGGGCTGGTTTACACCGACTTGTTAATTTAAATCTACTGCAGTCCAGTTATCATTCTCTAACATTGTATTGGGAGATGTCAACCTGGCCAACATTTTTCTTATATCTAAAAGTTTTTGCTCAATGCTCAGTATTCTGCAGATTCTATCCCTTCACTCCCACACACTTCTGTCTCAAGAGAAACTCCCTGCCAAAATATAACTAAATGTGTTTCGTGTTTGTGTCAGTTCTGCGTGTGTGCGCAGTCTTGTTTGCCTGAACGATCGTGAAGTTTAAAGCGCCCTGATGCACACGTGTGCTTCACACGAAGGATCAACACACTGGGAGGTTTCAGGACCCAGAACAACAATTATTCATATGTAGACACATCAGAGTTTTTGTGCTGTCACACCATGTTATCGGATTGCACGGCTAAGCAGCCAGCGCTGTGGACTGAAAAGCTCAGTGCTTGTTCTGGTATGCTCGAGTCCACACGCCTGTTTTGACTGAAGCTGATTTAGGGGGATTTGGTAGATGGCAGATGACCGAAAATGTCCAAATTTGGATTTAATTAATTAAAAATTTTGCTCAGTGTTTCTTTTCTTAATGAAAGCTGCAGTTTATTACCACTTGGGTTTTATAGTCTTTGGTCCGTCCCTCAAGTTTGTAGCTCATGGTAATATTGTACTATGCAAAGTTGTTGTGATCTCAAAAACAGCAAAAAAGTGGGGCAAGAAAAAAGGGTACTCAACTGATTATGCAGGTTTTATCTCACTGGCTTAGATGCAGGTCTTCTCTCCTAAATAAATTTGGGTATTTACTCATGCCCCTTTGGATCTTTTTTTTTTTTTTTTTCCCTCCACCATAGTCCCCAATCTCAGTAATTAAGTCAGTATGTACAAACGTATATCCAATAGAACCCATAAAATGAATAATAAAAACATGGCATCCCTTTAAAACTAATAACATGCTTATAAATTGCTCCTCCATTCTCAAATAATCCACCCACTGGACTGCTGGATTGCTGGCATTCATAGTTGTATAATTACGATGGTCTTGGTGATAATGTATGCAGGACTGTCTTCTGATACTCTGCCTCTCATATTTATCCTCCCAGATCAGCCGCTGTTTGAAGACAGGAGGACGGTTTGTCTCTATTACCTTTGCCCAACCCTTCTTCAGGAAACGCCTCTATGCTCGAGCTGAGTACAACTGGTCGATCAAACAGTATAGTTACGGAGAAGGCTTTGAATATTTTGTTTATGTAATGACAAAAGGGGAGCAGCTTAGTCCAGAAGATGCAGTTCTGGAGAAAAAATTACTGGAGCAAGAGATGTCTAATGACAACAAAACCCCAACTACCAGGACCGACACAGCAGAAAAGGAGGATCAAGAAGACTTCCTGTCCAATATTGACTTATAAAACTATCCGATTATTTGAAGGAATTTTAGGAATGTGTTACAAGGACCTCCAAAACGCAAACAAATTTCTAACGCAATGTTTATGATTTTGTATGGTTTTGTAAAGTATTTTTATTCGTTATAGTCCAGTCTTAGTTGTAGTAATTTTAAACACACCAACGCAAAGAATGTTTTATTATTTTAAATGGAATTTTAATGCATGCAGAAATAAATGAAAGTATGTCTTCATTTCAATTGAAAGTTCAATTGAAAATAGGCGAAATGTAATTTATTTACTTAACATATTAAACATCTAATACAACATTGATTATCTTGCTACAGTGTCTCCTGTCAGTGAGTGAGGAGATAAAGCAGCAAGTGAAAATCCATCCTTAATGAATTTGAAGCACGATTAAGTACAAAATGATGATGTGAACGATAAGAGTCACACTGTGATGGCTAGATGACTGGATCGCATCATCTCCAAAACTCTTTTTGGATGTTTGTGGTCTGCAGTGATCAGTACCTACCAAAAGTTTTCCAAGGGAGAAAAACTAAGCCAAACTAAAGCCTGTTGCAATCCAACAGAAGCAACTGCCGTAAATTGCTGTAGAACATTTTCCCTGATAGAAAGATGTCAGCACACACAGTTTGTTCTGTGGCTGCACAGACCATTCAGGCTGTCCATGCTGACCCAGCGCAACAATATTAGGTAGGTGGTCATTATGTAATGTAATGACCTGTGTATATAATGACATTAAAGACAAAGGGGTTCTCAGGAGAAGTTCAAGCCTCTCAGTGTTACACAATTTGCAAGACGAACTGGCACATCTAGACAGAATACAAAACAGCAGCACCAGCCTGCATGTAAAACCTGTGTTAAAGTCTATTAATATGTCAGTCAGCGTACCCCGCTATGTTGGAGTTGTCTACATTTGTCCCACGTGGGCTTTAGGTTCCAGACAAAAGCTGCAAATGGAGATACAATGCGTCTGACACACCTGTCAAGCATACTGGCGCTGCTCGAGGGCCCATACACATGTACATACAAGTGATATCTCACCCTGCGTGTTATTTCTTGAGGAAACATGAGATGGGTCTTGAGTCCTGTGCCTTGTGCTGCTTAAATATAGACCAGAGAGGGGAGAGAGAACTGGGTGTGCAGACAGGCAGGAAGGCTGGTGACTGGAGGGGGGACCACATTAATAAAGTAGAAATCATTTATTTTTAATTCTCCACCGAGATCTAATTACTGCCTATTTTTAAGACTCAGGAAAAAAAAAAAAGATGTGATTTTTCAGATGGCTCATCGTCCTTTCCATTATATTTCTGATGGTGCAACATTGTAGTTTAACTTTGATACCTAGCAATCTCGCCGCGGGGTCTATTGGGTAAGCTGTTCCGGTTGTTCAGACTTCTTATTTCTAGATGGTGACAGTTTATTTTTGCCAGCTGGATAGACAACTGGCCGATTTTATCAGCTGTAGCTAGACAGCTAATTAAGCTGTTAGCAGCCAAACAAGTGACACCCTGAGTTGGGTCAGAAATGCTGTTGGTTGCTGACGTTTAAACAAGTGATCCTCATGCTAACTCTTTTTAAAATAAGAGTCGTGCAATGGGATTCTTAAATAGAGTGGCAGATATCATCATGCTAAACAGCTCATACTCTGTCTTTTGCAGAGTATTTCTCAGAACACATTGTCAGGATGACAAGGGCAAAACAAGTGATGTCATGCCAGGCCTAGTTTGGGATGCTCAGACAGGGATGGGATGATTAATGGTCTGTGGTTGGATTTAATCATCTGAATGTGTAAATAGTTAAGCATGAAAGCACTTTTTTTTTTTTAACTAGGAGCGCAACAGCGGATATAACTTTTTTATCATTAGGTCCATTTGAACTTTAAACAGATAGTGAAGATTTATTTATTTATTTATGCTGATCTTTATGTGTGTTACACACTAAGAGGATTTCCTGTCTGATTTCCTGAGGTGAGACTGTTACTGTAGACTTGATGGATGGCTCTGGACCACTATAGGACACTGGTGGTATAAATCTCCCTCATTGTCTCGTGGTGTCTACCCTGTTGGATAGTTTGGCTATTATCTGGTTACATGGTGACGAACACAAGCAATACTGTAACTGTCTGAACAGGAGGGTAAAAAAATAAATAAATCAAGAACAAAACACAGCTGAGGTTGTGTTCAGCCTGGATGGGGCTTCTGGAAATGGCAGTGGGTTGGAGGGGAGCAGGGACGTTTCAGTCTTTCACTGCAGCACTGGGAGCCAGCTGAAGGATTCAGTCCTGGTTTTTCCTTATTTGGACTTACATTTCAGTTCTGTCAAAATATAACTATTCAAATTTGCCAATCATTCAGTTAGTTTTTCAGCTCCTTTAGTTGGATTGATTGATATGCAATGGCAGAGACCGCGGCAGTGAGATTTAACTTGACTGAACTAAGTTATATAACCACCGAACAGGGCACAGGCCTCGTTTAGCAGCAGTTTGGCCATCATTTTTTCTTTTCTTTGGTGTTTTCTGCTTCTTCGGCTGTTTGCCTTTGTTATACAGGTGTTGCAGCTTTTGGATTTGTGTTTTGTATTAAAATGTGTGAGACATTAGAGCCAGAATTTTCTCACCTGCTGTTAATTGTCCTCCATGCTCTGTTGCCCAAGGGCAGCAATAACACTAATCTGCTGCATGCTCAATGGCTCTCTCTCCCCCTCTATGTGTCTTCCTGTCTCTCTTTTACTCACACAAACACTCTTTATTCTCAACACCACAGGCCCATCCCCTCTGTCTGCATTGATTTCCCTGAACTCTTTTGGTATGATGGTGCTTTCTGTTTACCGCTCAACTGAAGTATGACGCAGCATTCCCATCTGCACATCTGCCCTACTGATACGGAAACCACTGTACTAATAAAGTCATTTTCTGAGATTTGGGAACGCTGCAACATTTCTAAAATGTCCAATTTGGCAAGTTGTGAGACAATAATACCAAAAATTCAGATCTTAAAGACCCAGTGTGGCCGAGTTTTGTTTGGAAGATGAAACACGCAAATACTGAAGTTATCACAGAATTTTCATGTAATAAACTCCGGACAGGCCCCGCCCCTGGCTTCAATACCTGAAAGATGTGCATTCGTTTGCAGTAATGAGTGCTCAGCCCTGATAGTCACGCAACTATACCTTGCAAATTGTCTAATTTACTGTAGTTGTCAACACACTAATTTTTCTTTTGTGCCTGGTCTTTGTCATTTGGTTTTCAGAATCACTCATGTTCAGTTTTAACCCCAAATGGCCCAGCAGTTTAGATCAGAGCCATTACAAGTGGATTACTAGAATAGGATGGAATGAAAGATATATTTCTTATACAAGGAAAACAGCTTAATTTTTCTTGCCTTGTTAGATTTTTTTTTTTTTTTAAGTAGCAATTCCTCTGCATCCCCAGAACTCGGTAATTACTTTAATGAGTACAGATATTAATTATGGTTTAAACTATGAAAATATGACCCACATTGTAATAAAGTGGAATATTCTATTAATCTAAAGCCTTTGTAGCCCATCTAGCTACAGGTCAGTGTAGACAGGATGGAGGGAATTGCTGGCATTAGATGCAGTGTGGATGAGGAGAAAGTGTTGCTGCTGTTTTCAACAGCTCTGTATATCTCCCTTGGGGGAGCATAATGGCATGATATACTGTATGGCAGGCTTATGTAACTGGAGGGAGGAATATTAATGGCTGTCCACTCAGGATGGGGTGAAAAAGGAATCAGATCAAAGCTCTCTGTCCCCAGCAGACACACTGAATTTGAACCTAGAACTGAGAGTCGCTCATCACTGTGCATGTGTTTGACTCGCAACGTAATGCCTCTGCTTCAGCCTTTTGTTTGTGGTGTCTCTTCCTCTTTTTGTGTGGTTACCCGGTGACTGTCCACTAAGAAGGTGTCTTCAGCAGGTCTGCGCTGACTCCAACATGACCAGCACTCCCAGCCCAACTGCCAGGTCAACTACGGTGATGCTGGATTACAGCTACAGCTTCAGCTAACCTTCAATTAACCCCTGACCCTCAGAGCCGCAGAATGCTGACTGGTAACTTCAAGGAAAAACCTCAATAAATAAGTGAGCACTCAATTATTAGAGGATAAAAATGATACAAACAATGACGACTTGAATCATATTTAAATATATGTGTGTACCAAAGTGAAGCAGCCAAAGAAAACACTTTTTGTTTTTTTACTCTCATCACCTGTAGCTGATGTAGTTTATTGTTCTAATTCAAACTGATTGTATCTTAATTTGCCATCAAGTTAGTTAAACACCTTTTAAAGACCCAGTTAAAAGCTTCAGAGCCAATTATCATTAATCAACCTTATGCACTTTTCACGGATCATTTGATCACTTTTTTGTGCAATTAAAATCTAATTGTAAAACATAGAAGCAACAAACTGGGATTAACGCTTGTGTAGAAGACTTCACGAGACCAAGTCTTCAACACAAGTTATCAAAGAGTTGTGACAGTGGGACATTTTGTGTTTTAAAAAATAAACTTCATTCAGTTCTCGTAGGCAGGCAAACTCTGATCTTGAACCACCAACATGCGACAATATCTCCACAATAAAAGTTTTATAGAGATTTTATATGCACATTTTACAAAGGAGATTGGAATCGCAAACTAGATTACAAGACTAAAGAACCAACCATACTGCAGCTCTATGTAGTGGGATTTAGATGAATGATTCTAAAAGTCCACCTCCACAGTCAGACTCGTGCAAAGGGGAGAGATGTGGTATGATGTAATTCAATATCTGCCCAAATATCTCAGTCCACTTCCGGCCTTTCAGAGCTTCCCGTTGCTGTGTTAAGTGTAACCGTCCATGGTTTCAGACAGCCCCATACACAAGCACACAGGACAACCACAACAATATGATCGATAGCACTATGTGTTCACGCTGTCTGGTGCCGATGTTATCAGGACAGTCAATAATCTCACTGATGGTTATACTGATGACGTGTTGTGTTGATGTTCTGTTATTAGTGTGAAGGGCAGTTCGGACTGAGATAAGGATCATTGTTGTCACAACACGTAGCTTTTTATAGACTCCTCCTGATAGTGTTGATGTTTTTCCACATGTTATATCTGCCACATGATTTCCAGGAAAAACCTGTTTCACAAGAAATTAATTTTTATTATTTGATGCTGGCCAGGTTTGTGTACCACAGGTGGAGGAGGGGTGATATCAGCTGACACAATTTCCAGACTGATACTGCTGGCAAGCAATGTGTTAGAATCTTTTTCGGCTTGTCTTCCACCTGACAGGTTCACCTGATTTCACAGGTCTGCCGATGCAAAACAGCAGTGTGTTACAAATACTGGAAATGTTTTTTAGTGGCTTGCCAAATTTGTTAAGTACTGTGAAAGAAATTCCTAGATTGTAAACTTCAAAGATGTATACATTTATTTGCATTTGGAAAGAAAATAACTGAGTTGTAACACCTTATAGCAAATTGTTGCTATTAAGAGAAAACAACTAGCACAAAGTCAACAAAAGGCCAAGAGCATTAGCTTGGAGAAAGAAACACCTTTAGGCACTCAACATGGGTGCTGCATGAATAGAAAACTTCACAAACTGCTGGATAAATATAGGAGGAGGCCTGCACATAGTTTTCAGTATAACTGTGTCCTACATTGACTTACTTCACCGTCTAATGCCATCAGAGAACTCCAAGAGGACCAGCACATCTGTCACAAAGGGAGGAGTGAAGGCCGGGAAACCCCAGAGCAAACTACAGCACATGTTGGGTACTTTGTTTTTTAAAGCCATTCTACCAGGCATACTGTATTTCCCCCTCACTGAAAGGTTTACTCTTGGTGCATCAACATTGTGGTACGAACTAGAGTGATGCTTTTCATGCCTGCTAAAGGGCCGTGGTATGAGGACAGTGGGCAGTCAGACTTTGATGGATAGTAATGTGGCCAGTTGTGCGTCCCCAGGGTTCTGTGGTTTAATGGATTCACTAGAGTAGGCCGGTGCAGAGCTGTTTAGCAGCTTAACAGATGGATCACTGTTTCTTTGCTGCTCTTTCATTAAGGATCAGTATTTACTGTTGATGAGGTAATGGAGGTCTGGTCCAGATCTTCAGTGAGGCTCAAAGCTATACAGGGAAATATGTTAGAGAAGGGGAGTTGTTTGTTTTCCACTTGACTTGACTATGTCTGATGTGGTAAAAGGGTATGTTTTCGACAAGCCAAAGTCACTGTGATGCTGGCCCGTAAATGTTCAATTTAAGACAAAAGCCAGGCCAAAAAGTATTGTTTTCTTTCACCATTTATTAATTCACCAAATACAGTGAAAATGGCATCGTAATATACAATGACTCATTCTTAGAATGTCATGACATTTTTGTTGCTTTTTTGCTTCATAAAACAATGTTTCATTATTGAAAATATTAAGGTTTCATGCACAACAAACCATATCCAGTTTCTTTAAAATAATGGTACAAAATAAACAAAATTAAAAAACAAAAACTGTAATGTTCAAAATCGGTCAAATAACAACGTTATTTGAGGATACTCGTAAACAGTGCAATATACTCTAAAACTGCCATTTTCTAACAAATTCATCAACAAAGCTCAAGTCACAGTATACGATTTCTTAATAATAGTTGAACATTGATGTGTGCAAAAACCCCGGACACATTCAGTTAGTCTTTAAAAAAACATCCAACCTCTGATATAGAATGAGACCTTTCCACCAAAATCTTAGATTCTCCTCTATGAAGCCTCGTCTCATCCCGTATATCCTCTCTGAAGTAGAAATACTTTTGTTGATGAATTGTAAGACGATAGACTAGCATATCATTTAAATAACAAATATTTAGATATAAAAATACAAATATGACTTTTGTTATAAAGAAGCGTGCCAGGGTAAGAGTGGTGGCACCTGTGTTGGCACCGGAGTGAAAGTTCATGCAAATAGATGGAGAAAAAACTTTCAATTTATAGAAGACAAAATACGAATAATTTCAAAAAATGAAAAGAACCAAATCATAGAAAGCATATTTTTTCCCATCAATTTCATGACTATTATTTTAAACATTTAGTATAATCTCCACATCTCTACTGGCCTCTGTAAATATCCTCTGCATTTTCAAATGAAAAAAAAAATCGAGAGAAAGAGGTGTGGGAGTGGGGCAGGGGGGTTAGATATGTGTAGGTGTAGGTCAGCTACATGAAGGTGCCATCTCGCGCCTTTGACCACTGATGAGTAATGCCAGAAGAAGAATGTGGCCTGTGGTTTAGGTTTAATCTGTGACTTTATGCTGTTCAACCGCCAAGAAAAAAAAAAAAAAAGTCAAAAAAACGAATGGGCTTCTACTACAGAAAATATTAACATTGCACCGTCCTTGGATATATGTTTGTACATACAACGGGTCTCCTCTATTTAGTAGACTCAAGAGTTTGGTTGGTCTGTTCTATTTATTTATTTATTTATTTTTTGTTGGATTTTTTTTTTGTTAGGTTTTTGTTTTTGGTATTTTTTTGGGTTTTTTTTTTTTTGTTTTTTTTGTTTTTTTTTTTTTTTGCGTTAGCAGCAACAGGAATGCATTGGACCGTGCTGAAAGGACAGCTCCCTTGAATGCACCGTCGCCGACTAAGTCAACAAAGCAAAGCCTACAGGAGGAGGGGGAGGGGCTGGGGGTGGGGGGGGGGGGGGTCAGAGCTTAGCCTACCTACTGTACAACTTATTGAAATAGGGCTGGGATTTTAGCGTCAGCCTCCAGTTGCAGTATTTTTGTTTCTTACAGCGCTTTTGGAAAGAAAAAAAAAAAGAGATGGTCGTGAAGTAATGACAAGTTCATCCATTATTAAAGTCAGCAGAGGTTGAGATACAGAGCAGGGTCCGCCATCTCAACATCTTGCTGCGCAGCAGTAGTTTAAAATCGGGATTCGTTTGAAGAATTGCCAGCAATCCCATGATAAGTCTTGGTCTTTTCCAGAGTCTTTCTCTCTTTTCTTCTTCCTTCTTTCTTCATTTCCCTCGCTCTTCCTTCATTTCTTTCCCTCTCTCCGTCTTCCCATCTTCGCCTTGTTTTTTTTCCATTCCTTTTCATCACCATCATCATCATCATCATCATCATCCCATCTTCACTTCGTGCTGCCGTTTTCTCCTGCAATCCTCGAACATGCACAGCCGACAAGTGCTTCAAATCGGTGATCAAAATTAAAAAAGTCTGCAAGGCATCGTCGACGCTTAAACGCCGGGTGAGGACTTGTCTGTCATCCCCTTAAGGACCTCGTCTATTCGGTCGTCCTCGATGACCACTGTGGAGACAGGAGGGGGGGATGTTTACTGAGAACATGTCAGCTGAGATTCCTGGAACATCTTTATGGGGGCTGGTTACTATCGTTATTTAGATTTATTATAGGAAACTCTCTGTCTCTCTGTCTAATGTGTCCAGATCTTATTATAGCAAATAGTGAAGGGTAACTTGGTGCATTAAATGGCCAAAGCCGGTGAGAGAAATGTGACTGTGGTGCGGCTGCAGGTGAATACGTAAACACACGAATGAATTAAAACACTACTGCAAATGCCGATAATCAGTTGGATTGGCGAAAACAACTCATTCTCGGCAATGGCGAGAGGAGCCAGGCTTTTATTCCTGCAACATGGGGTGTGTCCTTGATTGAAGATGTTTTTTTTTTTTTGTTGTTGTTGTTGTTGTTTTAGTGCATGTTGTCTAAGTAAACACGCCAAAACAAGCCAACGCAATGAAAGCTGCTGCACGGCGCGCTTAGAAAGCAACGAATTTGGAGAATCCTTTCTTAAAAGCAGGTTAATGCGAAGAGAATTTACGGCAAAATCTCAGGCATTGCTTTAAACGTTGCATGTTTCCGAAATTCTTCTATTTTTCTTATCACAAATAAATCTGAACGTGTGCCAACTGTGGTGACAGAACTGCTGAATGCCAATCCTTTTGTTAACAGTCCTTTACCTCGCTTGGCTCTGCCGATCTGTCCGAGCTTTGGGGGTCTTTTCGCCTGCGACGCAGAGAAAAAGGCGCTTGTGTCCTGCAGTCCGCAGCTAAAGGACATCTGGCTGACCTCGCTGTCCGCCCCGTAGCCGCTCATTTTGCCCTCGTTGTATGGCAGCACCTCGGACATTGTGGCACAATGGGCAAGACTCGCCGGCGTCTGGGAGGAGGATGGTGGGGGGGTCAGACAAAAAGTAGATAAAAGTCTTCCTCAGCGGTTTATATGCTCGTTAAGCGGTAGATTCCTTTTCGTTCACTTTGCATGGATCAGTGTTCGTCCTGCTGGAGCGGGGGGAGGTCCTCTCTGAGCGGTGTGGGTCAATGAAGTCTGAAGTCCAGGTTCTGTTGTGGTCTCTGTGGTCTCTCGTCTCTCGTGTTGCAGCTGCAGGGAGAAACAGCTATTATATGTGTGCGAGGAAGGGGGGAGGTGGGGGGGAGAGCGAGAGAGAGAGAGAGAGAGAGAGAGAGAGAGAGAGAGATGGAGCTGTGTTCGCCTGTGGAACTGGATGATGTCTGCTGAGGGAAGTGGGAGATCCCGGGATCATAAAGGAAACCCAGGCAGAACGGTGAAGTCATCCATCCGGGTTTTAAGCGCGCGGTCGTGCTCGTGTTCGTGCTCCAACGTGTCCGTGCGTGTGTAGTGTAGTGATAGTCCGGGTGGCAGAGGAGCAAGAGAGACATCAACAGGCAGCACATGAAATCACTCCGAGAAGTAGCTGCTTATCTTGCACTGAGTCCCAACTCCCTCCATTTTTAAGTTTATTGGAGACACAAAACTATAAC
Source organism: Echeneis naucrates (assembly GCF_900963305.1). Classification (NCBI taxonomy): domain Eukaryota; kingdom Metazoa; phylum Chordata; class Actinopteri; order Carangiformes; family Echeneidae; genus Echeneis; species Echeneis naucrates. Next base: position 10,458,208 of record NC_042527.1, on the reverse strand, counting down.
AGTGACCCGGAAGATGAACGCAGTAAAAAAAAACAAATCACGTGACTGTTGACTGGAAATTTATATCAGTTCAACGAAAAGATCTTTTTTTTTTTTTTTTACTCACCACAAATCGGTCACATTATCAGGAGATGTGAGATCAAATTATTACCAGGTGGTGTAGTGTCTTTATTTTTTTAGAAAGAAAATGATCTGTCATTGCATAGTTGATAAAACTTTACAATATATCGACACTGTAAAAGTTTGGAACAAAGAAAGAATCCCTGTCTGAATGAAAAGATAAGATAAAGTAATCAAAGTTGTCAAGTCATATAACACTATGCTGATATTGTGTGAGACAATTAAAGTGATGCTATTATTATGCACATAATGTCAAGGTCGGTTGGGTGCTTCTTCTGTGTCCCTGCAGTAGGCTGTCTAAAAATGCAAGTGGTTGCGTTATGGAAAATATAGGCTTTAGTGCTTTGGGAGCTTGAGGCCGACCGAGGACTAAACGTCTTTGATCAGTCTTTTCTAAGTCTCTTGTAAGTCAACCAACTTTGTAAACCGTGAAGTACTATGTTTACCTCTTTAAGGCATCACAGAAGCAGTAGGGCACACAAGGGCAGACGCATAATTGTATGGATGAGATTGGCCCAGAAGAATGGAAAAGTTTCGCTTCAGCACCATGGACAGAGCCAGCATTATTGATACACCAGCAACATTAAAGATGACATCTTTTTTTTTTTTTTTTTTTTTTTTTGTTAAAGCCTGTGTTACATCACCTTGTCTGCATGGCATATGGTGTCTCATAAAAAACCAAAATAATGAGCTGACAAAAAGCGTATTACTGAACCAGCCCAATTTTAAAATTTCGGCCAGCTGACCTGTCTATAAACACTTCATAACCTCTGGATTGATGCGGTGACTCTCAGCTTTAGCAGCAAGCTGACAGTTTTAAGATCAGTGGTGTTGGAAAGGCTTTTTGGTTTCCTGCAGAAATGAGACGTCAAGTTGAAGTCAAAGGTACTGCAAGTAACCTCCAAATTCAACTATGCAATATAAAAAAAGCAGTCATTTAGACACAAATGAGGATCTCGATGGTTAGAAAAGTTTTCCCAACATGGAAAAGTACAACTAATTAGTCCACTTTTCTAACTGATTCCAAACACAACATATAAGGCTACATAATAGATTATGTGTCATTAATCCGCCAATATTTTCAGATATAATTCATTTGGGATGACTCACAAAGCTCTTCCCAGTCAATAAACAATAACCTCGAGCTGTCAACAAGTGGCGGTATGATTCATATGCGGGGGTTTGAGTGAGGGACAAGGACAGAACTGATCCACCTGGATCCAGATGCTGCTTCATAGTCACCATTTGAGATACGGAGGTGACATGCCAACTGGACAGTTCTGTCTTACCTCTTCCCTTAATAATGCGCTGCCATGCTTTAATGCAATGACTCCTGATTTGGTCCATCTCTGTTTAGTTTAAATTGATTTTTCTCTGTCCACATGCTGTGATTTTCTCCTACTCTTTTCTCTTCACTCTTCTTATCTTTCTCTGCCTCTTTAACAGGCAGCAGCTCTTAATGATCCAACTCACTCAATCAGTTCCCTCATCTCATCAAGGGCGCCCTTAAGTGTTTTTGTGTGTTTGTTTGTATGTATGCATGTGTGTGTGTGTGTGTCTGTGTGTGCTCCTGAAGCACTGCTTCCAATTACAAATGAATCATCATGCTGAGTCACTTACCCCCTCCCCACTTCTTCCCTCAGGCAGACCAAGCTCTGCTGAACTTACACACACATTGTGTCAATACACACTATGTTCCTCCATGAGGAGCACTGAGGAGAAACACAGATAACAAGCCCAGGATCAATTTCCCATGTATCAGCTCTTTGGATTTGTATAAGTTAGAGGGAGCAGGTGTATATTTCAGGAAACCTAAAAATGTAACTGAGAGGATAAGCAGAAAGCGTAGATAGAGGCACACCATCTGTAGTCGGGGACCAAGTGAACCGTGTGTGTGTGCATCTCCTTGCCTCGTCATGAAGCGTCATGAAGATTAATGCTGTTTGTTTTCCTGCATAAACATCCTCCAAAAAAAAAAAAAAAAAATTGTGAGAACATTGACAGAGCTGTGGCTCCGTGAATCAGTGAGCACATAGCTGAGAAAGAAAGTCTAAAGTCTCTGTAATTTCAAACTTTACGTCACCAAATCCCGTTCAGGTATCTTTGGAGATAGCAAGGTTTGCATCAGAAAAAAAAAGAAGTTACTTTCTACTTCTATGTTGATTGTTTGAATGTAAACACATTTAACTGTAACTACTATAACTAAGCAGCTAAGTCAATCGTAATTTCAAGCAAATTTGTAAAACATAATAATTCACATTAATAATCATCCAACAAGCAGTTGCATAAATGTTTGTAAGTAAAACATTAACAAACATTAACATTTACTTACAAACATTTATTTAAACATTTATAACATTTATCCTTTGTTTTATTTATACCGGCAACAATCAATATTCTATAAAAGAAAAGTCACTGTATTAGAAAAAAATTGTCATTTTTCTGACTCAACAGTTCTTCTCATCCCTGTGGAGAGTTGGAAGATAAATATCTGATTTGCATTCATCAGGAGGCTGTAAACACGACCCAAATGAATGATTTGGCTCCATAAATGTGAACACATTCACAGGCCACAGGCAGATGATAATTTGTCAGTGTTTCCAGTGTCCTGGACACAGCTGGCAATCATTTTTAGTAGACTATAAAGTACCGATCCAGTCGACGTAGCAGACTTCTGTTTGTTCAGCATTTCTATCTTGTCAATCATCTTGCAACGCCTCAGATCTGTCTGAAAATAGCCCCTGAAATAGGAAGTACAGATAGTATTTACTGTAGATTGGTCAGTAACAGGAGCACTGCTTGTGGGGAGATGTGTTACTATTGCACTGGGACGGCAACAGGAATCTCGGAGATGATTATTTACTTTTTGTTTATCTTTGTCCAATTGTTATTTGATTTCTTCGATTCTGAGTTCTCAACCTGCTACAATTTGGCACCAAACCGTTGTCATCTGTTCAAATTGAAAAGCCAACAAAACGCCAGAATCGTTATTATGGTACCGCTGTGTGTTTCCCTCTGACACCATCCCTGTCTCTTCTCTCCTCAGGGAGGGAGCGCACAGTTTGTTGATGAGAGGAGAAGCACTGCAGTCACCACCACCACTGAAAGTAGGCCACTTATCCCATGTTTCACTGCATGCTCAAAGCAGATGGATGTCAGTGGTAATTGGCATCAGGGACTGTGGCACGCTGTGATCGCTCTCGCTTCTGAGATACTGCATCTCTACCTTTCTCCCTGCTGTCTGGTAGGGTGTCTGCTAGCACTTTGCTGCCAAAGTGAATGAAAAAAGAAGGAGGGGGGAAAAAGGCCTCTACCCCGCCTTTACCCAAAGGGAAAACAAGCACATAAGGTCATGGTGTGCATGGATTTCAAAGATTTAGCCAAAACTTTTCCTGGAGAACTGGAGCTATGCCATTTTCATTTTACACTCCATTGTTTGCTAAACACAGAATTCACCTCCATCTGCTGTGGTTTAGCTGGTCTATGACAATTTTTGGTTTGAAGACTTAAGACCACGAAATCACGTCAGCTTCCATTTATATAAATACATGCACAACAAAGCAATTATCTGGTAATTGATGTTATTGTCACTCCATGGCATCAACACTAATAGCAGCTGTCAGCACATTGCTTTAGGCTATAAGTGTCAGCGTTTATAGCCTCACATAATTACTATGGCACTGCTAAGATTCCCGTGTTTAGCAGGTGTAATTCATTATCATCAAGTGAATGGTCAAGATATTTGCTGATAATAATACAAGCTAACAGCCATTAGATCCACGCATTAGAAATGAATAAATAAGTTTCCACCTGAATGAAATTCCACTGTCGGCACGCTCATCGTCACAGAGCAGGGTCTCCACCAATGAATCATGGCCAATTATGGAATAATCATATAATTGAAAGTGCCTGTCTGCTATCACAGCAGATTAAACAGGATTTTATGGCATACATTAATTGCATCCAACCATCCACTGGGGTCAGTGTCCTTGCTCATTGTCAGCCAGTGCAGCGTTATCACTGTGAACAAAGGCGGACCTCTAGTGGTGGAAGCAGTAAATCTTTATTCATTCAGATCGTCTGAAATAGGTCAAATAAATGCCTCTTCTTGAGCTATTTTCTTAAAGTAACAGCGACGATGATCACAACTTCGGCAAAATCATCACTGTACTTTTCAAAACTTTCATGGCTATGTAAATTGTACATACATTTATAAATTAGTTGGATCAATTACTCTAATTAGTGGAGCATTCACTCTCCTCAAAAGCATTTGGAGTGTGTTTTTATCCTTTTAATTGCTCAACGAGAATGAACAAATCATATGCCGTTGTGTTTTTCCATGCCCCCAGAGGTCTTCAAGAGATACAGGATACAGGAATAGTGTGCTCCCTGAGAGCCACAGCTGCTGTTCTGCTGACAGAGCTCATGAAGAATTTGTCAAAGTAGACCCTTACGACCGTTGAAGATTTATGGGATCCCGTGTCACCCACCTGCTCCTTTTCCACCGCCACTCAAGCACAATGCACACGGACATGCACATATTGGGGCCTATTAGTTTTTCCCCTTCTGCGTTATTGCTTTTCATGTTCACACTGTTCTAAACATCTCCTCGCTGCTTGTTAGAGATGACAGGAATAGTCAGCTCAATGACTCACTAAAGTCTTTTCAGACACCAGGTGCTGTCAACAAGCATGTGTACCCCTATGGAGAGGCAGAAAACCCTGTCATGAATTAATTTGATGCTGTCCTGTGAAACACATGGATCTATTCAGGCATTAACTACTTTCCTTATGTTTCAGAGAACTTTATATCAGTATGTGGTTGGATATCACAATCGTACAGTGCATTACATTAACTAGAGCTAACTGGACTTATCAAACCTGGACCTCAGCGAAACCAAAAAGGTCAAAGCCTTTGATCATAATATGTGATTTCAACTATACCTGCCTGTTAATTTTAACGAAGTCCAAAGCGATAGAGTATTTTGTTTCTCATACAGTGTACAGTGCCTGTATGGGATCCACAATAGTTCATTTTGTTTTTAGCTTTCATCTATCTCATCTCTAGACGTTAGATTTCTTTTTTATATGAATAACTAATGATAGGGATATTTTAGTAATCAGTTTATCCCCATTGTGTTATGATTGATGGTTTACTGAATTTTTTTACAACGCTACACCCACTCGTGCCTGTTGCTGTCACTAGATGCAGCTTCAGTAAACTCAAGAAACTCACATATTCAGGCTGGAGGGGAAAAAAAACAGCTTCGCACTTCGATCAGATTTAATTTATTAATTTCAATAAATCTGAGCCAGTAGCAGCCATATAAATTATCTGAATAAGGCACATAATAAACATCTAGGAAAATAAATATTTCTATTGCATATTTTTACATGCAATTTCCAATTGCCTAGCACATATTTGTAGCACTGAATGAAACTTCATGGTGAACTAAATCTTTGTAATATACCTCTATAACTCACATTTTATGAATACATACAGTACATATGTACATACAGTATACCCATGGCAGTAATGACAGTTCATTTTTGCCCTTTGTTTTTTAGTTCTAAATGCAGTGCTCTAGACCTTATATGTGTAAAGCCGGTAAAGTTTGAATGGTGATTAGGTTCCACTGAGGTAATTTGGTGTCACAGGTGCGTCAGACATGGAAAAGTGGCACCACTCTGCTGATATTCTGCCTACAAATGGGGCATAGGTGCTGTGGAAGGGCCAGGTAGCAGCTGTGGCAGCAGCACACATGCCCACAGTCCAACAGAATACAGTCACGTGGCTGACTGAGGCAAATCACACAGACATTCTCTATGTGATTCTCAAGCCCATCTTGAAGAGCCTCGGTGCCCGCCATAGCACTACGCGATCGCTGCACCTCAGCCTGAAGTCTCTCATATTCACTCCTCATCTGCTCCCATTCCCGTCGAACTCTTACGTGGTTATAATAGCGTCGACCGACCCAGAGGATAATCACTGCTCCGGCCAAAGCAGAGGCAACAGCAATGGCCTTCCACCAAACAGTCACGTTCTCTAGATCCTGTCGTAGGGTGTCAGAGTCCATGGTACTCAAGAAGTACTGTGCACTGTTTGAAGGGGCTCGAAGATTCAGGGTACCGTCTGTGTCCAGTATTAACTCACCTACTCCTGTAAGAGTTGCACCCACCTGACAGAGGAGGGGAATTTTTATAAACATCATATTTGAGAAGTAATTGTTATTATCGTTATGTTTTCGTAATTGAATGGAAATTAATGACATTAGTAGATTTTAACAAAGTTAGCATCTATTAAAACAACTTACTTTGAGCATTTCCTCTGTCTCCAGTTGCCCTTTAAGTTTCTCCCCACTAAAATATTGTCCTACGATGTCACCCAAGCTGTAATTGACCTGGTGAAACTTCTCATGAGTAATTTCCATGTGCAGTCCAGAGGCTTGCAAAGGGCACAGGACTCTGACTGCAGTTTCGTCTGATCCCACTAGCACAAAGGGAACAGAATTTACTCTTTGGTGCAAGAGCTGCTCTCTGTCTATCCTGCAACACATAGAGGGAAAAGCAATTGGTCTTTTTAGTGTACACATATTAATATACAAGACAAAAAGATCAACACTAAGATGAGGTGATGTCATATGTGGAAATGATCGAGGCAGATAAAAAAATTTAAGTTAAAAAGTGGGAGTAGTCACAGCATCATAATACTTCACTGCCTTGACATAGTACTCACCAACTGCCTGAAATGCTGTTCCACACAAGCCTGTGTTCTCTCAACATGAATTTTTGTAACACACCAAAAATTTCTCTTTGAAACTGACTCCTCAGAGGCTCGCCTATGGGCTGCACAGCACCTGCATGCGCAAGCATAAACACACAACACAGAATAGGAGGTAAAGAAGGAATGCCATCTTTCAGAGGACAAATCTGCATCAACTTTTGTTGCATCAGAAATAGTAAGGATCTGGTTACCTTCAATGACAGCGTACTGTAGACATGCTCCTGGAGTTGCCTTCAAAATATCTTTGAGTTTCCCATCTATGGTGAAGTGTGGCGCATCCTGACAACACAAAAGAAACACTAATTGTAGACACAGCATTCATACTGTAGGAAAGAAGCTTCAGCTTTCTGTTACACAAACATTTTCTTACTATTTTTGAATAGCACTATACTGTACTTTTACAATCCTCAAAATACTAAACCATGCACCTTGTCACTGTTGCAGCAGTTTAATACTGCTTCAGCCCCAAGCTTACTACTTAAAGTTGGTAACTGGTTACTGGCCTTAGTGTTGATCTAAACATGACTTCCAGCTGAATGTGAAAGCTGAAAATTGTTAACATGGCTTGACAATTACTCCCATTTCTATCCGTTTCACATAGCAATACAAAGAAAAAGTGTGAATTAGCAAAATATAAAGTAAAATTATGTCCACTACACATGATCCAGAACTAACATCAAGTTTATTCACTGTTGTCCGACTCTTCCTGTAGAAATAGTAACAGATGCCTGAGAGGGCAAGGCTGGCCCCAAGACACACCGCCTCCGTAACCGTCACTGAAAATCCCTCCATCGGTCTCTTGTCACAGTTCTAGGAGCAAACCAGAACAATCAGGTGCTAGGTAAGGATAACGAAACATCAACATCAATTAAGTATTGATTGGCCAAATGTTAGTGTGGATTAAATAATACAGTAGTCAATATTTTGATTCTGTCTCTTTAAGTGAGAAAAATTGTTAAGAAGAAGAAGAATCAATTCCCGACTGCAAGATGTAAACAATTTTGAATTAAGTTTTATGCAGCTTGTGAGTTTGCATCTACAATTTATTGTTTATAAGTATGGATTGTAAAGCACGTGAAGTCTTGGCCAAAAAGAGTTTGTGGTCCAGCTGATGTTGTCAAGGCAGCCCCAACAGTGCCTCTACACCTTTTCATTAAATGATAATAATCTTAAAAATAATTATAACATTGATGACATACATCGGCACTCTCCAGCGTTAGCATGGCGCTGTATTAGACTGCAACATTTAATGTTAGCTAACCGAAAGGGTAACAATAATTAATGTATAAAAGTAAACATATTCTCGTGATAAAGTGCAACAAACAGGTTTGTTTTCTTACCTGTCAGAGGAAAGAAAAGTCCTGACCGAGCCGTTCCGTCCATGTCATATGACGTAGGGGACGAAAACGGCGGTCACGTGTCATAGTCGGCGCACGTCATTTGCGCCATCCCTCCACGTCGCCTTTACGCCGCCGAGATGGCAGGAGGTGTACGGAGAAAGTCTCCCGGTGCTCCGAGCCCGCTGTGGGGGAAGCTCCGCACGCTGTGGCAGGACAAACATCTGGTCCTGTTCAAGACTGAGTACACGGCCCTGGTCACTTCCGTTTTGTGGTTCCTGGAGATCGGGATCAATGTGTGGGTCATACAAAAAGTAGCATGTGAGTAAGCTGCTCGGCTAGTTAGCATGCTAATATCTTTTGTTATTGGATTGAACCTGCCTGTGCGCTAGGTAGGTAGCGTTAGCAAACCCTCTGTGCCACCTGTCAGAAGGGAATTTACTGTCTTTGCATGACCACCGACAGCAGCTCTGTCACTGCGATAAATTACATGCATCGTTCTCAGCAGCTGCTACTTTTAAAGGTTTACGCAGGTAAAAATTTTCCACTGACTGTAAACTTGTAGAAGCATGTTAAATACTGCTATAATGTAACCCAGAAATCTGAACATTAGTTTGTCAACTATCTTTGCTGTCCTTAATTCCACTTACTTTATTATTTTTCATTATGAAATTAATTAATTAATACACAGAAATTTGCGGAAAAACTGCATTATCCATTACCCAGTTGTTTTTTTTGCCCTTGATTTGTCTCACCAATGCCCCAGACCTACCTACATAAAGTTATAAAATTGACCGTGATGTTAATGAGTGAAAACTAACATATTTAAACCACAAAGCTAAGATCCAGGGAGCTTTTGACATCTTTTGTACTATTGCTGAGTTATGGCTTTAGAAGGTTGTTTGTTTTGTTTTTTCCCCCAGGGTGTTACAACAATGATAATGGTTATTGGCTAATCTTGTTGAAAATTTCTATACTTGCAGACACTGAAATAGACTGGAAAGCCTATATGGATGAAGTTGAGGGGTTCATCAATGGCACCTATGACTATACTCAGCTTAAAGGAGACACGGGCCCCTTGGTGTAGGTTTGAAATGTCTTTTGTGTTGTGGGTCTCTCAATCCTGTAATTAAATGTAATTTTGAATACAGGCCTCTGAGATCAATGAACACCTTGTTGTTGCAGGTACCCAGCAGGCTTTGTCTACATCTTCGCGGCTTTGTATTATATCACAAGTCATGGGCTGAACATCCGTCTGGGCCAGTACATTTTTGCTGTTTTCTACCTCATCACGCTGTTGCTCATCTTCAGGATATACAATCGTACTAAGAAGGTGAGTTTGTAGTTGTGCAACTGGAACCTTGATTTATTTATTTATTTATTTTCCCCCTGCTATATGCCACTAAGTCGAAGTAGTTTGTTATTAAGGCTTACATAACCGGGGTCTCTTTCCATGATAACAATTATTCCCCTCCGTTTCATTTCTCCAGGTTCCTCCCTATGTGTTTTTCTTTGTTTGTTGCGCTTCCTATCGGATCCACTCCATCTTTGTGCTGCGTCTCTTCAATGATCCAGTGGCCATGATGCTGCTTTTTGCAGCTGTCAACCTCTTCATGGATGGACGATGGACCCTGGGTTGTGGTGTCTACAGGCAAGTGTGGACACTTCAATGTATCCTCTTATCCAATGTCTCCCACTGATAATCAAGAGTACTGTATTAACAGATGATATGTTTATTTAGTTATTTTCAAATCATCATACAGTATGTTGTGAATTTTTGCCACGTGTTATGTTATGAAATTACAACTCGGTCTCCCTCTCTTTCTGACAGTTTAGCAGTATCTGTCAAGATGAACATATTTCTTTTTGCCCCTGGGCTACTTTTCCTACTCCTCTCTGAGTTCGGTCTGATCAGAACAATCCCAAAACTTTCTCTTTGTGCAGGTATACAGGTAAATATTTCCTGCAAAAAAAAAAACAACTTTGCTTTCTTACATGATCACCTAAATGTATATTAATGTGACCACTGAATGAATCTGTTTTGATATCACAGCTTTTGCTGGGCCTGCCTTTCCTTCTGGAGAATCCCATCGGGTACATGAGCCGGGCTTTCGATCTTGGCCGTCAGTTCATGTTCAAGTGGACGGTGAACTGGCGCTTCCTGCCAGAATGGCTCTTCTTGAATCGTTATTTTCACTTGGTCCTGCTGGCCGCCCACCTGCTAACCTTGCTGCTTTTTGCTTTCTGGCGGTGGAAGAGGTGAGACAAAATTTTACTGTGCCAAGTTCACTGTCGGCAGGCTTAAAATGTTGCCACAACACCACAGGTGTTAACTCAATAAATATTTCATGTCATGGGCCTAGATGTTTTTGTATATTCAGCGAGAGTGCCTGTGCTAATTATATAGATCGCAGCAGCAACTTGCAGCACAAAGGGCTTTTATTTAAATAGGTTATCATAACTATAACAACTGCTCTATCATCTCCATCACCTGCGTAGTGGGGAAATCTTTCTGGGATTATAAAATATATAATATTATACTAATGTTTCACATCACTACGAACAAGTTTAGTGCTCGGCTGTAAAGCAATAATATGAAAGTAACTTGTCCGTGTTGGGTTTATTGTAGCAGACGTGCACAAATAACATTTGTGAAGTGGTGACTTGGTGTTCATTAATATGTGATTTAATGTTCTCAAAGAGAGCACAGTTTAGAGAAATTGGTTGACTGGTTTAGAAAGTGTCTTATGCAACCACAAGCTTTAACATTGCATCATTTTACGAGCTATAAAATCTTACTGACCTAAAAGTAAAAGGGCAGATTTTCCTGCACAATCCAATTATCTGGATTTTTTCTGTTTTTTGTGTTCTCAAAAATGGTAATGCCAGGTAAATTTATATGTTGGATCTGTCATTAAGGGATGCAACATTATTTTTATCATTATAACATTGTGGTCATAGGAGTGGAATAAAAAAAAAAAAAAAAAAAAAAAAAAGCTTTGTGCAAACTTCCTCCTTATTTTTCTCTTAACAGGCCACGAGAAAGCATCTTAGAAATCCTCAAGGAGCCTGGAAAGAGGAAAATTCCCCCTCAGAAGAACACTGTGGATCATATCCTTCTGCCCCATGTGAATATATTCCTATCTATAGAATAAGGACACATTCATGTTCACGTTGGTCAGAGCTGGGTTTTCTTTGGTAAACCTTAACAGACCAACACAGATAGTGCTCATTCTCTTCACCTCTAACTTCATTGGCATGTGCTTCAGTCGCTCGTTGCACTACCAGTTCTACGTCTGGTACTTCCACACGCTGCCTTACCTGCTCTGGAGTGGAGGAGTCAAGAAGTTGGCCCACCTTCTTCGGTAAGAAAGTTTAACTTCAGCTCTGGACATGTTTTACACAATCACCAAACATTCAGCTACTAGTTAAGACATTATTGCTTGTCCTCGTGTCCAGGGTCCTGATTCTTGGTCTGATCGAGCTTTCATGGAACACATACCCCTCCACTAACGGTAGTTCAGCCACGCTCCATGTGTGCCATCTCATCATCCTTCTCTGTCTGTGGCTGGCTCCACCCCTGCAATCAGCCCCAGCAGAAACACAACAAAATGCACCGGTCAAGGACAAAAATCAGTGAGCCACAGTCTGATCAGACCGGATGTCGTATTCGGTCAAATCAGCTGCTGAACAGTCTCCATCCACCTCCTCTCATTGATCTTTTTAGCACAGAGCAGAAGGAGGTTGCTGGTGTAGACTGTTAATGAAAGGAGCCACTTCATGCTTCTCACCTCAGCTCACTGCTAAGAGTGAAGTACTTGAACGTGTGGGTTTAGTCCGCAGACACATACCTGCATGATGAAATGAATGGAAGTCGTTCCTTGAAGAGATGAAAAGAAGAAACAATATGGATACTCAGGTTTCATTTTCAAATACACAATAGGAGTATAGTACAGTGCTAAGAGGAAATTGTGAATGTTTGTTTTTTTTTTTCCCCCCCTTGTGTGAAAAGATTAAATAGATTATATTTCTACTCAGTGTGTAAAAATGACAATAGGCCCATAATTCAACTGACCCCATTATATCAGAATTAATTTACTGGTGCACTAACTATCTTCTATGTTGTGTAAAGAAAGCCATGACCATACCATTAGGTAATAACTTAGTGCAACGCTTGAAATCACTTATATATCAGGCAAAAGATTCTGGCATATTCATTTGCTACCCATGCAAGTAGAAATAATTTCAATTTTCCCCAGCAAATGCTTTTCCAATAGTATAATTTTAGACAATTATGCAAACGAGACAATCAACAATTACCGGTATTTGTCTGATTTATTAGCTAAATGATCCATCCTCAGCTATGAGCGCTTCCCGCTCTCATCAGCACGTTACTTGAAGGCTATACAACAGAATGAAACGGCAAAAGTGTATTATTTTATATTAAAGAGAGATTCCACTTAACCTTGATGTTATGTTTCATCTGATGCTATTTGTTTCTTCTTTTTGAACACCTTGGTTTGTTATACATTACAACATATACAGCTAAATTCCAGCATGGTTCATTTTTATTTATTATCCCAATTAGTTCATTGTTTCAAGTAATCTTTCATTAGTTTATCAAATAATCATCTTTATAATCAAAATAACTCATGTCTGACTAATTGCAATAATACATTCTGCAAATAAATGACATTATACTGAAAGGAAGCTAAAATGTAAGACTACAAAAAAGCCAAGTCAGGTAGTAAAGGCATTCTTGTGATTGCATATAGCATGTTTATAATAAAAGGCCACTTCAGTCAATATTCTGTAAAGGGTAGTCTTGTCAGGTTAATATGAATCATAACATCAATAATTTTTTATGTCCAGCTTCGTTAATATCAGAATGAACTTGGCACTGGGTTATGCTAACAGTCACACTGCAGAGAAAAATACAAGATTTACTTTTCCATTTAAAGGCATTGCTTCTTTGGAGTCACATGATTTTGTGAATCAGTAGGTCTGGCTCAGTTTCCTCAGAAATGATTGTCTCACATGTTATTGGGGTTATAACACAGCATGTTCAGCTTGATGTTCTCGTCCCAGTGGCGTAGCAGCAGGAACAGCTGTCTGGCAGCCCCCTTCAGCCCTGCCAGGTCCACTCCCTCAGGCAGCTCCTGACAGTGCAGCCAGTAGTCTGCCTTTGCTGCCACCAGCTCCCACTCCATGAAGTAGCCAGCACAGCGATGCTCCAGCCAGGCGAGAGCCACGGCTGTGGCCCAGCTCGAGCCCTCCAGATCCTCCTGAGCCAACTTGCAGCCACCCTGGAGCTCTGCTGGTTCTACTGAGCCTTCATATACATCTGTCTCTGATCCGCGACCACTGTCTGCCTGGCCATGGCTCTGGCTGTGGGGGAGGCCAACAGGTAGCTCGAGGGAGCCTTCCTCAGAGCTGGGGAGGTCAGGCGGTGAGGTGATGGGGTCTCGGTCTGAAAAGTGCCTTTGACGAAGCCTTGGTTCCAGCATCAGGGGAGTGTCGTCTGGCGTGTGGTGGAAAGGAGGTGAGGTTGGTTTGGAGAGGATGCAGGAAGAAGGAGAGAAGGTAACATGGTGACTAGTGGAAGCACCCAGAGGTTTGGCAGAGGTGGATAAAGATGGAGCACTGGGGGATATGCAGCGGAAAGGTGGACTGAGGCTTCGCCGGTGGAGGCTGTAGGGCGAGGCTCTTTTCAGGCGGTCCAGGGGGATCTGGACACAATCTGAGTAGATTTCTGTCAGAAGAAAAGCTCCAGAGGCCAGCTGCAGGCGCACCTGATGAGACACCATATTGACACTAATTAATAACTGTGTCTGCACTCTTGTGGGTTGATTGCATGTTGTTTTTCAGCACCGCTCACCAGGGGAAGGTAGTCTTGGGCTTCAGTTTCAGGTTGTTTTTCAATCTCTGCAGACAAACAGTGGGACTTCAGAGGAATCTGCTTTCCTGATGAAATGGAGGATCTGAGTCTGCCCAGTGGGAATCTGGAATATATAAAAACACGCAAGTTTCCCTCCTAATCTGAAGTCCAATACACCCATTTGAGCAGAGCGACTTCTAATACATTAATGTTTTTGCCAATGCTCTTCAAAGCTGAATGCAGCATTGACAAGAAATGTTCCCAAATAATAATCATTTACAGGCTCTTTACCTGGCTCCGAAGAAACTCTCCATAGACTTGCTCTCTATAGATCGCTGTGAACGAGTGGACGAGGTGCCTGTCACTGCTGGAGCTGTAGCAGAGAAGGTGTTACCTCCTACACCTGAGACAGCATCATGGAATAACAGTTTCATCAAATTATAAGGTGATGTTTGTCACAAAACCTTCAGTAAAACTATTTAGAAAATTATTGTGAATTATTTAGAGGAAAGGTAATTTTATTTAAACAATACTCTTAAAGGTAATAATATAAAATGTTTGTATTTTTACCACATTGACTAATTTGTTGAGTCAAGCTGAGGTCTCATGAAACTAAAATATCAGCATTTATACTTAATGCCACTAGAAGCTCTGTAAAGGAGAATATCTTGCCTTTTTGGTCTTATGGTCTTGTGTGAATTCACCCTTTGAAAAAACAATCTCAGATGATAGTGATGCGTCAGGGGGCGCTTCCTTTTTTATTTCTGTTTTTCCTTTTATTTTTTCCCTTTAGTGCTGATTAATATAGAAAACAGTGACAATTTTTTTCCACTGAGCGATACTTACTAGAGTCCCAGGATGTAATGCTACATGGTGAAGCGGGAGTTTCATCTCTGTCTGAGAGATACAAAGATCGTTGATGACCTAAAGTCTTGACAGGAGAAATGCGTGACGGTATCATTCAGTCCTAATACCTGTGGAGTTCCAGGTGTCCCCCATCTCTTCACTGTCTCTGCTGGTGCGCCGTCTGCCCAGTCCCACAGAATAGGTCCTCTGCCTGCGACTACCTGACTGGGCACTCCACTTGTTCCCTAAATGCATCCCTACACAAACACACACGACAAATGCACGATAAAACATAGTGTCCAAATGGACAAGGCATGTTCAGGGAAATCATGTTAGGTCAAACTACTCCAGTAGAGACCCTCCCTGCCCAGTAAATGCCTCTATCTTTTAAACTCTTAAACTCAAAATTTATAGTACAAGGTGTCAGTGAAATTTTAAAGCCTCAAGACGAAGTTGTGATAACACTAATAATATTATCTGGGTCACAAATGCTCCACAGAGCCAAAAGGGGTATAAGATGACTATCTTGTAATGTCCTTTCTGGCTCTGAGACTAAAATCCAATATGTAAATATGTAAAATTCATATTTTAAACTTTTTTGCCTTTGTGAGATTGAGCAGCATACTGTACCTGTGGTTTGGACGTCCATACTTTCCAGAAAGCCCGTATTGGGGTTGCTATCAGTGGTAGTGTAGGCTGTGTACATGCAAATGATGTTGCAGTGCTTACTGGTCTGGATAGCCTTCATACGATATCGCTTAGCTGAACCTTGGGAATCATAAAATACACCACAGAAAGAGTTAGGGATAACCTCTAACAGTGAGGAGACGTCACTGGTATATCAGTCAGTAAGAGAAAAACTGCCATAAAAACTTCACCATGTCCAATGTCGCTCTCCTTCTCAGCCATTTTCTCAAAGTCTCTTATAACTGAGCGAGCGGTCAGTTGGTGGATAATCTCTTCCCATGGTTCCCCTCCTCTTACATCTTCTCCCCCTCTGCATTCCTCAGCCTCTGGTGTCTCCTGGCCCTCAGGGGTCCAGAGATGCCCCAGGTCGACAGTGACCTCCCAGGACACAGGCCTGCCACTCAGCAGCCCATGAATGAGCGAGCGGCACTGACCTGGAGGGGGATCCTCTGGACGGGCAGCAGTGAAGAGGAACTCTGGATCTGTGAAGCTGTCCCAGTCCAGAGGAGATGCTGGGAACAGGAGACCATCTGAAGGTATGCATGAGAAAGCGACAGACATGTGATGGGGGGAAAATAAGAAGCATAATCCTGGTTTTCTTTAGAGTAACTTACTGGAGTCAGTGAGGCTTATGCAGGACAGTGGCTTCGTTTCCCCGTCACTTTCATCCAACCTCCCACCCAGTGTTTGGTCAAAGGAGACCCTCTCCAGAGCTCTCCTCAGGCGATGCATCTCCAGCTCACCCTGTGGGGATGAGAAACTCCGTGCTGCCATGGTTGAACGTGCCAGTGCTTTTTGTCTCCTCCTAGACTCCTCACCTCCGTCCAGACGCCCGCTCTGTTTGGGTGGAAGGGAAAATCCAACAGGTACAAAAAGGGGTTCCGATCTATCTGTGATATATTATCTCTCAATGTTATTTTGCGCCAGCCAACCTCAAGCAGAAACATCAGACACTACAATCTCTTCCAGACCACTTTTTCAACTCTTTTGTGCTGTCAAACTGTTTTGTAGCAGCTGTGGAGGTACCTTTTTTATGACAAATAAGTTGCATGGCTACAGAAAAGTGCTTTAGGGTCTATCACAAACAATCTTGCCTTTTTGGCTCCGTTATCAGGGATTTCAGCTGAGAGGTTTTGCTGCCATGCAGAATCTGCCCAGCGAGACAAGGACGATCTCTGGTCAGGAGGTAGCATCTTCTCAAGGCCTTGTGGTAGAGAGCCTGTATCCAGCACTGAACCAGAGGAGTGGGTGTCAGGTAGAAACACCCCACCTGCCGACTCAGACTTGGACGAGGTGTGTATGTGTGAGTGGGACTGTGTCTGTAGACTCTGCTCACTACTGAGGGAGCAGTGAGTGAGGACGTACTGCTCCTGGATGTAAGAGCTCTCCTGGATCCTCCTCCTCACGTCGTTGGACCAGTCTGCCTCCACACCTAGAGTGTACAAATGCCAGCTATTTAACACTTTATGAAGAAAGTGTCCAGGAGGAACATGTAAGCTCCGTTTATGACTGACCTGGGCTGGCGCCAGGGTCACCGTCTCTGGCACAGGAGAACTCAGAAGAGATTTCTCTCGAGATCTCCCTCAGCGCTTCCTCCAAGTCAGTGCCATCTGCACTTGTCACCACAGGCATCAGTTCAGAGGCAGGAGGAGGTGAAAGCTCATCATTTGATTGGCCAAAAACAGAACCCGTGGAGCCGCGATTTAAACCTTTAAAGGCACAGCTTTGGGACTATAAAATAAGTCACATCACATTAGAAATCAGTTTTCCTATGCAAGCACACAGGGACTTAGAAAAAAAGTATTGATGGGTACCTCTGTCTTTTTTGCTTTGAAATATGTCATATCATACAATGTGCAATATCCAATGAGGCGATTCCCAGGGTAGAGTGGAGGGATTTCATTGGGCGAAAGAAGAGCCTCCATGTTTTCTGGCAGGTACCAGTCGATCCGCATGTCAGTCAGCACGGGTTCAAAGGCCTTTTTCAGTGACTTGATTAACTAATGACGGAAATTTGTATCGCTAAGTATTATAATCATTATTAATATTAAGGCCTTTTGTGTAGCTGACAAAGTGGCTGTCAGTGTCTATTTTTCCAGTAGGTGGCAGTATTGCGATGCTACTGACCTTGGGCTGGAGTCTTTCCTCATCATCCAAGAACTCTGTCATCCCTCCGGTTAGTTTGGCAACGCCCTTCAGGAGTCTCCGGCAGGCTCGAGGGCCCAGGCCCAGCCCAAAGCATCTGCAGGGGTGATATCGTGTCTTCCTTCACTTACATGACACTTACATTGACACCCTCATAAGTTACTGAGGCATCCCTGACTTTTGGGAAAGACAAAAATTTTAGTCGTGAAACAGGAAAACTGTTATTTGTGCACACAAAGGGATCATGTGTGAATTGGTGAACTGAGAGTTTGAAAAGAAAAGGGCTCTAATAACTGTAAAGTCTGAGACCTTCAGCATTGTCTTAAAAAACAGCAGATCTGTCTGAATGGCCAGGTAACCAAAATTATATCGAACCAAGAGAACAAATATGTTTTCCGGATGTAGGCTGGAATTGTTGCATGCCAATAAAGAAAAAGCAAATATTAACAGAGTTTATAATAGGGCAGCGAAAATACAGTGGAGAAAGT
The DNA here is from genome assembly GCF_900963305.1 of Echeneis naucrates. NCBI lineage: Eukaryota > Metazoa > Chordata > Actinopteri > Carangiformes > Echeneidae > Echeneis > Echeneis naucrates. The sequence continues at coordinate 10,439,924 of NC_042527.1, read as the reverse complement.
CAGTACAGCAGGAGAATACTAATGAGGAATAAATTATAGGAATAGTTATGTATTGCTGAAGGGCCCAAGGAAAACCAGAGGGCCATGACTCTCACTGCAGAGGAGAGCACTTAACAGGATTAGTGGGCGGGGCTGAAGAATATCTCAACCCCTTCCTTCCTTTCCTTTACTGTGCCTCACTCTCAACTCTGCATGGCAATTTGCCTGCATCTCCTTTCTTTCTCATTGGCTCGTCTCTCTCCTTTCCTCCCCCACACTGTCTCCATCAGATTTATCACCTCACCCTGCCTGCACTCTCCATACCACATTGCTCTCTGCTAGCCCGTCATCCTCAGTGATTAAATGTCCTATCGCATGCCAGCTAGAAAAGCTTTTGGTAACTATTTGGTTTCATTTTTATCAATTTTAAGTGCTGATGACATCCCACCCCTCTGTGCCATTCTTTGCATGATTAAAATGGGTTGAATCTTGAATCGACAGTTAGTGTTAGGGCTCCTTACCTGCCAGCACATGTGTTTCTGCGCACCAACTCTAGCACTTTAGCAACATTGCTAATGGATCCATCTGTAATGATAAAGACCTGGCGAGGATATGAGCGCTGCATGGGCTGTTGGTATACCCAGTACAGTGCGCCCAGAAGGTTTGTGCCTCGCATATCAGCTCTCATCCTCTGGATATATTCGTATGCCTGCATGAGAGTAGCCTGTTTACATGCAGAAACAGAAAAGTAGAGAGGAAATCAGATCTACAGTAAAGAAGAGAAGCAAGCATTGAGGGGAAACCCCCCCCCAAAAAAAAAAAAAAAAACTGTCCCACTGTTGTGCTACCTGTGCAAACACTACCTATGTTGTCCAGATAAATTCACCTTTAGACATCAGATGAACCAATTACTCTGTAAGGGTAGCAAAGAATTGAATCAGTGCTTCTATAATAAAGGGAGAGCAAACATACACACATTAGCAGCTGCCTTAAAACTGCCTCAAATCACACTGTGGACAAACATGCTTGACAGGAGATGAGATAGAAGGGCATCTCCTGCCTTAGCGAAAATGCATGAAAGGTCACCATATGGTGAAGAGTATGTGCAAAGACTGTTTGTCCTTGCAACCCCTGGTCTGGATAAAACCTGATACTCTGCTACTAAGGCAACCCCAGGAACTGACCTATTGCCTGATTAGAGTTAAAGTAGGCAAAATGAAAACACATTTTCCTGCATGGTTAAAAAACATCTGCTTTCAGAAGACATGATACGGTTGATCCCAGTATTTTCTTTTAACAGAAAGGGGTCATAATCAGATAATGAATATGACACATGATTTATTTCAGCGCAAGTCTAATAAATAAGTATTCAGATTATTCTCCATTGTGAGTGAAGCCAGTGTGTAAAACTAACATCGGTGCAGAGCTTGCTGGAGGTGAAAAGAGGCTTGATGGTGGTGCCGAAGCCCACAATGTTGAGCATGGTGCCGGAGGGGAGACTCTTCAATGCCACCACCATGGCTTCCTGTGGAAACAACAAGGGGTAGACGGTATGCAGCCTGAACTCTGCCTCGTCTGTATGTTTTTGTCCTGACAGCAGCTGACCTTAACACGGTGGATGTTGGTACCGCTCATACTGCCACTGCGATCTACAAGGAACAAGAGCTCTCTGGTGGCTTTGTGCAGCTCCAAAGGTTCACACAGCAAGTCAGGACAGAAGTTGAGCATCAGGACGGGACTGCTCAGAATGTCTTTGTGGTACCGTTTCCTCACAAACTCCACCTGCAGAGGGAGAAATAATCAGGTCAGCTTTTTATTATTATTATTATTATTATTTTAACGTATATAAATGATTGAGATGTGAAAAGGCAAATAGAGACGAGATACACCAACCTTCCTTTCAGGTTCCGAGTCTTTGCGGGTGCAGCGGATGAAATCACGACGGGAACAGATCTGCCTTTCATACTGGCTGAAAGAAAGCCTGCCTCTCTCTAAGATGACCAATGGGCTGTGAGGCTCTGTGAAAGTGTTTGAGCATAAACTTTCATTGAAAACAGAAAGTGACGCAAAAAGAAAATATATACACTTATATGCCAATTCGCCATCGCTCACCACTGAGGTGCAAAATGATCTCTATGTGTCTGTCATATGGATGCTCCTGTGCCAGGGTGATGTAGGTGGCAGATGCACTCTGGGCACTGGGGTCTGCATCTGCCCTGAGGGCATGGGTGGGGCTCTCCAGTCCTGCAAATTAGTCCAGTTAAAAAAAAACAACAAAAAACTTGCATCTACCAGCTTTAGATTTTGTGTTCTGCTTGTGCTCGGATTCAAGGACTCTCTAGGTGTCTGTTAATTTCTTTTGAAATTAGCTTGCCAGCTTTACCAATTATTCACTGGCTGAATCAATAACTGTGCACTCGAGCTTTGAGAAGAAAGGCAGTACCCGCCAGCAGACAGGCTCCTCTGACAAGCAGCTGGAAGTTGAGTTCATATGGAGCCAGACTGGCAGCAGTTCTGGTAAAGATGTTGTGGGCACATTGCTGCTCAGAGTCGAGGACCCGGCCTTGTTTTCCTGTGGTGGCACCAAAACAGCTGGTGGCTCTAAAGAGAACAGTGGTATGGATTTTTTAAGAAAATAATTTGCAGCAGGTGATTTGTATTACATCCATCACTTCATGTCAGTTAAAATTATGTTACCACATTTAGTTTTGAAGTAAATACCTAGTTTCATCCAGTTTACCCCCATTTTCACTCTTGCTAGGAGTCATCTGGCCAGTGACTATTGGAGTAAGTAATGAGGGGTAGACGATGTGGATTGCTCCATTTTCTAATGTGGGTAGTTCAAGTGTGGTGCTTATGATAATGGACACTATGTCCATGGCACCAATGACCCCTGTACCCACAATGAAGGTGGTTCTTTCAAGGTCTTCGTCCAGGATCAGATGTCCTAAAAGTATACAGCAGTTATTTTATAGAGCACACTTTATATGATCATTTACAAAGCCAGACAAACTGGTAATTGTGTCCCTAAATCAAAAATAATGTTAAAATTATCCCAATAGTGTTATAGGTTATATTAAGAAATGGATTCCTTGTACATGATACCACTTCCAACAAAATGCTATGCACTTCAAGTCGAAGTCTGTTGGTAAGTAAATACTATTTCACCATTAGGCAGGCAACCAAATCTCTTTGTCTCCCTTGTCTGTCCTATTATCCTCAGTGAGACAAGCACAGGACCGAGGAGGGGCCTACTGTAGCTATATTTATGCTCCAGCAGTAGACAGCAGTCTGCAGCAGTTCAAACGCCACCAGTTCAAATGATTTGTGGTTCTGCTAAACTGCAAAACAGTTTCTTATACAGAAGTAGCTTTGATTTTCTGGGCTAAGAACATCATTTGTTAAAGGCATTTGACAGGAATTCATATTTGTACTTGTTAAGATATTTCTCTTTGGTTCTGGGTGTTATAAAGCTGCTGCTGCCAGCAGTATCCATAAATGAGTTAGACCGATTACTGCTCAGTAACCAACGTATTTATTAACTGGTTAATTGAATAAATTGGACAGCACAGAGAGCGTGTGTGAAAGTAATGCGGGCTTAATTTTGTGTTAGATAAATATGTTGCAACTCATTAGATTTCTTTCCCCCCCCCCTCTCCATTGCATTCTTCCCTCCTCCATCCTCACCATTGGTGCATTGAATGTCATGGTTGGAGCTTCCACAGCAGCCCCACTCCCGGCGATTCCCACAGTGGCCTTCAGGACCTGATCCGGTACAGCAATCCAGGCAACAGTCCTTCAGCTTCCCACGGCTCTGTATCTGGACCCCTACCAGTCGGCCCGCAATCACAGCCTCAAAGCCCACCACGACCTCCTTTTCTCCAAGAGGGTACACAAACACACCTACGCGTCCGAAAACAATGAATCACACTCTTACTCTGGCTTGGAAACCACTGAAATTAGAAAACATGTAGCATCATTCAAAGCCGGATGGATGGTAAAAGTCTGCTTTACCAACTTACAGCGGTTTAAACATTTTAAACATTTTTCTCAACCCTGTTATCTTATCATACCTATCATATAATGTTTAATCATCTATTTCCGTCGGTCCCAGCTGTCAGGTACATCAGTGCTCCAAACCTATGGGTGAATTCGGAGTCTTTTCTTTGTTGTTTTAGGCAACCTAATTCTGTTCTGCAGCCTTTGATATTTTTATTATACCTCCATTATTTCCAATTTGCAGAATATTTTTCACATATTGGTCACATCTTTAGTTTGAAGTGCCATTTACCTCTGCTATGCTGACATTACCCAGTTACACATCCAAATAAAGCCCTGCATTTTTCTTTTCTTTTTTTTTTTTTTTGGCCCACACTAATTCCATCTCACTGTGTCTTGTCCTACATCCAAACATTATAAATATTTCAAAGTTAAATGTATTTCCACCAGCCTTTTAATAACCTTTCTGATAAATACGACATAGCTAGAATGAATACGGTGTTACTCTGAGATAGTTTTTGGTGTATGGAGGATTTAGTGAATTAGTAAGTATAAGTATTTTTCTTCCACCTTAAAAACCATCTGATAAATACAGTTGAGTTCAAAACAGAGCTGCTGGGACTCTTAGCCCATTTAAACGCATAGCACTGCCTTACTTACCATCTACAGACTCTATGCCAGCATTAGCATAAGTGAGGTTTGTGGTGATGCCCAGGGAGCAGCCGTTGGCACAGGACTTAATGCAGGAGGCCTTGAGGAGCAGTGGTTCCCAAGTGGAGCGGTTTCTCAGTCCCACCATCTTTTCTGGATACCTGCAAGCCTCTACTCTGCTGGCTGCACAAGAACACAGGTACACAGACTGGTGAGATGATGTGAGCGGACAGGAATAGGAATGTGTGAGTGTGCATTCAAATTCTCTCATTTTCCATTCAGTGTACAGTCACAATGGTCTATTGGCCTTAAATTTAAGGCTAGACAAGTCAGTGAAACTGGCTAACTTAGCCTTGATTTAGGATTGGTTAAAAGAATCTAAAATTTCCATTGGTTTGACTTTCTTTTATATTTCAACCTACCAGATGTATATTTATATCTACATGTCAGCTCTTCAACCTGTGACCAAGGTATGTCCTCCGGCTCTTAGCAACCAACGGTGGTAGTCTGAGTGTCAGAGGCTTTGTTAATAATTAACACCGCAGATCAGCACTTATTACACTATGCATCGTGGTCAGTATATGCAATCAGGGTATGAATGCTAATTCATATGCCTTTATGATTACTGTCTTACCCTTCTTTACCTGAAACCATGGCTAACACCACAAGTTGGACTCTTCTGTACTTTGTAATCTAGGGTAACTTTAAACTGAAAGTAATCACAGTTTCCATTTATGTAACTCAAGCTGTATGCAATTATTCTTCCTGACTGAACACTTAATAACTTTAAGTGCAGCAGGTGCAGAGACCGTGTGCAGATCACTGCTTATTGAGAGGTAGACCGAGTACAAGTGTGGGTGTGTACGCATGTGTGTTTGTGCACGCTCACATGTGGGCATTTGTGTGCGCGTGTCTGCAAGTGTTTGCTGTGATCCAGGTAATGGTCTTTTCACGTCCCCCTTCCTAACTAGATCAACAGCCTCCATCTGGCTACTGTGCTTTCAGATCATAAGGGGCAAATAGATGGCTGCTATTTTTTTTTTTTTTTTTATATGGCAAACTAATGTTGCCAGTATACATCCAAACGGCAAAATGCATCATTGTCACTGAAGAATGAAAAAAACAGATGTACAGTAAATAAATAGTGAATACTTACACTTGCGCGAGCATTGACAGATAAGTTTTAATGGCACTATTTAAACACACAGGATGGAATGGATGGAAAACAGCAGACATGCACAGTTTAAAATGCAGATTTGAGCAATTTACACAAAATATTACAGAATGCAAAGTTGTTAGTGCAGCTTCAGTTCAACTGAATGAAAGTACTAAGAGTGAATCCAAATCTTACTGAGAGAAAATTCTGCTTGTGTTGGTTTGATAATGCTGTCTGGGTCTTTGCAGTAGGATAGCTGGCAAAGAGTGAGCCCTGTGCAACACTGCAGTCCCCTTATGTCAGTTAGAAGCTCCCGATAACAAGCAAAATAATTGTCAGGGAACACTTACTGTGCTGTTCAGTGCAGTGTCTGATAATGCGCCTGTGTCCAGTCTCTGCATCACTCAGCCATCACATCTGCTTGCAGGTTTCCCAGTGATACAACTGCAGGAGTTTTCCTGGTAAGAGATACAGCTCTCCCTGCTCTCCCTCAGTCTATTTTCCTCTTCCCTCCCTCTCTCTCTTTCTCTCTCTCCCCCCCTCTCTCTCAGCCACACATCTACCAGTTGCCCTGTAAGGAACACAGTCATTTCACAGAATTTCGTCTTATATCTCAGTATATAGTCTTCCAAAGCACAAAATAATATGAGGTGACTATCATTAACATGCACAAATTTGTACAATCTGATCTCGCACCCAACAATAATCTGAAGGAATTCCATGCATTGTGTTTTCAGTAATCATAATGCAGAAATTGTCCTGGAACACCTCTGCAACAACCTGCAGAGTGCCATCCGCTTACCTGCTCTGACCTGAAGCACGGAGCGAATCAAGAGCTGCAATCCTTAACCTGCTGTTCATGCACAAGCTAGCACACAACGGTAACTGAGACAGAGCTTGCTTTTCATCCAGACAATTGGCTGTGATGGTAGCAGCACCATAATTCACGGCTAATGGCTTGGCCAGAGAGAGGAGGTGGAGGGGGAAGTGAGGGGCGTTGTGTTCTGCCTATTCCACCAGGTCAGTCAGACAGCAGCAGCAGACGTGTAGGTGAGACCAAAGAGACAGATGCTTTTTGCCTTCTAGCTTCCTTTTTAATGGGTCTCACAAAGGTACATTTTGAATATAAAATAATGGGAACAACAGGCGTGGCAGGCGAAGATTAATGGTATATATCTATATATTGCTGACTGAATTTGAAGGTTGTTTGAAATATAATAGGATAACGAAGACAATAATCAAGGTCATTATTATTTACTATGAACCGTTTTCCATGATGACTGAAAATATCCTATTTGGATTCAATATACTGTTATTGGTCATCATTATTGTATAGACTTTCCCTTATGTTAGGCAGAAAGTCAGTTTTTGAAAGTCATTTATTTGAAGGTGTTCAACTTTGACATATTCTCCATAACAGATCTAACCTTTGTATGTCTAACAGCCATATTGTGATTTGGCTTAGGCAACTACTGCTAAAATAGGTTTTTCTCATCTGCATCAAATGTTGTCTGTTTGTTTTGGGTTTTTTTGTTTGTTTGTTTGTTTTTTTACCTTTTTAAATGATGTAAGTAATGTTGTGGGGTTGTTTGCAGTTAAAAGGCAGCCACTGCCTGCTGACAAGCCAACATGTGTGGAGACTGGTGAGTAATCAGCAGTAACCCAAACAGGCACACATTTAAGGTTTGCTGACACGGGGCATTCATTTTACAGATTAACAGATTAACCTTACTTGGCCATGGCCAATTTCAGCATGTACCAGGAGTGAGCAAAAGCATCACCTGATTATAATAATTACATTGGTGCACTGAACAGATGCACAAACTACAGTTAGCCACATGCTGTTGCTAACTGGCATTTCATTTGGCAGTTTGTCTAAACTGAGTCAGTACAGCTGCAACATTGGCCACATGTTGTTCTCAAAGAGGGATAATATTAATTAGCTTTATTGTTCTGTAGCATTTTTTTTCCCTGCATCACATATGAGAAGTTACTTTTACTGTATAATCATGGGCCCCTCAGGGCCATTTTCTTAACCGTAATTTTTGGTGAAATAAGGCAGAGGACGTTAACGGTATTGATAGTTTACTGTGTACTGCAGGAAACTTCCAAAAACAGATTGAAGGTTTAATTCATTTAATCTTTTTACTTCACGTTACATCAACAGATTTTAGACACTAATCCCAGCTGACAATTTAAAAAAAAAAAAGAAATGTCATTATTGTGACACTAGATGTCAGCCTTCTCAAATCAACCACAGGATGCTAAGCATGGGCTGGAATCACAGTACACAGTGTGTACATTCACTTTGTTCTGTCTTCTAGTCTAGTGGTCCAAACAGGAGATATATTCAGTCAGTATTTTTGTTCATGTAACAAACCAAATACAATAGAATTATTAGCATCCACAAGAGCAGAGTGACAATGACAGGATTTGGTCGAAAGGCATAAGTACACAGGTTCATAGCAAATAATGTATTTTTTGTTACTGAATAACTAACATTGAAATAATGTTTTTGCTTTGTATGTTTTGTTGTCCACACTTTAAAAATTATATCCACCTTTGCCTTATGGTGCCTGTTTTACAAAACCTCAATTTCTTTGGTACTCCCGCACACAGTAAAGCATTACTGACAGTTTAATGCAATAGAAAATCTGATTTTACAGTTTGGCACGCTGGTCATGTTATAAAGCAGTAAATAGATGATGTGGTGTGTTTCTGTGTCTTAAGGTAAGGGTGTGCCTTACACCAGCAGCTGTGAAGAGTGAACATTGCTACAGTGCCCCGGGATGCTGGAGATATTCCACAGCTTCCCCCCGATGCCGGTAAGACACGTCCACAAGCAGATGTAGAATACATTTTTATACATCTCTACAAAATGCCTTAAAGAGCAAAAGGACAGAAGTGCACCAGTCAGGGGATAGAGGCACCACGCACAAGAGAGAGCCTTCCTGTGTCACTCACCATCAAAACATCATTCTGGACCAATGCTCAGTCCGGGCAAGGCAGATGGCAGACCTTTCTTTCTATTCAGTAATAATCATTTACAAACAACAATTCAAACTGTGCTATAAAACATTTTATTTCTTAATCCTGCTTTTGATTGAATTTCAACAAGAACTTTTGTCAACATTTCTGATGAAACAAAGGGCTTTTGTAATTAAATCATTATTGGTAAAATAAATAAATAAATAAATAAAATAATGATCTGACGACGTTTCCACTTGAGCTTAATCAACCATATCATCATTATCACTCCACTTAGGTAAACTAGATATTTCATTATTGAGCAGTTGGTGGTTCATGTGCATTTAATGACAGTTAATGTGATTGTTGAGGTCATAATAGATCTAATTAACAACATGTCTAACAATGACCCAATACCGGCCCTCTGCAGATGAGCTGCTTCTGATTGACTATTGTCAGGGGGTTCAAGTGTCTGTCTGCGTTAAATGTTGGGAACCTCTTCTCCCTTGCGCAACCCACTGACCTAGATTTCAATTGTTTTCTGCCTGAGACAATGGGAGAAATGGTTTCATAACCGAACACAATACCTGGGCTTTATTCGACACGATTGTTGTTGAGGTTCTCATTGTGGTGTGATTTTGTGCTGAGCTGTGTTTTCTTTATGTAACCTGCTCAAGCAGCCAGTTCACAGTAGATCACTTGTAGATGATTCAACAGATTGTGCATTCACGGGGATTTCAGCAGCTCAGCACGTCCTCTTACTGCTGTTTTAAACACATGGGGTGTTGGAAATGTTTCCAACTTTTTCTAGTGCTAAACGCATAATCACTATAATGATGACAAACTCGTGCACAGCAATTCAGTGACCAGTATTTGTCATTTAAAGGCCTAAAAAAAACCAACATCATCACAGGCTGCTTTTCATTATGCTTATGCTAACTGCTTTAAGTAACACAAGTGTTGTTTTGTTGTTCACACCCTAAAATCTATTTGCATCTATTAGATGTGTGTCTTTTAAAGTGCATAACAGGACAAAAATGCCATTACTTCCTCCTACTTGCCTATAGCTGAAAATGCATTTAATATAAATAAAAAAGAAAGACAAGGAAAAATCACATCCATCAGAATCATATGATGATAGGTAAATGTAAAGACCTTTTTAAGTTCATTGAGAAAATTAAGGCATGTTTGTATTTGAAATGATCGATACCTTTTTGGTGAAATGGAGTGTGTGTAATTGATGTGTATTTCTTAACTGATGCTAAACGCTGTATTTGAAAACACTCTGGCTTCTTTTACACTCTTCCATATTCCCCTTAATATTTCTCAATGGTGCATGTTAATTTAAGTCATAAGTAGTATATCACTGAAAATTAAAGATTAAGTGTCAGTTTTCTATGAGGTGATGAGGTAGAAGACCAGTCACTGTGGAGATGGAGACAGGCTGGCAGGACAGAAGAGAGGAAAAGTGCTGCATGTTTGGTTGATAGATGAAGGAAGACTACACAGAAGGCAAATTAATCAAAGGACATCAAAGGGAAGTGGATGTAGTGAGGGAGGGGGGGAGGAATGAAAGAGTGCCGCCCGTTTGTCCCATGCCCTTCCCGCTCCGCTCCGCCTGAGTCTGTTCTTAGATCTCCGGGCCATTGTACTGCACGGGTGCATGGAGGGGGCTGGGGCACAGTGCGCACAACAAAACATATACACACTCAATGTCTGAAAACAGGGCTCAAAAAAGGGAGAAACACTTTTCCTTCTTCTCTGACTCCTCTTTGTCATTTTCCTCTCCTTGCAATCAGAAATGTGTTTGTTTGAGCCTTCCCATCACCAAACCATTTCACTTCACAAGACTAGGCGACACAAACTTTGACCAAAACATAAACATACAATCACACACTGTCTCACGGATACTATATGTTGTTGTTGGTGTAAACTCTGCTGTCAGTGCTGGCTTGAGGCAACAGTGGTCAGCTCTCTTTGATAATGCCCTGCTGGATTTGACTGCCGCTCTTTTTATCGTTCAGCCAGTTAGTTGGCTCAAAGTTGACTCCTTTGAGTGTTACTCCTTTGGGTTGTTGGCTGGCCCAGAACATTGTGTTTATGTCAGTTTTATTACTCTGCCCATACCTTTTTTTTTTTTTTTTAGATTTTAGACATTTTATCATTATAAAACACAAATATGTCATGAATTGCATCACAATTTTAGAATAATAAAGAGAATCACACCTGTTTGTGTTTTTTTTTTTTTGTTTTTTTTTTAAACCAAAGTCAAAAGAGTAATAAGAAAACTCTTTGGCACATGGTCTTAGTGACAGGATCTCCACAAAGCACACAACTCAATTTTTACATTTCATTTTATATACTGATGTATGCATGAATATCTTGTATACATAGGCGTTAGTTGTTGTTCTTAAAAGTTCACAATGGACTATAAAATTTTGCGTAAATTGCCATTTCTTTCCACATGTTTCAATGAAATTGAGCCAATATCCTAGTTTTTAGGTTAAAAGAATGCAACACGAATAATAGTTTGCTCATTCACTTTAATGCTTTAAGTAGTTCTAGCTCTTATAATATCATAGTTTGAACTGTAAATCCTAAACATGTTTAAAGTTAGATGTTAAAGTCAGAGATGTTTTCCGTTTCACTTTATCAAAAGTGGTATAGATTAATTTTATTTAATCACGTAAGACTGAATGATTTTGTCTGAAAGTAAGTCGATTACCATTTTTCTCCCTTTTGTTTTAATAAATGTGATGGCAACAAACATGCTGACAGGAAAGGCTTCTTGACTTGAAAAACACATAACGTTCATATGAGCACTCTTTTAATGTATCTTTATGTAACAAAAACAGAGTTCAGCAGAGAAAGACAAAAGCGATGTGAACTGACAATATTTTAATGGGGGGGATAAAGGACTGTAAGTGATCAATGGAAGCGGCAGCCAAGTGATGCCCGGGGGACGCCTTTGATGTGGGCATCCTCAGAGGGACGCCGGGGACAAAGCCTTCTTTGAGGGGCATGCAGAATGGCAGACACTTCCCTCTCCCTCTCTCCGGCTCTCTCATACTCTGTCGCTGAATTGCCTTCCATCTCCTGCCCGCAGTGCTCACGCTTTGAGACTTGGGCTCAGACGCCCGTTGACCGTCTCTCCCACTGTACATTCCTCTATAGCAGCCCATATCCTTCTCTGCATAACTTTCTCCCTCTTCCTCTCACATTAATTAATTCAAACAACACCCCCTTCCCTACGGCCCAGCCAATCAGTCCCCCCTCCTATCTGTATCTCTCTCTCTCCCTCCCTCTGTTTCCTTTCACAGAACCAAACCTCTTTGTAATGTCCAGCCTTGGCAAGTTGCACCCGATTTGCTGTCACAGTCTTAATGAATTCATCTGTTTGTGTATTGGCCATGGGAGCATTTCTCCCTCCTCCCGCCCTCTCGCTCTGTCTTTCCCTATCCTCTTCCCCCTCCCTCTTACTGGTGTTCCCCTGGGTGCTCTATATATATACCAGGGACCACTCTAGGCACCTATTGTTCCTCTAAGCAAACTTACAGACAGATGCCCTGCACGACAGTGTGGGAGAGATCTCAGAAGACAGGAGGAGGGAGACTGCAGAGAACCACCAGACAGTAAGGATTTGGAAGCCCCGTCTCCAGCACCTCTTCACCCTGTCCAGTCATCCCTCGTGTTTCCTGCGTGTCTGCTTGTTGTCATTGTGAAGTTGAGGTCTGATGCTCTGACAACCATGCTGCTGCTGATATCACTGTTGTTTATGGGGCTGGACTGCTTGCTGGGAGCCCCGACAAGTAGAGAGGTCTACAGGATGCCCCAGAGCGCACTCAAAGGTACAACAACAGTTTTTCCATTGTTTCTCAGTAACAACAATTTTGTTAAGAGTACCCACAACAGTGCCTGTGAGTGGCTAGAGTTATGACGTCTGATATTTGCTGAATCAACTGTAAAAAATAGTTTCAAAATTTCTCTTTGGAAAACGGGTATCTTTTTGTGTATCAGCCACAACAAGCATGCAAAGAACCACTGGTGACACTGTGATGTCTCAGAAACATTAATATCTCTCCAAACACCTGCTGATTTTACAGATCTGAACGCTGCTCACTCAAATTTTTCGCGAGTCATCTGTTGCAAGTTACTTTGTTTTAGCGTGAAAAGCTGATGCATATGAACACCCATGGACCTTTTGTGCGTTAGTTTGTGTGTTACTTATCTGTGCTGGATCACCCACTGGATAAAGATACAGTGCAGAGTAGCAGGTGTTCAGCTTTGAGTTAATAATTGTCCTCAAAGAAGCTGATAAAATGATCTCTTGTAGCCTTTTTAGGAGAGTTACATGTCAAATAGAGACAAAGTGAAGCAGGACCTCTGTGCTGAGTACAGCAGAGCCTTCATCCAAGCAGCTGGTGATAGCAGTGTGTGTTTGGAGTGTTTAGGACAAGGGACTCGGGGTCTGAGCTGCCCCAGGGCTGCCAGCCTGTGCCCCTGGGGTCTGTCCCTGCCCGCCAGCTTCTGTCCCCTCAGCCCTGGCCTTCTAATTAAGTCTTCAATCAACATTGTTGTTGTTAGTGGCCTATCCTGTGATGTGGCGCGGCACAGAGGGGGGCTGCATGGTCGGCGGTCCGATTGAAGTGTCTCTGTAGAAGCCTCACCAGCACGCTGAGCGTGAGCTAGCTCCTCTAGCACACTGCCAATGAGCTCAACAAGTAGCATGAGAAAAAGGACACTCACACACACAGAAAGCCGCACTAGTTCATGTTAATTCTCCAATACATAGTATTGGAGACACAAAGTGTTCCCACAGCAAATGACAGTCTTCATGTCCTTCCTGTTACTGTAGCCTGTTGACACATTTTTCCTGTAAAAGTTATAACAAGAAATCTCTGGAGTGAAGAATCCATAAAACATGTGAAATGGTCAAACAGTGATAGATGGTAATGGACCTGTTGGCAGTTTAATCACATATATATATCTATATCTATATATATAGATATAGATATATAAATATAGAGAGAGATAGGTAATTAACAGTACGCCTCTGCAGATGTATTTGCACAAATTTAAGACAACGTTTTCTTTTTGTTGTTTTGGGCACTCTTGCACAATCAATAAGTACACTGCACATCTACTCGAGCAAGTGTTCAAGTGAACAAAGCCTAAATACATTTTCTTTAACGTTCAGCCGTTTTCTTCCTCTTATTACTAAATTCGGTGCATAATTCTGACAATGGAGTCTGAAACTGGGATCCCTAATTGTTTTGTAAACAAGGATTTTTACAGGAGACTGTTAAACTGTTTTGACTGAGACATTATGTAGTTCAGCCGTTTCTGTACTGCAGTCTCTGCAATGATTCAGCCAACATACCATACCTGTATGCTGGCCTGCCTGACCTCTCTCTCTCTCTCTCTCTCTCTCTCTCTCTCTCTCTCTCTCTCTCTCTCTCTCACTCTCTCTCACTCACTCACTCACTCACTCACTCACTCTTTTCTCCTGTCTACCCCTGCAGCCCTGTCTGATCGTGGCACTGTGGTTCTGGAGGCCGCCCTGACTAGTGCCCTGTCTGCTCTGGAGCGTGCGTCGTCTGAGAGAAGTCGGGCTGAGGCAGGTTGTCGGGGCTGCGTTCCCTGTTTGTTTCAGGACTGCGGACAACTGTCTGGGACCTGTTGTGAGTACACATTACCATTACCTTTTCATTCTTGAGCATCTTTCAGCCACCTTTGTCCAGCGTCACCGCTCAGTGTGTTCTTGGTGAGACTTTAACTCGGAGTGCTCCTCCTCTTGCCAGCGTCCCCTGCCAGTGCCTTATCAGAGCCGAGCTGTAACATCATCAGCAAAGCGCAGAAGATTCAAGATGGAGCAGAGCGGAGCTGGGCTCTGAGCCAAGCCTGTGCGTACTACCAGCACCGCTGCCCAGCTGGGGAGCTGGACAAGGAGAGCTGCATCCGGATCATGGGTGAGAGCTGCAGCGCCCGTGTCCTCCAGTGCAGCCTGCTCAACACAATGCAGAACCTGGAACCTGCCACGCAGTCACATGCACAAGGTGAGGAGATGTAATCAAGACGCACTCATATCAATTATTCTTTTTATTTACTTAACACAAAAGTAGATCAATAGTTCATTCAACTCATTTACATGGATTTCGTAATAGACGTTTGTCCACATATAGGAACGCTTTCTGTATTTGTTGGCCATCATTGTTTCTGTGTTCCAGCAGCAGTGTGCGGCCAAAGGTCATCCACGGTGCAAAATATCACACAGCCGCGCTCCAGGATCGTGGGTGGCTCTCCTGCTCCTCCAGGCAGCTGGCCTTGGTTGGTCAACCTGCAGCTGGATGGTGGCCTGATGTGTGGCGGAGTCTTGGTGGACAGTTCCTGGGTGGTTACTGCTGCACATTGTTTTGCTGGGTACGAGTGCATGTGTTGCTGTGGTAAAATTATTGCTCTTTTTTTTTTTTCCCTTTCCTCTCTGAATCCTCCTTTCTCTTATTTGTCTGTCCCCTGCAGCAGCCGTAGTGAGAGCTATTGGACGGCCGTCGTGGGGGAGTTTGACATCACCAAGACTGACCCTGATGAGCAAGTTCTCAAAGTGAACCGTATCATTCCTCATCCTAAGGTAGCAACAGGCTGCAGTTCCCATTTCAGTCAGACATTAAGCTATTCAATCAATCAACAAATCATTCAAAACCTGTCCTATTTCTGCAGTTCAACCCAAAGACATTTAACAACGATATAGCTCTGGTGGAGCTGACATCACCAGTGGTCTTATCTGAGCATGTTGCCCCAGTGTGTCTCCCTTCTGGCATGGAGCCACCTACTGGCAGTCCATGTTTGGTGGCAGGCTGGGGCTCCCTATATGAAGGTACGCAATCTTGCATGTTTCATTTTTGTATGAAAGATGTGTGCTTTTGATGAACACTTAACAAATTTCTCTGAGTAATTAAATCTGACGATACCCAAAATAGAATATATATGTGTCTGTGTCTGTTTTCTTTGACAGACGGCCCGTCTGCTGACATGGTGATGGAGGCCAAGGTTCCCCTGCTGCCTCAGAGCACCTGTAAAAGTGCTCTTGGCAAAGAGCTGGTCACCAACACCATGCTGTGTGCTGGCTATCTCTCTGGAGGCATTGACTCCTGTCAGGTGGGCAGAGATGTCATTTTCACTTGGGGCCCCTGTGTTTTGATTGTCAGCAGTTATCATTTTCTCATTCTTATTTTAATGTAAAAAGCTATTTTGGGGAAACATTTTTGGAAACCCAACGATTTGCTAACCAAACTTCTTTCTTCTTTCTGTCATTTTTAGGGAGATTCTGGAGGTCCTCTGATATACCAAGACCGAATTTCAGGTCGGTTCCAACTCTACGGCATCACTTCCTGGGGAGACGGCTGTGGAGAGAAAGGCAAGCCTGGAGTCTACACACGGGTTTCTGCCTTCTCTGACTGGATTCAGGCTGAGATACACAGTAAGTTTCCCCCTTTCAATCCCCCCCTTCCTTTTTTTTTTTTTTTTCCCATTTCCCTAACCTTAACCCTGAACCCCCACCACAAAATAAAGAACCCCCCCCTTTTTTAAAACATTTTATAAAGTGAATATGCCACATGTGCCAGAGCAGCTCAGAAAAACAATGAGCTTCTTGTCCCCAAACCTAAACATTCAATATGTACAATTACTAAAATCCATTCTCATGTTTTTAGAGTCATTTGGTAGCCGGGAGCCAACATGTGCAGAACTTCTGAAGACAACAGAAATGACAGAGGAGGAGCAGAAGCCTGAATTCAGCTCTCTCTGTCATTTCTACACTCTGACCTGCCCCCCTGGTCAGTCTGCCAGCGTCTGCAGCCAAATGGCGGAGGATAAGTGCCTAACCCGCTTCAAGAAATGTCGTAAGTGAAAAATTCTCATAGATAATTACAAAAAAAAAGACACAGTACAATATTTCCTGTAGAGGTCTCTGAATTGTGTTCACTCTCTGCCATCTAGAGATGCATTCATTCCTCCAGACCCTGTTGGACTTGCTCCAGAGAGCTGAAGACTACATTAGGGACAAGGTGGACTTGACCTTCTTCACCCAGACACTGCCTCAGCTGGTGGAGCACATCTACAGCACAGCTTTCGCTCACACCAGAGAGCGCAGGGACCTGGGGTTGAGCCAATGTCTCACACAGATTGAAGGTAGAAAAATATAAACTTGCTGTTGTTCAAATGTCTAGAAAATGAGTAAACAGCCAAATAATGCCTCCTTTTCAGATGCAGTGGTGTATTAAGAGATTGCATTATTAGTCAGTGTTGTAACATGAGGTTTATTACTTGTAGAACAGCTGGGCGGAGCGGCAGTGGATGAAGAGCAGAGTCCTTCAGCTCCTCCTGCTCTATTCAGAGAGGTGGGCCCTCTGGTTGACGACTGGGACAAATACTTGAGAAAGATGGCTGAAGACATGGACAAACAACACAGCGGCACATCTACAGACACGTCCGCTGCACAAACAACACATGAGCACAACATTTTCTTACAGGTAGATTGTCAACACTGGTACCTTCAGTGAGAAAGGAAAGGGCATAACTGATTATAATCACTTGATGTTGGTTTATTTTAAACTGGTATTAATATCCATGTCATCTGCAGACAGAGGACGCCTCAGTACATCAGCTAGAGGAAGAATATCGGGCTGTCATCTCAGCTCTGCGTTTCAAACTGGACTCCAGAGCTGCTCCTCCAGTCCTTCACCTGGACACAGCCTACCCTCAGAAAGAGACTCCCAGTGCTCCACCTTTTCCCACTTCTTTCACTGGGAAACCGGTCCACTCCTCCTCCTCTGAGGAAGCCCAGAAGCCTTGGTCGCTTCTAACAGCATTGATGAATGAGATAGAAAAACTGAAGACACAGGATGTGCAAAAAGATACACAAAGTGAAACCTCATCCATCACAGATGTTTCTCCTGATGTATCATGGAGCGCCACATCAGAGGATTTTCCATTTCTAGAGCCCGCAGACAAAAGAGACTTAAAATCTTCATCGTTACAACCTTCGGTTCAGTCACCAGCTATCGTCCAGATGGACACTGATGGTGACCGGACAGAGATGACTGCTGACCCCAGAAAAACTACACATGCTGTTAAGATACAAAGTCTTCAGAGAATATACAGGAGCCTCCTTCAAAAGAGGCAGATACTCGGAGCCGGTGGGAAAAGTACGTGCCTCAACCTGTACTGACTAAAACTAATACCTTTAAGTTGTCTTGTTATTTGTACCATTAAGTTTTTTTTGTTTTTTTTTTTTTTTTGCATGTAGCTTGTCCTGGAGTGAGAGAATCCTCACAGCGAGTCAGCCAAGTCAGAGACTCCTACAGCTGGATCCTAAACATCCCCAACAAGAACTTGCACATGAATTTCCAAGAGGTAAATTATTAGTTAATAAGAAGTGAGGAGAAGCAAATATGTGCTGGTGGGAGGAAAAATCCATTATTTTATTGATCTTCTTTCTTTTCCTCAGGTTTTAGTTGATCTGAGTTCCAAGAATGACCGAGGACTCTACCAGGCACGGGTCAGAGCAGTAGTGGGAGGAAGACCTTTGACCTTCTACAGTCTCGTGGGCCTAGAGAACGAGTCATTCTACCGCAGTGCACCAAGGATCATAGCTTTGGCATTAGAGGCACTCAAGACTTAACTTCATCAAACAACAAGTGAGACAAAATGAAAAATAAGAAAGGAGCAAAAGAAACAAAAACCCTCAAAGAGAGCAGAAGAAACCCCTTATTATGGGACAGAGAATCACGCAAAAAAAAAAAACAACACAAAAAACAAAACAAAACGCACAGCCACACAGACATACCCTCTTCTGTTGCCATTATTATTATTGTTGTTGTTGCTGTTTTCCTTCTTTGAGAGACTGAAATTAGCTCTAAATGAAAACACAACCATGAATGTATCAACCCAATTTTTGTCCACCTATTACGCAACTGGATTTCTTTTGTAGTTGAAGACGCCGCCTTGTCTAACTTATGAATCTGTAAAAAATGATAAGTTATTCATATCGTCATTGTCTTTTGAAAAGGTTGAGCCTCTTGTGAGGCACTCAGGCACTCTGACTGTATATATTAATCATTTTATCTTAAGTTCTGCCATATTTATTTGTACAAAAAAAGCCTTTGTATTTTTGTAAGAAAAAAATAATAATAAAAAATTTAATCTATACATAAATAAAATTGTTATCACCGCTATGGCATGGTCGTGTTAAATGGTAGACAATAGTTAATAGACAACATTAATATTAATCCTGTACTTGTACTGGTAAAAAACCCAAACATGCTCTCTTGAGGTTTCCATCAGGTTCAGTTCCTATTATGGCCCCAGACTGACCTCAGTCCTCTGACCCTCTAAGGCTTAAAACAATTTCCCATCATCACAGCAGCTGCTGTGCTGTGATGAACAGCACCTCCCTGTTTTCTCTCTTCATTTCCCGAATGAGGAATCGTAATTGAACCCTCTTAGTGAGTACTGACAACTGCTACTTCAAAAAGTGTCAGCCTTGACTTGTTTAAAAAAAAACAAAACAAAACAGAAAACTCTTTGCTGCATATACAGCTCACAATTATCACCAACTCTCAGCTTCTGTTTGATTTCATGGTGATGATTAAAACCAAACTTTTCTTACAATTAATATGAGTATGACATGCACACTTTGATTGAGCAACTACTGCCTCTGACTTGTGTTTATGTGTTTGTGGGAAGTGTGCCATATCATGCCAGGAACAAGTATTTTTGTGACTGACGCACACACACACACACACACACACACACACACACACACACACACACAAACTAATGACAGCCCACAAATGTGTTAGCAGCCTCCACAGAGCCCGGTCAGTCATCACAGGTGGTGTGCTGTAAATGGATGAGACTTATCACCTGTTCTCTTGTCCAGTGTAAGGCTTTTTTTACTCTCCGGCACGTAGAGACTCTTGACAATGCTCCGGTCTCCTTCTCTTTATCGTCTAATCATTCTGCCTGTAATCCTTTTATTATAGAAACCACATCTAACTCGGGCCTCTGGTGGAAAAAAGCTGTTAACTATCTTATTATAGAAGACTGCTGAGCTAAATCTACAAAGAGTTTGTTTCTTTCTATAAGGACGCCTGAATGACAGTAGCCAGGTGCTCTGAATAGAATTACCCAGCAGTGTGTGTTTAGACGGGGTACTTTAACACTGGAGGGCAGCCATGTACCGACTACAATACCCAAACTATGTGCATGACAGCTGGCTATGCCACACTGCTAATACACTCTTGGATTTAACCTCAACAATCATCAACGCCCCCCGCATAGCTCTGACCATTCCTTTAAACCTCAGCCCTTCCAACAGCATTAACCTCTGCTGGGAAACACACACACTCACACAGACAGGCTGGGGGGGCCAGCAGCTCTACCAAGTAGTGTCGGTGAGAATCAGTTTAGTGGTCAAAGTTTTGTGCCAGATAGCGCAGCATAAACACTTTCACAGATGGATTCTGGACCTCCACTCTCTCTGTCGCTCTTCATAAGGGTTTATATTCTTGCCACAGGTAGGAACGCTGGCTGATAATCCTGTGTGAATTTGTGGAGTTGTACATTACCAAAAAGTATTGACATATCTGATCTTGTGTAAGCATTTGTTCTTCACTGAACCACCAAAGCTATATGTATGTTTTGTTGTACCCAACTGTGATAAAGGAATTTGAGAAACTAGTTTAAAGACACTTATTTAACAACTGCAGCAGTTTGCTGTTATTGATTAGGCCTGCGTTTTTAGATTCAAACTAAACGTAACCGTTTTGAAATGATTGAGACTGGCAGTAAACCGAACAGGACTGTTTACCAAATCATGAGATTCATCAACGGATGAAAGAACGATGAAGATCTGTTTACCGTTGTCTCAAATGGAGAGCTCTGAGAATAGAAGAGGGATGTTCAGGCGTTGCTGCTGCTGTAATGTAATATAGAAAAATGTTGAAATTCTTGTAATGCTAGACACTGTCACCTGTCCAATAATGACCCCCAGACATCACCAGACTTAGGATTTTTTCTTATCCAGAAAACTCCTCATGAACCATATCACACACAGGTAGTAATATGAACAGAAAATGTGAAATTTAAAATTGACTTCTTGTGCTGTCACTTGTGTTAATAGCATCTGCGCTGAACCTCGAAGGGGAACTCTTCAAGGACTTAATGAAGGACTACAACAAGAATGTCCGACCCATGGAGAGGAGTGGGGACATCACTCGGGTCGATATCAAGATGACGCTCACCAACCTCATCTCCCTGGTAGGTGAAGTTAAGTCTAGTGTTTTTGATTAGTGTCAGTAGCTATTAAGGCTTTTCACATTGTCTCCCCAACTATCTCTTCAGAATGAGAAGGAAGAGGCGCTGACGACCAGCGTCTGGATAGAAATGGTAACTACTCACATACACACACACACACACACTGGGTATTTATTTTTATGTTTTATAGCACATTTGCTAAAAAATAACAAAAGCAAATCCAGTTCACAGCATTTTTTTTTTTTTTTTTTTTGCAGCAATGGTGTGACTACAGGCTCAGATGGGACCAGCTTCCCCGCTCAGCACTTTATGGGAACATCACATCTAACCTTCGTGTCCCCTCCAAGAGCATATGGCTGCCAGACATCATACTGGAGAATAAGTGAGTGTATCGCCTACCACATATGACCAAGTTTGTTGAATCAAGAAGGCTCTCTCTTTGAGCCATTTAGTGCTGTGCATTTGGCTATAGGTGGCATTTTGAACCTCACTGTCACTGAGGGCGTCAGTCCTGCATAATGCAGGATTTGTCTTTGTTTGGTCTGATCAGAAAAAGGCATTAAGTTATGTTATCTGTCAATCACCAGAAGTAACACAATGCCAAACTAGTCTTGCTTCTATCTTTGAAAAATGTTTATATAAATATGCATAAAAAATACAGTGCTAAAGGCCAAATGTTTGTGTGTGTGCACCGAGTGAGCATCAGTTTCTGTCTCCACTATCTTCTGGTCTGTAGTGTGGATGGACAGTTTGAGGTTGCGCTTTACTGCAATGCACTTGTGTCTCCTGACGGCTGTGTGTACTGGCTGCCTCCTGCCATCTACCGCAGTGCTTGCACCATCACAGTAAACTACTTTCCCTTTGACTGGCAGAACTGCACCATGGTCTTCCGGTGAGTAGAGTGGTGGTCTGTTCTTCACCTGGTCTTGATGACAAGCTAGTGAGCCAAGCGGCTCCACTCGGAACAAAACCCTTGATACTATAAATCTGTCAGCAAATGAAGGTGGCCCAGGTTCAGCCTTTGCCTCTCGCGCATCTCTGGATTTGGTTGTCATCTCATTGAGAACAATAATTTTCAAAAATTAGCAAAAAAATTACACAGATGGAAAAATGAGGCTTTGCTGATCCCTTAGGGTTGATGCCTGTTACAGCAGCACGTTTCCTTAATTCTGAGTGAAAATGTATCTCAAGGAAATATAATCATGTGAAATAATAATAAAGAAAAGTAAACTGTATACAATATACGTCTAATTAATAAGCCACACATGCAGATGAGAGATATGTAATATACTGACAATAGGCAGTAACGAGTCAATGTTGTGGAATATGAACAGAAGCCATAGTAGTATAAACTCAATATTTTAATATGATGTTGCAATATAATGCAATGTAATAAAAACTAAAAACTCTTTCCATTCCAGTTGCACAACAGCCTTAAAAGGCTTTAAAACTGAATATAACAACTTTTCAGAAAATGGTAAAAGAACAGATTAAACGAAGATTAAACGAAGGACAAGGTTTTACAGCAGTGTTTGTAAACTCCTAGCTACAGCCCTCTTTGTTTGCTTGTCCAGAACAGGGACAGTGCTCCCGTCACTCATGGACTCTTTTCACTCTGATGTCTTGTAAAAGTGAATAGATGGCTGTGTTTGTTGTGGAGACAGATGGCGTGTTCTCCCCCTTTGTGCAGTTCTCAGACGTACAGTGCCAATGAGATCGAACTGGTTCTCAAACAGGAGGACAACCACACACTGGAGTGGGTGGATATCGACCCAGAAGCTTTCACAGGTACAAATAAACGAACAGATGTTCTACATTTATCGATAGTGAGGTATGATGTCTTTGTACTATGAACACTTTGTTGGTAGAGAATGGCGAGTGGGTCATCAGACACAGGCCAGCTAAGAAAGTCGTCAACACTCAGTATACGAAGGATGAACTAGAGTACCAGGAGGTGGTCTTTTTCCTCATCATCCAGCGAAAGCCCCTTTTCTACATCATCAACATCATCGTTCCCTGTGTGCTCTTCTCCTCCCTCGGCCTGCTTGTCTACTACTTACCTGGCAAAGGTCTTTCCCTTACTTTCAGTCATAGTCAGTCATTGCAAGATCACATGACGACACCAATCTGAATGAATACTGCTGTGTGGTTACGTTTTTGTAGCTGGTGGTCAGAAGTGCACAATGTCTATTGCAACACTCTTGGGCCAAACTGTGTTCCTCCTGCTTATTGCCAAAAAGGTTCCAGAGACCTCGAAGGCCGTGCCTCTTATTGGAAAGTAAGTTCATTAATGTTCATCTCAGACTCTAGTGGTGACTGAAGGGAGTGCTGAGATACATGTGATGAATTTTACACCTGTGGCTGCAGGTATCTAATGTTTGCGATGTCAGTGACTACAATGGTCGTGATGAACTGTGTGATTGTTCTCAACGTTTCCCTGAGAACCCCAAACACTCACATAATGACGGACAAAGTCAGAAAGGTGAGTATGAGGCCAGATGTCTCTTTTCTAAATTGAATTTCCATGATGGGGCTACTGGGTGGCCACACTGTGAAGTCCACATCAGTTTGTTTGCAACTGGAGAAACTTTTGAACTGCTTCTTTCAGATCCTCCTTAACATCCTTCCTCGACTACTGAGGATGCAGATGCAACCATGGACACCAAACAGTGACAACACCTCAGTAAGTGGAAATGGTAACCACCTGACTACAGACAGTAACAGTGTTTTTCTGGTGCCCTGTCGACGACGCAGCTCCATGACCCTCATCACAAAGGCGGAGGAATACGTGATGAAAACAGCTCGGTCCGAACTCATGTTTACACGACTCAAAGAAAGAAATGGATTGATTAAAACAGCATTAGAGAAGCTACGTAAGTATCTGAATTTTTGGCTACCTGAAAGTGTGTTTTTCTTTTTAACCCAAGTAAACACCTGGTCTGTTTTGAACTCAGACGACGGGCTGGAGGGGGGCACAGCTGAGCACCTTGGTACCAGTCTGGCAAAGGCCTCTCCTCAGTTGAAGCAGTGTGTGGCATCATGCAAAAACATAGCTGAGGCAGCGCGACAGCAGAGAAACTTTCAAAACGTGAGTTCTACTTTTATTACACCAGATTCATCTTACTCCCCGAGTTTAAATCAGTATCAATTTGGACCTCATTCTTTTTCATTAAAACAGGAGAATGAAGAGTGGTTCCTGGTGGCGCGGGTGATCGACAGGGTTTGCTTTATTGTCATGACGTTGGTGTTTTTGATTGGCACTATCGGAATTTTCCTGATGGGCCACTTCAACCAGCCTCCCTCATCACCTTTCCTTGGTGATCCAAAGAAGTACCTTCCTCTGGTAAACAATCTTAATGATACAACTGAGAATGGGATGGGAGCAGACTTCCTGGGCTGAACCAGGAGAAGATCATTAGGTTTCAACGTGGAAATTGGGCAGCATGTGTAAGTGATGCTTCATTGATGACTGGGATGCACTGAGAATGGAAAAGATACAACTGTATGTATTTTCTGCACTGGTGGTCAGGTGCTACTGTGGAGGTGTTCACTACCTGAGAGGTTCAGACAAATATACCTGGTCATGTGGATGAATCGCTGCATGAGCGTTGATGCCACATTTGATCCATAATTATAGAGACTGGGGTCAATTGCAAGGTTGGAAAATGCCAGCATTGCTGTTGTGAAGAAAAAAATAGATAAACCTTTAGGGTTTTTACTTCCTGTCTGCACATTTACTGACAGTTTACTTTCTTCCCCATGACAGTCAACATAAAACATGGTGTTGATCACACATGTAACTAGTAAACAACCGAGGCGAATTAAAACCAAATGCCAAACAATTGTTTTTACCAGCGAAGGTCCCACTGCAGGATTGAATTTTTTGTTAATCCGGTGTTTGATGCCTTTTTCAAGGCACAGTTCAGGATTACTGACACCCCCCAGACTCTTCCCAAAACATAGACCCACAGTGCAGCCCTCCACCACTGGAAGCAGGATTTCAATTACATGGCTGAGTGGTGCCTTTCTGGCCCAACAAAAGGCAGATCCGGCTAGTTGGGATGGAAACAGTCAGGGGCAAAGACAGAGTTGGGGGTGTTAGAATGGGAGTGAGACCTCTAGACACACAGACTCACAAAACCAAACATTACTGCATGAACATTCACACAGCCACACAGAGCTGGTAAAGAGGCTGGCACTTAAATCTCCCTGATCCTGCAGACCCTTAAGCGTTCGCCTTTCTTTTCACTGTTACATCATCAGTCCGCAGGTCCAACACAGAGGGTAAGTCAGTGACTTATTATGCTCGTTGGGAGGTTTCTATATATATTTTTTTTTATTTATATCCTATATAATGAGGAGAGAATGCTAGTTTGTCCTTGCAACTGTTACCAAGTGCTTGCTCATGGAGGGATTTGTTGGGTCTCTGGAAACAACTCCTTAAAGAGCTTGGTCCGGACCTGCTCAATGTAAAGTGCCTTGATGTAACTGTTATTCTGTTATGATTTGGAGCTATATAAATAAGTTTGATTTGATTTCATGTAAGGGAGTTTGAACCACGTGAGCACTTGTTCCTTTGTTGTAGCAGTTACTGTAAGTTGTCAAGAAATATACAGTGTAGAAAATGAAAAAAAAAAAAAAAGCAGACTGCATGCGACGGCGAAATCGCTGTTTTGAGAGGAAGATATTTATTTGCTGCTAGGGAACAGTGGACGCCACAGTGTGGCGGCAAGTTGTTTTCTTTGAACGTTCCCTTTTCATTTTTTGGTTTTGTCAAGATGTCCTTAAAACATGCCATTTGCAACATTTTTTGCTGTATTTATCTTGAATGTATAAAAAGCATGTTGAATTTTTCTTTCTGTCCTTTCTTTTTCTTTTTTTAACAATCTAGCCCATGGTTAAAAACTAGTGGCAGGCCTGGCCAAAATACTTTCTTTTAAAGACTTTCAAAAGACTTTCCTGACTTTTCTCTCTGTTCAAATGCTTTCTGCTGTTTTGTTTTGTTTTATGAAAATGTTTCATTGGTAAATATTGAGTCTAAAAGTCCAATGGTCTTGTTTTACATGTACAGGCAGCCGAAAATTATTCAAAAATATGCCATGTTTTTTGACACGAATGGTCATACACTCTACACTACTTTCCATGAATCCACTAGTTCTCAAAACAAAACAAATTAATATAAATATAATATAATTAAGAAATGTACAGGGGCTGAAGAAGTTGCTATTCTTTATGGACACATTTTAGTTGATTTTTTTTCATCAGAGGGTGCAACAATCTTGAGTCTGAAAGAGGTTCCACACACTGCAAGTTGGCCTATTATCTTTTTTTTTTTTTTTTTTTTTAATTAAAGGTTCTCATTGCCGATTCCACATTTTCAGTTTTACACCATGTCGGCAGTGACCAACCAGCCTTTTCCTTTTGGCCGTCTGGAGCGAGAAAAGCACATCCAGATGATTTTCAGGGCTTTCCAAAACCGCTGTGAGCCTTCATGTGAGTGCCAGACTCAATCCCCTGCACCTGAACCCCAGAAAACGCCTTCAGCGTGGGAATCGAACGAGCAGCTTTCAGGTCGGTCTCCTGGAAGGAAGCTGGAAAATGGCTACCTGCAGCCACCAGACAAAATGAACAGGCCAGGGGTGCAGGAGCAGAACCTTGGAGGTGCGGTAGGATCAGACTTTCTCTCTGTGCTGGAAACAGTCAGTCACATCCATGTTAGTGCAAGGCCAGAGTTGCAGGGTAAGAAAAAAATTCTTATATGTAAGGTTCTGATTTGAAAAAAGGTTCTTGTGGTTCAGAAATTTCTGTACCTGAAGAGAACAATGCTTTCTCCAGGCCCGCAGTGTGTCCCCAGGCAGATCTACAGCATCACAACAGGAGGCAGCAACTCACAGTTATTTGTGGCTGTGGAAGGTACTTTTGAACATTCAGCTGAAGTACATGTTTCTGACCTGAGAACATTCTTATCATCTGCATTTTATATAGACAGCGTAAATGAGTTTCTCCTAATGTCGCCCCCTGTCAGAGAGCTCATGTGTGTGTCTCCAGTGCTGCGGTCCAGCTCGGGCCTGTTCCCTGAAGGGCTTCGACTGTCAGGGTCACCAGGTCTTTTATCTTGAAAGGCCCCTGAGGTTGGATGCTTGCTGCTTTGGCTGCTGCCTGATGGAGATGAGAGTCTATTCACCTAAAAAATATCTCATTGGCATTATATACCAGAGGTAGGACAGTTTGAAACTGCATTTATTCATGTCCTTTACTGGATTATATTTTTGGTTTCTTGTACCTTATGGTGTAAATCTCTTTTCAATTTAATACATTTCAGTGGGAAATCTACTTTTTATACTATTAGTTATTTAACTGTACTACTACAAAACAGACTGTACTACAAATTCAGATTTTTCCATGATGTTTTCGTCTGAGCTACCTGCAGTGAATGAACCCGTTAACTCTTTGATCTCCTACTATCAGAATATTCTAACGGCCAACTTTTAATACTTTACATTCCTTTACTCAACAACTTGTCATGTGAGCCTTTTTCCATGTTGTTCCCAGCCTCTGGCCGCCCTGAGCTCCCAAAGATGCCCGGGCTTGTCTCTAAATAGAATTGAGAGCCTTTACTGCTCCACAGAGCCAGGTTGTAGTCTAAACCTGAGGGAGTTAATGCACAAAACAGCTGACTGCAGGCAGACACGCCAAAAAAACAGCACTGGGAAAGAAGGAATGCAACATCCTCTATAATGGAAATGTTGGCTAATGGGAGCAATTGCTGCACCTTGTCTCCTGTGGCCAGACCGAAATGCTTTCGTCTTCATCTGGCTGAGTTTGACTGCAGAGTTAGCTGGGGTGTGTTTGTGTGACAAATTTAGAGTTTTCCGGCAGTGGCACTCGATGAGGTTGTGTCCAATTACTGACCAGGCAGAAGTTTAAGTGACCAGAGATCTACTTGGTATAAATATTCCCCCAGTGTGCTGAAATAAAGCATGCCCCAGCGTGAACTCCTCCGACACTAAGCGAACAATGGTTTTGGTGCAGCGGAGGCATGGCAGCTGAAAATGTGATCAACCATCAAAGCCAGACTGCGCCCCTGAGTGAAGGACTGGCCAGTGCACCTGCCAGCCTGCTTATTGTGCAATCATGTTAATGTAAGTGTGTTGTGCTGACTGTGCTGCCAGGTGGAGCATGTTTACCCCTCTCCTGGAAGTGTGTGACTCAGAAGGAGTAAACACATTCAGAATCCATGGCTCCTGCTGTCCATGTCGTTGTGTCTCCAATCAGAAATTTCAGGTAGTAAGATTTAATCAACGCAGAATCAACCCCATTTCTACGAGCAATCCACCTTCAGCATTGTTTGCCTCCAATCACGTGCCAGATCGTCTCAACCATTGGCGAGAAAATTGGAACGATATGGAAGAAATGGCCAGGCTTTAATGACGAACATAACATGGACCATGAGTATTTTGGTTTGGATGGTGAGTTCTGCCTGCATATATTTCATTTTTCCTCTCAATTTATTAAGTATCGCATTACCAAGAACGATTCTCACAAATCTCTCTAGTTTCATAGCAACACAAAAGGAAATAAAAACTCTTAACTTGCACCTTACATTTAATTTTTGCCTGCTGAAAAACCTCCACATTTGCATTTCCAGTTTATGATGATGGTGATTATTTTGTTTTTATTCTTCCAGTGCCACCAAGTGTGGAATCCCACATTAAACTCCTGCTGCTGGCAGCCACTTTCTTGTTGGTAAGCATATTCTTCTTCATTAAATAGTTTGTGTAAAAATCAAATGAAATCATTAGTTTGGAAATTATTCTGATATACATCACTTAAAAGTAGATCTAACCTACTAAAGGGAGCCGATGCAGAAATATGTCAACCTTATTTTAAATAATAATTAAAACTCCCTGGCTTCACTATTGAGGTCACCTATTCTTATAATTTCTCCACAGAATCACATGTACTTTGAGATGAGCTGATCAGTGAAAAACAACCAGTCATTACTAACTGCTGCGGTGCACCAGCCAGGTCGCACACTTGACCGCAGGATGTGCCCCAAGGTGCACCAAAACATTTTAAATGGACTTCTATTCAAACTCCATGTTCATTTATGACACTGAACCAATTTCAGCAGCAGATGCATATTTGACATTTATTGCTATATAATCCATCAGATGTACATCCAACAGCGTTTCTTCACTTTTGACACGCGCACACACCTGCACCCATCGTCACACTATCAAACACATTACAGTTTTTCAACAAACTATAGTCGCTTTCTTGAAATGGTTCCGAAACCTGCTCCAGAGGAATAAAAAGTGTCACAGACCCTGAACCTGGGCCCAGTGTCATTTCTTTTTCTACAAAATGGAAAAGGAGTGAACAACAGTGTTTTAGGATCCTTTTACACCGTTGCAGAAGACATTAAAGCAGAGCCCAACCCTTGGATTAATTAAAGGCAGGGTAAAGACAAAACAGGACTGAAGGGAAACCTGGGTGGGGCTCAAGGCCAGGCACAGTGATCTAGGCAGCTTGGCAGTCCATGTTTTAAGATGCCAGTTATACAACGTTCTGCTCAACACAGGATGGACGTCATCCTTTGGGATTCAACTTCCAGGTCAAAGATGAAGAATCATTGTTGATTCGGTAACACAATCTTTGAAGTGGACTGTATTTACAAATACATTGTACACAATAATGGTAGTCATTCCAGTTTGAAATGACCCAAAGAATTGTAGATAAAATACAGCACTGTCATAAAATAACATCTACAAGCAACCCTGTTTGAGTCCCAATAAAACCAATTACCACAGACTTATTTTGACAGCAGGAAGTTTGATGGTATGTTAAGCAATATGAACAGATCTGGTATTATAACAGATTTGTTTTGTTATTGGTTTTCTTGAATTATTTTCAAGTACACTTTGTCAACAGATAATGACCAAACACCAGCAACATGCCATCCCTCCCTCTTTTGGCAAGTTAACCAATGTTATAACTTGCATTTCAAACATAAAAAGGGAGGCTTTGTTCTCCTCTGGTTGATTAAAAATAACGCATATCTCTCTCTTCCACTTGTTTCAATGTCCTATTGAAAGGCTTTTCTGTTCATTTCCAATTTGAAACAGAAGGAATGGTCTTCTTGCCTCTGTTCCTGACTTTTACTCTGTCTTCAGACCACAAAGTGCCAACTCACGCAGAGGTATCCTTTTCTGGATTCGTCATCCATCAACATATCACATATACACGCACCTACAGCGCACAAACAGAGACAAGCAACATCACTGCAAGACAAAGTGCAGAAAACTAACTGTTTTGCTTAGATTAATGCAGCAACAGTTACTTACCCTTACAGAGGTTCTCTGTGTGAGAGGCTAACGTCCACCGCTAGCATTCACCAGACCATGGAAGTCTTCCCAGGCTCTGCACAGGAAGATGCAGTACATCATCATTCATAATACAGAGAACAAAGTGTTTATATAGTTATGCCTTTTCAATGGCAGAGCCACAGCTACATCAATTTCCTGAAAAAGTATATTGAACATTAATTACACGCTTGTTTCTAATCCACTTTTCCATTACACCAAAAAGCGACAGTGATCAAAAGGCTGATTATTTTAATGTAAGAATTTAATTCATTAAACATAGTTCCCAAATAAAGTAAAGTGTAATGTTACCAATTATTATCATCAACTATAATGTTGCCAATTTTTAACATAAATGTGACACAAAAGCCTTAAATGACCTGTTTCACAGATTTTTTTTGCAGTTTTTTGTTTCATATAAAGCTGAATTGATTAATCATTGACCAAAAACATATTTGATCAGTGTGGGCTATGAGAAAATGATTTAAGAACCAAATTGTGATGATACATTACAGTCAAAATGAAAAGTTTGTGAGCATGCAAACATTTATGTGTGAGAGAATTAGAGGAGAAAGATAAAAAATAAAAATGAGGAGACATACATACTTAATGCTGTCTGTATGTGTCTTGTACTCCATGATGGTGTTGGGAGGCAGGTTAAGGACTCTGCGTAGGGTGTCTCTGATGCGGGCAGTGGTTGCCTGGTCACTAGCTGTCTTGTTCCAGATGGAAATGATATCCTCCTGAATAGAAGAAGTCCAAGGAGAAGGCATGTCTAAGTATGCTGGTGTTTATAGAGTGGGATTACATACATACACACATGCAACAAGTGTCTCTTGGTGAGTTTACCTGGAAACGTACTGACACCACAGCCCCACAGATCTCCTCTCCCACCATGAACTGCTCCCCTAGCATGGCCAGGATCAGGTTCTCCCAGCACCGAGATGCCAGGCCTTTCCTCAGACGAATGATCCACTTCCCACCCATCTTATTGGCATCATCCTACACGCAAGACATGCAGGGTTACAGAAAGAGCTTTTATTTAAAAACTTTTTTTCATGTAGAAAATCACCAATGTGTACTCGCCTCCCACATGGGTTTAATACCCTCTTTGAAGAGGTGGAAGTCACTATGACCTGTCAGATCACCTGGCCGGATCATGTGACTATAAAAACGCCAGAACTGTTCCACCTAAGAAAGAAGAATGAATGGTGATCGTAGGAGAATGAGTCAGCGTCTTGTATTTAAAGGTTAGGGCGGCCTTCCTTTCTAATGTCTGTACATGCTCTAAAAGAGTCATGTGTGGGGCAACATACCGAAGCGAAGCTGCCAATCTGTTTGATGTTCTGTTCGTAGCTCTGTGTGCTGGCTGGTCTGCCCGGGGTGCGTCTGGAGTACCAGAAGGTGTAATTGTATTGAAGAGGGTGCTCTCCTGCCCCTGGCACCACCATCTGCAGGCGAGGAAAAGGTGACTAGCCCATATAATTAAATCATGAGGCTGCATGCACGTGAGTCATATTTCAACAGGCTCACCTTTTTTCTTGTGTTCTGTTCTTTGTCCTCGTCTTCAGCTTTTTCCTTCTCACTGTCTTTCGGTGAGCCTTGGTCCTGATCGTGGTCACCACTATCATCATCTTTCAGTCTGGATTTGATGGAACAGAAAACTCTAAAAACAACTGTCTAGGGCATGCAATGATTTGTTTATATTAAAGGAGACCTGTATGGTGTTGCCAATTAATTAGGAATACCTTGCTTTAGGTATTGCAGTTTAACAGAAAAGTAATATAATTGATTACAGTAGACGGTAAAATTTCATGGTGTTTTTTAAACCGATGTTTATTTCATTAGAATTAGTGTAACCTGACATAAATCGGGTATGAAACTGAAACTGAACCTTCTTTAAGATAATATTTACTGCAGCGCTGCTGCATTAGACTGCAACAATTTTATCTGCAACCTGTCAAGTGAGTGGACTTTTTCCCAGTGGACTACAAGGATGTTCACTGTTGTTCACTATAATGCACATGTGCACAACTCCACTTCAACCACTCTGATCAGGAATCAGCTTTAGTGTGCTGTCAGCCATCTGCCCCTCTACTCCCAGGCCATGTGAGTCTAGAATGAACCGAGACTGCGCGCACCTTCCCCCGCCTCTAAACCACCACCACGCCGAGGCTTCGGGGCCTGCGCGCCTTCCGCCATGCTAAGCTACACCTAGCAACGCGGCGCATTCTCCACCGTAAAACACACTTTCATCCCCGTAGTTGCCTCCTTGTGTCCCCAGTGCAGCCGTGTGCCCGGACCTCGGTCCCGGCTGGGTTTATAAGCACACACTGAGCATGCAGGACCATGCAACGAAGCTGACACACCTCTTTTTTTTTTTTTTTTACACGCAACGCGACAGCTTTTCGTAAACCTTAACGCTTCCCGGTTGATCTGCAGCCGCGAAGGGGAGCCAGCTCTCCGGTAGATAGGCCACGGAAACTTTTCGTTACTCACGCGTCAAATTTGTTGTTCATTATTTTGAAGGTTTCTTCGGGACCGACCACAGCCTCCTGAATTCCGCAGGAACGGCGGCGCGCGCAGTAGACGCCACATGCACGCGCACGCCATGTGCGACTGATGATGAGCGTGGAGGGCCCCCAAAGCTCTGGACCACATGGACTTACACCCAGTGGTAATGTGAATGTCAGAAGGTCAGTCCAATCCAAAGATAAAATCGTGTAACAGATGTTGGACACATTGGTACCAGGTTGTGTTTTCAGTTTTTATTCAACACATTGTCTCCCTAAAGCAGTACCACTGTGATCAGTGAGCCGATCACTGAGTGTCTGTTAACCTCGGCTCCTCAGAAACTCAGTGACTCCTGCACACACAGACATGGGCATGAGCGGCAGCCTCGGTACAAAAAGGGCTGGTGGCTTCTTCTCATGAAGCGGCTTCCTCTGATGTGCCGCTTCCCTTCTTTCATCCCTTCCATCCATCCGCTTGTCATTTGTTCTTGCTGTGACTTCAAAAAGCGGCTGTGTTCAGGTCCAAGCGGGGCTCTGGACCAAGTCTAGGGGAACAAATAGGGAGGTGGGGGAGGTCAGAGTCAAAAACTAAGTGGACTTCTTTAGGGCTGGCCTGACCATGACGATAAACACAGTCACGATGTTGTGCACGTTTGGGGAATGAGAGAGCTGAAAAATTCAGGTTTCCAGAGATGAAGAATGCAAGCTGAGCTGAGCTAAGCTGAGCATGGATGGGGGAAATGCTCTGGAATGGTATGGCACGGTATGGTGTGGTGTGGTTTGGTTGGCTCTGCTGGTGGAGACCATCCCCTCACCCCTTGCCCCCTGTGCCTCTGTGAGGACCTTCATGAGAGGGCCCTTTGTTCCAGGCCGGCAGGCGCACCAGTGAGTGAATGAGCAAGAGCAGTGGCGGCCCTATTCAATGGCTGCTGTTTGTTTACACCGGCCAGTCCCGTCATACTTCATTAGCAGCCCAGCCCACCGACAACCTCTGATGTCCTAATCGCCGAAGAGTGTGTGGCCGCCCATCAGTCCTGAGCCTCAGCAGTTCAACATAAAGGGCTTTCTAGGACTCCCGAAACACACTTCCCACTAAATCCCTCTATCTGCCTGCCTTTCCAACCACTCATCATACACAAACGTGCACCAACACATATACACAGTCTGTATGGTGAGGGCGGATGGTAGAGCTGGTTCTTTCATCATGGGCCATGGAGCAGCAACAGTCCCGGAGAACTAACTTTGCATCACCGAGATGTGAGAGACCTGCCGTCCAGAGAGAGAGATAAAGGAGAGAGGGATTATTCAGTGCTGCCATCTTCTGAGAACAGTTGCAGACTTGAGAATAAGAATTAAAATGGAATGTAATGCAAACATCCAATTTGTTGTCAAAGTTTTTGTTGCAAATTCATTCAAACATTTACTCATGACTTAAGCAATTAACCAGTTGCCAAAGTTGCTGCTGATGAATTGGGCCATCATCAACACTACATTAC
Organism: Echeneis naucrates; assembly: GCF_900963305.1. Classification (NCBI taxonomy): domain Eukaryota; kingdom Metazoa; phylum Chordata; class Actinopteri; order Carangiformes; family Echeneidae; genus Echeneis; species Echeneis naucrates. The sequence continues at coordinate 10,405,483 of NC_042527.1, read as the reverse complement.
AATACAGACCTCCTGAATTGCTCTCCCCAGCCTCTCCTGACTTTTGACCACCTTCCTGAAAGAGAAAAATATCCAATTGTTACTTATGACAATGATTTAACCTGAAGCTGCTGATATTACCTGTCTTATAACGTTGTGAACAGGATTCTAACAGGAATATAACTAACCTGTGTATTCTACGAGCCAGGCTCAGGGTGAAGTTTGCTGAGCAGTCAGGCTCATAAGTGGACGGTAACACGATGTAAGCTCCAGGAAGAAGACTGCACACCAGACTGACATCCTGCATGTAACAGTGGGGGACGCAACTGGCAACGGGATTCTCATTCCTTGAGATTGTCTGCACACATGCTCCCTCTGCGACCTGGACACAGAGCATCTTCAAACTAAGGTACTTGGATATAATTATAATTAATGCAAATTCCACTTACGTAAACAAAATTCTAATTACTTACAGAATAATAAATACTGTGAATATTTTGGTGACACTTCTGTTGTACCATTTACTTAAGTTTCAGTACATATAATATGTGTGTACATGCATCTTGGTATTCTTATTGTGTTTGACATAGTTTGTTAAATTTAACATGACAAGAAGAAATTATTTTAAGAAAAACACCAAGAAATTGACACAGGTATTTTGAAAATGCCACAATTAACAAAAGAACTGATCAGTGGCTGATTTCCTCTTTCAGAAACGTCGGTGACATAAAAATATCCTGAAGGAGTTATGCTATCAAAAGGTAATCCATTACAGTAAAGGTTAAGCCTGTACTTAGGTCTGTCTTTGTTTGTGTATGGTCTTTATTTTGTTCCACATATTGTCATTTTACACCAGTGCTGCTTTGGGCAAATAACAGCAACTACAATAACTCATTAAAAAAGTCTTTACTGCCAAGCACAACTGTCAGATTAATGCCATTCAAAAGAAGCATCTTAATCATATGTGATAGCTATTATATTTATCTGAACAGAATTTACATCAGAATGACTGAGGGGGATGTATAGACAAGTAGTGGTGCCCACATCTCTAAATGACTGGTACTTTCCTTTAATATTTCACTGACCTTGTAAATGTGGAAGCCAATAGGGTGTAAGTCAGTGTCAGGGCGGTTCTGCTGCAGGGTAATCCTGACATTAACTCCTGATGTCACAGCTGGGTGCTCACACACTGTAAAAGGGAAGCAGGGGTTCTGCCAGTGAGACAGGAAGTTCCTGCTTCCTCCTGCCGTCTCTCCCTCCACCCACGAGCCTCGGAAGTAACTGGTCTCCCACTCACCATCTGTTGTCAAAGGCAGTGACGGTGCTGGGCTTTTCAGGGCACTGAGAAGAACACAAACACCATTAGATCCTCAAAAGTTCAGAAACATTGGAAATTATACCAACAGCGTTGCACAATATGAAACCTTTAAGTCAAGAAATCATTCTTTGGTGATCTGTGTGAATTAGTGGCTCCTAATGCGCTTGGTCTCTTCAAACAAATTTACCAGTTTGTTCTTTCAAAACTCTTTCACCAGCAGGTGTCACTATAAATCTACTGTCTTTTATTTCTATGGGATGTTAACAAATTTTCTAAATTGGGTTAGGATACTTCTATATCAACAATTAACTTGAGATCCAATTGTATCCACAGTTGGAAACAAATGAAAGGATGGAAATGACCGTCTTCCCATTAATTAACATTTATTAACTTACCTCAGGGATATGGAAGAAGTGGAAAAGGCCCTGATGAGAAAGCGTGCCTCGGCTCCTGGCTGGTAGGTGCTGGGGATCAGCAGGTAGTATCCAGAATCCAGCTGCCCATGAAGGACCACCTCTCGCTCATAGGCGTGGCAGTGAGTAGAAGTACATGGGGGTTTGTTCAACATCCGGCTCATATTAAAACGCTTCTTCTCTACCTGATGACAGACAAATGTATTCAACTAACACAAAGCCCCAAACAAGCATGGCATCACTCATTCCCACACTGTTAGTTCACAAACCTTCCACATGTGTAGAGCAATAGCCTGGTAGTGCTGGTGTTTTGTGTTTTTGTTGTCCTCAAGAGGCGTTTGTGCGTATTTCTCTGTCTTTCTCCACTTCCTATGCTGCAGCAGGGACACCAGTACCTCTCCCCTCTCGCTCACTTTCAGCCAAAACTTGGGGTTGGTACCATAACTGCTGCTATTTCGGCTACCACCGGCTGAGTGCCCCCTTAGCCACTGGCCAGCCAGCTGATGGCTGTGTTTTAGGAGACGTCCTGCAAGAGAAAATTGCCACCAAGGAGCTCAGAAAGTAGAAAACAACTGAAACCAGAAAACCATCTTGTATAAAATCAGAAAATCACCAGTATAGATGCTCTTTAGGTGTCCTTCCTCACTAATGGGGTATCCCACTGTGACATCATCAAACAGGGACATGAATTCACGTTCATCCAACCAGAACTCACCCTCAGCCAACCTAGCTTGTAGATCTGAAGCACAAACATGTTTGACAGAGCTCCAACCTGCACCACTGTAGAGAGAGAGTGAGAAAGACTAAATGCAAACTGTGGCTGAATAACAATCTCTGAACTTCTCCATGCCTGCAGGCTCCTAACTTGGTCATACTTGTGTCAGTGTCTAGGTTATGAGGTCCCATCACATCACACAATGTGATAGAGCACACGTGCTGCCCTGATGTGATTGTGGTAAGCACTTCCGGAGTACCAAGTCCATAGGCCAGGCATTTGCCCTGAGGATGTACAACACACACATTTATATTGTGACATGCATGCCTACCTATCTATCCATGCCCCTCCCCAGCAGCATCTTCCCCAGGGGTTTCTGATCCTGATTAGCTTTAATTTGCTCCCTGACACGGTCTTCACATCCAACCATTCCATCACAGTCAGAGCATGATACTGACCAAGCTCAATGGCACCTAAAGCAAGGAGATCAACACGTTATGTGGCGAGAAATTACAGGATGGCTTCTATCTGCAGGGAAAACACTATTCTAACCTCCAGGTCTGCTTTGAGTGGAGCAGCTTAACGCACAGTCATCCTTCACAGGGTACAAAAGGTTCAGGTCCAGCCCTCTCCTCCTGACCTGGTCACTGTCCTGTTCTGGTCTCTGCTCCTCCTCTGAACCCAAGTCTCCCAAGCTCCAGTGTTCTGCTAGGCCACCGGTCAAATCAACCAGGGCCTCAGACACCTGTCCCGCCCACAGTCGCTCATATGAGCCATGAAACCTGGAGAGGATGTGAGGAGTTTCCACATTTTACCAAATACATTAACACAAGACGAGATCAATGAAAGTTTCCAAAATAATATAGAAAATATTTCCATATTTCCGTAGTTGATTTAGCTGAGCAATAAGAAGGAAATTCCACAGGTTACTTACTTGGCGTAGGCCTTCTCCAACAGGGCTACCCAGAAGGCAGTGGGAGAGTGGCAGCGTGAGAAGCAGAGAGAGGAATTAATACAGGGCAGGCGATCATCAATGGTCACCTCTGTCCAATGCCCCTGCTGCCAGAAATGGAACTGGAAGAAGCCCCTATACCTGCTGTCACCCCACTGGGGCTGATCTGGGGGCAACACCTACAGAGAATTATGCACATGTTTTCAGTTGTCCAGATTTTGAACAAATGTTACAATACATGATATTATCAGTGACAAAACAGTTGTTGCTCTACCTTGTTCAGTAGATGACTGTTCTTAATCAGGACAGTGCAGGCACAGAGAAACCAGCAGTCTCCGAGTAGGCCTTGTTTAGCATGACCCAAGGTGATGTCGTCAGGGAAGAGAACTGGTGACTGGCAGATCTCCTGGAGGTGTCAAATTGAGATAAAGGATGACTGAGACATGTTTGTTGAAAGAACACTCAAATGAGTGCTGCGGGTGGTTGAAAAAAATTAGGCGCCAAACTTAAACTGGATTTAAAAAAAAAAGTTGATTCCAATAGATTTGTCAATTTCTTAGACTTATTCATCAAGCTGAGTGCTTCCCTCTATTTGGTTATTCCACATTTCCACATTGAGAACTTCACAAGAAAACGTAAAAATTTACTGCGGCTTTTCCCATTTCCTCTTAGCACCACATCTAACCTGCGGGCGCTGCCATGCGATGTTTCCCTGCAGCCCGGCGATGGGTGTGGAGCTGTCACAGAACAGGGACGTGTCGTCAGAGGGAAAATCCAGGTCCTCAAACAGAGCCTTGGCTCCACGCGCTCCCCTGTCCTCTGCTGTCATGACTGGCACTTCAGTGTAACCGGGGTCAGTGGATCAACCTCAGCCAGTTCTGACCATCCTCAGTGACCTCATGTTTCACCTGTGCCACACCTGAAATCAAAGCAAACAAAAATAGTTGCTTTGTAGATGTATTACTATTGTCATATTGTCACTGCTTAATTACATTAACATGTAATTATGCAGTAGTAGTATACACACACAAACACACACATCAGTGGTTTCATGCAAACATCATAACATCATAAACAAGATCAGAAGGTGCAGGTTTAACCTTTTTAACTCAGGATTGTTTTGTGTATATTTGTGTGAGTGTGTTGTGAATACACCGTCAGAAGAGTTTTTAGGGGGAGGACGTATTTTGTTCTTATTCGCCTTAAATTCACATTGAAACGCTGACACATTTGACAGAACCCCAAAAACATTAGTTATTAAGAAAACGCCTCCAAACTAGAACGCAATGTTAGTGACAGAGAGATCATCGTGAGTCCGTCTTCCATTTACCTTTCCGCTCTTTTACTCATCTTTGCCTCCCAAGCTGCCATTATTTTCTGAACTGACGGGCGCAGCTAGCCGCCGCTGTTAGCATCTGTTAGCTTGGACCGAAACAGCTGCAGCATCTTCAGGTCCATTCATCCTCTCATGGTGTCTGACAGCTGCAGCCACATCACGGTGGATTCGGTCACGGACAACAGTCAGGTCCAGACCAGGTGGAGACCCTCATCCGTGTCGGGAGTGGACCCACTTCCGGCTGAGCATCTGCTCCTGATCATGAGTGGATCCTTCCTGTCCTGACCCCTCCAGGCGGCAGAAGGAGCTGCACCCTGCGGCCTGCAGCAGCCTCTCACCGCCTCCTCCATCAAACACAAGCCTCAGGTTGTTTTTGAGCCTTTAGTTTGTGAGGCTGTTTGTGACCAACATTGGAGTTCATCACCTTGTTGTTTTTAAAATTAGTATCAAGTGTGTTATGTTGTTGCTGATGATGATAGTAATGTCAGCAATAACAACAACAGCAACTACAGTAAAATATGATCTGTACTGATGTATCCTTCAGCCCTGCTCCAATGTGATTTGCCAACACTCATTTAACTCAATGCTTCCCTTCCATCATTACTTTATTCTTTTAATTAGAATTTTTTGTCTTCCTTCCTTCCTTCAGGTGTTCATCACATCTCATTATCTACCCTGTTTGTCTGTCAGGGTAGCTGAAGTTCAAGTCGCCATTTAAGACGTAGGCCCATATGCAGAGTTCAGAGTCATCAGTTAACCTCAACGTGGGAGACTCAGCAACTATGGAAAGCTGGAGTAACTGCAGGGAAACAACGTAGGTGCAGGAACCACACAAACCACACAGAAAGGTCCCACGCCTGGGAGTCAAACCCAGAAATCTCTTGCTGTGAGGCAACACACTATCCCACCATCCCACACTTCAGATGTTTACTATCAGTAAATTATCAGTAAATCGAATTTCTTTTCATCATCACTGGAACTACTTGTACTGCTCACATGTTGTACACCTCTATAAAAACATTTAATCCAGGTAGTCAAATAAATTCGACAACAAATTAGAAAAAAAAAATATTTATTGGGTTTAAAGTGGTACAAAATTGAAATTTAAATGTTTTTAAAAAATAAAAAAATGAAAATATTCAATTAATCCATTTAAAAATAATGCATTTATTCTTTGCATCCCCAGATGCCCTCATTCAATGTAGAGGTTGCCTTGCAATCTGCGTCTAGAAAGATAAAATAACAAACATTAAAAAGGTTCACATGTGACTGGTGAGGCTTCGTATGGTGCTGTAGTTTATTAGCAAAAATGAACTTACTTTGTTATAGTTTTAATAATGGGTTTCAGCCACAGTGAGTCCGGATTCACACATACAAGTTTGTTTTTGAGGGTCACCAGACTGTATGAAGACCATGGAAGATGATCGGAAAAGGGTTAGGGTTAGACACTTAAACACTCAAAGTTAATATATAGTTTATTGTAATGTTTGTTGTCTCAGATGCCTTACATTACTGCTCTGATGTCGCAGAAATTGACGTCCTGCTCTATGTAGTATTTTATCCATGCAGGTGATATTGCTTTGCTTTGGTACTGTGTGCAGCAAACCTTCATAGGACCTTAAAAGAAAAAAATTACAAACATTCTGGTTGAAAAATAATCCATGCAAAAAAATGTATCCTGTGTTTTACTAAATCAGTGGTATTAGTGAAACAAATGAACATGTGCAGTAAATTGTTCATGTCATTACTTACTGTTTTCGCTTTGCTCCACCAGAACCACCAGCAGCAGCCCAAGGACAAGCACAACCAGCCTCGTCATCCTTGCCAGCAATGAGTCAGATATCTAGTCTGGATTCTTGGATGGGACAGACTGATAGGTTTGGTCCCTTCTACTGAGGTTTAAATACTGTGTGAAGCAGGAAGGTCCCAATACCACCACAGAGAAGAAAATGTCCTGGAAATACCCATGAAATTTAGGTCAAGGATGGCACGAATACAACAATGCCACAAAATCCGCTGTTATATCCCTAAGATTTTATAAAGTGTTCAATTAATTACATTTTAGATCCTTGGGTAGTTATTAACTGTGTTTATTCGTTGAATATAAAAATTTCAGCGCTAAGACTTCTTTACCCTCATCACTATCTCACTTTTTTTGCCTCGTATTTGATGTACCTCACAATATTTTAGACGCAAATATTGTCTTTTGTATTCTATTTCAGGGCTCTTCTTTAGAAGTTATTTATGAGGTTAAAATAAGAATGATGCACTCCCAACATTTAAATACTTTCAAATCTTATATATATTATGAAACACTGACAGAAATTTTTCTCTGGACATTGCATATGCTACTAAAACTGTGCAGATTTAACTTGTAATATTTTTACAATTTACTAAATGAAGGACTAAGAGTGACTTGCATTTCTGGATATTTACTCTTAATAGTAGCTGAGACTCTGGCAGTGTCCCAGGTAATCTTATTGAGATCAATGTCTGTTCTCAAGAAAGTCTTGAGGTCTAGCCACAGATTGTGCATGATAGTACACCACAGTAAACATACAATAACTTGTAACATAACATCCTGCTGACCTTATTGTTCCAAACACACAACATTCTGAAGAAATGCAGACAAGGCATTTTACATGTACAACTGCAGCCATTCAGTCAGTATTTTGACTGTCTAATTTGTCAAGCTGCATACCCAATCAATATCACACCTTCCCATTGTTTATAGCAGTATGAGTATAAAATCAAGCTGAGGGAAAGTTCCTCTATTAATTTTCCCAGAGGACATTTGGAAATGCCAAAGTGCAGGAAGCATGTAAATTCATAGATTGTACTGAACAAAGTGATTGTCTAGTTTTGTTCCCTTTAAGTCAAATATTTATGCATCCAGGACCTGGACCACTAGCACCAATCGGCTGAAGCGAATACATTTTCGATATACTTCTAATACCAGTTAACAAAAAATAGAAATGTTAGTGATCTGAAGTGTCGCAAACTTGGCTTGGTCAGACAATGTATACCCTGCTGAGAAGAGGGTTCATTTAGTCAGAGACACACCAACAATATGAGAAACACTGAAGAGAATATGGTGAATGTTTATCGTTAGTAAATCCTAATCAGGCAGATAGTAGGAATTAAAAAATAACTCAGAAGTTGTCAAAGTACTAATTCTAATAGAGATGTGTGATTTGGGAGATGCTGGTGAAAACAATAATCATGAGCAGTTTGATATGCTAAGACAGGACCAGTGATTAAAGTCAATATGTCAGAGTAATATTCACTTAGATTATTTAAATCTGTTCTGTTGCCGCTTCGGTTTCAATGCGTGTGATCTAACATCCAGACTCTGGAACAGAACAGCCATTATTAACCTTCATTGACCTTTTGCTTTTCAAAATTGCCCCTGTGAAAAAGATCTTCCACTGGAGGAAATACTAAGGACCCAGACACCTGCTTTGATGAACTCCTTACTACAAACAGAAAGGTTTTATGAATTGCACTGAGTTTAGAATGGTTTCGGTTATTCCAGGCGGCTGGTATATTAAGTTCTATGACCGTTCTGCTCCTCTCATTGGTTTGGTGTGGGCGGTGGATAAAAGAAATACTGCATGTGTTCACAGGTGAAGAGTTTACTGAAACACCATTTTGCCTTCTCTGGTTATGTCTTGTCATCTGGAAACCTGGTTTCTTTAAATGCTCCTCTCACCACACATGAGATAAGTACCTGTGTACCTATAGGTGGAATTTATCATCATATAGATAAAAAGTCGGAACAAAGGATAGAGACTACAATATACAATATACAATATACAATAATACTTATAAACTAAAACTAATAAAAATAAATATCAGGAATTCATTGAATCAGCATTCATTTGTCGGATCTGGCCTTAAAATATGTGACCACTGGTGTTTCAAGGGAAGTCAACATCATGATGTGAGATACAATTTCTATCAGTTAAGATGAAGCAAAGAGAGTAGTTACATTTAGTTGTGATACTCTCACATCAATGTAAAATATAAATGCACATTGCAGGAAATAAGAAAAACGTGTAACGCAATACTCAGGTAGAACAATTCACCAACTAATTGGTTTCATGACCTATTTCAGTGGTCTTGATGCACTTTTTCCCCCTAGATGCATGGGCCTTGCATACACATCAGCAGTTCCTCTGACCTAGAAAAGAACCTTTGTGCACCGTCAAAGAAACCTACTTGTTGCAACCCACGTCAAACTGGAGCATCGTGATGTCTTCTTCATCCAACGTCCTCTCAGAAAATGTCAAATAACTTGTTTGAGTGAATATATTTCAGTAATTAGCACGTGTCTGTGTGCAAAGTGGAAATGAATGACACACCTTTGTAACGGCCCATGCTTCACTGGTTAAACAGGACTTTTTAAATTATCCAGGGCATGTCACGCGATAAACTTAACATGTGTCAACTAAGTTTTTACTCTCTTCTCTTATGATTTGACATTGTGTTATTTATCTTGTTTTATCATGGTGGTTGCTTTTAGACTCTCCTCTGCAAATGGATATTTAAATGTAAATATTGTAAGCATGACAACATTTCTATGTTTTGGGGGTTTTTCACATTGATAAAATCAGGATGCAAAAAAAAAGATGTACTCAAACATCCCCCTCTTGGTCACAGGGGAAAAGGAGGGGAGTTTCTGTGGTGGCTTAATTAATCTAGTGGCTGTAGATCTTGTTTCCGTCTGAATGGTTCCATTTTCTTTGAGGAATATACATATATAAGGCTTGCCTCATCTTAGTCACTTTGACTGCACCGGTGGACTGGCAAGACAACAGTCCAGCTCACTCACTCCTGCCAATACAAGAGAAGACATGATGTCAATCAAACTGATAGTGATCTCACTCAGTATCTGTCTGCTGGCAACACACACCTCTGCAGGTACGTATCAGGTTTCCTCTTTTGGCTCTGCCTCAATAATTTTCTCTTTAATTGTCAGTTCATTGGTATATTTGCTAGTTTGCACAGTGCGAAGAATGAGGGGACAGATTATTTTTTTCGTAACTTTTATCTCAGATTGTCTTTTCTATGTTTCAGTGTATGTCGAATGCTGTCGAAGATATATGAAAACCAGAGTACCATTTGGTGTAATCAGGGGTTACTCAGTCCAGAGAGAGACAGAACTGTGTCCTATAAATGCTATCATGTGAGTATCCATTAAATGATAAAATCATCACTTGGTTGAACATAAAATAACAAATATAAATATTTCTTTTATTTCCTTCATTTTAATTCTATAGTTTCCACACAAAGAGGGGAAAAGCGTGCACGGATCCTGCTTTCAACTGGGTGATGGAGTATGTGAACCGTCTCCGGTAAGACTCCTCAATTACACTGATGCAACGTAACTGGCAAATATAATCCAGCAGTCTGTGACATGTCCACACGCAACAGCAAGAAAAATGATAACTAATTTCATTATAACTGCAGGAATGCGGCACAATTGGTTCACAAGACTTCAAAAGTCCAAAAATAGGCCTCAAAGATGAAGAACTTTTTCTGCTCTGCAAAGGCAAGACAACGGAGCCAAGTAACAATAAAGCAACATGCCAACAAGCTCTTTTCACTCACAGCTTTGTTTGGTGTCCTGTAACTTGTGATATTCCATGGTTTCATAATTCACTGAACTCCTGCCTCACCGAAATGCTGATAAAACAATGTGTAGCTGTGCAATACAGGCATCAGCCTAGTTTTCAGTACTTGCTGTGTTTATTTTATTCTGTACAGTATTAAAACTTGTTGTAACATGCAAACATTAAAGTTATGTAAAAGAAATACAGAGTTGCCCAAACACTCCTCTGTGATGACTTTTGAAACTGTACACAGATCAGTCAAACTACAAACATGCAGTCCCATGGCAGCACACCAGCTGTTCACTTCTCTTACCTGTTTACCTTCTCACAGGGAAAAACTGCTGCTCTGGCAGTTTTGTACTGTGGTCAAAATCTGGTGATGAAAGTCCTGTGTCATCATCAGAAGGAACTCATGTCGAGTTATTAAAACAAAAATCTTCAAAGGACAAAACACTCTTTAGCTCCTGACAAGGGTTTTTCCCATACATTTCCCCTTCAATAGTTTCAAAGTTACAAAATTTACACTTACAATGCCATTTCCTTTTTAAAATCTGTTCTGTATTCCGTCTGCTCTTCCCTATTTGGTTCATCCATTACATCATATGAAAAAAACTAAGATGTCTTTTATTTTGATTATTGAAATAGATTTATTCCAGTATGTCATATTTAATAATGAAAATCACTGCACTTATATCTCACATTTTATAATTAACACAGACAATTCACCATCAATGAAAAATGGTTAGGGTTAGGGTTAGGCTTCTGTGTTCCCTAAATTTGTAAGTTGAGTAGGACTGAACAACAATCAGTGTGACCATATGTGACATTTATGGAACAATGGCAACAGAAGCAAAATCAGAGAAGCGTTATTAAATTTAACAAACTCTCTGGTGTCAGTAATATATATCTTCATTTAGTTTGTTTATTTCATTAAATTACTTCCCGTGAATTCAACCTTTCATGTGTAGCAGTTACAATGGGCTGTTTATAAAGTGAGAAGATAAAACTAAGTTTAAATAGATTTCAGCTGCATACATTTTTAAGTTGCGCAGAGAGAAGTGCGGTGTGAGATTGAAAACAGCATCTTTCTGCTTTCAGATGAGACAGGAAGCAGCCACATTCATCTCCGGCAAAGGTCAATCAATTCTTCCTTTTATCTTGAAACTGTCACAGCGCTGCTGATCATAGCTAACATTTTTATACAGGCACCTTGTGTGGCTCGGTGGGATGTCTTTAATATAAATATTAAATATGAAATGTAAAAAACTATGCGTGTACTCCTGCAGTCATGCTAGAAAATAAAATTGTTACTCAAAACTGGGAACAAAGTCAAATACAGAGGGTGAGGTTGTGTTTCTTTTTTCAATTTGCAGGCAGAACGCAACATCATTTTATGAAATTGTCTCCCAGCCCCAACCATTCTCCCGAGCTAGTGATTTTAGACTCTGCTTTAATTAGTATTGGGAGGTTAAAGCTAAGACTAAAAGCCCAAGAAATCAAATGGGAAGACAATCTCGAGATGTTTAGGGTCTATTAATAGTTAAATTTAATTTCTCTCCTTCAAATATATTCATAGGTCTCATATACCTCATAAATGATTTTATTCATGCACCAGATAAAATATTCAAAACGGTGTAGCAAGATGCTCAACAATTACAAAAGTGTTAACAGAAGAAATAGGCATTTGTAATTATTTGTAGTTATTATTATTGTCTTTGTAAATCAAAGACGTTGAGGACAGAATGAACCCTGTTTATGCGTGCTGTAAAAAAATCATTCAAACACTAGATGGAGGTAGTATCATTTCAAAGATGAGCACTGTGACGTAACACTTGAGCAACACTTTCACAACAACTTCTGGGAGTTTTATTTGGAGTGTTGTCTCTCACATTGTGCTTTTTTTTTTTTTTTTTTTTTTCAGCACTGATGGCTTTTAAGTGCATCTTTACACTGTTTCCGTCACACTTTTTGAGGGTTACACAGCAGAACCCACAGGAGGCTTACACCCTGCTGTGGGTTTTTTGAAATAAAATTTCAGGAGTTAAATGTGTGTTAAAATGTAAAAAAAAAAAAAAAAAAGTATATTCACGGGTGTGCTTCATGTTCACTCCCTGGCCATCAGCAACTGTTGCTGGCAACACCAACGGAGCTGAACAAACTGAGCCTTTTCTCCTGTCGCATGTGTCCAACCCGACTGACAGTCCTGACCCACGCTCGCAGCCGCTATTACATCATCTCCACTGTTCTGCACCACTGCACAGAGTGCTTTTCTATGAATAATACAGAAAGGCCGGGGGAGAGAGGGACATGGGCATGGGGCATGGTTAGAAAATGATAGCGGGACTACATAGGCAGATGTAATGTAAAGAAAATTGAGTCATTATATGTGTAACTGACACAGTGAATAACCACAGTACACACTTATTTCTGGTTCTTTAAGTTTATTGGATTAGTGAATTCCACCATAGAAACTTACAGTGTGAGCACTTGAGAAAGCGACACCCATTTCTGTATCGATAACAAGTGTGTGATCGGTGAGCTTAAACTACATGAATTACTGATACAGAGCACAGTGTGAGAGTTGTTGCAGAGGAGCGCGTTGAGCAACGGCAGCAGTGTGGCTGTTCCCAGAACAGACAAGGTTATAGACTGCTTTCTCATGATGAAGTATAGAGAGGAAATAACATATTGCACTCTGTGATCAGCAGACAGGTCCTCGATCATGGCATAGGGACACACACACACACACAGCAGACAGAGGCATACAGGAAACCAGAGAGTCTCTCGTGAAACTCAAACACAGATAATGAGACATCCTCCGTCAGAAAGGTCAAAACTATTTTCTGTCTGCATTTGCAAATTGCTTACATATATATGGCAATATAGCACATTTGTTGTGCTTTACAATCTTTACACCTTCTCTATTTCATCTGTCCTCTCTCTCTTTGTCAGTTGCTTGTTCTTGCAGGATCTTGCCAGCACAGACGTGCAGTTAACAGAGTTAAGTGAGCTCAGTATATAATTAGACAAACAAAAAAGAGAGGGATGAAACATCCAAAGGAGAAGAGACTCCAAATGATTACACATTCACTCCGCTTCCTTCCCCCTTGCTGCACACAAAACCATCAATTAGAGGAGAGGAGGATGAGGACAAGCAAGCAGCCCAAAGTCTATTTGTGTCCCTATCTCTCTCTTTCTCTCTCACTGTTTTTCTCTCTTCCCCTGAAGACTCCCAGTGCCGGGGTGGGAGAAAATAGAAGTGAAAAACAAGAAGTATATAAATAAAGAAATCAGAGTGTTTCACATCCGGTTGGCTGATTGGCTGCGATGCAAGTCAGGCAGATCTGGGCCACAGTTGCACTCATTGTTCAGTGAGCTTTTCTACACAGTCCAACCCAGCGACAGCAATGAATGTTGATTGTGACCTTTGGTCTTTGGGTACAGTGGAAACAGAATGTCATTTCTGTGAATCTGCGTGTACGTCTTCATCTTTGGATTTGCATGTGCCCACTTGCCCTTTCGTTAATCCCCCCCCCCCATTCCCGACGTCGTCAGAGCGAGCCACGGGGCACAGTCAACGGTCGATGGTTTTTATGCAATCCATACCAAACTCACCGACAGCGTTGAATGTTCACCGAAGCAGGCAGGGCCGTGGCTGTGAGCGTGAGTCGAGCTGACAGACGAGGCAGGGAGGGGGAAGGAGGACAGAAATGCAGGGGACAGCGGCAGGGACGTCACTCAAACCACTGAGGTCGGGTCACACAACACAGGGACATCGTGGCAGAATGAGTCCACTGTCCACAGGGCAAAGAGTCGCTGTTATGCTACGCATAAATAAGATCATGCAGTGTGTTCGAGCAAGAGGATAGACTGAGAGGACGTGTTTTACCGCATTACCGCCACATGATTCATCAGAGCAACTGGAAATCTTTTATCTTCAGGTCTAAACTGGTCGTGACAGCATCTGAAACACAAACGAATAATAGAGATAAAAGGAGCTTGCTAGAGAAAGAGTGCTGAGAATTTCATTTTATTATTTTTTTTTTTTTATTCATCTTTCCAGAAATCTCAGTAGCTCCAGTAAAAGTAATATTTCGGTCGTCGTCGCCAGCTGTTGAAATTCCACTCAACTCCATTGTTTTGGGTTGGTGGCAAAAATCAGTCACATCAACCCTGAACAAATAAAACCAAAACTGCTATTGATAAGTGAGAACACAGATTGGGTTTTTAGTTGTTGTTGTTTTTTTGTTTTTTTTTAAGAAAAATACTGTTGCGTTGTGAGTCTCAAAGCCTGTCTCTGTGGTCTGACATTGTTCAGGACAATATTACAGAATAATCTCAGAGGCTGCCATTCCTCATTTTTATGGATATCTAGACCAGAGAACAATGCTGTGATGTCCTACTGTGCAGCCAAGCTTTTTATACGGCAGCCTTCGCCTGGCCACAGGCTGAGAGCTCCCATTGTCAGGAACAGGCCATTCCTTGGGAACAACTACCGACAGTGTCACTGCGCTGCTGCACAGACTAGCGGGGTCGGGGGGGGCTTACGTCAGGATGGTAAACGGTGATCTATGGTCATTCATCGACTTACGGTGCTGATGTCATCGAGCAAGGCAGACCTGCATTCATTAGTCTGCTGGAGCTGGCAGGCCAACGTCAGCAGACTAACATGATAACACACTGGCTACAATGGATGAGTAATGCATCACGTTATTGCTGCTATAATTTAGGAAGACATAAAATAGACAATTTGGTTTTTGTGTTGTGAGTGGGTTGGGCCTTTGAATTATTTCCTCTGTACTGCCTCACAGCAGAGCTTTTTATATAAATACGCAATAACATTCAAGCTAATTTGTATGATCACACAGAGGGAATTGTGAGAAATAACGTCCAACAATGTGGTATAATATCTGCAATCACCCAGTAAATAACACCATGAAGTGCTTTTTTTCTGGTATGTGAACTGCAGAACGTGAATGTCTCCTTTCTCTCAGGGAGAAGATGAGCAGCGTCAGATTAGAGGCTAAATTCATAAGCCATATTACATCTTCCCAGCTCCATCACAGTCGAACACACACACACACACACACACACACTTACACCTCACCCCACAATGAGACCTAAAATGAAAAATAGGAGGAGGTTCAAGAGAGAGCAAAAAAAAGGGGGGCTTTGCCATGGCAACCCCAGTGTTAGCCAGCCATTTCTTCTTAATCTCCCCCCCCACCCCCTTTCCTCTGAGTTCAATGTCACGCCCTCCAAGGGACCCCCTCTCTCCAGCTGAATATTTCTTTTGTGTTGAGAGACTATGCATGTGTATGTATGTGTGAGGGAGTAATCACGGGGAGGGGGGACTTAGGTTGCTTGGGGGGATCTTAGTTAACCCAGTTTAAATGGGGGGCCAAGCTGCGGGCCACAGAGTCTCAACATTACACTGGGGGTACAAACTAGAGATCAAATCGCACACAGACACAGGCGCAGGCACACAGACACACAGACGCACACATATACATACACACATTTAAACACTATATTGATGGAGGGAGATAATCTTTTGAAATAGCAGATAATTACACCATATGGCAAACAGCCGGGCCTTTCCTCCCTGAGCCTATCACTGACTAACCCCACAATTTATTATTTTTTTTTCTTTCTGCTGTGAAACTCTCATGGTCTCTTGCTCTTGCCTGAGCAGGCCACTCTACATTACTGACAAAAGCGGTTTTGGAGGAGTGGGTGGGGAGAGTCGTCAGCTGCTAGACAAAATAAAAAGGCCTCTATTTGTTCCTGACAATAAACGTCCCCATCTTTGGAGCTCCTCCACAGCTGCAGCTGGATAGGCTTTCATTCCTAACTGCAGACTAATAGAGAGCGATGTCTCCTTCCTCTACTGTAAGCCGATTTAGTGCGCAGGATAAAATTGAGGAGGTTTATAGTCATCTTTCTGTGGTATTACTCCACTGAGAAAGGGGAGAAAAGAATATGGCATATGGTGAATATTCAGTAAGAGAGGAACTATTTTATGAAAATACATTTTAATGAGGGAGTGGTGTATACCGGATGGAAGATGGAAGATCATGGAGTTGCAAAATTCAGCATTAGGAGGGACAATGTAAATTCCTACAGATGGAAGAAAAAGACAAATAAACAAAGCAGTTAGAGGCAAAAGTGAAAACTGGAATCTGATTTTACACCAAGAATAAAAAAAAAAGTGCCGCCCTCTTTTGGAATCTAAACATCACAATGAATCTGATTTTCACCCTAAAGCTTTCCTAATCATCAGCCAATTAATGTCCAGTGTATCCTCCGGAAATCCCAAATCGCATTTCCCCTGAGGATAAGCAATGGGAGCAGGCAGAGGAAGTGCCGGTGGTGTGTCTCTGGGGTGGTCTGATGTGGCCGTGGGCGAGGCTTTAATGTAGCTGCATGTCCACTCCAGTGTATACTGTACATTCACTCATAATGACTACCAGACCTGCAGTCTGCCTGTAGGGGCCCCACACGCCACCCCATGCCTACACATGCATATGCTCCACTTTAATGGCAGCCTTCAGACTTCATTTGAAGTGTGCGCGCACACACACACACACAAATAGCCAAACAAACACCCCCCCTCCATATTTTTAATAACGGAAAAAAAATATAGGGCCTTTAAAGGTCTTATATTTGAACTCTGTTGTTTTATTATATAAAGGGGGTGTTAAATCATTTCAAAATATATGTATGACAGTAATTGAAATTTTGCTACCCTGAGGTGTTTTTTTTTTCTAACATGCTTAACATCTGGCTGTGATAACTGTATGTGCCATCGTCAACAGATATAAATATAAACTAACTTAATTTGTACGTCTTTGCAGCATTTAGCCAATTTCTTGGTTTGCCTTTCGCATTTTCATTTTGCATTTGTTTCTCGAGACATAGAAGTTTTTCAGAAACATGACCTCCTCCCTCACAAACACCTTCAGTCTGCATTTAAACTATTGATACCTGAAAATTAAAAAGGAGTAAATGCACTCCATGCCAGTCAGGTTTATTAGAGAGCAAAGGGCACATTGTAACACAAGGTGCAAAGTCTGTCCAACAAGTGCGAAGACATAAATCAAAAACAAATGCACAAATGCAAGCTAGTGCCTTGGGACTGATTGGTTGGGTGGGGTTGCTGGGTGACCTCTGACCTTTTTAACCCCAAGGAATGTTGTCGTGCTGGTGCGTGTATTGTTCCAGCCTCCCCAAGGAACCTCAACCGAGCATCAGATGAATGTGAGCACTGAATATTTCTGAGCCCCCACTCCCCCAAAAAAGAACTCCTCTTTCTTACCCTAATCCTTTCTTTTCTGCCCTTCATCCCATGATTTCAACAAACAAAAGGTATCAATAGGTTTGACAGAGGGCTCTTGTTGCTGGTCTGAAGTGCACGTACATGCAAAGAAGGCTTTGCCAAGCTAACCCTCCTCAGTGACCTACATGGCCAACAAAAATGCAGTAAAATCCACCTACTCCCCTAAAGAAAAAACCCACACCCAAGAAAAACCTTCTTTTTATCCTAACTCTCATCAAATAAACCACTGTCCAGATCTGAGGGATCCGTGTATCTTCAGGCAGTCTGAGAGTCTGGTTCAGGAGGAAGTCACTTGGAGGAGAGGGAGACTGACAGATGAGAGGGCCAGACAGACAATTACTGGCCAGGTATGTCCTTTATACCCACCTAGGGCTGGTCAGAGGAAATGGAGGAATTTATGATGTCATAAAAAAGTGCCAGAAGAGAAGTGCCTGAGAACAGGTTGTCTCTGGAGCTGGAGCCATAAAAGACTCCTGCGGCTTCTGCTCCCTCCCCCTGGCTACCACCCGAGATGATAACACTATAGACTGAGCGCCACTGGCTTGGAGCAGACAGATCTGCAGCAACAAAACATTTCTGTACATGTATAATTAAACTCAAAGCATGTAATATTGTGGCAATGACTAACATGCGAACGTGTCACTGAAGACGTGACAGCGAAATACTGAAGTTGGAAAGTACCAAAATACTTTAACTTGAGGGCTGTACACAGATCAGTGTTTGAGACACTTAGAATTTACTTTTCCATCTTTAATATACGTGCTCTCTTTTAACTTGAAGCAAAAAATATTTAACCTTTAAAATTTATTTGAAACGATATTTTTAGATTCAAGTAGCCAAAGCAGGGTTAGAGACAGTACAAGCACTGAGTAGTCATGTGGTCTCACTGAATCACATACTGAATTTAAAATATGTGCACACGTAACCCATCAGCACTCTTATCACTGCAAACGTTTCTCATTTAACACATAAATGCATTTTATGGCTAATATTTATTTGCTTTCAGACAAGATTTTTAATAGCCTTGTTTAATACATGAGTGTAGATTTCTCATATTGTAATGGTTAATAACTTCATCACCAGTACGAAAACCCCCTGAAATGCCCTTCTAAATAAAAATGTTCGTACTTATAACAATAGATTGATAGTCGCTGTCATTTACATGACTGAAAGCTTTCCTTTTGTTGCATTAAAGCATCAGTGTAAATCTCTCTCTGCAGTTTAAACCACAAAAAAACACCAACTTAAATACAGGAAACATCTTTACAGAGGCACCATCTGTCAGCTGAAATTAGGAAGGTGTAAGGAAGAGGAAGCCTAAAATTGTTCAATGGAGACATGAGGACGCCCTTTCCTCTTTGCATGTACATCTATATGTAAACACACAGCACTGCTCGTACGACCATAAAAACATAGAGAGAGACCCACGGTCTTAGTGCTTCTTAGAAAAAAAAAAAGGAAGAGAGAAGGTGGTTATTTGCTCTACAACCTCACTAAAGAGGTTTCCCATTGTAAAAAGGAGTGGCTGCACAGCCCCGTTTCCTTTCATCCCTCTCCTTGAGGCACGCTGCCTTTGTCTCACAGGGGGACAGAACAACCAACCTCCTAGCTACGCTACACTGGTCAAATACCTGGGAACTACCACTGGCCTGGTGGGAAAAACAACAAGAGGAGGAGGAAGAGAGACAGAAAAAGAAGAGTGAAAGGGTCGGGGCGGAGGGGGGTGGTGGGGTGGGGGGGTGTAAGGTGTGAGTATTAGTCTGAGGTTCGGCGAGTCTGACCATCCCAGAGAGAGGGACCTGTTAAATGATGAAGTTGTACAAAGCTTAGAAGACCTAAGAACACCTGGTACCAAACTGCACTTACGTTATATTTGTTGGCATTGAAGGAAAAATGTCATATATGATTTTTACAACCCTAAATCAGGACCAGCTGGCTTTTCTTCTGAGTTTTAAGTTTCTTCCTCATTAAAGGCAGCAACTCTGGGAGCTCTGAGGTTAAGGAAGGCAGGCCTTTTTTCCCCCTCCTTTCAATTCTCAACTCATGCCTGTTCAGCAAAATGAAGGAAGTTCCTGTATGTGATACTGTATGGGGTGAATTGAGTTTAGGTCCTCCTCAGGCCTGAGTGCAGCTGGATGAATGTAAAGCCTTGCGTTTCAGTCCACACAGCCTGCCTCGGCAGCCAGATCTCACTGTCACACCTCATAAAGCAGAGCTCAAGCACCAGGGCTGTGTTTAAAGCTAGGGGAGAAAGATAAGGCAAAATAAGGACAAATAAGGAGGGAAATATGAATGCACCCATTCAAGAAACTGCAGAGAAAAGACTGAAAAGCCCTCAACAAAAGCTCTTTAGCTGAAACTCTGATGGCACGTCTCCAGTACGCTGAAGAAGAAAATATACTTTCGGGACAAATTGCAGAAGGAAACGTAAGAAAGTGAAAATGCCATTGAGGGATTGTTAAGACTATAATCCTCTCTTCTTATTTCTAGTTTTTGCTTAGCTGTCGACAGGGAAGCGAGGACCCACAAGTTTATTTTCAAATAGTCCACAAAGAATGCCTGTCATTTCCTGGCGTTCCCCACATCCATATGAAAGCCCCCTTTCCTTTAGGAACAATGGGAAAGATTCCAAAATTTCCATGGGGAGTTTCTTGCACGGTGACACAATAGTGAGCGTGTTGTGACAGAATTGAGACAGGCTGTTTTTCTCTGCTGTGACAAGATTGGCACTAATGCAATGTTTTTGTCTTACAGCTACCATACTTCACGATAAAAGTGGCCACACAACAGCTGCACCGTCTCATATGTAAACTGAGAGTGAAGTCAAATGGCAGATCCAAAAGCTGGCTATGACGAGTCACTAGAATATCTGTTATTTCCCATACATCCAGATAAAAGAGCTTTTGAATCATCAGAGAATATCCTCACTTTGCAATGCCAGGGACAAAAAAAAATTCAATTGCTTTTTTATGTGATTATTTCAGCAGATGCTCTACGTTTATTATTATTATTTAGAAGCCAAGTTGATTCGCCAAATGTCTTAATCAGTGTTTTCTAATCCATAACTTTAAGTGTAACACAGTCACAGGCAAGCCTTTGGAGTTTTATTAATTAAGCAAAAGAGCACCTTTGGTCCTGAAGTGGAAAGAGTTCAAATGCCATGTGCTCCTAACCAGGCCACTGGGCTCTTGAAAGTCACCTGGCCTGACCCGAGCAGACCTAGGCCTTTGGCTAGACAAGAGGTCAGAGGTCATCTACTCATCTAGATAGGTAGTATGTTGCGATGCCCGAGGCAGAGAGTAGGGGTCCCCATTACCTAACCTTTCCATTTAACCCAACACCACAACGGCACGCAAAGGGAAGCACAAATGTGCACACAGGCTCCTGCTGCTATGAACTCATTCAACCCGTAACTTCATTTACCTGTAACACATGGAAACAAACCAAGTGTGTCTGCTAAACAGCTGCTATAGGATTTGCAGTTTTAAATCCATAGTTGAACAATAAAGTTACACAAGCATTCGTGCTTCTTCTGTAAATGCAGTTAATTATGCCCCGGGACTTGAAGCTCTCCATGTATTCCAGATGGCGCAAGGAAAAAATGAATTAATGAAGTTTGCTTATTGTATTTTAATGATTGAAAACAATCAAGGAGAAGAGAGTGCGGAAGTACTTTTCTTCCTGCTCATTTGTTTGTTCAACAGGAAAAGAACAGCTGGGAGTCATGTGACGGTGGGAGACGTGAGATGGTCTCCCTGATGCCAATGCTGTTCCACTTACAGGGACTAGTGCTGTGTAACTGTGGAGGAACAACTGCGATGGAGCCTCTCCATTGTTATAGCAAGTTGCTTCTCTATATAATTGCCGGGTGCGGCTGATGAAACTCATCACATGTGATAATGAGCTACGCAGGCATGATGATCACAGCTTCAGCTGGAGATAAGATAAACCAACATCCAGCCTCCCCTCGGCCCACATTACACTTAGCAGGAAGACAGTGGCTTTGCTCCATCCAATCATCCGTCCCTCATAACTCTCTGAGAGTGACTCCAAACTAAATTAAACCCAGTCACGCATTTGGGCAGTCATTGCTTTTTGCTTTGAGAAGGAGGTCACTGCTTTTTGTCTTCATGAGGGACACAGCTAAAGTGAATTATATGTAACTCAGCCCTGATAGGCATGGCAGTGGTGCCTTCACAGCTGATCACATCAGTAACCATCCTTCACTACGCTGCTCTATATTGAGATCATTCTTACACATATTTCCCCCCTCCAACTAAATTATGCAATGTGCAAGCAGTTATAAGACTGTGAACTTTATGTAAATTTTTGTTTTTCTACAACGCCTTTCTTTCATTAAAACATGCTGAGTAAAATCCATTGCCAGTAAAATGTATTGCTGCACTAAGCGTCTAGACCTACTATATCCAGATGGCAGAAGAATTTATGGAGACTGCCTCATTAACCTTAAGGCATATTAGTGCTTGGCACTGCAAGCTGAGAGACTAAGCATGCAGTTTCTTGCTTTCTTTTTTTTTTAAGTCAGTCTCAGCTGCTTTAAACTACCAACTATGGGGAAGTGGCACATGAAGCCGCTGCCCCCACCCCTACAAAAATAAACAACAACAACAATAAAAACAAACAAACAAAAAAACTGCCTCATGATGAAGTGTTTTTATTTGTTCAGTCTGCATCCACTTGGAGTGCCCACCCTGAAAATGGCAGGCAGGCTGTTCCTGCCATGTGCAACAAGCCCACATTCCGGGAAGGAAGTCAGATGCGCAAAGACTGTAACGTGAATTCAGGATGCGCAAAACCATGCGTGTGGCGCACTACTCCAGTTAGTGTCCTCAGTAAAAAAAAAAAAAAAAGCTAGAGAAAACATCATGACTATGCATAGATTCTGTTGCACAGCACAGTAACACAGTTCAATAACACCAGTCTGATCCAGAGCCTAGAGCCGCTCTAATTTTCTGGCTACGTTACGCACCCATCCACGGCTCGGTGAGAGACGGGTGGCGGCTCTGAACGATCGCCGTCTGTTTTCTGCTTCTTCAGGTGTCTCACATGAACCATTTGCGGAGGGGGGGGTGCTGTAATGTCGATACAATGACAGATGGTCCACACAAAGCCCTTGCGCATTGTTCAGCTGAAAAATAATAGCCACCATTTATCAGTGTTCACCGACTTTCAGGCCTCGATAGGAACAAGAGACTGTCTGATGAGTGAAATGAATCAAACTTATATTGTCTGGGACGCTCCTGCCGGGATCCCTCCGGGCTGCTTTGGCTGGTTAAACATATGGCTGAAACTTTCCAAAACCACAAACAGCCCATTTTTCCTTTTTCCTGTACACTATGTACCGTCGATGCGCCCGGCCGGCTGCGTTAAAAAAAAAAAAAAAAAGTTAAAGCGTGCATTAAAGGGCTTCCTCTTCCACAGAGCGCCGGGAAATAACGTTTTGCCTTCGACTCAGACGGGTGTCCTTATGAAATGACCCGATGAAAAGACGCGCTTATTCATCCGTTGGCATGTTGGATAAAATTCACATGCGCTGATTTTTCGAGACGCGGTCGCTGCCGGACCAAATCCTTATGGTGCCACGAGAGTGAGTTTTGGCGTTGATTCCGCGTGCACAGTCAGCAGATTTATCCATATTAAACAGGCATCGGTGCCTCTAAACTAAAGCGCCAAATGCGCACAGATTCTGATGGGTTACACAGACAATCCCCTCTATATTATAGTTTATGCAATTATTTTTTTTCTTTTTTTTTTTACATGAGGGTTATACTTACACAGCTTTCCCATTGCTTGTAAAAAAAAAACTGCAGGATTCACCGATGCTGATAATGGATGATGTGATTTCTTCTTATTCTGCTGTTCTCGCTCCCATCACCTCCATCCGGCACCAACTCCACAGCGACTGAGTGGCTGGCTCCTCTGATCCACGGATTACGTCTGTGTGAGAGGCAGAGGGGAGGGCATCCGGTTTACAGGGATCGCCGGGAGCAATGGGATTGGCTCACAGGAGATAGCTTGATGAAATGCTCGTCTGCGATTGGCTGCCCGAGGAGCGAGAAGGGGGGAGGCGGCCTGTCCTGTATTATTCAGGAGAGACCGGGTGGGGAGTGGAGAAGGGATGGGGCCAAGCGGCATATGCAGACAATGCCCTGTGTCTCACAAAATTCAGATTTCATTGGTGGACTTATACTGTGCAGTTATGGCTTTCAATAATCTCTTCACATGGACTAACTGTTAAATTGGAGCACTTAGGTTAAGTCTGTCTGTGGTGGCTATTAGTGCTTATAATGACCTCAAGGACCTGGTATAAGGTCACTAATATCCCCATAATGCAATTTCCTGTTGGAAAAAAGGATGTAGCATGTAGAGAAGCACTACGCTTTTCACCATTGCAAAAAGATGTTTTGCTTTTTTGTCAGTGTTTGTCCTATTTTAAGATTGATCCGACAAAAATAAAATACGCTTCACTAATCAGACGGAAGGGAACAACTAAAAATAAATCAAACAAGCATTAGTTTTCATCATCAAACCTCAACAAAAGTCTTTGTGTGTGCGCATGGCTTTCTGTTTGTGTGTATTCCTCTATGCATGAGTGTGTATGGGATCTTGAGTGTGTGTGTGTGTATGTGTGTGCTGTATGTAGGCTACGAGAAAGCTGGAACTGCAGAATTTTCCACATAGGGAGCAGGGGAGGAAATGGTGCATGGATAATTCTCTCTTCAGATCCTCTGGTACTAGCTCCGAGAGTACTCGGCTGAATCAATACTGCTCAAAGCTTTCTCATGTTCCCCTTCTCACATCAGTGCTACTGTTGGGAGGCGGCATAGACTGAGGTAGTCCATGTTGGTGGTTTTTTTTTGTTTGTTTTTTTTTTTTTTTTGCATGGAGATGATGCTTTAAATTGGAAACTCCGTCCCTTCTTCTCTATTGCAATGCTGAATCTTAACCCCCTGACCTGCAGGGTGTCTGTTAGATACACCCTTGCATTCATAATAAAGGCCGTGAGTTGTTAACCTGCACACAGAGCCGGTGTGCGAGCAGGCAGAGAGATCCTAATAACCACAGTGGGGGCTCTTCTCTGACCAGTAGCCATGGTGATTGAACACATTTCTCCACACAGCAGAGAGGCAGCATGTCTGCGCTGCACCACACAGGCCTTTATTGGGCCCAGACCGTACGACTGGAAGGAAGGAAGCACCAAGTGGAAGATCACACCCATTTCATTGTGACTATACAATTTTACGACAGTCAAGAGGCCGTCGACCACAAATTAGCTCTTCTTTTTTCTTCTTCTTTTTTTATTTTGAAAGGCGCTCTCCTCTTGTCTCTGTTAAACCGATAAAATAGCACGCTCAAATCTCAACAAAGCAGCACATCATCTGATTATTGTGTGAATTTGAAGGCTAATTTGCATAACTGGTGGGATTGATGCTCTCAGAAGGATAGCACCTAGATTTATTCAGTATTCAGTCTAATTTGAAACATCCAAATGAGAGCACCAGCCTTGGCTTGATTTCCTTTAAGCTTCTAATCTCGCTTCCCTCTTAATTTAGTTGCAGCTTCAATCACAGCTCTTTCACAAATTTAACCGTGTGGGTGTTTATGCAAGTGACTGCTATCATGTGAAAACCTTATAATTCCATATTTGCTACGATTCATATTTTGTTTTTCACTCAAGAGACATATGGTCCTTCATATAGATTTAAGAATTGTGAAACTTTCTGATAAGGCATGCTTTATGAAGACACTATAACTAACTAATGGGGAATAATTTGGCTCAGTTTGTCAGGATGTGAAAAATCTCTATTCCTGTAATTCAGAATTGATGGATTGTTAAAAAAAAAATTCTCTCAGTGACAAATATTTATATATTCATCATTTTAGAATGACTCACTATCACGTAGCTGCACCATTGTGAAAATAAGCACAATAACCTACAATAGAAAAGTTGACCTTGAAAGGCTTTGGAATGCATTGGGAATGCATTGTTTGTTAGACTTTTATATATATATATATATATATATATATATAAGTCTAACAAATAATGTGTTTTCATGCAAATTTTGTGAATCGAAGGACAATATTCGTTTATATAAAACAACCCCTACATTCCTCCAGGATTCTCCCTAATCCAGGACTGTGGAGTTTATAGGTTTCTTTTATTTAAGTGAAGTTAACAATCTGACTATTTAGTCAACAACTGATAAAGGCCAAAGGTTATAATTTATGGTTTGTTTAGCATCTGTAGACGATTTCTTTAACAATATCGAAACATGTTAATATTTTTAAGTGGTTTGTAAAAACACGACACTAATAACTAACTGCCTTGACTAATGTAATCTTCTCTGAATCAATCTGATAAACCCCTACAGTTTTTCAATAATCTGAAAACATGTTTGTGTGCTTAGTTAATAGAAAGATGATGGAGCCCATGTGCAGCAACGATTGTCTACGATAGACTGATGTGCACATTTTTTTGTGTTACCATATGTGTGTGCGATTAAAAAAAAAAAACTAAACTAAAAAAACAAAAAACAAAATAACGAGCCAATCCCGGACTAACGCAAATGGAGAGTGTCTGATATGCTACAGTTGATTTCCATGACAACGTATTAAGTTGAAGCTTAAAATTCTGGCTGTATCACACTGTGCCTGGTAAGAGTGACATCTCCAACTGCTTCAGTAATGAACTGTCTAACATGCTGTCATCCACTACAGATGGACTGCATACAGGCCACTCAACTATTTTGAGAATCAGCCAGCCAGAAATATTTTGAAAGCACAGTTTAACATTTTGCCCAGTTTGAGTTTTTATGCTAAGCTAGGGTAAGCTAAAACCCTTGTTTCACCTTTGGCATGCAGTCATGCATAGAAACACATTTCCCAGGTTGTCAAATTATATAGTTTTTAAGTTTTACTTTTAAGTCTTACATAAAAGATTGTTTAAACTTCAAGCAGAATTTCTTTTTTTTTCCTCTTTCGGCTTTTTCCCATATTTGGAATTGCCACAGCAAATCAGCTCTGTGACTTGCATGATTAATTGGGCCACAGTTTTTGCCTGTCCTGCTGCAACCTTTCCCATCTTTCAGGGCTTAGGACTGGCACAAGCCTACCACTGATTTGCCTCGTGGCTGGGGTTTGAATCCGGGGCCTCTACATTCAAAGCATGCACTCTACCACTGAGCCATGTCCCTGGGCAAACTTCAAGCTGAAATAATGGGCACTATTACAAATGGCCAAAATAGAGGCTTATGGTGAGCTAGGTAATTTGGGAATTCAAATCTTAACTTTTTCCACAAGTAAACAGGGAATACTAGCAACAACAATTGTCTCCAAATGGTTCCAAATGGTTCTTTTTCTCTCTCTCTTTTTTTCTGCCGCAAAATATCAGTAGCTATAAAATTTTGATTATCATTAGACACACACAGTGTTTGTTTACTTGATAGGTCAGAAAAGCTTCATATAGCTGTTATCTGGTTAAATGCTCTCATACAGCTAATTGCGAACCACAGTGTGAGCACCATATCTCACACCATCATCAGTATGGCACAGTCACCTCCGACTCTGGACCACCTCTACCAGCCTTCCGTACAACTCTGCCATCATGGATGCCTCCTGTTGGGTTTCATTCTTGCTCGATGCCAGGAGCAAATTCTCCGTCTCAATTAATCACTGAGTTTCTAATGGAATGCTTCCCTTCAGGATGAGGCCCATCACAGAGGGGGCTGCAGTCAGTGTTGTCGGTGAAGCTGCTCTGATTGCCTGAATGCACTCCCAGCTTTGGAGTCACTGCAGATGTCTGCTAATTGTGGTGATTATGGTAAACGGAGGGGGGTAGGAATATGTAATGAATTTCCCATTGCGTTCATGCCTCACATCCTTTGGTTATGTGCATCTGCTATACAAGGAGAGCATCCGCAGGGTTTGGAGACAGACAAAAATGGCATGGGGGATTGGGCATGTGTGTTTGGATGGGCATCCATTCTAACACCAAGTGCAGCCAGATTGGGTCCATTTATTCCTTTAGTTTTGTTGCAGGTTTTAATTCCTCTCCTCTCCTCTCCTCTCTTCTCCTCCCCTCTTTAAGAACCTTTGTTGGCCTCTCTCTCTGTGCAAAATTAGATCAAGCGTACATCAAGGGAAATTAAGTCAAATTTAACTATATAACCAGAACCATAGATTTGTTTTACAAGGTTTTACAATATGAACAAGTCTATCAACAGACCACTGAGCCAGCTAAGAAGATGCAAGAGGAGTATACATTACATTCATACATACATTCTGCTGGCAAATATGCAATTCAGGAGATGTTAATATGTAGAGTAAGGTATACTTTTAATATGAGAATATGTAGAGAGACAATGGAAAAAATCTTTTAAGGTTTAATTAAAATACACGTTTTAACCCAAGGAATTGAAACAAGGGGAAGCAAACAAATTGGCTGCCCAATGCTGCAAATTGTTGTGCTTGAGGTTAGGTTATATAGAGACAGGCCAGATGCCTCCATCATTTCCAATCATCAGGCTATTAGTTGTAGCCTTGCATTTAACTCCAATTTAACTCCACATTTTCTCACTAATGATTTAATGAAATAAACAAATGGTGTAATGAAGGAAATATTATCAGTAATAGCATGAAGTGTCTCAGGCTGAATACGAATTGAAGTGACAATGGATCAGAAGAGAGCAACTTCAAACATGTATCCTATATATGTCTGTTAAATGTAGTGTTCCGACTTCAGAAATAAAAACAGTCTTCAACTATGAGATTGTCCTCAATATGTCAGAATAACTGCGTAATTTGTATTTTTTTAATGGAGAAATAAAACTGATGGTTGTGCTAATTTAAAAGCCATATGTAAATTATGAGTGCAGATTAACAGCCTATTAAATTGAGAGGATTATACATGCAACCTGAATTTCTGCACATTTCACTTTTTATGGTTATCATGCCACTCTGGACATGCTTTTCTGGACATTGAACTGGAACAAATCATATTCATACATTTTGCATATTAATGAAGCTAAATATCGGATATTCTCTGCACTGTGTTGCAAATGCAAACGTTTCTGATTTACTGTGGATGTGCTTTTTGCAAAGCAAGAGTTAGCTAATTCCTTTGGGGCGAGTGCCCTTCCTGTCACACTGATCAAAGACTTTCTCTTGATATGGGCATAAACTGCTCCATGCCCCATCACTGTCAATGTCTGTGCATGCGTGCGAGTTTGTGTGCTTGCTTGCGTGCGCATGTGTGTGTGTTTGTTCATGAAAGTGTATGCGTATGTGTTTGTCTGTATATGTGAAGTATGGTGGGGGTGTTGTGTGTGTGTGTGTGTGTGTGTATTCATCCCCCATCACCAGGGGCTATATTATGCATTGTTGTTGGCATGGCCTACATGCTCACCCAAGCATGGTCCAGTGTGGTACAGTACACACGTCTTCCCATCCCCACTCAACTCCCCTGTCGTGTCCGTAGGCCTGCTTCATTTACCTTTGCTCCCGAATTAATGCTAGTTAACTGTCACATTAACTTAGATCTGTTTGCCTGCTTTGTCAACAACATAAACTAGCCTCAATGTGTGATTGTCAGGATTATTTTTACTTTGATACACAGCACACGCATGGCTGCAACCCTCCATATGTAACCGCTATGGTATCTGGACAAAATGGAAGGCTACGCAAGCTTTCAAGGCTATAGGCTGCTTTGTGTTTTCTGTGCAGGAGAGTATAGGGAAATGAAAAAACTTCTCTGAAAAGTGCAGTTGTGGCTGCAGTGCAGGTGTTTCATTCAATGGTTCAATAGGGGCCAAAATGTGGGTGTGGACGTTTAGCTGAATGAGTGCATGGCCTTGTATCTCTGTATGCCTTCACATGTACATGTGTGTGGAGCATATATTTGACTGCCAGAAGCGAGTGTGTTAAATTCTCTTAGCATGTGTGACGAATCAAGAGGCTGGGAAAAGAGCAGGGCGTTGCATGGCCTCTCTTGGCCTCTCACAAACTGAATTCTAAAGAGGCTATCGATCTGTCAAGGTCTCAATTCATCTTTTGCTCTGCCCTTATCGCCCCTATCTTATCTATCTGGCTCTTTATCTTCCTCTCTCTGTATCGCCACTGTTTGTGTCTTTGTGTTTTCCCCTTTTTTTCTTGCTCATTTTGAATAGACATGATACAGAATATGGCAGAGAGATGTAGCGAGCGGGTGAGACAGATAAAAAAGAGTGAGCATCCCCCACTCGTATGTCTTTCATCCTAATCCGTAGTCTCTGTCCAAGAAAGGGCCTCCTTTTCACTTGTCTGCCCTAAAGCCTCTTATATGTGACCCCTCTGTGTCTCCCTCAGGGCTCTCTCCCACGGCCAGAAACCACAGACACTCACATCTGTGCATTTAAGTTTATACCAATAAACCAAGTAAGAGAGAGCAGAGCTGAGTTTGTATGTGTTAAAACAGCACAACATTTCACCCAAAAGAACAGACAGAGGTCAGAATGCATTTGTTCCAAACAACCTCACAGAAGCTGTGCAATGCCACAATGTGCAGATCTGACAGAATATCTTACTATATGCTTTGCCTGAAGGTGAAGGCAAATTTACCGCTAGGCTGACTAACCCAGCTGCTGGGAGAGCATGTCTCTTGTTAAAAGAAGTGACCTCAATAAACATGGACATTTGGCAGCACGTTATGTAACTGACTCAGGATGATCCTGAGGCTGTGTAGATGTCTGTGTTGTTTTCTGTGCTCTTGTGTTTGGGGCACAAAATGTGCAATTCTGTTCAGATGTGTGTAGTTTAAGAGAAGCATATGAAGGCATGCACACATGTGTATAAGAAAATAAATGTGCGTGTCATGCCAAGTAAGGGACTGTATGAAAATTACTGTAGTTGTGAATTAAATTAAACAATTTTCCGCCTAAACAGAAAATGTATTAGTCCTCCCGCAACCAGTTTTTGCCTTTAACCACATATGTCATAAACCCCAATTAAAGGAAAGGTATGTTGTACAGTCTAACCAGCAACCCCTTGTTTAAATAGTTATCTTACTTGTCACATTAGAGCATAATCCCAAAAACACCTGGTGTGTGTCCGGTACATTTCGGTGCTGTAAGTACTTTTAAAATCAATCAAATAATCAGTTATATAAAAGTGGGTTATGTTAATATGTATCGTATTTAGCAAACAGATATCCATAAATCTATAAAATGCCATAAACCACATCCATATAAAACTCTGGTAGCTAGATAGTTATCAAATGAAGAGAAGCCGTAGCTTAATGCTCTCCCAAACAATTTTTGTACAGTCCCTTATTTGGGTTGGTGTGCTGTTGACAACAGATGGGCTTTTGCTTAAAACAACAGAGCTGTGGTCTTGGTGGCATGTGCTATATAACTCAGCTGAAGTTTTACTTCATTCTGAAAGGAAATATGCATACCGTTACACCATTCGTTCAATTGTTATATTCCAGGAAGACGTAGAAACTTTACCAACTACAGATTTACTGTAATATTTTAGAAGTGGTCACACAGTAAACATATCAGACTGCTCTCAGCACTAGGAACAGAGAAGCTCTCTGTCTGCACTGTAGTGAGGGATTTGATCTTGGCGTGCACTCCGCTTGGTGTGACCCCACCCCTGGTAAATACAGGGTTAGAGGTTTCCTCCATGTATAAAAATACACTTGCCTCTCAGCGGAAAAGGAAGAAAAGCGAGTATACCTCTCTCTTCTGTGTCTATTGTCAGGAGTTAAAAACTTTTACACAAGAGATTATTACACAAGAGATTGTTACACAAGAGATTCACAAGAGATTATTAGTCAGTGATTTCACAATGTTTGAGCTTTTAAAGACATAACTGAAATAACGCTGGTGAATGTTTGCATTGGCAATGGTATCTCTCAGGGACGGCACTTTTAGTTGTGCTTCAGCAAACGCAAATGTCTCTTCCTGGTTCTGCCTTTTGTCCCTTCTGTGGTCCTATACTTCGCAGTCAGTGACATCATCATTGTGCTCTGCAAAAGTTTTAACTTGGCAGAGGCCTACGAGGCCCCAGGTACGGCTACGGACTAACTTTCCTCAAAAACTTTGACACATCTCACCAGCACCAGTGGAGTTCTGCCTGCTGGAGTTTGAAAGTGCACTGAGAGCTCCATGTTAAAGAGAAGAGACCTTTTTACTGGTTAAACTGAAATGGAGACGAAAAACTGAATGACTTCCTTGTTTCAAGTGGAAGCACACAAAGCTAAAGTCATTGGGATAACACCTAGAACTCTATGCAGGTGAGAAACTATCATCAAGTTCAACTCAGCTATGAGTTTGGTTTTATCTTGTTGAAACTATAACACACTTTTTTATTGATTGCATTTCAGTTAAGGGACTTTCATGATTTAACTTACTCCTTTTTTCTAGCATGCAGTTAAAAGATAAGATCAGCGTGTTGTGATATATCTTAGGATTGTTGTTTTTATCTGTTTAAAGATACAAGAATGTCCAGGAAATATCAGCCACATTTGCCAATCAATGAAGACAAAAATCGTATGAAATCTTAAGTGGATTCTTCCAAATACTGGAGGTGAAGTACGACAAAAAATGAGTCACGAGGGACAAGAAAATCAGGGGACGGGACTGAGTGACATCTTTGACATATTAGTCAAAGAGCCTCCGGAGAGACTCCTAAGTCTAACAATCCAGTTGGGTGAGTCACCTGAAGATGATATTATACACGCCATGTGCCTGATCATTCTCAGGAGGGAGGCACAGGCCCTGGAAAAACTGCACATGGTGAAGGACAACTGCCTTGCTAATCATCTGGCTGAACTCTGGAAAACAAGTGGGGGTAAATTAGAAGATTTTAGGTCTCATTGTAGTGATTTTCAAGCGTTTACAGTGCAATCTTTGGCAGTTTTGGCTCGAATTTTTAAAGTCTTGTCTGAGAAGAGACTCTGTGATTCAATTCTGAGAAATCTGGCATATCAAAGAGCTATTTCCCCTGACAGCAAAAATACAAGCAATTGTGAGGAACTGGAATATGATCAACTCAGGGAAGAAGCTAAAGATGTGTGTGGGCCCCAGGTTGAGGAATGGTTATGCTCACCAAAAGGCCTCAAGTCAGGATCCTACCATGATCTCCAAACAACTTTAAAAATGACTGATCCATTGTCAGGCGGTCTTCACGGCTCTCTGCAAGAAAGCCCCTCTGTGCCTTCATACCCTACACACCTAGAGATGAGTATACCTCCAACAATGCCATTTCTAGAAGACAAAATAACATCAGATAAACCCAACATTTCTGCTCTCCCTGAACCTGGGCAGACTCAGCCTAAATCCAATGAATATGCCCATATTGAAGCAAAGGAACACTCAGTGATAGGTGCAGCATTTGAGGGACCGTGCAAAAACATAAACAATCATATCATTCAGAATAAGACTCAACCCCAGACCACTGAACCAAGTACTGAACCAAAATATTCAATGTCTACTACGACGAGCATTTCTGAACCCAAGGCGCCTGCATCAAGTGAAACGTACAAAAGTAAATGCACAGAAGCGGACGACGAGGTCACCTTTTACGCATTTGTTATCCTTCATGCACAGGAGGATGCTGACTTAGCTGAGAGCTTGAAAGAAAGAATTGAAAAGGTTGCTTCTTGTACAGGTGCAACTTTCTCTGAGGACTTTGCCATCCCTGGAAAGAGCACTCTGAGGTGCGTGGAGGACGCTATCAACAACTCAGCTTTTACTCTTCTGCTATTCACCCGCAACTTCAACACAACCTTGCTAGAAATGAAGACAGACACTGCCCTTGTGAACTCAATCAACAAAGAATACAAGCACAACACAGTTGTCCCTCTGCTGCCATGTGAGAATCGCATGCCGAAGCAGGACATACCTATGGTTGTACAACGACTAAATGCACTGGATGAGAACAGGAACTTTGAGAGCAAAATTAGAAAGTTCTTGTCTGCCGCACAGATTGAAAAACAAAAGAGATTTTGGACTGCAGAACAAAGAGTGCGACGTGAGAAAGAGAGACAGGGCGACTTAAAACATTTAAACCATTGTCAGAAGAGGTTGAACCAAGAGTTGCATAATGTTCATCTCGGCCCACAAAAGGATGCTGCTGATGACAGAGCCAGGTGGCAAAACCAAGGAAGCATTCATATTAACAATGCCAATTACGTAATGATAGGTAATAGCTCTAAAATGAATGTTGCTCATGGGGGATACACAGACTCACATTCTTCAGAGGATTCTTGATTTAAAGCTTTAAAAATTAGAAGAAGGTTTTATAAAGAAAAAATATAATTCGGGACTGTATCAAACACAATAGAGCAACATTTTCAACCTATTGATTGCTGGAATAATTTGATGAGACACTGTAAGGATAAGATGCACTCAGCGGAGCATGAACATTTATTTTAGCTGAGCACTGCCATCTACTGCTGAAGGTGTGATAAGCACCATCTAACTTCTTCAGTTGTATGAACAGGGCACAGACACTAGAGTGCAATGCTGCTGCACATTCCTCATTGCTTCCTTTTATGTGGAGTAGAATATTCTTCCTGTGTCTCAGGCTTATACATTCTCATGTTTTTTTGTTTTTTTTTTAACTGGCTTTTAAAGATAATTCATAAATACATACTTTTTACCGTTGCCCAATCCATGTTGGAGAATGACAGTATGAGCTATGTCTAAAGTTTCTCAGTTTCTAGTCGGCTGCTGATGTATCTCTGACATGTTTTTTTTCTTTTTTCTATTCAGTCTTTTCAAATTCTCCTTATTTTGGTCTCAATGGCGGAATCATTTGCTACTCAAATACTTTACTGCAGCAATTTTCACATTGTTGTGTTTAAACAAATCTGCTTGTGTTGTCATTTAGATTTTATGTATGAATGTGTGTATGTGTGTGTGTGTGTGTGTGTGTGTGTGTGTGTGTGTGTGTGTATTAATATATACATATATATTTGACAGGCAAATAAATGTATGAATGTATGGAAAGTCACAAATGTTACTTGTTTTCTGTGTCTGAAAATCATCCAGGGAAGCAACTAGTTGGACCCCCTTGTCCTGTATTTTTTGTGCGTACATTCATTCACTCCAAATTCAGTCCTAACCACTTTGGCAGAACTGGCCCACAACCCAAGGTACACAAATGTAAAAAAAAAAAAGATTTTGTATAGTAGTCGTAGTGATATCAAATACGTTTCAGCATTGGCGTGTTTTGAATCCGCGCATGCGCCTTGTGACATACAGGACGCATGCGCCTCGTTGTCCGCCAAAACTCAAGAAGATGATGGCGGTCAGGTGTGACGGAAGCAGCAGTGGCTAAATCATCTGGAAGGTAAGTCATTCAGCGTTTTTCCGGCATAGAAGAAGGGAGTGCGCTTCTTTCACTTTCCTCATGCTGCCGCGGCTGTATGGCCAATATCAAATGTAGTTACGCTTCATACATTTGCATGATCTGCAAATGTATATCCACAAAATTTTGCCACACGCGCAGCAGAAAGTCACCACCAAAGCCGGGAAAAACCCCGATGTTACTATCATAAATAAGCTAAAGAGGAAGCCATCATTGTATCACTGTATCATCACTGAACACTTATAAACAATATTTTTTCCCTGAAAGCCTACACATTTTCTGTTATCTTTGCACGACATGCCAATAAAATAGGCTATAGGTCTACATAATTGTCATTGATCGATCGATCAGTTAAACTGTAGCATATACACAACAGAAATTCAGCAACAAAGCATGGTATTTATTTACTTTATTTACTAAAAAATGGTGAAGTAGCGCAAATGTGTGCTGCAACTGGAGCAGCGGGTACGCTAAGTTAGTGATGATAATGTTAATATGTATACATGATGTAAATGTAACAAGTGATGTGATTGTATGTTGTACTGTAACCCTAAATGTATGTATGTATGTAAAGGTCCATTCCCGGTGTGGGCACCTGAACGTGTCTACGGAGTTAATTGGTTGTGAGTGATGGACTGGGCTAATGCAGATACGGCGCCCCCCCTCAGGACCTAGGCCGAACCAGACCAGACCGGTCTGGCACCCCTCCAGGAACGGACCGAGACAGGACGGGAACACGGACTAGACCAGTATAAGAGCACTGAGATGATTTGTTTATGGAAGGAGGAAGATTATGTAATGTAGAATATGTAAAATTTGAGTTACAAAAATTTCTAACTTGTTTTCTTCCTAATTGTGGGGGGAGAATCCTTCGCTAAGCCCCGCCCCCTTTGTTACTGTTGCTATGCTAGCCTGTTGTCTGTGTAGTTCGTATGTCAGCATCAGTCCGGTGATCAGAAAGGAAAAGAAAGAATAATAAGAAAATAAAGGGTTGAGAAATTTCCGATACAAATGTTTTTTAAAAAGGTGGTGACGGTGAATTTGAGACGAGAAACGTAGAGCAAGATAAGAAACAGCGCAGTTAGCTTGTAACGTAAGCTAACTGGACACCTCTAGTGCTAACGTCCATTAGCCTAGCTTGTATTAAAGCCCGACACAAAACGTTATCTCTGACAAACAGCTGAGTTTGGCAGCTCCATCAGAAAGGAAGAGACGGAGAGGAGAGGGCTCCAGCTGCAGTCAGGTCACAGAGAAAGTGACATGGGGGGCAGAGGAATTAATTTAACTTGTTGGCTTTACTTCTGCACAAAGATATTGACACAAACGTAGAAGAAGTACTCCACTCAGACACAACAACACACAAGGACCGGGACATTACTCGTTAATGTTTTTTTTTTTTGTGTGTGTGCGCGTGCGTACAGGCAGACAGACCTGTATTCTGTGATGAGGAGTTGGACCGTGTTGTTGTAGAGACGGTACATCGTGGCCATATTCTTAACTGGAACACGTACAGACATGGCCACGATGTATAATCCTCACCCTACCTGGATTATTTCTCCATAACGATCGGCTCATTCTACATCATATATCTTGGTCGTATTATTACCTGGTGTGTATCACCACGTTTCACCACGTTTCACCACGCACGACTCAGCAGTAAATCAGCGTAAAGGGGATCGTAATGGTTGACACACCGGACATGTATGTATGGAGAAGTGATGAGACTGCACCGGACCCCCCAAAGACTAGACCGGATCAGTATGTAGATCAGAGCAATGTTTTGACAGTATATTATTATATTATGCAAAAACTTTACTAGGGTTAGGGTTATTTCACGTACTGGGCTGAATGTTAACGACTCTGAGTACGACTGTCAGTGGATTGATGAAGTTCTCTCAGGCTGGTTAGAGTTGGGGAAATAGAAAGTTCTACCAGGAAAAAAAATATCTTCAATAATTGAAATTCAAATCCTAAAAAAAGTAAACATGTATGAAAGCAGTTATCTCTTTGTGACTCATGCTGTCACTGAAATCAATAAGGAGTTCTCTATATTTCTCTAAATCAGGCCTGGTGGCCATGTGTGTTACGCATTTCAGAGCAAAAACAAAATTCTCAAAGCATGCAGTTCACATCTGTCACCTACAGGCACACACTGACCTCCTGTCCTGTGCTTCCCAGCAAACAAGTTACCTGAAGTTTTGTTCTGTGGAACCCTCAGAGACTACATTTGAGGAGCCTTAATGGAACCAAACCAAATTTTAGTAGCCTAGTGAAAACATAGAGTAAACTAAATCGTACAGACATATGCAACTGATGAAAATTAGCCATCTGATTATTGTGGATGGGATAGTAACCGTACACTACCAGTCAAAAGCATAGACACGATTTCCCATTCAAATGAATAGGAAAGTGTACCAACTTTTTTGACAGGCAGTGTAATTCAGTGGGTAGATTTACTATTGCGGGGACAGCTTGTACTTTAAAAACACTGTCAAAGAAAAAGGCCTTAAGTAAATCATCTGGTCAAATCAATGCTGTCGGCATTTGCCACTTAAAGATTATAACAGTGTATGAGCGAATAAAGCAGTGTTCTGTTTTTTAGTAATTTTTTGTCTTACAACACCAACAGCTCTCAAGAAATGGGGCCCCTTGACCATCACAGTTTAATAACCCAGAAAAAAACCCGTCCAAAGCAAAGTGACATCCTCAGCTACAGAAGGTTGATGATCTTACAGCAGCAGCATGGCTTTCATGAGTCTGTTACTGGGATGTGCATACGTGTATTTTTGACTTTCCACCTCCTAAATGTAAAAAAAAAACCATCATTTGGGACTTGGTCTAAACATCCACCCCGGCAGATAACTCCACCTTGGTTTTTGTTATAGTATGCACTGCTAATTCCTATCAGGACCGAATAGACTGGGTGGGTGTTTCGCGCATGCGCAGAGTCGCCTATCCTACGACCAGTGCGGCAGGAAAAACGCAGAGGGGAGTGAGGTGGAGGGGAAAACAGTTAGGAAAGAAAAGGAGGAACAACATGGACACAGTCCGACTGCTGAGGTTGTGTGTGAAAGTGTCCTGCTGTGTTGGACTGTGAGCTCCCTCCTCTGACACACAGCTGCTCCATAATGTCGAGCAGCCGGAGGATCTGACAGTCAGGGAATGGAGGAGATCTTCAGAGATCCCGATCCTGATCTGCGCCGAGCTGGCAGCTTTGAGGACAGAAGTGACACGCAAGGACAGTAAAAAGCCGAGGATGGTGCTGATGGAGCCGAGGGGAGACCTTTAAAACTCATCAGGCCAAAGTTGTGTTTTTGTTTTTTGTTTTTTTCTTTTTCTTTTTTTTTTAAGCATAAGGGGAAATTTTTGCTGCATTGAATTCCTCTGGACGGGATGTCATCCGCAGTCAGGAGGAATTCCTCTGGCTGACTGCTCCTCCAGCTGCAGTGAAGCGGGGATCCGGATCCGGACTCGGTGAAGATGGGGGATGCGGCAGAGGACAGAGGGATGAGACGGACCTTCATCGTCCCTGCCATCAAGAGCTTCGACCACTATGACTTCACCAGGGCCAAGATATCCAGCAGCCTGACGTGGCTGGTGGCCAAGGCTTTCGGCTCGGGTAGGTGGCGCCCCCTGATCGTTTCTATTAGTGGGAAAACACTGCTAAGGTTATTAATTGGCATTTTCTAATAATGAACGATGTTGTGTTGGACCAAGTGGGACTATTTGGTAAACAACGGCCACCAATCAGACTGATTAAACTCACTTAAGTCTCACTCCCTTGTTATAATTTATAGATGTTTAATGTACTTGTATTCAAGCTATTAAATAATGGCAGTTGTATTAAAAATAGGATAAACCAGATTTTTCCACACAGAATGTAATATCAAAAGAGTATGGGGGTAAACTATATTATAGTGTTTTTTATTGAATGTATCTTAGCTTTTCGTGACATTTCATATTCATGAGCTCACATCACTGCTCATTTCTCAGGATTAATAGTTTAACCTGTTGCTTGCCTAATTCCCATTATTCCCCACTGCAAAAGTCAGGCAGAGTCGATTATGTAACAGTGACCTCAGGTCCTCACTGTCAGCTTTTACTGTTTTTACTGATGGTGAATCAGCAGACAAGAACTTCTGTGTGGTGTCCTGACAG
Organism: Echeneis naucrates; assembly: GCF_900963305.1. NCBI lineage: Eukaryota > Metazoa > Chordata > Actinopteri > Carangiformes > Echeneidae > Echeneis > Echeneis naucrates. The sequence continues at coordinate 10,366,285 of NC_042527.1, read as the reverse complement.
TAGTCTGTAAACTTAATTGCAAGCACAAACAAAATACTAAGTGAAATGTAATGGAGTTGCAGACAGTAAGCAGTCTGTGTCTGGCGAACAATGGACGGATTTTCTCTAAAAGTACAAATGAGTTTACCCCCATAGAAGACCAAGAAACTTTAAACTACAATTTGGAGTCAGCCTGAGAAATCAAATGTAATTGGCAGGGTTTGGATTGATTAATGAATTTAAGAAGCCACCTCTCCTGTTAAATATTCATGAGGTACTCTGACTAACTGTTGTCTATTGCTGCAGTAATGGTCTGTTCCATTTTTCTTGGTCCAAAAGTTTTAAAAATGATTAGTGTGACTAATTGTTTTTGTACGCGTGACTTTGTGTATGTGTACCCAGAGCTGTCTCCTCCCCTCAACTAGTCTGGAAGTAGCGTGGCAGCCTGGCCTCAGGAAGGCTGACAAAATCCAGTCTGCTCTGAGCCCAGAGGTTTACTCCAGCTTCTAATGAATGCATTTAACAGCTGCACCTCTATGTATAATATGCCTGAGTCGATGTGCTGCCGTCACACAGACAGGCAAATCTAAAAACAGAGACCCCTGATTCATAGCCGTCTATGCCCAGCTCTACAGGGGATGAAATGGTTGAGAGACATACAAGATGCAGAGCAGTAAGATGTGAGAAAGCTAGGCTTAGTTCAAGAAGACCTGCGGCTGTCTGCATACTGCTGCTGCCTTGTTTTTTTCCCCCATCCCTCCGGTGACACAGTTTCAGCTCCCAGCACCGAGAACTGTGGCCCAATTCATAACAAGTCCTTGGAGATTTGTTCGGCCTAGTTTAGATGGATGAGCGATGGTTTGGATCAAGTGCTGCTTAGATGTAATAAGCTTCTTGTTAGCTGGATGTTTGCACTGAAATGTCAGATAGATGGGTGTGCAAAATTGAGCGTATTATCAGGCTAACTAATAAAGTAAAATGAATGGGACAGTCCATCTGTACAGTATGTGGATGTGTAATGAATGTCACAACACAGCCTCTCTGTCTCCTCTCTTTTTACCTGATGGCCCTGTTGTATGACCTCATAACACAGTGGGGCTTGAAAAGTCACCTCAGATTTGTTCAAAAGCTGTAAAGTGCTGAATTTATTTACATGTTTTTTCGAATCAATCAAGCAGCATTGATTTTTATTTTATTTATTTTTTTTCTCATTTCATTTCTCTGCTGGGGCTAATGTAACATGGTTGTTGGTTTGTGGTTTGCAGTTCACCTCAGGTTAGTACTCTCCATTTATCCATGGTTATACTTTAATATGTAATACGGATAAAACTTGATATCTGACACTTTAAACAAATTTGACAGGTTCATGTGAGTTGATTTGACTTTAAAAGGACTGTTAAAATTCTTAACACAAATTTATATTAGCCATTCAGTGTTTTCCTCATACCATGTCATTGGCATTTAAGACTTAAATTCCTACTTTCACTCTTTTAAAACAATTCTATCATGTTATTAAATATCAGAGAGCCACCTCAATGATTCTGGGTGGACTTGGCTGTATTGGCTATTTTGGCCCAGTCATGATTGAGTATCACGCCTGGGTTGAAAGCAAGGCAAGTTCAATTAGCACAAGATTGATAACAACCCCAAGATAGACCTCCACCCCCTTCCTCCACACTCCCCAGGCACATTCAAGTCAGCAAAATTGGAGCATTTTGATTATCAACCTCCTTCCCTAAAGTGCAGGGACTTTGAGTGGTTTGATCAGCTGCCGACTGTGCAGTGATTTTCATGGCAGTTCGCTCTATGTTGTATATGTTTCTGTGTGTTACAGTTTGTTCAAGCTGTCCATTAACACACAGTACATGACCTATCCCATGACAGAAAAGATAAGACTCTGTCTTTGCAGTGCATGGATAGATTTCACTAACAGTCGTCACATAAAAGATGATCACAATATATTCTGTCAGATGAAGTGATAGAAATCTGGAAATTGAATGTTTAGAGAGTTAAATAAATTCTATAAAAGGATTGACTCCACTTGATAATGTAAATGATCAGTACTTCAAGTTGAGACAGTGTCCTAATAGAATATAAGCTGGAGCTAATTAAGTCAAATATCATTAAGATACAATCTAGATAACTAACAGAATTCCTTCTTCTTTTTTTTTTAATACAGAGCAGTAAACTAGCAGAGATAAACAATGCTGACTGTGAAGTTGTGTATGCTGAGCTGTGATCCAGCAGGTCTCCAGGGGGGCAGACTTCTCTGTGCCTGGACTTCCTGTGGCAGCTACTTCCTGTCTGTTTCCTCTTTGGTGGCGAACACAAAGGAGAGGGTTTTCACTTGACAAGGCAGATTTTCATGAACTCTAGAAAAAACGTTGTGCTTTTTTTTTTTTTTTTATGTCTTTTGCGTGATATCTAACTCTTGGAAAAATTATTCAGGTGAAAATTAACATTACCTGATTATCATTAACATTATCTGAAAATAAAGCTGGAGAAAAGTTTCAGAACGATTGCTTTTGAAAGACTATGTGGACCGAAAACCTTTCTAACAAGAATTACATCTCAAACAGTCGTCATATTTATATTGTGATTGGCTTCATTCTGACAAAGGTTGGGTTTGCGTAAACTATAACCATTGGAAACTGCTGAGGTTGATCTCAACTATAATCAGTGTTTTTACAGAAAGGACCAACTTTCTTTTATTATGTAGCTTTGCTGAGCTCTGTTTTTATGGCATTGGAAATTAGATTGAAGAACAAAAAGCTGTACCTTTAAGATGGGCTCCTTTACTGTCCTTTGTTTCCCCCAGAGTGATTCAGACACAGGCAGAGGAAATGACCCCACACACCAGGAATACACACTCATACTGGAGCAAACAGTGTTTTACAAGTGTGTCATCTCACACACACACATGCACATTCCTTTGCAAGGACCTGGTCTGGCTAGAGATGCATACTGTATGTTTGAGTATGTTTGTCATTCAATAACAGATTGAAGACTGGTACAGTTTAACTCTGAGTCACAATGTGTGGGTAACAACAACATAGTGATGAAGAACGGAAGCAGGCAAAAGATGGATGAGTCCTAGATGTGGAGTTGGGTGTGCGTTTTTCTGTCCAGCTTTCTTAAAATCAGATTTACTTGATGAGGTAACAGGATTAGAAAGTGCTCCATGCTGTGTAACATACGCTTCCACCAGCACACCGACAGACCGAACTCAGAACTTGACACATGCATGCACACACATACAGTAGCTTAACCTAAGGTTTATAGTTACTGATTTGTCATGTCTTTCTAAAGATTTCTTTCAGTAATGATATTCTTCAGGTCCTGTGTCCCTTGTGGTATGTGCTTGTGTGTGCAACATGAAGAAAAAACAAACATAAGGCGAGGCTCTAAGCAACAACGTAGGGAAGTCAGAGCAAGAACAAAAGGTCTTTAAAATATAGAAAGAACTTTTTTGTGTCAGCAGTGATGGAGCAGGAGGTTAAAACGAGTCCTAACCTATTTTGTTTCTGCTGTTCTGCCTTTCTCCCCTCTCAGATGCAGTACCAGATGAGCTGGCTGAGCCTTTCTACAGGGACCAATACAACCAGGAGCACCTGAAGCCTCCAGTGGCCTGCCTGCTCCAGTCTGCAGAGCTCTACTGCCGGGCGGGGAGCTTGATCCTCCGCAGTGATGCCGTCAAACCTTTACTGGGACACAACGCTGTCATCCAGGCTCTGGCCCAGAAAGGCCTGTATGTCACAGACCAGGACCGACTGGTCACAGAAAGAGACCTGACCAGTACACCAATACATATGGTGAGTGAGGATTTACCTGAGCAGTCATGAAATTACCATGAAATAATTATCACAGCCCCATATGTACATTCACAGGTAAATTGTGTGAAATAGGATGAAATGTGATTTCAATCTGTTCATTTGCAACATGCAAATCACATATTATCAGCCAGAAGTTCAAGCAAAGATATTTTTTTTATTTGTCCGAATAAAATTTAATTCACGATTTCACAAACGCCAAGATTGCAACTTCAGATTGCTTGCTTTAAGCAATTAACAGTCAATAACCCAAATGTCTAAAATTTACAGAGAAAACAGCAAATAGAACCATCTGAGAATCTAAAACCAGCAAAGGTTTTCCCTTTTTTGGGGAGGGGGGGAATGACTTCAATCAATTTTTCAAACAGCTCTCTGTCTGACGATTAAATTAATAATTTCATCTAATCTTACAGTTGATTGTCCTTTGCTGTGTCTTCCTCTCATGGGGGATAAGTGCACTATATGATATGACAAACAGTGGACCACTCCATGTGTCATACTGTTACAACTGTTCTCCAAGATATGTCCTGTTGAGAGAAAAACAACTGCTAATGATGGGTTTCCTATGGCAACTCATTACTCAACGTTTGGCCTCTGTGTCATTAGACGGCAATGGGTGAACATGTCTTAGCCCAGACCACCAAGAATAATTCCACTAGTATTTTGTGAATTCTGAATCCAGAACTATATGGAGAACATAAAGCTGCATCATTATATGTATATATCACTGTATTCATTATATGGCTTGTCATTTAGTCTGTAAGATGTCCAATAATTATAATAATACATTCCCTTGTTAAGTTGTTTGAGTGTTGAGCTGACAAACCATCAAAAATCTAAAGATATTCACATGAAGCAGCGACAAGCAGAAAGACCTCAAATTTCAGAGCCTGCTAAAAGCTAAGTGGAGCCATTTTCACACCTCTCACTGACATCCTGTGGATTGGCTAATCGATTAACTGCCTTATTGTTCCAGCCATATAATAATATACGGTCACATTTTACTGGGTGTGACAAGAGCTTTTTAGTGATGAAGCAAGGGGGAGTCAGTGGCAGACATGCTGGTAAGAGCACGCATGGCTGGAGATGGGGCACTTCTGCTGACGCCAAAAGGTGTCTGCAATGCAGTCAGCCACCCCCCCTCCCCCTTTCTTTCTTCCACCCTCATGTCTCTCTATTCTTTTTACACCTGGCTCTTTCCTCTATTTTGCCTTCTCTCTTGCAGTCATGGTCTTTCTTTTTAAGCCTTCCCTGCCCCACCTCCGTCTCCTCCAAACACTTTGTGGATTAAATGAGACCAGAGTATATTTAATCGAGCCCCAACATCTTCTTTCAAGTTGTAGCTGCATTTTATTTGCCCTGTGCTCTGGCTCTCTCTTTTCTACAGCTCCTGGAATTAATGGAAAGTCACTAGTCAAGGGCACTTTTATCTTTGCTGTTGATTATCGTCACTATGTAGCTCGTTCACTGGGGGTGTCATGAATTGTGGGAGTCGTGGGTAGTGATTTGGTGCTGCACTTAATGATCCAGTGTCCTTTTGCAACTGTGAAAGTGAATGTGCATCTGTCTGTGTACGCCAGGTTATTGATTGAACGGTTTTACTTGGAGTGTTAAGTAGACAGATTGAGCCCATAGCTCACTGCTACACTAACGACCTCTGTTTGTGTTACACAAATCTCTCCATCCTTAGTGTTACCCCATGCCTCTTTAAAATCATTAGATAGTTCCCCAGTAGAAGTAGAAAAAAAATGTGTGTGCGTTTTTGGACTTTTTGGACAAGTGGGATCCTTTCAGTCATGTTTAAGTCCAGGGTTTCATTTTTGGTTATGGTATATCCACAGAAAAATGATGACCCAAAGGTTTTCCAAAGCCTCTTCAAGAGAAGAATAACTCATGTCTGGGTGGAGGAAGGGAAAGGAGAAGGAGGAGTGTGCCAGTCTGTCAGAGAATGAATAGATACAAAGAGAGAAGAAGGAGGGAAAAACAGAGAAGATGGAGTTTATGGGCTGATACTGTAATTGACTGCAATCCAGGAAGGAGCAGAAAAGTGGAGCAAGCGAAAAGAGGAACGTGTGAGTGTGGAGGTCTGTAAGTGAACCAATGGAAAAGGGTAGAAGGGGAAGAGCTGTTGTAGACAGGGAGGGATTGCAGTAAAGGAGAGCAAGGGGAAGGTGTTGCCTTTTTGGCGGGCATTAGGATGTGTGTGTGCCAGAGAGCGAGTGGAAAAGGCCCGCTGCTAACACGGCCATCTGGAAAAAGGGAGGTGAGGAGAGGAGAGGAGAGGAGAGGAGAGGAGTAAGATGTGATGTGCACTACTGCAGCACTATGGTGGGTGGGGTCTCACAATGAGTCAACGCAGTTGCCTGGTAGACCCCCGACTCTGCTCCACCGTCGCTCCGTGAAACACACACACAACTACATATTCCCAAAGAGCAGCCACACCTCATACAGTGTGCTTCCCTCTCTATCTTTACTGTCTGACTCTTTTCTTTCCATCTCACACATGCTCATGCTCATGCTCTGCACTGCTCTCCATGTGTGAAAAGACGAGCATGATAGAGAAGAGAGACAGAAGAGAGTGAGTCGGAGCAGCAATTGAATTTGCCTGCAGAGGGGCGTGAACCATCATCTAAGTGTCTGCTGCCGATTAACAAAGAACGATTTAGAAAATTGAACAGCAGTTCAACACAAATTATATGTATGTACACAGAGCACAGAGAAAGGGACAAAGAGGCAAGTTATTGTTTAATTTCATTCTTTTGGGGACAATTGTGTCATATATTTAGCATAATATTAACATCTCCAAGAAGCCAGACGTGAAGTTATACAATAAAAGCACATGTGCTGCCCAGAGGTGGGTCATTTGCAAGTCTGTCCTAGTGGTTGATGGAGACTTGTGATGTGTGCAGTGAGACACAAAGACTCTCCTTTGATTACTTGTTTGTTCAGCTGCACATTACTTTCCTATAGATGCCTTTGATCAAGGGCACACACGCACGCACACACATAGCTGTGGGAGAGTACAGAGAATGAATACTGATGCTGGGTAGCGTACATGACGGTACTTCTGCTCCTTTATAGCTCTTTATGACCAGTGTCTGCTATTTCTACAGCCTTATAAGGCGTGTCTGTCACCGTGAGAGGGTTAGAGTTGCTTCCCTGCTCTCTCTCTCACACACACACACACACACACACACAGAGTCAAGGGATAATAGACAGCACATGGCTTTTAAATCCACACTGTAGTGTCAACAGTAGTGTTGTTTTTCCTGAGGATGTTAGATGAGTATGTAGATATGTAGATCCATACACCGTCTGACTGCTGTCACCTCTGTCTCTTGAGCACACACCGATATGTACATATTCACCCTGTACAGACACATTCATATATGTCACAATTATTAATCTGTCTCCTAAGAAAAAGAGAAGGCAAGCTTACACAGAATGCAGGAATGTACAAAGTAGTTTTCTTTTCACTTGCGGACTATTAGAAAAGACTTGATACAAGACTAATAAAAAAAACTATTGGGGAGGGGAGAGGAGCTGAATAGGGATGGGAATCACTAGGTACCTCACAGTTATATTACAAGTTAGATGGCTCTGATTCGTTGGTAACACAATTATCGATGCATTGTGAGTCATCAAATAATTAAATACATTTTTAATCAGCTACGCCAACCTGATAAGGAACTATTGACAGAAATTAGCTGTAGCTATAATCCAGTATGTTTACATATCAATGTTCATCAACCTGTACTGTACCTTCTTTCAAATAATTATTCAATAAAATCTATAGATTTTTTTACTTTTATTTTAATACTTGATTTATTTTTTTCTCCCTGTGTTACAGTTTTCTACCTAAAAATATGTCTATACATATGGAACGATCCATAATTAAAAGAAACATATGAATTTGATTCCATTGTCTGTAATTAATAACAACACCTGGAAGTTTTCGTTAAATTGTCTAGTTGCCAAAACACTTGGCAATTTCGCTAAATTAATTTTTTCCACATTAAAATACAGCTATAAATGTACAAAAAAATTCTAATTAAAAATGTCTTGCTTCTTAACAAAATTTACAAAATTTGTAGTTTCATGCAAATAAGGTCAGAAAGCTCAGTAGGTTTTTATGTTTTCTGGATTTCTTGCTCCAGTCTAAGCTTCTTGGCCTCTCTTTCTGCCTATCCCTCTTTCTTTCCATCTGCCTCCCAGACTAGCTACTGTACCTGCGGAGGAGAATGCATGCAATGCCAAATATCTCACAATATCCTGAAGAAACTGGAATTCAAAACCGTGTCTGCTGACAATTTCATACAAAGTTCAATATCAGACTTATGTGTTCAAGCACCAATCCAAACAATCCTGTATGGCTGTGAAATAAACTGCAGATTCAATCACAGACTGTGTGTCAACCACTCTATATTATCACACAGAGGTCAGTGTAGTTCTAATGTGTACTACTGCTTAGCTCGTATATTCATTACATATGATCAACACAAAACAAAAATAGTTGTTATTTATCAAGCAAAAATGCCAAAAATGTGGTTCCTATTTGATTTGTCATTAAAAACTAAAATATTTTAGTTGTCTGACTGTTGGTCAGGCAGAAAAAAAAAGTATGATATATGAAACCCCGGGCTAAATTAATCACTTCATTAAAGTTTTTTTTTTTTTTGTGAAGAGAAAGGTTAGTTCCTGTCAAATTAATCCATCTTTATCCATCTTTTTTGTTTTGGCGTACTCAAATCTACTGTTGGCATACAGAAACAGTTCATGACATCATGTGACACTTGATTCTGTTTAACAACACAGATCTTCTGTACACGTCTATTTAGGCTGGCAGAGCAGCATGTGGTGCTGACGCTGAGCACTAGTAGAAGCACTGGTTGTTTATTTCTTGGGGAAACTCTGGGTCACACTGGCTGTTACATGAGGCTCTGTGGTTATGTATAGAGGCTTGTGCCTGACAGTACAGGCTTTGGTGGGGCGAAGTCCCACTGCTTGTTTGTGTGTGCCGGTTTGGGTCACCTGAATCATGGAACACCTGACATAAGATATTTTATTAGATTGGACACGCACAGCCATGCTTAAGTAAGCAGATGTAAGCACATGTCCAAATACACGTCCACACAGATTCAGTGTTCATGTTTTGGACTAGACCTGTGGTGGGACAGGAAAAGGAAGGGGAGGTCTGTTGGTCTGAGTGGCCTGCAAAGGGATTAGAAAGGCCAAGAGAATGTCAAGCTTTATCCAAGTGTTGACTCCATTCATGGATTCCAGTTTGAAATTGAATACCACTCACCCAGAAGTGTTTAGCAAAGTTGATGTTGGATTTAAACGATTTAAAGATTAGTGGAAGAGACCCTCAGCAGAAATCCAAATTCTTGATAAGACTCTCTGCTGTTTTCAGCTGGCATTACAAGGCAAAGCGGGTTTGAAGGTTTATGATAGATTTACTTTAGACACAGGCCTGCTAGATGCTAAACACTCAACCAACAAATGTTTGGGTGACGCATGTAAGATATTTGCCTGCAAATGAAAAACTGGTGGAAACATGAAGCCTTGAATTTTTAGTTTACTGCTTTAGGAAGTAAAACTGAGGAGGTAAGAGGAAATGTTCTATCAGTATTTGGCTGAATGTTTTTTAACTGTTAGCTGTGACTGTGTGTTTCTACAGAGTTCCCATCTGGCGCTCATAGACACCCTGATGATGGCATACACGGTCGAGATGGTAAGCGTGGAGAGGGTGATGTCCTGCATCAACAGGTACTCCTCTGTTGAACCCTCTCACAGTGACGGACACATCCAGGAGCTGCCTTATGACACAGAGGATGCGATCACTACCTGGATTAACAAGGTGCACTCAGAGTACCCCTAACCCTAACCCTAACACACAGACAGAGCACATTCATGTTAACACAAAACCAAAAAGGCACCTGCTTTCTTCTTAGAGAGGATAAAGTGTACACATCTTTGAGCCTTGTGCAATGGTGGCTTATTAGCAGACACACAGGACTTTATTTTACTGTAGATATGAAAGATACAGGAGGTGCAGCAAAGTGTGCCAGCGCTCAGTTCTTCTTTTGCTCATTCAGACATGAATCTGTTGTAGTTGGCAAAAGAACTAGATGAAGGGGCGAGTAATCATGTTAGAGAGATTAGTAAGACATTACTGACTCAACCTACAACCCAACCTCTTCTAGTCTGCTAAATCAGGATTGGATGGATAATGCCAGACCTCAAGTGGGCTGTAAGCTTGAAGAAAGCTAAGTCTCTGCGATTGCACCTTTAGTTTATTTCATCTTCTAAAAGATTATTCTGTATCTTGCAGATGCAATTGCTTCAAATTGTCATGCTGACCCCGTTTAACTTAAAAATAATTCAAAACAGTGACACAAGCCCATTGTGACATGAATGAATTATCGAAGCTTCCAATCATTACTAACATTCCTGACTGAATAACTTCAAATGTCTGCTGCTCCTATTTCAAAACACAAATACAGTGAACTACACATGTATGATCGATTTTCAAAGATATTTATAAAAAAAAAAAAAAAAACAAGGCAAGCATGTAGGGTTGTGTAGCATTACGGGGCTGGGAATGGACGAGACAACCTCAGGCCAATATTTTGCATCAGAAAAAAACACCCTCTTCGAAGCTCTTTATACAACGTGCCCCGGAAGTCAGCTGAGCGCTGTATATTGGGTTACAGTCATTTTTAGCATCAGGGGTTAAGGAGCACATGTGTTGATGAAATGTTTTTTTTCTTTGAAGCGTGGAGCCTCGTGTGCTTGTGTTCAAGTGTTTCCTCACTCCAGCACAAACTCACCATTCATCCTCTGGGTCCAATAAATGCTCATGTGAAATGTGACCTCTTTCTAACTCTCTCTCTTTGTCTGTCTGCCTCCCTCTCATCAGGTGAATGAACACCTAAGGGATATCCTTGTGGAGGAGCAGAAGCTGAGAGAAGCTTCATTTCAGGAGTCAAACATTACAACACACAAAGTAAGAACCCAAACATACAATAGGATAAAAAAAAATATTTTGTATAAAAATCAAACAAAGCATGTACAACATTGTTTTATTTAGAGGTACCAGTATTAGCAGTTTTGTTTATTTATTTTTTTGAGCCAGGTTTGTGCTGGTTTGTGCTTCCAGTGTTTGTGCTCAGTGTTCTGGCTGTATCCCTGAACTAGATGCACACGCCTGATAGATAGCTAGAAGGATTCCTTAAAGACTTCCTCACATTGATAACAGCCTAAATAACACTTGTATTTTCTTTGTCTTTTCATTTGCTCTGATTTACTTTTAGTTTAGGTCTTATTGCTCATTTATATTTTTGCCTCCTATCTGTTAATAATCATTGATTTTTAAAACAGTTTTCCCTGTCTGCCACTGAAATGCATAAGAACAAGTCCATTTCCATGCAAGACACATGGAAACACACATTATATGTACACGCACACAGAGCACAGTGCACAGTGAGCCATATATCAGAGGAACAGATGAGCTCAGTCTCTGACCAGCTGCAGAGAAATGTTGGCAAGAGTCACGACACTGCTGTTAGAGGAGACAAAAAATGTGCATGGTGGAGGAGGAGAGAAAGGGTGAGAGACAGGGAGGGAGAAAGAGAAGAAAGGGGAGGAGGGATATTCAGAGAGAGGAAAAGGGAGAAAAATCCCTGTGGTGCAAGACGTGAAGATGAGCACTTGGAAACTTTGTCAGCTGTAGCAAAGAGTCAGTGACAGACAGACAGACAATGTTGTCATCCTGCAGGCCTCAGAGTTATGTAAGGTCCTTTTGACACATGGAGGCAGTCAACTGAGACAAACACACAGCAGTGGGCTGCCATGCCTCACCCCCCCTCCCCTCCACTTAACTACAGTGCTACAGCACACTGCCTTATCAGGTCACAACCTCTACCTCAGGTTGGTGCTCTGCAGCTACATATAAAGGGATAAAGGTTAAAACATGGAAAAAGAAAATATTGTCTTACTATGAGCATGTGTACTCAGGCACATATACCATTCAGTATAACAAATGGGAATGTGGAGGTAAACATCCTGAAATTCAATATGAGATAAATGAAATGAGAAATGAGATAAACACTCATTCAAACTCTGTTTTAGGTTAATGTGTAAATATCCGACAGCCATAAAGGTTGTGAAGTGAATCTGAGTGCTCTCAAATGTAGTTTGAGTTGAGCTTTGAGCTGAATGCTAACATTAGAACAGTAGAGTAGAGCAGTAGATATCTGGACACAATCTCATAACAATCTTTTTTTTTTTAGAGATATTTGAGTTTGAACCGACCGACGGGCTGACATTGTTATCCATAGAGCAGAACCAATTATTATCATGATATTAGATTAACCTATTTCCTTTCAACAGGTTGTAAACTGGCCGTGAGTGTGTCCTTGCTGTCTCATATGGTGCAAAATAAACTTGCTCTTCAAAGAGCTGAAGGATGTCATGAGCAGCCAAATGACTTTAGAAGGAGCTTTTATCTGATGAGGGAGTTTCTTTCTTCCCTTTTATTGTCTGTTTTTGTGTCAGTATAGTGCCTATGAGCGGCCGTTCTGTTAGCTGACAATACACATGGGGTTTGTTCCAAACTCATCCAGAACTGACTCACATATACACACCCCAGCCTTTGTCGAGGGCAACAAACTACAACATGGGATGAGGAGTATATGTGACACTGAAATACATTGTACAGCCAGTGTCAGTCAGCTGCTTTCCTGCGCTATGCTCCATCACACAGCTCCTTCTCTGCATCATCAACTTTAAAAGAAGTCTATTCACTGAGGACCACATACTCAATTTCACACGCACATACGCGCACACATACATGGGCCTGTGCAAACACACACACTTTAATGGTTGAGCACAAGACACTTTTCTGTCTATTTTGTCTATTTCAGGATACATAAATGATCTTCAACCATGGTCTTATGACTTAAGTGCACAGGATTTCTGTGTGTGGATACTGGGTGAATGATCGCACCGGGTGTTTACACCTATGACTGAAGGGAAAGTTCAGTTTGTGATTGTAATATAATTACTTACACAAATGAGGTGAAGTTTTGGTGGAATAGTGGGAGAAAACATGAGCAAAGTAAAATTTTTAGGATTTCCTGCCTGCAGTTCGCATTAATTCATTATTTTTAGCCAAACATTATGAAAGACTTCTGCATGCACGGTTACGTTCATGAAGAGTCGAGGCTGCATTTGACAATAGTGTGACTGACATTTGAGAATTGCTTTTAGAGACACACTTTTTTAACCAATGCCTCACGCTCTCCTATTGTTGTCCAATCGTCATCCCCCATCAAGTCTCCTAGCAAATGGTGCTGGAGATTAGTACCTTTAAGAATTCGTCTGAAGGTTCACTTTCAAGAGCGTTTAGAGTCCACTAGCATGATTAAGTCAGTACCATATTTTCTACCAAATTAATATAGTCGAATGTGATGACACAGTCTCAGTATCCCTACCTGCCCATATTTTGGGTTGATCACACCTTTATTATCTTCATCTTATCTTTTCTTTTCCTCTGTTGCATGATTTTAAATGAAAATAACTGTAGGATGTGTGTTAATATAAAACACAATAAACAATAACATTGCATTCCCCTGTGGGCAAACTGAGACACTGTCAGGCAGTAAGAGCTGCTGCAATTGAAGCTTTCACCATCTCTGTTGTAAAATGCAAAAACTTCACCATTTTTACATATTTATTGGCAAACCGGGTATACTGATGCCCTGAAGACATATGTGGTTTTTACATCCACCAAGAGATATACAGAAAACTTGCAGACTAGGGGGGCTTGCTGACATATTATTGTTAAACTCTAAATTGCAGTCTTTATCTTCTACTGTGGAGGTTTGGGCTGAATTAGTGCCAGTGAATTGTGTGCTAGATAGTTCAAACCTTTTATTTGCCAGCATGCTTATTTTCCATTTATAAAACAAACCTAACCTCAAAGAAAAAATGGTGATTGCATAATTTTAAAAAATTCAGATTGCAGATGACTACATCGTTGTAGATATTGTCTCTGATTATTTGCATGATCAATTTAACTTATCAGTTTATCTGATTTTATCCCATTGACCCATTTTGTTTTTGAAAGTCCTCAAATCAACACTTTCCTGTGAGATAGTGAGAGAAAGAGTGTGTGATAAATGTGTCTGCAGATGTTCGTACCAACAATCACACAGCCAACTGTACTTACCTACCCCGACAACATACATAGGTGATGTCTCTGTGTCGTTGCCATGGTTTCAGAGTCGCTACAGGAGAGAGCATGCCCAGCAGAGGAGCGCTCCTTCCCTCCCCCTGGTGGATAACTTGCTGAAGGATAACACAGATGGCTGCGCCTTGACTGCCCTGCTGCACTTCTACTGCCCCCAGGCCATTAGACTAGAAGGTAGGGTCAGTCAGAAACCACACCCACTCTTACTTACTGCCCACACCCTCTTTTATTGTAATTATTCCAAAAAGCAAACGCACAAAAGCCCAAAGTCAGTTCTGAATGGCATACAAAGAGCCAAGTGGAGCAGTTTTCACAAAACAAAGGGTGCTGTCTTTTGCTCTCACTGCTGCTGTAACCAACACACATTTGAAATGGGTGCTCAAGACAAAGGGAGTATTTATTATGTATCTCGCAGCATTTCGTGAAGTTGAAAGTGTTTCATTGGCAGCAGTGGGCAAACTTTTTATCTTCATCCTATACAGCAACACAGTCAATAGATGATGGACCCTGTTTTAATTTCTTGTATATACTGTTAAATAGAGGAAAAAAACTGTAAGATAGAAATGATTCAATACAGCAAGTGAGACAAAGACTTTCCTCTTAACTTGTCTCTGCCTTATTTCTAAAAATGCCCTGGGTTGGGTTGTGATTGGTCACAAGGGGTGTGACAGAGGACTGTAAGAGGAGTAGCTGGCTGCTATTTCAAGAATAAACATGTTGTGGACTCTTGGGAATGACCGTAGTTCACAGGGAGCTTGCACACATGTGAACCAGATGTGGGAGTGGGTTAAAGTTTATTAAGATTGCTTGCTGGCAACTTTATTTAACCAAAAAACAATGAAGAACTACAGTAATGGAAAATGCTTTAATGTTAGGTTTCCTGTTCCCTGAGCTGTTCTGTCTTGTCAGACATCCTACACATGGATGGGCTGTCCTTACAGTAACGTCAGTGGATAAAAATCCTGATGATTCATCCAGATTTGAAGGCGGTTTGAGAAGTTGTGTCGTGTATTGTTTCATGGTTTTTGCGAGATTCAAATTAACTACTGCACAGAGCACAAATGCCAGTGGGAGGGTAGTGGGGTAATTTTCCTCTCATCTATTCTTTTTTTAAACGCAAACTTGGCCTTATCGTTTCCTTGTCTTCCTGTCTGGCCTTTTCCATCAACCCTCCCTCTTGTATGTGTTTGTATGTGTGTGTGACCCCTCCCCTGGCTGAGCAGATATCTGCCTCAAGGAGACCATGTCACTGGCTGACAGTTTGTACAATCTCCAGCTGGTACAGGAGTTCTGCAAGAACAACCTGAATCACTGCTGCCACTTCAGCCTGGAGGACATGCTCTATGCACATGCATCTATAAAGGTAAGGGAAACCAAATTCTAATGTTGCCACAAAAATTATGTTGAGGTTGTGGAAAAAGCAGATTTTATGATGACAATTCAGAAGGAGAAAGGGGCTTTTTTGGGAATAAGGACAGCAGGGGTGATAAATTACAAATGGGGAAAAATGAGTCATGCAAGGAAACGTTGAGTAATCAACGTGCATGTAGAAGGCATGGTTCTAGTTGTAATTGCATGTGTGTGAATGTATTGGGAGTATAAAGATTATTTTACTTCCATGCCAGTTTGTCTGGTCTGTGTGTGTGTGTGTGTGTGTGTGTATTAGTGCTGCTTCTTTCAATACAGATGCTGCAGGCCAAGTGCCCCCCCCCCTCCTTTTTTTTTAAGACAGAGTCCAAACTCTGCTCTGAGGAGATTTACAGTCCTGACCCATCTCTGCTTTCCTCTCTTGTTCCTCACCCCCTCGGCATCCCCGTGGTGTTCTATCACACATTATCTGTGAACTTTCCAGACAACACAACTGCTGATTCACACAGTCCTCAAAAAGAGATCTCCCCATTTCATACACTCATTTCTTTCTGGTTAATAAAAAGCCTTACTGTACGGCTTTAAGAGCATCTCTATGCCATCCTTGCTTCAGAGGCAGCCAAACCAGCGTTGGTAAATAGTATGCAGAGAGCGTGGGTAGAAACATTTGGATTCAAGTCACAGTGCAAGCTGACTGGGACTTACTATTATTCAAAACAACACAGCAGAGTCTTTATCTGTAAACACTATTTGTTCAGTTTTTTTCTCCTCTCTTAATTTCTCCTTCATATAGTTTTTGTGTTTGTGTGTATTGACTGTTAAGGCTCTGGCTTATTGCCCACTCCCCACAAACTTACTGCTTGCTGAATATTAATCAGTGTGTTTGGGTGTATAACTTGTGTGTGCATGAGTCCATTAGAAAACTTTCTCTTTGAGCAGTTCACCATGCTGCCAAAATAAGGATTCACAGGAGAAAGCTTTTCTTAGTTGTGTCTTTTTTTAATCCCTGCTATAAAGAGAAGAACTGGTTAGTGTCTGTTTCTAACAGGTGAAATCCTCCAGCTCTGTTTGTAACAGACATGGATTAGATATTGATGGAAGTTCCTCGTGCCAGCGTCTCTGCAACTGTCTGTCCATATGTGACACATTTAAACTAATCCCCAGATGGTGTTTTGGCAGCATTTAAGAGGCGTATGGGTTTGACATTAAACAACTCAGACAATAAAAAATGTCCAGCCAATCAGCTACACACAAACACCTGCTCTCGCACACCTGAGATTGTTACCTAGCAACAGTTGGCTGCCTGTGTCCTCACTGATTTGTCAAGTTGCTGCTGAAGCTCATCTTGCCTCTTTACAGAGGCACAAGGAACAAATATTTTGCTCATGACATTAACAAATAACTACATTGCAGCATTAATGTGTGTTTGTGTGTGGGTGCGTGTGTGTGCTCTTGCAGAGTAACTACCTGGTGTTTATGGCTGAGCTTTTCTGGTGGTTTGAAGTAGTGAAACCCTCGTTTGTGCAGCCCAGAGAGTTTGACCCGAACGGTACAGTACAACTTCACAGTAATGGCACCAGCATGCAGTTTGTTAGCTTTCAAAGTAAATACAGAGTGCCAGCTTCAGACTTAATGTATGGCAATTTCTTTTCCAGCCAGTGAGCCTGTATCCTCTAGAAATATGGCTCCTGTATCCAGTCCAGTCAAACAGAGCTATGTAGAAAGACCTGACAGCCCAGAGAACACCCCTGTTGAGGGTAAATATGACCTTTTATTACTTACTTCTATTTTGTAAGTGTTGGTTATTCATTGGTACTCTTGGATAAAATCAAACAATAATGTGTGTAAAAGACACTTCACCTCATGCAAGTGCATATCTTTAGTGAGCCTGTGAGCAGAGATGTAACAGTGCTGGTGTGGATTGCTTTCTGCTCCTCTTAAAAACACCAGAAGCCTCAATATCCATATTCCTTTCAATGCATAACAGGCTTGTCCTCTACTTCCTTTAATTTGCCCTGATATGCTTTCACAGCACTTCTCAAACAATAGCATAAGGACTACTATGAACAGTTATTTAGGGCATGAATACAGAACAATGAACAAATGTGTGGATGCCTTTTGTTTTGAAACCAGTCACCATCTAGTGGCTAATGTGCAGCCACACAATAACTGTTACACTCTCCTGTCTCATCAGAGACATTTCCATAAAAGAGCTTTTATTAATAATGCATCAGAGTCCTTTTTCATGGGAAAAAATCAACCCTGGGATTGATAGCCAGATGGTAAGCCATGGAGGTAGTAGTTCAGGCCAGCTGTGAGAAAAATCTGGACATGACACTCATTGTGCCATTTGGTGAACTAGAAGAGACGTAATACATAATGTAAGACCTCTCTTTTTCCACAACAGGAGTAATGAAGAGGTCTACCTCCATGTCCTATGTTGATGGCTGTGTTGGGACATGGCCCAAAGAAAAACGGTTAGTCTCTGAAATCAGAACCATTTCCTGCCCTTCTTTCATCTACTTATCTCAAGTGGTTTGTTGTCTCTCTATTGAACAAAATTTTTTATCATGCTCTCAGGTCTTCCTCTCGAGGAATCTCCTTCGAGATTCCTCTGGACGGAGACCCAGCTCTGCCGCCTTGTGAAGCCCCTCCCCTCCGAGGTATGACCCGCTCGGCCAGCAGTGACGGTCTTGGGTTCAAAGTCCACTATGCATCCCGAGGAGGTATGAAGCGGCACCTCTCTCACATGCCCGTCAATGTAAACGGCCAGAGCAGACACATACCAGAAGAGGATGAGGACTTTGTCTCCCATAAACCCCTCGGGCGAAACAACACGTTCTCAATCAAGAGCCAAAGCAGGTACAGGAGAATGGGATGAGTTCATATGAATTAATATAAAATATCCTACAAACATATGAGAAAAGTACTTGCACACCTCGTCATGTGCTAATGTTTTCATTTAAGAAACATGAATAAACATATTATTAAAAAAAAAAAAGAATGGGATGAGTTAGTTTATGATTTTTAAAATAGAATAGGAACCTCTCTCCTCCAAATTTCTATGTCATCATTTTAAAAGGAAAGATTTGTTTAATTCAAATTCTTTTCTTAAATGAGATAAATTAATAGATGCCTTTGTATAACTAACATATGATTGAATGCCTCGGGGCCTTACAAAGCAGTACCTCAATCAGAGACTTTCAGTATCCATTCAACTGTTCCCCATTAAAGAAAAGTTATTTCTGTTTTATGGATTTATTTATTTGTCCAGTAAAGGTTTTTATTACCCCCCTCCCCCTGGGTTAAAATAGATTTTGCAGTTTAGTGTGTTAAATAGCATAGAGTTATTACTGCTTGTATCTGCAGCACTAAGTATATTATACCTGCCTGTCGTGCTTTTTCTGTGCTGTTCCTCAACATTCATCTGTGCAATGTGCACTAAACTTTGTAGAGCAGAGAATAATTAGCTTAACTCATTTATTCCATAAGTGAGTTAATAAGTATACTTTATTCCATAAAGCTATGTTAAAAACATATTCAAACACATGAAGAAACAGCTGTCTCAGCTCTCTGCCTTTATTCTCTATGCTATACTCTACGCTAATTCACCTGGATCCGTTTTAAGGTACTCCAATGGAGTTCTCCCTGACAACAATCACCATGGTAACCATAGTGGCCACATCAGCCCATCTACTCCTCCAAGTATTGAAGAGGCCCTGAAGATTATCCATGACACAGAAAGGCCCCACGCCAGCTTGGGTATGGGAGAGGGAGACAACAGCTTCTTTCTCCACGGTGCAGAGTCCTCAGACCCTCCAGGGGCCCAAGGTCAAGGAGATGACCTGGGTTCAGCTAAGGCTCGGCTGAATGAACACGACCCCAACTCAGTGTCCACCGATGAAGTTGACACGGGTATCCATGTGAGGACAGAGGATATCCAGAGCTTGGATGAGGACTCCTCCTCACTGCGAGACTATTCAGATATAGATCCAGACTGTGATGCCATGACCAGGTCATGCCCTCTGCCAGACCGGCCAGAGACAGAGAGGAGCAGGGAAGGAGGGGGCAAGGGGGTTGGTGATGCTAATCCTGAAAGTGAGAGGGGAAATGGGGTTGACAGGAGCAGCCACTTTCCTAGCTCTGCACCCACAATCCCCAGATCTCACACTGTCAGCCCTGTTTCATCGTCTGGTGGCTCTGGAGGAGGCCTGGTGCGGATGACGAGCTTTGCAGAGCAGAAATTCAGGAAGCTGGAGGGCAGGAGTAGTGGAGGAACCACACCAGAGAGTTCAGATCTCAACATACCATATACACTCCCCACAAAAAACCTCTGTTCTCAGGTTCGTGGCTTATTCAGCATCATTTGTTATACCTTTTTTTCTGGGCAAAGACATTAATGGAATTTTAAATGATGCTGATTTGCATAGAATTAACGTAAATGCTATTTGCAACTTTTTGTAGATTTCCACGCCTCCTTTGCCAATCACATCTCCTTCCCCAGTAACACCTTCCCCTAGAGACCCTTCCCACATAATAGCCTCAGAGATGATCCAACTGAGGATGAAGCTGGAGGAGAAACGCAGGGCCATTGAAGCTCAGAAGAAAAAGGTAAACAGATAAAGAGAGACAGAAAGACAGAGGAAAGTGTGTTCAAACTAAATATGCACTATTTTGCCCTCATAAATTTAGGTTGAAGCAGCTTTCACTCGCCATCGTCAGCGGATGGGCAGAACAGCCTTTCTAAATGTTGTGAGAAGGAAAGGAGTCACACCCCCCATTAGCCCGTCAGGGGGAGCAGAAACATCCTCAAAGGGCACCAGTCAGGGAAGCATGGAACGGGCGGAGAGGTGCAAGCCAGATGGAGCAGCTCCAAAATCACCCTGTGAAGATGGTGGAGGTAGGTAACAACCACAACGGGTATTACTGAGTGATCTATGAGTTCATCACAAAATAGGAAAAAATGCTAAATGTGCAGATAGTAAATTCACAACGGTCCATTTCCGAACCTGGAACCGGGACAGCGATGCAAGAAAATGCAATTTTTAGCCATTAAATTACGTCATTATTGAGGTTATTCTGAAAAATCATGTTATTTTCTATGGCCCAGTAGAAAATGCTCTGGGCCACTTCCTCTCTTCCAATTAACTTATGATTTAACCTCTAAACCACAAATGACAAAAAATATAGGAGGACAGACAAAATGTTTTGTTGCCCGTGATGGTTTGAGGCATTGTGGAGGATTCTGATTTTGTGCATTGCTTTGAGTGACCTGTGTATTTACTGTTGCGATACAGGTGTTGCTCCTGGGGAAATCGACCTAGCAGAATACACACGCTCCATTGAGAGACTCAACACATCCCTGGGCTTCCTGCAGACAGAAATGCAGCGTTTAGCCCAGCAGCAAGAGCGGATCATGGCCATGAGAGAGCAACAACAACAAGCCTGGGTTATTCCTCCTCCTGCCCCATCTCCACACCGGTAGGATTCAATGTTAGAACGTGTCATTGGAAAACTAATCTTGCAATCATCCTGTGTACTCATTTACAAGTATCTGGGTATTTTTCCCACACAGGCAGCTGCGTGAGTTGCGTAGCAGCAGTGTGACAGGTCGGGGATCAGGCAGAGGGTCTGTTGGGTCTTTGTCTCCCATCCTGTCGTCCTCTGGATCTGCCCGTGCTCCCAATCGCTCCCCGGCTGGCATTAAGCGGCGCCCAGCCTCTTTCCATGCAAGAACGCCTCGTACTCCGCGACCAAATGATCTGAAGGTTACTCCCTTCAGCCGAATGCTCAATACCCCAACTTCTGTGGACAGCCTGCCCAGACTGAGGCGCTTCACCCCCAGCCAAACCCAGCACTGCTCTTTTTCCTACCTTAGCCACGACGATGGGTCCGGGGAAAACAAGAACCAAGAGGCCAAGGACGGCAAAGAAAACACTATAGACAAAGAAGAGACAGTGGCAAAGAAGAGTGCTGGCACTCTTCAGCATCCAACTAAAGAAACAGCCAAAGATAAGGAAGGTGATCAGCAAGAGGAGAGAACAGCAGCAGAGAAGGTTCCGTCGAAGGGTGACATCAAACAATCGAGCACACCAGAGGTTTTGCGTCAGCCGGTATCTGAGCTCCAAGGGGCCCCAAGCACCCGGGTTAAAGGAGACCATCAGGACAGGAAAGACCTGGTGGAGGTGCCTCTGTCTGGGCTGAAGCTCCCAGAAGATCACAGTCAAGAGGTGACAGGAGATGGAGAAACTGGAGTAGACAACTACGGAGATGATCAAAAGATGTGCTGTGGGTTCTTCTTCAAGGTGATTCACAGAGTTACACATAATATTACAAATCACAGATATACATATAAGGACATTTTAAAAATATTTTTCATGTCACCCTATCATGGTAGTTTCTCTTTAAATATTAAGTTCACCATGAATAGTAGGTAGAGGTTAAATTGGACCTACGTTTAACATTTAACTGAGCAAAATGAATTCACTGCCAGTAGTGACTTCTTTGTGGACCATAGAGACTGAGACCTCCATGGTTCTGGCGCCTCTGAACAGATTTGAGTTTGCTGATTCTCCCTCTTTCCAGGCTTTTTGCTAAGCTAAGCACACTGCCTCCCCTGAGTTCCCTAAATGTTGGACTTTTGCTTTGGACTCTCGCTGCCAGAAGACTCGACATCTTAGTTAACCTGCTGGCATTAATATTTCCATCCTCGCTCGAATCAGAGCAGCTTTTATTTCTTAATTGTTTCCAAATAAAACAAGATTTGTAGACCATTTTGAGGTGCCGTAGGTGAAGAAAATGTTAAACAAATGCTGTAAATGCTTCATTAATGGTTATTGCAGTATTCTGCAACAGTAAAGTTGTGAGTTGCTCCTGTATTTGTATGTATCTATTCACCTACTGTGTGACTTAAGCACACATTTTTCTTCCTCATCATCCCCACTGGGCCCCACCCTTTAGTTTAGGAACCACCGCTGTCAAACTATAATCACAACTGATATACATAATTCATTAACGCCTCATTACTAATACTGTCCATACAGCTTGATGGTGCAAGTGCAGGCAGCAACAACTTTGTCATTGTAAGTGAGCCTGGCATTAGTGTATTGCACTTAGCTCATCAGAGACATGAGTGAATGTAGGCATGAACAGACTCGTGGCACGCCATGGGTTTGTTGATTACAGTAGGTAAATAATACCACTTTAAATACCAGCTGCCCCCTTACCGAAGTGGAAGCTTACAATTTTAACATTAATTTTGTCTTAACAAATAGAAATACATAAATATTCCCTTTAAAACCCGTTCAATTAACTATCAAGAAGAAGCATCCTTTCAATCAAATATTTGATTTCTGAGAGTAGAGATAAGAAACATATGTACATTGTTGTCTTATTTTACTACCTTTTTATTATCATACCTGTCAAACACCAGGATGATGTGAAAGGGGAAGAGGACATGGCAGCAAAGAAAGCAGCGCTATTGGAAAAGAGGCTGCGGAGGGAAAAGGAGGCTCAGGAGAGGAAGCAACAGCAGGAGTTGGACCAAGAGCAAAGGAGGGACGCAGCACGGTCCGCCAAGCTTACGACATCCATACATATGTCATATCCTGCCAAATTCAATGTGCTGGCATTAAAGAAAAATATGTGCTGATTTAGCAGGTTTAATCATACTTTGTTTCTCTTCAAAGACCTGGTTCAAAGGTTTATAATCTAATCTTTGTCTCCTCGTCCAGGCTGAAAGCAGAGGAAGAGCAGCAGAAGAAGGATGAGGAGAAGGCCAGAAGGGATTACATCAAGAATGAGTATTTGAGGAGGAAGCAGCTCAAACTGATGGAGGACATGGATGACGTCATCAAGCCGCGATCTGGAAGCCTCAAGAAGAAACCACGTCCCAAGTCCATCCACAGGGACGTCATGGAGTCATCCATGCCCCCTGTGAGAGCAACGGGTGAGCAATACACAAACCATGACTACAAACACACTAACACAACCGCTGGTTCTTGTTTAACCTTTATGCTATTTTCATTTTGCAGGGGTTCGTCCTCGAGGCTTCTCAGTATCTAGTGTATCTTTGGCATCTCTAAATCTAGCTGACAATGATAGAGACCAACCAGATAACAGGAAGAACAGCAGGTAAGAACCACTCACTGTCAAGAATGCCAATTTCTCTTACACTGGCCACAATTAAGCAGCAAGACAAATATTCTACGGACCTGAATTTGTTCGTGCAAGCCTGGATATTCTCACCTCATATAATACTCTTGTGACTCTCTTTTAAAGTGCACCTGTTTTACTAATGAATTCTAACTTTATGTGTACACAATTGAAGCAGGCCATTTAATGCAAGTCCAAGTGATCTCATTAAATTGGGTATTTGGTGGTTTTGCAGTTGCACTATTCCTCCAATCCAGAAAGAAAGCTTCAGTGATTAATACAAATTCAGTAGAACAAAATAAGTGCTTTTGAGGGAACTTCAAGAAACTTAAGTTGTTCATTGCTAACGTTGGCTATGCAAAACTTTGAAATACAAAGAGTTACTTTAAGTTCAAGCCAACATTCCGTTCACGAGAGTTTGTATTTTTGACAGGAATTGAACTTTCATTCACCTTTTCAGTTTTAGTTTACTTATTAATGTCACCGTTGTGCCTTAGAATCACTGAACTGTTTTGTTGTTGAGGCTGTTTCTTATGATTCGATTCCTTTAAGGCTTACACTCTGCTTCTTGATTCTCTTTTATCCCTCTCTTCTTTTTCTTCAACTTTGCATGGATTTCCTCAGAGGCAATAAAATAGCTTCTGCACATATCCCATTCTTTCTAAACTCTCCTAAAGAAAGAAAGGGAAGGTCAGTAATTCTCAGAAGTGCCTCCACCAATGAAATGTATGAAGCTGCTGTAGCCGCTCCCGCCCCCCCCATTTCTAACTCCATTTGACTCTTCAGCCTACATTTCATGAGACAGTTTTCCAGCACAGACTGTGGTTCATTGTAGTTCTTGCTTCTGTATTGGCTGCTCTACGCTTTACCGCGCTGTTCACTGTATCCTCCACAAGTACACTAACTCATCTCTCGCAGTTAACCATAAAGACAACGCAGAGAATTTGCTTTGCTTGGCTGAACATGCCTTTCTGTCCTTTGCAGCATAGCTTTGTCAGATGTGTACAGTAAGATGTTAAGCAAGACAACAGACAGGGTTTGGAATTGTGGAATGGGAATTGTGTCACAGTGTCTGACCTTGTTCTGCCACATCTGTCCATGTTTTTATATCTGTGTGCGTTTGTGCATGTCTGTTTGTCTTGGTGTTTCCTTTAATGTTGTGTACATGCTTACGTGTGTCAATTGGGTTATGTGGTTGGTATTATGTTTGTGTGTGTTATTTGTTGTATGGGATCATCTTCAGGCCGGACTCGGCAGAAGGTTTTTCTTCTTGTCCTTCGGCTGGAAGTCGTAATGGAGAAAAGGATTGGGAAAACGATTCTACAACCTCCTCCACTCCCTCAAACGCTGAATACACAGGTATGAGACATCCTGTTTTAGTGAAACCTTTATTTATCCAGGAAGGATCCATTAAGATTTGACAGTCTCTTTTTCAAGGATGTCCTGGTCAGGAAGAGCAGCAGTACAAAAACAAGCAAACATACACAGCAAGAGAAAGATAACAAGATAATAGACACAGTGAAAGAGACACCAAACACACAACACAATTTCCAAGCTAAGTGTCACAGGCACAGCTGGTGACTAATTGCTCTGCGAGAGTATGTTTAAAGCCAGAAAGCGGGATGAGCGATCCTCATCTTGACTTGCAGGTCATTTTAGGACCGTGGCCCAAAGTAGGAAGGGGTCTTCATCTCTAACTCGATCCTCATAAGGGGAACCTCTGAGTTTTAAGGGAAGAAAAACCAGAAAATGTGTATAAAGTGCAGTGGTGGGTCCTGAAGGCTGAGCCTGTTATGAACCTCAAAGCAGCATGATAAAATTGGATCCATAGTCACCATAGTCAAACTGTGATAAAAATAGACTGGTGACGGGCAGCAATAGAAAAGCCTGTTTTAAATCTCACTATGAATTTGAGTAGGAGACGTAATGCTTAAAATTAAGGTCCTTGTCTAGCCAGATGCCCAGATATTTGTATGAGTCCACTACCTCTATGGTGTTACCATCCAGTGCCTTAAATGGAGGTCGGGGGATTGTGGAGTTGTGTTTAACGAACATAATTTTGGTCTCCTTAGCATTGAGAGCTAACTTAGCATTTAGAAGGACATGCTGCAATATTCACAACATGACATTTTTTGTTTTGCTGCATACTAATATTTGTGTTGTCTTTCTCTCCCCCAGGACCCAAACTCTACAAGGAGCCCAGTGCAAAGTCCAACAAGCACATCATCCAGAATGCCCTGGCTCACTGCTGCCTGGCCGGCAAGGTCAACGAGGGACAGAAAAACAAGATACTTGATGTTTGTTTAAGATTTTTTGTTTGGCTACCTCGTTCATTCTTGTATTAAGAGAATGCATAAAAACTAATGCTTTCCCCCTGTTTCTCTGTAGGAAATGGAGAAATCTGAAGCCAATAATTTCCTGGTGTTGTTCCGTGATGCTGGTTGCCAGTTCAGGTCTGTGTACACATATTGTCCTGAGACAGAAGAAATCACCAAACTAGCAGGCATAGGACCGAGGAACATCACGACCAAGATGATCGAAGGCCTCTACAAGTACAACTCTGACAGGAAGCAGTTCAGCAAGATCCCAGCCAAAACCATGTCCGCCAGTGTGGATGCAATCACCATAGCCAGCCATCTGTGGCAGACCAAGAAACAGGGGACACCCAAAAAACTCCATCATAAGTAGTGGCAGATGGCAGGGCAACATTTGGAGATGCTTCTCTGGGATGAACAAAGAAGAATTTGTGGAAATCACTTTTTGATTAAAGGGACATGTGGTCCCAGTGTTATAAGTCACAACTGGAAAGTGGACCTCCGACATTGTTGTTACAATACAGAGACTCTGGACTGTCTAAAAGGGGCAAGAGTATGTACTTATCAGCATGTGTATCAATGTTTCCATGTGCCAAAAAAAAGAGAAGAAAATAATAGGCGGACCAATGCCTTACCTAGTTGAACCACTGAAGCACTGAATGTCACGCCTCTGGTAGAGGCAGTTTGGTTTCTATAAGTTGATCATGTGTGGCCTTATGCTTGTTTTGTGTCAGATGGATGCACCGTGAGTGTTGGTGTCATTTTGTCAGCGCCTGTCGAAGAGGTCTGTTGTGGTACAGAAATTGTGGATACACACAGATCTAATATCAGATGATGGTGCCCAACATAGTGACTCAAAGGGTGGCCTGTCTGATCTGTGATCAGTTAGATGCAGCATTTTTTGGGGGGTGATAAACTGTTTTGCTGCTATACAGGCATGTGTTGTTTGTTTTTTGTTTTTTTTTTTGTTTTTTACATGTGACTGAAAATTCCTATTCAAATTTGTGTATGTGTGTATAGTGAAGTGCCAAGAAGAGTGAGGACAATACCTCAGTTGGTGATTGCAATTACTTTCCAACAGCATAAAGTGCTGATATTGATATTGAACAAATGGACCATCAAACAAATCTGGAAAGCACCTGCAACAGACTCTTAATTTATTATTGAAGATATTTTGAAAAGGTGTCTTAGATTTTATTCAGAGAACCATATAATACCATAGGTATATAAGTTAAATTAGTTTGTATATAATGGCAGTTCAATTCACAATGAACAAGTCAGCTTGTAGTAGCTTTTGAGTAGCTTTTATAATTTATCATGTATGTGTATCAGTATGTTGTCGTTTGGGGCCTTTTATTGTGCAACAAATGCAAAAAGTATGATCACTCAACAGTATCACTAATAAGGCTGTCATCAGTACTAGAATAGACAGACATCCCACACTGTTTCATCAGTCTGTGCAATGATCTAAGAATAAATTAAGTAATCACCAATGACCATGTTTAAACTAAATACTAGATACTCCAAATGTCACTTTAATGTGGATATTGTCTGAACTATTAGATAACGCTTACCCTGAAAGTAGTTCTGAACTGTAAATAAATTAATTCACCAATAATAGCACTTCAAGATCTGGTCCACTATCACTAAACCTAATCTCTAAATCTAAAGATGTTCCCACTTCAGGACTGTCCTGCTTGTTCCTCTTACTTTTACTCTTACATTTGTTGTCATGTGTTCCTTTAATATGTGTTGACACTGTACAGATATATTTTGGCATATAGAAGTATTTTTTGTAAGGACATTTGCCTGTTGGAGGTGTGTACTGATGAAGCAGCGCAGTCACAGAAGAAGTGTGTTGTGAGTGAACTGTAGCCATGGAGGGAAGGTTTATGAAGTCTTACTGAGGCTTTAATGTGCTATTATATGAAATCCAGCGAGTAAACTGAGAAAATCTCACTATTTTTTCCAACTCTGAATTCATTTTTCCTTTCAGTTAACTAAATATGCCCAAGTGTTCATGGATATTTGTTCTTTTTCTATTCCTTTGAGCTTTATTAAAATGCCAGCTATCAACAGTACTGATGGTGTCTCATTGTATTGATTGATTTTGATTTAAGTGTACTTCTCTGCGACTGAAACTGATATGACTTCTGATAAGGACTTGCTCGTCCTCATCCTTTCAAGTACATAATTCATTTCATGCTCCTATGTAGTACCTGCCACTCAGTTTCAAATTACAGCCATACTCCAAGTTTGCCTCATGGCACTTGGGCATATACTTGAACAACATATGATGCTCTGTATCCTCAAAGCCATTTAATGTGGGAAAAATTAAAGAAATTTCAGGAAGCGCAGCAAAGGACCAGATACCTGAAGCGCACTATTGAATAAAAGGGAATCACAAAATACAAACTCATCTTGAGACAATGTCATTTAGTGACGCAAATTACATATGATATTTGCAGTTTGTTACTTCAGTGAAATGAACCAACATGAAGTAAAAACTGACTTTTTGGGGGCCATTGAGGGATCAACACCCTGAGCCTTATCAATCATTATGTGCAGTGTAGGTTTTACAACCACAGAAACACACACATTGTGCCACTGTGCATTTATTTTTAAGCAAAAAGATTCAAAATACAAGTATTGACGACAGGAGATAAGATGGAGATAAGAGATAAGATAAGGACATTTTGTCTGGACTTGGGTCAGCCTGGATGAGCCTGCATCAGAGGAACAACACACTGAACTGTGATGTCATGTCCATCAGTTCTTCTCTTCAAGAATCTACAACTAAACCCTAAATTGGCCTTGTTGTGGCCGAGAACCTACACAGACTAAATGTTTCATGTTGTTTTGTGCATCCTTGTTGGTCTTTGTGTCTGTTTAGGCTTATTTCAGGCCATGTGCTCAGGAGGCGCCTTGAATGACCCATCTGTGTCACACAGGGAGGCGACCACCATTTCAGCCTGTGAGTTCAGAGGCCGGATCGATGTTATCTCTGATCAGCTGTCAGGAGGGCGGGTGGAGGCGGCGCTCCTGCAGCCAGCAGCCGCAGCAGCCGCAGCGGAGTGGCGCAGAAACATCCAGCAAGGAGGCGACACGGGCGGACCGGCAGGCGGAGGAAGGAGGCGGCGCAAGAACAACACCCGCGGCACCGAGCGGCACCGTCGTGACAGCGTCTGCCCACAGCGCCGAGACACACGGGGACACGGCGTTTTCATCCCATGTATTGTTAGAAACAGGTGAGCATTAATGCGAGGTTTGTGTGGCCGATGGAGGACAGAAGGCGGGAGGTGGAGGTGGAGGTGGAGGGGGGCAGCCGCCGCCGAGCACCCCGCCCGTCCGGCTAACTAGCGGAATGATGCCTCACTCCCCTCGGCCTGGTGGAGCTATCCGCCCCCCTGTTCCCCTCCGCCGGGGACATTAGTCAGCTTTTCCGTCAGCTCTCACGGTAACTAGCTGCTCGTTAGGTTTTGCTGTAATCCGCCTGCCAAATTCAGCCGCTGTGTAAAGCTAACAAACAGGCTAAGCTCCTTATTCCGTCTGACTTGTGGCTCAGAGCCAGTGTTATTAGCTCACCGCCTCTCATGCTAGCTGGAGCCGGACTGCAGTGTCGGCGTTGTTGCCCCTGAGCTCGGTAAAAAAAAAAAAAAATCAATTTATTGTTAGTTTTGTGCCATCTGTTGTGTAACTGTGGAATTTCGTTACGTTATAGAAAACCAGCAAGGCATGAGAGGCTGTTTGGTGTCATGACAGTGATATAATACACCGTTTTCTGTGGTCACAACATGTGGAGGACTGTGGATCGTGTTAAGCTAAGTCAGACTGAGAAGTTGGCTGTTGCTGTTCAGTGTGTGTTCACAACCACAGCAACACACTACACACCCCGTCCTCACCGTGGCCTCATCACCTAATAATAATAATAATAATAATGATAACGAGCAGCTGAATGTCTGCATAACACCACGCATGTATTTGAACATGTATAGTCTGTTAATAGAGTGAACATGCGAACAAGAGTTTGTTGGAAAACATCAAACTGCACTGCTTTCATTTTACAGAACAGTTGAACTGATGTGTAGAGACTCTGCAGTTGTTGGTGCGTTTTCATCTCTTAAACTTAAAGTAAAATCTGTATGAGGCCTCAGCTTGTTCATCCTGCAAAATGAGGAAATCCTCATTTCAGATGTATATATTCATCACATGCAAGTCAGCCAGCTGCCCGGTTAAACCACAGTCCCCCAGCCACTGCTGTCTTCAAGAGTAACTTTTCTTTAATGCTGGCTGATATCACTGAAATCAGTATCCCATTGGCAGCAATGATATTTTGTGATATTAATACAAATTATATTGTATGGTAGATCTGAGGGGTAGTAAATTCTGTATTCAAAACATTGAGCTGTGCCTCACTGTTATCTGTTATACAAACAACTAAACATTTTTTTGTCAGAAAGAGACATTCAGAGAAGAAAAACTTGTTAAAGGCTAACATAAGATAATATTACGTGGTATGACTCTCCTCAAAGTCACTAATAGCAGTGAAGTACTGCCCTACTTGCACCCACATTATCCAACAATACAGCTGGTGTCACCTACCTGAAGGACTTTTCTATGCCTATTGCATGTTGTAGTAATAATAAAGAAATTGTGCTGATGTTGGCTTTTTTTGTGTGTGCGTGTTATGCCGTTTGATGTTGTGTTTCATGTATCTCTGGCGTGGCAGCCCGTCGTCACCATGACAGCGGAAGAAACCATAAATGTGAAGGAGGTGGAGATCATCAAGGTGATCCTGGACTTCCTTAACTCCAGGAAACTACACATTAGCATGCTGGCTCTCGAGAAGGAGAGTGGCGTCATCAATGGCCTGTACTCAGACGACATGCTCTTTCTCAGGTAGCTGAATTCAACAGCCACAATCACGCCGCACAGTCTGATCTTGTCAGGTTGCGGCACCATAAGGCTGCATGCTCTGGCACAGGAACAACAGGCAGCTGTCCCAGTCACGTTTAGTATGTGTGATACTGTACTCTGCATTGTGGACAGTGAAACTCTGCACTTCTGCATTAGATGTGAGTGCTCCCTTGAAAGTCAGCCAGCGGAGTGTTATCTGCAACTCTTCTCAGCCAGTATTAAATACATGAATTCACTTCCTTTGTTCACTAACAGGCTGTCTCACCTTCATCATTTATAAAGAATGTAAGCTAGCAAGTAGAGAGTCAGTCTATCAGCGTTTTTCAATCAAAACAGATTTTGAATTGCATATTTGTTTGGCATTTAAATACAACGACGCAACGCCAGGTTTATGTTGTTACTGTTTCAGGCAACTGGTTCTTGATGGGCAGTGGGATGAAGTCTTGCAGTTCATTCAGCCTTTGGAGTGCATGGATAAGTTTGACAGAAAAAAGTGAGTTCACTGGAGTCCCTTTCTTTGGGTTCAACTTCATGTGTCATTTTTTCCTAATTAATTTCTCTATTAGTTAGACCCCTGTGTATGTATACGTAAGATCTATCCAAATCACGCCAGGACAACTTAAATTGCATGTTTTAAGCAACATCATGTTTTTCTCAGGTTTCGTTACATCATCCTGAAGCAGAAGTTCCTGGAGGCTCTGTGTGTGAATAATGCCATGTCTGCAGAGGATGAGCCTCAGCATGTAAGTCAAATTCACAGTATGTTATATAAGCCTCCTAAATCTCTATATTACTTTGTAGATACTGTAACAGTGCTGTTTTGTCTTCCCACTGACTGTCACTGATTGTCATGCCACCAAACAAAAAGGCTAAATCAAAGACAAGAAGAGAAGCAAACAAGTATATATAGTCTGTGCCTTGGATATATGTGTATGTAGGGTTTTTATTATACATTTTATTTGAAACTGCAACTTAATAAATCATCATTTCAACAAACCTGAAGATCTGTTTATAAAAAGAAGATAAGGCAGGTTTTGTGTGTGTGTTTGTGTGCTGTGTACGAGAGAAGGCTGGATTAAGTTGAATAACCCAATAGAGAATTGTTCTATTTACCCGTGACCTCCTGAGAACACCCTCATTCTGCCACACGTTAGCTCTCAAAACAAAAAAAAGAAAATCAAAATCTCATACAATATAAATCCTGTTTGGTATTAACTTGCCTGCCTGATCTGACACACGTAATTTCATTTTATCATACCTGCTGAGACACTCACTCTGTCTTCTCTGCCCATATTCTTAAATGGGGTTTGCCATGGGGTCATCCATTGACTTGCCATCACATGGTGTAGCTGTGGATGTCCCTTGTGACACTGTGCCAGAACTATCATGTCCTATTAACTGGATTAGAGCAGATCTCTTTGGACATCTGTGGGCATTGTATGAGTGTGTGTGCTCACTGGCAATAGCGTGCTATGGCCTTGATTGTGTGTTGGAAATGGTTTTACAGGTTGCTTCAGGATAATATTATAAGCTTCTGATCTCTTCTGCGTGTTAAATGTGAAGCAGTTTGTGTGTTTTTTCAGCCTTACATCAAAAATTGAAAAGTAGTGTGTGCCTTGGAGGTGCTGCCAGAGGAAAAGCTATTTCTTCAGAATCTGCTGTTCAGGGGGGATTTTCCCTCTAAAATATATTTTATGTTTTTCAGATGGAGTTCACCATGCAGGAAGCAGTCAAGTGTCTCCATGCCCTGGAGGAGTTCTGTCCCTCTAAAGATGACTACAGCAAACTGTGTTTGCTCCTCACGTTGCCACGCCTCACAAACCATGCTGAGTTCAAGGCATGAGTCTAGCTGTAGTTGATGTGCTGTGACTACTCTTTACTTAATGGCTTCCCTCCAGCAACAGTGGTGCGTTTTTGTCACTGAGGTTTGTTTGATTCCCACAGGATTGGAATCCGAGCACTGCCAGGGTGCAGTGTTTTGAGGAGGCATGCACTATGGTGGCAGAGTTCATCCCAGCAGACAGGAAACTGAGTGAGGCTGGATTCAAAGCCAGCAGGGATCGCCTCTTCCAGCTGCTTCTCAAGGGCGTCCTCTATGAGTGCTGTGTGGAGTTTTGCCAGGTTTGAACTATTAAAGCTGAACATTATGAGTTCTCTGTAGCTCTGGAACAGTGTGTTGGTGAATAAGTTGTTGTTGTTGTTGTTGTTGTTTCTGTGCAGAGTAAGGCAACAGGTGAAGAAATTACAGAGAGTGAGGTCCTACTGGGTGTTGACATGCTGTGTGGTAATGGCTGTGACGACCTGGACCTGTCCATGCTCTCCTGGATGCAGAACCTGTCCCACAGTGTTTTTTCATGTGCCTTCGAACAGAAGCAGCTTAACATCCACGTGGACCGCTTGGTCAAAC
Source organism: Echeneis naucrates (assembly GCF_900963305.1). Taxonomy (NCBI): domain Eukaryota; kingdom Metazoa; phylum Chordata; class Actinopteri; order Carangiformes; family Echeneidae; genus Echeneis; species Echeneis naucrates. Next base: position 10,333,060 of record NC_042527.1, on the reverse strand, counting down.
CCGCTAAAACTGGCTATGCTGACCTGCTCACCCCGCTCATCAGCAAACTGTCTCCATACCCTTCCTCACCCCTCCGCCGGCCCCAGTCTGCAGACACTTACATGTCACGTTCCTTGAACCCGGCCTTGGACGGCTTGTCCTATGGGCTGTCTGGCCAGGATAAGAGAGCAAGCGGCGGAGAGATAGTTCCAGGTAAAGGGGTCTCTCCGATGTCCCACTCATTTGCCAACTTCCACTATCCTGGAGCAGGAGGTCAGAACCTGAGCAGGAGTCTCATGATGGAGAGCTCTGACTGCCACAGCATCTTTGAGGAATCGCCTGAAACGTAAGAGCTCAGTTTTGAAGTTGAAGCTGTTTATCAGTTGGTTTAGAGTCAGAAGACAATCCGAAAAAACTGCTAATGTTTTGAAACGTTGCCATGATTGAAAATGTTGTTACATGTCTTTGATTTTCTCTCTGTGTGCGTTTTCTCTGTAAAGGTCAAGGACAGACACACCTGTGGATAAGATGTTGAGTTCAGGTGGAACTCGACCTGCTTCAGCTCCAGGCGAAGACGCACCATCAGCTGGCTCTGCTGATAAAAACGAGGTTAACATTGTTGATCTTTTAACTTCTCAGGCCTTTCACACACTACTTGTTTTCTCTCCTTGATGGGTGTTGCCTCCAACAAGAATCTAAATATAGGCAACTGAGTGTTTTGTGTGTCTGTGTGTTTGAGTCATCCTCCTCATACAGCTACTGCCTTGTCACTGTCAATGCTGACGTGAGAGTTCAGAGGAATGCAGTGGCTACCTCAGTCCTTTCCACCTCTGTAGTGATCCCCGAATGAGAGATTTTTATTTTCTGTTGGAAATTGCTTGTGTTTGTACCACCACCCCATCTCACCTTTAACCTTTGTGCATGTCACAAATGGGCTTACATGTGTAACACACAGACATGATACATGTATTTCTTTGATCCACTGTGGCACTTTCTAAGGATAGGATCATCACAGATGTCATAGTGAACTCTTAATTATTTTATTAATAGTTATTATTTTATAGTCTGTTTGACATTATATTGTGATTATTATGAGACATAATGAAGCTCCAGTTGTTTTAAGTTTCTAGTGATAAAGAAGACTGAAGACTGGGCCCAGGTGACTTTGGCCCTATGTCAGAGGGGACATGCAGCTAAAAATACTGAGAGCTTAATCACAAAAATGAATCACTGCCCCCTTTGTGTTGCCTGTAAACACACTGTTAATGCGTTGTTAATCCGTCTGTCCCACTCCTCCTATTCTGGTCTGCTTGTGCAGCTTGGTGTGAAGTTAGCTTTGCTCGTGCTCTGCTTTGCTTGTCACCCTGGAGACACAGAATTGTCTGTGATCTCACTGCCACATTCCTACCCTCTTTTCCTTGTTTTCCTCTCTGCCCTTTGTCCTTTTTTCCAGCACTGGCACACTGTAAATCTCCCTCCCTCCCATGAAATATATCTGCTCCCCTCAGAGTAGCAGGACAGAGAGGGGAAGTGATCTGTCCTCAGTTCTCAGTCTCACCCTCCTTCCTCCTGTCGTACCTGAACTGACAGAAGGCTAGAGCAGGGTTCACGTTATCACAATACTGACTGAGTAGTGATAATAGCGGCTGGCAGCAGACTTTTGTTGTGTTCAGCTATGTGCAGTGGGTGTGTGAATATTAGGTTATTTATGTGCAAAATTGTCTTAATGTTCATAAAAGTAAACTCCTGTAACATGGTATGGGTGATAACATTTTCTAAGCCATTTATTTACTGTTAATGCAAGAGTACATAGATTAATTATTCATGAATGACCAGTTAGACTTATGTAGACAGAAATAAAACATAATTAATAGTCCTGTTTTGTTTTGTTTTTCTAAAAGTCTGTGCTTTTTTTGTTCACCTTCTAGCTTCGTGACTCCACAGAGAAGTATGAGGAGTATTATCGCCAGCGTCTTCGTGTCCAGCAGCACCTAGAGCAGAAGCAGCAGCAGAGGCAGATGTACCAGCAGATGCTTCTGGAGGGAGGGGTGCAGCAGGAGCCCCCACCCAGCGACATGCAGCACAGTCTCACAGAGAAGTTCCTCAACAGGTACAGACACAATGTCTGAAATGCTGCCTGTCACACTGTGACTGCACACTCTGTATATAACACACACGTATGTCACTGTCCCAGCACTCGTCACATTAGTTCTGGTGCAAATAATGCCGGCCGGCTTGCTAATCAATTATACAATAGAGGAGCAACTGTCAGACAAGAACAAGTAGGCATGTTAAGACCTTGATAATAATGAGTCCCATGTGGCTTTGCCTGTCACGACGCACCCACACATACCCTAAAAAAACTGCCTCAAAGTCCACACAGGCTGTGCCATCTGTTGTGATGAGCTACATCACAGCACTTGGTACCATCGCCTCAAGTGTATCAGACACTTTTAACACAATAATAAAACATCTGAAACATCCACCTTGGCAACTTCAGCATGCTTTCAACTTAGTTGTTAGTTTCAACAACATGAGAAATTGCATATTAGAATTGTTTTTCTGTTGGCCTCTGTTCGCAGGACAAAGGCTGTTTGGTTTGTCCCACGAGAGTTCCTCCCAGTCCCCCCTCTCCCAAACCTCTCCCTGTCTGTGTAACCTCTGCATTATTCACTAGTGTAGCTGTGCATAATTACATCATTACCTCAGTTTTCCTTTGTCCTGTGCTCTACGTAGCTCTGACTAGACATGAAATGTGAAGTACTTTCCCCTCAGATACTAAATACAAAAAACCTTATGGAACAAGTGTTTACGGAGGCAGAAATCGTAATTGTACATGCACACCTTTGTTTGAATTAATCAGGTCCATCCAGAAGCTGGAGGAGCTAAATGTGGGGATGGAGAATTTAGAAGAGGAGGTGAAATCTCTGGCTCAGCAGTGTAATGGCAATGGGAACCCGCCCACTTCTGAAGACAATAACAATCCTCCATCTGTGACCCCGGAGCAGAGCCGGACCCAGGGGGGAGGAGTGCTAAGCAGCACGCCTCAACGCACGGTGGGGGGGTGTGTAGTCCCGCCACCAAATGAGTCCCCGGTTGTCTCTCAGAGGTTAGTGTGTTTTCTTGTTGTGTCTGTACTTTATTTTGTGTTGGAGTCAATTGAATTAGATGATGGCTTTTTCTGTGTTGGCAGTGGACAGAAACGCACAGGAGATCAACAAGGTGACTCTCCAGGCTCCTTGTCCCGAAGTAAACAGGTACAAAAGGATGGAAAAACATCCAAATTATGTTGAATCAGTAATGAAGCCAATACTGAAAATAATGAATTCCTCAAGAAGCATGTAATTATCCCTCTGAACTGAAATTACTTTTGCATATCCACACACAGTCTTTGTTCATTGTCTCTCACATTAGCTGTACATGTACAGGTTATTCTGCACTAACACTTTCTAGCTCCCTCTGATCTGATTTTAAAATTGATCACATTTCCTCCCCGTTGTCGTCACAACCTAAAACGATACAGTATAATGCCAATTTGACTAAGCAGATTATAACAGTTTGATCTGAATGGTAGTGATGTCACATTGGCATCACAAGAGGATGCTTGTCAGAGGGCAGAGAAGATCAAAGTAGATTATACTGCTATAATCTGTAATCTGCATTTAAATGTATTTATTTTTTATTTGTGGATGTGTTTCCAGAGTGAGAAGCCAAAAGGTCTGTTTGTGCCTGTGCACAGTCTGGAAGATACTCAGGCTATTCGTGCTGTTGCCTTTCACCCATCCGGGTCTCTATATGCTGTGGGATCCAACTCCAAAACTCTGCGTGTCTGTGCTTATCCGGAAACACTGGACATAAGGTAACCCATGGATTGCCAGCCCTTTTGTTTCTCTTGTCTTCAGCAGCCCCTTCTAATCAAAAGTAATGCATATGTGTGATAGTATAGTCCCACACCTCACTCAGGCCCATTAAACTGACAGGCCATGAGTCAAATCTAGCCTGTGAAATTCGACCAGCCCCCTAATCAATTGTTTAACTGCACGCAAAAAAAGAAGTGAAATATTTCTATTTTCCTACAATAAATCCCCCAAACCTCAAAGGCTAACAAAGCAGTGTCCGAGGTAAATGGTGTCATCAGTCGGGATGAAACTAGAACCTGCAATTGAACAGGTCCCGGGGCTTCACTTTTAAGGTGTATCTGTTCTGATCTTACTGATTCGGGTACGAGAGAAATGCTGAAAATAAATACAGGACAGACTGCATCAAAAAGCTCTGTAATAAATGATTAGCTCTGGCTGGCACCAAGGGGATCCTGAACATTTGATAATAGACTGCCTTGTTCAAATCACAACAATTCACTCATTTTCATTCCGACCTACTATTCATCTTTTATCTCCTGTTTGTTTTTTTTTTGTTTTGTTTTGTTTTTTTTTTTTACTTCTCATCAGTTCAAGTCCACTGAAGCAGCCGGTCGTTCGCTTCAAGAGGAACAAACACCACAAAGGCTCCATCTACTGTGTGGCTTGGAGCCACTGTGGGCAGCTGTTGGCGACCGGCTCCAACGACAAATATGTCAAAGTTCTGCCTTTCAGTGCAGAGACATGCAATGCGACAGGTGAGTGGATTCTGCATCAGCATACAAGAACAGGTTTTGGTGCCTGCTGCTTAATTCCTGTGTCTTTCTGTGTCCAAGGCCCAGACCTGGAGTTCAGCATGCACGATGGCACCATCAGAGACCTGGCCTTCATGGAGGGTCCAGAAAGCGGAGGAGCCATCTTGATCAGCGCCGGAGCAGGAGACTGTAACATTTACACTACAGACTGTCAGAGGGGGCAGGGTCTGCACGCCCTCAGTGGACACACAGGTAAACTTCATCCCTCCACTCCGTCCTTCTGAACTCAAAAATCACAGAATCAAGCATGAACACAGAGGGACTGCCTCTAAGAATCATGTCCTTTTTGTGTTTGTGTCCAGGCCACATTCTGTCCCTGTATACGTGGGGAGGCTGGATGATTGCTTCGGGCTCTCAAGACAAGACAGTGCGTTTCTGGGACCTCAGGGTGCCCAGCTGTGTCCGAGTAGTGGGAACTGCTTTCCACGGCTCAGGTATGGCTGTGTCAGTACTTTGACAATGAATGCAACAATTGAATATTGGGAGCGAGGTGACACAGAAGGTGCTTCTAGAATGGTGACAGGTGTCCTTCACATGACAATTATTATTATTATATATTATTATTATAAGTTTTTACCAGTGATCATGTGCTGTCTTTTTTTTTGGTTGGTTTTTCACTCTGCAGGCAGTCCTGTTGCCTCAGTAGCAGTCGATCCGAGTGGCCGTCTCCTAGCAACAGGACAGGAAGACAGTGCATGCATGCTGTATGATATTAGAGGAGGACGCATCGTCCAGGTGTACCGGCCACACTCCAGTGATGTCCGGTCTGTTAGGTTTTCCCCTGGAGCACACTATCTGCTCACTGGTTCCTACGACACAAAGGTCATGGTCACCAATCTCCAAGGTACAATTTAGATAACCAGAAAATTAGACACCCAACTTTTTAATACAGTAGCAGCACAATCTTCATCATAGTACCCCAAGGTGTGTGAAGCAGAGATTATGGGTTGTGTTTTTCATGCTTGTCTAAGCTGCTTCCTTTGTGTTTGTAGGTGACCTGACCAAACAGTTGCCTCTGACTGTGGTGGGAGAGCACGGAGACAAAGTGATCCAGTGTCGATGGCACACACAAGACCTGTCCTTTCTCTCATCCTCTGCTGACCGCACTGTTACACTCTGGACACACAATCCATAACACAAACACAAACAAACACACGCGCACACACACCCTCACTCCCACATACTCCCTCTTAACCCCTCTTACCCCTGAGACAACACTGCTTCTCCTGTGCCACCAAACTGGTTACACCCTTTCAACTCACCTGATTCTTAGTGCTGAAAAAACACACATACTAAGACAGACAAACAGACACACACAGAGCTGTAGGAGCCTTTCCCTTCTCTCTGTTGTAAACCAAATGGATACAAACCAGTGACATCGCAAAAGCACATGTTACATGTTTTCTTTGGTCTGTATATCTCTTGCATTGCAGGTATCCAACTGATTGTTGTCACCATCATTGATTATTCTCCCTACATTCTTAATCCATGTGGGGTCATCCTACATCTTCACCCCTTACACACACACACAGTCAGTTGATGCATGTCCTTTTCAAGGAGGAGTTAGAGAGGAGTGCTTTGTTCATGATGGTGCCTTCCTTAGTTCTCAGTTTCCATAACAAAAACATAAAAATTTTTCAGGATCAAAATTTTCAGTTATTTTGTGAAAAACCTACATTCCTTCTATTGCATATCATTTTCATACAGCTGGTGTGATGCTGCTATATTGTTTGGGAAAACGAGTTGAATTTATGGTGTAAAATGTAACTTTGGTTTGTCATCAGTGAGCTTTTCCTATCAAAAGGCTGTATCTATAGACATCCAACATATCTTCCAAGAAGTCAGTTGCTACTTCCCTGTGGACAAACTATTGTCTGTTACCATGTCCACTGCATAACTCCAACTCAAAATGTGTAAATTAGCTTGTGCGTCTGTTTTAAATTTAAAATCAGTGTCTTTTTGCGCTGTAGATGTTACAGTCTTGCAATGGCTTGCTTGCAATGGAAGATTGTTATTATATCAACGTCAAAGGGAAATACAAGATGTGATTTTTGGTTGTGCACTCTAGCATTGAGTTTAGGATTTTTCAGTGTTTAAAGGCGTTGGTTTGTCAACTGCTGTAATAACATAGGAACAATAGGTGGCAGTCTTTTCCCATAACAAGGGTCTAACCATATGCACAATGAAATTTGAGGAAGTGCGGGTGTTTTGATATTTATTTCGAAACTGTATTTGGGGCATATGCATTGTATTCTTTTCTTGTATCTAACATGTGCACTTTTAACATTTATTTACTTCAAAAAGATGCATATTTTAAGTTTTTATGTTTATGTATAGTATAACAAATGAGGCCAAACTAATACGTACATAGATGTATTTATTTCAGTTGTGTTTATGTATGTACAGATAGTATGTTTTGGAATTGCTAGTGGCTCTTGTATTAAGCCTTTCTAATTCTTGTTTTTAAGTGACTTAAATTATTCAAGCTAACTCAAGACTGACTGCCGGTACGTTCAATAAAGTGTCTTTTACATGAGCTGAAGTGTTTTGTTGGCTTTGTAGTGGCTTTGTATTTAAAAGGCATCAAATGAAAATGCCTACAAGAATGAGGGTTTATTCATGTGACCTCACTCAAAATATTCAGTACAAAAGATCATAAGGGCTATACAAGAGTTAAATTTCAATCTTTTATCAAATAGTTTTTGTCTAAAATAGTCTTTGTTAATTTCTTGACCTCAGCAATTCAACCAAAGCCTCACATATAAACAAATGACATGGAGAGAGTGCTGTACCTCAGTGTCTACATACCTTAATAGTGGTGGGACGGTAGTTAGCAGAAACCAAACAATCAGAAGTACAATAAATACAAACATCAATGCAGCTGTGTATTAAGAAATAGACACAGGGTGAAATGAAATTCACAGAAATCATGAAAAACATTGAATAAAAAACACCTTTGTCCCTGATACTACTGAGAGTTTGTCGGAGTTGTGCAAGTTGAGTCCACGTTATTTAAAGTTATTTCAATACTGTACATGACATAACAACACTGACAGTGCTTTGTTCTGTCCAAAAGGACAAATGGAAGGAGACACAAAGCTTTTGAGTGACCATTGGTCAATGATCCTGTCCACTCCTTCATGAGTATAAAAAAAAAAAAAAGAAGGAGGAACCTGTCAGTCCCTTGTGGTGCTTCAATCAGTTGGAGCTGGAGCTGGAGCTGGGCCTGGCTGGAGCATTAGCTGCCGAAGGAAGGGTGACTCGTTGCTCATCCATCCGCTTGGCCTGCGAGCGCATGATGAGGCTGAAGAAGTCCTCATCTGGCACAGTGGGTCCACGGATGGGAGGAGGTGGAGGGGCACAGCGCTGGTCATCCAAACGAGAGCCCTAGAAAGAGCGCATATCAGTTAAGGATGTGATTTTGGGTATCGATGTTTCTGGTTCAAAAAAGCACATTATAGTTTTAAATGTTTTGAATGCTTATAAATGAGCGGTAATCATTCTTAAAACAAATATTAGGTTCCATCAGGTACCTGGCACTTGACAAGCATGTCAAAAAAGTCATCATCAGGCTCGGCGTTGTCTGCGTTGGCCATCAGGTGGTTGAGCACGGCCTGGTTGCTGTTTTGATGGAGCCTGAGGCCGGGCAGGCTCCCCCCTGCTCCAGAGGACTCCTCTAACCGTCGTGCCGGGGCACTTGAGATGTTGGCAGACTCTGACACAGCTGCGGAGTTCAAGAGCATCAAAGAAGAGGAAAAAGAGGAACGTTACGTTTGATAACGAAGCAGAAGTTGCACACTGGGAATGTGATGCTTTCTGAATATTTCAATCTACGAACTCACATTTCCTGATGGCTCTAGGAGGGGATTCTGGGCCACTGTTCATTGATAACCTGCTGCCCTTAGCCTGGATTGAACAGCGCTGGTCATCCATACGGTTGCTCTGGAAACGGCTCAGCAGGTCAAAGAAGCCCTCGTCTCCGAGCAGATCAGGACTGAGTCGCTAAAAAAGATAGAAAAAAAAAGCACATGAGGACAAAACAGATCATCACGGGGACAATGTGTCATTTGTGCTTCCTCTATTGTGCACCTTCTGTGGTCCCTGCACGGGGGTCTGACTGGTGTCCAGGGTGTTGCTGGTGTCCTGGAGCACCTTACTGGAGCCATTGGTCTTATACTTCTTCCCACGCAAACGACTGACAAAGAACAACTTGGAAGAGCTTTTAGCCAGGGAGGGTTTGGGCTGCTTGGTCAGGATGTCGCTGCTCCACTTTTGACCCTTCAATATACACAAATGTAATATTTACCACAACAAAGAGAAAAGCATATTAGGAAAAACTAAATCCATTAATCTGTTGCAGTAGAATCTGGCTTTAGAGGCTTGATGGGCGGGATCAAAAAGAAAAAAATCTGTTCTTACATTTATCTTGTCCGGAGTGAGTTTCATCAGCTCCAGGTTCTCCATGCTGTGTCTCCTGCCCATCCGAGGCCTCGCTCCTAAAACACATAAACATTGTAAATACTAAACATACATTTTTTAGAAATGATCTAAAATACAAATTTAGGCCTATTCCCAACACATTTTACCATGCAGGCTGCAGTCTAAATCTTTACTCTCAGATAAAGTTGAGTTATTTGTGCTGTAGCTCAAACCCAGAACTGTCTGGAGATCAGAAACGTTCATACGAGCCGTCAGCTCTCCGCTTCTGTCTCCAGTCTATAAACAAAGAAACACATAAAAAATGAACAATTGCACTGGAAGGTTGGCTTTACTTGTTCTGGGAAATGTGAAAATGTTTCATTCACGTACCTCTTTGCAGATTTCCAGGTGCTTCTCAGCAAAGTGCATAGCCTGGTCATGGTTCCCCAGTGCAGTGTGAGCATTTCCCAAACTCCAGCATGCACGTCCTTCCCCGATCCTGCAGGAAACAACACGCTGACATCCATGTACAGGGGCACGGTTTATATGAAGGAAATATCAGAATGAGCCTCTATTGGCTGTACCTGTCATTGAGGTCCTGGGCTATTATCAGGTGTTTGAGGTGGTAGTCTATGGCTCTCTCGTAGTCCTGGAGAAGTGTGTATGTGTTGCCCAGACTGTAGCAGGCCTGAGCCTCCACAGCTCGATCCTTCAACTGCCTGGCCAGCTGCAAAGTCCTCCTGACAAACACCGAGACAAGCTGGTTAACACACTGTCTCAATGTTTTCAGCATCGTAGCTCTACTTTTTCAGAGGAAGATCCAGGGATAGCCTACAGTGTCATACACAAGCTTCCCTCACCCTTGCAGTTATTCCTAGAAAATGATTTTTTAAAAAGGATGATACTTTGGGTTGTTGCTTACTTGTAATGTTCAGCTGCCACTTCAAACTCCCCCAAAAAGATATAGGCATTCCCCAGGTTGCAGTAAGCCCGTCTCTCTGCAGAGCGGTCACCGAACTCCTTTGCTATGAGTAGGCGCTGAAATACAATCACGCTTAATTATTTCTCGTTTCAAAGTCATGGTAGTTAGACAACAACCTTTTGATTGAAATATTCTTATTATAGATGTAAGTAGTTTTTCATTTCAGGGCTCTCCCACCTGTTCATGAGAGGCTACAGCCTTGCGAAAGTTTCCCAACAAGTAGTGTGTGTTCCCGAGGTTCCCGCAGGTTCGACCCTGGGCGGCCCGGTCCTCCAGCTCCCTCACAAGTTCTAAGTTCGCTCTGAACAGACACATAAAATCAAGTCAGACAGCAGCTAGTGCTGTACGATAAATATTTGATAAAACAGACACAAGATCATTAATGTCTTGAGTAGTGAGATTACAAGGATTAAAAGGTCACACACACTGGGTAACTTACTCATAGTACTCAGCTGCCTTCCTCAGCGCCCCCATGACCTCCTCTGGGAAATCTCCAGGTTCAGCGCCACTCCAGCAGATACTCTTCCCTTTGGCATGGTACACGTTCCCAAAGTTATACAGAGCTCGTGCTTGACCCACCTGACGAAAATCCAGGAAAAATGTGTCATTGCTGGAGATCAGCGTCTTCCGGCTCTCCCTCACACACAGCAGAGTACTCCACTGGATATATTCTCACCTTGTCACTCAAGTCCCTCGCTATGTCCAAGTGCCTCTGACAGCAAAGCACAGCATCATCAAACCGCCCCAACACCTTTAATGTGTTGCCAAGGTTTCCACTGGCTTTGGCTTCTCCAAGTAGGTCACCAATTGTTCTAAGCGGGATGCATTATGTCAGCAATAATAAAATGATGATCGAGTGGAGGGTGTAAAAGGGCCTTTGTTGGTCTAACCTGGTTAAAGTAAGGTCATGCCGGTGGAACTCCAGGGCCTTTGTGTAGTCGTGCAGGTGGAAGTAAGCATTGCCCAGCTGGCTGTAAATGGCACTGAGCACCTGCAGGTCCTCTGTACCTACTTGGATGGCAGCTTCAAAAAAAGAGACGCCTGCTCCGTAGTTTCCCACCTTACAGAGCCGCTCGCCCTCCAACGCCAGCTCGAGGCAGGACACCTCCATCCTGCAGCAGACAGAAACAGGGTCAGTCCAGCGGGCCTAGTGTGTTAACTGGATGAGCCTGAAGAAAAAATATTAATGAGGAACTCAAAGTATCTCGAATCCAAATTTCATGAAACTGTGGAGACACAGATGCTCTCTGGTTGTGTACTACAGTCAACTGACTGGAGCTCTTTCTAAGCAAAGGATTTGGGCAGGGAATGTTTTTTAGCTACTTCCTTCCACCCACAGTGAACAATGGCTCAAACTGGCCTTTATTTGTTATGGTAGCTCTCACATCCTTTTGGCATGCCTCAGAAAGTAAAGCAATGTTCATCAATCTCCTGTTAGCATTGCTTTAATAATAGAAACAGTTCAAACAGTACATTTTTTGTTTAGCCCAAACTGTAATGGGTTGTAAAGGAATATTACTTCCAACATCACACCACAGATGACCGATCAGATTTGAGAGTTAAAAGTTTTAAAGTCAATCTTTAATATGGAAGTATGGAAGTAACAATAAAGTAACTCAATGTACAGTTTGTTGGTTCCTTTTATTTTATAGATACAGAAATAAAAATGTGGCAAATGGCAGTAAAGTAAAGCTTGTTGCGTTACAAATGAGTAGTCAGGTGTTTGTAGGCCAGATTAGAGGAATGTCAGACAATGACTGGTGGCTTATCTGCAGATTATCTTCAGATTTAGGGAGCCTATTTCTGCAAAGGAAAAACTTTGTTTTTCAGGAAGCTGTATTGTAGGAGATGGATCAGATTCACACAAAGCCCGTTCAGTTTGTTTATCTCAAGGTTTCCTACAGTATCCAAACCAATGCTTTGTCTCAAAGCTCTCAAAACCCAGAAACAATAAATTAAGGACACAACCTAGACTGGTTTCCTCACATGTAGTAGAAGCTCAGGTCATCTATGGTGTGCTATTTAAATGGCACAAAAGCCTCACACAGCAGCTAGATTCATAATCTAGCTAGGCTATAATTTGTGAACAAAAGCAAACATGGTCTCCTGAATATGATGAACTTCACGTAATCAGCAATCTTTAGCCTTAAATTAGAACAGCCTTTGTTTACTACCAGCAACGTAACAGTAGAGCTGTGGTAAACACTACCCTACCTGCTGGCTTTCTGTGCCTTACAACAACAACAACAACAGCACATGGAGCATCTGAGAGGCATCTACTGAGGTTCCCAGCGGAAAAAACTTCCAGGCTGCTGCTCCTTGTCTTTTTCTGACGCATGGAGAAAGTACCTCAACCTAATTTAGGAGTCTGTAGGAAAGGTGAGGACAATCTCGTTTGTTGTTCAATTAAGTGGGAAAAAAAAAAAAACAACAGCCTTCCTTTCCAGTGACATCAAAACCATTGTTGGCCATTTGATGTCACAAAGATATTTTAGCATCACGCATTAGAAAACTGTCAAGGAGATGTGCGTGATGCTGTCATAGTATTAACTTCCAATGCATGGTAGGAAGCGGACTGCCCAATCAGCATTTTCTCAGTTAATCTGCTCATCTTACTTTCAAGCTCTCTTACCTTGTCACCTGAGATTATTGCTGCAGAGAGTGCAGCTGACAGATTAAAGTGCTGCTATGATAAGGAGCTTTATCAGCTGTGTTGGACACAAGCAGACCCTACAATGTGGTTAATGGAACAAATGAATTGACAATAACCCTCCTGAGAGCAGTTTCTATTGTAAAAAACAGACAACCTACTACCTCGCTGATGTCCACTGTATCCAAATCAGATGGAGACAAACAAAGCGGATAGTGATTAATTTTTCAGGCCTTGTTAAATATTGAAGCTGCAGCAGGCCTTTCTATGTTGGCAGGTTGCGCCTGCTGCCGGAGCTCTTCCTACAACAAAAGCTGACAGATGCCTTTTTTTTTTTTTTTTTTAGGAGACCCACCTCCTTTTTCTTCAATAAACTTGAGGAAAACATTACATTGTCACTTGTTCAGCAAGGCAACGCAAAGTTTCCTGTAAATTTCCTGACACTGACAAATATCACAGAGAGCGTTAAGATGATTGCAAAAATGAAGAGCGTTCTTCTCTTAATTGTGAATGAAGTCGTAACTCCAAGTAAAGGAAAAAGATGAAAAACCAAAGCTAATAAACAAAAAACTTTTTAATCTGCAGCCATACCTTAGTTGAGAGAGGAGATTCCTACCTGTAGCGGACATGAAGGGACTGCTCCTTAGCTCGAGTGCTAAACAATGAGCCACTGGTATCCATTGAAGTGCATAATATGAGGGAAAATCCCAGTTTCGTTCCCAAAAAAATGGTTGCGTTTAAAAACAACAGCCAACAACAAGGAAAAAGAGGAGTCAAGAGTAAGGACGCAATCCAGATAAAAAGTTACTCAGTGTGCTGAAGTATGCAAATATCCCTCTGCTGAACGTTGACACGGAACAGTAACCCCACGAGTGTTAGACAGAGCTGAGTCCTGAGTGCCAGTCCACACGCTGCTTTCGTATACAGTATGTTTTGCGTCACTGCCCCTCAATCTCTTGTCAGCAGCTCTCTGTGAAAAGAACACAAGATGCTGTATGTGAAGCCTCATTCTGGCCACATGGTGCCATGGCAACACCAACCAAACAGCAGTGTGCACAAGTGAGGCAGGCAGGAACTGAGGGAGCATGGTGGGAATGAATGGATGGGGTCAACCCAGACAAGCTGTCCACCTACGATGGTGACTCAGTCTGTCCAACCTTGGAAATGCAGGCTCTTAAGTTGCAAGAAGGTGAGAGATGTATGTATGAATCAGAATTAAGCAGCTATGCAAGCAGTTGGCACAGTGATTTGTCCAGAGAAATGCAACCAAATTAAAAGCCAAGCCCCAACACACACCACACACCGCTTACAAAAAGTAAAAAATAAAAAAAATAAAACAGAAACATGTGGTGAACTTACTGTGTGTATGTGACTTCCATCATAGGAAAAGATAGTGATAAGCAAGCTGCATTGTTTAAGATAGACTGCATCAAGTAAAGACCAAAACCAGCCATTACCTAATTTTTCCATGCAGCCACACCCATTTGTTCCCCAACTTTAACCCACAAACCCCTCCCCTCCGCACACATACACAAAAGGAGACACAGTGGCAAGCCACAATTAATCACAAACTGGGTCATTTCTAATGTCTAAAAATGCCATCAAGCAGTGTGTGTATTTAAAACCTTTTAAAGGACAAAGCTTGTCTTTCACTTCTTTTAAATATTAGCCTTGAAATGGTTGTCACTGTGATCTTTTTCCATCAAAATGTCCAGAAATACACAAGTCAAAAATCTTAACTTGTTATTATATTTCTCTTATATATAGACACAAAGTGCCTTGGTGTAAAACATTTGTCCTGCAGTGAATTTGCGGAGGTCTTTTTATTTTTGACAAGTACTGGCTCAGCACTGACCTCATCTTAAAAAAACAAATGACAACAAAAACAGATTTGCAACATCTTGTTCATGCCTCAATAATGTCAGCTGATACATTTCTCTCAAGAGACAAAACATAGCAGAAATTTGACATTGTATTTAGAATAAATGGACCATTTTTAAATTTAGGACCATCACAAATTCTGATAAAACTTTGTGTATATTTCCTCAAAGATGAAACAGTATAAGAATCAAAATTTGCTTTTGTTAAGCCTGCTGCTGGTCAAAGGTGAACAGTTGTGAAACAGACTAAAGCCTAATGCTGTGCAGTGCATGTTCCTGCACATTATTATAATTACCAATTGATTTGTGCCAGTATACGTGCAGCCCTTTCCACTATTGTGTGCCAACTCAGTGTGTTTCCAAGAGACTTGCCCTGCTCATACAGCTGCAGTCTGCATGCAGAAGTGTGTAACATGGCGAAATTTAATGACAGCGTCACAGGAGGTAATCACTGAGTCATAACCAGGACATGGTTCCACCTTAAACACACGATAGATGTGATCTATTTTCTTTGTGCTGACAGCCCACGGAGGCACTAAAATGACTACTGGCTTTGAATGCAAAATCCAATTATGGAAACACCACTCAGCAGTAACACCATGAGCCAGCAGAATCCTGAAGCAAAACAAAAGAAAGAAACAACTAAATAAGTACTCAGGTACTGACCGATAATTCTTCCCCACAGGAACAAGAAATCTGGGAAGCCTGCAAGATAAAGTAATGTGGCCATGAATAGTTTTGCATTTTAAGTTAACTATCAAAATATTTGTGTGAACATTTGTATAACTGTTATTACATCATAACAAGTACTTTGATACATATTTGATAAAACATTAACCATTAAACTCAGTGTAGTTAAAAAACGAATTAAAAACCTATTAAACAACACTGAGTGAGAGCAGCATCCAATCTTAAAAAAGATCTTATTAAAAACTAAACACTGCTGCATTTATTGTAGGACTATTGAACATATTAAACTGGCCACCTAGTGTATTAGTATATGCTGCTTACTAAAAATACAGACATTGCATTAGGATGAGTCAAAACAGTGCAGTTATTGAATTATACGCAATTCTAATAATAGCCAATATTAACTAGAAATAAACTACTCTTATGGGCATAAACAAACAAACAAAAAAAAACATACAAAGTATTACTAAAACTCGTAGATGAAAAATACTTGATACTAATAATAGTTGGTACAATGCGTCTGTTTCAACGATCCTACATCACATCAGCTCCATTCATCCACATTTCACCCCTCAGTGAGGTCGCTACACTTGGCAGCGTAACGTGAACACTTCACCTCCATAATGGATACTACTGACAGAGGTTTTAGTGCCAAATACACAAATATAAAGGCCAGGTGGCTGGCGATGAAAACATGTATCTAGTTACTGGTGTCAGATTCGGCAGCAGATTAGCACGTTAGCATGTTAGCTGCTAAACTTACGTTAGACGATCCAGCTCGACCGACGGTGACTTCTCCCGTTTTGATTTGCGTTTTCTCAGAAAACAAAAAACATGCACACGCTTAACGTAAGTATGTTAAATGCTACTATAACTGGCGTGGCTCTACATTATATTTTAACTTTTCCAAAACTTGGATGCAACTTCGATAAGAAAGAATCAAGACCGTGGATTCGTACTAGCGTATGTGTTTTCGATAGCCGACCAATCACAGGACGCCATTCAAAGATAGCCACGCCCCAATTACGATCATTGGACCAATAGATTTGAACATAGAAGTGGTGACGTAGTGACCGTGATGTTAAACCCATGAATGCAAAACAACCCCAAAAAGCAGCTTTATCTTTCTTAACTTTAATATGACGAAGTATCACCCTTCATGTAGAGTTTCTAGGAACAGACAGTCTATTTTCTTCAGTGATTCAAACATCTTATCTTGAAAACATCCTGCCAAAGTAATCAACTGATCATGTATTATCCTAAAATAAAGCACTTCGTATCAAATGACTGAATATCCCTTCAGCTAATTTATATAAAAACTGTACTTTTGATAGTTTTGATTGGTTTTATAGATTTGCTTTAGTATTTATAGTTTATCTATTTTGTTTTTATTTTATTATTATTTATTTATTCATTTGTTTATCGGAAGGGGGCGGGGGGGTTACCTAGCAACCAGACTCAGCCTGAACTATGCCGGTCCCACTCGAGACGTCCATCTCAGCTATGTAGGCTACATTATTAATGATGGCTAAGAAACTAAATCTGTTCCAGAAACCATATGTCGGCAGGACGAGGCAGGAAAGTGTGCTCACATTTTCAGATCATGTCGGACAGGAGCGGGTCAACACAAAACTCTGATGCGGCAGAGCTGAAGGAGCAGGAACCGACAAACAGTGAGTTACTGTTACTGTTACTGACAGCAACATGACACCGACAATTTAGCTCAGACTTGGAGGAAATACTTTTTAAGATTGCACAAGTTTGACACGAAGAATGGCAGCTGTGTGATCCCACAAAGACTTCAGAGCAGGATGCTCACACGTGTCCTACATTCGCAGGGGTGGGACATAATTATACATTTACTCAAATTACTCAAATCATTGTCATCATCTCAATCATCTCAAAAACCAACATGAATGCATAAATTCTCCAATAATAATTTTTAATTTTAACGTCACATTCACACGAGTCAATATGCTGCAGAATGAGTTCTCTTACCCTAGGTAGACACATCTTACTTACATATTATATAAACTGAGGGATGTTTACTTTTAATGGGATGTTTCTTTCAAATTTCCTTTTTCACCGAATTGCCAGATATGTACAGTATGTCGTGCATTTTGATCCAATGTTGTCAGCTCAGACAGTGCCAGTATTGCTAAGTGATGAACAGGTGCTCTATCTTCTCTTCTTTTCTTACCTCCCACCTCTTATTGCAGGTAAAGAGATGTTTAACATTGCCTTTTTTTTTTTTTTTTTTTTTTACAGTATCCATGGAGGGAGAGCCAGACGAATCGGATGAGGAACATCAGAGACCCACTGTGCTGTGGGAGAAGTGCTTCCAGCAGAGCATTTTTGTTGACCTAAGTGAGGATGAAAGTCTGCATTTCAGTGATTTGGAGAGTTCTTTAGCTTTACATTTCTCCCAGGCAGAGTCTGCTGTGTCTGAGGCCAGCATCCATCTCAGTGGTGGGTCCCAGTGTCCCTTCAGTGTGATTTGAGTGCCATAATTTGTATAGACTAAAATAAACCATACATAACATCATCTTTTCAGACAAAATTGGAATTTATGTTATTTAATTTACAGGGAGTGCACAGCTGTCAGACTTGGATGACACCTCCTCAGAGTCCCGTGTCGTGACCAGTCAAAGTGATGAGGTGATGGAAAATAAGACCAAGAGCAGCATATTGCATCAGTATGCCAAAAGACCAAACGCCATGCAAAATGAGCCATCCGGGAAGCTGGGGTATGGGGACCAAGGGGAGGATACCAGTGATGAAGATCAGGAGGACCTCCCATATGATGGTGACCTTGGCAGTCTTTACTTCAGCCAGACAGCTGGCTCTGAAGGCAACACGAGCTCTGATAGTAGAGAAACTGTTCATGCAAGTCCTGATGCTGTTGGCCTGCATGAGTTGACTAGAACAGACGGGTATGTTTCCAACCAACATCTGGTCTTGGTTGATTACAATGCTGAGAAACCAGAAAATATGCCCAAAAAGGATGCCAGCACTAAACAGGACAACTTTTTGGACGCTTCCAAGCCAAGTGAAGTTTCTCCATCACACCCTGCAGACATTAACCAGCTTTTGCTGCGACACTTCACCCAAGAAGAGTTGCTGCGGTCAGGTAGGCTGATTGAGGCAGAGACTTTGCCAGAGGTGTCTCTACTGGAGAGCATGGACGACACTATTTTGAGTTGGGCCCCAAAACACAACAACATAACAATTGATAGTAAAGACTCAGAGATGCCTGCTTGTAAGTCTGAGATTAATCTGGGTGTCATTTACGGCCCATCTGATGAAAAGAGTGACCCTGCATCAATAAATTCAAGTTTAGAGGAAGAGACTGAAAGCAAAACTGCGAGGGTCACTTCTGCTGCTGACAGCATTACATCCAACCTTGCAGATGTAGACTTACAGCATAGCCGTGGAAACAACAGTGTGGTAGATGTAGTGAAGAAGGAAAAGTCTGAAGAGGATAATCAGGTTCAGAGAGTCCCTCTTACGCGCACCCGCTCTTTCAGTGAGATGAAATATGGCCAAGGACAAGTCCATTACCCCCTCCCTGACTTCTCTAAGGTTGCCCCTAAGGTAAAAATCCCCAAAGCGCTATGTGGACCCGCAAGACCATTTCCTCAGAGCCCCAACACCATGCACAGAGCCCAGTCCTCTCCAGGCATGCTAGAGGTGATCAGCAGAGTCCTGGAGGATTCAGTGCAGCCATCAGAGAAGCACCATGTCTTCAAAGATCAGCAGAAACAGACTCCTCCAGCATTGGTGCATCACCTGCAGGTATAAAAAAAATAAAACATCTGTCACTACACCCACAAAACCGTTTTTTGGGCTTGCTCGGCTTTCATTTTCTCACATGAACAGATACGCAAATGACATCACTGGCATTTAACTAAATAATTTCTTTAGGCCGAATATGATAAATTACTAACCAAGTATGCTGAAGCGGAAAACCTTATTGATCAAATGAGACTTGGAGCCAATGTAAGTAAAACTGGTGTGGTTTGCGATATCAATATAGTTAAAAGTCAGTTTTTCAATCAGAGTTCACAAATGTATTGATATTTTCTTTTACAGATTCAACCTCTGTCAGAGCCAGTGCTTTTTTCAGAGTGTGATGATGATCATCACAGAAACTTAGTTGAGGGAAACCATCTTGGATCCTTGGCTCCACACCTCCCCCCATCAGGTTGGTCTTTGTGTCTGACATCTGATATTATAACAGGCCATCCCTTTGCTACCTGCAAAGTACACAACTGGTTTCCACAGAGACAAATGAGGTCAGATGGCATTATTCTAGTAACACGCGCGGCATTTTAATTACCGTTAAGTGGAAAATAAGAAATGTAGACTGGGCAAAATAAAAGCAACATTTTTATTTCTATTATTTTATATTCATCATATCTATAATTTATTCTTCATAAAACAGAAAATATTAGACATGTTTATTTTGTTCATCAAGTACACCAATTAGTTAAATAATGACAAGACAAACTGATTTACTGTTTTTAGGAAATCTTTCTGAAAAACACGGATCAGTCCTTGACAGCAACGTAAAGGAGGTGATAACTGCTTCCACCAGTCAGCCTGACCAGGATCCCAGTGATGGGGACAGAATGACATCAGAGCTCAGAGACATCATCTGCCCATTCATGCAGAAGTTAAGTTTGAAGACAATATCAAGCAAACTTTAAATATAACATAAAAAGCAATTTATGTAAATAAACTTCTGAACTTTTTTTTTTTTTTTACTCAGGTAGAAGAATTCAAAGTGAGTGTGAACCTGATGTCAGTGAACATAGCAGAACAGAAAATGGTAAGAAATGTTTACATCCTACAGTACATATAGTATAGCATATAGCCCACGTGTCAAATCTATTTAATTTTTATTTATGTCAAATCACAACATTACTTATATTAAGGCACTTCTCAAATAGAGCAGATCTAGACTGTATTCATGACAATAGAGAGGGAGGTTTAGGGTTAAGGAAAAGAGACAGACAGAAAGCGAGGGGGAAAAGAGAGATGCACACAACCGAAGCACTCATGCCTGATAAAAAGAATATACAAACACAGTGAGTTTAGTTGAGTAATTGAGCCACCAGCCAAAATGTTGGTGGTAAAATAAAAATATACAAGGTAGTGCACCTTTGAGCATTTTTTATAGTTTTTATTTCAAGTCTATTTTTAATAACTAAATAGTTATTTTATTTTTACTTCTGTATGTACCTAAATGTGAAATCTGTCCTTTGTCAGATACTGAAGGGCATGATGGAGGCGCAGGATCAGCTGGAGAGGAAATACATCAGTAAAAAGGAGGAGCATCGAGCTCTGGAGATGCAGAACTACATGGGTCTGACCAGGAACACTGGCACCTTTGACCCAAATAGGTTAAAGAGACCTCACTATTGCACTATTTCATGTAAATATACCAATGTCACGTTGATGTGTCCATTTATTTTTGTCATTATTTATATGTGTGTTTGTGTGTAATCACATGTTAAGGCTGGTGGAGGGAGACATATTCAGGATAGGGATGCACCTTGAAGACATAAAAGAGATGATAGATAGAAACGTGTGTGAGCAGGTTTCTCCACCGCACTCGTCCTCCACTCCTATGCCCATGAATGAGATGCTACATGTCAAGCCAAGTCCTACACCCTCCCTGCATGAGGTAACAACTCACACTCATGCACACAAAGTCCCCAGTGCCTCCTTACCAGAATAGCTTTAGACCCTTAATCTGCAGTCAAGTATTTCAGCAGATTGTGTGTGACGACCTTTTTTGTCAACATGCGGTGGAAATTAATAACTGATAAAACTGATTCCATACTTTCCTACAAAAACTATGCAGCAACTATATTATCTTACATTTCTGACATTAAATAAAATAAAAAAGTTAAAAAGAGTTAAGATAGAATAGAAGGCACCTGCTCAGTATGCAGGTCTTCATTTCTCCACCTTTCCGACTTTTTCCGGAACCGTGAGCAGATCTTGTATTTGTCCCCTCCTGATCTCATGGCTTCAAGATGGTCTGTTTCTGTATCTCCTTCCAATTCATTTCACTGAGACATAATCCATACGATTCATATCAAAAACTTTCATTTCCTAGTGGCAAGAGCCTGTGTTTCAGCTGTATGATTATTTGAGATGTTTAGGAGCTTCACAGATTAACCTTAACAACCATTGCAATACTCTATTAAATTGTGCTGAACGTATGCTGGGCAGTATTGAGCACCTCTCTGCATACCCAATCCTTCTTTACAAAGCTTCTCTTCCCCCTTAATTGCCCCATTTCTGTGGCACTGCCTAGGCCATTCATTCATTTTCATTATGGAGGACCTGGCTCAACTCATGAATTCCTGGGTGGAGACACCGCGCCAATGTTTTAAGCTCAGTATTCAGCATCAAACTTACAACTGCAGTGAGATGTGTGTCTCCTGTTTCTGCATAAGTTTGTCTGCAATGCCAGCAGGCTCTGTCTCTTCCACAGCCCCTTTTGGTTGAGCTTTTTCAATTTTCATAAAAGAGAAAACTTCATTCTATTTTTTTTCAGAGGTAAGTATCTGGCTCTCAATGAGCCTAATGAGTACCAGATGTGAGCTTGTTTCTACAGTGTACTTTGGCCTAAAACCAATTTGCTGACACTGACAAACCATTTAAATATTGAGCTCCTGTGTGAACGAGATGCCTTCTCAATTGTAATAAGTGGAGCCCTCTACAAACCTGAGTGTGTACTGTATGTTTGTGTGTTACATGAACCACAAGTTGTTTGACTGGCTTTATGTTTCAGGGGCCATGCTTTTCCCCTGTGAGTTATAAGATGGAGACACAAAAAGAGGAAGAAAGTGAAGACCCAAATGAGTCGAGTGAGGTCCATGGAGATGGTGAATTAGAACAAAGCACTGACCCTACCTTATATAACAGCTACCATTCATGGTAAAACAAAATAATATAAATGTTCATTGACTGAACTTATCTTCTGATAATATTATCGTTTCCACTTATAATTACTATCAATGAATATCTTTACTTTTTAAGTTTCAATATAAAAATGCATCAGCTGAGTTACATTGTTCTAATCGTGTGTATTTATTTGTGTGTAATTAAATAGTACATGCAACAGGTTTAATCTCCTGCAGATGTATGTCCATGATACATTATTATACACTGTGTATGTTCCACTGTCACTACTGTGTCCTGCTACTGATGATTTGAGTTATACTTGTGTGTGTGTTTGTGCTAAAATAATAAGCATGTTCTCAGCCTTCCTGTGGGCTGATCGTGTTTCAGGCAGAGTTTTGGTGTTGGGTTGCACTTTACAGAGGGAACAGAGTGTTTGGTCTGACCGTGTGAGCAGGTTGTCGTCTCTTCCCTGTTTGAGGAGCTCACAGGGCTCTCTGGAGAGACTGGACCTCCAGGCAGCAAAGGACGAGGAGGGCGATGAAGAGGAGGGGAGCTCTGTCTCTGTCCTGTCAGAGGGGAAAGAGCATAGCAACATCTTAGCACACCTGAGTAAAACCAGCTTAACCCTGAGACCGAGGAAGTGGACGTCTGACAGGTCAGTGTTGACGATATCAAAGTTTTACCACATAAGAGAGATAACTGTGACTTGACTGAGTGTCTGGTATGTTTTACTGTTGAATTATTTAGTTATCAAACAAGCAATCGGTGTACTAATCCTGTCACAGCATAACTCAGCTCTATTTGGATGTTGGAAGCAAATGACTTATCATAAACTGTTTAATGTCACACCGTGAAACTCCTGCCTGCCATTTTTAAACAAACTCTTTCAATTTCACCTCCACAGCCTGAAAGATGCATAAGCAATAAAACTGTCATTCACTAGCTCTGCACATCTTTATCACTTTTGCTGCAGTTGTGATGCCCAGGGCTGTATCCTGAACCTAGATGATGACTGTGATGCTGGTGATTGGGGGAGTCTTGCTGTGGAGTTCTCCTCATCCTCTAATGCACTACGATACTCACACACTCACAGCTGCTCAGAGCTGCCTCCCAACAGCCCATGTGCATCACAGGTCGGCCCAACAATGGTTTTTTATTTGATCAATGTGGCTTCGTCAAATTTGTAATTACAGTTTGTTATGCAACAGGTTTTTGGTTGTTTTTTTTATTGCAGCTGTGTGAAAGTTGCTGCGGCCACTTTACTTTGACTGATGTTGTGTTTTCTGGATTATAGAGGATTGTGAGTCCAGAGACAGACAGCGGTTTTGGGAGCTCTTATTTAAATCAATCGGCCTCTGGGTCATGCCAACCAAATCTACTCACAGAAAGGTACGAATCTAACCAAATTCTGATTCACGGGTCTCATCTGAAGTCACTCTAATGTCAAATGTTGCCCTCAGTGTGGAGTCCCAAAATGATGGTTTAAGCAGTACTGACAGTGAGGGCTCAAGCTTCAACCTGCAGACAGCCATCCGTTCAGCCTCTCTGAACAGCCAGCAGTGGGCGGACCCCTGCACATCTGTCCAGTTGCGGTTGTGTGGTGAGGCGGCTGCAGCACAGCTACGAGTGGAAAGCACCATTAAAGAGCCTTCAGTTCGGCTACACAGTGAGAAAGTCTTTTGTCTTACAAACACAATGTGATTCCTCATCTCCCTTAATAAGCGCTGCTTTTGTGTGATCCTGGCTGATTAATATACTAAATGTTGCTCTGCCACTCACTGAACAGGATCTGAGCCCAGCCTGCCAGCACAGCTCCATCGTCACGTTTCTGAACCAGTACTCAACACTGCCATGGATTCAGAAGAGAGAGGCAGCCAAGTGTATTCATGCTCTTGTAACAAGTCAGTAACATGCTGCAAGCTACAAGTACAGGCGTTTGTTTCATCAGAGTGGAGAAAGATTTAAGCATCCACCTCCATTCTTGCCTATTTATACAGTGAACATTTGACTATCTGTATCTGTGTCTTTCTGCTCAGCAAAGCTATCCTGGCCTTGCAGTCAGAGGTGTCCAGGCTGAAGAAGGACCTGGAGGAAGGTTTAGTCCAGCTGCCTCACCTAGTACAGAAGATGGACTATCTTGCCTCCAAATACAGACAAAATCTTAGATCTAAAACCAAACCAGTGACCCATCTCACCGCAGCCTGTGACAGGTGAACCATGTCAGATAGTGAATTAAGAGAAAACATGTTTGCATGCATTTATTCCTTATTAGATAGAAACCAGGTGAAAGAGGCGTTGTGGTTTTTATCATTCCGTTATTATCTTTTACACTATGGAAGTCATCAAACAGCAGACAAACTGTGAGTAATCTCATTTCCAGTCCAGCCAGAGTAGAGGACTGGATTTCTTCTGACATGGACCCCAGTAAGAGCAAATGTACTTCACCACCATCACAACACATGACAACAGAATCACTCCCTGGCAGTGGGTCCATTTTGAGTTTGATATTTTCCTTTGCAGGTACAGACTCTGAGATCATGTCACAGTTCCCCATTTCACCTGTAGAGAGCAGAAGAGGCAGCAGCTTTCGCTCTGGACCTGAGTTTCAGTTTAAACTTCAAGGGGCACTGCAGTCCAACAGAGGTGAAGGCCACACTTCTATTTCACATTCTGAATTTTATGTTATATTTAATTCTCTTTTCTGTGGCTTTAGGAACAGAAGAAAACTGCTCAGTGAAATCATCTGATATGACTTCATCCATTTTAAAAGGAGGAGTGTCAAACAGCCAAGCCAAGCAAAGACAGCAGAGTAAGTAACTTTGTCATGAACAGTTTTTCCGTCACACTATTGTAAACATGGCTGTAAATATATCCAGAAAGATGTTGTTTACATACTGTGCTGTACGTCTCACATCAGCAGCTGTCATGGACAGTTTTTACTCCAAGGAGAGGTGGTCTCTCCTCTCCTCTCCATCACTGCAGAAGCCGCTGCTCCAGGTCAGTTACGGCTCTTCCAGCAGCCTCCCTGCCAGGTAAACCCACATCTCACCTGTAGTGCAAACACACAAGGCTCATAAAACAGGTATCATTCTGTCCCACTTCCTGTCTTCTAACTCAGCTATAAAGTGAGGGAGATGCCACTACAGTCCATGTCCCATCACAGGAAACGATCAACACAGTCAGACTCAGCCCTCCTCCCCTGCAACGCATACTTCCAGCAGACACTGTCCCCCGTCTCACAGCCCTCGAAGACCGTCATCAGGACAGGCAGACGCAAAGGCAGCAAGGTGACGTGATTTGTTTCTATACACTGGAACCGGTTGCTGTGAATCTCAGGATCAAAGTGAGTGACTATCTCATTCTTATTCTCTTATTCAGCTCTTTGGAAAGTTTGCTGATGTTTCCCAGGAGGAGGAAATGGACAGGACTCTTGATGAGGCTATTGAGGTGGCCCGCAGCATGAAGAGGACAACTGACAGGATGGCCAGGAGACTGTCAGCTGATCTTGTCAAAAAGCAATTCTGCAGGGAACTGCACAACATACAGCCACTAGTGGGCAGTAAACACCATGGTTTATGACACCCAGGGTCCACAGCAGGTTAGCTAACAGTTAGATTTATTAAATTATTTCTTTTTGTGTGAGAGTATTGTTTTTTAATTAATTGTGTATTTATAAGAAAAACCTAAAAGAAAATGAATAACATATCAGTGAAACATCAATACGTCAACACATCACCTGTAAATTTTAAGGTTTTAGATTTTATTGAAGCAAATTCATATTTAGCTTGATTGACAGCTTTTTAGTCATGTTGTCTTTATTTAGGAATTTATGTCTTCGGGCAATTTGATTCTTCAGAATCACAACTTTATTCTCACCAGTTAGAAAAATGTTTAATCTTTATCTTTATTTTTCTCAGTCAAGTTCACATAAATTAAAAACTATAAAGCAGGTACATTGTCACATTTGTGATTTTTATGGGTGGATTTTGTCACACATTAAATTTTAAACTTTAACTAGAAAATTTCCTCACAGAAATTTTGAGAGTGCCTTGGGGGCTGTTGCTGGATCTGTCTGTGTGTGTCTGTACGTCTGTCTCAAACTCCAAAATTTTAAGATTCTTTGACTCATCCAAAACAACTCAACAGTGCAGAAATATATTTTTATTCCTCTAATTATTGTTTTTTTTTTGTTTGTTTGTTTGTTTTCTTCCTGTTAATGTCATTTTGATATTATTGAAATGATGTTTATCCTTCAAGGACTTAATTAGCACCTCAATATTCAAAACATATTTTTATTTAAGATTGTTTTGGATTTTTTTTTTTTTTTTTTATTGTGTTATTGTGGGAGATTGTAATTTTTGTCCTGGATTTTACAGCACAATAATGTATTTTATGATGACAATAATTAAAAATTGATATTTATTAGAGTTTTTCCCCGTTGACTTGATTTATACATTAAACTAAGTGTATGTTATTGTGGTCAAACTTAACGTCCCCAACTGCAACAAACCACACATTGCATTATTATTAATGTGATTTTTTTTTTTTCTATTTCTTTTTATTTTAAAGCTCAAAGAGGAGAGGAGAGAAATATAAAAACTCCCCATGAACCCCAAAGAAGGCCGTGGTGACAGTGGAGTTTTTGGTACCATTTTTCTTTTTGGTGATCCTACGCTCCAGTTCTTCCAGCCGGATCTTCATGGAGGTCTCCATCTTCTCCCTTTCTCGGTCTTTTTCCTGCAGCCTTTTCATCAAGTTGTCTTTGATCTGGAGACAATGCTGATGAAGTTCTTCCTTCTTCTTGTTCAGAGTAGTTTTTACGTGCAGGCATGGGAGAGATGTAGGTGACTCAGAAAAAACGTGAAGCTTTCCTATGGGGAACTATTGCTGTTTCTTGGGGGGGAATTACTTTTGGAAAAATTGGAATATCAACACCAAAAGCCATGACACCTCTTTCCCGATCGAGCAGCACGTATTGATGTTATATTACTGGGGTTTTCTCAAAGCTGTGGGAGTTAGTGGCTCAGTGCTGCACACCAGTGGAGCTAAATAAAAATAAATGTAGGTCATACTTTAGGAAAATCCCTTTCTGCCTTTATAAAGGACGTGTATCAACTTTTGTGCTTTTAGCTAATATGCTCATCTGATGCTTCTAATGCCATCTCTATTTGCCTGTGGATATTTACGACAAAGTGTCTTCTTACTGAGTTTCTGCTGGATGTCTTTGTAGTGCAGGTCCTGTCATCATCACAGCCTGCTGCTGCTGGGCTCAGTTCAGGTTTTTGTTGTGGGGTATAGAGTTCCTGTGAGGGAGGTATCAGGAAAAGGGTTAGACGTGTCCAAAGAAATTGCTTTGGACATGTTTTTTTTTTTTTTTTTTTTTCAAACAGCAGGTGACGTTCTCAGTATTTACCAACCTGCAGAGTGTCAACATGTCACACCAGACACCGTGATTCTCCAGCAGTGCAGCCTTTCTCTCATTTTAACACAAGTACAAAGTCTCCCCAATAGATCAGCTGGTCACTCTTATCACCTGAAGCTGAGGTCCTGAGCAGGAAATTACTTTGTTACTGCTGCTCTTTGAAATTATCAGCAGTGATACTGATATTCATGACAATATCAGAGAAAAATGTGTCTTATAATGATTATTTTTATTCAACTTTCTGGTATTTTATCTCCATTTCGAATTAAGTCACTACAATTTAATGAAGTTACAATAAACTTGCACCCTGGACAAATGTGAAATAGAAACCTCGGTGGTTCCTCAGGGGTGTACATGTGATAGTCAATAATGTGTTGGTTAATTTGGGACGGCTTGTCCAATTAGGGACAAAGGTGAGATCCCTAAATGGCTGAGTATGGGTAGACCAGGGTGGCGGTTTGGTTCGGTGAAAAAAAATTGACAATCACATCCTCCAATACAGAACTCTGCAAGTCCTAACAGCATGCATGAGGGACATGATTAGAAGAAGTGAGGAAGCTCACCCATGGAATGAAAAAGGGTTGGGAGGGTTAGGAGGGCTTCAGCATCTGTGGGATGATTAGATAACAAACATTTGTCCAGTGAGTGTATCAGTTATTTCATTATAAATAGCAGTTATATAGCTCTAATACATTCAATCTATTAAATTACTTTTCCATATTGTAACTCCATTTGTTCTACTTTTCTCTGCGCTGCCTGTATGCGCTGTATGCGCTGCCTCATCTTTTGTTATTTTTTTGCCTGAGGAATTCTGAACAGTCAGAGATTCAATGTTGATAACAAAAAACAACAATTTGCTTCCTTTACAACATATTGAATTACACTGGAATATTAGCTCCATACAAAACAATTGTGCAGGTAATTTGGGAAATCCGACACCAACACTTTTTGTTCTTTGAACTTTCTGATTGTCATCTGAGTGAAGTTAAATTTGATCAGCTTTCTACTTTGTAGAAAGTTTGTTCATAGCTGGTCCTTGGGGATGCTCCCAACCCATCTTTAAAACACATACCTGTTGCAGATACTCAGTCGCTGGGGAATAGAACGGCTTTTATTCAAGGCTCAGCATTCAGCAGGGTGGCTGACGGGTCATCTTTGTAACTTTAAACTGGAATATTTGTACAAATAGTGCTGCACATAGAGTAAATCTAGTAATCCTATACAATCCCTGCAGTACTATATCATACTGTATGACTAAGTCATTCAGGTGTACCCAACAAGTTTCTATGGAGTTACATAAGATGACTTTGTTGACTTTTTCAGTATCATGGTAAAAGAAAATTGTGGCTTTTGCTCATTCTGAACAAACTGTAACTTCCAATGAGTATATGTGCATTGATTGGCCTTTGGTTGCTTTTAGTCTTTTAGAATTGTTCTATTAAGCTTTAATCTGGTTGATTTCACGTGTGCACATATTTTGATATTAAAACATTTCGATATATACCAAACTTTGGAGAACTCCTTTAGTTTTTAAAACTGGTATGTAGCCATCACTTGTATCGTTTTATTTAACGTATGACGCTGCATATTTCTTTGCTACGATTAGGTTGGTTTCTCTCACGGAAAGAAAATATTTAAGACACAAAACGGTTTTTACCATTCTCTACTTGTTTGGGCCATGATTGCAAAAAAAGTTTACAGTTTATAGTACAAAAGTACTTTTTTTTTTTTTTTAAATCTGCATCCTCATATAACCCAGGTGAGCTTCCTCCTCTCGTTCTGATAGGCCAGCCAAACACCCCTGAGGGGAGGAGTTACAGCCTTTGGGCTCTTTGGTATTTGCTGAAACAAAAAAGGACCTGTCGTTTCATCTGAAAGAGAGATAGAGCGGAAGGGAGTGAGAGAAAAAAAACAAAAAACTTCTCTTAAATCAGCTTCATTAACAGCTTCAGTTGTTTGACCTGCAGACTGTGGCCCAGCAGAAAGACACTGAGGGCATGGGAACAACACATTTAAAGATGCTAAAGCTTTTGCTTTTATTGACCTTCACAGAGGTAAGACATGATCATTTCCTATTAAATTACCAACACTTTTAACATCATTGGTGTCCAGTGGATGTCATTTTTCAAATTCCTGGTTTAGCTTATGGATAGATCTTCTATATCCAGATAAAGAATACCATTTTCCTGGAGGAGGTTTTGATACACATGAACACTGGCTCTTTTGAGTGTCACTGCTTTCAACAAGTGTGTGTGGCATGCCCAGCTGTAGCTCAATAGACAAATTCATTCAGACCTGAAAGAAATACCTGCACTGACCACTCCTGAGATGTGTGTTGAGTGAAGGTAATGTGCAGCCTGCTGCCTCTCATGCTTCAAGAACGTGATACAGGCCATAATTTGCCTCAGGATATAATGTGAAATACAAATAGCGCTCTGCTCCACGGAATGATGTCCTTGTCTTTATAAAAATGTTTTTTCCTGGCATTTCTGCCATTGTTTCTCTTTTCAAGCATTGATTTGTGTTGTTTTGTCATTTTCAGATTTGTGCTGCTCAAAATGGTAAACAGTCTTTTCCATTTTTACACTTAATTTAAATATACCAATTTTTATACATATATGTCATTTAGAATAAACTCCAAATTTCCAAATGCAATTAAAAGCAAAACCCTTACTCAGGATTTGAAAATACTTTATACAGACAGTACCAGTCAAAAGGTTAGACACACTCATTTGAAAGGAAACGTCTGCCCAAACGTCTAACTGGTACTGTACATCTACTTTTGAATGTATTCACGCATTTTTTGTCACTCTATTCCCTTCAGACATTACAATTTCAGTGTTTACGGTCACCTCCAAAAGTATGACAGTGCAGTGGACGGGCCCCACTGGTGCCAGCTCCTACAAGATCACAGCAACACCCAAGAACTCCTCAAAATATCCCGTCTTTGCTCAGTTCAGTGGTAACTCTGTGATGGGCTCTGTCAACTCCCTGTCACCAAATACACTGTACACCGTGCAGCTAGAGGCCATGGACAACGCTCTCAATGTCATGAGCAGTGCACTGACTGAGGAGACAACAGGTCAGTAACACAGCAGGGAGAAGGTCTCAGACACTTTGTTTGACTCAGAGCTCCGATTACTTCTTGTGGCTTACATTTGACGAACTCAAGTACGGATTCAACAATGCACGTAGAAACCACAGTTTTATTACCTTAATAACCCCAAAGTATAAAAATTACAAGTAGAGAACAAGGATTTATCCAAAAAAAAAGAAGAAAAAAGATTATCAGTCTAAATTACAGACTTATAAAATGCTAATTTATAACCTCTTCATATTAAAAATTCGAGTTTAGAAACAACAATATTACCCTCTGAAATGAGTATTTTATATTAAGTGGTATAAAAATTAAATATAGATATGATATAAATATTTTGCTCTTAGTTACATTTATCATATATTATGTTTTTGAAAAAGGGAAACATATTGGATGAAATGCTAAAGGAGTAAATGGAAATGGAAAGTGACAGCCATCTTCATTCTGATATCTGTTCAACTGATCTCACTTTCTTTTGGACTCCAGCTCCGGAGGTCCCCAGCATTATAAAGGCCTACTCCAAACACAGCGACAGCATCACTGTGGAGTTTACAGAGGCTTCGGGGGCAACTGGCTACATCCTTAGGGCGGAGTCAGATGACTTCTTCTCTGAGACCCCGGTGAGCAACTCCCCCGGCACCGTGCTCCAACTCCAGCCCAACACATACTACATGCTGAGCGTCATGTCTGTGAACTCTGGAGGGAGGAGCCAGCCCTCCTACCCTGTCAAGGCCAAGACAGGTATGGGTGCAATGCTTAAAAGTCCCAAATATCTGCTTCACACTGTGGAAGAAACATTAAAAAAGATGACTAATAACTTGATTTAGTGAGTCTGAAAATACTTAGGAGACTAATATAGTCTTAATAATAAACTATAAAAATTGGATATGGTGTTTTTCTGTCCACTTTCGCTTCTCCAGACACATTTGACGCAGTAAACACAAGGTGCTAATCAGTGTATAAAGAGTGAAACGCAGCCTTTCTGTTGTTCCTGTTGGACAATAGTCTGTTATCTCACTCCGTCGGCCATTTACGGCATGTCATTTCACCGTCCATTGTCACGCAGTCCCTACTCTTTGCAGCCAATGCAGAAGGGTGGAAACTGTATCCATCTTTCTGCAGCATACTATTCTCATGATGTGAAAAGAGAAACCATGAGAACTAGGTTGTCTCCCTTCCCAAAAGAGAAATGGATGGAACATAATCTCTGAAAAATTGTTTGTTTCACACCTCAAAAAAGAAAAAGAAAAAGAAAGAAATTGGTGGAGGAAGAAATTCAAATGTATTTATTTTTTATTAACCACCTGCAGTGGTGATTGCACCCCAACTGAGCACGACCTCCCCAAGCAACGACACCATCCTCGTGTCCTGGCCCCCGGTTGAGCATGCCGTCCTCTACACACTCTGTATTATCCGAGAGGGCTCCAGCTCCCGCCTCAAACTGAACACCACCGACACCATGGTGACCTTTGATGACCTTCAGGCGGGGACTACCTACTGCATCAAGGGCACAGCCTGGGACTCTGACGGACGCACTGGAGATGATGTGACTGTCTGCCAGATCACACGTGAGCATGTTAAGGATGGAGCTAATGAACATGTGAAACAAAAGGTGGCTTGGTGCTGGCAAGATTTTCTTTTTGTCTTTTCTCTTCAGGTCCTCCAAGCCCAGATGTGACACAAGTCCAGGTGACTCAGGGTCGGTCCCTTGGGATCACTGTGTACTGGATGCCAGTGTTGGGAGCTGAGACCTATATTGCTTGGACCTCAAATGGACAAAACTGTAACGCAACAGTGAATAGCTATTGTTTCATCATACCTGTAGACTGTGGCCAGAACCACACAGTCACCGTCACAGCCTTTAACTCTGCTGGTCCAAGCAGCCCCTCACAACCAGCTGACTACATTACATGTGGGTAAATCACACAAAGCCAAAGCCACATAGAGTGACGTAACAGCTGGAAGAACTGAGAGAGAATACTGCTGGAAATAACAGATTCATTATAACGAGAAAATGTGCTTTTTTTAGATGAAAGTATTATCCCAAAAGTCAGTTTGCGTAGTCTGGCGTAAAGATTAGAAACAGAGAAAACATCTAGCCTGGCAGCTCTAAAGCTCACAAATTAAGTTGTTGTGTACATTTGTACAAAAATTCAAGCAAGTGTGCCAAATCGAGACATCAGCAAGTGAGTACAACATTGTTCAATTTGCTCCATCAGACCCGTGTACCCCGGAGAACATTTGGGTGGAGGAGCCCACCGCAGGAAACTGCTCGCTGGTGTGGGATGAGGTGCCGCTGGTGGAGTACTACATGGCTTTTATAAAGAGGGATGACGGGACGGAGAATTCCTGCAACACAACTGAAACCACCTGCCCATTTTCCTGCATGTGTGGCTACACCTACCTCACCACCGTCTTCCCCTACAACCAGGCCGGCTCCAGCCCTTACGCACATGTCCGCAACTACACCACCAGTAGGACATCATCAGCCAAAGCGTAGCACCATCCATACATACTACAAATAATGGGCTCATCTTTTTTATTTTAAACTTCATACTGTGTATATTTTGCATTACAACATTACTTTTTCACAACAGCCCACTTGGAGCTGCATTTCAGTACCTTGTGAAAAGCTTTGCGGCTTAAAATATTAGATATCTAAACTTTCCTGAAAGCATCATCCTGGTATTGTTTATTTTTGGCAGCTCTTTGGATGAAGTATAGTGGGAGAACAACAGGTGCAACGTGTGTTTGTAGTTTGGGTTTGCCACCCAATACCATCTCCCTGGTTTTAAAACCACTGGAATGGCTTTATAGGAAATGTGGAGTTAAGTTACATCCAAGCTTCCTCTGGTACAATGAATCCAATTGTTTGTATTGCCAAAGATACAGAACAGAAGTGGAGGAAAACTGCAGCATGATGGACTTCATTTTCAAGTTCTGCCAAGAAGTGGAAAAAAAAGGCAGCCACCAGTTTGATCCTTAGCTTGGTGTGAGTCCATATTCTCATTTATCCTTATCCCCTTTATCCCCTAACCCACACCCCCCAGTCCCCTGCTGTCCACAGGGTGTTACCATAGAGCTGGTTTCGGCAGACACAATGGAGATCATGTGGTCACCGGTCAAAGGGGCCGAGCTGTACGAGACGACAGCGAGGCAGACCGATGATGTCGTCCACTGTAATGACACAGCGCCGGTGTGCGCCCTGTCAGACCTGACGTGCAACACAATGTATGCTGTGACAGTCACACCTTGCAGCGAGTTAAGAGGATGCAACCGCACCTGCACACCACACACACATGAGACAGGTATCAACAAGGTTGTTTTCGAACACACAAGGTTGGATGTGACAACTGAGATCATAAACACAATTATTTATAAAAACACATATATAAGTATTTCTTTGAGATAAACTAATCAACCAAAACTATTGAAGAAGTAAGTCTACATGAGTTTAAAGGCGTAATTTGATATTCAGAAGGAATATTTCTCTTCTTACCAAGCGTTAGAAAGACTTGTTTTTGAAAAGAAGTTGTACTGGTAAGACAGAGGACATTTGGTCTAAACTGCTTTTTTGCAGTCGTATGATGTTTCTTGTTCCCTGTCTTTTTCCCTGTAGCCCCATGCTCTCCAGAGATCCTGAATATGGCACAAATAGACAACTCAACATACAGAGTCCTCATCAGCACTCCGAACACAAACAACACAAATTACACCATCACTGCTGTCGGACGCTATAACACGCACACTTGCCAGACAAGAAACAGCTCCTGTGAACTTACACAGCTGCCCTGCGGCTCATTCTATGAAGTCACTGCAGTGGCCGCCACAGCTGTAGGACGGAGTCTACCTGGATTCAGTAAACCGTTGGAGACAGGTATGTCAGCATCTGGGTTATCACTCTTATTAAACGTCAGGTTAAATCTGTTTTATTTAGAAAATAACAACAACAACAACAACAACAACAACAAAAAGAGGCCTATAAGGAGTCTGTGAGAACTTGAATAATTCCCGACCTGGTATCTTCTTCCCAAGGTCCATGCTGCCCCACATTTGTGAATGTGACCCAAGTCACCCAGGCTATGACCAACGTGACCTGGTCACCCGGCAGTGGAGCTCGCTCTTACATCACCACCCTGACGTCCTCCCGCGGGCACGCTAAATGCCACACCCTAGACACTCACTGCCTGATGGGATGCATCACCTGCAGTACCAACTACAGCGTCAACCTGGAAGCAATCAGCAGCACGGGACACAAGTCAGAGTGCAAATATCACGGATTCTCTTCCAGTGAGGACATTTGGCAGATATAAAAATGTGCATAGATGGACAAAAAACTACATTAATCCAGTCAATGCATCAATCAGAAGATGAATAAGAGCCATAAGCTAAAACCCAAAACAGCCCTGCAAACATTCGGTATCTCAAATAAGTGCCCACATGCACAAAAATGTATCCAGGCAGTGTTTTTTATTTCCAAAATACGAGATGAAAGGAAGATTGCATGGTTGGACAAACTTAAATATAGACAGAAAATGTGTCAAACCCTCTAAACTCTAAATTTGTTCTCTTTTAGGTCCCTGCTGTCCAACAGGCGTCAAGCTTTATCGCAGGGCCAACAACTCTCTGAGGGTGTACTGGCGCTCTCTGGGTCATCACATCCACAACCACATAGTAGAGCTGTACGGGACAGGAGCCAACTACACCTGCACGGCAACTGCCGGCAGCACATACTGTGATATCCAGGAGGAGACATGTGGGGATGTCTACACTGTGCTGGTAGCACCACTGGGACAGAACGGGGTCAAAGTCAGCTTCTGTCAGCCCAGGACGTACTCAGGTGAGTCATAAAGTAATGTGTTCCTTTCACACATTAATTTCTGTTATTGTACATTGTGGGTGATTTGTGTCCAATGTTGTCATTATCGCAGTTCCCTGCCCAGGAAGTAATGCTGGCATGAGTAAGTATCTTTTAAACTACTGACTTTGTGTCGTAGTTACAGGAAAAGTCTGACCCATTTGGTCCGTACAGAGTTCAATCTTCTCCAGACAATAGAAGCAATAATCAGATTTTCCAGAATGTCTCTTTAAAGCAAAATTAATCTATAAGCAATTTGAAAAGTGTGTGATTAGTGTGACTAATATCTTCTCTGTTTTCCTCAAGTGATCTCTCGTGGAAGACGAAGCTTGCATTAAATATTGTGAGTGTTTCTTTTCTGTATGTGTGTGTTTTTGTGTTACGCATCTTCTCCCAGTTAGTTGACATGCTGAAATGAAAACTGAGTTATGTAACAGCCCGAGAGAAACAACGTGCTTTCCTTTACATTACACTGTTGACTGTAAACTGATGTGAAAGAACTTGATGAAAGCTTCTCTCCCAGGACTCGTCCATTGTACTTCACATCTTAAAGAGTATCTTGTGACAGCATCACATGCAACCATAAATTGACTCTACCTACAGTGCACTGGTAATAACAATAGGTGTGAATGAGACAGTGTATAGCCAAGCGGCGGCAGGGGAGGGTGGTCTCTGTCTGTCTGCTCCTCTGGGACGTGTCTGTCTATAAAACATGGAAACAAGAATGAGGAGAATGCAACTGAAGTAAAATGAAGATGGAGCTCTGCTGCAGGAACATGATGAGTGCATGTGAAATGATAGATATGTTTGAGAGCTTCTGACTGTGTGTGTCATTTATCGAGTGCGATAAGTCAGGACCAAAGTTTTCATGATACATTATAAGGTTATTTATCTCTCTGTCTCTCTCTCTCTCTCATCTTTGTAGCCTTATGGACGTCCCCTATGTGACCTCTAACACCGACCGCCATGGAAAGTGAACTGTTCACACTTGTAGCAACTGACAGCTGAATATACTAAATATGAAAAAGTGCTTTGGGGGAAAATATAATTGAGGTCATTTATCCTCTGTAACTGTAATTTTATTAACAGGTACACTATTTTCCTGCTCTTTCTCATGTTTAATTGCAACAGTTGGCTCTTCATAAAAATTAACTTGATGTATTACGTTATGAGATCCAGTATAAATGCAAATGGAAGAAAAACTGAAACTCGACAGTGAAGCCCCAGGTAAAAGTATAATAGGAACAATAATTAAAATGCAGATAAATACATTTAAAATAGTGTTTTTGGACTTCTCCAAGTAGAAGACCTCCATATGACTGCTGTGTGATGTTTCTGGGTTTCAAAGTGGGTTGGCGAAAAAGGTTTACAGTTAAAAGTAGGGCAGCGGGTATCCATCTCTTAGGCCTGGAGTCATGCACAACTAGTCTGTGGACGATATGTCTGATCAGATTGCTGAGGATAGATTCAGAGTTACCTCTAAATTTCACTGGATTTGTTTTCACTCTGTTGACAGACAACAACAATAAAGCACAATTTTTTTGCATTACAACACTGTGTGGTGTCAAGCATTTACTGTGTGTCTTCTTTCATGAGGTCAAGAGGTTTTGTTCTGGTGTGTGGGGTCTCACACTGTGAGGCACTGACATTTCAGCTGTCATTACACAATATTTGGCTGATCGCGTAGATTCTGCGAAAGAGAAGCACGGTGGCCTGAAATCCCAAAGGTGAACTTTCTCAGTTACCAAGCTAAAGTCACAAAACGTGTGTCCTCTCTGGAATGTTTCACTCCCACATGTGGCAATCACAAGCTGCTTGACACCCAAGCAGACACATATCAGGATAATGACCTGTATATTCACAATGGAAAAAATTATACCAAAGACACACTGAAGCAGCCGGGCAGAGCCCAGAGCAACAGCAGGGATGTGGCCCCCTGCTCTTTGTCAAACAACAAGCTATCACATATTCTGATGAATCACCATCAGCAGGACACACTGAGCTTAAACTGGAAGAGATCATATTTCCTGGCCACGAAATCTATTTTCTCATTTTCTCATTTATAGAGTCCATTATGGGTTTTTTGGTTTTTTCGTTTGACTGTTTGTTTGTTTATGGTTTGCCTTTCGAAAAATATAAAATAATGAACAAAATTGGAATGAAAAGTTAAGAAAAAAAAATTAGATTTGATCACAGGTGAGGTAGTAGCAAAAAATAAAAAATGAATTTTACTCAGTCAAAATTATTCTAAACAGCAGCTGGAAGTGGTTTATAAATCACATTTTCAAGACCAATGATCTGTTTTACAAAATGAAATGTAACTGCAGCTCTCTGTCATTGACAACAATGGGTTCTTGATCCAATATTATATTACCTAAAAGGCTCGTAAGATTATAAGGAAACAATATATAAAATATTTTGAAAGACACCTTATACTTATATATTACTATCATTTCGTGCACCTGTGTAATCCTGATGAACAAAGGCGTTTCTATTCGGCACAGAACGATGATGACATTTTAGAAGTTTAGAAATTTCAGAAGTTTGGAAGTTTTAAAAGTTTTAAATTTCACGTGGATGAGTCACAAGGATATATCAGGAAACAATGACAAAAAAAATATGATTTTGTAGATCCACTATCTGTCTCACAGGTATGGACGAGATTGGATGAAGCTGTTGATGATGTCACCCCATACAAACGTTTTCCAATGTTTTCACATTTCAACCTGCTGAAGCTGTTTAAATATGTGAATGCATGTTTATCCTGGATTCTGGTTAAATTTCAAAAGAGTAAACTGATCAACAAATAAAATACATGCAATAAAATAAAAAAAAAAACAAACTTCTCAGTCAAGCTTGTTCATACACTTGGCCCAATTTCCAGAGCCTTTCTTGAAAAAAGCTGCCACATTGGTTCAATGCTACACAATTCTACACATTTTCCCATTCAAAGGAAAGTGTGTCTAAACGTTTGACTGGTGCTGTATATCAATAGTTACGTTACAGTTTAGGTCAAATCAGCACAAAATCTAATAATCAGAATATTAAATATGACAAAACAATCAGGTTTTTGTATGTAGCTGTTTTTCCTAACTAAGTCCTACAGACAGCCATTATACAATAATGACTGAGCATTTTCCCAGAAAAATGACATAAATCGGGGTGGGGGGGGCTGGATCGTTTAACTTTTCCATATGTTTTGCAAAGGAGATCATGTTACCTACGAGCAGGTCAATCCTGTTTCTGGTCAATGAGGGGGAAATTATTAAAACGATTAAATAAAAGAATATTTATATTTGGAGAAAAGCGTCATAGGTCATCTTTACTCTTAAAGCTAATTTGATCAAATATAACAGAGACGGGAAAGTTATAAGTAACAGAGAAGATACAGAGAGTAGGGGGTGGGGAACTGAAAGCGCCCCCACCTCCACCGAACAAGCCACACACTTAGTTTCCTTCTTATGATGACAGGGAGCCCACAGGCATCGACATGTCCTCATTTAGGCCATCCTGATTGGTTCCCATGAACTTGATCTATGGCACTCAGCATGTAAAGATTTCAGATGAGCTCGTGAGCACCGAAGTCAAATACGGATGTAACTTACTGAGACTCAGACGTGAACAATGGAAAAGATGTGGATGTTTTATCCTGCAGTGATTTTTTTGTCTGTCATACAGGTATTTATATTATTATTTCTTTTCAATTGGAATTAGTTTTTGTTTTGAATGGGTTATTTTATTCTGTAGTTCCATAATTGTTCTTATTAAATTCTCTTTTTTTTTTCTTCTTTCTTTTAGATACAGCATGTTTTGGCTACAGGTGAGTGCTCTGACTGACACCAAGCATATTTAGTGGTTTCTAGCTAAAGTAACTAAACTGAATCTTAGTGTTTTTTGTCCATTACCAATAAAACAAAATTAACAAAGTTCATCCATTTCCAGCTTTAGGTTTGTTAATGTGTCATCATTACATGTCAGGTGTCAGCATCTTAATCAAAACTGGCCTCAGAAAGTCAATGAAAAGTGGAAATGAGTGAGAATGAGCGGTTCATCTACAGTTGGTTCCCTACACACGCAAAACTGAAAGAGCCGTTTGCATTAAAATTAATAATGTCACTGACTAAACCTGACTGACCTGAAAACATGGGGCAAAAAACACAAAAAACTGTGCAAAAATATTTCAATTCATTCATTTTTCCCCTTGTCAGGATGTGCTATTGTGTCTGTGACGTCTCCTTCGGCATCAACGCTGAATGTGGTGTGGAGCAACGATGGTGGAACTTCAGTTTTACTGGATTTGCGAGTTGTGAACTCGACCAGCATCGCCCCAGTGGTGGTGATGTCAACAGCACCCAGCACACAGAGGCTGATTCAGGGGTTACGACCTGGACATGTCTATCAAGTTACACTGAAAGTCTTTGAGTATTATAATGTTGTATGCACAGACGTTGAAATAGCTATAACAGGTAACAAAATAATAATCTTTTTGAAAAAAACTAAGATAAATCAGAATAATGTCCTTGTTTTGTTGAGCAATATTCATTTCTCCACCTTACATTCCCACAGTGCCCGCCACTTCTCAGATCACCTTTTCCAAAGCTATTTCAAGTACATCCATAAAGTTTGAATGGTCCAGCGTGATAGGGGCGGACAGCTACATCTTGTACGTGGAGGAGTTGTTCAGTTTTCCCACAAAGAAGTACAACCTGACCTTCACAACCCTGAGTGGACAAGTAGATGGCTTGACTCCGTCCAAAACATACAACTGTTATATTTACTCCTCCAACAGTGCTGGAAGAGGTGCCCAAAGTAATATAAGGACAATCACAACGTGTAAGTGCACACAAATTACCCTTAAAAGTAAAATCTATGAAAGAACAAGGGGGATTTTCTAAATGCACAAGAGTAACACTTCTATTTTCTCTTGGAAGTGGTGCAGCCACCAACTGGTGTGGCCCTCGTACCAACGGGGAAGAGCACAGCCCGAGTGACTTGGGACTCTGTAAGCAAAGTGCTGCTTTACCAAGTGACTGTGAGTGACAAAGACAATCCGAGCAACGCCCCGGTCATCAGGAACACTTCGTCTACAACCATGGATATCAGCCAACTGGAGCCTTGCTCCTCCTACACGGTGGGAGTATCATCAGTCAACGTCTTCTTGATGCCTGGAGAGGCCTCCAATGTTACATACACTACAGCCAGTGAGTATTTCAGCAGTAGAACCGAACACATTTTATCTCTGTTTTTGCCCTTCTTTTTTTGAATTTTTGGTTTTAAGTGCTCGTTGATGGGGCCCCACGGAGCCCTGTTGTTATATGTGTGAAAATAATTCATTAAAAACAAAAAAAGTGACCACTAGAAATGCACCGAAGATGTAATGTAGTAGAGTTGAGACAATGCAGAAATGACTGTCAATGATTGTTAGTAAACCAAATGCTTACTCGTTTAAACAGATAAAAATGATTGGGATAAACACAGTGCGTTATCCGTCACAGTGAGGCTACATTCTCAGCTGCTGTATCGTTGTATTTCCCAAACACTTCAGCCATAAACCCGGTGACCACAATCTCCGTGGACTACAGCTGCTCCGGCGGCTTGGTGACAGTAACCTGGGATTTGGTATTTGGTGCCAACTCGTACCGGGCCACAGCTATCGACGGCACAGGCACGTCTCTTTCCTGTACATCGGACTCCACCAGCTGCCAGATAACCATGCTCAAATGTGGTGAGAAGTACCACGTCTACGTCACAGCCGTCTCTGACGACTGCGAGAGCACCTCCAACATCTCCAGCTTGTTCGAGACAGGTGAGCAGATCACCTGATGTATGGAAACTACAGATGTGGCGTGCATCTGCCCGTCACTCCCTTTTCTTCCCTTGACTGCCTTCTCATAGCAGCACTCATCGTCAAACACAAAGCTCTTTATCGCTAACCTTCCCTATAAGTTTTTCCTCTGGGACAGTGTTCAGGTTCCTCCCACGGTGTCTTATGTGCTCCTCTCGTGCTCAGCAGTGAAACACGCCCTCTCTTTGGCCGCCAAGACACTGCCACCCAACACCACTCAATCTAAAGCTCTTTAAAGTCTATTGAAATCATGGAATTATCCCAAAGGTCGGCTATAGTATCAGTCTGGGAATTGAAAAGATGAAGGAGACATACACACACACATATATACACAGTCTGCCTGGGGAAGAGCTGAATAAGGTCATGTAGATTGCGGCCTTGCAAACAAAAACAGGACCTGCTGTAATAGCGGTCCAAAGTCTACTGATTCATATAAAGTCCACTCTCCTCCCTGGTTACAACCTAATCTCTATTCTGCTCATCCTTCAGTTTAAATTTCCATTTCCATGCCACCAGTTTGCAGTTCATTTTCCATTTGTTGTGGCTGATTCTCCATCCCATCTCTGTTTTCTCCAGTCCCCTGTGCTCCGGCTGATCTTCAGACTCTTCATGATTGTGCCAGCAATGCCATTGTCTTTAGCTGGCAGCCCACCAACAACACCTTGTACTACGTGGCAACTGCCGTGGACAACACCGGCAGATCAACTGAGTGCAGGACGGTGGACAACACCTGCTATTTCACTAATACAGGCTGCGGTCAGTTCTACACCTACACCGTGTACGCTATCAGCTCCGAATGCAACAGCGAGGTCAGCCAGCCTGAATTTGTCAGGACCTGTGAGTCTACTTTTCATTTGTTTTTTTTTTTTAGGGGGGGGGGGGGGGGGGGGGGGCAGCTTGCCACACACTGCTGTATTGTTTTGTTGGTTGTTTTTTTTTTCCATCACTCTTCTTTCCACCAGCTCCTTGTCTGCCAACAAACATAAAGACATCAGCCGAGTGTCACCCCGACATGCTGATCACAACCTGGGACTCTGCTGCTGGAGCTCTTTCTTACACTGTGGAGGCGCAAGGGAATAATGGAGAAAAATACAACTGCACCTCCTCGTCAAACAGCTGTGCGGTGACCGGCGTGCCGTGCGGCGAACACCTCAGCGTGTGGATCGTCGCCTCCAATGACAAGTGCACCACCAACAGGGTGCTTGGAGAGGTGGCTCAGACTGGTATGTACTCAGAGCTCTGTGTGACGACTGTATCAGCTTATTTAAACAAAACCTGAGGGACTGCTTTGACTTTCACCTTCTCTCCAGTTCCCTGCTCCCCAACCAACATCTCAGCATCCATTGACTGCAGTCAGGACTCTGCAATGGTTAACTGGGTGACAAAAGCTGGTTCCATATTCTACATTGCCATCGCTCAGGATGCTGATGGAAAAACACACAGCTGCAATTCAATGGGCAGTGACTGCTTGATTGAAGGCCTGAGATGTGGATGGAATTACACTGCCAATGTTATGGGCACTAATCTCAAATGCAACAGCACTGCCAGTGAGGAGGTCACCTTCATGACAGGTAGGTCCCAAAAGCGGATTACACGACTTTACCATCAGGTGAAATCCAAAGCATTTTTGCACCCACTGAAAACTTTGACATATCACATATTCTTAACAATCTTAGAATTTGGCAAAGTCAGATTTCTCAGTGAATCTGCTCCCTTTCCAGCACCGTGTCCTCCAACCAACATTGAGGCATTCAGAGACTGTGAGGCCAACCATGCTCTGATAGTGTGGCAGAACCATCAGCCCACGGGCCTCTACACAGCAGTTATGGAGGATCAAAGCGGAGATCGACTCAACTGCACCAGCAGGACGGTCAACAACTGTAAAATCAGCTCTCTGCCCTGCGGGAAGAGGTACAACGTCACCGTCACCTACTACGATGGAAACTGTCCGTCCACCTCCACACCAATCACCACTGACTCAGGTAATGAACCCAGAGTGGAGAACTAGGAAGAATGATGACCAGAATTCTGGACGATATAAGCATCTTCATTTTCAATCCCTTCCTCTCTCAGTACCATGCGGCCCTGAGGATGTCACTGCCAGTGTGGCCTGCGATACCGGAGAGGTGACAGTCGCCTGGAACATCTCAGTTCCTGCGCAGAACTACACCACCGTCTTCTCCAGAGGAATGGGCCAGCCCCTACACTGTAACTCTACAGAGACACAGTGCACCGTGGGAGGGCTGCTATGTGGAAGCTCCTACAGGGTGATTGTCTTCTCCGTCACTGGGACGTGCTTCAGTCTTCCCAGTAAAGACGTCACCGTGCAAACGCGTGAGTAATGCTGATTTCTCACTGTTGAGGTCGTTGATGCGAGTGCAGGACCATGAACACACCCTCAAAGTTGTCCGTATCTGTTTCCCTTCAGTGCCATGTCCTCCCAGCAACATCACGGCGGCACAAACATGCGGTGGAGATCCTGTACCTGTATCCTGGCTGGCCAGCGACAGTAGCAAATACTACATTGCTGTGGCTATAAGCGGCACAGGTCACAGATCACAGTGCTCAGCCAATAACACCTCCTGCAGCCTCCCTGGCCTCCAGTGTGGGGAAGTTTACGCCATTGGTGTTTCAGGAGCTGACAACAACTGTACTGGTCATCTGAGCAGCACCATCTCTCTGTATACAGGTAACACAGTGCTGACCAGCACGTCATTGATATGTCACAGATGAAGACCTCGAGCAGGAAGTGATGCTTTATTGGATACTCTCACCAGAGCCATGTGTTCCCACTAATGTGGCCAGCGAGCTGATGTGTAGCGCTGGAAATGTTCATGTGTCCTGGGCGCCCAGTGCCAATGCAGTCAGCTACGATGTGGAAGCCATAGACAGCAGTGGGCAGATGATCACCTGCAGCAGCTCCAGCCTCAACTGCACGCTGAGCGAGCTGGTCTGTGGCCAGGTGTATGACATTCACGTCATGGCCACTGACGGCATCTGTGTCAGCAGCTACAGTGCTCCTTACAGACAAGACCAAGGTACTTACAGCCACCTCGATCACACATACCGTTCGCCTCCTGTGACCTGGTCTTGGTCAGAAGTGGTAAATAAAAGTGATCTTCAACTGCTTCAGCCAAATGACAGTAGCCAGCAGT
Organism: Echeneis naucrates; assembly: GCF_900963305.1. NCBI lineage: Eukaryota > Metazoa > Chordata > Actinopteri > Carangiformes > Echeneidae > Echeneis > Echeneis naucrates. Next base: position 10,288,490 of record NC_042527.1, on the reverse strand, counting down.
TGCAGTTCATATCATAATTAAAAAGGAGCCAGCAATAACATCCATCATACAATAAAATCTGAGTAACCATGAGTCAGTGCTTTAAAGGAACAGCTCAGCATTTTGAGGGACTACGCTAATGCTATTTCCTACAATTAAATGAGGAGATCAAAGTTATTCTTAGGTTTGTTTTGCCCATATGCAGATGCATATACCAAACAGACTGCAAATGGAAATTTGCTTTTGCTAAATCTGGTACACACATTTTCTCTCTTTGATTAATGTATGAGCACATTTCCACTACAAACTCAGTAAAATAGATAAAAACAAATAAACAAATAAACAAAAATAACATTGTTTATTTTGAGTCAGCCCATGAGCAGCGCTAAAGCTCAATGACTGAACAATTTATTACTTCAATGTAATAACTATGCCTTGGTTAAATCCTGTGCCACTCATGAACAGGATTTAATAAAGTGAATGTATGGATTTTGGTTATATTTATGTTAAATGAAATCGAAGACTTTGTTGCCAGTTTTCGACTCAGCCGTATTGTTCTTTCTCTGTTAGTGCCTTGTGCTCCACAGAACGTCAGTACAACCCTGATGTGTGGCACTAGTGACTTGATGGTGAGCTGGATGCTTCCGTCTGAGCCGTTGAACTACAGTGTGACTGCTGTGCCACTGTCTGGAGACATCAGCTCAGAGACCTGCAGCACTAGCAGCGCTAGCTGTAGTCTGACTGGGCTTCAGTGTGGAAACGCGTATAACGTCTCTGTCAAAGCTTTCGCTGGCAGCTGCTCTGGACCAGATAGCTCACCACAGACAGTTCATACAGGTAATCACCATTGTGATGGTCAAAGGATGAAAGGTTCTGTTATATTGGTTATTTCACATGCTCTGATGCCGTCCTGCAGCACCCTGCCCCCCTCAGGGCTTGACGGCAGTGACAAACTGCAGCACAAACTCTCTCCTGGCCTCTTGGCACGCCTCCCTCGGTGCAACCACCTACACTACAACAGTGACGGGCCTCAGTGGCTTCATTCGAGCCTGCTCGTCATCAAACCTCACGTGCTCTGTCTCCGGCCTGATTTGTGCCAGTCAGTACAACGTTACAGTAACGTCCCAGGATCACCACTGCAGCAGCACCCCCAGTCAAACTGCTGTAACAACAGGTTACATATTTCTGTACATTGTATGTATATTAAAAGGATTTGGAGACTTGAAACACAACGTGATACTCTTCTCCATCTCCTCAACCAGGACCATGTGATCCTGTCAACGTGACCAGCAACCTCCACTGCGGCTCAGACACAGCAATGGTGTCCTGGGTTGCTGCTGCTGGGGCTGTTTCTTACACCGTAGTCGCTGAAGAGGCTGGCTCTCAGCATTACATGTCCTGTAGGAGCAACACAACCTCCTGCCAACTGAACCAACTTCACTGCGGTAAAGTCTACAACGTGACTGTAGTGGCCAGTGATGCTACCTGTAACAGCAAAGGAGGCAGCAGGACAGTCCTGATGACAGGTAGAAGACAGGCTGTGACATGTCTTTAGAAACAGCTAAAACATTTACTCTAATCATTGACAATCTTCTATTTCCTGTTCAGCTCCCTGCTCTCCACACATCCAGAACAGCACCCAGATCTGCGGCACCAATTCTTCGTCTCTGTCATGGAAATCAACGGCTGATGCCGCAGGTTACATCGTCAATGCAACAGCCTCAAGTGGACACCAGGTCTCATGCAGTTCGGCCACTGCTACATGTATCCTGACAGATCTCCAGTGCAGTGAAACCTACACAGCCACGATCATTGCACAGGGACACCAGTGTGACAGCACACCTGGACCCAGCATCAACATTACTACAGGTGAGCGTATGTAGCATGAGGTATTTGTGTGTGAAGGAATCATTGTCTTCATACTGTATCTTCTGCTTTCATTTCAGCCCCATGTCCTCCATCTATCATATATAAGCAGTTCATGTGCGGCACCAACACAGCAGAGTTCAGCTGGACTGAATCTGTGGGAAGCCTCAGCTACCTGGCTTTGGTTGCAGCAGAGGAGCATCAGGATAGCTGCCAGACTACAAATACCAGCTGTTTGTTCCCAAATCTTCCCTGTGGCCTGGATTTGAGCCTGACAGTCCACGCCCAGGGCGTGGAGTGCAGCAGCATCACAAGCATCAATCAGTCCCTTCAAACAGGTAATTTTTACATTATGAACAAATGGAATCCCCCTTTGTGCACAAAATAAATCTGATATTTAGCATGTTAAATATCTTTATTCTTTATTATCTCTATAAACAACTTAGAAACTACTTTATCGTTCATGAATCTGAAGCCCTTTAACAGTTTCTGGGGTTGTGCCATCTCTGTAAAACCAGTATTGGCAGACTGGGAAAGAAGCTCATTCATAAACCCATCCACTGGTCTCTGGTTTATATCTCAGATATTTCTGATAAAGCCCACAAAACCAAAACGTCCCACTGTTGGATTATTTGGAAGAACTAACCTACTAAAATGTAAGCCAATATCATTTATGGTGAAAAAGATAATTCATTCATTTATTCATTCAGTCTTTTTTCTGTTTTTTCTTTTTCCCTCCACAGCTCCATGTCCTCCGCAGAATGTGAGCGCAGAGTTGGTCTGTTCCAATCACTCCGCCTTGGTGACGTGGGCAGGAAGCTCCATGGCTGTAGGATACAGTGTGACAGTCACAGGCCAGGATGGACACACACACACCTGCCACACCAACACCAGCAGCTGTGAAGTACCCGACATCCACTGTGGTGAAGCCTACAGTGTCACAGTCTCACACCACTCCAGCACGTGTGCAGGAAACCCCAGTGCTGTTTACAGCTTCAGTGCAGGTGCAACAAAGACTTAATAGTCAAACATCTCTGTTGGCAACGTTAAACCCTTTTTTCTACCCCTCTCTCCAGGTCTCTGTGCTCCCAGTAACGTTGCTGTGTCTTCCGCTTGCGAGGACAGCACTGTCTCTTGGTCTCCAGTGACAGGGGCAGAGATGTACATAGCAACGGCAACAGCAGCTGACGGACACACTTGTTCCTGCAGCTCCAACTACTCCAGCAACTGCAATCTCACCGACCTCCACTGTGGGGAAGCCTACTCTGTTTCTGTAGTCACTGTGGACAGGGGCTGCTGGAGTGAGCCGAGCTCCACTGAAGTGTTCAGCACAGGTGAGAGGGAACGTCACTGAATCCGAATTATTTAAATTTACTTTAATGTTATTTCAACATCCTCCTGTTTCATCCTAGCTCTGTGTCCACCTGCTAACATGACGGGCCAGGTCAGCTGTGGCACCAACATCCTGATCTTCTCGTGGGAACAGAGTCCCGTATCTGGGGCCACCTACACTTTGCAAAGTGAGATGATAGGCGGCGTAGCTCCTCCTTCAGTCTACACCACCTCTAACACTACATACACTTTGTCCAGCCTGCTGTGTGGACAGAGATATGGTTTCCACGTCGCAGCGCAGGATGGAAACTGCAGAAGCAGCTACAGTCCACCCGTAGAAATAAGCACAGGTATGATGTTTCTATGGCAACTACAACTGGAGTAACATTATCTATATATATCATAACATAAAATCAATAACATCAAGTGCCACTCCTGTGCCTCTTTCAGCCCCTTGTCAGCCCACCAACTTCACTGTGCGCGTAGACTGTGGGACAAACAGAGGGAATTTCTCCTGGGTGGAGAGCATCGGAGCAGGTTTCTACACCGTCCAGGTGACAGGGGAGCACGGCCGCGTAGCGTCCTGTTCCTCCAATGATACCTCTTGCGCTGTAAAACTTGACTGTGGCCGCTCATACTATGCCACACTGGTAGCTTCCACAGAGAGCTGCAACAGCACTCAGCATGCTGACATTCATTTTGACTCTGGTGAGGAATGAGAAAGCATCCGCCTTTACAGGCATACATGCACATAGGCAAATAGCAGATTCGTTTGATTGCAAATAATGTGTGATTATTTTCAGATTCACATCCATGTCTATATTGGTAGCACATGTACTCATCTGTGATCGAACTCGCCCCCTGCAGCTCCCTGTCTCCCAGACGATGTCGTGGCGGAAGTCGAGTGTGACACGAATGTGATGAATGTGAATTGGACACAGACTGCAGGCTCAGATGACTACACCGCTTGGGCCATCAGCTCTGATGGACACAGAGCTTCCTGTAATTCAACCTTCAACTCCTGCTCCATCCATGACCTGCAGTGCGGTAAAGTCTATGAGGTGGCCGTCACCTCCTCCTCCATCCACTGCAGCATCATTGCTGGCTCTGACTACAAGGTTCAGTCTGGTGAGTGCAGCTCTTTCACATCAGTGTAAGACAAAATAATACTGCTGGTGCATCGATAATACGATCATGTTTGGGTTTTTTTTCCCTACCCCCTGCAGCTCCCTGTAAACCTGAGAACATCACTGTTGAGCAGAACTGCACCAGCAACGTCATGACAGTAAAGTGGAACCAGAGCAGCACAACTCAAAACTACACCGTTACAGCTACATCTGGCTCGGCTGTTAACTCAACATGTGACTCGACTGAGAGCAGCTGCTCCTTCTTGGACCTGAGCTGCGGTCAACGCTACACTTTCACTGTGATGGGATATACCAATGTGTGCATGAGCGACTTAAGCATCCCCTCAGAGAAGCTCACTGGTACACCGAATAAGTTTACTCTCCTTAACGGTTTAACATTTGGCAAATGATGAACATGAAATCACTCTCGTGTCAGGGGAGTCAATGTGAAGCTACCAGAAACAGCTCCTCCTCTTAGGTTAGCCCAGAGTACCCAAGGTAATATGTTTAAATGATGTGGGCTATGTGCCACACTGGACACTGATGACACTTTTTACAGTCTACAGGGGATTAAACCAATGAAATTCTGTGTGTTAGTGAGATGATTCTGTGTCAGGAGCTTTTAGGTCAGGCTATATTTACCACCTGCTGGCTATGCTGTAGCTTCATCTTGAGAAAGCAGACTTTAAAGTAGGACTGATCTTTATGCCCATTTTTATTTTAGCCTTTCTTTATTCCTCATCACAGCTATGCCTCGTTTTTTTTTTTTCCTCCAGCCCCATGTCCTCCAACCAACGTGGCAGCTGAACTGAACTGTACCACACATGATGCTCTGGTCAGCTGGAGGAGCGCGGCTGCAGCCACAGCCTACAGCGTCCAGGCAACCTCCCCCAATGGATACAACGCTTCCTGCAGTGAGATGGGAACATCCTGTAACCTCAACAGTCTGCTCTGTGGACAGGTATATTCTGTTGTTGTGGAGGCAATGCACACTGACTGTCCGGGACCTGCCAGTACCCCAGTGAGGCTCACCACAGGTAACTCAAAGCTCTGGATCATTAAAAGTCATTTTACTTAAACCAAATTAAAAACTGCACTATTTCCTCCACTTTAGAGCCCTGTGTTCCCACAAACCTCTCTGTCAACTACAGTATGAGCACTGCGCAGGTGATGTGGGACGCAGCAGGTGGTGCCATTTCCTACTCTGTTGAGGCGTTAACTGACCAAGGCTCAATGGTCACCTGTAACGCCACCAGCACCAGCTGCTTCCTGCACGGCCTGCAGTGTAGTCAGATCTACAACGTGACTGTAACAGCACACAACCTGGTCTGTGACAGTTTGTTCTCTGAAACCCATCGCCTCATGACAGGTTCGCTACCCGATTGAGAAGTGGAGTCTGTGTATGGATGACAATGCACTTTCTCCATATTTGCATGTGTTTTTCCTTCACTCAGAGCCCTGTCCACCGTCTGACGTTGAAGCCAATATGGTGTGTGAACATCTTACTGCGACAGTCTCCTGGGAGCAGAGTGTTCTGGCTGTGGGTTATGTCGCCTACCTCGACAACCAAAACGGCCACTACACTTCCTGCACTGGCACCAGGACCCAGTGTAGTGTCTCAGGACTGGTGTGTGGGACAGTGTACAGAGTCTGGGTCAAGGCCCTGGGGTTGCAGTACAACAGCTCTGACAGCACAGTGGTGTCTCTCACATCAGGTGATGACAGACTCAAGACATTTTTAACATCCTCAGGCTGCTCTTTAACTTCTGCGTCAGCCCAGACAGGCTGAGGCAGAAATCGACTGTAACTCCACCATTGTCACCTGGAATATTGTTTTAAATTATATTCCTCCTTATATCACAGGCCCTTGCCAGTCGCACGGCATCGAAGCCGTTATGGACTGTGAGGCCCGCTCTGCTACTGTATCCTGGCAGCCCAGCGTTGGAGCCTTATCTTATGTTGCTGCACTTATAGCTTCATCAGGCCACACCATCAGCTGCACCACCAACCACACCAACTGTGTACTGAGCTCCCCGCAGTGTGGTGAAGAATACAATGTCACCGTGATAGCTGTAGGGGACACGTGCAACAGTACTGCTAAAATGGCAGGATTCCTCACCACAGGTATGGTATGCTCACCTGCGTTTGTTGTGCAGATTAAGATTATACTGGTTTCCATATCAGTTTAAAAATTCTTCACGGTTCACTACACTGTTGACTCTCTCTCACTCTCTCTCCGGCAGAGCCCTGTGTTCCCACAAACCTCTCTGTCCTCTACAATGTGAGCACTGCCCAGGTGATGTGGGACAGAGCAGGTGGTGTCACTGCCTACTCTGTTGAGGCAGTAACTGATCTGGGCTCAGTGGTCACATGTGACGCCACCAGCACCATCTGCTTCCTGCGCGGCCTGCAGTGTAGTCAGATCTACAACGTGACTGTGATGGCACGAAATCTGGCATGCAACAATTCTGTGATGTCTGAACCCTACCGCCTCATGACAGGTGACACAGTGGGTTGGAAATAAATGTGAAACGGCTGACTTTTCTTAATATGCACAGTCAGTGCTCTACGTGCCTTTCCCTCATGTGTGTTATCTTCTGATTCAGAACCCTGTCCGCCCAACAATGTTCAGGCCGATGTGGACTGTCAGGAACTGACTTCAGCGGTCTCCTGGGAGCAGAGTGTTCTGGCTGTGGCTTATGTCACCTACTTCGACAACCAAAATGGCCACTACTTGTCCTGCGCCACCACAGATACCCAGTGTAGTGTCTCAGGACTGATGTGTGGGACAGTGTACAGAGTCTGGGTCAAGGCCATAGGACGGCAGTACAACAGCTCTGACAGCACAGTGGTGTCTCTCACATCAGGTGATGGCAGACTCACTACACATGTAAACTTTTCTCCATTATTCTTTTTGGATCCATTCATTTACTTCCTCTCATGCTGTGTCCTCAGCTCCGTGCCTGCCCAGTGAGGTGGAAGTAGAAGTCGACTGTAACTCTGACGGTGACGCCGTTGTGTCCTGGAATACTACTTCTGGGACAGCAAATGTTTCCCTGACAGCTATTGTCAGTGAAAGTCTTCAGACTTTGTGTACAACTCAGCAAAACAGATGCAATGTAACAGGTTTAATTTGTGGGGAAACCTACAACTTAAGCCTCACTGCCAGCAACCGACAGTGCAGCATCACAGCCCTGACGCACACCACACTCACAACACGTGAGTCAACAGTTGATCATCATCAGTGACAAATCTTAGTCTGGGTTTTATTCCTTCCTTACCTGTCCACACCTTTCCTCAGGTCCTTGTCCACCTCAGCGTGTAGCTGTTGACCTTCAATGTGGCTCCCACACTGCAGTCCTGTCCTGGGAGGAGAGGTCTGATGTTGAACTGTACACAGCAACAGCCATCCTGGCATCTGGAGGGGAGGTGAGGCAGTGTAACTCCACAAACTCCACCTGCCAGTTCCCCAGCCTGGCCTGTGGGGAGATTTTCAACTTTAGTGTCGCAGCTCACAGCCAAAGCTGTTCCAGCCGGGCCAGTACTTCTGTGTCCATTCAAACAGGTACTGTTCACTCAACAGTTACCGAACAGTAAGATTTACTTTTGATGTTGTCAGTACATTCTGTTGATGGTTTTAGTATAAAAGATTGTTTATAGTATTATTGGCTTAAACTATTTATTATTATTAGTATTATAGATGAATTTGGCATAAAGATGAAAACATGTCTACTTCAAATACCTTTGTTTTACCAACAGTCCAAAGAATGTACTCGATTACAATTTAAAACAAGAAAAAGCAAGAACTATTCAGATTTTTCATGCATCACAAATTTAAAAGATTATTCACTGACACTCAATTGTTCATTTAAGTAGTTTGTGATTAATGTTTTGTCAGTCTGCCATCAAGGAGTACTACTGCTTCTTAAACATTTCTTTTTCCCCATTTCCTCTTCTTGCCCGCCTCAGAGCCTTGCCAGCCTGTGATTGTGTCCGCTGAGGCACTCTGTCAGAGTGAGGAGGTCCAGATCTCCTGGCACCAAGCAAGTGCTGCAGTGAATTACCTGGTTACAGCCACAGGGAGCCTTGGATATGTGGAGATGTACAACACAGCTCAGACCTCTCTGTCAACCACTCTTCCGTGTGGTCAGAACTACAGTGTCACTGTACAAGGACAAGGCAGCAACTGTGACAGCATCCACAGCAGCCCTGCCTTCTTCAAGACCTGTGTGTTTTTTATTTTTACGCCTCACGTGTTCAGTGGATGAAATGTTGTCTATCACTGTGTGACTCCATATTAACAACTGTCCCCACATCTCTCCACAGCCCCATGTATCCCCCGGAACGTCACCACCTACGTGCAGTGTGAGTTTAACCTCGGATCTGTCAGCTGGAGGCCCAGCGATGGTGCCGAAACATACGTCGCCACGGCAACTGGCCTGGATGGACACTCCCACCAATGTCTCACCGACAACACCTCCTGCACTTGGAGTGACCTGCACTGCGGGGAGGACTACGCTGTCGTCGTAAGAGCAAAGGATGACAACTGCACCAGCCTTCCCAGCAACACGTCAGTCATCCATATGGGTACGATACATGTCGCAGAAGAGCTGAAGGAGAGATCTGTCAGTTTCTTATCGTATCTATGAGGTCACCTGGTAAAAACTATGTATTTCAGTAGTAATTATATGAAAAAAATAGCCATCATTGTCTAAATTTGTGTCCAAGCAAACGCATGATTATCATCCATGTAGAAAAGACACCTGTCATTAGTATCAAATTACAGTTATTCCCACAAAGCCGCCTGGAAAATATTAGTAATTTACAGACCCATGAATTAAAATGTCAGCAAATAATAAACTACAATATTTGAAATCAGCTACAATGAATAAGACATGGTGGAAACTTCTGTAGCAACATACCTATTATCTTTATTTCTTCCAGCTCCCTGTGTGCCCCAGAACTTGGTTGCTGCCGTAAACTGCAGTTTGAATGTGGTTTCTCTGAGCTGGAACGCAAGTAACGGAGCAGAGTTGTATGTGATATCAGCTGAGGAATGGAACAAAACAACTGGGCTTACCACTAATGTCACCACAGCCCATTTCTCAGACTTTGCCTGTGGGCAAAATTACAGCCTCAGAGTCACACCGTACAGGGAGCACTGTCCTGGCAGTTCCAGTGAGCCGACATCTGTACTGACATGTAGGTTAAACACTTTTTATAAAACAATCTTGAAGTGACGCATGCAAGATATGTTAACTTGTGAGGGCAAACTGATGGAGAAAAGGCTTGATAATCACAATATCTACATAGCCTTTTACTGATAAAGGTTTAAAATGAACTTTCTCCAGGGCCGTGTTTACCTTCCGGAGTCTCCGCCATGCAGGACTGTCTCTCTGGCATCGTCATGGTCACGTGGCAGGAGAGCAATGGGTCAGACTACTACACTGTCACTGCACACACGGCCACTGGCATCTCAGACACGTGCATGTCCGACTCTAATCAGTGCAGCTTCCCAGGCCTGCCCTGTGGGTACAACTTCTCTGTGTCAGTCACAGCTTCCAACCAACAGTGTAGCTCGGGCCCCAGTGAGACCACCAGTCTGCAGTCAGGTGAGCACCAAACAGTAGGTAGGACAAACAAAGGCCATGACGTCAATATTCACACAATTTCAATTCATTTTGTTTGGAATTCGATGTCAGAAATACTTAGCATTTATTCTTCACATTTTCCATTATCAATAGATGTCAAAAATATGTAGTTTATCGAAAAATGCATGTGGTAAATAACTCTACACCTGTAAAGAATCTGTAAACACTGACTTTGTGTTTTTACATGCTGCACTCAGTGTGTGTTGACAAACTCCTCTTTATCTGCAGTGCCATGTGCTCCTAATAATATCTCTGTGACGATGGACTGTGCCAACAACTCTGCTGCTGTGACCTGGTCTGCCAGTCACGGGGCCATATATTACCTGGTAAAAGCTCACAGTAGTCATAGCAACGCCAGTTGCCAAACCTCTGACCTCAGCTGTCGCCTAGGCAACCTCACATGTGGTAGCCAATACACTATCCAGGTAGCAGCTATGGACGACAGCTGCTCTAGTATCCTGAGCCAGGGACTGGCAATAAACTCAGGTGGGAGATATGGAAGAAGTGAATAAACTATGATAGATGGTTACAGTTTTATACTTTGGTGTTCAGAATAATGAGTTTATCTCCTCATTCCCAGCCCCCTGTCCACCCCAGAATGTCAGTGCCCAGTTCAGCTGTTCCTCGGACAACCTGATGATTTCCTGGGATGCCGTCAGAGAAGCTGACCACTTCCTGGTTTCAGTAGTTGAAGAAAATGGGGGAATCATCGGGTCATGCAACTCCACAAGCACAGCATGTCACATCAGCCATGTGACTTGTGGGAAAATGCTCTCTGCTCAGGTCACCTCTGTAAGAGGCGACTGCAGCAGCCAGCACAGTCAGACACACAGCATCGTGTCAGGTGTGAAGATGCCATAAATTGTCCATCCTTGCATCAATCTGTCCTTCCACCCACTGAATTAACATTTCTATCTGATCTTTAGCTCCATGTCAGCCACAGGGCATCAGGGGCAGACTGGACTGTGTCACCAATTCTGCCTGGATATCGTGGGATGCTGCTCCAGGGGCAGACAGCTACACTGTGACAGCTCTAGGTGGAGAGGGCTACACAGCTAACTGCACTGCTTCCAGTAACACAACATGTGAAGTGGAAGATCTGGCCTGCGGAGTGCTTTATAACTTCAGTGTTACTGCGAAAAACAGCCAGTGTGTGAGTCAGCCGAGTTCCACCATCGACTTGCAGACAGGTAACAGACTGCAGCCCAATAGTGAGAAAAAAAAAATGTGCCAGTGTCATTTCAATTATTAACTCACGCTCCAGTGTCACAGTTACTGAAAGCTGCTCCCTCCTCCAGCCCCCTGCTCCCTCTCAGGCATCACAGCCTTCCCTCAGTGCCACAATTCCTCCATCCTCGTCATGTGGGAACTGATGGAGGGAAGCAACACAGTATACACTGTCACAGCAGAAGCCAGTGATCACACCTACCTCACCTGCAACAACACAGGCACTAGCTGCTACCTGTATGGAGCACGATGCGACCTCCATTATACCATCATTGTTGGTGCTTCATCAGACCAGTGCAGTGGCATGAGAAGTCCACCCTACAGAGTTAGCATGGGTAAGAAGGGCAAAGAAATATTGTGCGCCATAACTTTTAATTCTGAGGAAACACTGGGGTAAATAATTACAAACTACTATTGTGTAATGAAAAAAAAAAAACAAAACAAAAACTAATCCAGGTTTATTTTCTCCTCCCAGAGCCCTGTCCACCCACAAATGTGATGGTTAGCAGCTCCTGTGAGGACCACAGTGCACTGGTGTCCTGGATTCCCTCTCCTGTCGCTGAGAGCTACCACGTTGTTGCTACAGGTGCAGACGGACATGTGTATACTTGCAATACCTCGTCCAGTAACTGCAGCGTGTCAGAGCTCCATTGTGATGAGAAGTATACAGTGTTAGTCACTGCCAGTCACGAGAACTGCTCCAGCAAGGCCAGTCAAAATGCAACACTTCATACAGGTATTTGTCTTTATATAAATAAACTCAGCTTCTATTAATGCACTGACATGAAAGAGACACATTCTACCTCAAGTTCAGCGCTTTAAGAATTTTGGGTTTTTTTTTTTATCCAGGTCCTTGTCAGCCGACTGGACTCTCAGTCACACTAGATTGCAACAACCAGTCTGCACTGCTGTCATGGTTGCCCAGCGATAATAACGTAGACTATTATGGATGTGCCCAATCTGGGGATGGAGAAATGCTGTACTGTCACAGCACAAATGCCACTTGTACAATCGAGGGCCTAGATTGTGGAACTATATACAACTTCTCTGTCCAGGCCTCCGATGGGACATGCAACAGCTCCTTTAGTGACCCTGTGCAGAGGGGAGCAGGTATAACAACTACATTTTACTTCTCAAACACCCAACAACTAATGTTTGACCTGCAGTAAATCCTTTCTCTCCCCTAGCTCCCTGTCCTCCAGATGCTGTTGAGGTGAAGCTGCTGCCAATGCAGATGGAGGTCCAGGTGATGCGCTTCAGCTGGTCACAGGCCTCCTGCAGGGACAGCGAGTACATGCTATCATTAACAGGAAGTCTGCTTGGGGACAGCCAGGCGCTGTTTGAGCTCTCCTCCTACTGGACCAACAGAACGTTCTTTGAGATTCCTCTCCCCTGCAGTTCATCCTACAGCGCTGCAGTGCAGACCAGGAATGATGCTGGCACCAGCGACCTGTCTGTTCCGCTCAGTGGAACTACAGGTATCTTAAACTTAAATCTACTGAAGGCAGGCTTTGGCAGACTTTTTCTCCCAGGAGCCCTTTTTCCCCCCCAATACATGAAGCTCCAAAGATTCTGCAAGGTCATAACTGAAAAATGAATGATGCATTTAAACCTCTAGTCCCAAGATGCTGTGTGAAAGCTGTAAATCAGCAGAGGTCACAGCTTACAGGGACACATAAAAAGAGGAAATCTAACCTTTAGATTTCTTTGCAGTGACAAATCGCCTTTTGTTGTTCCTTTAACAATTTTCTCTCCTCCCAGCTCCTTGTCCACCATCAGGAGAGGTCCACATTGCTCACAGCTCCTTGGTCACGGTTTCATGGAGACCGTCGGTGTTTGCCACCACATACACTGTGTATGACGTCAGTGTTACTCCAAGGGTTCAGCTATGTAGCGGGACGGGGCTGTCCTGCTCCCTGGCCAACATCTCGTCCAGTTCCCTGGCAATCTCAGCCAGCAACACCGCTGGAGAAAGTGAAGCTAGTTTTGTGAATGGTAGGAAACTGGTGTTTTTAAACTGATGCATTAGACTGTATTATGAAGAAACTTAGTGATGTTACCTTTATCCCTTTTAGTGACATCACAAGGCCGCAGGAGGAGAGATCTCAGTGATATGCAGAATGGTAACTAATCCTAAAAAACTATTTTTTTTTTTTTTTTTATTTTGTAGATTTTTAAGGGGCTGATGGCCTTTGTTCCACATGACAAACAACCCACAAACCAGCCGCGACCTAATTCACAACTCTGACTTATTTTCCCAACAGGAGGTCTCACAGCTCCCGTGCTAGATGTCACACAAGCAATGTCAGCAGTTGTTTTTGTCGAGTGGTCTCAACAAGAGGCTGCTTCCCACTATAGCCTGCTGATCAAGAAGCAGGACCGACTGAGTAAACCTGAGGAACTGACGGTGTATGGAGAGAGTGTCATTCTCACAGATCTGAGCTCAAACTCTACTTACTGTTTCACTGTGTTGGCCAGAAACTCAGCCACTAGTGGACCAGAGTCAGAGCCTGTGTGTGTGCAAACAGGAACAGGGCTTCCCCAGTAAACAGGAGAGCACTTCTGTAGACAAAGCAAGCTACTCCCAATGAAATGTGATAGTTTTATGGTCTAAGCGGCAGCATTTTTTGGCATTTACTCAGAATTAAAAATAACGGTAGATCCAGTAGGACATGGGAGTTAGTGTGGGTTGTTTTGACATTTGCAATTCTGCTGCTTTACCACAAATTGCACACGTTTTGGTGCATGTTGTTCATGTAATGAAAGGCTACAACTTGGATGATATCTACCTAATAGAAGCTAGTGCCCAAATATTTAAGTTGTTCTGTATTGTACTTGTTTTTAAAACTTTTATCGAGGGATATATTTTCACTGCTGTTGGTTGAGGTTATACATTTTATATCTAGGCCCTTGCTCCTTCTGCTTTTATATTTTATAAACATCTGTAAATTAAGTTTTGGTCATCTTAAAAGGTAATATATCAGGACGTGTATTAACTTCTTGTCATTCCTGAATGTATATTTAATGTGGAATTTATTTTCAGACTGCATTCTAATAAAACTATCAAAAGTATTGTTTTTGTTCAAACTATATCTTTTAATTTCAATGACCGTGCCATTCTTCAGTTTGCAGCGGATCCTGTGCTTGGTTGACATTAGAATTCCCTTTTCCTTTAAAACAAGAACAGTGCTTGTTTTCATAAAAGTGTTTTAATAGAAAACAAAATGCGACAGAGCAATAACCCAATCACAGCACAAGCCGGGCTCAAGTGTGTGTAGTAAAAATTACCCTTTGCATACTGCCCTTTGGAGGATTAAAACATTCTCAGGCTGTCTACACACGATCACTGACAGAACTACTTTGTGCTAGATTGAGTAACGCTCCTGCTATGTTCAAATATGAACTTTTTACTGCTCACTTAGGACCGTTAAAAGCATCTTTAAGCAGAATACAGGTGACAGAAAAGCTGAAGGATAACAAAACTTCAGACTTATGCACTGCAGTATTGATCAGATGTTTATAAAAATGTGTCTCTTGGCTTTTGTACAGCTTGCACCTAACAGTTATTCCTTATAAATTATGATGACCGTTACACTGAGCTTCCAGCAGGCACCACAGCCAACCCAGCAGTGAATGCAATTCTGACCACTTATCATGTGTAGACAGCTTTCTAAACATTATATACAAACCCATATCGTCCAGGGGCAAAACAATAAACCATAGAAAATTAAAATGCCATTTTTGCCACTTTTCAAATTTCAAGTCAAGACTAACAATTGTCTAACTGGGGAGTGAAAAAGGCAGAAAAACATAACGTAAAGCAACATTACATTGGCCAAAGATGACAACGCCAGATGTCTGATGTGCTAATATTCCTTCGTTTTTAGCACAAGGGACAGGCCAGACAACTGGGTGAAATAAAAGGAGGGAAAACATGGGGAGTAGAAGAAGAAATATTGCTGCATGGCAACATTTACTCAGTGCTCTGGCTTCTTCTGCGATCACTATGTTTACTATGGTCGTTACTGGACTCACGTTGATGATGACTCCTCTCTTTGCTACGACTACGCTTGTGAGAACGCTGTTCTCCATCCCGCTCCCTGTCCCTCTCTCTGCTGTGGCTGCGCTCTCTTTTCCTGCCCTTTTCCTCTCCACTTTTGTGCCTTCTCTCTCTACTTCGACTCCGACTTGACCTTTTAGCCTTCCTCTCTTCTCTGTGCCTCTCCCTGTCGTCTTTATGCCGTCTGTCATCAGTCTCTCCCCTGCTCTTCTTATCCCTGGACCTTTCTCTTTCTGTGCCTCTTTCCTTATGGTGATCCCTGTCCTTCCTTCTGCTCCTATCATCCCCGGCGTCTCTTTCTTTGTCCCTGCGTTCACTTCTTCTATCACGACTGCTGCTGCGACTTCTTCTACGTTCTCTCCTGTCTTGGTTCCTCTCTGTGCTGCGGGACCGTCGCCTCTCCCTGTCCCCTCGCTCACCTCTGTCCCTATCCCGGTCTCTTCCCTCCCTCTCTTTCCTTTGCCGGTCACGTTCCCTTTCCAGCTCTCGATCGAAGCTTGGGCCATGCCGATCCCTCTCACGGTGGTGGCTTCTGCTCCTTGACCGTTTGGGTGATCTTCGTGGACTCGGTGTCCGCCTGGGTGTCCTGAAACAAAGGTACGATGAGGTTCAACCAACTATAAAGCTAATTACTTGTACATTACATGTCTGCTTACACAAATAACAGACAAATTGTGTGTAGTTACACTATGGATGTATATAGGCTTAAAAATAATAGTAACTTTGACAACAACCTTGATTGATTGCTAGAGTTAGACTTGACAATCTTTTCCACTAGTTTAATGTTTTGCAACATATATGAATTACATGAATATACTGTTAAACAACTTTAGATATGGAAAAGACTGAACTAGGTAAGACTGTCTTAAGGAAAACAATTAACAGTAAACAATTTGAATCCCTTACCTGGACCGACGTCGTTCACCTTGCCGCCCCGATTCTGCAAAATTGGCTTCCTCCTCTTGTGTCTCCTTCTGAGCAACCTTACGCGGCCTTGCCTTTATTTGTTGGTCAATAATTTTCTGCACAGGCACTGGAATACGGGGGAATAGAGTGGAGAACCACTCAAGTTTGGTCAGGAAGGAGCGCAGCATCTCTCCGATGGTCATCACACATCCACCTCCTGCCTTCACGTCAAGCTCCTGCAACCAAATAGTGAGGAAGAGCCCCCAAAAAAATTCAATTAGTGTACAAGGAGGACCTTTTTCAATCTTGCTTCATATCACAAAACAGTTTGTGATGACCAAGTACTGAACCTTCACCTCTGTTCATCTAGCTTAATCTCTCACATCAATCAAATGTGCCTGATTTTACTTTTAATAATCACTAGAGGAAAACAACACTTGAAATATCACAGAAATGTTTGCATGATCTAAACTGCCTGGCAGTTCCTGGAATCTGTTTTTACAAAGTGAGCTTTGACAATCAACCACAGGTTATCTTTTTCTGCCAAACATTCTACCTCTCCCTTTCCCTTCAGATGAGCTGTTACAATAACCAAACAAAAAAAATCTGCTCTTTGCCGACCATAAATGAAAGGAAGGGAGGGCAAAATAACAATTCCTCATTGAGCTGTAGGGACAAAGACAGAGAAGCCTTGGTTTCCGTCATTCTCCTCACAACACAATGACCTCTTAACGAGAATGGAAAATGCCCACAGTATAACCACAGATTGGAACAGGTAGGTAAGTGCACACCAGTTGAATAGTTATCAACTTTATATGGTAGAGAACAGCCACTTTGCACTCACACACGCAAACCAACAGTGCTGAGATACAAAATCCAATTCACCTGCTGCACAATGGGCATCTAAAGAAAAAAACAGGGGAATTAACCAGTTGGGTAGGGTTTCATATTATCAATTCAAATATAATGCAACAGAACATCAACAGAGGCCTGGTTGCACAGCCTGGGATCAATTCGTATTTGAATTAAGTCAGGGTAAAACGTATACAAAATGTTTGTGGCTGTATGAATGAATATGTGTGTGTGTGTGTGTGTGTGTGTGTGTGTGTGTGTGTGTGTGTGTGTGTGTCTGTGTGAGAGCGAGAGAAAATTCTACAATAGTGATTCATCCCAAAGTTTATTTGTGCAACAAGTCCTAATTAGAAAATGTCAAAAACAGAGAGCATGCCTTAATATCACATTAGACTAAATGATTGACTCAGCATTATTGCAGTACTTACCCTGATAAAAGCAGCAGAGCAGTGAGCAAGTAACCTAGCTACTCAGGTTTAGAGGACAAAAACTGGGGACAATTAAGCCAAATGAAGGCAAAGGTGAAAAATCAGCTATGAGCATCACAAGGGGATGGGGGTGTACAGCTATTAAGGTGTTTCATGTGACTGTATTTAATTAGACAAAGAAATATCAAATTATTACCCGGGGTGACATACCTCCTCATCATCCAGGAAGCCGTCGTACCATTCAATCAAGTCTGTTGGGGGCTGAGTGTATCTGCAGTAGGATAAAACAAGAGAATGTCGTATCCTGATTTGGATCACATCCTCAAATCACCCTGTTGTGATACACAGATGTTTCATGGACCTGTTCCAGTAATACTTTATATGTCAAGTTTCACTGAGGAAAGGGTAATATTAATAATTCTTTCAATAAAAAAAATACTTAATAAAAAGTTTTCCATTCTTCATAATATATATATATATATATATATATATATATATATACTACACTTGTAATTCATGTGCAAAACAAAAGTGACTTCCTCTAAAAAAAGAAAAAAAAAAGAAAAAAGAAAACAGATAGTAATTTCATTTATCAAACATCCTACCTTATGTACATGAAGCCAAGTGCTCTGATGTATGGAGAGTCTGTGTGAGTGATCAGACCCATCAGCTGTTTGCGAGTCAGCTTGAGTGTAAACAGTTTGTACAGAAGACAGAAAGCAGTAGACACAATACCACCAGTCCCAACTCCACGCACCTAGGAAGAGGAGACATGTTGTAAAGCACATCACCGCTGTTTACTCTAATGGTCACCACTGGCTCCTCTTCACCGATCACCACTGTGACAACAATACAAATAACAATTTGTGTAAATTTCCCCTACTTGTAAACTGAATCAAGTGGGTTTTTTTCCCCAACACAACGATTAGGGATATCGTCCAGCCTGCTAATGAAACTATAAGTGGGGGTTAAAAAAATGGGGGAATATAAAAAGCACGTACTTCTCACTTACCCCTCCGCACATTCCAGTCTGGCCCGCAGTCTTTCTGCTTCCCTTCTCCCAAGGCTCAACATGAGTCACCTGTGGACAGAGGACCCATGAACACATCCACATTTAACCCGAGTCGCTATCGCTTGCTTCACACATCGACAAGTACCCTGATGGTTGTAACCTTAGAGGATTCACGACAACTGCCCCTGGTCCCGATTTGTACCAAGCTTTCCTACATCCACGAGAATACAGATGACTTGACCTATTTTTTATTTATTTTTTTTTTTTTACTTGACGATCGACACAACACAGACCAGTTCAGACAATGTGGGGGGTTTACGGGAAATCGCGTAGAATTAGTGCCAACAAAAGCAGACCGTCTTAATCTGAAGCTGCCGGAAAGAGATGGCTGGTTTCTCCGCGGTGTGGAGCCTCTTTCTGTGCGTGTGACTGCGGCACACTCCTGCCATAGAAACGCTGCTCCGCTGGACACTGCTTATCTAACTAGCATGCGGGTTAGCATTCGCTAATGTTACCTTGAAATAGATTTCGTCCACGACTTCATGGTAAGTCTTCAGTTCATAAAGCTGAACTTTGAAATACGGCGAGGACAGCACGTTGGTGAGAATCATTGGGTTGAGGTTCATGGTCTTTTCGTTGCCCCACAGGGGCAATACATTTCCATGTTTTCCTGGTGCAGGCTTGCTGACGGCCTGTGTTGGTAGCTGGTTTCCGACGTTAGCCATGTTAGCTGAATCCCACGCCGCTAAACTTGGGTTGCAGTTGGCGTATTTCCGTTTAAAGATCCATTAATATTAGACAGTGAACCGTCGACTTGGAACAATTTCGTCCGTTTGGTTTCTGCCGATTTGCGGTTAAATTGACGATACCAACTTCCCGCCGTCGTTGTAGCTTAGCTCCTGCTGCGAGGTGGAACCGGAACTGCACGGTCGGTGGTGCAGTATGAACGGACTACCGCTGGCAGCCAGCGTCCGCCAACACCGGGGCTTTCATCAGGAAAATAAAAGCATCCATGCACACAGGAAACGGCTTATAGACCTTTAGATTTTAAAGTATTGTATACATCATATACTGTATGTTCATGTAGTCATAGAAAATTGCGCTTACTTTTTTAGTTTTTTATTTTTCTATCATTACATTCATTAGAGATTTACGTTGAAATGTGTTTTGTCTAATCCGGAAATACTTCCCCAGAACTTTTATTATCTCACTGTGTGTGTTTCTAGAGTTTCAAAGCCACTTAAATATTTACAAAGTTTAACAACAAATGAATTTTTTTTGTCATTAATTACTTCTTTATTTTATTAAAGGAAAAGTGAGAGGCA
This sequence comes from Echeneis naucrates, assembly GCF_900963305.1. Classification (NCBI taxonomy): domain Eukaryota; kingdom Metazoa; phylum Chordata; class Actinopteri; order Carangiformes; family Echeneidae; genus Echeneis; species Echeneis naucrates. Next base: position 10,268,725 of record NC_042527.1, on the reverse strand, counting down.
GCACAAAAAGTAGCTGGCAATTCACTATATCGTCTGTGTCTATTTTATATACATACACTATGAACAACTTAAAAATAAGAGAGAAAGGGAGCTTCATCACATGTGCCATAGCTTACATATCAAATGTAGAACTTAAGTCATAGAAAATATACAGTTGACCAAATTTGGACGAGATATATATAAATAAAAGTAAAAATAATTTGACTCCACACGCGCGCACACACAATAAATGCTATATATTATACAAAGAGACATGATATAAAAACTTGATGTTATTCTAAATACAGTTATCCTCACAACCAGGCAAAGACTTTAACTGTAATTTACCTGAGGCATTTCCCCATAGCGATGTAACCTGCATACATACATACATACATACATACCACACTGTCCTCTGCTACTCTAGATACAAGACAAGGCAGGGGGGGACACTGCTCCCCATCCACTTATATTTTCTATAATCAGAGAGAGAGAGAAAGTGGCTAATAATTATCTGTCATATTCTGCTTCCATAACAATACAATCATAGTCTCTAATTAAAGTTGTGATTTTAAGGAGACAACAACAATTTGAATATGTGACATAATATCTTTTACAGATTTTTTTTTTCCACAAATTAAATACTAAACATATTAACATATTAAATTGGTGAAACTAAATCTTGCACCAAAATAAAAATACATTGGATACTGCCGGATACTCTTTAAAAACTAGGAAAAACAAATATAACATACTTGTTACAAAGAGGGTTGAACAGAGGGTTTCACCTATTAATCTCTTGTCTCATATTTTCATACAGGACAACCATAAAATATGTCAGTACATTATTCACCTCATTTACACTTCTTGAACACTAGAGGGCTGTCCTGGTCTGTCAGTTTCAGAACAGATGCATAGAGATAGCTGAAGAGAAATTTAATCTGCAGGAATGAGAGTAGGCCAAGTTCTGATGGCTCCTCCACATCTAGGTCTTGTGCCCTGTGAATCAGTGTAACATGGCACCCTTTACGTCAGGCACATGCTTCCCAAAATCTAGCGCTTGATCACCACCTGCTCAAAGGCTCCAGCTGCGACCCTGAAAGACAATGCCACAGTTGCATGACAGGAAATGCAATGGTTATCTGATCTGGGGCCAGATCACAGTAGAAAATTGACACTTTCATGTCCAAAAACTGAATCTATGTAGTGAATTCATTATATCATAATATCAGATTTTCAATGTTACAAACTAATGACCAGACAAAAATTCTTTGTTAGCCAGTTAAATTTAGATTTCTTGTAAATGCTTGTTGCATGGCAAGCACAATCAAACTCACCTTGTGTGCTGACTTCCCAAGGCTGTACTCCCACCAGGACCGACAAACAAGCTGAGCCCCTCTTCTGTAGCAATAAACACATTTTTACAGTTTAGATATCATGAAACAATCACTCAATTCACATGACTGTTTCTAAAACATTAAATAACTGACTATTGACTGGGAGCAGGATGTAAGGAAGCTAGTGAGAGAGCTGACAAAAACAACACAAGCATACACATTTTTCAGGGATGTAGCTGATAGTTGAGAAGCACTCATGGAAATATTTGAAACATTGCATAATCAAATTGCAACATGTCAAAGTCATTTGATCCCACTGGGATCTTTCTAAAGCCAGCCTTCAGGAGATTAAGGATACACACCCTCTGCACTGGAGTCCAAGAAGTTGTGACTAAAATCTTGGCTCTGCAGGATTTTCTCTATTATGTCATCAGCATCCACCCTCGTGGCATTGACTCTCTTAAACTGGTTCTCCATCGAGTTCTGCTTCATAGGATGTCTAATGAAAGCAGTCATAGGAAAGAAACAAAGGAAATACGACAATATGTTTCGTTGGCATTGGGAAGCCCTAAGGCTGTGCTAGATGTATTTTGACATGACTTTACTCCAATGCCTAGTAAATTCTGGCCATTATTAAATAGTGCTGTTTAAAAAAAAAAAAAAAAGAAATCTGCCAATAATAACAATATATATGGATCATTTATTCGGTATCACATATTGCCCAAAATTAAACTTTATGAATTCCTCTAGTGTGGATAGTGTAAAGAATTAAATAATTCAATAATTCTTATTAAAAAAAATGAGCTGACTTTCAGCTGAATGTCAAATTCAGACATGTTGTAACTGAGGTTACTACCTTAAAACCCTGGCCGGTGTAGAGGGCCGTTCAGGTGCATTGTGACAGGTTGGAAAGGATGGTGGAGTAGACCTGCTCTCCCTCTCGACCCTCTCTACCTGTTGATCACTTGGTTCCAGGATGCTGCCAATGCCTGTAGAGGCAGAACTTCCTGATGCGCTCCGTCGATGGCTGAGATCCGTTAAACTAGAATGATGTGAGCTATAACCTGCAGACAGAGAATCAAACACATATGAAGGGATATAATTTGTGAGACAATGGTTTTACTTCTAAGGAAATAAATATGTATTCTGGTGTTAAGTACCTGAGATTTTTGACTGCTGACTTGTATAGCTGGATGTTCGGGAGTGACCGAACCGTATGAGCTCCTCTGGCACTGATATGGATTTCCCTGGAGTCTCTAAAAGATATAGGTAACACAGTGGTGAGATCTGCAAATCACAAGTTTTGTTGTGAAAAATTTCAAGGAATAAATTCCCTGACAAAACGCACCTAGAATAAAACTACTATCTGGGGCCACTGTGGGTTCTCTGTGGTAAAAATACAGAGGCCTGTTAGTTTTATAATGAGCCTTTTAATGGAAGGCTTTCATTCAGAAAATTTAAACAAATTACTTTTTACTACTGAAAAATCATGGTACCCCATAAAGCGTTGTTTCTTTTCCAAACTTCCATTATTTTTTTTATGAATTGAGATATTTTAAGATTATCTGTTGTAAAAGAAGGAAAGTGAACTTTTCAAATCAATAAATTGATATACATACTTGTAAGTGAATGGGGTGTTTGGATGTGCCCTCCTTTTCTGTCCTCAAGTAGACATTCGGCTTCTGACTGTGGGATTCCCACAGTTGGGGCTGTAGATGGAGGGCTGTGTGCAAGACAGGAAACAGTGACCAGCTGCTTTCTCACCAGCAGGTGTTTTTACATGGACACTAAAATTGAGCTCTAATCTGATTAGAGCCACTATGTATACAAAAAAAACATTTTTGATTTTGTGGAATCATTGATATCAAATAGAAAAGATATGCACACTAAAATCCTGAGAACGGCAATAATCCCATGTGCAAAAAAATTAGGCAATTCATATTCCTTTTAGAGATGCCATAATTGCATAAAAATTCTGCACACACAGACATCTAACGCATGGGCCTTGTCACATACAGTAGACATCTTGGAACTAAAATGTAGTTTTCTGCTGATTCAGTCCTTGTAATTACTCAGTCACTGATATTAACATTACAAAATACACCACAAAGCCAGCAGCCTTTGGTGAAGTAATGGTGTGTTGAAAAACGATGCTCAAACTCTTTAACAGCTTATTGGTTTAGTTGACATTAGCGCTGCAAAGCCAACTTCACTGTTAAACTCAAGAATGAGGGCACAGAGGGAGACAAAGAATGACACAGAGGCAGTTAATAAAAAATGTTGCGTGTCACATTTCAACCCTACACTGTAACTCCTCCACGCACACTGAGTAACACTGTGTGGGATGAATGGATTTACACAGAAACTCACCATGGCAGCAACATCTATTATTGCACAAAGAGGGAGTGGTTACATGAAAGAATAAAGAGAAAGACTTTTATTGGTTGTGGGAAGCTAATTATCTACTAAAGCCTTTGCCACAGTTGTGATTAATACATCACATCTTTTGTGAAAAACTGCTCAACATAAAGCTCTTGACTTTGGGCAGAGCTGATCGCTTATCAACTGTTGCTCACTCTGGGGGTTGGGCAGATTAATGTCAAGGTATTATCAGCTCTCAAATAAGGCTCAGATAAGACCCCAGCTACAAAAAAAAATACAAAATTTCTTTGTGGTTGTAAGAGTGCGTCACCAGTTTGGTGACAGGATATGATGAAAATGCTTTCTGTGGTTGGATGCAGACTATACTTTTTCATAACATAACTTGCAGAAACTCTGCTTTGGCAAGGGTGAATATAATTAAACATGAGAATCTAGACTTAGTAACCTGGGTTAAAAAATTTCAGCTTGATTATTGAAACACTTATACTCTTTAAGAATGAGTCACATATAAAGAGATAAAAGTGATGAATAATACCAAGGTGAACACTTACGTTTTAAAACAGGGGTCTCCAGACATAAGTTGTGTAGTGATGACAACCTATAACGAGAAAGAGAAAGGACCAAGATTTTAGTTTTAGGGTGAAAAGCAATGGTGTCTGTTATCAGAAGTTTAAAATATGATCTTGAGAAATGTCAGGTGATTGCAGGTCCATCCCAAGGAAGAATATACATTAATAAATAGTGGTTAATAGGTCACGTGCAGATATACCATGGGTCAACTATTGGGGCTTTCAGCTTTCCATTCATGCCATAAATCTCACTTTCCTTACTTTTCCAAGATTGGTGCTGTTAGTGAACCCAAAAACTGGTGTCTTGCTTTAGAGCTTCAATTTTGCAAGCCTAGCTGGTATGCTTATCATGTGCAAACACATTATTGAACTGTACCAGAGAAGCAGGCAGTGTGGCTGGGACGCCTAAGGCCATTTCCCACATAACTAAAAAGGAGGATTGTGGAACTGTGTGTTGCTTCACTTGCATACCTTGAGAATTGAGTTGTCTTGTCTGGTGTTCTTTGTGTCATATCCCTCTAGGAGACATCGTCGTGTTGTGCTGCCTGACCCAGCAAATTCTGACAAGTTTAAGTCAGCAAAGCCCAGCTGCACAGAGATCAATTAGTTGTTTAACTGTCAGCCCAAATGTAAGGGCAGATTTTCTCAGTTCAAACTGTATTGAATAATAAGAATGTAGCATTTTCCACTTTACAAACAGTCATCTAAATTTAAGAAAACAGACAGAAATTGCCTCAAACAGGAGATTCAATACAATCCAATAACTCCATCACTTCATTATTGTTTAAAATGAAGTAGGTTTTGTTTAACTGACTTTTCAATCAGTAACCAAAGCCGGAAACTAGGATTAAAAACAGTCTTTGCACATGCACTGAAATGTCGACTAAGGGCAACTGAAGGCTGACAGTTATCAGACTCATTTCATGATAAGATTAGTTTAATGGCTTGCTGACACCAACACTGCTTTGTGTACAAATACCTGAGATGAGATATTACCTTTGCAAATGTTTTCCCACCCTTCAACTCCTAAAATGATAAAAAAAGGTTGCATTTGTTTGTTTGTATAACACACGACTATTTTCATGTAAATGTTCGTTAGTAACTATTGTCTGTACAGTTGGAGCTGTGACAAATTAACAATTCTTCTGATATTTTAAACATAAAAATTAGCTTGGCTAATGGAATGGAAAACAGCTACTTTGCCTTTTTCTACGTTCAACAAAACAGAGCTTGATGGCAGAAAAGGTCATATACCTTACGCACAGACACCCGACACACACAGGGGTCTAGTACACCTGTCCCAGCATTGGCACTCATCTTACACATGAAAGAGAATCTCTTTTTCCAGCGCACACAGTTGGCTTGGACAACTTCCCTGTGAGAGAAGGTACATAAAAAAAAAAAATACATTTATACAGAGCCCAAAGACATACAGACATCTTGAACAATGAAAGAGCAGATATTAATCACAAATCTGTCACTGAATTTGCACATGAATTTTGCACAGAGTACACAATAGTGAAAGCTTGGGCTTTGCATGTGTCCAGTTTTGACAAGAGTTTAGCAAACAGAAGCTTTTTGAATTTACTGTCACAAGTGGTCCGCCAATCTTTTTAGAGACTTTAAGCTATCTTCTATAAAGATTTATTAGATGATGTTTCCATTCATACTTCAGATGGATCCAAAGTGTGTACAACAAGCATGTGTGCAGGATTGAACTTCTGTGATGGGTGCAGCTCCGGGGGAGGCTTGATTATATTAAAATGACACTTTAGATCATTTATTTATATAATAATAAATACATCACACATATATAGCTTTGTGCGTAAACAGGACTACATTTACAATGAGCACAGCCACTGAGTATGTCGCTGAGTGTTGGTGTTTCAGACACACTGTTGCCATGGGGACTGCTGACCGTTTTTTCCAGTGACTCACTTAACTTTGTGTTACCAGCCGTTATGATCAACCGACATTTTTGGTGCCCCCCCCCCCCCCCAAAAAAAAAAACACGAACCAACATGAGCAAAAAGACAACAAAAAATTTAAGCGAAAGAAAAACAAAAAGTAGAGCCATGACAACCGAAATCTGTCGTTTAACAGGATCTCCGTCTGGTTAGGGTGTATATTATTGTATAGTATTGAAATAATAAGCTGACCCATTTAAAAACCAGGTTAAATCACAGCCCCCCGGTTCGTACTGTCCTAAAACTTGTCCTAAAACTTGTCCTAAAACCTCGCGACACGTGTTTAAATCTGGGCTGGATATATTAACACCGAACAGATCTTAGCTTAGCTTCAGCTAACACAGCGTTTAAATCAATTAGGTTAGTTTAATGCTACTTTATGTCGTGTAGTAGTTTAACAGAAAGTATTTACAGTATTTAAGGGGACAGAACTCACGACTGTATCCGTCAAAACATATAAGCAAAGCCAAGAGAAGTAATGTTTAGTAGGTGTCCAAAGTAGACTAAGGAAGATGTTAAAGCCTTTAATCTAATGCAGCAGGTCCGGACCACAAGTGAGCTGCAGCTAAATATAGCCAGCATTCTTACCGGGTCGACTCTTTGGCGAAGCCTCCATCTAAGAGCCGGACTTTACAGAATAAAACCCCGTTCATGAAGGGAACCGAGGACAGTTCCTCCAAGTCGAAGTCTACTTTAAATTTAAACCTCTTCTTCTTCATGAGAATGAACGACATGGTGAGGGACACAGCCGAAGCTGACAGCTGTCTGTCTGGGCTCACTCAGCTGCTGCAGAGCACCATTCACAGTTCAAATCTCCTTCCACCCACCGACAAACACAGTGCATGACGTCAGGGCATCTCTCCTCCTCGATTGGACAGTCAAGCTGAATGAAAAAAAAAGGAATAAAAGAAAGGGACATTTCACCTTTAACAGTGTGACTGAAACTCATTGAAAATGCCAAAAAGAGGAAAATGACTTTTTCTAACTCTGAAAGGTTACTGCAGTGCAGTGCCATGCCTGCAGACACCAAAATATTGGAGGGAAGTGGGATAATATCATTCACCAAACACGTGAGACACACACACACACACATTAAAGTGGGAAAGACCCATATCACTGAATTTTTTCTTTATTATTTCTAAGAAGAAAAAGGCAACCACCATCTGGCAAAGCTGTGAACAGGAAAGAAACCTCATATGAACTTTTGAACGTTTAATAAAGATTAAAGTTTGTTTCCTCAAGAAACGCAAGGTTGTTGAAAGTTGTAAATGGCAAACGAAGGCCGCAAAACAGTGCAGCTTTCCAGAGGTTCTTTGTGATAAAGTGCCAAATCTTACTGAGGTAAGGTTGCAGAGAGCTGCATTTGATGAACCTTTAGAAATACAGTAGAATATCTTTGACTGATCAGGCTCTGGCCCAGAGGAGTAATACTCCACAGTCTTGTGTTCATTTGTACAGCATAAACAGAAGTGTGGCTGAAATAGCAACAAAAGTGTTGAGAAGAGTGTTAAATCCCACACACACTATAGCTGGGGAAAGAATAATTAAATTAAGTCAGTTTAGTTATTACAAATCAAAACATTTCAACTGTAAATTCATTTACTAAATGGGTTGTTTCATTACTTTTACAAATATTTTACTGACACTATGATGCAGCTTCAGAGAATCGATGGCATAGCACTTTATAGTGTATAATCTTCCAGCCTGTGTGCAGAGAAACATTGCCCTCTGCTGAGCACCCATGTTGTTCCCTTGTAGGAAATACGATGTTGGCTGTTTCAAATGACGCGTCTCGCCAGATGGGAGATTAAATTTCCCTTTAAAATGCACCACTACTTATCACACGGGGCCAGGGTATAAAGTCAGACTATAAACATCTCTTCTGTGGGAGTGCAGCATGTTAAACCTGGGTGATTAATCCGGGTGTAGGTGGTTTGCTTGGTCGCTTTACTATTTCAGCTTCTTTCCTGCTTTTCACCCCCAAACATCGGCTATTTACGTCGCGTCGCTCCGCCCCCGGTTGCCGCATTTGTCCCGATCCGCCTCAGACTTCACCTCAGGTCTGCACATTAAAGTCACCGGGACACCCAATTTCATCGCCAAACACCAGCCCACATCGGGATTTTATCGGGGCTCCGTGAGCGACATCCAGCATGGATTAAAAAACACCATCTCTGGACTGCGGGACGGCTCGTTTGGCGCGCTGCTTGCACGTTAGAGCTAACATGTATCAGGCGGTGCGGGCTGCTTTGCTCTGCGATGCCCGGTGCTGGGATGCCGACAGGAAGAGACCGTACCAGGATCTGTTTGACAGGCTCGATACCAACAAAGATGGGAGGGTGGATGTTGCTGAATTACGCGCGGGCCTCAAGGCGATGGGCATGTTCCGACAGGGTGCTGCACAGGTAAAGTGTCGGGGTCATCCGGAAGGAGCTGGAGATCTGGCCTGCTCCCAGTGCATGAAATTCCTCAGAAGGGTGACCATCTGGTAGGGTGTGTGTGAAGATGAAGATTTAATATCCTCTCTGCAGAAAATTGTGTCGTCTGGCGACCAGAACAAAGATGGGAGTCTCGACTTCAGCGAGTTCACCAGATACTTGAAGGAACACGAGAAGAAGCTGTGGCTGACATTTAAGAGTCTGGACATCAACGACGATGGTAAACAATTTTTCACACTTAGCAGTGAATGCCTACAGAGCCATGTCCACAGTGTATGCTGGTGCGTACCTCAGCAGTTTTTCTTATGTCATGTTAGGACGCATTGATGCCTCTGAGATCCAGCAAAGCTTTGCAGAGCTGGGCATACATGTGAGCAGAGAGGATGCCCAGAAAATTTTGCAAAGGTTCGATCTCCACTTATTTCCTGTGTGTGTGATTCAGAGATGTCATCTGGGTCAGATCAGTTTTTATCATACATTGTGATGCAGCGTAAGAAGTTTCTCTTTGTGTTTTTTAGTATGGACATTGATGGCTCCATGATGGTGGACTGGAATGAGTGGAGAGAACACTTCCTGTTATACCCTGCCCACAACCTGGAAGAGATCATACGCTACTGGAAACACTCCTCGGTATAAACATTTATATACACATTCTGCAGACACACACAAAGGCGACTGCCATGGAATAAATCACATACAGTAAAGTCTTCTACATATCGATTTTCTCTGCAGTTCCAATTTTGGCAATAGCCCCAGACAGTCCAAGATAATCAGGCCACAGTATAGCACACCATTACTCGGAGCATGCTCCTCCTAGTGTAACTGAAGCTGTCACTGGCTGTTTTTTCACTTGTGCTCCATCATTAACAAAATGCTGCCCCTCCGGGTAAACCCTGTTTTCTAATCTTCTCTCTTCTGCACGTTTATGGTGTGTTTGGTAGCAACACAAGAATCAGCTACCTTCTCACAACATTTATTTGACATTTTAGTTTTGTCAGGACAAATAACCAAAGCTCATGTGTCCCCCTGTCGCATTGCATCATGTTTCACACAGACACCTCTACAGTATGCTATTGGAAAAACATTAGAGATGTTTATCTGAAATCGCTAAAGCATGTGAGACGAGGGTTCAGGCAGCTCAGTGATTATGGTTTCACTAACACCAGCATCTAAAGATTAGGAGCTTACTGTTTGTTAAATTGTTTAGAACATTGTTTTTGCTGAAACTCCAAACAAATACACTATAGTGCACTATGATGTCCTTGTGATGTGAAGCCTGGATAAAACCTTATATTCAAGGTTTTATAAATGTTTTCCTCTCTCCATTGCACACTTTGGTAGCTTTGAAAAAAAAAAGCAACAACAGCTGTTGGCTTGCTGTGAAAACAGACCTCAAAAGGAGAAGTTTGTCGTCAACCACACAAAAAGACCTGCACCTTAGCAATACATTGTCAGAAGCAGACTGCAGAGTATACTGTGTGTTTTTATTGTGCTGATAGTGTCTCTTTATTGGGGTAGAGTTGGTATATGTGCTTTTGTATCTACTAGGTGCTGGACATTGGTGACAGCCTCACCATTCCCGATGAATTCACAGAAGAAGAGAAGAGCTCAGGTCTCTGGTGGAAGCAGCTTTTTGCTGGTGCAGTGGCAGGGGCAGTCTCTCGCACCGGAACTGCCCCTCTGGATAGGATCAAAGTTTTCATGCAGGTGAAATATGTTTGTACATATGTCAAAATGTATCCTCTCCTTTTATTAGATGCACATGAAATGGTCCTGTACACTCAATTTATTTTTTACTGCAGGTTCACTCCTCAAAGTCCAACAAGATAAGCTTGGTTGGGGGCTTAAAACAGATGATTAATGAGGGAGGACTAACATCACTTTGGAGAGGAAACGGAGTCAATGTATTAAAGATTGCACCTGAGACGGCAATCAAATTTATGGCATATGAACAAGTAAGATGTCCTCTCTAAAACAAAAGCTGTTACAGAATTTATTTGTACTTGTTTATAATAGATGCATCAGGCATATTATTCATCCTCATACCTCCGCTTGGAGACATGTGTCTGTCTCCACGTGGAGGTATGTGCCTATTCCCCATTCTCATAAATATCTCAAGACTGTTTTGAGCGAATAATTTTTTCACATCCAGAATAAACATTCACTTTTACTCAAGCTGATGAGATTTTAGTGGTCATGGTCTGTGACCTTTTGAAGGTTAGTTTATTTGTGGAAGCATATAACTGCAATTTGGAAATTAAAATGTTTTTGTTGCAGTATAAGAAGTTGTTATCATCAGAGGGTAAAAAGATTGAGACACACAAGCGGTTTATAGCTGGTTCTTTGGCTGGAGCCACAGCGCAGACATCCATCTACCCAATGGAGGTAATCCGACTATTGCATTACTCTTTCATCGCCCAGCCTCATAGATTGCATTATAATGAAATGAAGTCAGCTCCTTTAACACAAATGTCAAAAATGACACACAAATCATCGGCTGAAATTGTTGACTAAGGCTGACTGCCTCCATTTTTTCCCCTTCTGTACTGTTAAGGTATTGAAAACTCGACTGACTCTGAGAAAGACTGGCCAGTATGCAGGAGTGTTTGATTGTGCCAAGAAGATCCTGAAAAAGGAGGGGGTGAAAGCTTTCTACAAAGGCTACGTTCCAAATCTACTGGGGATTATTCCCTATGCGGGGATAGACCTTGCTGTTTATGAGGTATGTCGGCTGTGAGACATTCTGCCCTGTCTGTGATATTTCACAACAGAGTGCACTTTGTTAAATTAACTCATTTGCATGCACAAGAATCCAATCAATCTCAAATTGCATTGGATTAAATATCATCAGATAAAAAATGGGTTATGCTGATGTGTCACAGACTCTAAAGAACACTTGGTTGTCGCACTACGCCAAAGACTCGGCTAATCCTGGAGTTCTGGTGTTGTTGGGCTGCGGGACCATCTCCAGTAGCTGTGGCCAGCTGGCCAGCTATCCACTCGCACTTGTACGCACACGGATGCAGGCACAAGGTAAACTCAGTCTGACACTAATAGTGTCAGAACATTCAAGCAAAATGTTTAAGTCCAGAGGTAATTCTGTAAAGGTGCCTGCTATTTTATGTAAACAGGCTTGTGTTAGCACTAGAATGATGTAAGTGGGCACATAATATTCACATTTCATTTCCATCCTGAGACAAAATCCAGTACTTTTTTAATGAAAGCTATGGGCAGTGAATGCTACACAGACTGATGAATTAGAATTGCATAAATAGTAAATTGCTCTTTTAAAATTTCATCCAAGCAAATCTGTACTGAGTGAGATAGTCAAAGAAATCTTGTTAGTGTTCAAAAATATTTTCAATGTGGAAGCTTGTTTAGTGTAGCTGACTCACAGAAATAAAAATGAGCTTTTGGATAAAACACCTCGTCACTAACATAGTGTTTCTTTGCAGCGTCTCTGGATGCATCAGACCAGCCCTCCATGACTTCTATGATGAAGAAGACTGTAGCCAAAGATGGGTTTTTTGGACTTTACCGTGGCATCTTGCCAAACTTCATGAAAGTCATTCCTGCTGTCAGCATTAGCTATGTAGTTTATGAGTACATGAAGGCTGGCTTAGGAATCTCTAAATGACGTCGCAAGCAAGTAAAGTAAAATAACGCTTACTTGTCAGACTTGAAAATGCCTGAAATAGCCCAAGGAAATGGGTGGACATCAAGCATACAGTGCATGACTTTCATCAGGCAAAAATGTTCAGTGGAGGGTAAACTGCATGTATCCTGATACGAGTCTTCTGTCAATAACTGAAGCATTAATAGTTTGTGGTGAGCATATTTTTCCATTTTTCTGTTGCACATAACACACTCTCTAAATTTATTAATTCTCCAAACCGATACTTGACACTTGCATTGCTGTACTCAAAACTTGGTATTGGAACTAGAATTGACAGTTCATCGTGGTTGTTTGAGCCATGCTGTTCTTACAGTACTCGTTAAAACGTGACACGGCACATCCTGTTCTTTGCTCATAATGAAACCATTTTCTCACACCATGGTTAATGTCTTATTTTAAAACCTAATGAGGAATAATGACATGTGTGTCTGTTACACTTCTTCTAAGTTGCGAAGAAAGATTTCAGCTCCAAACACTGAAGCACTTAGCAGCTGTCAGCTAAAAATAACTGGCCCTGAAAGATCAATACTTGCAAACACTGGAATACTGTGTGCTTGAAGAAACACACTTTGTGCAATGTGTAATTTCATAGTTATTTAAATGTGCCTTACAGCCATTTCATGTGAATTTTACTGACATCAGCAGGTGTTTTTTTTTTTTTTTTTTACTACATATATTGGTACATATACAAATATATGCATACATTTTTGTAGTTATGATTATTTATGGGTTTTATTACAGGTTATGGAAATTTCTAAGAAAAGTGCAATAATTTGTCATTGATAGTCCAAAAGGCTCGTAATGAGCATGGTTTTTGGTGTGTGTTTGTTTTAGTTTTCTAGTATTTCTCATTTCAACACAATAAAACCCCTACTGTGATACATGCAAACACACACGCAGACAAGTGGTTGTATTTTTACCATGTAAGATGACAATGAGCAATTGTTCTTTATAAAAAAAAAAAAACATGAATTGTGGATTTTAAGAAAATAAAGCAAAACTCTTGATTTATTACTCATTAATCTGAATGTGTGGAAAATTAACACAGATTTCTAACATTGTTTTCAGAGGGAGGCTCACTTGCGAACAGCAGTTTGGGGAAGTTAATCTCCAGCCCCTTGGAACTGGCATCACTGGTTTTAAGAGTTAACATTTCCATCTAGTGGTTAATAAAGAGAGCATGTGAAACAAATTTAATGGCGATTTTGTTTGTCAGAAAAAATCAAATAAAGCAGATTGTCCTTCTACTTTACACCTTAAAACACTTTCCCCCTTCTTTGCAATAGTATCGAGATTATGTCACCGACGATTACAAATTTAAGTTAATCACCACATCGACATCAATTATTTTAATAAACCAAATAAACGAACTGTGTCGTTTCTACATCAGAACATCGTAAACAAAGTCCAACTCACATGATGAAGGCCTGACGGTGTTCGCGTTTCTTCGCTGCCTGCTCCTGCTGGGGCGTTCTGGTCGACTCCTTTTTGTCCTCGCTGCCCACCGTAGCTGGGCTGCAGTTGTTCCTGAGCGGTGAGCCTCCCCCAACACGAACTGTCTGCAGGACGTCAACAGCTGCTGCCTGTCAGCTCCTCTGCTCGATCCGAGTTGCATTGCGACTGTAGTAAGTTCTCACCGGGTTGTCTCGACCCTAACCCGGTATGGACGCCGTGAGTATGGCAGGAAGCTCGTTAGCAGCCAGCAGCTAGCTCACCGCCAGCAGCTGCTAAAAATATTCTCCCGCTGAAGAAGGACTGAGCCGAGCGGACAGCAGGGACACCGGAGGGTCATTCGGCCGTGTGTCTGTTGTGCGACATCGGTTTGTCGAGCAGAAACTTGTTGCTTTGTGTAGTCTCTGACGAGATCATTGTATTCACCATAATTGGTGGCTGTGGTCTCCTCATTCAGCAGACAGCCACAGTTTCATGGCGGCATCTGCCCGGTCAGTCGGTGGATAAACCTTTCAGTCTTTAGTCTTGTGAGTGAACCAGACTGCTGCTCATCCTCTTCGTGGTTAATGTGGCATTAAACTGTTATACCCAGTCCAAGTTGTATGGTTGCCATCTAAATCAAATTGGCCATTTCAGCAGCTTGTCGTGTATTTTCATGCCATTGTTATGACATTTGAGCTAAACACTGTAGCTACTGCATGTTTTTTCATATCATGTCGATAAGGCAGTCTAATGATATTGACTTGATTATGAATTGATAGCGTCCCTTTTTGTACAGATTGCAGTTCTTTAGCATTAAGCAGCTATCTTGATCTGATAAAGATTATTCAGGGACTTCATCCATCAACTGTGTACATGCTCCTTATCAGCCTGGCACACATTTAAAACCACGACGAGCCACCATGTTGTTTGTTACTGAGTCTCACAGTCTAGTTGAATTTCTAATCTGTTTCCTAGTCTCACTTGGCTGTGATGAAATTGGAGTCCTTTAGTTTTCTGGTGTCTTTTCGTTTCAGAAGCACTGTAAATAGTGAGACATTATGGGGAACACAAGCGACAGAGTGTCTGGAGATCGCCATGGAGCCAAAGCCCACCGCTCAGACAGCAGCGGAAGCCATAAAGACCAAGAACACAGCAGCAAGATGGTGGACAGCACAGATGACCCCAATATCTTTAACACCCATGGGCCCGAATCCAAGGTACTGCTGGAAAAATGCAGAGATGCAGATTTTTGTGCAGATTTCAGTTAAATGATAACTTTTCTAAATTCAGCCTAATAAATTGCCTTTAGGCTTCAGGAGAGAAAGAATTCACGCCAGATCTGGATGACTTGGTGAAACCTGGTCCTCAGGCTCGACCCACTGTAATCCGATGGGCAGGAGGCGGGAAGGAAGTCTACATAGCTGGTTCCTTTAATAACTGGGGCACAAAAATCCCCCTAAATAAAAGGTAAAAAGGATTGTTTTGTGGATGTCAGCATTCCCACTTTCACTGCATTGTACGAATGGCCATGTCTTTAATTTAGCCCATTATTACACTAATACTCTCTTTCTTCCTCTCCCCAAAGCCATAATGACTTTGTAGCAATCCTTGACTTACCTGAAGGAGAGCACCAATACAAGTTTTTTGTAGATGGGCAGTGGGTCCATGATCCCTCTGAGGTACACGTTTACCTGTTTTATTAAGCTTCACCACTTATATTGGCATGTAGAAAAAATACATTTTGAATATATTTTTTACATATCATCTTGATGTCATTAAGTTCACTCCCAAACTCAAAATTTTGGTGGCCTTTAAATATCTATAAAGGCATAAGAGCAAAATAATAGAAGACTCTAAGGAAATTGCGACATTGTAAAAGAAAGCATCAAGAAAATGAACGCATAGTCTTTGCCCTACTCAAACCCTGGGGTGCTGCTGGGAATGATGGGAACATTTCTCTTTTGCAGCCAGTGGTAACCAGCCAGCTTGGCACCATCAACAACCTGATCCAGGTGAAAAAGTCTGACTTTGAGGTGTTCGATGCCCTGCAGGTTGATTCTCTGGAGTGCTCAGACACATCAGGTCAGCTTGCATCCAGGCTGGAAATGTATAAAATATTCATATGAATGGTCTCGAGCATTTGCCAGAACTGCCAATTCCTCTACATATGCAAAGATCCAGGTCATTCTTGTGATTATTTCTGGTTTTTGTACACCGACCAGTAACTTAGCATATTCACAATAAAGTAACAAAAACAGGAACATTTAGGGAATCTTCAAATCTTATAAGTGTGATTTGTGTCTGTTGTTGGTTCACAGATCTGTCCAGTTCCCCTCCAGGTCCATATGGGCAGGAACAGTACATCTTCAGACCCGAGGAGCATTTCAAAGCCCCGCCAATACTCCCTCCCCATCTCCTTCAAGTCATACTCAACAAAGACACCAATATATCTGTCAGTGCCTGCAGTAATTCCTTTGCCACCTTTCTCTATTTATAATTCTGTTGATACTGTGTTGTCTTGGGTCTTGATTGACCCTGTCTTTACTGATGCTGGCCATTTATAGGCAATGGCACTGATGGCCTGAAGGCATGATGTTTCTTGTTGCTGGGCCATCTGTCCCATCACATTCTTGTGAAGATGAAATCTCAGTAATGTGTCAAGATAGATTTGGCCCAAAAATCCCCCCGGGTTCAAGGATGAGCTGATTCGATCTTGGTTTTGAAAGGTCGAGATCACTGTGACCTCACAAACCCCTTTTTGTAAACTCACAAATATCTAATATTAT
This sequence comes from Echeneis naucrates, assembly GCF_900963305.1. NCBI lineage: Eukaryota > Metazoa > Chordata > Actinopteri > Carangiformes > Echeneidae > Echeneis > Echeneis naucrates. The sequence goes on along the minus strand of NC_042527.1, from coordinate 10,252,157 downwards.
ACAATAACAATGTGACATTCTGCATCCAACTACCCTGTGACATAATCTTAGACTTGGTTGGACATCTGGACATCTGATAGTTTTATTTAGTAACTTTTCTTCTGACTCTGTCTTGTCAGTGTGACCCTGCCCTCCTGCCTGAACCCAACCACGTCATGTTAAATCACCTTTATGCTCTCTCAATAAAGGTAGGTTTCCCTCATTGTTGTCAGTATTTATCTGCTTCACAGTTTTGGAACCGACTAATGGCAACAGGGCTGTCCATTGTTTTTGTTTCTCCGTGTAGGATGGAGTGATGGTCCTGAGCGCAACTCACCGATACAAAAAGAAATACGTCACTTCTCTGCTCTACAAGCCTATCTAAACTTGACCTTGGGTGAGCACCAGTGCTTTTAGAAAGCAGCCTGTTTGTATTCTGCTGTGTTTTCTTTTTTGTATCATCGCATTTAGCCAAATCTTGCACTGAAACAAGTTTACAGGTGAGCTCAAGGCCTGTGACTGTGGCTTGTATTTTTTCTAAAAAAAAAAAAAAAAAAAAAAAAAAGAAGGGGGGGGGGGGGGGTGGGCTGCACTTTCGTCTACATAGGGCTTTAAACAAAAGTAGCGAAGTGTGTAGGGTGCCAGCAAGAGATGAAAACCTTGATGTGGTTTTACCTACAGAGTCTACAGAGAGACAAAAGACGGACTAAATCATTGTGTGTGCTACACAACGTGATTAGGTGCATGTTTGTGTGTAAAAAGTGGATTTTCTGGGTGTGTATCCATATTTTGTCGCCTTGGCAGTCTGCGTGCGGATCAACAGTTTGCTTTTAAAGTGTTGTGTTGTCATATCCACGTTTTAATTCATCCAGTCAGTTATTTAACCAAGTGACCTGACGTTTCTCTCAGAAAGTGCTCACAGAATGACTTTATCAGGCCCACCGACATTTTCAATGTGCTGAGGAGAGCTGCAAAGCGTGCAATAACCCACCCAAGGAAAGTACCAATATTAAGTCAGGAAGCAGTGAACAGTTTCATGTTGATGATACACAGTAAATAAGTTAAACTTGACACAATTTCACTTATGTTTATATAATTAATTAGCTATTGTAAATTGAGCTATTTGTCTGTTTTAAGAGGAAAAGCCACTGTACAAAAGGAATATGGTGGTCAAAGGTCGGATATGAGTTCTGTTGTCACCTTTATCTTGACATAATGTTGCAAGCACTTTACCATCCTGTGAGCAGGAGTGTCAATAGAAGCTTCTAACTATGCAGCAGATTACTCTTGTACTGTAGTATCTCTGGACTATAGAGTACTCTTTTTATGATGAATTTGCAGTGCTTTATATTTGTGTGTACCGAGCTCTGTTTATCAGATAGTAATGTACTGTATGTGTCTGTTGAATGTAGTTATACACATTTGCGTGTGCACCCAAACAGTTTCAACTTGATGCTTTGCATGTTTTGAATGTTTATAACAAGAATATGACACTACTATGTGCCATATTCATAGTAGTGTAATACACATTCAGAAGCAGATTGTGACCACACACACCTCAAGATCTGATCAGAGGCACATTTTCAGATAATTAAACAGGGCTATGAAGATGAGTAGTTGCCATCAGTTAACATGTACAAAGTTTGCTCACATGTGTGCTTTATAAGTGTTTATTCTCATCCGTATTTTGAGGTATGGTGGCTTCAAAAGGTATTTTTGTCTCTTATAAGTCACATTGTTTAATAGTCATGTGTTACAATTCATTATAAACCCACAGTTGATACACTACAAAACATTATACAGGGGTTCATGAATCCTGTTGCTGATAAACGAGAGACAAAGTCTTTTATGAATGTTCGAGCCTAGCCATGCAGTTTTGTCCAAGTTTTTAACACTTACAAATACGATAAGGGAGTTTGGACAATAGTTGAGGATATGGTGATTTGAGGCTAAAAACCAAAACTTGAATTTTGAAATGGTTACATGAATATTTAAAGTGCTTTGCAGAATCAGTGTGCAAAGTTTTACTTGTTTGCAAATAAAGAGACGATATGCTGGTCCACACGCCTGTCTTTTTCTCTTCCTCTTTAGGGTAAGTTCATGCGGTCTAATAAAACATTCTAGGTGTTATGTTTCAGGTTTGTGACATCACTGGTGGCTGTGGCCAAGCATTGAGGAAGTCTGGTGCTAAATTAGAAACTCATCTAGTGGCAGAATCAAGGTAATGGTGATCCAAATATAAAAGCAAGAAAACAAAACACTGTCCCTTTTTAAGTGTTTTTATTCATTCTTTCCCCCAAATCTTTCAGTGATAATACTCGTGCCAACACAACACGCAGTTAATTGTCATCAGAGACAGGATTCATATGAGTCCTGTATCGGCTTTCTATTTCATTATACACAAACTCAGAAACAAAGCTGTTTTCCAATCACATAAAAGCTGCACCAATCAAATAGCAGTATATACATACGCAACTCAGGACCAACAATACATTATTTCAAACTGCTGTTTGATTCCCTTTTTTTAATAACAAATAGCAATAAGGCTTTGTTTACGCTCTAACAAGGTGCTTTGTGGATCCAGGATTCACAATCTTTTCCAGTCATTGGCTTTTTGCTCTGTTTTACAGTGAACAATTCACCCAAACTTTTCCCTTTAATTTCTTTGATATTAAAAGGAAATATCAAACTTTTTACCTCAGTTGAAATACTTGGCAACTTTTGTCTGAAGACTTGAGCGCAAATAAAACCTAGTATGGCAGATCCCAGGTAGATAAGCATTAGTTCAAGGCCATTTCTACCACTGAGATCAGACTGAAGAGGCTCTCAAGCTAAATTTAAAGGCAAGCGAAGCCACATTAATCAGAGCTCAGTTATAGGTGGTTGATATTGTGATCAGTGTCTTACATAGCATGAAGGCATAGTATATGATTTCTTATTAGACACATCTATGTGGCGAAAGTGACATAATCCTTTAACATACACTGCATATAAATTATACATTGCCGGAAGTGAACGCAGCAAACATACTTGTAATACAATGATGTTTAACATCAAAATAAAATATGTAAAGCTATTGCACAGCTACCCAGAGAATCAACTTTGCAAAAAGCAAATGTTGTATGCTTTCTCACACACTCTGAAACACACACACACACACACACACACACACACACACGTATAATTCACACAAAAAAATGCAGGATATTTACAGCATAACATGACAAATATACAGCAAGAAAACTAATAGCAACTTTGAAATTGAACTGTTAGAAGGGAGTGAATGGAACAATACCACCAGTTGCCTGCCAAAGTTTGAGTCATCTATAAGAACTTAAAAGCCTATGTCACCATTGCCATGGGAATGCTAAGATGGCCTGAACCAAGACAAATAACATAAAAACTAAAGGCATATGGCCTTATGGGAAAACATTCCACTGTTTGGTCCAAAAAATAAAATAAAGCTAAATTCTGGTTTACAATTCAAAATGACTTTAACCAGCTGTCTAACGGTTACTGTCCCTGCGGTTCTAGAGGTCCTCTGAGGAAAAAAACAAAACCCTCAGTGCCTCTACAGTCTGAAAACATTTTCAGATCAATTTGTCATCTGCATGGATAAGGCAAGTCAAAGTGAAGTAAAGAGTTCAAAGTTCAAACTTTGGCAAGTATTTGGCAATCCCCTGTTCCATAGCTTAGATATTACCATTTCTCGGTCATGCATCAACACTCAAGAAAACAACTACAATCATAACACTGATCGTGTCCTAGCATTATTATGAATGTGACTAATAATCCAGTGTCAGGCAAAGAAATAATAATCCGGTGCAGCATGGTCATTCAAGAAACAACGTTATTATTGCACATGCTCGTATGAGAACTCCTACAGAGGAGCTTGAATACGCGTGTTTTAGCCTGATTCCATTTGAGCACATTAACCTCTTTTCTTTCTTTTAAAGACCGTGTGCACATCCCGCTAAGATATCACAAGTGGCCAAGCAATGAGTGGCCTTAAGAACCAATCAAATTCTCCTTTTCCAACTCCAGTTTGATGCCAAAAAGCACATTTAGGTGCTAAAAGAGGAGGCCTGTGACAGAAATGGAACCGTTCTCTGGCTTTTGTTCTGATATTCGTAACCCTTGGCTGATGGCTGACGGCTGACATAGAATTCATGAGCATTCATCATCCTCCACAGAAACAGATACGAGTACACAACTATGTAGCAGTGATCTCCTACTTCCTCTACATTCTTCCACTGTGTCTAGGAATACATTGTGGGTGTCATTGTTACTTGCATTGCATTTGCAAAGAAAAAAAGGAGAAAAAAAAGAATAGATGTTCTGTTAATAAAAGGGCCACAAGAAGTAAACATTTCTGTGGCATTCATAATCGAGGGTGTCTTGCCTTTGAGTCAGCTGTGTTCAATCGCATATAGATATGTGTACATGTGTGCAGGATTCCTCTCACAAGCCATCTTACACATTCACGATCACATCTTCTGTCCACAGGCTGTCTGGTTCTCAGGAGAGGATGCTCTTACAGACCGATCTGTGGCCTGCTATGGAAGCATTTTAAGTTTTCTTCTCTCAAATTTAAGTGTGGAAAAATGTGCATCCCCATTGTCAAATCTTTGTCAGAATTTCCAAATATAGAAAATATTAATACTTAGATAGATAATTAATATAATAAAGATAATTAAGATAAGATAATAAAGATAATTAATACTTCGATCACCAAGATTACCGTCAATATCCCTCTAATGCAACCTTACTGAATCCAGATTGAGCAGATCTGAGATCGGTGTCTAAGAGCATCTTTAACCAGCTCCATCAGAAGGACGCACGTCACTGAAACCTTCAGAGGCACATTTCAAACACCTTTCTGTAACACACACATCAAGGCAAACTGCTGACTGATACTCAAAGACAATAACACATGATGGGGGGGGGGGGGGGCGAGAGTGACAAAACTGATAAGGGAGAGAGGAGAGTTCCGTAAGGCTCAAGGTGCAGATTATACTGTGCACATATTGGCCAGATGGGGGAGGGATGGAAGAATGGGAGGTGGCAGGCTGGTGTGATGGGCTGGAGGGAGGAGAGTGGCTGTTGGGGTGGCGTCTTGGCTGTTTCAGCATAGAGGTCAGAGGTGGTAGCGTTGAGGCTGGTTCTTTAGAAGTCTAAAGCAGGCATTGGCTGCTGCGCTTCCTCGCTGGAGGACGCGGATTGGCTGCAGCCTCGGCAGCTCGGCAAGCACTGCTGGTCTTCAGGAAAGTGCCATGAGCAGGCCGCTCTCTGGCAGCATCTCCTGGGTCCTCAGCTGGGTTTCAGGGCGGAGAAAGGCAAAGTTACTCAGCCTGATAAAAGCGGTGGCTAGGTGAGACGGTAAAGGAGCAGATCAACAGTGGATACAAGAACATACTTATTTGCCTTCTTACAGAGAATTAGAAGAAGATTGTTAGTTCTCTCTTGCCTGTATGGTAATTATGACAATAAACCAAGGGAGATGATCTGCTTAGCAGAATGGTATGATTTCCATTGGAGAAGAAAAGGATGGCAATCTTTTGAGGGGATCTTTTATTTTCCTTCTGGAAATATCTGTCAGCTGTTTGCCATGTTTGGACAATTAATGCTAACCTGCTAAGCTACAGTGGTTGATTTCCAGTGTCACATTTAGTGTGCCGACCATTGCAATTTTTTTCTCTTTTTTCTCAGTCTTGGTAAAAAAGCAAATAAGTGTATTGTCAAACTAGTCCCCAACATCACAGCAAGGAGCAGATTGTTATCATAACGTGTGATAAAAGTTCCCAAAGTACAACTGCTTGGAGATGAATGAGAATGAGTGATTAGAGAGCAGACAAATATGTTTCTCAAGACTCCCTTCCTTCACACACACGTACTTGCTATGCTTTTTTCTGTGCGCTGTGTGTCTTGTATTCTGAATAAATCAGTGCGTATGACACCCCTCCTATGACTAAAGGGCAAACGTCTTGAATCCGACACATGACGCTGTCACACACGTTTGTTTACATCCTTGGGTGATACGATGACAGCCAACACACAGAATGGAAACTATGCGTGTAGTTATTTTGGTGCCCATCGTGGGGGTTCTCCAGCTATGAATAGATTCAACTTCAACCATAGTCACTTGCCAGTAAACAACAATTGTGTGTTCATTTTTAAAAACCACAATCAACCAACATTGCCTACATGTGAGTTACGCAGTGAGGTCAGTGATGAATATGACATATACTTCAAAAACATACCAAGTAGAAAACAAAATGGCCGACTGGACCGTGTACGTGCACGTGTGCAGTCATCTTGTTTCCTACGCTTGACCAAAACAGTAGCATGCCATCAGCTCCATTAATTCTTGTGTTTTATTTCTGTTTTCACTCCACTAAAGCGGAAACAAATCCTTAAAATAGCAGTCAACAGTTAAACCAAGATGAGTTAGTGTCAGATGGGGTGGTGAAGCAGTGACATCAGCACGATTGGGCAAAAGCAAATCCACACTCGGGTAAAAGTTGTCCCAGAAAACAGAAACTACTACAGTCCAGTTATAAATACAATATCTGGGACAACATTTACCCCTTCACAAGGCCATGATATGTCAGACAATTACCAGCATAAGGAGAGGAGGAGGAGGAGCTTAGAGAAGAAAGTCTCAGCTCATTCTTCTGGGGGGTTTAAAAGAGAGACAAATGCGGGACGAAGGAACAAGTGAGACAGAAGACAGAGGCAAAACTGATGAACTTACACAGTTAATACTAGACTTGAAGAAGTGTACAGGGACGTCACAACATACAATACTGATACTGTGATCTATGGAATAAACGCACAGATATCCTTCATGATGAATGATATACTGGATTAGAAAATGCAGCTTACCTCTAAATTTGTCCTTGCTTTCTTCAGCACATCACGGGTCCTTGACACTGTAAAAAAGATGAAGAGGGGGGGGTCTTAGACCTTTGTTTTACACTTGCCATGACAACATTTTGTTTGATCATTTTCTCTCTACAAAAAACTCGCATGCGCACACAGAAACACTTACGCTGGTTTACTATGAAGTGCTCCATGCTCTCCTTGGTGCGGCTGGTGCTCCTTAGTCTCTGAATTGTCCCCTTAAGAACCTCCTCCTGTTCTGAAATACGCAGTTTCAGGGACAAGATCTCTTCCTGCATACTATGCTCCTAAACACACACACACACACACACAGTATATTTATCACCATGACTTGATTTTGTTATATCATTCTGAACGTCAGCAGTCTTAAAATTAGTTCGTAAAAGAATAATAATAGTAATGTGTTTCCAAACCTTCTTTAGGTTTTGAATGGAGGAATCAGTGCTGGGCAGAGCTGCCCTCCAGAACATCTTGAGCAGAGACATCACCTCCTCCAGGATCTGCCTCAGTGTCCTGGTGTTGGACAGCAGATTCTTCACACATCCATAGTCCAGGACCTGCATTTAGAAATTGCTTAGATATTTGTGCTCTGCAGTTGTTGATGGGACACTTGTTGAAAATACTTCTGTCTCACCAGTTCACTGCTCTGTTTCTGGGTGCCCTCCAACAGTGGTGGGCTGAGGAAGGCCTGCAGGGTTGTCTCCATGCGCTGGACAAGGCTCCGGCCCTCTATGACTTGCTGTTGCAGCGCACTAAAATCATCCACATGTCCGATGGCATGTCGACCATTACGGTTTGCAAAAGATCCGTCAGGGGCTTCCCCTTCCAGCTCTGAGTGAGGGTCCAGAGGGTCTGCTGGGAAAAAAGTATTTTGAATATCTTTAATGCATTTTCTGTCTTTTAGACAATTGGCCAAAAGTACATAAAAATCACAGCAAAGGGTTATTTTAGTTACAAAGCAGTACAGCTTGTTATTATAAGGCAACAAATTCAAGGCAGATTTAGTTGCAGTGTTAAGTCACACCATTGGCAGTGCTATGACTGTCGTCCAGGTCAGAGTAGGGAGGACCAGGAGATCCACAGTTAAACAGACCAATGTCCCTGACTGGTGGAGACGGAGCTGGGTCTGTGAAGCACACAGACACACAAACCAGGCTTGGACACAATGCAAACCCACACCACACCATGCAAATAAACACTTTGTGTTGTAGGATGTTGGAGCTGCATCTCCAAGCCTCAGTCTCACCGTGCAGCAGCTGTCGTCTGTAGAAGTTTTCTCTTTGAGGGCTGGCAGTGAGGGCAGAGAGGGAGGGAGTCCGAGGAGAGCCAACACCCAGCTTCTGCTCCAGCTGCTTGTGGAGCTCCAGTTGTTTGAGAGCACTGTTCTCCTGCACACTGGTCTGCAGCTGGGCCCGCAGACTCCTCACCTCTCCCAGCAGCTCCCCCAGCTCCACGGGTAGGCCGGGGAGCTCACAGAGGTAGCCTGAAAGCAAAATACACAATATCTGGAGACTCTTGCATGCCTTCGGGTAACAAATGCTTTGACTTATTCATCACAACCATTGTGTTGTTCTTAAATTTACCACCAGATGGTACCAAACTCAAAGAATCCACAGGAGTTCATGTGCATTTGTTGATTAAATGTCTATTTCTATTTAAAGGAAAAATATCAGAAGTAGCTTTCTCACCTTTGTTGGCCTTTGAGCTGGAACACACTCGATCATAAACCTGTAGTTCGCTCTGCAGGGAGTGGATGAGCTCCCTGCTCTCACATAGCTGCTGCTGCAGTAGGGAAACCTCATGCTGGAGCCTGAAGACGTGCACAAACAAATGTTGTCAGCTGACAGATATGCAAGCACACACATATGAGGACCATTTCTATATGCTCGTACGCCAACCTGTTGGTCCTCTCCTGACCGGCCTGACGCTCCTGCCTTAATGTGTGTATCTGCTGCCCCTGCTCCTGGCTGTGAGTCTGTAGTCGCCTTAGCTCCTCTTTCCACTGCTCAGCCTCCAGCTCTGCTTGCTTCAGACGTGCTCGTGCTGTAAACACAGCCTCTCTTAACTGGGTCAACTCCTCACATGTGTCTGAGGGAAGAGGAGAGGTGAGGGCAAAAGAGTTAACGCACAGATGCAATGAGAAAACTTGCTATCTGCTTTTCAGATATAGCACCTGTGCTGTCCTGGAGGCGTGACTGTAAGCTGAGGTTTTCGTCCTTCAAAACTCTGATCTCATTGGACAATTGAGTAACTGTGTCCAGCCCCTGTATGTAAATGTTTGTTGGTGCCCCTGGATGAAAAAAAAAAAATTAAGTCATTTGATGCAATTTCTCCAAGAGAATGAGGTGATTGTTGATATTAAAGTGTAGCACAGCTGATGTACCGCCATCACGGCAAGCGGTTGCTAGTCTCTCTTCCAGCTGCTGTCGGAGCCTCTCATTAGTCCTAATGGACTCTTCCAGACGCTGACGGAGACACCTCACTTCGCGCAGGTGCTCCTCTATCAAATTTACCCCTGTGGAAAAATACTTGGAATCAAGATTAGCTATTTCCATTTGTCAACTAATTGTCCTTACAAATAATTTATCTATGATATTGATACAGAGTAGGTAAACAACAAAACTTGTTCACACCTGATTGGCTGCTTCCTGGTTGGTGTCCAGATGATCCAGGATAGCTTCCAACTGGCTGAACCATATTTTCCATGTCCCATAAAGTCCCGCCTGTTGTTGGACCTGAGTCAGACTTCAGCGAGGGACCTTCAGGGATATCACCCAGTTGGTATGGTTGAAAGGCATGATGGGATAGCAAGCTGTAACTGGAGAGGTTGTGTTGGTTGTGGGCACTGGGTGAGAGGGTGAACTGAGGCTTGTCACAGGGAGCCGCAAAGCCTGGAACCAGAAACACACACAAAAGAGTCAAGAAGACGTTTGGTAAACTATAAGATGGTGCTTACTCTCAGTAGAGATTACAACAGTCTTTATTTTACATTTATTTTTTACATGTGACACACTCTCCCTGGCCCCTCACCCCTGTTCTGCTCATTCATCTGTTTGTACAGCGTGTCCAGCTCTGGGCGAACAGCGATCACAGACAGGGCCCTGGGCCGGGGGTCAGAAGTGACTTCGTTACCCCAGACGTCAGGGCCAGAGGGGACAGAGAGGAAGGAGGAAACAGGTTCACTGAAAAGGGCTGGAGGAAAATGACAGGAAGTGACAGGTACAGCACATGGGGGAAGAGGAGGAAAAGAAAATTTGGATTTTTGGGTGCTTTGCAAGTCATAGCCATCTGTGAGTCCCATACCTCTGGAGGACTGACTTGCCAAAGCCAGAGGGGCTGAGCAAAGCATGTTGGGACAGCTGCTGGAGGACTTGAGGAAGCCATGAGGAGGAGGGAAATGTGGACAGACTAGAAGAGGGGAATGGAAGGTGAAAGGATAGAAGAGACATTTCACAGAGAGAAAGAAAACTTAAGATTCAACAATACCGTCTGGTTCTGGTCCGTGTCCTGGATGCTGAAGCCGGCGCTCCTCCTGATACTCTCTGGCATCTAAATCCGAACACAGATCCAAGTCTTCATTGGTCCTGTACTCGTCGGACACCAAGGAGGTCCTGTCTGATTGGTCGGTGGTCTCTGAGAGGGCATGGCAGCTGGATGGGGTCTCAGGACGCTGCTGCAGTTTGGTGTGGAGGGACTCGATGATTTTGTCTTTCTGCTGCAGCTCCTTCCTCAGCCTGCATGTGTACACAGGATGAGAATCACCTGGTTGACATTTCCTGGTGTCGTTCACAATGGAGCCCTTTATAGCTTATATCTCTACAATCAAATGAGCTGCAATGATAATTTGATAAATCACTTAACTGAATACATAAAATTCAGTCGCTCAACTTCACCTATCTTTTTAATGGTTTCAATCAAACCTTCACCCGTTGACCAACCAATCTGCAACCACTGACCAGTAATTGTATTTTTTTAAAGAAGATTTTTTTGAACTAGACATGAAGTTGACTATGTGTGTCTGTTAATGATTCAGCCGTTGAAGCATGAACTGCCTCTCTCCAGCATCATTAAAAAGGCCTCACAGGGACTGCCTGTATATGGAGCTGCCTTTAGAAAGCACAGCTTCCCACAAAGGAGCCCTCTGACTGCAAGTATAGCCCAGAAAGTGCAAATCTTTGGTGGACTACAGACAGCTGAGCCAGCTATAAAGATGCAGAGCAAACTGCTGACTCTCATCTTTCAAATCTTCTGGTTCTTTGCATTTTCCCCAGAGTACAACCTAATAAATGACTATTATTAGTATTGGAAAATTGATTTAAAACAAAAACAGTTATAATTCAGATGCCAGATAAAATTAGACAAAATCCTTGTTTTATATCCACGAGGAACAGCCTGTCAGCAGGGTGCTCTACCATACAAGACAGTCACGCTGAGCCTCTTAAGCCCGGCTGCTGGGACACCTGGAAGTCTGTTCGGCTAAAGCAACTTAACGGTAAAGGATCCCCACTTTGGCCAATGGTGGATTAACAGCAACAGTCTGTCTCAATGTGAACAGCTCCTAGCATGCCGCAACAAGTCACATGACGAAGTAAACTAATCAGAAGGATACAGCGAGTGCTTTACAAAGGGAGCTACTTACTTAAAGGGAAATCCACTGACCTCACTGCTGCAGGTGATGCTAAAGCCTACAACCACGTCTGGGACATGCCAGGAAAAAAGAGCTACAATGGACTATCTGCTGCATTCCTTTTAATGTAACTGAAGGTGTATGATCTCATGTATTGAGATCTAAAAATGTAATTTCTCAGGTTGGCTCCGCATTAGAGCTAAACTTATCAGGTGAGGCAGATAAAAGCTACACACAAACAGTACATTCAGCACAAAGACAACAAAGTTGGCTCACCGTAGGGCGAGCAGTTCGTGGCCTTGCTTTTCGTCATTGCTCTCAGCACGCTCGCCTGTGCAAAACGAATTTGAAAGAATGGAAGGAGACGGCCACAGTGTTAGTACAATACCATAACAAGAGCTGGATTTCTGTGTTAAAAGGACAGTGTCTCTTACGTCCACTGATCTTGGTGACCACTCTTTGCGACAGGGCAATGCTCTGTGCCAGCTGCTCTCTGAAGCTTTGACCCATGTAGTAGTCAATATCATTAGCTCGCAGCAGCTCCTCAAAGGCCTGATGGTTTGACAATTTGAGAGTGTAGTAAATATTAACCACTCAAGATCCCCATGTGGTCCATATTGTTTTGGTGATGTGAAGACAATGAAGAATGAATGAAAGCAGAAAGCTTTGCAGTACCTTAGTGGTGTCACCCAGGTGCTGGGTGAGGATGTGGCAGACTCCCTGTCCCTCTTTCATCCTCTGCCTCAGGTGGGACAGTTCACGAGCCTGAGCCTGAATCAGAGAGTTGTACTTCCTGTGAAGAGAGGAGTAGCATCACAGAAGGACACGAGGAAGCTCTGATATGAATATTAAAGTTTTGAGAAGCACCACAGGCTTTAAGTCTTATGACATTCCCATGTGCATCTGTTAACCAATTCTGGTTCAAATAAAGGGGCCTTTGGGTGAACAGGCATATCTCTCCTTCTCTCTTTTCTTTTACCGCTGCTTCACTGTCCACTCACCCAGGCCAAGTGGCACATTTCCCCTCTTCTGCTTGCCCTTTTCCCTCCAGTCTGGAGTCTTTCAGTTGTGCCTCCAGCGATGCAACTCTTTCAATCAGTTCTTGCAGCTCCCTACTTGGTTTGGACCCTGACTGAATCCCCTGTGTGTCAGACATCCAGCCTTCGTCCTCTTCCACACCACTGGGGGCAGGTGATGTCTCAAAGGCCCAGTTTACCTGAAGGATGAGGAAAAATATCCAAAAGAAAAGTTCTGATTTGTCCATAGTTACAGCCAGTAACAAAGAGGACTTGATTATTGTGGCGGTACCTTGCGAGGGGTGCGTTCCAGACTGGAAGCATAATCACTGGTGGCAGACAGGGATCGGACACGCAGCTGCAGTCCCCGGATCACCTTGTGGCAGCGGCTCAGCTGCGAGCGCAGATCTTGGACCAGATGCTGGAGAGAGGATTCATCCCCTATTTCATAAGTACCTCTGTTACTGCTGCAGCTACCAGCGTACCAATTGGTGCCTACACCTTCATAGTCCTGCTGATGGGACAGTGATGTGCACATCTCCAGGTCATCAAAATCTGCAGAACAGAGAGAGGCAGTGACATGTTGTTGAATGATTGAAGAGTGCATTTTACAGGTGGTTCTAATGATTTTGGAGTCACCTGTTTTGTTTTTTTTTTACCTGGGCTGCTGGTGTCTTCTCTTTCAGCTTCGTTCTCACTGCGACCACAAGTCTCATAACCCAGATCCTGAAGATCTACCTGCACCTGTTTACTGGCCTGCTGGACCGATGTCTCTGCTGCACAGACACAAAAGAGGAATGGCTTAAATCTGAAACACTTTCAGTCTCTATGCGTTTATCAGCATCTCTTCACTACATCACACATGTCCTTCAGAGTAACTCACTGAGCAGATCTCTGTAATCCTTCAGTTGTTCAGCCTGAGCATGGACTGTAGCCTCAGACACCATCAGCCTCTCCTGCAGATCTCTGTTCTCCTGATGGCTCAGTGCCAGATCAGAGCGTAGGCGGGCTGCTTGCTCATGGAGACCCTCCTCAGCTGGGTCCACCTCCTGCAGAAACAAAAGTGTTCAAGGCAGTATTTTCAGTTGAACAAATCTAAGTTTACGTTTTCGTTTAATATCAGGATACTAACTGAATTTTTTAACGTGTACACGGGAAGGCGAGGTGAGAGCAACATTTCTGTAAACAACCACGAGACCAACAAAGCGCTCTAAATAGAGAGCACAGTGATGAGAAGTCTGGGAGAAAAGGAGAACAGGCCCCAGAGGCAAAGCTGCTCAACCACAGATCACCAAAATCTGCTTTGCAACTAGCATAGATGTTGCTTTATTCAAAAAGGGGAACATAACAAAGCACTTTCAGAACATTAATCTGCCAGCTGCAGTTCTCTTCAATGAATGTTCTCCAAAAATGGAATCAAATGCAGCATACACAGTAAGAACATCGACAGGACTTCATTGACCGCTTTCACTCAATTATTTAAAATTTAAACATCTGCATTAGATATATTGTGCTGAAATGTACAGTGTGTTACCATATGAAGCTGCTGTGTGTGATGATGGGACGTCAGCTTGCTCAGGTCCAGAGAACATGGCCTTGTGCAGTGCCTCTTCCCTCCCTCCTCACTTACACACAACGGACCTCGCTTCCCGACCAGCACAGGAGAGGTTTCCTCCTCCTCTTCATCCTCATCTTCTTCTTCCTCCTCCTCCTCCTCCTCCTCAATATCCTCTTCTTCGTCCTCCTCCTCCTCCTCCTCCTCCTCTTCCTGGGTCAGACTCAGTCCCAGGACTCTGGCTTTGCCTTGTCCTTGACTTTCTTTTAAAACCAGGTTCTCCTCCTGCAGCCTCAGCAGTGCACTCCTAGTTGGGGACGGATGGAAAGATGAAGCTGAATAGGCATCTACATGACAGAGTTTTCAGGCTTTCAGCAGCTCAGACACAGAGACATCAGCAGCAACAACAACCACCACCTAACAGTCAGAAAGTCCTCTTGGATAATTAGAACGTGCAGTTTCTTAAGAGTCAAATAATATTACCTCATCTGGGTCACAGAGGTGTAGCCATCCTTCTCCAGTTGTAACCTTATTTCCTCAAGCTGGGATTCAAGCTTCTTCTTTGCTTCCTCAATGTGGTTTACATCAGCTCTCTGGGATGGCAGCCCCCTCGATAGCTCTCCAGTCACACCTCCAGTTTCAGGAGGCTTTACAGAAATCTGAAAAAACAAAACAAAGCTATTTAAGTGAAGGGACTGAGCAAACCTTCTCCAAGAATGAAATCAGAAATAAATGATTACATCTTAATGATATTTAACCGTGAAATGTGTATAGAAACATTTTACCTGACTAAAGGCCAAACTTCTGGCCAACACTTTGTCCTCATCTTCCTCTATGCTGTCTGTGAACTCGTCACTGCTGCCATCTTCGTAGTCTCCCTCCTCCTCCTCCTCGTCCTCCTCCTCTGTGCTGAGCTCTGGAAACACAACAACCATATAAGGATAATGTCCATTTTCTTCTTAGAGTTTGTATTTACATCTTAATCCAACCGTTTTTCCTCTTCTACTTTGATATTTGTGTCTCTCCCTGCTGCCGTTCACCTTCTACCCCATTCTTTCCACACGTCTGTCTGTACACTGAATCACCACTTTGAAAGCTGTGGCACTGAAGGGAAATGTTATGTCATACTTTGCCAGCATGCCAAAAACACTGAATTGTGCGTGTGTGTATTCATGGGAAACTGAAACAAAATTTTATGGACTTCAGATCACTTCTATTCACGTAGGTTGGTGATCATGTGGCAAAATCTGCTGTGTGTAGCATTTCTTTTACTTTGTGTTAAAGTATTAGTAAAGAACACACACACACACACTTGTACAAACGGTGCGCGAGGAACATACATGGATGTTGGTTTTCTGCCAGGAAGTGGAGGCTCACAGGAAAATGACTGGCTGGACCTCCAAAGGAAAACTGTTTTACATAATAGGCCCTAACGATACTCGGCAGACACACATAACACTAACACATACACACTGTGGTGTGTATCTCTACAGTTGCTCTTTGTATTGTTGGGATTTATGGGATTACTTCACTATCAGGGAAGGTTCAAACATACTTAGGAACTAAAAATGTCTCCACTCACTACAGTAGAAGTATCTTTGTGCTGCTAGTGAGAGGGCAGCAGTACTGGGTTATTATTGATTGAACAATGTGCTCTGTAAGCTGAACTGAGTGTGGGGCCCTGTTTACACACTGTGGACACTACTTTCTGTCACCACTCAGACTGGGGACTTTAGGGGCTTATCATGGGTGTATCTGCCATTTACAGATACATGGATTTCATGTTTCCTCCCCCCAATATATCTATCATGTGAAGGGCTCAAGTGAGCTTCACTTATTTCGTGGATTTTGTAATTTAGTTTTGTGAACATCTTACTGGGCATTAGAGCGAGCAGCCATGCAAACATGAAAACCATGCCACAATATCATGCATGAGGAAATCAGGGACATGAACAAACAACACTGATTCGGGTTGGAGATGTCCAATAACAGACATTATTGTGTTCTTATAGTTACACAAAAATAATGTGTCAGAGTAGGGGAAAAGTGCTGAGGAAACCATGGAAACAGTGTTTCTACTTTGAAGAATGGTTCATATAGACCATATAAATCTCTCGGGGGGGGGGGGGTATAATCAAGCAGCATGAGGAGGATTTCAGATTTGGGATATTCTTACAACAAACTCCCAATTTAACACAAGAAAGAAAAATCCATAACAGCTGCTTTTCACAAAAAGCCAGCACATTTATTTCTGTAGCATTTAAAATACAAAAGAAAAAAAAAGACGCGTTGACAAGGACTCCATATTTGAGGCCAGATGAGCAATCAGGCCATACATCCTAAGAAACGTAGTCTTCCAAATATAAAGATATAATGAGCAAGTATTATTTCTTCTCATGTGGTTTATAGAAAGCACAGACTGTAATATCACTTGATATTATAGTTTGTTGGTACAAAGCTGATGGGAAGTTCAACAAGCAGATAATCTAAAAGAAATCTAAAAGAAATAAATATATTAACTTACCATAACTTTATTTTAAAGAGGTCAGTAGGCACCTAGTGCCTTATATCTTAATATAGCTGCATGTTTCATGCATAGCTGTCAGACTAAAATGTAACTAAAGCAGGGCAGGTAACAGTATATTTCAAGGTTGAGTTGAATTGAGGGGAATGGCTCGGCCATCTTTTTTTTTTTTTCTTCTTTTTGGATTTGTATCTTGGGCCTTGTTAAGTGTGCACATCCTTTTCACAACAGATAACAGAAAAAATGATGGATGGTGAGACGTTTCACTGTAAGGCGTAACTTCACTGTGACAGTAAGGCTGGAAGAGTGACACTGGTGAGAGACAGTACACAGAAATGGCAATACAGAACAATCGCACTGCAAAGCAATACACAGGCAGTTTTCATGAAACAATACAAAACATATTCAGACCATACTCGTGTAATCTACTTATAAATAAGATGTGAGTTGCATGTGGACACTTCTGAATCTGAACAGGCAGCTCCTACAGTGAATAGTGCTTTTGCTGTCTGGAAAACTTCCTGCAGACTGAGGGTCAGATATTGAGTCTCATTCATACTCAATATATTATATCTCATCATATTTACTTTAGGACCACATTTCTTTAATAAATATGACCATCAGTGACTACAGGCAGCTTTCGCTCATGTGAAGAGCATCAGTGTCATTCAGTTGAGCTGCGAGCAAACAGAGCGTCATGGAGCGTTAGTGAAAGTGCCCCCTACAGCCCTGGAGGCTGAACCCCACTCTTCCCCACCTCCAAAGTCAGGCTGCCTTTTCGCAGCCTTTTCCAGCACCAAGGCCGTGCTACGGGTCCTGGACAGGACCTCCTCCAGCTGGCCACGGAGTGCCTGAACTGAGTCTAGCTCAGTGTGGAGGGACTGGATCTTCTCTGAAGTGCTGCGAGGTGAAGAAGAAGCGAATACTGTATTTAGGGCAACAATGACAACAAAACCTGATTATATTCACAAGGAACTGGACTCGGTACATCTTCGCTACCTGTCACTCCTGGTGTGAATTTGCATGAGATTTTGGTACAATCTCTTCTCTGCCCTCAGGGCATCATTGAGCTTGTCGTACTCTGACACAAGCTGCTCCAGCACGCACTAAATCAGATATTCAGACAGAGATGAGGATGAAGGAGATGTACAGAAAGTGCAAAAAATAAGCCATCCAAACCCCTAAATATTTGACTGTGAATTAAGGAAAATCATACTTGGTGATCTGTGCTGTCTTTTGTGGCAACTACTTTGACCTGCTGGTGAGCCAGAGATGACCGCAGTGCAGAAAGCTCCTCCTGCATGGAGGGACAAAAGGTTATGACTTCTATATACACACGAGAAAGATATGAAACCCCACAAAGATTGTATAAATTTATCATCTATCCAGATACCTGAGCCTCCCTTTCTTTCTTCAGTGCCAGCTGCAGTTCCTCCTGGAGAGCCTTCATCTCTGCCTCATTCTCTTTTGAAGACAGCCGCATTGCCTCTTCCTGGCCTTGCATCAGCTCCTAATGAACAAACTATACTGTGAAGATCAGGCATAGAGTACACAGAGCAAAGGTAAGTATGCAAGGACAGATACCTTGATAAAGACTTCCTTCTCTTTGAGCAGATTGTGCATATGTGCCGTCTCTCCTCCCCCTTCCCTCTCCTTGTCCCGTCTCAGCTTGGTCAGCTCCTGCTCTTTTAACGTCAGCTGTTTGCGTAGCTCCTGCAGCTGGCCTGTCCGCTCACTGATCACTAAGGACAGCCTGTAGGAGTAGTCCTGAAGGAAGGGGTGAAGATGTTGGAGGATTTCAAACTTTTTGGCTGGGCATAAACACAAACAGTTGCAGGTAGCAGCAACAGAGGCTTACCTGCAGATACTGGTCCTTGGAGCTGAGAGTGTTGAGCAGATCCTGGACCTGCGTTTGGTGTTCGTTAGACTGGCGGCTGTGGTCGGCCAGCAGCTCCTGAAACAACTTCTCTTTGAGTTCCAACCGAGCCTTCAGCTCCTCCACAACCTCAGTTGGACCAGCCTGAGCTCTAGCAACAAGGGCAGCTGTCAGATCCTGTGTACAGACAAACAGACAAAGGCACACACCCACGAAAGGCTGCATTAGATCACCTGTTTGTGAACTAGCACACACAGGTTTGTCTGCCTGGGCTGGTCTTTCGAAGCTTTCAAAATAACTAAGCAAACAATTAGAAACCATGATAATAACAGCATGAAACCGTGTGTGTGTGCTACCTGTGTCTCCTGGCTGCAGCGCTGAAGTGCTGCCTGTAGCTGGTTGATGATTGTGTCTTTCTCTCTCAGGGTGTTCCTCTCCTTCTCCTCACTCTGCTGCTTCAGCCATTGGAGGTTCCTGTAGGCCTCGGCTGCCTGCTCCAGCTCCAGCTCCTTGCCTCGAACAAGGCTGTCCAGACTCTGATGGACACAATCACAGGTGTAACCACAAAAAAAAAAAATACAAATACAACTACACATTTCTGGACCTGGTGATTTTCTGAGCAGAAAAATCTCCTGAATGCATCTTAGCCCTACGTATGAACCATCAGCTGTGATGTCTTCAGGAACGTACCGTGATGGTCTCTTCATTGTTGGACAGGATGCAACGTAGTCTCTCCAGGTCTCGTTCCTTCTCCCTGAGGGCCAGCTGCAGCCTCCTTACCTGGCCCTCACGCTCCTCCAGACAGCGGAACTTGTCATCAATGGAGCGCTGCAGACAGAGAAGGGGGGGGGTAAATCCCACTGCTGCTATTCTGGGTTCCTGCTGCTGTGACATTCATCTTATTCTATACTGTGCTGAGCTCAGTGGTTGGAAACAAATGAGAGGAGCTAGTATGCAGAATTCAAAGGGTTTGTTTTTGTTTTTTTACAAATTGCAAAATCCAATGTATCAGAATATACCACAACAGAAGAATATACATACATTTCCCTACAGATGTCCTCTGATTTTTAGGAAGATGTTGCCTCTTATAACTAAGCCCTTATTTCCCTTTGCTCCTGTCCTCTCCTCTTGCTCTCCTCCTGTCTCACATGCCTCCAACAAGATCTTGATATACTGTTGTTCAAATTTTATGCTGAACTACTGGTTTACTGGCCTTTTCTCCAAAACTGCAAACTGATCGTTTCTGATTAAAAATTCTCTGCAAGACTCCCATGACTCACACAGAATAGGGTACAGCAGCCGACACTAAGCAGTAGCTGAGCATGCTAGTCAGGCATCAGGAGGATTTTTGCTGCAAGTCAGTATTTGCAATGTGCCGTCAGTCATTGGAATGAATGAATGAGCGTTTGTTTTTACCTCCAGGGCTCTGTCTCTATCTTTAATACGTTCTCGCAATTTCTCCAGCAGGGCATCTCGCGGTTTGGAGCTTCCTGCTGATTCCAACATGTCTGAGTACTCCTACAGATACAAAGATTGACAGATACAGATCTGTACACGTGTGTCTCTACATAGTGTATGTAGACAAATTGTGCAAGGATGTGTGCGTTACCTGTAACTGTTGCTCCTTGTCCTGCAGAGAGCGTTTCAGCTGTGCAATGCTTCTGTCCTTTTCCCGCAGCAGAGTGTGTTTTTCTGCATCACTCTCCTTCAGAACTGCCTCTTTAGCCTGAAGCTCAGAGTGAGCTTTTTGAAGGGCACAGTGCAAGTCCTGCAGCACAGAGAGGAGAAGCTGCTCGCACGTCTGCTTCGAAATGTTTGGTTTTCTCATTGCTGCACTTTCCTGATCACACTGACCTGGTTGTGTTTTTCAGTGACCTCCCTGTACTGCAGTGCTTCCTGCAGATCGGAGTTCAGTCTATCCTTGAACCTAGCTAGGTCATCTCCTTGCCTCTGGCTCTGTCTCAGACTCCTCTGGCTGGCCTCCAGCTCCAGACCGAGGGAGAACAGGGAGCTTTGAACCCCCATTAGTTCACCCTGTAGTTGAGCAAGCGTCAAGGCTTCACTGACCCCCTCGGGGGCCTGGAGAGGAAATGACCACAGACTAAGGTCAGGCACTGCGTGTTTAGAGCTGGAGACAAGTTTTCACCATTAATAACAATGATTCTGGATCAGATCTCACCTTGCATTGAGCGAGCTGGTTGCGGTGGGCCATTTCTCGCAGCTTACACAGAGTAGTGTTTTGTCCTTCAATCATCTGGTACAGCTCTTGGGCCTTAAAGTTAAATTAATCATGTGTTTGAACTTATTAGCCACATTTGTCTCATACTGGCTGAGTTTTGTTAATTCACTGGTTAGTGCATAAAAAACACACTCACCTCACTGTCTTTTGTACTGATTGAGTCGGTGAGGCCCTGGATGGTTCTCTCCTGACTCTGACCAGCCTGGCGGAGTGAACGCAGCTCACACTCCATTTCATTGAGTTTCTCCTGCAGCTTCTACAGATGGAGACAGAGGTGGCTGCTCATTAGCTCTCATGTGTGTTGGTACTAAATATATCCACCTGTAATTGCATGACTTTGATTGTGCATCTTACCATATTGTTAGCCTCGCTCTCATGGATCTTGGCCTGCAGGGACTGAACCTGGAGCTGAGCCTTCTGCAGCTCACTGACACACTGACCAGCCGCACACTCATACTGGTTGAGCTGACTTTGTTGCTCCTCAACCAGACTCTGCAATGAAGACAATAAAAGCCACATTAAATTATTTTCTTATGATTTTGTCTCAGAAAAATCCAAGAAAAGTACAGAGCTAAAAGGCTGTATGACTTCCCGAGTGGATTATGTAAACTATATGAGCACAACATACAACACAACACTGCTCATCCATGAAATGCTTTGTAAAAAGCTGTCACGAGCATAGAGGATCCAGAGTGGTGAGTGAGCATCTGCATGCATGAGTTAGCATTAGGGAGTGTGCGCAACTGTTCTGCATTACCATTTACATAACCTGAGTATAAATAATTCCATCTTTTACATACTACTAGTATTACTACTGCTAAATGTTTAATTTCAGATACAACTAGTAGTATCTGAGACTGTACATTTAGATTGTTACTTTAATTGTATTAATTTACTCCCAAATTCTAAAGTTAACATTTCATTTAAATTGTGTTTGTGTAGTAGCCAACCAGTACCGAGATGACGGGGTGGTCTGACATTGCGTGGATCACTTTTGCCTCAAGGGCTCTGAGTGAAAATAGGCCAGTGGTGGAGTCACTCTATCTTAATGTCTTCGTACATCTAACCTACTTCAGCCACGGCACCAAGACCACACACTCCAATAGAGGATGAACAGCTTATTCAGATCTAAAAGCTATTGCATATTATTAAAGGTGGGGAAACTGGCTTTTCAATACAGGATCCACACTAATACTGAGTCACACTTATTTCCTAATACTAGTCCACAAAATCCTGTGCTACAACTTAACGTATAACTGGAAAAACTGGGCAGTTCATCTGTTTGCAGGCTGTGCTCACACATATTATTCAGCAGCTGTGTAGAAGTCATGATTGGCTCCTCAGATGAAGAGAAGTCAGATGCTGCTTTTAAATCTTATACTTTATAATCGCAAAATTGTGAGAATGGTTTTCACTCTTTAATCTTATTATCCATTTTACTGACATGAGAAATGACCTCTTTGTACAGTATGTGAACACACACAGAAATTAGGCCATGTTGTGTTTCACTGTTTGCTCACACCTGACTGCTCATGTGTAAGCGCACACACACACACACACACAATCACTGTAGTTCACATCCTCCTGAGTAAAATCTTGTGGGAGAGGATTTAAATGACTGGCAGTTGGATTATGCAGCTAATTAAGATTTTTTTTTTTTTTTAAGTGGTGAGAATAACAGATTCGTGGGTAGGCAGCACTGTCTAAACGTCAAACATCAGAGCCAGTTGGGGTGGTTCACTGCAGATACTGCAGATTTGCACCAGGTATAACATGGTTTATACCTGGTGAGGAGGTGGGGGAGGATACTCTTTGTACAGATCTTCAAAGAGCGCCTCCATCTCAGTCAAGTTCAGCTCCTGATCGAGCCCGACATCCAGCCTGATCAGAGGGGTGTCGAGCTCAGGTGTTGGCATGTGGTTGTCTCTTTCTCCATCTGGAGATTCATATGACATTCCCAGCAAAGGATCTGGGAAGCCCAGCCTTGAGTTTCCATTCCTGGAGCTCTGTCTGAGCAGCACTGGTAGTTTGCTGCCCTTAGAGCTCTGGACTGGCCGGTAGATGGCATAGCTCTGCAGCAGGCAGAGGGCCAGTGGGATGCTGAGCGCAGGTGAAGCCTGACCATGTGGGGCTCCTGTGTGCTCCTCAGAGAGGGAGTCAGATATCCGGTCATCTAAGGGGTCTCTGGGGGAGCTCAGTGGACCATCTGTTACAGCTCTGGGCTGGTTGTATTCCTCAGCAATCTCAAGTGATGCTACAGAAGGGCTGGAACTGGCTCGCCCAGCAAGGGTGCGATCGCTGTCTGATGTCTTCGAGGGTTCCCGAGAACCAGGGACCAGAGTTAGAGAGGATGGGGGTTCTTCTGAATCATCGGCATTTTTTCTGTCCCCTTCTCCACCACCTCCCATCACACTGCCTCCAGTAACACTGGCTGAATATCTGGTTGATGGCCCGCAGGAAAAACTCCGTGCCAACTTTCTGGGCACCTTGCAAACAGCTTCATAGTCCGAGTCTGCCACCCGCCAGTAGGAACAACCTCGACACCTCCTGGGAGTGCTGGGCACGCAGCGCTGTGAGCCTGCAACTGTAACCTCTGACCCTGGAACTGCTGGGCACTGGAGATGGTGGTGATGAGGACAGTCCAGGCTGTCGTCCATCCAGGACTCATACAAAGAGTAGACCAGATCGTCCTGGAGCAGGGCACAATACTTTGCATGAGTGAGACCTGAAATGTCCACCATGCCGTCTCCTGGTGCTTCACCACTTCCACCAAGAGTTCCCTCACCGTCTTCTGAGTTTGTTTTCCGGTAGAGGCCACCGATGCACTGCCTTAGCCGATGTTTCTCCTGCAGGAGCCGCTGCAGCCTTTTGATGGACAGGGCCTCCACGCGGGCGATGACTGTGTCAAAGCGGTACATGCGGTCCAGCATGAAGGTGCACTTGGAGCAGGCGAACTCTCCTCTGCCATCCCGGGTCAGCTCTTGCCCCAGAGCATGGGACAGCAGCACCTGAAGGTTCAGTTTGGCGGTGGGGTGGAAGATCCATCTCCTTTGGTTACCGCAGAGCTCCCGTCCACAGATGCGACACGTCTCCTTCATCTTGAGATCAAGCATTCCACAGGTTTATCTGACAGAGGCATATCATATCAGCTCCGACAGAGGACACCTGTGTCCTTAGGATGAAAAGGATGTCCAAGCACACATCACAGTAAAAGGCTTCTGGATCAGATACAGTGTGAAACCCTTCATGGCACCAGTCCCAGGCATTAAAATGAAAGACTAAGGAAAAAACGAAATGAGGTAGAAGAGCAGCAGCAGGATGGCCGCACAGGTTGTCGTTTTTTTTTTTTTTTTAATAAAAGCGGTGAGGCAGGTGATCAGCTGCTGTAACTATCCATCAGCTCAGTCACCGTCCATTTTCTGCATGTGCATCGGGGATGCGGCGGACACCCACACAGATGTTCGAGTCACGTCAATCAGATGCGGTGTTTCTCCGCGTACCGCGCGCTGACCGTTTCCCGACAGCCCCGCACTGTCCTCTGCACCATCCCTCCGCCGTCACGTTCCTTACGACAATCCGTCGTGCTTTTTCGCGGAGGCGGCACACTAACGGGGGTCCCGGGACGGTCCTCGGAGTCTTTCCTCGGGCTCCGCCCGCGTGACAGCGGACTCTTCATTCATTTCAGAGCGCTCAGCGACAACCGGAGACGGTGACACGCACGGCGGGACACCTCCGGACAGATAAGGATGTGACCGCCCGGACCAGACCTGCAGCGGCGGAGCAAACCATCCAGGGAACACCATGGGGGGGGGGGAGCCACCGAGTAAAGCCTTACGGGAATGTGAAGGGTTCAATAGCTTCGGCTACTCTTATTAACCAGGACGAGTTTAATTAATGAACCGACAGAGACATGTAAAACCAGCGAAAAGCTAATTTAATGAAGGTTAGGTGTGATAGAGCCGCAGTGTTGCACCCCGTCAGTCTGTAACTTCCCTCCGTCCGGTCCTCTCGGCTGATTGAACAGGTGAAATGCTCCGTAACACGCTAACATTACTGATTACATTACAAAATAAATACACGTTAGATCCGATTCTGTTTTCTGTTTCTATTTTCTTTTGTGAGCGCGACAGAAAAGTTTTATTGCGTGCTACAAGGTTCACAAATGTATGTAAATTAAACCTCTTCCTTTTTGTGATGAATCAATTCAGAGAGCCAAATGCGGACACACAAACACAGCCGCAGGGCTGGCTTGATCCAGTTTCTGTATTCCAACGTTTGACTATAAAATGTTCTGTACATGAATGAATTCATGCATACTAATGCTAAGTGGAATAATGGATTAACCAATCAATCATTTAAGATTGTCAGGTATTCCAGGGGCATGTCAAGAGGCTCCGTGGAGTTTGGCTTTCTCTACTGATCAGTCAGTATTAAGCTGCTTCATTATCTTATCATTCAGTCACAGTTTGACTGATCATTGTTTCAATTATAACTTGTATAAGCCATGTTGGGTTTTTTAAATATTAATATATAAATCTGAACACATACTGTATGTAAAAAAAGTTGTTTGGTAGGTGTTTTTTAATGTTTGTTAGTTTAATCTTTTAATAGCATCCTCAGCAGAGCAGTGTACTGTGTGCATTAAAAACAAGTTCTGCTGCAGGACTATTAGCATTTCCTGCTGTGGTTGTGCAGATACTTCAACAATGGCTTTACTGTGACAGTCAAACAACCAGGCCTTTCTACAAAATTTCACTGTGGAAGTTTGTCCCTTTAGCGACCACATTTTGTTTTCCTGAGGGTGCAAAGACAGAGACAGATGGTCACGCTGTGACTTCCAAACAGACACACAGTTAATAAAGAAAAAAAATCCCTGACCCCGCTGCATTTCCATCGTCAAAGCAGTTCTTTTGCCTCAGGTCAGAGTGTGATCATTCCCATCCACATTGATGCATGAGATCAAGCTGTGGGACCTCTAGTCTGCTTTCAGGTTTTTGATTGCTGATTGTTTAAACATTAATCACTATTCCAGAGAAATTTTCTCTAAATCAGATGTTTTCAGAAGGCCACAGACACGTGAGAGGGATGCAGCTGAAGTCTACAGATCGTATGTCTGTTATATTTGTATGTTTTCTGATCATACAATTTAATGTTTTGCAAAATGTAATGATCATAAATATAAGCAAATGGTAAAACATACAAATACTTTGGCTGTTTACAGCGGACTGATTGTGTTAAGTTGAAACTTTTTTCCCTGCCTCCTTCTTTCTCTCCGGACATAGATTTGATCTAAATGGCTGTGGTGTCTGGGGAACTTATTAAGAGCTCTTGTGGCGGGTGTCTGTCTGAAACAACACAACTGGATATCAGTGTCAGGGTCGCAGATCACGCAAAGGTCGACCTGACCTATTGACAACCTGGCTGAAACCAGAGCTGCTAAACTGCTAACCAGCGAGATGCTTGTATGTGCGCACACACATATGAAAGACAGCACCTCATGGGAATGTACACGTACACACACACACACACACACACACGAAGCTGTGCATTGAAGTAAAAGGCACAAGTGTCAATTAAAGCTATAAAATATTAAAACCACTTTAATTTAGCCACATTGTTCTGCTAGTAGAGTTTAGAAATATATGTTGTGCAAACTCACATACGACTTACTCAACAAACAAATGACACTTCCCTCTGATTTTGCAAAGTCAAACTAACCCTAACCCTAGCAACAAGTATTTCATCAGATAGTTTAAACTGTCTTTTCTTATGCAGGCCTGCAGTGAATAATCCCAATCAAAATCATACTATGAAGCTTATACATTTGTCCATAGAGCTCATATTTCTATATATTTCTCAGTGAGCTCCTACAGAGATACATGTGCACACCTCCACACTCACGCTTCCATTGTGAAATCTGAGCAAAGGGCTGCCAGCCCAGAACATCTGCATTCATAGTCAAAAACTAATTTACAAGTTAAAACGCCTGCAGAGGCACATTGAAAACAAAAACACAGTGAGAAACTTTCCCAGCATCAAATATGTTTGCAGCAAAAACTGTGACTCAGTCAGGCTATTGCTAGATATAACCAGAGCCAGGTATTGCTGTATAGGAAACGTATAAAAGTTAAGGATTCAAAGTGGGTGAAGAGAGTTGTTGTCAAATGAAAGGTCCCTCTCTATTTGTACTTTCATTATGTGTCCAATGAAAATCTGTCCTTGGGGATGTCAGCGCTGCTAAAGCCTGTAAATGTAATGAGATTCTGGCACTTTGTGCAGTGAGAGAAACCCTCTGTGATATGCACTCTGCCTTAACACCCCCAAGTAACTCTCTACCAGCCACAGCTTTAATTTCCTCATAATCCATTTTGCATCATGTTCCCTCCCACTGTGTGTAAGTTTGTCAGATGCACAGTGCGCAGGATGCGTAGCCTTTCACCAAAGGATGGTTCATTCGATGTTTCCTTTCTGGCATGATCTTAACAGTCAGTTCTTTCTGCTGTGGCATCTAATGATTGATTTTGCTATGTTGATCTCTGCACAAAACATTCTGTGGAGACAGAATATGTTTTACTGGTAGAACTAAATCATTTTTTCTCATATGTTGTATAAAAAATGTAACATATTAAAATATTCAAATATGCATCCTGTTCAGTCTACAGTTGTCAGCTCTTGTGTGAAAATGCTGCGTCACCTCTTCCATATGGAGGCAGAGTCTGGTTTGATAAGAGACTCTGGACTTCAACAATGAACACAGTGATGCTGCTCTGACACTTAGTGGAGAGCTGTATAATGACATGTTGGAATGAATCAACCAAACTGAAGAGCTTAAATTTAAGATTGTGCTTACCTGCATCTCTTGTTCAATGCGCAGCCTCTCTTGACCCAGTTCCTCCTGATAGAACTGTGTAACAGAGAAAACACACTATAAATCAACTGTATGTAGGAAAGGAAAAATACATTTCAACATCTTTAAATTAATGGGAGAAGGGAATAAAGGACAGAAACAGAATGTGAATAAATAAACCAGCAGTGAAATGTGAAAAGAACTGATAACCCTGCTTGGATACAAATTCAGCCACATACATCAATGATGTGATTGTTGAGGAAATTGTTTGGGTGTAGTCGTGCGTGCAAACTGTTGTGACCTACATGAATAGTTGTTAAAATAAGGCTGAGGAATGTTACATATGCTGCTTCTTTCTGGAATAGAAAGTCTGAGCAGAAAGAACATGGTGGTCCAAAGGAATGCAGTAATAATAGATGGGTGGTATTTGTAAAGGGGGTTGACTGATATACTTTACATATATAAGGGAGAAATAGCTTCTGGAAGGACCTTCACTGAAGGATAAACTCAGACAAGGGGACAGATGAGGTTGCTATGACTCAGCCAAGTCTAAAGAGGTGTTTAGACTTTGTTGTCGATAAAAGCAGAAGTACAAGATGTATACCTCCACATCCTTGTCCTTCTGCAGTAGAGACGATGAAAGCTCCTTGACTTGTCCCTCCAGTGCTCCCACCCTGAGTGTGAGGGTCGTCTTCTCTCCACTCAGCTCTGTGATGAGGAGCTCTTTGGAACGAAGCTCTTTCGTTAGCTCCTCTATTAACCTGAACACAGACAGGGGGATGGTCGATCAGTCAGTGCTGCCTTGAGATTGAATCGGTTGATTGTTGCTGATGAATAAAGAGGTTTATTTGTCCACCTGTCTTTGTTGGTGTTGGATGGGGACAGGATGCTTGGAGGCCTCTCATCCTCTGGGATGTCCTCCATGGGTGTGTCCAGGGAGAGAAGAGAGGCATGAGAGTGGGATCCAGCTAGTGAGGCCATGCGCTCAGCCTCGCTGCGTGCTAGCTGGGCCTCCTGGAAGCACATATATGGCAAAAGTGTTATCATTTGTAAATGTGAGGGACTTTTGTTTCAGTTTGAACCCTTAAAGGTGGAAGTGCATAGACCTCCTGCAGGAGCTGAATCTTGGTCTCAAGCACTTGCTGCATGTGATCGATTTCCTGCTGTCTCTCCTGACATCTTCTCTGCAGTTCCGCCTCATTGTTGTTGGTCAAGCTCTCTGCTGTTGTGCTGTCAAAGAGGAAAACACACACACACACACACACACATGTAGTCAGAGGTCCAGCATTAGGACATGATGGAGATATAAGCAAGTACAAAGACATAATATGATGTCATCACTTTCCTGTCTGTAGCAGCCCTCATGGGATACCCAACACCCGACCACTTAGAGCACAGATTAAGGATGTGCCCCATCTGTGGTGTAGACTTTTATAGTCATGATTTAAGATAGCATGTATCTCTCTGAGGTGATGTCCATATGGTCCAGTGTTTATGCACTGGTGTGGTTTTATCTTCTTTCTTTTGAAAGTAACTGGAAATTGGGAATGGTGATTGTGGTAAGTTCAACCAGAGATTTGTGCTAGAAATGTGAGGGCTGGCTGTTAAATGTAAATGTGGTAAAACAATAAACTAAATAACGCCATGAAAGCTTTGCATGAATGAAACATGAGCAATAAACATTTCAGACTTTACTCACACACATTGTGCCTTTGTCTTCTTCTACAACCACATATATGACTCCTGGCTCATAAGTGTTTTCCTAACTCCTTTGGACTTCCAACTGTGCGAGCATCTGTCTATATCACTTAGCCAGTCAACCACCCTATCCCAGAATTCCTCCTCCCAGAATGGCACTCGCCACTCTGTCGCCATGAGTCCTGTTCTGGACGCTCTCTACATATGTTTTTAACTCTGTCCACCACATGCAACAGCTCAAATAACTGGGATATTTTGAACCAGTCTAAGTAATGCAAATGTCTGTCTCTTAGACAGTGTCTTCTATGTGTAGTGGACAAGCCGTTCAGAATATGGAGACAGTTTAAACACTACCCCTTCTGCAACAGTAACGTTGGTTTGCTGAAAACATACACAAAATAAACTAAAAAGAATCTGTGGAAGGCTCTAAGGTAAGACAGTGTGTTTTTCCAGCAGCTTCAGTGTTTGCTTCAGCAGTAATTTCTGGTTGATGCTCAAAACGATGAATGTGCTGCTGGTATGGCACCTGTCATCTGCCACTGTCAGTAACAATAACATGGCAGCAAGCACACTGCAGAACATGCACTGTAAAAAAACAAAAGTACGTAGAGCACAATCTGTGTAAAGGAATAATAACTGACTTCACTGTCATCTTTTCAAATCATATTCATTCGCAACAAGGATGTGGAGAGAGGGAGCAACAACAACCACTAAAATAGAGTTGAGTAATAAGAGCCAATTTATCCTTTCCAACAGCAGCAGCAGCAGGCCAATGATGATCCATACTAATTAAAAGGTCAGCTACCATGACCTCAAAAGCAGCATCTGTGACAAACCAAAGTGGGGTCAAGCCAATATAATGTATCCTGCAGCACAGTTTCAGCTCCCGTCCTACAGGACGAGAACACAAATGGAGAAACCCGTGTTTCTCTCACATGACTATTAAAGTTATTTCTCAACTGTTTTGGCACATTTTTCACTCTTACATATTTAAACTTTGCAATTTATCTGAATGAATGAGAAATTCCAATCTGTTGTGAACAACTCAAACTAACAGACTTGAGCTTAATGTTTTGAAAAGTGCTTTTCCTATTCACAGGGAATGAATTAAAAAAAAAACTGTAAAAGAAGTCATGTTGTAAGCTCTCTCTCTCTCAAAAGACAGTATCACTCTTCACCCCTTCATATAGATAGATAGTGGGAATTCCTAACATTCATCAGTTCAAGAAGGTCTGTGAAACTGTGTGTTTGTGTGGTGTGTCTCCATCAGCTGCTGCACAACATGAGCTGTTAGAGATATGAGGTGTCAGCACTGTTAAGACAGCACCATGGAGAGAATGGGAGCTAATCTCTAGCAGGGGCACACTTACACTGTGGCAGCCAACATCCGTAGATGGAGGCACACAACCATACATAAAAACACATAGGTCTAATACCAGAGGAGCCATCTGTGTTGTCATTGCGTAACCACTTTAGCATCTTATGCAGCCTTTTGCAGTCAATGAAATTCAAAATAAAAAGCATTCTACATTTCCTTATTTGGCAGACACTTTTACCAGGAAAGTGTACTAGTCAAAGACAGCAATAATGCAGCAATGCAGCAAGAGACCTTGCTGTAATTTTAAGTAATACATTTGTCATAGAAGATGTGGAGATGAAGTGCACTGGAGGGGGGTTGTAAATGCTAGTAAGGCATGTTCAGGTATTAGAGGTGTAAGGAGAGGAGGTCTCTGATTCTTGACTTTAGAGTGGGACACTCCTGCGCTGATTCATTCAGTATATACTAGCTTCTTCCACCATCTAAATAAGCAGGGACAGAAACTAACCAACCAAAGGTCACACCTAAAGATCACAATATTTGTAGACTTACAGGGCTTTATCCAGAAGCTGCTGTTTTTCCTGGAGGTCCTGCTTCAAGCTCTCCACTTCCACCTTCAGCTCGATGTTCTGCAAAAAATGACGAGTGGTAAAGTCAGCCAGTCCATCATCAACATCATCATTATGGCCATCAGCATGACCATCACAGCTTGTTGTAGCCACGATTATAACATTAGTTAGTGTTCATTCGTTGCTGCAATAAAGCCTGACTTTGGCTGCTGACAAATACTCTCATCTGCTGTTAAAATGATGGAGACACTTGACATAAAAATTTTAAAATCGCAACAAGATACAAGTACTTGTTCATCCACCAAAAATCATTTCAGGTTTGCAGAGATGTCATGAAAACATGATATTTATAAAAAATATCTTTCACTTGACCAAGCGTGCTTATAGCCAAGCATATGCATGGCACCAATAGCAAAGCCTATCTTTACCTGAAAAAACTCAAAGGACCACTCAATAAATTTTGGGATCATGTGTATTCACATTCAATAAAAAAATGTTTCTTGTGTCTACGTGAAGGTCAATTAAAGATTGAATTACATTTCTATTACATTCTACAGGTTCGCCTGAATGTCTGCAATCTTCCCTCTCCTCGTGACATCTTAGCCACTAGTCTGTCAAGTTCCCGCTCAGTCTCCTCTGTTATTACAATCTCCATCACACCATGGTCCCTCTGTCTCTGTTGTGTGAAGCAGGGCTTGTCTGTGTTGTGTATCATTAGTACAGAACATCTGACTGTGCTCTCATGGTTGATATATTTAGAGCTGGAGAATTCAGGGCGGCTCAAATACTCACCACCCGGGCCAAAGGCTAAACTCCACAGTTTGTTTACCTGCTGTGGACCACTGAGGACTTTTGGGGGGCCAATCAGGGCTCTGAAACGGAGCTAGGGGAGAGAGGATTTAAACTGTGGGAATAGTGGGGCTCATTCTTTCCATTTTGACCTCAGACAGCAGAGAGAGGACAGTTTATCTGTCTGCTGGACTCGGGTCAGATAATGGCTCTCAGTGGTTTTATCACCTTTATCACATTTGTTTCAACAGGCCGTCCACTTTCTCTTGTCCATCATCTTGGTTTATCTCCCTCTCTGTCTCACCACCCTGCCTCCTTCTTTGTCTGATTATGTTTCAGATACATTTTCTGGCCTCTTCATGCAGTTCCAAAATCGCTGACCTTCCCCTGACTCTCCATGAGAGCTTTATGCATGTACTGTATGTCAAAAGTGCTCACGGAGAGCTGGCATACACATCTGCAGATCCATGTAGCCTGAAACCTGCCATAAATATATTTCTGAGCGACACCTACAGACATGGTTGGTCATCACGTATTCTCCCAGCACGCGATCTAAGTACCCAGCAGCCTGGCTGCAGTCAGACTGAGACAGATTTATGAACAAAACTGCAGTTTGCAGCGTCTTCAATTTGACTTTTTGACTGTTTCTGGACATTTTATAGAGAAAAGGATTATCAATTAAGTCATTAAATCAACAGTTTTAATGTTGTGTTAGAATAATTATACCACCAGGAGAAATTTTTAAGACAGAAGAAGATGGGATGACGTACTAATGTATGATGGATTGATTGGCAAACCGTGTGAAGAAATCATTCCTAATAATTTGCATCTTTATTGTTTGTACGCCAACAGACTCAAATTAAGTCTATTTAAAACTAGATTTTTTTTTTCTCTGCATATAATGACTATTAATGTAATGTTCAATTCATCTCTAACAAAGCACCACTCTCCGATGATCCTAAGTGAAGCAGCAGTCACTAAAACTGCAGCATATGGCCAGACATATGTTCTGGATAGCTCGTGACGGCAAACAATTTGCCCGCATGCTCCAACAATAAATAATGTATCACACATACAAGAGTAGCACGTATTCCTGCGTATGTGTCAACCAGTTTTACCGTAAGAGAAAACAGCTCTAAATATAGACCCCCATCACAGTGCACCTGCTGCAGTAGCCCCTCTGATCCGACAGCCCTCAGCAACAGATCCACTTATAACCGTTCACTGAAGGATGGAAGATGACACCATGGACAGACATCACTCATAAAACAGGCGACACCTGAATACTTACAACTACCACTAACAGGGATTATCAGTTAACTTCATGATGATCCTGCCCATTTTGTTTTGATCAGTTCATTTACACATGATATCGTCTCTTTTTATTTTATGGCAAAAAAGTCCAACATTGATATGTTCAAGGTTCTGAAATGCAAAACTGCAGCTTTTCTCAGATTTATATCAGTGAAAAATTACTGACATGCATATTTTTTGTTATTTTATAGGCTAAATAATTCATTAAAAAGAAAAGTATTCAAGAGGTTATCTATCAGTAATCACTAGTAACTGCCCAAGAAATTAATGGATTAATCACAACAGTTACTAAATGATGTTGAATATGTATTTGTTTACAATTAATATCAAGCAATAACTGTCATTAATAAAATGAAATGAGTGAACAGCTTTGTAAAAAGACCAATAAAACAAATGATAGAGCTAAGTGAACCAGACCAACACGTGTAACAAATTGCATCTTGTGTTATATGGACACATGATGAATAAATCAGTGTACTCTGTCCTATAAATAGAGTCTCTCGAGCTCCGAGAGAGATCACTATGTACCCACGCTGCTCAGGTCTGATAACATCTACAGTGCAAAAATCTAGGCTCCAATAAAAAAGTGATTAGACTGATGAATTGTAGCCAAACAGAGTGAAAGATGGATTAGACTCCAGCTGGATGCCTGTGCGAGGTGGGATCAGTTTCCTCAGTCATTGCTGGCATGCAGTAATTGTGGAGGATGAGTGGCAGGACATTCAGGTCTTGTTCAGCCGGCTCAAGCAGCCATTTCATTTTCTCATATCAAAGCGTTGCTGATGACCACGAGGGATTTGTAATGAAGGGAAGGAGAGAGAGACGACTTTATCTCCAGTTCATACAAACAGGCATCAGCTGTGCTGGGTCACCTTACTGTGGGTGCTCGCTTTATCCGAACACACCAGAGGAACACATACTGTAGGGGTCTGGAAGCACAGAGCTCAGAATATGTAGCACAGGCCAGGACAGAGAAAGAGACAAATATCATGGCTGTGACAAATTATTAGTCTTTCTCCTTTTCTTTTTTCATATTTTTTGGTATGGCATAATGGTCAGCGCCATTTGCACAGGAAGAAGGTTCTGATTCAATTCCCAGGCCTGGGGCCTTCATACGTGGAGATTGCCTGTTCTCCCTGTGCCAGCATGGAATACTTCTTGGTCCTCTGGCTACCTCCCACAGTCCAAAGACCTTTAGGTGAATTGAGGACTATAAATTGCCTGTAGGCGTGAGTGTGAAAGGTCGTGTGTCTCTGTGTGTCTCTATGTGTCGGCCCTGTGATAGACTGGCGACCTGTCCAGGGCAACCCCGCCCTCACCTGGAACATTAGCTGGGATCAGCTCCAGCAGCCTCTGTTATCCCTATCGATAAGTGGTTGATGATAAATGAAAGAACTAATTTTCAGTGAAATCTAGAAAATTTCCTGGAATCATAATTCATCCTATAATAAATAAAAATGCTAGTACAGGCATTTTCTTCTAGCCAACAGCCCAAAGCCTAAAGATAAAATATAAAATATAAAACAGACCACATCTTCATATCTAAGAATCTGGACTGCGATGGTGGCTTTTGCTTCATTAAAGACAATAAATCTGTTTATTTTAGGCCTTTCCGGTTTTATTAGTTAGGTTAACTGAAAGAGTTAAGGGGGCGCATGGTCTTCTCACTACACCACCAGTATCCAAACTCAGTCTGCTGTTAACAAACTAGTACTAGATTATTTATTACCATACACTCATATATTAATTCAATGGTGGGTTTGAGATCTGACCTGTACTATTGTACTGATACACACATCATCAGGGGCACCCAGGAGATGCACAGAATAGTGCCTTTATGGGAGGTTTAAGTGGGTTGTTTTATTTATTGTCACTGCTAAATTTAGGTGTCATCAGTGTAGGGAGCGCTATGTGAACAATCAGGGTAATTTATGCAGAGCTGAGGCCATGGATGGGGCTATTACACATAGGAGGACCAGAAATGTTTATTTAAAAAAACATTTGATTTCATATTAAATGTTGCCTAAACATAAGCAGCCGCACAAAAACTTTGGCAAACTGAAGTACATTTTAAGAATTGGCTAAAAGTGGTGAGTTACAGTTCCAGTCTCTTCTCTTCCAATACCAATTCCAATAGTTCGCATACTGATATAAAATAATTGCTCTTTGGGTTGAGATACATTCATGTTTGTCTCACATAAGCACAGAACAGCACTTTGAGCTGGAGGTGATCTGGTGCATTCGTTAAATACATTCCTTTGACAAAAAGAATGGAAATCTGTTCAGGGATTTGAAATTCTTAGATGATGACAGATGACACGGTTAGTTTGTCTGACTGAAACACATAAAATCTTCACTAATCCCAGTAAAACAAAATTGTATAGCAAAACAGTGAGTGACAGGACACACAAACACACACATACTGCATCTTAAGAGCTCCTGAGCAAACATCTGGTTAATCTATAGTCCTTCACATGAGGGCCATTTCTAAACGGGCACTTGGTAAAACAAACACATGGCAGGTCACATCACTTCAACCAGGTCAGTGCGACAGCTGGGTCAACAGACAGTGGAAGTGGCTAAGTCCAGCAACTTTTCAGGACTATCCTGATAACAATAATATTATACCACTAATGAAGAGACAAATCAACCTTTTTCATTATTTACTGACTGCCAAGTTTTCCATCAAAACAAAAAGCAATTCACGCTGACCATTGTTCCTCATGAAATGACCCTTGGACCCAGAAGGGGATTCATTCAGAGCCCCATCCACCAGCACTCACACAAGACCATTCATTTCCTGCCACTCAGGGAGAGGAATCCTACTCACCGTGCGGTAGACATCCTCACTGCTCTCCTCATACTTTTGCTGTATCCTCTCCTCCAGGAAGTAGATGCGAAGCTTGAGGCTGAAGTTCTCCTTCTTCAGGTCATTCAGGTGCTGTGACAAAGTACGGTAACCGTTAGACATGACCGTCAAAGAGCACCGACACTGCTTGACATGTCCGTTTTGGCTCAGAAATGAACAGTTGTATTCGTCCTCTCCGTATCCCGGGCGAATACAGAGTCCATATTAAAGGACAGCAGCTGTAAGGGCATGTCCAGCTGTGAGAGTCCAGTAACCGTTAGACATGCTGCTACCTCCGCCTAAAGAGCATGATGCTAACAGAAAAAAGTAACTATTTACAAAGTGGCATCCCAGCCTCTAACAGGCCATTGGGACACCATCTACAAGAGCATACACACTGAAGCTACACACACACACACACACTACAGTCTAATGGGGCGTTTTCTGTGCAGAGGGCTACTCTGCAGCCCGGGCTGTCAGAGATGCAGCCATGTCAACTCCATGGTGTGATCTGGTCTACCAGGGGACGGCACAAGAGCTTATTTTACTGGAGGAGACATCCCTGGAATCCCAGACTGCCAAGGGAGATGGGTGGAAAG
Source organism: Echeneis naucrates (assembly GCF_900963305.1). Lineage (NCBI taxonomy): Eukaryota > Metazoa > Chordata > Actinopteri > Carangiformes > Echeneidae > Echeneis > Echeneis naucrates. Next base: position 10,215,456 of record NC_042527.1, on the reverse strand, counting down.
GGAGAGGAGGGGAGGCGGTAGGAAGAGGGGGGGTGTAAAAGACTCAGGACTCACAGGCACTTGTGATCTGAGGGGGATCTATATCTCACCACTCTGCAAAACAGACCAGTCGAAAGGAACATCTACATGAGGAGGCAGGAGGTTAAATGTGAGTCTCTTTGTATCCTGCCTTGCTTCCTCTGCAACATTAATGCTAAAGGTCAGTCTCATTTGTCCAGTTTAACCCCTTCCACATGTGATTTCATATTTTTAAGTGTGGACATTGATCTCTATTGAGAGAACAGCTGAGTCCGTTCACATCAGCCTCAATGTTATATAACCAAAAATTTTACACTTCTGTTTTTTTTTTTTTTATTTTGGTCATTTGCACAGTGTTGAAATAAAGTCCCTGAAACTTAAGTTCATCAAAATCTGAACTCAAAGTGGGTGAAACTTATCTTGAATCACAATTTATAACAGCATTACTGACGATTCATTAAGATAAAGTACATTAGACAAGCAAAAGGTAGACAGCCAGACCTGAGACCATAATTACAGGAATCAATATTTCAACACTGATTCAAATGAGAAAGTCTAATTTAAAAGATTGTCACATCTATTGACCAATCAGCAGGAAATTATTAACCACGCCTGCATCTTTACTGAGCCTTTTGTCTGTTTTATCCAATTATTTTGCTCATAAAGGTAAAGGAAGGATGCAGTGGACACACACAACATACTAGTGATGACTAAAACTGAGATCAGGCAAGAGAAAATATTTAAGTGTTAATGTCATTACAGAAATACAACTCTGATTATCTTATGGAGTGCAACCAAGTTTGCCGTCACATTAGCCATAACAATGTGGTTCTGTCTGATAGCTTGTTATGGTGATCTTGTCCTTACTTTTTCAGCCATATTATTGAAAATGATGCCTTCACAGGAATAACTTCCAGTCTGCTGCACTAAATTTACCATACTTCCACACATTAAAAAAAAAAAATCATACACTCCCCTGATAAGGTCTACCCATCATAAAGTCGGGGGGGGGGGCTGATGGGAGTGGGACAGACAGGTGAGTGGAAAGAAACTGGATGAAATAGGAGACCTGGAAGCACTGAGCCACAGTGCTATTAATAGGGAGGTGTCCTGAATCTCACAGAGTGGTGAATCCCTGAACGTCCCTCAGAGATGAGGGAACAGAAAGAAAGAAAAGCAAAGGAAGATGGGCTCCACATTTTTTTTTTTTTTGTTTGTTTGTTTGTTTGTTTGTTTTTTTTTAACGTCATGATAAAAAGGACCAACCCTGGACAATGTGTTGGGACAATGGACAATGGACATTTTCCCAGACTAATGTCCTGGGAAAATGTGAATCCTGAACGTCCTGCTGTATAGCTGTTAAAAAGATAACGACTGACTTGGATATGTTACCACTCAATCAAACCAGCATAATGCCGGGGGAGGAATCAGCAGCATGACAACATCAGTGTCTCTTCCACTATCTTACAAAGACATCAGTTTAAACCTCCACTGCTGAAAAACAATGCCCCCGACTCCATGTTCATTCTGTGTATAGAGCAGCAGAACACCATTCCCTCTTTGGATAAATTGAATAAAAGGAGGCTAATAAAGTGACTGAAACATGTTTCCAACACATTACGTCAGTATTGCTTCCTGATGCATTTAGTGAGTGTATAATTACATGCTGCTACTAAATAATGCAGGCGCCAAGTGGAGACTCCACACCACATTTGGGATGACATCATGTTTAAAGTGCATTTTTAAACCACTCGACACATGGCCAAGCCACACCCCACCACATATGCACTTTTCAGCTCTCAGTCAAAGATGAATAAATAGGAGTAAATGTATATGTTTGTTCTGCATAGTTTGTTTATGTGAGGTGTAGCGGTAGCACATCTGACATCTGACACCCATGAAAGGGACTCCTACTTTGAGCTGGCTGCTGTCTTTCAACAAGTCACTCCAGCTTTCATATCTGTCTGATGACACCTCCTGTTTTAAACAGGGCTCAGCAGCAAAGCCAGAATAACATTAAAGGGGCATCAGTAGTGCTCAGTCTTCAGTGACACTTTTAGAGGTCAGCTGGTGTTTTATTATGTCTGAAACATCAACAAGAGCACTGAGGACTGTATTGAAGGAGGAATGCGTGGCGTACCTGGAAATCAAAGCAATTGTATGTATGTATGTATTCTGGGTATTTACAATACAAAAGGATGATCAGCCAAACCTAATTTTTTTACAAAGAGCCAACAGCGCATGATTCTACTAATGGACAATGTTCTCAGAGAAGAAACAAGACATAAAGAGGCACGGGAACGGCAGCTGCTGGAAGTAATATGGAGCTTTATTTGTAGAGCTACAGCTGAGAAATGATTGGCTTTGTTGAAATATATGCATACAAAGATAACGTTTATCTACTAAGGAAATTATGCTGAAGCTATCAGTAACAGTAACAAAAACATCGTTACTGTAACTAAAAATTTAGCCACCTCAGTTTAACTCCTCCTCAACTTAAACATTTCTATATAATCAAATTTAGCTCGAGCTTGACCATCAACAACTGGCCTGCAGTTTGTATTAAAGTGGTGTACCTGGTTCAAGTACACAACAGCAGGATAATTGAATGCTGCTCTTTATGGTTTTGAATGTGTCAGTAATATTCTGTCTAATAATTATAATGTGACCTACTATCAGGCATTGAAAAGAATATTTAAAATAGTATTTTTGTCATATGTTATGGGTACAATGTCTAATTATAGCTGAACAGAGACTGATGAGAAATCCTAAAGTAGGTCATGAGGCAGCCAGAGGCAGAATTTAACCATCAGGAGTTTCAGGGTGTTTTCCATCCACACTGTTAACTGCAGGTGTTGTGTTTCTGTGCAGTGATGGTAAGAAATGTACTGCAGATGATTCATTTATGATCATGGACTTCTGGGATAGACACCTTGATTTCCTCAGCACTATGATCAAAGCTACAGCATCAAAGCCAAACCAGTCAGCTCATGTACATCTTGTAGCATGACATGGATCCACAAGGTGGCTCTGTAGAGCACATTGTCTCAGGGCCTCCCCCTCACTGATCATGCTGAAGGACAAGGTGCTGACACATAAAGTGGGCGGCTCTTACCTGTTCAAACTCCTTGAGCGTGTGAAGCTGGAGAGGAAGAGAGTTGTCTGTTTCATCGCCACACAAATCTGAACAGAAGTTAAAAAACAAACAAACAAACAGTTCTTGAATGTATTAGACATAATAGGACAGACTTCAGACAGTCTTTACAAAGGGCAGTTCACTGAGAGCTATGTACCTGTCATGTGACCTGTGATCTTGGATGAAGAATCTTCTTTTACAGCACTGTCAGGGAAAGCAAAAAAAGGAAGAGAAACATCATCTGTATTGGTAACACCCAATAAATAGAAAGAGAGAAAAAATGAAAAGCATGAACCTGTGATTTTCTGACTGTGTACAATAGCAGGCTGAAACTGATGGGGGTGGGAATTATGTCAAATAATCAATAACCTGCTTTTTTGGAAATAAAAGCCACCAAAACCTTTTCACTATGGAGGCATGGCCTTATTTGCATCACAGAGAGGAAAGTCAGCAGGGCAGAGGGGAGATTTTAGAGAGGTGTGTGGGGGGGTGGGGGCGTCAGAGTTCATCAGGACCCTTTAAATCAACTATCTGCCATTTGCAAGCGCTGGAATTATTATTTCCGTCACATGGTTCAAACCAGCTGACTCGATTGGATTCAAACAAACCACAGCATGCTGTATTATAGGGCCTTTATTTTGGCTTAGACTACTTTGGTGGGAAGTATGCAGCACTGCAAAGGGCAGAGCAGTGCTCCTCATTCTGTAGATTCCTCTGGCAGCTGCTGAGTCAGAAAATTTTGAAAATGCGAAGACAGTTGCTGCATGCCAGAGGTCCAAAAGTTCACCAGGTGAAGGAACAGTCGTGCTGCAGAGCTCAAAATCTCACACTGTTTCACCATCGTGTTGTAGGAGGGATTTGATGATGGAGTAACCTACATGTCAGTCAAATCTGGGATCTGAACCATGTGACTTTTATTAGTCTGAACTAAGCACCTAGTTTGTATTTAGTATTAAGTGCATTAGGTTACATTAGATGAGACACTGACAATGCGTTTTTAAAGAAAAATCATGCTTCTATTGTGTCTCAAACCGGATTATAGGCTGGAAAGAGATTGAATTTTTAGTTATTGGTTCTGTTTGTTGTGTGAGGTGTCTCCTGGGCCCTATTGCCCAAATGCACGATAAGGCCCCATTCAAATATCTTCTACTGTGTCTTCTTTTGCACAAAGTAAGACTAAATTAGATCCGTGCTCTGCGTCCTTTCCCATTTATTTCACCTGAGACTGATTTAATGCGTTTGGGGGGGCAATGGAGGCGGTCTGTGCAACATGACAGTGAAATAACCTGCCCGGTCCATAAAGCATGCAGATGGCTCCTGAATGTGATGCTGCTACAGCTGATGTGGAGAGATGGGCCTTTAGTTGATTCTTTACGGAAACAGTATCTGATTTTTAAAAAATGGAAATCACAACTGCGATTTAAACGGAATGGTCGCTTGCCGGGAGGTTGCTTTGTTAAAAAGCCCAACGGGCTTCGGTCTTCCGCTGCGGTGTCCCTCCCCACCTACACACACACACACACACACACACCGACCAAATGCCGCCTCACCTCTCAGTCTCTCCCCAGCTTTGCTCCGCCGATGATGAGCTCCACTCCATAAAGGCTGCTCCCGCTCAGCCGTCGCCTTCAGATCAGCCGTCCATTGTTCATTTATTCGGGGAGACACAACACACGGACATCCGCGCGGTCGACGCACCGCACATCGCTCAGGTTTGCAGGGGGCGTGTGTGTGTGTGTGTGTGTGAGAGAGAGAGAGCCGTCACACTGCCTCCCTCCCTCACAGCAGAGCCCACCACGACGAGCAGAGTAACCATCTGCACCCTCCCTCAGTTCTCCAAAATAAAATGATTATTGTAAGCGGACCCTCAGCCTCCAGTTTTCATCCAGACATTCCTCCTCTTTAGGTTCCTCCATCATGTCCCCACATGGAATCAGTGAGATCTTTAACAGAGCATGAATGTGCCTGTTTCATACAGCAGGACCAGCTCCTCTTCAATGGCCTTATATTAAACACACTACTGCAGAGGTTACTGAGATTGGTCTGATGATGTTTGTATCAGGTTTGTAGAGGCTGATTGTTTTATCTACTTCAAGATATTGACATTAACTTGGTGATTCTGCTCAGGGGAGAAAGCATGAGGGGAGCAAAGTTAATAAGATTATGTCATTGTTTGTTTTAGCACTCGGCCCTGAGATCTGTGTGTGTGTGTGTGTGTGTGTGGGGGGGGGGGGGGGGTGAAGAGGGATACATGTGTCGCATCAGTGTAAAAAAAAATAAAATAAAAGTGTTCTTGTGCTTCCTCTAAGACATCCGATGTGATGGCACGTGTGGTCATTTTTTTAACAGCGCCCTCTCCTGGAGCCAAGCCTGCAACTCACAAAACATTGTTTTTAAGTGTTTGGGTGAATGGTTGTATTCAGTTCGGTTAGACTGCAGATTTGTGTAGTTGAAATGGCTGCATGTTGCACAGCAGTAACCACTGCTCTCACAGTTTTTAATCTGGTTTATGGTCCATTTCGTGGCGGTGCAGTTCACCGCTGTGTCAACCGATTCGGTTCCCCCCAAGTTACTGTTCCCCTTTACGCTGATTTACTGCTGAGTCGCGCGTAGTTGCTAAGTTACCGTGCGTACTTAAGAAAGAAACGCAAATAGAAACACAGTTGGGTGTACGGAAAGCGAAATGGAAAAAGCCAATGTGTAGGTTATCGGTGTGGCATTTATTATATAACAAAATAAATGGAGAATGCATTTGTTCGGCCATTCTTTGTCAATCTTTGTGTAAATGGATGCTAGCTAGCATAGCTGTGCGAGTGTAGCCTACGTTAAGTAAACCTCACTGCCGGATCACTTACACTACGACTGCTAGCTAACTGTTTAGCATGCTCGACTGACGAATTGATGACATTATTTTTGACGTATAACGTTACTATTGCTTGCCATGACACATTTCTGCTCCTGGAAAACATAGTGTCCATGTTTTTCATAATTCACGAACTCGTTGAACACAAGTTTGTCCACTTTACCATAAAGAACATACACTCACATGATAAACGCTCATCCTGGCCGCCCTTTGGGAAACTGGGTTGGGAATTGGGTTATGTCCTGGGTTAGTTCCAAGTAAGCGCACGATTTATACGAAAGTCAATGATCCATTCACTGAACACTTAAAATATTTTTTCCCTGTTATCTTTGCACGACACGCCCATAAAATAGGCTATAGGTCTACATAATTGTCATTGATCGATCAACCAGTTAAACTGTAGCATATACACAACAGAAATTCAGCAACAAAGCATGGTATTTATTTACTTGATTTACTAAAAATAATTAACAAATCAACAGGCGTGGACTCGGAGCTAAGAAGAAGAGGTCACGTGGGGTGCTGGAGCCGTATGTTGTACTGTAACCCTAAATGTATGTATGTATGTAAAGGTCCATTCCCGGTGTGGGCACCTGAACGTGTCTACGGAGTTAATTGGTTGTGAGTGATGGACTTGGCTAATGCAGATACGGCGCCCCCCCCAGGACCTAGGCCGAACCAGACCAGACCGGTCTGGCACCCCTCCAGGAACGGACCGAGACAGGACGTGACCACAGACTAGACCAGTAAAAGTGTGAAGATGATTTGTTGTTTATGGAAGGAGGAAAAAGGGGACATGTAAAAAAACACAACTATTTTAGTGAGTTACAAAGTTGAGTTACATAAGCTTCTTACTTGTTTTCTTCCTAATTGTAACCCCCCCCACTCCCACCGAGCCTTCGCTAAGCCCCGCCCCCCTTGGTTACTGTTGCTATGCTGGCCTGTTGTCTGCTGTCTGTAGTTCGGTAGGAAAATGTCCAGTCAGCATCAGTCCGGTGATCAGAAAGGAAAAGAAAGAATAATAAGAAAATAAAGGGTTGAGAAATTTTCTATATAAAAGTTTTTTAAAAAGGTGGTGACGGTGAATTTGCTCTAATGCTAACGTCCATTAGCCTAGCTTGTATTAAAGCCCGACACAAAACGTTATCTCTGACAGAAACAGCTGAGTTTGGCAGCTCCATCAGAAAGGAAGAGACGGAGAGGAGAGGGCTCCAGCTGCAGTCAGGTCACAGAGAAAGTGACATGGGGGGCAGAGGAATTTATTTAACTTGTTGGCTTTACTTCTGCACAAAGATATTGACCGCAAATTAAGAAGAAGTACTCCACTCAGACACAACAACACACACAAGGACCGGGACATTACTCGTTGTTAATGTTTTGTGTGTGTGTGTGTGTGTGTGTGCAGGCAGACAGACCTGTATACTGTGATGAGGAGTCGGACCGTGTTGTTGTAAGTGATGTCCACAGAAGACATCCAAACTTTGGGTACAAGCTAATGTGTGTTCCAGATAATAATACGGCCACGTATTCTTAATTGGAACAGCACAGACGTGGTCACGATGTATAATCCTCACCTTACCTGGATAATTTCTCCATAACGATCGGGTCATTCTACATCATACATCTTGGTTGTATTATTACCTGGTGTGTATCACCACGTTTCTTCTTTAAGTACGCACGGTAACTTAGCACCTAGGCACGGTTCAGCAGTAAAGCAGCTTAAAGGGGAACCGGAACTTGGGGGGAACCAATCGTTTGACACACCGGCAGAGCGGTAGGAGGCCGAGCTCCTTCCCCGAAAGGTTATCGTCTTCTCCGGTTGATTAATTCTTTAGCTTGCGACTTTTCACGGGCACGGTGAACAATGTCGACCGAGAGAGACAGAATCTTGCTGGAGTTTGAGTTTTTGGATGTCGAAGAAGGTATCCGTGCAACATCTACATCGCAACAGAAGAAGAATCTGGAAATACGGAACCGGAAATGCGTTGCTACCAAGCAAACCAATCACAGCCCTGCGCCGTCTCGACGCGTCGTTAAAACAATTTTTGGGGGAGGTGACGTCAGGCTACGGCGGGCCTCCCCATGAGCCTCCACACCCTACGATGTGGGTACGGCGTTGATTTAACGCAGGGCCATGAAGCAGGCTTTAGCAGTGTTTTGTTTTCAGTCTTGTGTGGTATCACAGTAATATTTCCTCAGTGGACGGTTCATTGGTCAGTAAATGTCCTAATGTCCTTGTTGTTTAACTTGGATGTAACGTGATTCAGATGTGAACCATTCTAACAGTTTAACATGAAATCCGAGCGGTGATATTTGTTTATGTGACACCAAACTAAATTATTCTGTATTGCCACTGGATGTCACACTAGGCCGTCAGAAGCTCAGACCTCAACAGATGATCTGTCCCAATAAACACATAACAGGCCCAACTGAAGAAAGCCTGTAGACAGACAAGCCAGCAAAAACAATCAAACGAGGGGAAATGCTTCCGTGAGATTCTCCATAGCCATCTTACTGTTTCCCAAACAGGCTACGTCAGAAGCAGCAGGCCAATTAATATTTAATATTTCTTTCTTCTGTAGCCATCCCTAATTCAAAACAAATTTGATGTTACATAAAGCCACTTTCACACGGAGGAAAAGAAAAACCTCCTGTGAGTCACGCTGAAGTGCTGTGGCAGCTCTCAGGGCTGTGAGCCTGTGAATCCTGATCACTAATGGCTCCATCGTCCGACTGCCATGAAATTCAGTCTGCTGTAACTGTGGTTGCACAAAAGACCCCGCCACGAAAGTCGCTGAAAGAGCCAGCAAATTTTAAAAAAGACTTTCTGGATGCTTTGGCAGTCCAACAGGATATGAGCTGGGAGCCTCCATGGCAGGTCCACTGATGCTCTGGTCATTTCTCTTGTTGATGGAGGTGTTTTTATTGGAACAAGTGGATTCTTTAATGGAGGAACTTCTGAAACTTTATGCCTCCCTGGTCCTTTATGCTGCATGTTAGGTCTGTGTGGGTTGTGCGTGTGTATCTATGTGAGGAAAATCCAGGACCTACTGTCTATCTCTGTGTGCAAATGCACATAGGTGTTTTCATGAAGCGCATTAATGTCCACTATATTTGAAAAGGAAAAGATTTTTTCTTTTCACAGTAAAGATTTCTTCAGAATTACTATTCAGATGTTTTTGTGCGTGTAATTAATTGGGTGTAAATTTACATGTTAGTTTTCTCTTTAACCCTCTTCATTTGTTCATCCTTTCTTCACCTTGGAAAATAAAAACAGTGTTATATTTACTCCACCCATTCGTTTGTTGTTTCAGTCCAATTCATTGAATCAATGTGAACCATTCTTGTGTTTCTATTTTTGGTTGTCTTTGTTAACAAAGATTTTTCCAAATAGAAGATAATAAGGAAACATGTTTCCATGTTTATTTATTAAAATCAAAGTAATGCTTCTTTTATGGCTCTCAAAGTAGTCTTAGTCTGATATCCTTTCACTGTCTACATATTCTTATATCAGCTATGATCAGGGGAAAAAATTTTTTTTTTATAAAAGTTATACAATAATGAGCGATCACATGGAAAAGCTTGTTCATTGTTTTTTCCTGCATTCTTTGTTCATCTCCATAATCTCAGCCTTTAAATCAGCTGCAGGTATCTCAGCAGACACTAGATGGCATTTAGCACCTATATAGACAGAGCTACCGCCATTCCTACACTATTACACATTTTCAGCCTCACACATTCATGTCCTTTCGTTTCACCTCCCGAGCATTTTCGTAAACATGTATTTACACCACGTTCAGGAAGGTCAGGACCATCAACAGCTTTCTCATTCAATTTCAAATTCCTCATCCATTTTTTTCATTAAGTCTTCTTGCCAAAAACCACACGGGGTCCCGATCTGCTGCCCCGAGATTCTGTGTTGATGATCCAGATGGCAGGGGATTTCATGAAGTCTCCGTCAGCCATCTTACTCTCCTCGGCGCGGGCCATGGCCTCTAATTCAGGTGACGTTTCTGGGCACCAGTCGGCCATGAACTTATCCTTGGCTTCGCAGTAGTTCACCACTACTTCCTCAGGCTGCTCCCCAAATAGGCAATCTGGAAAATAAAAAGAAAAGAAACAGATGGAAAGTGTGCAAAAGAAGCACATTAAACAGAATGCCAGAGAAAACTACAATGACAACAACTTTGAATCAGTAGACACAGTATCTTGTGGTTTTAAGAGGCTGCAGGCAGAGTAACAAACCTGCACAGTCATGGATGAGGTCTTTGATGAGGTGCCCAATGATGGCATACAGAACTGATAGCACTATGAAGATAGCAATAAGCAGGTAGAAGACATAGGTAGGCAGGTGGACAGCATCCCGAGAAGGTGGCTTGTAAGACTCAAAAAACACGGTCCCATCTTCCTCTTTGTGGCGAATGTTTAAGCCGTCCACTGACACGTCCATTGCTGCGGGGTCGTCTTCAAAAATCTGCTGTTATCCACTCGTTTTCAAAAAGATGCACGATCCTAAATCTTTAAAACCAAGACAATATCTGAAGAGTAACATACCTAACAACATACATAACAATACATCTATCCCTTCATCGTCTCACGTACTCACGACGCAGGAGAGGCTCCTCCGGTTCATTAGGTGTCTTAAAACTCCAGTGGAACAAGACTACACAAAGCCATCAAAAGTTCAATTGTATCTTTCACCCCGATTCCTTCATTTTGTTTCACTCCCTATCGGTCCGCTTGTTGAGTGATGCAACTGAAAACTAGATTAGTTGCAGCAGCTAGAGGCTCTCAAGGTCAGACGGAGGAATGGCCCAGCAAGCACAGTTCCCTCAGATTATATACCTGCTGCACATAGAACAGCAGGAAGCTCTATCTATCTATCTGTCTGTCTGTCTGTCTGTCTCTCTATCTATCTATCTGTCTGTCTGTCTGTCTGTCTGTCTCTCTATTTATCTCTCTATCTATCTATCTCTCTATCTGTCTGTCTGTCTATTTATCTGTCTATCTATCTATCTATCTATCTATCTGTCTGTCTGTCTGTCTGTCTGTCTGTCTGTCTGTCTGTCTATCTATCTATCTGTCTATCTATCTATCTATCTATCTGTCTGTCTGTCTGTCTGTCTGTCTGTCTGTCTGTCTGTCTGTCTGTCTGTCTGTCTGTCTGTCTGTCTATCTATCTATCTATCTATCTATCTATCTATCTATCTATCTATCTATCTATCTATCTATCTATCTGTCTGTCTGTCTGTCTGTCTGTCTGTCTGTCTGTCTGTCTGTCTGTCTGTCTGTCTGTCTGTCTGTCTGGTGGACATCATTACTGAACTGTATTTAATATGGTAATCCCTGGCATTTACAAAGGTTGCTGCCCCTGACACAACCAGGTATTAGTCAGGTAAGATGGATTAATGAGAGAAGACAGGACACAAGCGCAGTCTTGTATTATTCAGTTGTTTACTTGAGAGAAGCTTAGTCTCAACACCACAACAGGAAAACTGAGGTGTGCTTTCTTCAGAAACACATTCTAACAGCAAGTGTGCATTAATGGAAAAAAGATGGTAATGATGGTGGAAAATGCACTGAAAAAGAAATGTTTGTGCAATTTAAGAACACTTAAAGTTCAGAAGGAGTTTTCAGTCATGTTTTTTTTTTTTTTTGTATTTAAATGTCAGCTATCAAAATAAAATGTCCTTTCTACAACTCACGTTATCTTTGGAGTTCACAAAGTAAATAATTTATATTTTACAGCCCATGAAGTTGGACAATTAATGGCAAACTGGAATAAGATTAAATGACTGACAATGTGGACCATGTTTACTCTAACTTTTTAATAGGTGATGAAAGAAAGCATTTTCTTTTCAAAGAGAGTACAAACTGTTGACCAAAATCTGCATTTTACAAAACAACAACAGCTTAACCTTATGCATCATGACTGCAAAGAGATAATATCGATCACTGCACTGAAATGAGAGATGTGACAAACATCTATCTGAACTACTTTTGTGACAAATTGAATTTGTAAAAGCTCACAGGGAAGTGGCATAGGGGGTGGCGGGGCATGCGAAGGTGACACTATGAATGGATATCCTTTTTTCTCCAGGGTAAGACGACGCAATGGCGCTTCTCAGTGGAGGCTGAGTGGATGGATGGTGGAAACCAGGCAGTGGATGGGCCCTTTCTATCTCTATGCTCAGCATGTCTTGCCCCCTCAGCTCCTCAGAAACACTCAGTCTCTGCTTTTCTTCTATTTCAGCTTTCGCTTCCTCTGAATCATCCTCTACTGGTTTGGGGCCAAGGATCCAGTCTGTAGGGCGAAAAAGCATGAGAGTGAAATGATGTTCAGTGTTTTTTCTGGAGTGATGGCTGCGCTTTAAAAGGACACTCTGCCAATTATGCATGTGAAGTATTTATACAGGCTATATAATTATTAAAAATGACTTCATTTCTTCTTTGCATCAAGAAGGCCTGTTTAACGCTGATGATACTGTCGAATCTTTGGTTAGGAGACTGAAAGAAGTAGGCATCTACCAGTTAAGGTATCTTGGCCTTAAAACACTAAATTGCCAGAGTGCCCCTTTGAGTTGTTACTTTAGCTGGAGTTAAACCGCAACTTTCAGTCAGTTTCTCTTAATCACCTCAATGGTGTAAAAAAGGAACTGCAATCAAGAGGATAAACAGGGGAAAGACAAAATTGTTACAACATTGACCTGAGACTTTTGGGGAAGTAGAGGACTCACAGACGCCACAAACATAGACACTGCATCAGACCGAGACAAAGGAGAGGACACCAGCCAGGGGTTACCTGCCAGGTCATGCATCAGGTCTTTAATCAGGTGTCCTACTATGGCGTAAGTGGCAACAATAACCAGCACCACCCCAACCAGAACGTAGACTACATTTTGTGGCAGACTTATAGCATCTCTAGATTGGGGAATGTAGTCCACGAAATAGGCCTCCTCCTCTGCCTTCCTTCTGGACAACTGCAGGAGCTGTCGGTGCTCAAACAGCACTTGTGTGAGGTTGAAAAGCAGAACTCCTCCCGAAGCGTTCAGGGACACAACTGGTTGTTGCTTCATGGTTTGGCTGCTTTGGTCAAGTCGTGTTTGACAAGTAGATACTTTGTTTATAGGAGAATCTGAAATAATATGATCAAACTTTGGTGTTGTTTCTTTGGATGATGACAGATTTATGGCGTTGTTGCAGATCCCTGCTTCTGCATGGCACTGTGAACACGTGTAGGAAGGGTGAAACAGGTGCATCAGAGAGGAGGAGGGAGAGGAACTGAGCGGTTGAAGATTTGTAACATTGTCTGGAGCTGGGAAGAATGGCAGGACTGACTGACAGATGGAGACATCAGTATGTTTAAAAAATGAGAACATTATCTCTCAGGAGTGTCACTGGAAATGTGGCTCACCAGACAAATACAATCTCATAATTTAAGTGTGCCATTTCTCCTAATCTCTCGTCTAGACTTAAATCCCAGTGTTCCTCCTTGTCTTTCAGAAAGGGGTCTTGAATTTCCTGTGGAGCGAGGAGTGTGAGACGGAGGATAGGTGAATATAGGACAGACAGAGTTAATAGGATTGAGTCTGTCACAGAGTAATATCAGCTTTCCATCTGCAGGGATTAGAGATGTGAGCAGGGAGAGGTGGACAGTAATATGCCAAAGAGGCTTATGGTCCTCCATGACCACGTTGCATGTAAATATAACACATACAGTACATTACTGCAAACCCACTGTTTAAATGGACATGGTTTTATATACATTTCATGCTTTTAGCTTTATCTAAAAGGGACACAGGCAATCCATTTCTTGTATTCTATAAATGTCCTACGACAACATTTACTAATATTACACAATATTTACTCGGCACCAGAACAGCCTTGCAACAGAACAGATGGTGATATATCAGAATGCAGTCTGACTATTATAACAAGTACATGGATGAGAAACTCTAAACTGTAACATCAAATGTAACTTTTGATACTCTGCAACACTTATAATCAAATTCTTCTGTAAAAGATGAGAAGATATTTCAGATGAAAAGGAGGAAATTAAGTTTGAAGATGATTAAGGGAATAAATCCACATCCTTACCTTCAAAACTTCAAACAGCTCCTCAGTTTGTTTCTTTTACTTGTGCATGAGAGGACTTTACAGTTAGCATTAACTCTGGAAATAAGCAGAAACACATGGCAGCAGGTTAAGGTCATGGAAACAGAAGGCTTACCATGTCGGTCGCTCCATCACTGTAAACAGAAAATAAAAAAATCGATAAAAAACAAACCAACCTACCATCATTATTTTTTCTATAACTGGGCAGGTAAACTTTAGTCCTAAATTACAATTTCATCCTATCAGATGTTTTCTGGGAAGCATCAGGATTTGCTGTAGATTGCTTCTGTTAGGTTTGAGGCTGATTTTCTTTTGGTGGGTCTGAGACCTGGTTGAATTGGGAGATCAGAAAACGCCATTCTATAATGGTGATGGCAATATTTGCAAACAGAATGAACCAAGACACCGGGTGCAGCCCGCAGTAAAAGACATGAGACATGTCGAACACCCAGAGGAGGAGGAGAGACTTAAAAAAGGGGGATGAATTTGAGGGAATATCAAAATCGAGAGAAAGACAAAGGAGAGGAACGGCTGCGATGAGAAAGCAGAGGTCTCTGAAGGCGTCTCAGGATGAGACGTTCTTTAGTAATCCTAGGCAGGATTTGGTTGACACATGCCTCCGTCACCAGCAGCACCTTTTTCACTGAGTCAGCAGATGGAAAAACTGAAGATGGATTTAACACAGCATCACCTGAGGAAGCTGTCATCACTGAAGTGTGGTGAAGTTTGAGCCACTGCTTCAAACTGCAAAGCACAAATATTGCTGCAAGAAGGAAAAACCATTCAACACAACAAATCATCTGCTGCAGATGTTTTAGATTCATGTCAGACGTTACCTGTGAGAGGGTCTTCTTTTTCGTTCACAAGCGAGAGGCATTCAAGATCAGTTAATGTCACAGCGGGGTGTCAGATCTTCTTCATCTAACTCCACAGAAAGCTCTACAAGCTGAACTAGTCCTAAGCAGAGTAACAGCGTAGGTCCATGGTGACTGCCACTCCCTCAGGCTGGGGTGACCACCTTTTTGGGTTTGTCTTCTGGCTCCGCCAGCCACTTGAAGTAGGCATCTCCAAGGATGAAGGTCCAATAGACGACGGTTAGGGAGGTGTTTACGGTCAGAATGCCGATGATTAGAGGGTGCAGCATGCTGACAGACTGAGTGGGCTCTCTTAAAAAAATCTGTGTCACCTACTAAAACAATCCAACAATCTGTTTGCTGTGTGGGTGTGTGAAGGGTCGCCTGCACGTCTGATTGAATCCGCCTGCTTCTACTCTCCTCATGGACTCCCCACCCCTCTCCACGCTCTCTTTCAGCTGGTCGCCAAGTGTCTGAGGCAGCAGCAGTATAATCCTCTTCAGCCGCTTTGTAACAGAAGATAAAGTTGCATTAGCTGTGACCCTGCTTTACAAATGTTGTTCATCCTTATTGTGGTTGTGTAACGCATTGGTTCATTCTCCATGATCTAAACTAAAAAGACTGCAAGTATGAGCCAAAGTTTTGTGAAGAAACTGTCCAAGAAATGTAACAATGATTAGTTTCGAACAGCACACTGACTGAAAACATAATCTTCGTCCTGAACTTTGTGTTCCCACTCAGATATAATCCAGAATCTAATCAAGACTGGAGACATCAAATGGGGCAGTTGTTAATCTTACACCAAACAGGACAGATGGCCCCCTAAGGGGCTCCCAGGGGCCACACAGGCTTAGACAACACTTCAACATGTGCAGTGTTACCAAGGTTTTTTTTTTTGTTTTATCTCTTTTCATCTACCTATAATTCCAAACTTCATATATTACTGGAAAGCAATAAGCCCCAAAACACAAAGCTAAAGGAGGAAGTTGTCTCCAGCAAGCGGCAGTCTGTACAAACTGAATGGTGGATAATCATAAAGGACAACATATGGCTTCTGCTGTGAGGCTATAAACAGAAAGGTAAATGTTACACACAAGGCACAATTTAGGTATCCATAATGGAAATGTTTTTATGCCTTCCCTTCCACCCAGATTGCACACACTGAACATGACCCCCAGGTTGAACTTTGAGACTACCAGGATAGCAGCAGACACAGTGGAGCAGCTCAGTGTTTCATCACAGATCAAAAGGCAACTGGTGACACTCCTCTTAGCGATCACCTTCCCTCAGTAGCAGCAGAGCGGACGCTGGATTCAAACATGCTGGTCTCATAACCAATAAGCGGTTTTAGCCGGGGACATTTCCACCTGGATACTTTTTTCTTTCTTTTCTTCTTTTAAAATAGACCCAGCAGTCAGTTTTTTGACCATGAGGCCTCCGGAGGAAGTATCCGTGTTTCTGCTTTCTCTCCTGGCTCCTGGAGTCCTCTACACCATGAACAGCATCCCCATGTTACAGGAGTAAGTGTGTGTGTGTGTGTGTGTGTGTGAGAGAGAGCAGGTCATGCTAATGTTGGCTGCTGTGTGGAGGCATCGTACAGTGAAAGTGCTAGTAATAATAAGGTCGTGGAAAGGCCCGGGGCTGAAGGGAAATGAGGTCAGTAGCGAGGGCGTGTTTATCCTGAGGTGACCCAGTGTAAAGTAACTGATGAGCAAATTAAAAAAAAAAAAAAAAATTAATTCATTCATGGAATATAGATTAAACTGGTAAACGCAGTAATGTGGTACTAAATTCATTACTTTCGGTTTAACTTGTCAAATGCAAATAAATCTCCCTAATTCTCTGGGGCTCTCTAAGATCAGTGCAAGGCCCAGAGTTTTAATCCATCAAGTAATGGTAAATGTCACTGCTACATAATCACAATGTAAAATGGAGGAAATAACAATCTCACTCTTCATTTGTGATTTGATTTTTTTTCTGATTAGAGTCTGAATGAGAGGTGAAGTTAGTACGTTCCGGTGAGCTATAACAAACATAATAATTTATTAAATAACCTGCATCTTATTTTCATATTAAATGGAGGAAAATGTTGGAAATGGAGGCATTTATATAATAAATACTCAAAACACAAAGCTTTGTCTGGTTTGTCACTCAGTAAATTATTACAAAGGGCAAAGAAAAGAAGCAAATCCTGGAAACAGAGGCTCTGCAGACAGCAAATGATTGGTTTTGGACGGATTAGTGTATTTAATGAATTAATCAATGATCACAATAGTTGCAAATTGATTTTTCTTTAGACTGATTAATTGGTCAGTTGCTTCGGCACAAGCTACAGCCCTGTGAGTTCGACACCTGTGGGGTTATACAGTAGAGTGAAATGTCCCTGTCACTCCTCAGACCTCTGCCCATCCTGGGGATTGGAATGACTGTCCTGGGATCAGTTCTTATTCTCCTCCTCTGCACCGTGTCACACAAGAGGAATGTGGACCCGTTATTCTACGGTACAGCCGGATTCATGTATTTTTGCCATCTCTTCGAGTGAAACTGCAGTTTTGTTTTGTTTTGTTTTCATTTCCATACTCCACTTGCTTCTTCAGTGTTTGCAGAGTTCTCCTTCACCTGCATGGTTGGGCTGACTAATGCCTTAGAGCAGGACGGGCTCATCTCCGGCTTCATGGGCTTCTATCTAAAGATGGTGAGATAAACGTCCCCTTACACGTCTTTATTCTTATTCACATTTTTATACGCCATTGTGTGATACCGTCTGTTCAGGGTGAACCTCATCTGAGCAGCGCCTACGCTGTGATGATGTCTTACTGGGAAGGCATTGTTCACTTCATACTCTTCCTCATTATCATCCACCGCATGTTCAAAGGGTGAGCAGTTGCATCGTCGCCGCCGTCTCTGTCCGTCTGTCTGTCTCTCTGCTGTGTGTTTTAATCAAACCTGCTGCTTTTCCCATTAGAAAGTCCTATCGAAGACTCGGCCTGCTGTGGGCCGGCTCCTCCATCGCTCACCAAATTGTGCTCATCCCAGGGGTGGTCATTGGTGAGAGCCGCCTGCATGAGCAGTGTTTGTCATCGTGTGGATGCATGCGTTTCATTTAATGCGCTTTGAGGCTGATGACGTGCGTGTGCGTGCAGGTAAATATGGGTCCAACATTCACCTCGCCTTTTGGAGGAACGTGCCGTTCTTTTTGGTGCCTTTCTGGGCGGCTTCGTTGCTCTTTAGCAGACCCAGAGAGATGCCAATTGTCACAGCAGACAAGGTAACTTTCAGTTCTTGAGACATTTAAAATATTCTGAATATCTACAGAGCAGTGACATCCAACACAAATGTTTAAAATAAGAGAAAACCTCAATAAAAGACTTCTGTGGAAATCATTTTGGGACCTCTCAGATTCCCGTCTGAGGGTCCAACCCCTCGTGCTGTGTGAACCCCATGTCGCGAATGGCATTTATGATGATGGTCACAGCTCATACAGAAGTTAGAGCGTGTTTGAAATTGGACATAAACACATTTAAGTGTGATGAAAGTCGTGGCCAAACTAAATCTTAATTAGATTTATCATGAAAGAGAAGAACAACTGTTATCTGCATTGTGGTTTACGTGAATTTACAACGTTGACTAGATCGCAGAGGAGCAGAAGAAAGGCCTGCTGTCCCGGCCGGTTGACCTGCTTCTGTCACTGCTGCTGCTGGGAGCCATGGCCTTCTCTGTTTTCAGAGGCTTAGTGAGTAAAAGCACACGGAGGCTTTGGTAACCTTCTCCACTATGTCTGCCTCACTCATTGAGATACTGACAGTTGAAGCTGCCTGCTCTGCTCCAGGTGGTGCTGGATTGTCCGCTGGATACTTGTTTCACCTACGTCTATCAATATGAGCCGTACCTCAAAGATCCAGTCGGCTTCCCTCGGGTCATGGTCAGTCTGGAGACGGATGCACAGATAAACTAGAGCTAGTGTATTTTCCTTGTTCCAAAAAAATGACTGATGTTCTGCACAATTCTTTCAGATGCTGGTGTATTTGTTTTACGCGCTCCCCCTGCAGACTGTCCTCATCTACGGCCTGAGAACACCCGGGTGCAGCTGGATGCTAGACTGGAGCATCTTCTTTGCCGGAGCCATGGCTCAGGTAGCTTTGTTGATTGTGTTTTTGTCATTATTCATAATCTGTAAAAAAGAAGCAAAATGCAAAATAAAGACTGATTTTGTCCTTCTGCTGCTCTCTCCAGATGCAATGGTGCCATATTGGTGCATCTTTTCACTCCCGCACTCCTTTCACATACCGAGTCCCAGCAGACAAACGGTGGCCCGTTATCGCTCTGAATGTGCTGCTGGCTGCTGCGCCGGCCCTCCTGGTGCTGCGCTGCCACACCAGGCCTGCTTATTTTATGAAACCCATTCCCAAAGGACAGACCAACAACGACAAGAAGAAAAACTAAACCGCACACAAGCTGTGGACTGTTGAGCAGCACTTCACACTGGGACAGGGCTAATGTTTTCTGGGGACTCTCTTGTCCACAAACTGCCTTAAACCCCCCTTTTTTCCGACCTGAAATCCCAGAGGAAATCTAAAAGCATTGCTCCCAACAGTCAACATTTTGAAAATGAGTCACCATGTGCAGCACTCCCTGAATGGACTATTGGACCCTGATAAGATGGTGTTTAGGAGTGTAATCATCTTTCATGGCTTTTGGGTGAATCATGCAGATACCCAGACGCAGATCGTCCCAAAGACTATTAACCTTGATATACAGGTCAGTAACATGCCTCATGGGAGTTCAAATCATTATCTACATCAAACTCCGCAATTCCTTGACTGTTGTTACTATTCTGAAATGGGTAGTTAGTGAAAACCGTCGGATCATACTGTATAAAAACTGTTCAACATTTGAAAACCTCTTGATACCTCTGATAACAGAGATGATAGCAAGTGATGACAGATGCTGCAACTGCTGCTGATCAGCTAATGTTGATTCCTTCCTGTTGATTGATTGATTGACTGATTACAACAAAATGCCACCAAACAAAATTCCATTTCAATTTCTTAGATCCCAAGGTAATGTCCCAAAAGTTTTATGTCCGAGCAAATGAAACAACAAATGAAAGCAGCTGTGATTATTGACTTGTAATTGCTTCTAAAATGTTCTAATCATCGACTCATCAATTCATCAATTCATCGGTCTAGCAGGTTTAAGTTGACCGTGAAACCTGCTTTCATCCTCCAACTGAACAGTTTGCTGGTTTAATTGGACCAACTGCTCAGAAATCAATACTGCAGTACTGATGATGTCATCCTGCCCTATGAACGCTGTGCTTGTCCAGCAGATAAGCAGTGACCCCTGGATTTCATTTAGCCGTCACACATGACAGGAGCACACAACGATCACATGAAAAATCATTCAGCTCAGAATAACCTGAGCTGGAAGAGTTTTGGCTGCGACACCACAACTGTGATTTAACTAAACTGGCTGTTGTTAAGGACACAGAGGAAATATGCTCTTTAAACTTTAAGTTAAGCAAAGTTTACACTTTATCATTTTAGAAATCCTTTTTTCTTATGCCAAACGAAATGAGGGAAGACATCAACTTACCACTTAATCACGTTCTAAACCTCAGTGCAGTTTATTTCTAGCAAGTGGAGCAGAGAAATTAGAGTTTTTGCAGGATTAGTGAATTGATAATAAAACAGTTAAATTGATGTAATGAGGAAAAAGTTATGACCCTTGTTAAAGATGCATTATCATCACTGTTGCATCTATCAGTCTTGCATTGATTATTATTATTATTTTTATTTCTTTTAAATGGGTGGCTCTGGGTTTCTCTGTTTCTGGCAAATAGCCTCTGTTATGTCTCACTCTGTTCGTGTGTCATCCTCTCTCTCTCCAAATATTCTGCCCACTGACACAACAAAAATGAAAATCTGGCCTCAGGTACCAAACAGGATGAAACTATTGCTCACTCTGTGGAGAGAAAAATAAAATGAGCATAGTTCCAAAAACAAAAAGGTCAGCATGAAGGCTTCCCCCATTTTGGGGCACAAAACTGGTGGCATAACAGATTTAACCTTAAAAACAACAGCAATATATATATATATATATTACAGCACCTGGACTAAAGTGAAAAAAACAAACCAAAACCCACGTCTACAGCTGCTAACTCTGTCTAAGGCTTACGAGCTTGCTATTGTCAGCTTCCTAACAATGACAGGACTAACTTCATGTTTATTAGGTCTAATGTTTTTAAGTTCGCTATATTAGTTTAGTATATCACAGAAAAGTCATTTGCTTTGTGTTGTTTTGGTCATAAAACAGATCATTTTTTTACCTGAGGGTTGACACGTTTTCAAAATAGAGGTGGATAAATCTGGGGGGGTGTTTGGCTTGAATGAAGAAAAGTCAGGAATGGTCATTTTTTCCCACTTTATTAAGAATGAAATACAACAGCAGGACAAAAAGTCATAAGAACACCAAAAAAGTGGATGACCGATCAAATATCAAAGGGACCAAAGACAAAATATTGCGACATTCTACCCATCATGGAATTACAGCCGTGCAAAAATTGAAAGTATTTAGCGATTCAGGTACAATCAAGTCGTTAACCTCACAAAAGTATTGTAGGATCCCATTTGAATTATTTTTCTCAATGGGACATTTTCATGAGGTGAGAATGTTTACGGGAAACTAGGAGTCTATTCGATTGGGCAAGGTCCAGCTATTGATCGAGGATCAGTCAATAACAAACACCACAATACTTACAATGCAGAGATTAGAGGCAATCATGATTAATTTTGTTACTGATTGTTTGACTTATATACTGGTTTAGAAAAAACAATGTTACTTTGACTCTCTGAAGTTAAGTAAAAAAAAAAAAAAAAGAAGCATATTCACTAAGAAATGATTCATAATAAATAGTAACATTACACAAAAATGTAGCAAATGTCAGTAGATTAAGACAGACGAGCTATTCGGGTACTCTATGGATAAAAGTAACAGCTACAGTACACATACAAAAAGCTCAGGGTTATCATGGACTGAATGCTATCTTGCATTATTACAGCTGTGCTTCGGAAACAGAACACTAGGACGAGTCATTTTTCATGTAGAGCGAACAAACCCCCGCCCAAAAAAAAACAAAAAAAACAAAAAACGACTCAGCACTTCTCTAAGTCTCTCTTACATGCATTCGCTCACACATGCTCACACACTGCTGTAAAGTCTAGAGGGCTTTAGTTCATAGACAGGTGAAGGATTTACTGTTCTGAAACAGGAGGAGGGATGTTAATTAGAGTTAGTGTTCGCATGGACCTCGGGTTAAAGGAAGGGTGGTGAAAACAAGATGAATCATCAAAATACCCAGACTCACTGACGGGATTATGGAAACAAAGTTCATGTTAAAATCAGAAAACCTTATTCATCAGCTAAACAGAGAGCATGGAGGGAGGAAGGAAAGGAAATGGGAGTGAGGTGAACTACTGTCTTTTCTTTATGGGCCATGGTTAGCACCTAGGCATTGCTGACGTTGTGTTATTTGGTTCAGTAGTAGCTGTGTGTGTCCTCTCTAGCCTTGTGTCCCTCCCCTCCGTGCCTCCTGTGGCTGCGGCGCTCACGGTGCTGGTTGTGATGGTGGCGTCTGTACCTGTGTGATCGACGGGCTAAAAACAGAGAGGCAACTATGATTATTTTATGTTGTAGATTTGCTGTAGCACTGCAGATGAACAGCACAACCTGATTTTAAGATCAGGGAAAGATTGAGATGAAGACAGAGTAAGATTATGGTGCTTCAGACTGTACTTGTTGGACCTGGTGAGTCAAATCCCTGCATCACCGTTTAAAAACATAATCAGTTTTATCTTTACTTTGCATTTTTCTAGATTGTAAATGTTTCAAATTTAAGGGAACCATGTATTTACTTTGCAACCTGTTTCTTTGAGACTGAATAAGATATAAATAGAACAATATATCTGCAGATGGGCGGCCTAGTGCTGTGTCACCTAGTGCTTCTTCAGTCTGTGAAGAAATGCACAGTTTAATTGGACAGCAGATGTCCAGGTGAGAATGAATGTCTGTTTGTCTCATTGTGTCCATGGTGGACCCTGCTTCCTGTCCAACGTCATATTTCAGATCCATTGACAGGGGAGGCTGCTCAGGTCACCTTTTTCTTTGTGACATTATCAGCCAATAGACGATGAGAGGATGTTGCCATAAAGGGCTGGTCAACAATAACGATCAGTTAGTCTGTAGCAAATAAAGTTTGAAGTTGTCTTATGTGTGCCAAGAAAACATTTCCTCACACTATCACACCAACACCAGCCTGCTGACACAAAGCGAGTTGGATCCATGGATCTATGCTACTGACGCTGGTAACACGTTCCCCTCAGACTGTCCCATCCACCGATGGAGCTTCATACTATACAATACTCACACTTTGTACAAATGATCCTGGGTCTCTCCCAGCTCCCATCAGCCCGGCAGCGAGCAGTGGGGATGTGACGCTGGTAGAAGCCCTCCGAGCACTGGTAGCGCACCACTGAATGGATGTCATAGTGTGACCTCCGGCGACCTATTAAGTGGGCGTTCTCCACTGTGGGTGGGGTCCCACACAACACTGACAAAAGAATGAAATGAAATTAAAACCATATTTATATCTCGTATATAAAGGTTTTTCTACAAACAACATCTATTTTACATCAGTCTTATATAGACTGAAATATACAAATCCATATAAAGTAATGGCCTCTTCCACTTACAGACTGTACAAACACAAGGATACTGTCCATTGCAGTAGGTGTAACAGAATAAAAAATTAAAGGCACTATAGCACAGGTGTGGTTGCCTGTAGATGGCAGCATTGTTACTGTAGCTAATAGTTATGGTGAGCTGCACTGAGGCCAGAGGAAGGAAAGAGCCTTCTGACGGAGATAAGGAATTCAGCCAAGCCACAGAGCCATGAGACCACAGCCCAGCAAACAAACACTTGAACTACTTAATCCCCATCTGTCTTTTCCCTTTCCTAACTCCTCCTAACCATCCTCTGCGTACAGAGGGAAGGAGGAGGTGAGTACTAGTCGGAATTGGGGAAAAAAAAAATCTCATCAAATTTGTGAACACAGTAATAATTGATCACAACTGCAACTACAATTCTGCTGCATGGACGAAATGGAACTAAGCCCAGGAGACACTTGCTTCCAAAAATCAATACAGGTTTGAGACTGAATAAAAATTCCTCACTTGAGGTTGTTGGTAATTTCTGAAGCATCTGCTGCTGTGACCTTTAATGGAGAAAAAGTCTGTGTAACTCCTGACGCTGTGTGATGAAGACATTTTTCCGGATTAAAAAGCATAAGAACTGAAGACAAGCACTGATGACTAACAGGGAGCCAGCTGTTCAACAGCTGCACGCAAGCAGCTAAATTGTATAAGAATGGAAAAATCTGTCTACATAAAATAATTATCAATACTGACTCATACTGAAGCGCACCGGGGAAGGACGGAAAGGAGTGCTGAAGAAACAGTTCGCTTTTTTTAGTGAAATCCATGAATTCAATGTTGCATTCAGATCAGCGGCGTTTCAGTACCTGTGCCTTTCTTGCAGATGTAGGGCAGGTTGTAGTTGCAGGGCACGTCATTCCACTTTCCGTCCTCATGGGTAATAGTTACCACGCAGTCCTCGCCGCCAGCAAAGAAGTTGTCCGGCTGGCTCTCTCTCCAGTTCTCATACACCTGCACAACATCAAACAACACAAGAGTTATATATAATACAACCAATTCTTCTTTCTTCTTTCATTATTCTTTCTTTTTCTTTTTTAAAGCTTGGGGCTTGTTATTGGGAGCTTTGAAACTTATGTTGGTGATTTTCATTCAGCAGAACAGCTGAACTCTGATTACTTACCAGGTCATTTCCATCAGTCCACTGAAAGTCCTCCTCCACTGTGCGGTCATTCAGTCCGATCCAGGCATTGTCATGACCCAGGCCTGGAAAAAACAACAATGAAACTTGATCCTGATTACACTGGAAAAACTCTTCTCTCTTCTTCATCACCGTTTCTTTGAATACCATCTCTTTTTGCATCATACTGTGTGTGTAATGAACAAATCAGGTTGACCACGGAGATAAGTTAGATTCGCATTCAGTTATTTTATCCCATGTCCTGTTTCTGAATGTCACATGTGGAAGTGAATTTATATCTATCTATGTTTTGTT
Source organism: Echeneis naucrates (assembly GCF_900963305.1). Taxonomy (NCBI): domain Eukaryota; kingdom Metazoa; phylum Chordata; class Actinopteri; order Carangiformes; family Echeneidae; genus Echeneis; species Echeneis naucrates. The sequence continues at coordinate 10,190,266 of NC_042527.1, read as the reverse complement.
CATATTTGGACCTCACCAAAGAAAAAAAAATATATAGACCACCATACCATTGATAAAGTCCTGCTCCGTGGAAGAGACAATGCTGCTGAGGTGGGCGCTGTGCTCTCTGCAGTCTTTCTCTGCGTCCTCCCAGGTGTGTCTGTGGGTGAAGTACCTGTAGTACAAACGCAGTGAAAGTGCAGCTGAAAATACACATTTCATACATTATGCAGCAAGACCAGTTTAATTGTTACAGAGTGCTGTAGTAAGTGTGTCACAGACCACTCAAGGGTATAAAGAAGTAACAGAGACAAAGGAGACATCTGAGGTAGCTGGTAAATATATTAACTATATATAGTTCCTTATTTTCCCAGTTTTGTTACCTGTAGCAGTGACCGTGGAACTTCCTCCAACCATGCTCGCAACCCTCTATGTCTGTAAAGAAGAGAGGAAAGGAGGCACAGAAATGACAGAAGCTAAAATTATTCTTTGAAGGGAATGAAAAATGCCTCACTAAATGCAGGAATATGGAGAAAGACTAAATAGTCTGTCAGGGATGGGAGGAGAGAGGAAGCTGGAGAAATGTTTCCTTTTTTTGCTCTCTTACAGAGCGTTCTGTCTCATTTGGCAAATAAAGACTAAAATATAGGGCTTTGAGAGGGTAAATACATGAAGTGTAATTATACAGGCTCGTTTTCCATTCACTGCACATGTGGCCCTTTTTCTGCATTATTAGTATTCATTAATAACGCCAAAGCTTGTGGATTAATTTATAACTGCAAAGGTTAGATATTCATTAATCCTCATTACCACTCTGCATGGCACAGAACACACACACACACACACACACACACAGACCTGGCCAGAGGTGGTAACAACCAGTAAGGTGATGAATCAATGACTGTGTGTCATGGGGGATACTTAGTGTCACACACCACACAGACATACAACATGTGAATTTTGCTTCAGCATTTCTTGTTCACACTACATGTTCTCATGAGAATTTTTGCTGTATCATGGGCTGACAGCCTTGTTCTTGTGGGTTGAGAGCTGCCTGTTTGATTATCTAACATGGATGCCTATTTGCCTATTTTGATATTTGAATGCCAGCATCGAACTGTTCTATGCTCTGTCAGTTAATTGCCAGTTTAGTTTGGTTTATATTTAGCAACGGAGCTTCACATCTGCCTCCATATTTTCAGTATCTCTTTTCCCTGCCTCTCCAACTTTGGTTCTCACTGTCATTTTCTGACTAATTTCTTGGAAGCAGCTCATCTGGCTGTGTCCGGAGGTACCATAGTCTGCCAACCAACATGTCTTAAGCTCAGTTATTAACACAGTTTATCTTGGAAAACTCGCAGCAAGAAAACAAACAAGCATATTCTCCAAAATGTCAAACTACTTTTAAAATAATGATCTGTTTGTGTTAGCTCAGTCGTGGTTAGAGACATGTCCTTCGTAATCTGCCTTCTTCCCTTTGAAACTACCTATATCGATACTTCTTGCCTGTTTGCCTCACTTGGATCCACAATAAAAATGTTAACTACTCTTCCTGTGGTCTTAAACCATTAGTACTACTCTGAAGCAGTCCCTGAGTTTTATGTTCCTTTACACGTACGGGCAAACATTACTGGCTCCATGATGGCTGCAAAGAGAGGCAGCCTTGTGATATTATATTGTGACATAGAGCAGGAAACAGACACTGCACGCCAAGCAGGATTATTTCCACCAGCACCTTTAACTGCTGGTGTCAGACACCTGGGAGTCTTAATAAATTCCCCACTGTGGCTGCACACACGACAACATACTGAATTTGTTGGTGCTACAAAGTCCAATAACGAAATGCATGATAATCCTCTCCACATTGTGGGTGCAGTATTCTCACTCTCACCTTTCTCACATGTATCTCCTCCGTAGCTGGGCAGGCAGAGGCAGAGGAATGAATCAATCTTGTCAATGCAAGTGCCTCCATTTTCACATGGCTCGGACTGGCAATCATCAACATCTGTTGGAAGGAAAGCAGCAATGAGAACAGATGGATTTCAAAGCACATTTGGGTTCAAGTTAAAGGGATGCTTTCTGCTGAAGGGACATGGTTCATAAAGAAGAGAGAAAACTGTGCACGTGTTTAAGTGGTGACAAAAAAAAAAGAGCTGGTCATCAATCCTGGCTTTAACTGTGCAGTGTGCCCATGTTGGTGTGTCCATCATAACTCAAACAGGATGTGAGCAGAATACAGAAAGTCAAATCCCCTTTTTTCCCCTCACAGAGGAAGACGCTAAAAGCCTTTCAAGTGTTGCTACATCCATCTTGCAAATCTCGACTTGATGTACATCTAATTTCTTATTTTGTCCCTTTTTACAAAGCACTGCATGAGTGAGAAACTGCAGTCTGAATTGCTTTTCCTTTAAAGCTATTATAGTGTAGACATAAATTTGGTGGAGTGAGAAGATAGGCTGAACTTGGTCTGGGCCCCTTCTTGGCAGACTTCCACACTGCTGAGGAAGCCTGAAGCAACAACAGATACGCTGCCCACTCCAGGGCTGCAGCTCTGCAGCTCACTGTGCTCTCTAACCTCTCTGTGGCAGGCAAGAACATTTCTCTACAGGGATCAATAAAGCATAGCTTTATCATTGTAAATAGGGGGCATGTAATCTTCTTTCAGCACTGTGGGGGTTTTTTGGACCTAGAATAACAGATATACCCCAGGACAACGGAAATCTATTAAAACTCACAGCGAGACTGCAGAGAGGGAAAGAGCTACTTAGAAGTTTAAACTTACTTGGAGTATTTCGTCGGAGCTCAACAGTTTCTTAGTTTCAAGCAGAAAAGATGTACAGTGGAAAAGGTCAGCAACTGTGAGGAGCTGGTGTAGATGTGTCAGACGGATCCAGCTAGACCGACCTTTAGCCTCTACCCATAAGACTCCATTTTCTGTCTAAATCACGCTTTGCCAGTAAGGTACTTCACACAGCAGTGTCGGGATGACACTAAGTCAGACTGCTTTTGAATCATTTCTTAAACACAATTTTCTAAGTTTTTAACTTCAGTGTTTTCATGTGGCATCAAAATGTTTTCGATTTGTTGATGGAGATTGCTCCAGCTCTTTCATGACAGAGGGAGGAAAATGGAGCTGCTTTGCTGCCAATAGAGACTGAAACCAAGGATTTGTGATCATGTTTTCACTTGTAACCGATTGTAAGTTTGGATCAATTCAACCCCAATTTCTCTGTAACATTAAAACAAAATTTAAGAGCAGAAAAGCAGCCTGAACTCTGTTTATTGGCTCAAATCACTCAAAACCAAGATGTGATAGAATGTGATACAAAACATAACACTTTAAAGTTATTTAACTACAATGAAATGGGGCAAAAAGTCCTACAATGTAAATCAAAGATTGGTCATTTTAATCATAAAGCTACCAAACTCAGAGCATATTAGAAAATAAAGTAAACAAAGTGGGTTCATCTCAGCCAGATAGTCTAAGAACATATACTGGCTAAAACCTCATATTCTTTATATGCCAAATGGTTGGAATAATTAAAAAGAATATAACATATAAAAGAAAACAAATAAACAAACAAAAATATAAAATATATGAAATATCCCTCCAACCAATCAATTACATTGTATGACTTAGAGATGTGCAAGTTTAAAGTGTAACTCTTTTCATTAAAAATGGTCCTGCTCCATGTTTCTCGCCTCTTCCCTCTCATCTATTATGCAGAGGGAAAGCTGCTCCTCTGAGAGATGATACTGGAAATTCTGCAAATCCATAACAAAGCCTTCCAGCATGCCCACGCATCAGCTGCTGGCTGTCAGTACGAGCGTCTCTCTGTCTGTCCCTCTGTCTTTCTACGACACTGAGTAACACACAAAACTCAGTAAATAATCGCAGCCTGAATGTAGACTTGAGGAAAACCTGCCTAATATTCTGAGCATGTGTGAACAAAGTAGGATCCTTAGGACAGATGTATATTTCAGGGTCAGAGTGGGGAGTAATGGAGGATCCATAGAATCGTCTATCGCACTATCAATATACTTAGCGGTGGAAAAAGTACTCACCTCCATTGCTTGAGTGAAAGTACAGATAATCCTGGTCAAATATGACCTCCGTAAAGGTGAAAGTTGTTCAGGTGAACCTTTACTTCAGTTAAAGTACGGGAGTACTTGCTTTTAAAAATATTAAAAGTATTATTTTTTTTCCTTTTAATGCTACCACATTGCTATATTGATGCCACAATGAATTTAGAGAACCTAACGACTTATTCTACCTGAATGCACTGACTGTCTTATAGAACCTGCATAATGAAGCACTTGAAGAATATGCAATGAAGCCGATAGAAGATCCTCCTGAAAAACATCTGACTCGACAGAAGGACCATTGTCTTTTTTTTTTTTAAACACCTAGTGGAGTTAAAGATACAGTATTTGTCTTCCAACTGTAGTGTGGTAAAAGTCATAAAATAAATTCTGCTTCAGTATTGTCACTGAATATACTTCCTAATATCACGATAAAGGAAATCAGAAAACCTAAACAGAAACCTATTTCACAGAATTAAATCAATAAAGATGTTGATCACACCGATGCAAAGAATGAGTAATTTTAATATAATGTGGTCATTAATCTTATTTCCAAAATTCCCAGTAATCATGTGAATGAAGCAGAGACATTTAAAAGGGATGTATTTATATAACATAAAAATAGTACTTGTTTCACAGTGAGAAAGATATCAGTAAAAAGCATCCTAATCTTTTTCAGCTTGATGCGCCTCTTCAGTTTCTTTGTGCATTGCATTAATGAACAAAAGCATCTCTCAGCAACACACTGACAATTTTTTATTTAGGCTGTTTGACTTGAATATATTTTATTTTATCAGCCTTTCTGTTTCTCCGAAGCTCCTTTGAATCTGTGTTTATCTTGGATTTCGAAACAGTAATGTCTGTTATTACTGGAGCTTTTTGAACATCGCAATTTTATTTTCAGCCTCAAGCTGACGAGGTGAATGGTTGAAAAGCCCCAAATATACAGTGACACTTCAAAAAGTACATGTGACCCACTGCATTGTATTGTATTGTTACCAAAGATGGGGGGGGGGTTCAGAGTGAAAGAAGAAATTAGACAAAGAAGGAATAATAAAGAAGATTCTGAATCTCTGAATTCTTTTTGCCTTTTGTCTTTTTGTCATCCAGGTCATCTTCAGTGGTTTTGGGTGATTCTGACCTTTTCTCCAAGAGCATAAATTACATAAATAACCGTGATCACCTTTTTTCTTTGAATCTGGGATTAAACATGATTGTTTTTCATAGCCTCAATAAATCAGAGTGAGGCCTTTACTTAATTCCAAAAACCTTCAGTCATTAATTCTACGCAGAAAAAATAAAATAAAAATTTGAGTGATTGTTCAATAACAAGATAGAAAATTGTGTCACAGAGTGGATCCATTTGTGCATGAAATTAGCATCCTGGCTACAAGACAACTTTTGACAAGAAGTTTTTTCCTGAAAATAAAATTTATTCAGTGACAGCTACCAGAGCTACAACCTTGAGGGACTATTACCATCATCCTTCTCTGACAGTCTGAGCCTAACCTTTGACCCCAGTGTATGGTCAACCTTCTCTCCCACTGTGACAGACAGCTCGCCCTATGACCTAGCAATAGACCGTTGAGGAACCTTACATCAATATGTACCGACCTACGGTGAGCTGGCTTCATTATGCCAATGTATGTGTGTGTGTTTGAGCATAACTTACCAATCTCACAGTTCTCCCCAGTGTATCCTTGTGGGCAGTAGCAGCTGTAGCCCGTTCCCTGAGGAAGACACTTTCCTCCATGCAGGCATGGGTTTGTCACACAGGGCTCAACCTCGACTAAAAGAGACAGAAGGACGGGGGGGGGGTTGAGGGGGAATTCAGGGATTGAAAACAGGGCCGCTCATTAGTGATAATGTAAGAGAGAATGTTTATTTTCCCTGTTTAAATCTGATTTATTTTGGCAAGGGCACTACATGTATCTCACACAGAACAAAGCCTGAAATATTTCTTTCCATGGTGATTCTTTAAAGTTGGATGGCTGAAGCACAATTTCCTCCAGCAGTGTTTGGAGTCTAAACACAATCAGTGTATAACGGTGTATTGTGAAAAAAAAAAAAAACAAAACAAAAAAAACCCCACCATACTAATTTTCCATCATTGCCGTTGAGCCAAAACCAGCGGTTACAACACACACATATCCATTTCACACCCTGTCTCTTTTCAAAGGGATCAGAAGGCACATAGCCTCAACCTCACCATCCACTCACAGCCACAGTTGTCATGGTTACCATATGGAAAGCTAGACTTGGCTCACTCCAGCGAGCGTAGTGGGCAGCGTGAGAACTTCAGACATTAGCCGTCCTCAAAAGAAATGAGCAGACCCCCCGCTGAGCGCCTTGGCCTCCCTATTCACCCCCAAAATGTGTGCGTGTGTGTGGTCTCCCTCCACAATTACACATTTCCATATCAATTGATAAACCACCACGTGCTTCTCCCCTGAGCTGCTCATTATAGCAACTTAAGGCCTTTGAAAACCACCACTTGTTCATCATGGCTGCAGAAGCTGGGCTGTGGGAGTCTTCGTTCTGCCACATCTCTCTCACTCTCTGATTAGCAGGAGGTGGTGTGTGTGTGACGCTGTGTGCGTGTGTGTGTGTGTGCGCGTTTCTGTTTACAGAGCACGATGAACATAGTCAGTATGTCGGTTATGATTATCCCTGAAGCTGATCCTGTTCAATAACTAACCAGAAGCAGCTATCTCAAGTTCACATCCTCACTTCTCATCATGGCGGCTGCTTTATTGGGCCAAATAAATGTTCAGGGACAAAAAAGAGAGAGTTTTCAATCAAGGACGCTGGCAGAGAGCCAGCTTTCTAAATAACTTTAGCACTATAGATTTATGATAAATTTTGCAAAGCAAACCTCACTGCTTGAGGGTTGAATTCTGCTGAAGTCAGGTGCTAAAACCAGCCATGCATTCCATTTAATGTACAGCAGTCTGGTCCAAAGTGCACTTGCCCCCTCTGCATCAGTCAAGGTCATGGCATGCTTTAACAAATAAACTCTTATGACAAGAAGATTTATGACAGTATGTATGTGCGTCTCCATATGTGTGAAAGATAAAACTTGTGTGATTGGTTGTTCATTAAAGCGAGTGGTGCAGAAAAATCAATAGTGGGAGAATGAGGACGGCAGAGCCCCTCACTCAGCGCAGCGACTGACACCACCAGCACAAACAACGACAATAAGCTGGCAACAGCAAAATCCAACTAATATGTTTACTCAGAGAGGACAGTTAGAGGATATTACTTTGCAGCAACAGCACTGGGAAACTTCAAAGCATTAATCTATATGTCACACCTAGCCTTTGCCCTGAGTAATCACAGCTCCGGACTATGGTGGAAACACAGTTTACTTTGGAAATATGACTCTTGGATAAGCATTTTAAATCTCACAAGACCCCGTTGGCATTTCTGTGAAGGCAGAAGAGCACAGAGAGGAAGGTGAAAACAAAGAGACCTTTGTGTGATTTAAATGCTACATTTGATTAAAAAAAAAAAAAAAAAAAAAAAAAGATGAAAAAGCTGAAAACAGCTGAAAGAAACCTGATGCGCAATTATGTATCTGTGTATCAAGTGCAAATTCATGTGCGTCTGTGTTGATGTGTTCACATTTTAGTATGGATCTCTCCCTCACTCTCTCTCTCTCTCCCTCCCATTGATTGAATGAACTGATGAAGTGCTGCCTGATCCAGTGAGGACAGCAAACACTGACCACCAACATGAATACCATCCCAGCCACAGGGGACTGGACAGGGCTGACAGTGTGGACACAACAAAGAGGGAGATAGAGAGAGAGAGATGTAGGCTGAAAGCCATTACTCTGGTCCAATCTCCTGCAAGCACATCCATTCTTTTATGTTTGGGCAGCAAAGATATCAGCGTGTTTGTGCGTTTATGTTCTTCGGCTTGCATTGCTTCAGGGTCTCTCAGTCAATCAATCAACCCCCGTACTGTACATCAGCAGTCCAGGAGGTTGCCCTCGGCTGCCTGTTGATACAGTTTATAGCTGATTTCCTTCTGTGGATCCCTCAAACCCTGAGCAGGCGGCTTTCAAAGGGCGCCAAATAAATCACCATAAAAATGTATAATAGCATCATGTCCATGGGGCTTTCAAATGTTGGATGATAAGATGTTTTCTGTATGAGCACTCATTATCAAGCTCTGAATAAGTAGTAAAACAGGTGGCCAGCCAGGAGCCTCACTGAGCTGCAAACCTAATCAATAGACTGCATAAAGTGGCCAAGATGTCTTGCGCTGGGAATAAAAAGGTATGTAGCAGGGGAATAAACACTGAATCTTTTGAATAAATACGCTGGTGGAGGGGTCGGGGGAACGGACATGAAAAGCCAGCACGACAGGATAATTCTGTTCTTTTAAAACCAGGAGCTTATTTTTACCATATTGTTATGATGAGTGTCACTAGGGTAATGCCTTAGATTTGAGCAAGGGCTCAGTTGAGCTCTGTCAAAGGCGCCTTTCATGTCTACACACCTAAACATCTCATTTTCTGTATTTCCCACATATAAAAATAGAAAACAAGACGACCTCATTAAATAAGCAGCCATCATAATGTCAGCGTTTTTAAGGTGTGGATAGTAATGCTATTTCCAACTGGTGCAAACAACCACTTCACTGTGAAGCAACAAGGTTCACACGTCAATAAACTATGAAAAAAAAAAAAAAAAGAAAGGTGTTTATTAGCACTGCTTATAAACAAAGTCGAGGTCTTCTTAGAATATCTGAATCACAGAATTCATAAGACAAAAAGAGAGTGAGTGCACCACAAATGTCAATAAGATTCCCTCAAGCCACCATAGCAGGCACAACTGCAGTCAGTAAGCCAGATCAAAGATGTTGTTTTATACTTTTCTTTGTTTTCTCTTCCAATTCCATTTGATTAATCAATGTTTGTTTAAAACCTGTGTGATTGTCAGCTGCTGTGTTTCACTGACTTGTTTCTTTTTTTAAAATTGACTTTAAATTTTAAATTGACTCAATAATTCAATTGCCAGAGAGAGAAATTTTGAAAAATAAAACTCAAGCTGTAATAACAAATCAATGTGATGCTTTCAGTTAATCAAATTATAATCATTCTTTAATTCGAAAAAAAAAAAAAAAAAAAAAAAAATTCTCAGACTAATTACATAAACAAAGGCTACCAACAGGGTAAATGAACTAACAGCTCTTACTTGCTGGGCCCAGAGTTATGGTGCTGATGTTGGGTCCTCTGCTGCTCTCCTCTTCTATGTTGCCAGGCAACAGGGCCCCTGAACCCACAGCGTGAGACCACGTGGGCTCCTCCTCATCCGGCCCTGGCAGCAATGGAGGATAATCCAGAGAGCTGTTCTGATCGGCTTTTTCCACTGGGACCCACTGAAGTGAGCTGAGGGGGTGAGTGGAGCTGTGGGGGTTCTCTGAGAGGGGAGACCGGGATGTTTCTCCTGATCCAAACATTTGAGATGTGGACTGGGAAGAAGGGGCTGGTGGGGAGGGTGAGAGTGATGGAGTTTGGGAAGTCGATAGAGGTGCATCGATGGGTGGAGAGGAAGCTGATTGGGGCTCAGACTGTGACTGAGATGGTGAAGATTGTGAAAAGGAATTAAACTCTGAGATGGATGGAGATGGAGATGGTGGAACTGCTGCCGATGGAGAAGGAGATGGAGATGGAGATGAGGACGGGGTTTGATATGGGTCTGAAAAGACTGACAGGGATGGGGTTTCTGCTGGTAAAGTGGATTCTGATGTAGAAAGGTCAGCACTTTCCAGCCCAGTTGTGGTTATCACTGTGGCCTCTGGAGGGCTGTCAGTGGTAGTGGTGGTTGTGGTGGTGGTAGTGGTCTGTCCTCTCCTGTGGCCCCTTTCTCTAGATCTTTCTCTGGACCTTTCTCTTGGTTTACTGGTGCCAACTGGGCGCCGCGAGACTTGTATCTCCCCTTTTGCCTCTGCTCCTGTCATTTCTCCACTGCCTTCGTCGTCTCCTCTCCCCTTCTCTTCTCCTCTGCTCCTGTCCTCCCCTCTGTTCTTCTTCCCCCTCCCTCTGCCTCCTCTGCCACTTGCTCTGGAGGTCACTGTCTCTCCCCTCTTCTCGTTCGACTGGGTTGTGGTCTCTGCTTCAACACGGACCCAGGTATCGCCACTTGATGTGGTGACTTCAGGTGCCGAGCTAGAGGCGGTGAATGTGTGCGTCTCTGAACTTTCCCAGCTCTTGGTGTTCTCTGTAGAAACACTGGAGGTGGTCGAACTAGATGCCAACCGAGTGGGCGAGTTTTCACTCACCGGTGTGTTGTTCATCTCTGTGGGATTGGACCACAAAGTTCCCCAAGATTGCAACCCTGCAGAGGGCACATAGCGAAGAAAAAGAAAAGACCAGTAGAGTCAGCGGTGCAATTATTGCAGACAGAAGCAGAAGAACTAGCGTGATGACCAAAGTGAGAATCATCTTATGGATTCTCTGTCTTGCCAAGAAAGGCAAAACAAGTATTTCAAAGCTGTATGAACTACTCATCAGCCATTTCTCTCCGTCACTGAACCAGTGCTGCACTTCAGTATTATCAGCAGTAGCAAGCAGTTCTTTGCACATGAACAGAGAAATGCACTGAATATAAGGGAGAAACAAACTAAAGAAAATTATGTTATTACATTTACAAATGTGATGTGCTATATTAAATTATTTGTTATTGTTAAGTGGACAATTCAACACTATGTGAGTTTTTAAATAAAAATGTTCCTGTCATATCAATGTTTAAATATTTACCAGTTTCTATAAAAAGGTTTTGATTTGTAGCACACTTGAAGCTTTCTACTGTGATAAAAAGGCAGGGACACAGACACAGAGTTGAATAAGATCTATGTTATTCATAAATTCTATGCCCGAAATTAATGATAATTAATTAATGATAATATACAGCAAGAACAGTTTCAAAAACAATTATCTCATCTCATCAAAATGTAGCATTCTATAGTCTATTACTGATGACGTCTAAGAAGATGACTATGCAATTGTTATAGTTATAGCTAACAGCTTTAATTAAAGCAAATGGAAAACAAAAAATGTATGGGTGAAGGTATAAGAACCTTCTGGGCACAAGCACACACTTACACACACACCTACAAACACAATCAGACCAAAGGCGATGACAATAAGGACAAATACGGTCACAAAAATTGCCTAAGAATTGAATCAACAACTATATAAAACAGTTTGAAGAAACCCTGAATGGAGATGCCTGTCATTTGAAAACCACTTTCTTCCAGAGCCAGCACATATAAACCAGTAAACCCACAAGACCCCTGAGGGGGGAGGAAGTGAAATTGAAGCTGATGAGTTAGCCTTCACTCATTTTACATCCTCTGCTTGTCTTCATGTTTGTAAGAAACCTGCTGTTTTCCTCCCACGATGCCTGTGCCTCAGTGTCAATAATGGGCATCCAGCTCAAGAGAGACATTTGGAGACATGATTTCTCAGTGTGTGCACTAGTTTATGAAGGTGGTCACAGAAACAGACATGCTTCTTCTGTTTCTGTCTCTGCTTGCTCTGCGTAACCAAAACAATGAAATATATTTCCTCCAAAAAAAAAAAAACAACAAATATGCAGGTATCTCTTACTGAGTTGAATAGCTCTAAAGCATTCTTTTATCATCGGTGTTAGCTTGTGTTGTCATTTGATATTTTTTTATATTTGTTTACTTTTAAGCTTATTTAAACAAGTGGTCACCCATGAAGGAAGTTTTTCAGATCTGCAGGTGAATAATAGAAACTGTGGCCAATTCTTGAGAAACAGCTTTGTCTTGTCTTTTTTTTTTTTTTTAAGAAAGCCTGAATGCTTTTAGGTCGGAATGATGTCTGTCTGTACCACAAGGTGACACTTGGTGGGAAGTCTTTGATCCAATAATGCAAAACACAATTAAAGGGAGCATTGCAAGATTCAGTTTTTATTTTAGATGTTCCACTAATTACCTCAAAAATAGATCCACAGAATCTGGAAAAATAATTTACAACCCAACATGCAATAGAAATGTGTTGCCATGTAACAATGGCACTTACTGTGTCAAACAGATTTCCTTTGTGCAGGGGTTTGAAGAATCTAGTGTGTCCTTTAGTTGGTTACATATAAACATGGAACTGATCAATATATTTTGCGTCTAAATCTGCTTCATTTACCAGAAGAATTTACCACATATGGATCAAAGAAGTGAATAAAACAAAGATATAAAATGTTTTAGCTCTGCAAGTGAGCAAATCTCTCAGTAAAGACTATGACATGAGAAGGTTTGGAAGTATCCAAATGTTTCCTTTGTAACATTAGATATCTCTTGACTTTGGGTCACAGAGTCACATGAATACCTTTGTCAGTAAAAGAACAGGAGAGGATGTTGGACTACGGATTATTCACATTTGTCCTTCCTAGATATTTAGTAAAACCATCAATACAAGCCTCCTGAGATATATAGGAAAAAACATAGAAGGGCCATCCATATCTATCAGTAGTTTTAAAATTTTAAGCCTCTCCCTAGGCCAGACAAATAAGCAAAATGCCTTTTCTCAGTCCAGAGTGATTTACCTGAGTAAGTAGAGAGAGAAAATTTGCAAGATACATAAAAGTCAAGGGCAAATAGTCATCTTTATGAGACTGATTCAACAAGTCAAGGCCATGCCATCGCTCTGAGCCTATTTAAATCTAAGTAAAATAAAGCAAAAGGCTGTATACCATTTGTCATTACACAAGCTGTTAGACATTTGAAGGGGCACTCATAAAAATTGAAATCTGTATATCAGTTTGCACTATTTGACCCTCATGACCGCCTTTAGCCTTCAGACCATTGAAGGATCTCTGTCTGAGCAAAAATGTTGTTCTAGCCTCAACAACAGATTCTGAGCCAAAGAAGTCTATAAAAAAACACCTATTTTATTCATATCAGCTGATTTGAGGAGGTTAGCCCTATCCTTATCAATAACAGTGGAAATTACATTTGGCTTGGTTCAACCACAAGCAAGACATTCACATGTCCTGATTGTAACGCCTCGTGAAGAGAGACCAATCCCTGCTGTAGTGGTGAGTTGTGTGATGAGTAGAATACAATCAACACAAAGCTCCTCATTGCTCAATCTGTGCCAGGTCCAAACTGTGGGTGTCTCAGAGTAAGGCTGACATTTCTGTGTCAGGTTTGTCTGGCATTTACGACATGGATAATGTCATTCACATTTAGAGAAGAAATTCGAAGGTCACTTGTGTATCTTTTTTACCCTTTGTACTGCATACACTGATTGGTGGTCATTATTCCCGCACAGATAAATGAAAGGGTAGTATCACACACACACAAACTCAGCAAAATACACAACAAATGGAGCTGTCAGTGTAGGTCCATCCTCAAATAATTGCTTGGATCCCAATGAAAAACAGAACCACTAAAGAACAACAGAAAATTATAGCTATTCAGTGGCAATAAGCGATGAGTAGGGCTAAGAGAATAACACAGCAGCTGCTTCTTTTCACTCTATACAGCCCTCCCGTACCCGAGTCAACTGACACTGTTAGTGAGACAGTCAAATGTGACAGAATATTACTGAGGGGAAAAAGGAATACAGAAACTTGGTAAACATGATAATGCACCATTTATATTTGTGCTAGTAGATAAGAAAAATGGAACATACACTCCATGCTATTTTCACCCAGAATGACAACAGTGAGTGTGGCAAAGAAATGCAAAAAAAACAAACAACATCAAGAAACAAAGAACTTCCCTCCAATAGTGCATTCACACCATCATCCTTGCTACCTTTGTAGGCCATGTACTTTTTTTGTTTACGTGAATTAATCTTTGCATGACCTTCAGACTTGTTTTACACCAGTCAATAAACTTTAACCAGTCAAAAGTAGGGTAATCAGTGGAATTTTAATATAGTCTGATTTGTGTTTATTTATTGAATTTCTCATTTATTTAAAAAGATATTATCTGGAAAAGTAAAGTTAAATAAAAAAGTAATAAATACTGTTAAATATTCAGATTAAATTGCAGTGACAGTGGAGCAAGTGCAACAGCTGAAGCTCATTCACTGTCACACTTGGTGTCCATCACAGCTCATTAGTGACTCAGAGAGGCAGCCTGAACCACGCAGTTTTAGTTTGGCTCCAAGTTGGATGCAAAGGGCCCAAAGGCCTTTGGCTTGCCGTTACTTTTTTCCTTGTATACTTTGGTGTTTTTTTTTTTTTTTTCATGACTCACATTTAAAAGAGATTGTTTGTAGTCATGGTGTTTCGTCCTGTTTTGTTGACCAGATGATGTTTCCCCAGCATCGGGCTCAGAATCAGCCATTCAGTTCAATGAAAAGCAAAACAAAACAACAACAATCCACACACCTGGTGATGATGCGCTGGATGGATATGACTCCTGATCAGTCTTGTTTTGTATTGTAGTGGTGTCCTCTTCCTCAACCTGGCTGTCTGGTGCTTGGGTTCCCTCTTCTTCTCCAGCCCCCACCAGGTAGTTCCAAGGCTTCCAAATAGACTTGACAATCTTTGAGATCGCCTGAAATAATGAACCAGTGGATGAAAATTTAACTGTATCTGCAGCACCTTTCAGCCCTTCAAACCTTAGAAAAAACTCCTAGAATCAGGCCAACCTTCTTCTCAGCAGTAGGTGGGTGAGCTGGGGGTTGGAGAAACTCTTCTGAATCAGGTCCAGGCTCCAGCAGCTCTCCCCAGTCTAAGGAGCTCTGACCTGGGATCAGTTTGAGGGTCACATAAGATTCTGAGGACTCTGAGGACCAGGGGTCTGTGGCTGTGGAGATAAACAGGTGAATGATAATCCAGTTTATCTGCAAAGTTTGTTTTTGTTTTTTTGTTTTTTTTTTTTCAAAGGAATCAATACTGTAAGATGGCTCAAAAGTAGGAGTACCCTGAAGAGTGGCTTTCTCCTCAAGGTCAAACAATCCTGTCCAGTTGGAAGGTGAAACATCTGAGGACCCTGCATGGGAATAACATCCATGTTTATATTTTAAATTGTTGATTCTCTGGTTGATTATTCAGCTGTTTTGTGCTTCTACACATCCGCGAAGCAAAGACAAGTGTAAAACCTTTAGTGGCGGTTTGCTGTGTAGTCAAGTCAGGCCGCTCTGTCCCTGTGGAGTCGGCATCACTTGAGCCTGTGAGGTAGCTCCAGGGCTTCCACAGGGAGGTGTAGATCTGAGAGATGGAGCCAGTATTCTTCACTTTACCTAGAAAATAAGTTTAAAATGATTTGCTTCTCCTGTGGGAGTTTCTGAAGGTTTTTATCCAGATTGTGTCAAAATTTACTGTTTTAATGTTGCAGAAATCTTAAAATTAGCTTCTGGATGTTTAAGTTTCTTTTCTGTCTCTTCCACTGCTTCTGTCAATCTGTTCTTCTGTTTTGAAGACACATAGCAGCGGGGTAGATAATGTGGATCACAAATCAGTGTTGCCATAGCTACAACACTGGCAATGACATTTATTTTCATTCTTACCACATTAAGTATTCACAGCAACTTCAACACTTTTCCTATGAGTAAGATGGTAGCTACTTCAGTTCAATCATCCATATAAGTTCCTATTTATGATTGACACGCGCAATTATGTTAAATTTCCATGACTCATTGGTCCAAGATTATTGCAATAGCACAACAGATTTACTCATGTTGCCATGTTTTACAGTACCTCTGTAACAATAAGCATCATATAGCACTGTGGTGTTGTCTGCAGTGCTGTTGGGTGTGATGGTCCAGACTCCTGGCCGGCTCCCTCCACAGTCTGGGCGAGGCCGGGTCACCGGGTATCGAACGCTGCCGTCAGACAGCCAGCCTGGGGCGCAGCTGTCCAGGCCAGCTCTCCAGGCCAGATAAAGCTGCCCGACGGTGGCCAGCTCACCACCGAGGGACACACATCGGTCTGAGGCTGAAGACAGAGACAACTTGCCTGGGACAGATGAGTGAAACACCTCGCCTAGAGGAGGGAAACACGAAATTGTCAAGAAGTAAAAGAACTTCTAAAACTACATGTAACATTATGTCACGGCCTTGGTGCTAAAAGCATAAGGCTGTTGGCATTCTATGATTTTGGTTGTTTCTCTGTGTTTCTCTGAGGTCCAAACAATTAATTCTTTTAACAACGGTAAGCTATTAAAGCTTGTTGTGTATATAAAGTTGTTGTTTTCTTTAAAACATGTTAGTTTCCTAAATTATTATTGCACACTGCAATTTTACGTAAACAGAAATCAATAATGAGCAAATGGTGCATTTGCTTTGAACAAACATTGTTAGAATTTCAAAATTATTTACGAGAGAAGGACGAGAGAACTGCAGTGCCCATGCTCACACAATAAGCTTTGACTACACTTTCAAGCAGGATCAGTCCAATGTTGTCTTTTTTATTATTTTATTGCAATGAAAAAGAATGTTGCTGGACTTATCTTAATATTGTAATGGGTATGATGCAAACATCATTATAAAACTAAAAGGCGTCATGGTTTTTGATAATTGTTCTGTGTGTGTGTGTGTGTGTGTGTACCATCCAGTTCTTTTGCAAAACAATACACATCAAACAGCTCTTTCGGGTCCTTCTTCCCATAATTCCTCACTCCAGCAGAGTACTCTTTGTGTCCATAGCAACCAAGCGCTGGTAGCTGCACAGAATAACTGCGGAGACAACCATGTGGAAGTCAACCATGTGTGCTTTAACTAGGAAATTATTAGCATAAATATCTAATGGATGTTTCACTGTATGAACACCATCTCAGCTCAATTATCAAAGCTTTCATTTCTATTACATCTTTAAATGTCAGTTCAGCATAAATGAATATGTGTTTCCATCTTTAAAGAGTAAAAGATTAGAATGAATTAAAATGCAATTAACAGCAAAGAGGGTAAAAAAGGATGATCCTAAAGAAGGTGAAGTGAAGTTTTTACATTGGTGGATGATCCATAAAGTGATGAACAGTACACAAAGACAGTGAAAATTAGTGTATTATTAATTACAATTAATCAATTTATTAATTAATCAATTACTCGATTGATCATTTGTTGCTGGTCAACTCTTGGTTTGAAAGTGAATAATTATTATTATTCTTTGAAGCAAAAGCGCCCAGAATTCTCTGCTTTCTGTTTTATAAATGTGACAATATTGGTGTTTTTTGGTGTCCTTGTTGACTGTGAAATTATTTTTCAGTATTTTTTTTTAATAAGAAACTTTTTTAATATCAAGGCTTCAAATAAATTGTGAGAAATTACTTTTTCCCCCCAAGTCTGAAGTTGACGTCTTCAAAATAAATCCTCATCCTCATCCGTCACTTGATATGAATCATAAAAATTGTTTCTTACATCCCTGCCGTTAAGCAAAAGGTGCAAGTTTTATTTAATGTTTTCTCACCGTACAGTCTGATCATCCAACCAGCCGGCTGCACAGCTGGCAAGGCCGTCATAGTACGCTGCCCACAGCTGGGCTGGCGTGGCTATCTGAGCAGAGTTTTCCAGGCAGGCCCGTTGAGCGTCGGCAAACGAAAGGGAGTAACGGGCACTGGGAGCCTGGTAGTGAAACACCACACCTACATGGGCAGACAAGGAGACAGCTGAGGTACACCTTTTCAGTTCGCTCTATTAAAGAGATAGACCAGCACAGCCAAGTTGAAAATCAATAATTCAGCGGGATGTAATTGAAGAACATGTTGGCTTGGCCGCAAACAGATCAATCTACCCCATGTGAGTTTCAGCAAATTTTTCACAAATGAGCAATCAGAAAAATCATCACTAGTGTTTGAACCAAAAACTTCAGTCCACAGAATTACAAAATTAATACACTGGAAAGCTCAATAACATAAACAACAAAAACAACACAACACCAAGCTATATATATTAAAAGCTATGGTATTGATAGACTGAGTCAATGTTATTAATGTTTAATTGAATAAAAAAACATTTAAGGGGGACTGGATTTGTTCTTGTTTTAAAGAAACCATCATTCATCTTATATTACCACAACAAGACCTGAATGGAATAAGACACAAAAATCTATTAAGTTTCAGGAAGAAATTTCAAGGCTTTTGTGTTGATTCTGCTCAGTCTGTCAGCAGCAGATCTGCTCAGTTCAAATGTTTCCTTTAGGGGACATGGCACTAAACCTTTCTCACAATGAAATCCCTGTCAGTGGCTGCTGCACTTACCAGAGACCACCAGGGGCACAGTGTCTCTCTCGTAGTCATTGCCCATGACAACCTGACACTGGTAAGTGCCTGAATCATTGGTACGGAGACTGGAGATCTCCATGGTAGCATTCAGGCGATTGGCAGTGTATCCTGGCAGCATGACACGTCCGCTGAAAGCCTTATTCACCTTGATTACATCACCTTTGGCAAAGAGAAATAGGTTTCTTCATCACAAATGTCTACTGGTATACTGCGGATTTTCCAGACAGAAGATAAATACATACAAATCGAGCACTAGAGAAACAGAGATAAAATGTCACGTCCAAATTTCATTTTTCGTTCAAACCTTTTCACTGAAGGGGCTTATCTCATTTTAACTGTAAGAGCTGCTGTTGTCAGCTTGTCAAGCTCTGCCACAGTCTTATTTCAGAGGCTTTCAGATTTGTTAAGATACTGGGCTATCGTAGTATTTTAAACAATAGGTTAAATGGATATGTTAAAGTGTTCTGGTGTAATCTGGCAAAAAAACGTTGCAGCAGAGGAACGGGTGCTTAAAGCGCCACTCTGCAGCAAGTTGCAAACTATTTGCTGCCAAAACAATTAACACACAAATTTGAAAATGAAACAGAGGGGCCTCAAATACATACATACATTGAATATGTCTTGATTCCACTGAAACTCTAACACTAAGATAGATTGGGAGTGTTTACAAGTACAGAGGAGGTGGATCATTTTCATTTCTGGAACTGCTAATGTCAGCTTGCTGAGCTGTTTACAGCTGAGTCAGACCACATTTTTGTTTCACCTTTAACTGAAAGCACAATATCCTCCTGAATAGCACCCTCTCTCCCCACCGGGAGTCTGGTCCACTGGATGTGGGCTGGCTGGCTGGAGGAGCTGGTCTGAAGGGTGAAGACACAGGGGAGGACGGCTTTGGCCGCCAGTGTTTGTTGTACTGTAGGATGGATGACCCTACGCATGTTCACTACGGAGGAGGCTTCACCTAAAGAGGAACACCAACAAATTAGAGCATAATTATAATATGCAATTTAATAAAATATATTCGGGGAGGGGGGGGGGTTAGGGTTAGGGTTAGGGGGGGGGTTGGAAAGGAATTGAAAAAATTCAGAATTTACTTCAGGTTCTTAAGGGAGCAATTATACTGGAAACCTGGACTCTTCTTGGCCAAAACCTTTGCACAGACGGATTTACAGATTTTCTGCCAGTCTTCTTGCAGATCCTTTTAAGCTGCATCAGGCTGGCAGCTTGGGAGTATTGGTAGACGACCATTTTCAGGTTTCTTCAGAGGTATTTGGGTTCAACTCAGGCCTCTGGCTGAGTTGCTCAAGGACTTTTTTTTTTTTTTAACCACTCAGTGTCACAGCTGCTTGCTGAAGGTTACCTGATACAAGTTGAGCTTTGGAGCAATCCAGGATCCCAAGGGCTCAGGACCAAGATCTGATGACGAACATCGCTGCACATAGCTCTGTTCAGCTTCCTCTCAACCCTAACCAGGCCTGGTTTCCTCCTGACTCCTGACCTGGTGCTTATAAACAGTTTGACACTTTGCAAACTTTTATAGATTCCTCAGATTACTACTTTCTCTGTGAAAATACCTGGTTGTTTGAAACAATTTCTGTTTAAAGAGAACATATCAAGGCCATTTTTTGTGCTCACCATTTCATTCATGGTGTCAATGAAGGCAGATTTCCTTGCTTCAGCGTCATATCTTTACCTTAGATTGCAGTCTAAACACATGTAAGAGCTTATAGTTATTTAAGGCTGACCCACCACACAGGCTGGACTAGAGCCAGAAAACAAGGGAACCCCCTGCCAGGCAATCTGAGGAAGGAAAATGAAGAATTGTGGAGAACAGTGCTGGGAATAAAGTTGCTTGAAATTCTTGATATCATTTGACAACATTTATTATTTGGGATATTTTTAATTCATCTCTTCGATTTATTTGTTTGTTTTTTGACGCTTTAAATTCATAATTTGGCTGTTGCCATCTTGATTTTTCTGGGTGTGGGCTTTAAGTCTCGTGGCCTTAGACGTTTAACATGCACAACAAGTTAAATGACACACAAAGAAAACTCATGGCAGCATTATAGGCCCTTTTTAAGAATTCTAGAGACCACATTGCTAGTGGGAACCAGACACAGTATTAGACTCAATATAGACCCAAATCATTTGCAGCCCTCTCCACATCTGTGGCTCTTCACAGTCCTTTCTCTGAGATCTGCAGGCAGCTCCTTCCTCCTCATAGCTTAGATTTTCATTGAATTTGCATTTTTTGCCTTCTATAGCTGGTATAGGTGTGTGCCATTCAAAACTGTGAATTCCAGTCAATAGCATTTATCACAGTTATGTTATAATAAAAGGTCTGAATACTTGTTTTGACAATACAGCTCACCACAGTGGCTGTCTCCTTCCTAATTATTTAATTTCTTCTCACCATTCACACAATGACCTTTACTGTCACTCAGATTAATTGAGGAGTTATTTCATACAAAAGGAGCATCCTTGTAAAGGGGATATCATCCTAATAGTTAGATTTGTGTTTCTACAGATCGATATCGGCAACTCACCCAGCCTGGTTGCCAGGGTATACAGGTCCAATGTAACCATGACAACAAGATCACCTACAAAGGTATTATCCACAAAGCAACCAACCAATTCTTAACAACATCTATAGTTTTACCTTCTCTGGATGGTGAAGTCAATTACAGACATTGTTTATTGTTTTTCATTATATAGATGGCGGGAATCATGTTTTGTGTCTTTGTGTCACTGCAACGTTTCACTTACTTTTAACTGCTCTTAATGCAGTCATAGTCATATTAATGTTACATGTGATACGTTGTGTGATGTGTTGAGTATTTGTCAGTGAAAGAAGACGGAGTCGCTACAAAAAAACTTAATGGACTTAATGAAAATCGTTTTGAGTATCATTGCATTTGTTTACTTTTCTTCTCTATTGAGGAAATTTTGCTGTAAGTCAAAGCCACTAAGATGAAGTGGATTAATACAAGCATCACAAGAGGGGATGTCTGAAAAAGAAAAAGGAAAAAAATAATATTGCACATGGTGGAATTGAATCCCTGAAAGGAATTTCCATCTGCATTTAGATTGGCTGGCTTTCACAAGCTGAACCCCTCTGAGAGCATCTCCCTGTGCTGAAAAACACCACCAGCACCTTCCCCCAAATCAGATGTAATCACAAATACCTGAAAAAAGCACACAGGCCATAAAAGCCAGTGTAGAGTAGGAATAACAGGGGAAGAAGATGAGAGAGGGGAGAGAAACTAAATGGTGGAAATTGAGGGACTTTGAATGACAAGTGTACCCTGTCTGTAACATGGCAATTGGGACAAAAGAAAAACAGCCTAAAAAGAGGAGCAGAGAGCTGGAAGTGACATGAAAGGACACTCTCTGTCATTAACAGATGTCATCTCTCATTCCTGTCAGCCCTCCAGAGTCCACTGAGCTGTTGGAACTACAGATAAACTGCAAAATGGGTTTCACTGCTGTTTCCTAAATTCAATTGAATCTGAAAATTCACTCTCTTTACACTATTATTAGTAGTTGCCATGGTAAAAAAAAACAAAAAAAACAAGTATTATTATTTGATTCTTTGTTGTCTGTTCAAAGGCAACTTTGTGGTCATAAATGCAACAGTTTATAGGTCAGCAGTTGAAGGAAACATTTTTAAATAATAGTAGGAAGATTGTTTTGTTTACTTTTGGATCCTGGATTGTGCGACAGAAGCATTCTCCCATCCATGTGTAATGACCAGTGAGGTTGTTTTAATGATGAGCGATGCAGTTCTTTAAATGAAAACCCAAGGCTCACAAACTTCCACCATGCATGCCAGTGGCAGGAGAAGTAATTAAGGAGAGAAACTTATCTTTAGTGCAGGCAGTCAGCAGGCTGCGTGACCTCAAACCAGCGATTGCATCCACCAGAGATTTGCCGCCTGGACTTTTTCTTTTTTTTCTCTTTTTCTTTTTTTTTTTTTTGTTTTTGTTCACATAATTGTGAATTTTACGCATAGTTGTAATGGAACAGATGGTCGACTAAACTTGCACAAATGGGTTTGGAGGTGTTCCAGCTCAGTCCCACCGAGCTTGTCTGCAAACATCCTCAGTATGTCAGCCTTCACTTACAACACTCACATGAGTACAGACCTGTCTGGTGTAATTATGCCTATAGAAAAACGAATGCAGTAACTCTTTTCTCTATATTCTGGTCCAGCTGCTTCCTCTTCTTTCATCCCTCCTTCCCATCCATTCTGTTACTTGTCCTCTTTCCCACCCTCTTCTTACACAAAACATCCCGTGTTTGGACATGCTTTGCTGACACTGGCTTTTGTTCCTTCATATCCAAAACTGCTGGATGGTTTCTGCAGCATTTGGAAGATGAGGCGGTTGAAGGAAAGAAAGAGTGTAGATAGGAGACAGAGAACTCACCCAAACCTAAATAAAGCAGCAGCAATAGAGCAAAGAGGGTCTGCTGCCCAGCTGCACACAGAGTCAGCACCATCCTGGACCTGCAGAGAGAGAGAGAGAGAATAGATAGGAGATCAGTGAAGGGAGGATAAACCAGTAGTATCAGGAGTAAGCCAGCCGGTGGAATTCTTTAGATCAAATTTTGCTATACTGGATATGAATAAATGCTTTTAAATGTTCCAATTTTGTAAAACAGTTTGGACAATACAATGAATAGCTTATCTTCTAAACTGTAAATGAAGCAAATCTTAAAGTTTACTTGCAGCTTGCTGAGAATATTGTCAGTTGCTTTCAGGCATATTGAGACTGAATCATATATTCGTCCATTTTCATGGAAAGTGTACACATCCGTATGCAGCGCTATCAGCCCATGCATTAATATGTATGCTTTCCCCTTGAAGCCAAACTCTGTACTGTAACTATATTTTTGACTTAATATTCAGATGTTATAGATGTTGTTTGTTAACATGAAATCCATGATCTTAAAAATCCCAGTTTTCTTCGACCCAAAAATTGCTCTGTGTATTTGGGACATTGCTCTGCATGGACACGCACTGTCACTGGTGTGTGTGAAAGTGTGAAAGAGATGCAAAAGAGACGAAGTGTGAACATTTTTCTTTCAGAAATAGCAGTTCGGTGGCTTCCATTGTCTGAACAGATAACAAGCATACTCTTTGTATCCATAGATTTCTGATTTATAAAACACTAAGCTAATTAGAACATCTCAAATTTGTGACTTTGACAAAACTGTGTCTTGATTGAAAGGAAAAAACAGACAAAGGGTTTTCACCTGCTGGAAATGAAGTGAAAGTTATTGTTCCTTCCTAACTGTGCCGGTGCTGTTTCAATCATGCAAAGAAACCACTCATCTTAATGAGCTCAACTCAAGTTCAAGAGCAGCAGCAGTAGGAACTGATGCAGGTCTCTGCAAGTTGGGGAGGGGACGGGAAAACTATTTGTCCTTCTGTTAGCTTTTTCTCCCATCTATGTATTGTTGCAATCATTTACCCCCCAGCCCCCTCCACTCATATCCAACTCCCTGCCAGTCACGCCTATAAAAGTCCGCTATCTGCACCAAAGTGGCCATGAGAGTGTCCAATCAATATCATAAACAATTTCATTTATCAAATGTGCACAAACCAAACATGCATCGAGCCCATTGTTCTTTTTAAAAAATCTTTACCTATATGTTATCAGCTTTTATATCTTCCACGATTTATCATGTTTTTTTAATGAGTAACACTATTAGGGTTCTGTAAACACAGAAAAAAAGCTTAAGCCTGATAAATTTTGTCCAATATTATATCTTATAATGTAACAGGAAAAATATATCCACCGCTAAAAGAGGTGTCTTGTCCTGTAAAACCACATTTTTTGTGCCTTGAAGAAGTAAATCCAAGTGCAGAGAGATAACCCACACAGACCAGGAGACGTGCAATCCCCTCACTCCTCCAGACTGCGAAGCATATTACACCCTCCAGACGAATATTAAATGAATAAATCAACATTTTAGGATTCAATAAATAATCAACATAATAGTCTTCAAGAAGGAAGGATTCTTGGCCTGCCTGTATATTTCATTGCATTCGTTTTACATATATATTTTATATTACCAATAAAATTGTCACGGTGTGATTTCAAATATTTCAAATTAAATGAAGCATTTAAATATTCTGTAACAGCAAATAAAATATTGAACATGATTTACAGTCTTAAAACAGTGTGAAGTGTTAGTTCAACCTTTTTCTCACTCATATGTGGCTGTTAAAAGAAACCATGATTTAATTAAATTATACAATTATACAAATTATACAATGATGAGCGCTCATGTAGACCTCACTGAAAAGTACAAACAGATGGAAGAACTGAGATTTTTTTCCAATTTATAGTTATATTTCAATTATTTGGGAGATGACTTTGTTGACAGCAAATTATATTTTTCAAATTGGACTTACTTTAGTACCTGAGCTCCAGTCGCAATGTTTTAGTAAGTGCTAAAACTGAAAAAAAAAAAAAAAAAAAAAGTTCACAAGTCTGATATCACATGCTTCTGCTGTCAGACATGGATAAATCAGATGAAGAAAACTGGATTGAATAATATCAATATGTAATATGACTATGACTGCATTGATAAAATCAAAATGGTCACTCTCCAAAAAACAAGACAAGATTACCTTTCAGTATACTGCAGGAGAAAGGTAATTCTGGAGCATTCCTACTGCACAACATAGAGGAAATCCTACCACACATCAGAAATGAGCTGCTGACTTTGCCAGAGGATTTGGCTTGGGGCCCGAAGCTTCTCAGCTCAATGGAGAGACGCCTGAGATGGAGCCATATTGCTCTGCACTGGTATGAAATGGAGATGAAGAGGAGAGTATGCTGTTTGAAGTAAACACAGCTTTGTTTTCAACAGTAATGATGATTTCAAGGGGAGTTAAGCAATTTCAACAAGGCTAAATTATTCATTTATCTGTGGACAAAATATTGGTTCTTTGTTCCTTGCTGACTTCACATGCATTACAGTGGCTATTTAAAGAATTCAAAATAATCGGAGCAGAAATTGTTCCAACACATTTGGACTTTAAAGGATTAAGTTACATAAAGTAAATAATTAATCCAAGAAAGTAAATGGCCTCTTTGCATTCACCAAGGTAACAGCAACTCATGCCAGCAGCATCCCCCAAGCTTAAAAAGAAGATTATGCAACAGCACCTCAACCCTTTATAAATTACGAGAATAATGGAGGCTCTCTTCTCCAATGATGTGAAAGCGAAAAGAAAAATATTCAACTGAATAAAAGTGGAGCGTGTGAGGCAAAGAAAAAAACATTTCTCTCAAATAGTAATGCACTTGGTGATACCTGCTAAACAATACTGTCATTAAAGAACAATTTGTTGTGCACTTTTGAATCATGGGCAACCAAGTTGGTCGTAAGCTTTTTGAAAAAGGGGGTTCTGAGGGTGAGACCCCACTGTGCCACACACTTTGAAACAAACCACCATAAAGGTGGTTGAGGACCTTGTGATGGCCTGTGACAGATTGGGGTTGAGCCGTTGGACTCCTTGCATGTTGAGGACCTGCAGTATTGGTTGGGCTTGCTGGGTGGGTGACAAGCGATTTCTAAAGGTTTGGAGAGGGTCATGACACCAAGACGTTTGCCCAGTCTTGCTAGCAGAGTGTATTAGAGGGTGTTGTATTTTGGTGTCTGGGACTGGCAGGGCTCCAGCAACCACTATCCACAGCAACAGAATTCAGAGCTCAGCGTATGGATGTCTCTATGGAAGCAGTACAACATGCAAACTGTGTTCCTATAGACAGCAGCCATTCAAAGTTTTAACCAGAGGGGATTTACAAGATACAGTGCACTGGACATCCAGTCACACCAGCTGCATACTAACAAGTGCCACCTTTTGTTAAGGACGAGACATCAGATGTTGTGAGCGCCTCCCTCCAAATCGCGTCTCTTCACTTACACAGGCACAGTTGTGTCTTCAGCCAGAAGTCTCTAAAATGCTTCAGTGGACTTCAATGTGAGAGTCCGTCTGACACATTTTCACGATGTCGTCTGAATAGGACGCACTATTGGCTCATTGTAAGAGCCTGCGAGTGCGGTGACAGAGATCCAAAGAGAGCTAGCAGACAAGGCTGGCAGACCCACATTAGTGTTCAGCACTAAGCTGTCAATCTGTTGAAGCAGGAAACCGACTGGCCTCATGAGCATCATGACGCAGGCAAGATGGGCCCCTCGACCCAAATCTCCTTCAATTCTGCAGTTGGTGGGAAAATAGCTTGAAGACAAAGCATCAAAAGTGTGTAACATGACATCTAATCTGCTGGTGTGGTTGCGAACACAGCATGACAGCTTTTAGACTACAATGCCTTCCTCATGGTACACTGGAGTGTGTGTGTGCGTGTGTGTGCGTGTGCATGTGTGGGGGACTATCATGGTTTCCTTAGTCAGGCCAGGTTAAGTCCTGTGTTGCTCGATGACACAAGCATATGCAAACATGCCACTATGCCGCTGTAACAGTGTTACAGTTAAGCCAACAAAGTCAAACCGCCACATCAAACCTCGGCTGATTGCAAATTATAGGTTGAATCTTAATGTCTGCATTTTCATTCACAAAACAACACTCAAACACGCACAAATACAAACATGGATACTCTTGAATGTCAAGACAGTTATTAACTGACATGTATAAATTACTATTGTTGCGCCTGCCAAGCTTTCCGCTCTAACATGACACTAGCATGAACTACTGTAAAAGAATGGAACTAAATGTAGCACTCAAAACTCTCAGAGAATTAAATGAAGATTTTTTTCCTAACATCATTATAGGGTAGGTTATGATTAGATGAAATTCTGAAGATGACTTTTGAATATAATGTCTACAGTGCATAAATAGTTGCAGATGTTGTATGCTCAAAGTAATCCTTTAGCTAAAAATAAAACCTCAGGCCCATGTTAGTGTCTACAGCAGTTGGTAAGTCATGTACATAACCAGCGCTAGAAGGCTAGAAGCAGCTGAATTATTCTGGTGTAACAGGGGAGATGTAGCTTTAGAATGCTGCATTGTAAATTACATTGTAATTTATTTGTCATAAAAATAACTCAGAAAGCAAATGGTGCAGTGACAGCAGTGTTCACTTTCTCAAACCAAATACAGGTCATATTAAAAAGCGTCTAGCTTAAAGCTGGCATATTTGTCTGCTGATCAATGTTTTTGTTACTTTACCCTGATTTTAGCAGTAACACATCACACTAAATTATTATCTCTTGTTGGCATACATTCCAGGAAATAAACAACCAAGTGGATCTATTACATACAGTTGCAGTGATTTTGCCCCCAGAAAGAGTAAAACTCATGAGTCTTTTCTTCTCTGTTCGGCATTTAACTTGCTTGTTCAGTTTCCACTAACTAAACAGTTCCTCTGTTGGGTGAATTCTTCTTACCCCAATGGGGAAATCAATTTTTATAGTACCGTTCTGTATGCACCACCATGATGACAAGAGCGAACAATTGAATTATTGTCTAAGAATACAGATACGTCAAATATAAGGTAACATAAAAGGCTTGAAGTCCTCAGCTAAATCTGGACTACTCGTCTATATTTCTCAAGCAGAGTCAGTTTTACAGTAAGGGGTTGAACAGTCAGTCTTGTTTCCCCCAACTGGGATATGAGAAAAGGTGATTTCTCTCCTCTCATTTTCTTTAATCATGTCTCACAAAACTATTACCTCTAGAGAGAGAGTGGCAGAGTGAACAGGAAAATAACAGCTCCAGACGAGTGACAGACAAAGTGGTGAGCTGGGAGAGGAAGAGGACGAGGGACAAGGAATGAAAGGAAGGCCATTTTATCATCAATATGACAATAAAACACTGTCATGATGAAAGCTCTTCAGAAAGCTGCATTGGGGCCTCTATAATTCTTTTTAATTTGTTGTTTATGAGAAAAGGGCGGCAACCAGTCCATCCTGAAGGATCTGTGGCTGAAATTTGAATGTCTGTTCAGAAAGAAGCAATTTTCATTCATGAATTACAACGAAAAAATGCAGTGGCAGTATTTTGCAGTCATGATGTTGTACCTCAAAAAAGGGTGTTAAACCATCATGCATCAATATAAATTGCTCAAGAAATGAGAAAATAGAAAAAAAAATAAAAAAGGGACACTGCAAAGGGGGACTGAACGGAGTTGAATCAGATTCTAATTTCCTGCATATAAACGCACAGATAGCTTTTGTATTGAGTGAGCCTGTGTGGTGACTAATCACACTCAAAGCAACTAATGACTCATGCAGTTCTGGCCAGAGCTTCAGATGGCAAGAAGAATTTGGAAAGCTGCTTGTCCCTCCAATTCAAAATTACACACCCCACCTCTCCAACTGAAACCATTGACTCCACTAGGCACAGGGACAGGGTTACTCAAACCAGCTCGATAACATGCTAAAAGGCTAACTTAAAATTTGGCACAATGTGTGTGTGCAGCAAAGCGAAGAGAAGAGGCAACGTAGATCTCGCTGAATGAGCCAGCCAGACAAATAGACGAAGAAAGGCACAAAAAGGAGTTGAAACTAGGTTGTAAGTACTGTAGTTGGCAACTTTCTTGTTCTTTTCATCAATTATTCAGTACTATACACAGGTATCCAAGAGGAAATATAGAGATGTTTAATGCATGTGTCACAAACGATTTGCTCATACCGGAGAGAGATTGAGAGCTCCTCCAACATCCATCTGTTAGCGACCTTTCTGTAGAGATATTTAGCTGCACCAGATGATTTCAAAAATCCCCTTTTCTCTCTCCACCTCTTTATCCTCAGCTTCTTTCCAGCATCGCCATATGTGTATTTTTGTTGAGCAAGCAAGTGAAGGAGGTGTAGTTTTAACTCTGTGAGATCCAGTGCGTGTTAAGCAGATGCATTTGACAAAAAATCTACTAAAATGTATCTGAATAACGCATGAATAAATTCTGCTAAATACGTGACAACAGAATATGGTAATATAGCTGTTCGAGGAAATGGAAAACACTCAGCAGTCTCAGTGGAATCAATCATCTCTCATTTCTGTAATAGATCAGAAAGGATCAAATCATGCTGGCATCATTTCAGACATCAGAGAATTTTTTCACTGAAAAAGATTTCACTAAAAATTGATTTGGTATAGAAACGCATGTTAAAAAGTACATTGTGAATAAATATTGTCTTTGGCAACCTTTTTTTTCCTTCAAAAAACAGTATCTATACTGACAAATTCATTATTAAACTTAGTTGACGGTTTAAACACCATATTATTGTACGGCTGTCTCGTTACAACTTAAACATCATCATACTTTCAAAAACTTGCTTCATTCATAAACAAGCTTGAATTTGTAATTTCTGCCACATGGAGGCAGTGTGACGAGTTGTAAACAGCAGTGACAGATGAGAGAATAGACACTGCAAAGCTATTAGCAAACGCAAGCTATGAGAGTAAATCAAAACAGTAAAGACGTGTGAGCTATTCAGCTGGATGATAATTCTCTGTGGGTTTTAAGACTATTAATTTCATATCGGGCTACATGTGGTAATTTTATTATGTATTTCATCCTCATAATGTGGATATTTATTACAGCAGCTTTAAAGAGTCAGTTCCACTGAAAATATTGAGATCAAATGTATCTTAAGTATTTAGCAATATGAACGGGGTTAATGTTTTGGAGTGGCCACTACACAAACTGTGAAAAGCAGAAACCAGGGGTCAGAGGTGAAGGTTCAGGGGGAGGCCCTTGGTAACAAAAGCACTTATCCTGAGTATGTTGGTGCCACAGCTCCACACCCACAGTTTGGCTTAAGTCACTGAGCTACTATAAAGGCCACATCTGGCCATGTTTTAACCATAGGATGGAATAGTAGGCACAGATACCAATACTCCGCTGGGACTTCATCCAAGAATTCCTCTTCTTTGATGATGTACTGAGTCTGTGGTCTATGAACTAGGTGAGAAAAAAAGAGCTTTGTCTTTGAGCATTTTATTGGCACTGCCAATGCCTAGTTAGTCAGAAGCCCTCATTGCCATTAGGCGTGGAAAATAACAAGACATAATAGCTGAAAGGGGTTGTTTGGGTTTGTTTTTTGTTTTTTGTCTTTTTAAACTAAGGGGAAAATTTTTCAAGTAACACAACTGCAATGACTGTTTGCCCAGACTAAATAAAACTTTGGTGCTGCCTCGAAGACCTTCTTATTCCTCTATAAAGCCAATCATTTGTCTTGCAACAGTCACTACATTAAGAGAGCCCCCCAGCCAAAGACAAAGAGAGGGACCTTTCTCTCTTTGTGTGGGTGAGCGGTTCAGCTGTGGTCTCATCTACGCTTGTGGTGATTGGTCTGGTTGGCTGCTTAAGTCCCACCCAGGCCAAAGACTGAAGTTGATTGATGGATTGGTTTGTCCAATCCCTTTTGGGGTTTGGCAGCTGGGGACTCACTCAATGAGAGGGTTTAAATATTCCAGGGAGAGAGGGAGGCAGAGTTTGATATTGTGTCTAAATCCAGCAGCTCAGAACACAAAGTGTTCACTGCATTTTATTTTTTTAGATATATCTGTCAGATGTTCATGGTCGGATCGGTCAGGTCTGAGATTTGGGAGCTGTCCAGTGCTGAAAACGTGGACAGATTTTGATCCAGCCACTGTGAAGTCATTTTCCGTTTTAAACCTGCTCACCCCTCTGGCTGTAAACAGCCCACAAAGTTCAAAGAGATCATAAACACTCACTTTAGCTCACAGTCTAGTTCACTGTCAGATCGGTTGTTCATGAGCTCAGAAAAACAGACCGCAACAAAGAAGTTTGATAAATATATTGCAATTTACAAAGATACCCATTCAGTCTAAACATAATCATCCCAATTTCATGGCAACACAACCATAAAGAACCAAGGCTGTGGCTCTCAGAGGTGAAGCTTATTTTGATCCGAGCTACGGCCTTAATCAGAACGAGTAGGCACTGATTTGCACTTATATAGTGCCATTCTGTTATTCTCACCATATAAGGTGGGAATGCAGCCCATAATCACCTAAGTGAAATATCCGAATGGGTGCTTTCATATCATAGATTAATATCAGACCCTGCCTGTGAGGTAGGTTTGGCTCCAACAATATACCATCAGCAAGCCTCTCCAAATACATATGGAGCAGGAATCTAGAGCAGGAAAGCACATTTATAACCAGCAGGGATAAACTGTCTGCTCTGATTCATTTCATTCTGAAAATTTAGGCTACGATATTTGAGGGCTGACACAAAGGAGTATTTCTCTGATTGATAAATCTCCAAATGAATCGATCAGATTTCAAAAAATAGCGAAAAGCTTCTGAGCACAGTTTCACAAAACCACCGTAATGTCTTAAATTCCAAGGATGTTCAAATGACGCTTTGCATTTCAGAGCCACATTGGCCTGTTTGCTTTAAAATAACTCAGTGATTAATCAAGTGTCACAACAATTGCTGGCCATTTTGCTGTCAATTGAGTAATGAAATAATTGTTTCCAGTCCAATTGATAAACTCTTTGTTGTATAAAATGTTTAAATTATTTATAAAAACTATAACAGACTCCAAATATACCAAGAAATATGCAGTTTACTATTATGAGACAAAGACAAGCAGCAGATCCTCAAAGCTGTAATAAAGTAAGTTTGGCATTTTTGCTGGATGAATGAGCTAAAATTTCAGCCAATCGTTTTAGGTTGAGTAATTGATCAGTTTTTCCAGTTGTAAAGGATTTCATCTATTTCAAAACCATCTGACTTTTTTCCATATTCCACTGACTAAGTGACTCCTTGAATTGCAGAGAGCTCAGAGCCAGACATGATAAAGAATACTGAGGCTGACTGAGTGCAAAGTGTGCAACGACAGACAGCGAGGCAGCTGAACCAAGCTCGTACTCTATTTTCAAATCAGACTCATCTGTTCCCTCACAGCACTGTTGTCTGTTCCCTCTGCTCGTGTAAGTGCAGTCATCTACATACACAGAGCAAGACACGAACACAACTACTGTATGCGTGCCAGACACATTGATGCCCAGCCCACATGGCCCTTTCAAACAACACACTCACACAAAGACACATGCACATACTGTAGACACATCCGGAAAGAATGAAAAATGCATGTTGTAAACTTTCAGCTGGTTCTCTTAGCCTCATTCTTCGCCGATCTTCTCTCTCCTCATCCCACAGGCCCGTTATCTTTC
The DNA here is from genome assembly GCF_900963305.1 of Echeneis naucrates. Classification (NCBI taxonomy): domain Eukaryota; kingdom Metazoa; phylum Chordata; class Actinopteri; order Carangiformes; family Echeneidae; genus Echeneis; species Echeneis naucrates. The sequence continues at coordinate 10,157,811 of NC_042527.1, read as the reverse complement.
ATACACATACGGTCCCTCTTCCCTCAACTCCGGCTCGTCTATAACGTGGCGTTGCCTAGTTAACCTTGTCCTGCTTTGTGGCTCTGACACACAGCTGGTGGTGGGCACACTAACAAGGCCAGAGAAGAAAAGACTTGAACTCCTCTGGACTGGAGCAGTGAAAAGAAGCAGAATGGGCTTTATTGAGCTGTGGGGGCTCTCATATTCTCAGACAATACAGCTCATTTGTCAAGGTGACCCAAACTGTTCTCATCCTTCCCTGTGATTTGTTCATACCAGTGTTTGTTTCAGAGGGGATAGTCATCAATGCAACACTCTCTGAGATCAGTTTGCCAGCTTGGAAACGGACAACCACTCATTTTAACCTCCAGCAGGTCACTTCTGTCATTTTATAGGACCAAAGCAAAGTTAGCGTGAGGCAGCCAACCCACGGGGTGATCTCTGATAATCCAGCAGTACCTTTAATGTAATGCCCAGGTGACAGCTCTGGAGGTGGATCTGATTTTGGCACTTACTCAACACATGTTGTTTGTTCACCAAATGACACTGATTTACATAAAAGATTTCACAGACACCTGTTCGGGTGTTCAGATCTGCTTCCACAACTGCATCACTCAACCGAAGGCATCCTTTGCCTTTGATTTCATTTTGGCATCTGTTAAGGAAGGTTTAGAAGATGTGCGAACCACAGCAGAAAGTTACTGATGATGTTAAGACAAGATCTTTTGAGATGTAAAGGACAAACTAAAAAGGTTACTTGGTGACTTGATGATTTATGCATGTCTCTACATGGGTAGTAAATATAGACCAATATTAAAAGCTCGACCAGTAAATAATTAAAGATGCGATTTGTGTGTAGCTGAAGCTCTGATGATGAATTGTGGAAAGCACTGATGAGTCCACATAAAATACGTATTGCTGACACTTATTCATGCAGATTATTTGATATTTCATGCCCGGGCACACTGGAAATTTTGACTTGGCTTGTTTTTGATCGAGTTTAACCAACAGTGCTTTTTTTTCTTTAATGGAAAGCAAGAAATTGCAAGATCGTCCTCCAGTAGCCGAGCGGTCTCAGGAGCCTCCTGCCACCCGCTGACTTGAGATACAGCACACTGACCAAATGATTGCCTTCATAAAGCGTGCACTGGAAGCAGATCATCTTCTGGCTCTCACTCTTACCTTTGAAAAAACGAGGTGCGTCTTAATGGTGCAGTCCCCTGGAATGTGGGCGAAAGATTTGCGCTTCCGTGCAGGTGCTCTCCAAAGCACCCGGAGGTTGCAGAGACGGCGGGCGGGCGGAACAAGGGTGAAACAGCACTTTGCAGAGGCAGCAGAGACCGGGGAAGAGCGCTCCGTGTCTTGGACTTTCCGCTCCGTCCTCCTTCTCTCCTCCGCTCGCTGGGCAGCAGCCTTATGCGCCGCTCATCCTCACAGGCTGATGCCGGAATCGATGCGCACGCACAGCTAGGTGCTCCGTCCGCGCCCCCCCCCCACCCACCCCCCGACTCCTTTCCCTCCTCTCCGGCAGCTACGCTGAGGGAGAGAAGCAGATTCAGTTTGAACAAAGAGGCATGCGGTGACAGGCAGACGGCTCCAGCGCCTCCATTCAAAGAGCGGGGTGATGGTGTAGATGGGAGGGGGGGGAGGGTTGAGGTTGGTGTAGATGGGGGGGGGGGGCAGAGAGGTTGGGGGTGCACTTTGTATGCCCATAATCCCACATAAACCTCAAAGGTTGATCCAGTGTCTGTGAATTACATCAGAATTTACCCCAGGAGCTCACAATGGCAGTCTGACCACCAGCTACTAAAACCCCTCATGTCCTCATGTCACACCCCCCACAGATCCACACACCTCTACAATCATGACACTTTGCTCAGTCACATACTGTATAACCAATTCCAGTGAGACAAAACCCTCATCAGACCTATCAATCTAATGTGTGCAGGAGTAGCATATTGACTGGTGTGGAGCAGACATAGTTGCTCTATGAAAACTGGATCAGATGTATCTCACAAGCTGACTACAATCAGCCTGTCATCACTACTGCAGGTTCAGTGGAAACCAAACAGAGTGAGAAAGAAAGAAAGAAAGAAAGAAGCTTGCTGCTGGCCACAGGTTCATCTCCTACACCGATTTCTCTCCAGCCTCAAGATGGTTTTGAATTATGCATCTTCTCCCGTGTCACTGAGGCAGGAGTTCGTTTTGGAATCTTAATGTGTCACTAATCATTGTGATCAGACTCTGAAATGAACTAAAAATCTTTATTTAAGGAAAGTGCGTCTATTAATTTCACTGATCCAGGCATGATGTTTATTTCTGGAATTTAGGTCGTTTTGAGAGAATAAAGATGAAAATTTTCCCTCAAACCTAAGATCTGTGAACGTGAGGGTGCTGAGTAATGTGATCTAAAGACAAATCTTTGGTTTTCAGCTTTTCCTAACCTTCATTCTAACCTCACTTTAATCCATCTGGCCTGCCTCTGGCTAAGGGATTAGAAACTTCTGTGGCAAAGACAAACTTGGTTCAATCCTGCCTATTTCTATCATGAGTCCAAAGACACCAGACTGAATGTTGAAAAAGGTGTAACGATGGGTGACATCAAAAAGTTTCGGCCCATGGTTTAAATAATTTACCTCGCATGATTTGTATTCAATGGAGATTTACAACAGCCTAAAATTACCAGCCAGTAGAGTAAGATCGTTTTTCAGAATGTAAAGCTCCTTTTTGACCACTGACATAGGCAGTAAACACGATATGTACATATTACCATGTGGTAAAAATAACAATGATGATTTTGTAAAGCACTTCACAGGAAATGCTGCTCAAAGTGCTTTACAACATAGAAATGGCACACACAAAGTTAAAACATGAAAAGGCATCAGATGACATAAAATGATCAAGGAGATAGAATGATAACACAATTATAACATGGAACAAGATTCAAATTAATAATTAAACAAAACTAAATATAGACTAAAATTATTCATTGACACTAAATTAAGTGCTAAGCTTTGCATGTGTGCAGAGCTAAAGGTTACCCAGTTGTTGTGTTTGTTGTGGTTTTCTCATACACATGGAGTGTTTTTGTCACCTTTGATCTCTTCAGCTGCCGAATACTGCGCTCATTAGCTGGATGCCATCATTGTCCGTCTGCTGCATGTGCTGAGGAGGCAGCAGGCACAGTGGGTTTGTTGGACATGCTGCTCTGGAGACAGCCACCTGCTGTGACTGCAATTGGAAATGAGGTTGATGAGAGCAGAGAGAGTAAAACAGAACAGCAAAGATGCGGGCCATAAAACCAAAAACAATGAGCTGAGAGATACTAAACGGCTCAGCTGAGCTAAAGAAATGCAGAGTTAGTGGGTCGGTGGTTCCCTGTGGGTCCATCATTTTATCCATTGTTAAACTAAACATATTAGTTGGCTACTTGGAGGGGGAAATAAAGGTAAAATTGGATGTTAAGAGATTAAATATGAATAAAATGTGTTGAGGTTGAGACACCGAAGCCACAGGTGCTGTGCTGAAACAATGCGTGCGATGTTTAGTGGTTTGAACAGTTTATTTTTATACATTTAAAAAAATTGAGACACTTCAGAGGGAGTGAAGGCACCCACATAAATATGACACATCTTTATATCCTGGTGTCTCTGAAGAATTCAGAGCTGACTGAGGGATAAAGAACAGTGAAAGAGGCATGTTGAAATTCACCTAGAAACTGACCGCCTATAATTGGAGCTGAAGGCAGATTCTTTGTCCGCTGATCAGTTTCCAGTTCACAGAGGTATGAGTATCGATTCAGTCCGTTAGTGTTACATACTGTTACATACTATTACATACTGATCAGTGTTGTCTTACAGTTTGTGGTGTGTTTAAGTAACTATCACAGTGATTCATGGATGTTGTCTTATTTTCTGGTGTAGTCTGGAATTTGCAGCAATGATGATGATTTAAGTGCAAATACAGGATAAGCTTTTGTTTTTGTCAGCTCATTAAGCTGCAGACCTGAGTAACCAGGGAAGAATTTGTGACATTTGGCCATCCAAATACCTCGTCATCCTCTTTGGTGTTTGTGAGTCTTCGTTTCATAATAATTGCACAAAACTAAAGATCAACGTTCCATGCAAAATCCTGAAAAAACAAAGCTGGTTGTTGTCTCAGAGAACATATTTTAGTCACATTCAGTCAAATTCAGCGTGCACTCATAACTGATTTTTGGTTATCCTCTAATCCTGTTGCAGACGTTAGATCTTGGCTCAATGTTTTTGGCATCGAGATGGAATGTCATGTTTTGTAATAGTTTAGTGAGACAAAGAAAAAAATATATTCAAATTGGAGTCACTGGCGAAAACACAAATTGGGCATGAACACACACACAGACGCACACACACTTCTGATCCTGTCACTGTGTTTATTTTAAAAGCAACACATTTACAGACAAGTATGTTGACAGGCCCCTCGCCTGTGTTGTGAGAGTGATGCAGAAAGAACAGACAAACAGAGCAGTGGGAAATTCATCCAGCTCTTATTGCATCTCTGATTCCCTCAGAACACAACAGGAAGACGAGTGGAAAGGGATGCAGAGCTACCAACCACAACTGTTAAGAGTTTTACTGCACAGGCCACAGGGAACTGCAGCAGGAAGCTCATTTAAACATGTGAAACCACCCTGACATCAACAGCCCATTAGAAGAGACGATTCAAAATAAAGACATTCGCTTTATTCTATGTTTAAAGCAGCACAGCTGTTTCACAGCCGATACTTTGTTGACAAATGATTGTAAATTATTGATATCAAACATATATTTAACCACAGGAAATGTGTGGTATATCTAAGTCTGTTTATGCTCAAAGTTTAAGAGATTATATTTCATACAAATACCGCATATGCACAGCACAGTCACAAGTTCACGCACACACAAGTAAAGATGCGCATAAGCACACATGCAAGGAGAATTGGCTCAGCGTTATTGAGAGCTGTGACTTTTAGAAATGTCAGGCTCTTTGCCAAACAGACAAAAAATGTCAATCACTCGCCATTCATGCACAATGGAGAACACACAATACACAAGGGAGACTGGATGTGGATGATGACACAAAAATAATGTCTGGAAAGCTATTATAGCGTCTTAACACACACTGCCATCAGTAGGAAAAAGAGAGCATAACAAGATTTTCTGTGACATTGTGACTTCTCCACACTGGTTGAGATGTGCAGTGTGTTCGGTCGCCTGTGTTAACTAATTATTCACTGGGTACACATGTTCCTCTTGGGTTTCTTTTACGGAGATGCTCTTAATGTGGAAAGATCAAACAAGCCTACTTCCATGCCACATAAAACGAGGGGAAACCGGATATCCCCCAGTATAGAGGGGCGAAACTACACAGGATTTCTTTAAACGCCGGTCTTTGTGCTGATGAAGCAGTTCAGACTTGTTTCAGCCACCATGCTGTGTTAAAGTGTTTGAAAGCCAAAAAGCCCCATCTGGGCAGCAGCAGGGCAGTCATGGAGGAAGTCAGGGAGACATGGTGGGTAACGTTGTTAACCACATGGATTACCTCCAAACTGTCTAACCACGGGCCTCTTCCTTTGGCCTAATTTCTCCCTTTGTCCTGTCCAAAATGTCAGTGTTGGTCTGTCTGTCTGTCTCTGTCACTTTGATCCAGGATGAACTAGCTCAGCATTTACTAAATGGATGACTATAACATTTTTCACTGATGTGCAAGGTACCCAGAGGATGTACGGGCTGACATTTACTGTTGAGAGTGAAATGTCTCCACAATTATTGAATTGGATTATCATCGCTACAGACATTCATGTCCCCCTCAAGATGAGTCGGAATTCATGACCAAATCACAGAAAAACTAACTGACATTCACACCAGTTTCAGGCGTAGTTTTTTATATCTTTTCATATCATTCAAGCAGACCTTTTTTTGCTGTCAAAAATGGAAATATTTTTTCTCTATTTGCTGCTGTCAGCTGTCATTTCTGTCATTCCTCTTGTTTTCCTCAGAACTAGTTGTCCAGTGAGCTCACTGGGGATCCAGCTCAACTTCATGCCCATGTAGATTTTCAGCTACACTTGTTCTTGACTCTTTTATCTATATCAGGGGACTTGTTCCTCCCTGATGATTGAAATGGCATTTTTTAAATAAAATCCTCGGAAGCGCAAACAGCTTGCTCACTTGTCAGGGAAGTGAATCAGCTGTCAGCACAAGGTAAAAAAAAAGCCCATACACATCCAACACCAGAAGCCAGCTTTGATCAAAATTGTGTACCACATATTTTTTGAGCTAAAAATAACCCTTTGCCTTCCTGCAGTTTTTTTATTTAGCAATTTTCAAATAGTCTAAAAGATTTTTACGTGTTATGCTAATGATGACATGGCTGAAAAAATATGTTGTTTTTTTTCCCCTATGGTGGACATTATGCATTTCTTTTTGAAAGACATGTAATCACACTATATAATGGCAGCTAAGCTTTCTAGTCAATTCTATGGTGTTTTTTCATGTCACTGGAATTAAAGCATCTTTTCAAAATGTCATAGTAATAGAAGGAAGCTATTAGTTGAACCTCAAAAAGAAAGCATGTCTTGGCAGCCTGAAATAGAAATGATAAATTGCGAAGGAGGAGAAAAAAAAAAAAAAATCACAGCCAAGACAGTGTTCAGAGTTTTAGCAAACAGATCAACAGGGAGTTTGGGGGAGGAGTGAGACACAAGCAGCTACAAACTCCCAATATAAAAATGTTTCGAAAATGTTTTAGTTGCAAGTTTCCAAAACAGGACACAAATATTTTTTGGCAAAGCTTTTTATGTTAGATCTTGTTTTATCTTTGAAATGCGATGTTCAGTACACTTCATGTGTCACAGTTCAGATCATGTGTGAGGGCTTTTATTTCAGGGTTGATGATAGTTTTTAATACCCCAGATCCCCCCAGCAACACACAGTGGGGAAAAAAACCTTTTACATGCCCAATTAAGCACTGATCTACGTTGGCAATCAAAATTCAGGTCATGTGTGGAGGAGCAGCTGTGTGTATGTGTGGGTGTGCATGTGTGTCAATGATGCATGTCCTTGTGTGAGACTGTGCAGATTCTCATGCATGATTGGGGTGTGTAGGTATGACCAAGTTCATGTATGTGTGTATCTAATGAGCCCTTGTGAGAAGCATCTGTGGTCTGTGTCACACTCAGCCTTCGTCCTTCGCCTCCTCCTCCCTCTTTCATCAAGTTTCTGTGGCAGTCGCTCTATTCATAGCAGCATATAAAATCCACAGCTCTGAAAGCAGGAAGCTCTGTTGACAAAGCTTTGGCCTTTTCTATGTCCTTTAGACACTCAGATACAAGCACACACTAACAGTGAAGGTGTATTATGTTTATTAGCAGCAGTGGAAATAGAAAACCCTCCAGTGGATCCTTGTGGATCTGTTATGTGTTTGGATTATCCGTCCCACTCTTGGGGCTGCAATATCACAATAACACCTTGAGGGTATCCCTTGAAATTTGATATATTGCTTGAGGTCTTTTTGGCCCTAAAGATGAACTGATTAGAGTTTAATAAAAATGTGTAATCTGAACTCCAATTCATATGCACTGAGCCTCCATCATGGAATCAATTTCAAAGCCACCTCTTTACCCATGACCCCAACCAAGACTGCACAAAACCTGGATCCAACTATCCTTTTCTGACCTTGTTGCATCAGAAAAGTAAGGCCCAAAGTGACTCAATATGCCGCCCATCTTTTGGTGCAGGTCAGGGTTATTTCTTGTATTGTACATCTCTTGTAGATGTTTCAGACTGTAAGGTCTTAATCAGCCAATAAAGGCACAAGCCACTCCGCTATTTGTCAGCTTACTTACTACAGATGGACATCCATTTCTCAAATTCCTGCCTTCAGAGTGACCTCTGGGTCCACACATATCTACTTCAGCTCAACATACATACATACAGTCTTATGCTCCTACACAGCCAATGCAGGGCTGTCCCTCTTTCTCTACATGAATCTTTCATGGGATCATCTCCTCTTAACACCGTTGACACCTTAACTTGCCTAATTAGCACTTACCGTGCACTATTAGTGCACTTTTTTACTTGAGCTTCTTGTACTAAGCCTATTTCTGCCAAGGTTTCCTACAACAATTAAACTGTAGTGAGTTCCTTCACTTCTAAATCGCTTTGGATTAAAGTGGTTGCCAGTTGAGTCAACATAAATCTAAGCAGCCATCATGGCTTTCCTCCTTATTCAAATATTTATCCAAATACCTGGCTAAGTTGTGCTTGACCATGAATTCTGTACAATTATGGGTGGATTTATCAATTGAATTATTAATTGAATTAATAGTAACTATGCATCACTGCTTAACACGTACAAAACGTAATAAAAATCTTTATAGACTGCACTATTTATACGTTTATAGTTCCTCATAGGCCCATTCACTTAAATTTTATCCTTGACTTTGTACTTTTCCTTTGGATCCTCCCACAGCAGCGAGTGGAGGGGGTGGGGAGAACCGTGTCTGGGCTTCCTTGCTGAGACTGCTTGCCTGAGCTGGATAGCCATTGAAAATGTGAATGAGAATTTAGTGCTTTATCATTAGTTTTATTTTTCTATACAATCTATAGAATAACTCTTAAAGATGTAAATATGTCTGGTAATATTTCTATTTGGAGCATGGGTAAGAAATCAAAAATCCTCCTGGGGAACAATTATTTCTAATTGTGATTCTTGTGTGTCTTGTCTTTTTGGACTTGAGATTTCAAGTAATATTGCCGTTAAGAAATCTAAAGTCCCAGTCAGAGTGCAATTCCGAGAGGATCGCCATTTCCACATCAGGTTTTTTTTCCCACGCTGTTTACACAGGCTGCAGAGTCTTATGGTGTCTGGTAAACTTAATTGATTTAGAAATTTGGTCATTTTACCATTAACAATTGTTATAGACTCCACTGTGATTTTTACTATACTACACTTCAGCCTTTGCAGTTTCACACTATTTTACTCTATAATACTAAATACTAATCTCCCGTAGTTCTGGTTTTACGATGCCTTGTTTCTCTTTTCCACTTTAATGTAACTCAGCTACTCGTTGTCATAATTCCTCACCATGATAGAAATTCTGACATAATGAAAGAGCTAAAGATGCTTTTTATTTCCTCATTGCTGCAGGTAAGACTTGCCCTAATTGCCCTGATAGGAGCGTACATTTCAGTCTCATTGCCTCACTCGCCATCCTTGACACTGAAGGGAATCTCAATAAAGATTTGAAGATTTACTACTTAACCTACTTTGCTTCCAGATTTAAACCCATTTCATCCCTCAAGTCTCCTATCGTTTTTTTTTTTACAGCCACATTCAAGAAAGTTGTTAAAATGTATTCTACTTTCTCTTTGTGTCAACTACTGGTGTTGCACTATTTTTAAGGACCATTTCTCATATCAGTATACACATATCTCTCCTTTCACAAGGACATGTGCCTCCATAACAGCATTGACTACTATTTCCACCAAAATAAAAAATATGGACTTTAGTTATTTCTACTGACTTTAAATTTTTAAAAAGTCATCAATCTGTTGTTATGTTGGGGCAACACTGACTGTAGACCAAAAAAAAACAAAACAAAACAAACAAACAAAAACAAATATATATATTTATATGTGTGTGGCTTTCTGCAGGCTAAACTAAGAGACTAATGCTGAAATAAAATGGTTGTAAAAGATAATTTCACAGTATTTTGCTGTGAGACATAAGGAACCTGCTGTGGAGTAAAAAAAAAAGGGGGGAGGAAGCTTTACACAATAGCTATAAAAGTGTTTCATAGGTTATAGAGATTTGATTTGTCTTATAAAACCAGTAACTCTGAAAACTTACATTTTCTCATTGTGTCTTTATGTGTGTATGTGTGTGTGCGCACGTGTCTTTGAGCCATGTACTCTCTCTCTCACACACACACACACACACATGCGCGTTTAGTGCCTCTAATGAAAGTGCCCATCTGTTTGTTTTTTCTAATTACATCACATTTGGCTTGACAAGGCATTAACACAGCATGAATTTTTTTTTAAAGGAACATAACTTCATTAGAAATGCTGAGCATCTTGAATGCACTTGATTATTAAAAGACCACCATTAAGACTGTACAATCCCAGACAGTGTGTCTAAGTGTGCCTAAAAAGTGTCTTGACATCTACATTAACTGTGGGCAATTTGGGCATTTATGTAAGTACAGCAATCACCAAATGACATAATCATTAAATAGGCGGAGTGTCTCAGAGTGCAAATGTAGGTCCAATAATCACTTTGTTTTTGGTCTATACCACATTCTGAAAAAAATGATTTCTTTAGCTGACCCTCATCATCTTGTCACTAACTCTGTCTTCCGTTTTATTGCTGGGTAGTGTTGGGCTTTAGTGCTTTTCATTTAGCATCAGCTAACATCAGCTTTGTGAGAAAAATGACCAAAACTCTAGAAGAGCTACTGATTCACACAATAATTCACTGAAGCTGTGCCAATAATTAAAGTCACAAGGAAAAATCTGATATCTGTGAGATACTCTTATTCACTTTTTGGCCAGATGACAAGTGTGATACAACAATTGTGTATGTAAATAAATATGAAGCTTCTGCCAGCAGTCAGTCAACTAAGTGGGCAGCAGCTGGTGTGACTCTGGCTGCCGCCAAGTGAAGACAACAGGAAGTATTCTTGCCAAGGTATTGTCCAACTCATTACCACCACTGTGGAACATCACATTCAACGGTGTTTCACAGTTTTGCATGTTACTTATTGAGCTGCAGTTCTTGTCACTTTTTGACAAAGTTGATAAAGCTGTTTCTGCTGTTTTCAGTTTTTGTGCTAGCCTAAGCTAATTGTTCGCTGTTATTCTCATATTTATTTGCTGACAGACATGAGAGTGCCATAAAACTTATAAAGTACCAAGTATCCACAAAATAAAAATGTTTTCCAATTTGTTGAACTTTTTACCTCAAGATATGCCCTCTCTGCCTCATTTCATTGCGAGTGCTCAGGTCATCCTTGATTTGTGTTGTCTGTCTCTGTTGTGTCTATTGCGTGTGTGATGAGGTGCTGTGTGAGGATTTGACAGAAAGGCCTGCAAATTTTCAAGTACCACAAATATCCCAGGCTCACGGTTCTATTTTGTCTTTGACAGCACACTCAGACCCCTTAAAGCACCTACATACACATTATTACATTTTTCTTCTTCTTTTATTGATTTTTGAGTTTCAAGAAAGTACACACAAGCACACATACACCCTCCCACATGCACACACCTGGCCAGCTGGCTAACAATCCCATTGATCATAGAGCAAAGCTGGTCTTTAACCCTCCGGGTAAAAAGGTCAGTCTAATTGAAACCTCAGCAGCCTCAGGAGAGCTGAACTGTGACATTCACTGAGTCCTAATATCAGGTCGCCTCCTCGCTCCACAGTGCAGCGCCACTAATGGTCTCCTCACCACAATGTAACTGCAAGTGTTTCTCACATCCAAAGCTCTTTTTCTTGCTCTCCGCTGTCACATCTGTGCTAATAAATGTTTAGAGAAACTTTCTTGAAGGGCACCCAGTGGCTTCTGCTTGCCCTCAATGTTCCAGTAAATTATACCTCAGAGTCTGTTCGACTCAGCTGACTGACAGAGAGTGAAAAGTGTGACTTCTCCAAATTTTATAGCACTTGAGGAAAACTGCTTGACGGCTCCAGGCCAACTGAATCACGTATGCGAAACAAACTTTGAGAAACTTCTCTTATGTCCTTCCCCTCTGGCAGAAATATCATCATGTATTTCATCTTCTATGACACTCAATCCAACTTCACATTGAGGGACAAGAGGAGGGGGGAGAAAATTCACGCTGACGCCAATGCAGCTCAAATAATGATGGTTTAGGGCCATCTAGTGGATACAGTTGGTGTCACGTCACGTTTTAAGGCCTAAAACAGAAGTGATCCAGACTTTCCCCCCCACAGAGGGCCAGATTTGTCATGAAAACGCATGAGATTCTTTGAAGGTAAGGTTTTAGTGTGAGTACAAATTAATAGTCTGTATGACATGATCGTGCATAAGATGTTGAGCGCAGTGAAGTTGTTGGTGAATAATGGTGGTGTAATATATTTACCTCCTGTGCTCCAGGTGAGGTTTCTCCGGCGGTGGGAGGTGATCCATCCGTCCAAATCCCGCCGTAGTTTCATTTCATTCCGGGCGACACCAACAAACTAATACGTTTGCCTTTCTCGTTTGGTCCTTTGGCTTCTGCAGGTCCAGCAGCTCTTCGGTCACATTCATCTCATCGTCCAGATGCTTCCGAGCTTTCATCGCAGGCTAACGAACAAAAGTAAGTAAACGGTGTGTTAATACATATCTGACGAGATATCTTCAGATTTATGCTCGCTGATAGCTTGTTGTATTCGTTAGCATGTTTCGACCGGTGGTGTCTCTATACATTTAACTCCTTATAAAAAGCCATCGTTTTATGGCACATTAGGGAAACACAATTTTTTCTTATTTCGGTGAAAAAATACTCAATTTCCACCTGTCCTGAAAGCAGCAGAGCGCGCAGAAAACTTTACGGTTTCTATATTTACAGTCGCCATTTTAGAAGTTGGCCAGTAAGGGTCACGGTGAGGGTCAAACAGCATCAGGGGTTTTGCCAGGTATGTGTAAACATACTGTTTCTTTCTTGGACACATTAAGGGAAAGACAAAAAATGTGTACACATATAGATTGGCATTAGAAATATAAACAGCCAGAGGGAGGTAGTGCCATGTCTATCTTTTGGTGAAACATAACATTTTAATGTGTAAATGTTTATTTTACATTCAGTGATCGACAGTTCTTGGGGGACAAAAAAATAAACATTTTATGACAGAGGCTGCAGGCCGTATGCAATTTTGACCTGGCTGGATTTTGAACATGCCTGGCCTTAGATATGCAAACCTTATATGCTGCAGGTTGTCCATGTGCAGAAGTGGCAGAGCTCTTTACACGAGGAACACAGGGGAATAAATATATTAATGAAAAATGTCCATTCTTTAACAGTAAAAGTGAGATGAGCGATGCAGTTTTCATATGTAATCTGTAAAAGAATATCTGACATGACTGATGATTATAATCACTTCATATCCCAATGAAAAACAGCAGTCAATAGAACTATCTAATTTATTTTGAAATTATTTACTTAAACTATTATATAGAGAAAATTCTTGCCTTTCATCATGTTTCTTTTTTTTTTTTAACCTGAAACCTGGTTCAGATCTTGAGTCCATTTTTATATGCAGCTTGATTATTGTGTAGTCTTTGCAGCTTTGGCAACATGTTAACAACTGCCCCCTTTAGGGTTTTGCATTCTGCATTTTTGTCTCAGTGTGCCCCATGGCCAGTACAATAATGACACAGGAGAAGGGCAGGGGAGGCCCAAAAGGGCATTTACTTGTTTTCTATAGTCAGGATGGACACCATAACTTTCTGGCTATATGAGGACCCCTCATTATTTGGCGTATGAATTTAGCATTGAGATGATTTTTGCACAATACCCCTTAAAAGTGTGGGAATCTGAATGTATTCTCCTTCACTGTGTGATGCAATGTGATAGGCTAAACTACTACCCTCATCACTCATCAATAAAAATAAATGTTATCCATCAGTGAAAATAACTTGGTGATATGATGTTTAGCGGTTGAATAAATCTGAAAATAGCTGTTTTCTTTTACAACAAATATTACAAACTTTTATTCAAGGAGTAAAAGTCAACGTCCTGGGAATAGCTTCAGCTTTCATTTGTATATGTTTTAAATGTGAACAAATAGCAGCTTAAACACAATCCAGAATTTGGGGGAAATTGTTTTTTTCAAGGTTACATGAAACACTTTTTTAAGTATCTGGAAGTCAAAAGTAAGAAACTCAGATATCAGCTTAAGTCATCAGGACGAGCTTTAACTCTGCCGTTCACTTCTTGTCCAACAGGGGTCATCCAGTTCCTCTGCTGCTGATTTTGTCCCCCTCAGATGGAACTGCAGTCCATCTCCCATTCATCAATCTTCTTTTATTCACAGTGACAAAAGAGACATCAAATGGGGAGGTGTGGGAAAACACAACAATGTATTTCAGAACACAGACACTGGCTAATATATGCAAAGTGGGAATAAAGCGAGTCCAGGCACACTGTGTGTGTGTGTGTGTGTGCGCGCGCGCGTGTGTAGTAAAAATTTGTCAGTAACACTAATTTACTTTACTTTACTTTACTATTTCCTTGCATTCCTTGCATATATAAAATTCAAACATAAAATTTTACAAAGATGAATAAACTCTGACATCAAAAGAAAAACATTTATTTAACCCTGCAAAGACATTTAGGTTTCATGAAACATCATAAAGCAATACAGTACTCTGTAACAAATTAGAATTTAGAGTTATGTTAAATTTAAATTCTTTTTGCGCTCTGCTGTTTTAGTCAGGCTGACAGGATCTGCACCCACAGTCCACAAAATGAACCTGAAACGATCCGTCTCTCTCCTGGCTGGCTGCTCACTGTTTCCCACCCAAATCAAAAGGGGCAAATCGTGGGGGGTCATGTCTGGCCACCCCTCAGGAGAATAACAGGGTCTCTGTCTGCCCCCCAAACCACCAACGGCTCTTCATGGTCCCTATGGCAACAGCCAAGGACCCTGCAAGCCCCCCAGACTGGGGCGTCCAAGCAGATGCCCATAATTAATGTTGCTACACGGAGGTGTCAGTCCTGCCAGTCTGCCTTACAGCGAGACAGACCCTCTCCCAGACCTGTCAGAGGCCCATAGGGCTGGGTGAAAAATGACTGCCCTGCGGTGTCTGTGGGTGTGTGTGTGAATGTATGCTGTGCTGGGGGTGGGTAATGTCTGCCCACCAGTGTCTGCCCAGTCCTGCTAAAGACAGGACTGACCATCATACAGTGACACAATATGGAAATATATTTTTTTTTTCTACACAAGACCAGGAAACTAGGTAGAAATCAACTTAATCATTTTTTACAAATAATTCACACTTAAACACTTTTTAACAGTTTTTATTTGGTGAACCTCACATAAAAATAATAATTTGTATATTTTTCCCAAATGTAAAAAAGTTGCCTTGGTGGACTCATAGATGCGATTTATGTTCTCGCTGACATGCTGTCTTGACACTGAGTGACTGGGTGTCTGGCTTACATGGTTGGCTGAGGATGACATTGTTTCTCGCATCTCACATTGTCTCTCACATATATCGACCCTAAAGATAAATAGGGCCATTTCAGAAAACTCCATTTCGACTGAAACAACCAGACCTTGATAATAGCAATCAGCCATTTGATGATAAAGCATAATTTCAAGAGGTGTTAAAGAAAATGCTAATATAACGCAGTTTAGACCAGATGCAATGTATATTTTTTTATAAATCCACTGAAATTACTCAGTTCAAATCTGTCAAAGTATGCATATACAACTTACGGGTGATTAATGAGGCTAATCAATACAAAGTTTTGATCATGTTAATTTTTTCCACTGACTATTATCCGGATTTCTCGCTTGATCAACTACTTTTGATACTGAACTGAATTGATATCAACTGATCAGTGCTGATTGGGTTAAAGATTAATCCGTCAGCTGTCCAGGAAGTGACACTTTAGGCCATAAAATGCACTGTCCACCACTCTGGGAGTTCATCAACTGCCCTGTGGTCAATGCCACGCTGTGCAGCTCAGGGGAGGTGAGGTCAAGATTTCATCTCACCTCTGACCTGGCCAGCCCTCTTTGTCGTCAGTACATAATAAGATGTTTCCTTCCTCACTGATGAGTCTGTTCAGCAGCACAGAGAGTTGAAAGTAAAATGTTTTATGAGGTTGATCAGTCTTTAAAGCCAAAGTGACGAAGTCTGTAAAAACGAGACCACTGAACAAGTATACGGGCTTGTAAATGTGTACACAACAGTAAAGTTACAGACAGTTTGAGCCACAATTAGTGTATTATGCTGCTTCTTCTTTTTTGATTTTCTCTGTGTTCACCACAGTTAGCAATTTTTCATGATCTAAATAAAATAAATACAATTTCAGCACCATAAAATGCAAATTAGTTATCACAATGAAAAGGATGTTTCAAAATCTTTCAAACACATGAAGCTTTGAAATAGGGACAATAACTCCCTAACATGTAAAACTCTTTACTTTTTTAGATCACAGACAGAGCTGGAGCGTCCAAATCAGGAGTGAGGGATTTATTCCCTCAGGGGTCATGGGATCAGCAAGCCAGACACTGTTTTGTGGCACCCCAAATGCAGGAGCATGGGGAGGTGGGATAGGGCTGTCTGGGACTGAGCCAGCGATTATACTCTGACTAGACACATCACACTTACATGCCACACATGTGGGAATCTTCTGCTGTTGAAAGCAAACTCAGACTGAGGTCCTGCATTTTTATGCAGACACCTGGTTTTGACTGAAATTTCTGGAGAAATTGAAAAAGAAGCTGAATCAGATTTACAAAATGTCTCAAAATTTCTGTAAGATATTACAAGTTGGAAAGTAACTTTTAAGAAAACAGTCACTATCAGTGCACGTATAAAACAATGTCATTTTCTTTTTTGTTTGTTCCTGAAATTATAGCTTTTTAATAATTATCTACAGTGACCCCAAACTATGCAATATATCGTAAGAATGCATGGGAAATGCATTATGGAATTTAAAAAAGGCATTTTTGTAAGGGAAATATATTGACATGCAAGTACCAAGTATTTGAACACCAGTTTAATCATGTACCTGCCTACATATGAACGTGAATAGTTAAAAAGTAATAGTTTAAAGTGAATGGTAGAATATTATCAATGCAAACTTTTCTTTCAGAAAACTGAATGAGCCCATTAGTGATCATTATGATTGTATTTCTTATTATAATGAAAATTAATTTATTATCAAAATTATTGCATGGCTAGGACTTTCCTCAGATATTGTTTCTGCCTTTCACCAACAAAACCAAACTTTCCTGCCCTGTCCTTTAAATGAAACTTGTGTTGCAACCAGGGAACAATTAAACACTTTCAACACTGGACACATAAATGTAATAAAAAATACATTATTATACACTTAAACTTACTTTACATTGCCCCCGTGCAATACATTACAACAACTTCTTTAGATTCATGACAGCAGTAACTAACAGATTAAAACGTGATCTTTCTTGATGCCTCCTGTGCTGAAAAGGTGTCCAGCTATTTGTTAACAATGACAAATCCTGCAGTTTATGCCAAAATGTCTTTACAAATCTTTTTTTTTTTTTTTTTTTACTTTTTCTTAAGATTTAACTTCTCTTTTTTTTTTTTTTTTAAGGCAGTGACTTTTGGGATAACTCCCATGAACATACACGCTCATTGATTATCGTTAGCTGCAAGAGTTGCCATTTAAGGAAGAAAAATTACAAGAAATTATGGGCATTGTGTTTGGCCCATTATGATGCTAAGTCTCCCCCAGGAAGGGCAAAGCAAATCCTGTTTGTGTAAAAAGATGAGGTGTAGACATGAGAGAAAACAATGAGGCTTTCTGGAAAATAGTCATTTTCAGTTTGATGAGATAAAATTGAGAACACAAATTGAATAGATGTTTGTATGTGAACACAGCAGCATCTATCCACATGTCTATCTGTCTATATTTGAATTTAAGGTGACAACTCTCCCATGGCGGGGAGCGCGCGCCTTTTTGGAATTAGCCACGCGGCATGTCTTGCATAGTAATCGTGGCTCGCGCTTTGAGCTTGAACTTGACCGCAGGAATGCGGCTCGTGGGAACGCGGCCTCCCCATTCAGGGCGCACAGGTCGGTGTCAGCTCTGATTATCATAAAACCCAGCCTGCTGCGAATTAAGGCACGAGGGTTTGGGCTGGCTCTGCCTCTTTCACACCAGGCCGAGGAGGAATTAACAGGTCTCTGCTGGGAGCCCGCTGCGGTAAGAAGTTCACTCCATTTACACACACAGTCAGGAAACTTTCAGGGACTCTGTCAGCTGTGCGTCTCTTTTTCTTTTTTCATCATCGATATTTTTTCATCTGGCACAGGGAAGTTATTTGCAATCTTGTATCTTTTTTTTTTGTCTCCAGAAATTGCTGCAAAGCAGTTCTATGTCTGCTGTGTTTCACTTATTTTTCGTTTAGTTTATTTTAGCAATCTTTTCAATGTTTGAACGGACCTATTTAGAATTATATTATCATGTCTGGATTTTATTTCTGATGTGCCTTGTAGAGTTGAGCCTTTTAGCTGAAAGAACTGGCTGAAGGCCACACAGGA
Source organism: Echeneis naucrates (assembly GCF_900963305.1). Taxonomy (NCBI): domain Eukaryota; kingdom Metazoa; phylum Chordata; class Actinopteri; order Carangiformes; family Echeneidae; genus Echeneis; species Echeneis naucrates. The sequence continues at coordinate 10,139,522 of NC_042527.1, read as the reverse complement.
AAAAAAAAAAAAGAAAGAAGTTAGTGTAGTGTCAGGAGCTGGTTTTGTTCAGCAGACTAATAGCCACCAATCTTTTGTTTCATCAACAAGCACACTAAACATGATCTATGATCTCTGGAAAAATGTAAAAATGTAAATGTAACCTCCCTGAATAATCTCAACTTTTTTTCTCACAGAAGAAAATGTGCTATTGTGCACAGAACATATTAATTTCATTTAAAATGCATTTTATTGTTGTTGATTATAAACAGTAAGGATAATGCACAGGAATAATTACTTTATTTTTAATCCTGTATTGGTATTATGTCATTCTTTAAAAACACATCCTCATTTATTTCAAGCAGAAAATATTTTGTGTCATTGGTAAATAATTGCTTTCATTTGCAAAACATTAAATGCAAAAATAGGGTTTAACATACCATAACAACGTGAATCATACTAAAAGAATCAACAAACTGAACATCCTCATGTTGGATGTTATAATCCACATGTATTTCTTAAATTAATTCACATGTAATTTCTTACACAGAAGAAACTTGAGCCTGATCATGACTCTTTGAGTTGAGTCATGAACAGAGTGTAATATGAGGCCTGTGAGCTTTACCGTGAAAAATTAACACCAACACTGTACACAGAAGAGGCGGGGCCTGCAGAAGTGAAAAATTCAGAGATAAGTGAATATAGTGGGTAATTGTGCTTTTTATAGAATTTCGTTGAAGAATTTAAAATCATAAAGTAAAAGACTATCTTCATTAATTAATCCTTCTTTTAAAAAATAAAATATAATATAGATGGTTTTTGCTTCATGTCTTTGTAATTGACAAACTTACATGACAGCAAAAAAAATTCCAAAAAGACCACTTTTCCATCTTAGGTGAAACTCCATACAATTGTGTCACAAAACTGAAAAGAAAGAAATAAAACTGGAACACTAGTACAACTAAAGAGAACTTTTCTGATTCATCACTATGGATAATGTGTGTTGAAAGATACAGACATAAATAAACAACACCACGAAGAATTGGTTAATACACAAACATTTGTGAGTCAAAATAACTTGAATATGTATAAATTAATAATTCAATCATAATGTATTTAACAGCTAATCATTTGTATTGTCGGCTGACAAATCATAACGGTGTTTTGTAGAAATGGTATCAACTCTCCAGGTAGAGTGAATTGGATTGGCATGTTCCACTGAGGTGAAATATATATTTAAGAGACAGTAATACAGGACATGAAGCCCAAGATTCTGCAGCAACAAAAAGTATACTTTTTTAAAATTACAAATAAGAAATATGAGGCATATAATTCAGCTTTGGTATTATTTATTGTGTTATGTGTAATTGAAAGAATGGTATAAAACCAACTAATCTAATTAATTAACTGAAAAGTTATTACTACTCATTCAACTTTAACTACTACCAATAACAACAATAATAATAAGAAGAGAATTTTGATTAATAACAATAGTTCTGCACTTTCACAGTAGAAACTCTATTGGCCTTCGTTTTGGTCAACCTTTCAATTCTGACTGTTTCTTTTGGTTTTAACTGGTTACCTTTTGTGATAAAATCTAAATGTGACTAATGTGATGTGCAATTTTATTCACTCTAAATTTATTCAACTCTATTCAAACAGACATGATACAAATAGGCCACAATGAAACTGTTTTTGATTATGGCTTGAGCCGGGTACTGTAATCATAATGGTCTAAACTCCGAAATTGGTAATGTTGTCATAGTTAATTTATATTTCTTTATTCTATGAATGAAATGATCGACCATTCAATTCTATTGTCTTCTTTAATACCCAGTCACGTTTTAAGGAAACATACCGTGCAGACACACTGTTTGTCTGTACCAGAATACTTTTTAGTTAAGTCAACATCTACTCTTTTATTTTATTTTTTATCTTAAGCAAAGAGATGAAGGTCGATCAAACTGATTAATAATCCTGAAAAACAAAACCATATCATCGCTGGACTGTAAACAGCGAGGTGATCGACTTTCTTCTCACCAAAGTGTGTCGCTGTTTCATCCTGTAGTGGGTGCTTTTTTTTTTTTAAGTGTGTACTGTATTTCTTTAGGCTATTTCACACACACACACACACACACACACACGGCCTTTAAAGGGTGCGAGAGTGCATCGTGTCGTTTGTCTTTAAGATCTAGCTCGTTAAAATGCATTTGTCCTTCTGTGGAAACAGAAACAATCTGTTGGTGAGGAGCAGCCAGCAATATGTGTAATTCATTTAGCATTCCAGTGTACACAGCTTGTCCATTGTTTATATTGATTATAAACAGGCTGTAAGCCCATGTACATGCAGCTTGTATTACTGTGAATGAGCTCCATATATCACAGAGGCAGTCTTATACAGGTTTATTTATAGGTTTATCATAGTCCATATCTAACATTAAAACAAGACAACAGTGATCCATGGCATTTTCAGCGAGCTCACATGATTTCAAACGCTCCCAGTGTGTCAATATGTGAGTCCAGGAATAAAGAGATAAAATAACAGGATTTCTCCTCAAAAAATGAATAATAAAACCAACCCTGGGGGGGGGGGGGGGGGGGGGGGGGTTGGGTAAATGTTTTAAGGTTATTAAAATCATCACGTTGGAATTAATAAATCATATTTTACATTATAGTAATGATACTGAAACAATATAACCGGTCTCTTTAGAAGTAGGTCACGTATTTCCAGAAAAGAACGAATAAATTAGAGAAATATTTCCCCAAAAGAAAAAAGCCTTTAACGTTGGCGTTACAATTGTGTATAATTGTGACCCGAAGGTTTTACATTACTTGCCCTAATCACAACGACATTAACACACTTTTGGGGCTAATCCATGCAGCTGCAGCCTTTGTCGAATAGATTCTGACTCTTGTTTCACAATAAAAGCTGCAATAAATCCCACGCTGTTTTATATGCTCCTTTATTCCCCCCAAATTATTATAGGGCCTGTTTGACAAATTTGATAGGCCCCGAGCCGAGTCTATTCCCTCCTCCTCTTCCATCCTCCTCCTCATCATCATCATCATCATCATCCTCCCTCCCCTTGCCTCTCTCGCTGGATGCAGCCGCAGCTCTCCCACTCCTCCTGTCTCACCCGCTTTATCCGGTAAGAGAAGATTTTCCCACACAATATGATAGCCAGTTATCCGTTAATGCAGCAAATAAAAAATAGAAAAAAATGTAAATTTGATGGTAAATTGCACCTGCATGGAAGCGGTGTGCAGCGGGGCAGATCTCGCTGTCTTGCTCTAATTTTGAGTGCAGTTTATTTGGATTTAGTGCAAAAAGACGATGCAAGCGTTTCTGGAGCAAAATTTAAAGTCAGCAAATTATAAAGGCATATTTTCTAAATCCAAAGGATCCGTGTGGATGAAATATTGGACTGAACTTGAAAAATTTGCATGTAGTCTTCTATTTTTACACTGATAGAAGTTAAACATAGTGCCTGGTAATTTGGACTTTATTTTGATTTATTTATTTTAACGTTTTTATGGGTACAATTAAAGAAGTGTTTTATTTTTCTTAAACATTAGCTGAGAGAGAAGTTAAGATGCACTATAAAAGCTCAAAATCTAATATTCTAGGCTTAAAGATCTCGCTTGTTACTAATATATATATGTATATATATAGCTGCTAATGGACTTCATAATGCTAATATAGGGTAGAAATAATAGACTATTATAAAAACTGTAAAGATCCTATTAGGCCTCTGTAGCATCAATGACTTGCTTTTAGCGTTGAGAAAAATCTCACCAAGGTTTGGACTCATTTTTCTCCTCTTGTAGACTTAGAGCTGAGTGTTGGTGAAGAAGTTTCTGCTAACTGGAATGTTTAATGAGACTTTCCGCTGCCATGTGCTCATGTGAGAGGTATTCATCTGGCAGGAGAGGAGGAGGAGGCGCCGGGCAGCGCTGCAGTGCAGAGTTCAGCAGGGAGATATTGTTGTGAGCCTGGGAAAGTGTAGCGGGGCTGACGCCAGACTCTGTTGTGCAGGGTGGGGGCACCTCGAGGATCCCAGACCCGATTGTTATGGAAATTTCACTCCGGCACGTTGTTGAACTTGATGTTGACTTCTTCTTCACTCTCTCTCTTTTTTTTTTTTTTTTGGAGGGGTGGGGGGTTACATTTTCCCTGTCACTTGTTTGTGGGAAAATCCATCTGACACACACACACACACACACACACACACACACACACACACAACCTCCTTCTTCAACTGTTATTTTTTTTTAACCTTGACTACAGTTTCACTGAATTGATGTTAATTTCATCCGTCATGCTTTTTATCGATCAATTATCTTTTTATTCTGTATATAGTTTTATAGATATTTTATTTAGTGATCAAAATAATTGCCTTACTGTCTCTATTGTAGAAAAACATACGCTGTAGCCTAAATGGGCAATCTAATATTTAAATCTCGTTGATCTGTTGCTGAAACGTATAGTTTAGAATTATAATTTAATGTAGAAGCACAAACCATAGGATGTTAAGAGTTTTTGAGCAAATGCAATAAAATGGTGCACACGTGTACTCCAACTCCCAGGTTGCGCATGCTCAGAAACAACGAGTCCTGTGCATCCAATGAAAATGAGCACCGCTCTCATGCTAATGTTGCAACAGTGATTTTTTTTTTTTTTTTTTTTTAAGTGCAAGGCTTCCCGCTTTTATGAGCACCTCGCCAGCATCATTCCGTGGTGTTAGTTCAATTACAGGATGACAGCAGCAGAGGCCACAGCTGATTAGATCTACCTATAAATAATGCAGAGTAGAATGGGATTCATACAGTGGAGCTGGACCTGTGCTGCAGTCTGACAGGAGAGCTGCACCTCCATGATACAAACAGATTGCCCATGCGCAATAATCAGATATGTAGCTGCTATCAGATGCAAGCTTGCTTTGGAGGAAGCCAAGACTGTGGCCCCCTGTTCTTTTATTGGTTTTCTTACCCACACACACACACACACATACACACACACACACGCGTGCATCGTTTAAAATATCCCTCCAAACTTTGGGAGATATTGGAAGTTTCTTCTCGGCTCTTGTCTCTGCCACTGGCTTCTTATATCAAAGGGTGAGATTGCAATCACATCTCCGCGGCCTAGATATCACTCATATCACAATATCGCTCTCGATAAGGCTGAATATAGCCTGAATATGGTATCAGGGTTTAGTTTAGGCGTGGGCATTTTCTGTACCAAGGACAGAAACCCCGAATTCCTCTGCTTGGCTCCTGCACACCGACTTTCTTTCTTAGACTTGCAACATTTTCTCTTACTTTATTCAGCCTCTGCAACCTGCAAGATACTCTGATCAGAGGAGAGTCTGGATTTTCATTAAATGTAATGGTCGTGAGGAAAAACAAAACTTAGAAAACATCAAAATCATGTAATATTTTAAAGTAATGACAGTAGACAGTTTATTGGCCGCATACAGCATTTTATAACATACACATCAGAGCAGCTAAAATATCATAAAAAGGTCTTATTAAGGCTTTTGTTTTCCTGATGTTCCTTTTCTTGTGACAATTTTTTAAAAGCATATTCTGAATTCGAATTAATTATAGTTTCTTTGACACGATTTCCATTTAACAGCATTGCTGCTCTCAATTTAAGGATGCAGCTATTTAATTAATTTCTAAAGGATTAGGGGATTTTTACAAAGTTTGTGCCCCCATTAGACGCGTGGAGAAGATTATAAAGAAGCAGCCAAACAGCACAGACAAGATCTGGATTTAAATGGAAAAAGTCCATTTAGGAGACATTCTCATAAATACAGTCATTGCTCTGATCAGATCAGCTCGGCTTGCTTTTACAAATGTGTCTAAAGATAAATACTGAGGATAAAGACCGAAGCAGCTCCTGACTGACAGACAGCTGCATCATTCTGTTTTCAAATTGACTTTAATATTTCCAGATTCCCGCCTCTCTCAGCCCCCCCTTCTCCCTCTCCCTCTCAGTCTCTCCCCCCTCTCTCTCTCTCAGTCTCTCCCCCCTCTCTCTCCCTCTCTCTCTCTCAATCTCTCCCCCCTCTCTCTCTCTCCCCTCTCTCTCTCAGTCTCTCCCCCCTCTCTCTCCCTCTCTCTCTCTCTCAATCTCTCCCCCCTCTCTCTCCCTCTCTCTCTCAGTCTCTCCCCCCTCTCTCTCCCTCTCTCTCCCTCTCTCTCTCTCAGTCTCTCCCCCCTCTCCCTCCCTCTCTCTCTCTCTCAGTCTCTCCCCCCTCTCTCTCCCTCTCTCTCTCTCTCTCAGTCTCTCCCCCCTCTCTCTCCCTCTCTCTCTCTCTCAATCTCTCCCCCCTCTCTCTCAGTCTCTCCCCCCTCTCTCTCCCTCTCTCTCTCTCTCAGTCTCTCCCCCTCTCTCTCCCTCTCTCTCTCTCAGTCTCTCCCCCTCTCTCTCCCTCTCTCTCTCTCAGTCTCTCCCCCCTCTCTCTCCCTCTCTCTCTCTCAGTCTCTCCCCCCTCTCTCTCCCTCTCTCTCTCTCTCAGTCTCTCCCCCCTCTCTCTCCCTCTCTCTCTCTCAGTCTCTCCCCCTCTCTCTCCCTCTCTCTCTCTCAGTCTCTCCCCCCTCTCTCTCTCTGAGGCGGAGTTTATCCCCTCTGTTCACTGGGAGGACTCACTGCGCTTGACAGTCGCAGCTTACGCGTGTGAAGGAGAGCAGACGGTGTTGGTTCTGCCTGAGCCCACAGCAGACAGGATACTAAAGCTCCCCTCCTTTATTTTACCTTTCCGCCTTTGCTCTCTCACGCCGTTGTGTGTAAATGCGGATTGGCGCAGAACAGACGCAGCTTTGACGCTGTTGGAGGATTTGGACGGTCTGCTGGACTGGACTTAGCTCAGTGAGCAAGTAAGTGGGCTGGAGGCTGGAAGACAGTTGATGTGGGAGTTGTCTTCATCCCGGTGAAGAGGGATGTCGTGTGTTTTTTTTTTTTGTTTTTTTTTTAATTCCTTTTGTGCTTTTGTGACTGTTTATACTAAATTTAAACTACATAACAGCCACACAACTCAAGGATGTGCAGGCTAATGGCAACTTTACTTGTTCGTGAGACCTGACGGTTTAAATCCGCAAATTTGGCTAAAGGGCAGCATCAACTGTGATTTTTGTTGTTTTTATTCAGACTTTAATCAGTAGTTTGAATGTGGTTAGAGTTGGACTGCTGAGGTGTCTGGCCTGCAGCTCTACACGCCGAAGATGCTCAACAACAACGTATGTGAAACACAAACAGTCTGTGTGTTCGTGTTTTACAGCGTGTAAATCATTTTGAGTCGAAAACAGCAAAGTTGAATTTTGTGGTAGACGGCCAACTAAGGAACTGTAATTTGGGCCTAATGTGTGTGTGTGAAAGAGAGAGCGAGAGAGAGTTAGAGAATCATAGATGCCAGTAGGCTGCAAACTGTGTTTAGACTTCATTTCACTTTCATAAACGTGCAGAAAAAAGCTCGCCATAGGTTGAGTAGGTACAGCTGCTCTGCCTCATTCTCAACGTATGTGCGCGCGTGTGTGTGTGTGTGTGTGTGTGTGTGTGTGTGTGTGTGTGTGTGTGTGTGTGTGTGTGTGTGTGACAGTGTGAGGGGGCTTTCTATGCAATGTGGCCACAAGCAGTCTCTCTCTCTCCATCCCCCCTTTTCTCTGTTTGTATCGGAGAGGCGGCCCCTTTAAGAGACGATGGCTTAGTTTGTGTCTTTGGTTATCTAGCTGTATGAGTTTTAATTTCATAAAGCTAGAGAACCGAAAGTACGAACTGACGCCGACCACTTCGGAGCCGGAGGTCCCTCTCACCGGGCATGGAGGAGGAGGAAGAGGAGATGATGATGATGATACCGGCAGCAGGAAGAAGCAGGATGGACGGATGCTGAGAGAGGCCGCCGACCAGGAACAGTGTTGGTGGAGGGGAGTGTGTGTGTGTGTGTCTGTGTGTGTCTGTTGCTCTCTCCTGAAAAGGTGTTGGCTCGTTCACAGGAGCCACCTGCGTGACTGAGAGCGTGAATGTTGCTGCTCTTTGCAGGACTCGTGGTTGGAGCATCGTTGTGACTCGTTCAACTTCGGGGCAGAGAGACGCATATGTAAAAGCCAACATCCACAGCACACGCTGTTGTGTAGTTGTCATAAGAGTGTGGGTGTTATAACAGCAATATCTTGAGGGGCGAGACAGAAATAGTTAAAGGAATCGCGCGATTGGTCGAGCCAGGACTCACGTGACTGTGTTGGCAGCAGCAGCAGCACCAGATCGCTCTCTCAGATCTCACATGGAGGTTATGGCGATTTTTTTCAGGCCTTGAAGTTGGTGTGGCGTTCACTGAAGCCTGTTCACACAATTTCACAGTGTGAAATTTTCCTCTGCGGCTCCATCCACCAGCAGACTCCCTGACTCCTCTGTTTCCTTCAGGAGCACTGAAGGCTAAGTGATGTTCCCTGGCTGTAATTAACTTGACATTAGGAGTGTAATGTATAATTGTATGCACATGATCATCAAGCTTGGTGCAAAATGAAGCCCTGTATTGTGTGAGGGGAGCGTGGAGAGACACCACAGGACTGAGCCACTGTGAGCTAACCTGCCTGATAACGCCATAGACACTGTTTCACCATCTTCCGACTGTCACATAGTCGCGGTTGCTTGACTATTTGCTCCCCAGCCAGAACCTGCAGGGTATAACACATCAACAACATAGTGTATCACTCATTTAGAGCAAAATAGACTGAGCTGTGAATGGCCATCCACAGCCGCCTTCATCACTGGAGCTGAATCTGAGTTAGACATGGCAGATATGTTCAAATTTGTGTTTTGCTGGATGGATTATTTTCACGTTCGGCTGCTAGATCAGAGCAAAATAGGACATCGGCTCAGAGTTTGATCTATTCTTAGAGCAGAATCAGCAAGCCTTGGAGATGACTGAATATCCCTGAAGTCCCAGCATGCTCTATTTAGACCATGACTGACAATATTTGATATGCGCCGTTAAACTAGAAAGCTCATGTAGTGTTGTGACTTTGTGTTACTTTGTGTGACTGTGTGGTGTGAGTTGTTGACTTTTGCATAGAGTAGCCAGCGTACAGTTTGAGACAGCATATGTGATTTGACCTCCCATGTCCTCCATTTTATCGTGATGCAAAGAAAATCAGGGATTAAAATATTATTGGAGTTTTCTAATCTTCCTACTTTTCACAGAGATGCATTTAATAGCCTGTTCTGATTTGTATACAATGATTACATGTTTGAGCTCGTGTTTTTAGTAGCTTGGCAACTGGGGTGCTGCCTAGATGAAGCATCATTTTGTGGTATAATTCTTCACCAAACACATTTTGGGCTTTTATCAAACATGATTTACTGTTCACAAAACACGAAACACAATTACCCTTGAAACAAAGAAAAATAATGAGAAGTGTGCCTGGTGAAAACAGCACTCGTGAAGACAGTAAAACAAGTGTTGTTAGCTGCAAGGTCGACAAAAATGCATTTATTTCCTGTTTGGTCTCATTTTTCCCTCCTCTGACTTACAGGCTGTTTATTCATTGTAATGAATAACCGCGTATTATAAAAATTAATGCCTCGCTTTTGTTTTATCTTTAAAGGAAAATGCTGACAATCCCAACCTCAAAGTTTGCATCAACTTGCAATGAAGACAAACTACCACCAGACAAGAAAAGGAGCTGCCATCTTACAGGTAAATATTTAAAACAACAGCTCATGCATGGTGTACACACATGAGCAACAACCCATGATTTTGCCAAAAGAACCAGCAGCTGGTTTCTTCAGCTTCATATATTTTGGACAGAGCAGTAAATCCATGGAGTTCAGAGAAACGTTCAGGTCAGACTCTAAGATGCTGGAGGCTTGCAGATAGTTTTTTTTTTTTTTTTTTTTTTCTCATGTCATGACCAGCAATGTTGCTGTTGTTGCTTGATTGTTGTCCATATTTTCTGGAGCTGTGGGGATGGAGCTGGTTGGATGTGTTTGTGTGGGTGTAAAAAAATAAAGAGAGACTGAACATGAATCTTTAAATATTGATGATTTTGTGTGTTGAATCAGGAACAATATTTAAAATGTTCAGCACTGAAGTAATTCTCACTGTCTTATTCAAACAAAAAGAGGGACATTTACTGCCTCGGTTGTCTATGCACAGTGTAAAGGTCAGTTTTATATGATTCATGTATATATATCATAATAAATACATACAGGGTGTAGGAGCGATAGACTAGCCTACAGCAACAATGGGAGTGAAAATGCTGTGAATTGAGAAATTGAGTGAGTGAAGTAAAAAGCCCGTGTTGAATTCCATCATTCCTCTCTCCTTTGAAGTATTAGCATTTTTACATTGTACATCATCCCTGTCCTCGTCACACACACACATACACACACACACACACACACACACACCTCTCTTTCATTCTCATACATTCAGCGTTTTATCCCTTTAAACACTGTGATCCTATTTGTCAGGTAGAGAGTGTGGTAGGTGCAGGGGAGGTGGTCATGTAATCTTTGCTGCGGTCCTTTATCCCGTTAGTAGAGCGCAGGCGTAGGGCTCACCCAAGGTTTGGACCTGCTCATGTGGAAAGAGTGTTTGGGTGGCTCTGTCCTTTTTGCCCCTAATGCCTTGAAAAACCACCCTCCCCTTGACCAAAGTCTCCTGATTGTTGTACGTCAAGTATCGATTTGTATAAAGGTATCACACATGTGCTATTCAGCATTTAGTTGAATAGCTTGAAAATAACACAGCGTAAATTGTAAAAAGGGAAGATTAATGTAAGGTGATCAGTTCAGACAGATGTTTTGGGAGTCTACTTAAAATTTGGATTAAGCGTTTTGTATTTTAAGGCCTCTGAGAAAGGGAAACCTGAACCGAAAAGATATTTGAGTTATTTCGACACTGAAACAGAAACATTCCCAGCTTTAAGGCTGTCAGTATATTCCCTCCAATGCCCTCTTCAATGCCTGAGCATTAGGAATTAAACAATAAGTACATATTGTTAGCAAGGTCAAATCTTCATGGTTCCACAACCTTGAAGCTCAATAGAAAGCTCAGTTATTCAAATTTAGTATGGAGTTCTTTGAGTCACCCAGATTTTCCCAAGCATTATATTAGCATATGCAAGGACCGGCCTGTGCTGCTGTTTTCTAGAGTGGATGTAAATTATAACCTCAGTATTATACAGGCTGATAGGAGATAAATCTCTGCAGTAATGCATTGCAGCGAATGGGGGTGGGGTTGGGGGGAGTTGTAGAGGGGTTGAAGAGTATGTGCGTGTGTGTGTGTGTGTGTGTGTGTGTGTGTGTTTGAGGTACTGTACAATAGCCGGTGGCAGATGGACTACAGACTAATAGCACTCACTAATAGTCATGCTAAACTCTTTTTTCACTAGTTTTAGTTTCCGTGGATTTTCAGCCACATCCCCTGAATAAAGGCACATTTTCAAGAGGATGCACCAGAATATAAATACAGACATTCACAATATTGGTGAAATAGTTGTACAAGTGTGAACACATCGCTTTAAAACAAATATTAACACAGAGAGATTACGAAGTCGAAATTTGCACTTGTGCGGTCCAAAAGGCTGAGGGGCTTCAGGCCTCACGAACAGAGTGGAGATCTCTTTGGAATCCCTATGCAAACTAGGGCTTGAATAATGAGATGTATTTATGAAGGGCTGGAAAGGAGGTCCTGCTTTTGAAAGCCAGTAGGCCGGAACCTGAATGGGATAGAAGGAGGAGGAAGGGGAGGGAGGTGGGTCAGACAAGGGGGAACGGGTGTGTGTGGAGGGGGTACAGGGGCCCCCAGCAGTACAGGCCTCGGCTGAGGCAGCTGTGAAAAGGGGTCCCGTCTTTTTCCCACGCCCAGCAAGACGCGAAACACTGCCGCAGCTCGCTAGGGTCAAGTCCCATCGCTAATATATACACACATACATATACCCACATGCACACACACGGAGTAAGCGATGTGTGTGTAAAAGTTGTGCAAATTAACAAGCTGTCTGTAAAGCTCTGTGACATGTGGACACCTGCTATTCTCCCAGAATCCTTTGCAGTCTCATCAGGGGCCACTGGGCTTGATGGGACAACAATTAGGTCATAACTTCAACTTGAACTTAAAATTCTATGAAGTACTGAAAAGAAAAGTCTGAATTATTAAGCTTTTTTTTCTTTGCATTTGGAAATAGTTTGCATTCTGCCTGGTTGTTACATTTCCTAAAAAAAAATGTAATTTATTCATTTTAATTTCTTATTTTTTATGTTTTTGTTTAGTATTTTTCATGAAACAAAGGCATATTTTACTTCTGTTAATGTGTCCATTCACCCAGTCTGTGGAGACAAACTTGGCCTTGTGCTTGATCCCAGACCCTAACTGTCAACTTGGCATTGTCTGCATCCACATTCACACACGCACACACACACACACACACATACACACACAAACACACACACACACACACACACAAACGCCTGCACACGCACGCACGAAGCTTGCTGGGGACACACACAAAGGAAAATTTTAAACACGGAATGGAGGAGGATTGGAGTAAAGTATTGCAACTATAGAGGAATGTTTTGCAACTGAGCGACCTTCTGTCTTTCTCAAAATTTTTGTGCTGTGAAAAACTGAGATTATTTAAAAAGTAGAAGCAAAGAAAGACCAAAATATCACACATTTATTAACATTATTTGCTTCATGCCTCTCGCTCAAATATTTATCCAAATTCCGTTTTTGTGTGTTTTCCTTTGGTGATGTTGCACATGTTCAAGAACAGTGTGTCAGCGTGCTTTCTGATATGTCGTCCGTGGCAGCAGCTGCTCTCTCACCACCTTCAGCGAGCGGCTGGTGTCACACCCTTTCCTTCCCTCTATCTCTCTCTAGATACTGGCACACCAATCAAAAAACAGTGCAGCATTGAGTTCCCTCCCCGCTCCCCAACATCCGTCTGTCGCTGCGTCCGAGCTACAGAGCGGTGTCACACTAATTCAGTTCCCCCCGCCTGCTTAAGCTTCCAGCTTCAATCCCACACTGTGAAAGACGCCTACTATCTCCTCAAGTACACTAGCAAGCGTCATCTCTCCTCCGTCTCTTGTTTTTGCTCCAACTCCCTTTCCCTTCTCTCTCTTGCATGTCTCTCCTTCTCGATCTCTTTCTCCTTTCCTTGTTATCATGTTCCCTCCAATTCAGATGGAATTCAAATAGAGAGGGGGACCCTTCTAATTAGCTCTGTAAAGATGCTTTGTTGTGGTCAGTGTGGCCACCAGTGTGTGCATTGAGAGGGGATGTGTGGCAGCTAGTGTTAACATTGAGAAAGTGTGTATGGGCCCTTAATGAGGTTTGTTAGCTGAGTGTGTATCCTGCTGTTTGAATACACCCTCGGCAGCCTTTGAAGGAACAGAGATGAAGAGAGCAAAGGAGGAGAGAGGAGTCTTTGAGCGAAGCAGGTTGCAGAATGCAGATGATGCATTATGCTCAGTGTGGTTTCCATTTGAACAGCAGATGAGAGGAGAATAATGCTTCACTTGCATGCTGTCTATGAAAACTGTGGGAAATATACGGGGGTCATCATGCTCATCAGACGCTGGGTGGGCTGTCTCTTCGTCACAGACATTTGTAGTGACTCCAGTACACCTTCAGCGGATTTTTTTTCTCAACAGATACAAAAGCAAGTAGGAAGGAAAAGCAAGGAAATATTAGTTCAGAATTTATCTGCTGGTTTAGCATCAAAGATGGTGATTGTTCTTCTTTTGGAAGTTATCTGATGAATGTGAGGCCAGGTGCAGAGACAGACTGATCCAGTTCATCATTTGTGATTTAAAGGGGGGGTAAAAAAAGAACAGGGGCAAACCTGCTGAAGAGGGAAGTGCCTGTCAGAAATCATTGCCGCATAGCTTAAGTATTAGAAAACTGAATGTCTGTCAGAGTTTTATTTTGCCTTTAAGGTCTAAAAAATAGGTGCTCACATGTCGTTCACTCAGCATGTGGGGAGCTGAAATGATGGGTTAAAATGAAAGACACAGCAAAAACATTTTTAAAGGTAGACAAAAGTCCAAGAGGAGATGGGTGGTGGTGGAGGACGAATGAGGGAGATTAGAGATAGCTCTAAACAGACGGGAGCTGGAGTTGGATGGTAGAAGGAGAAAGGGAAAAAATTGGTCACGAAATGAGGGATTGTATGGCACCAAAGAGCCAACCTGCTGGGTCTGCCTGCTGCCTCTGAGATTGTAAACTGTCACTCAGGATGCAGACAGACAAGCAAGACAGACATCATTTGCCCATATTACCCTCTACTGCTGGAACTGTCATCCAGGCCCCCCTCTGCTCCTCTTCCACCCCTTTTCTATCTTTCACTCTATTTCCAGCCCCCCCCCCCCCTTTTTTTTTTTTTACATGTGCGCATGCATGTATATTAACTCCCTTATCTATTTCCTCAATCTTCCTCCTCTCGCCACTTTCTGCCTGCGTTGATGAAATGAGTCAGCTTGCAGTATATACTCTCCCCTCTCATTGTTCGATGGTTCGTTGCCTCTCTGTAGGAGGTAGAGAGTGTTTGGGCTCTTCCTCTGTTTTACCAGTTTACTGGTGTAATCCTTTACACCACCACAATGAGTTCTTACTGCAGCCACAGGATTCTATTAGGCTCCCAGAGAGATTCAGGATCTCCATAAACATTTTCCAGCTACCTCTACACCCGCCACACCCCGACCCCCTGCCAGCTTTTCTACGTATGGCTTCAAACAATTCTAACCTGATAGTTTCCTTTGTACATTTTAAGCAGAAACCTCTTTTGTTTTGCTTGTCTGGAAGTGGAAGGTAGACTAAAAGCTCATACACTTACATTACCAATAGCTTGTTAGTGCTGTCAGTTTCACTCCCAAACTGACTCCCAAAACAGTGTTCCTGTACAACCGCAGTATATATAACAAGCAACTGTGAACAAGTAAAAGCTTGTTATATGGTCTTTGGAGGAACGCTAAAGATGCTTAAAAAATGCTGAATTCACTGGAGGATATGATTCCTGCTTTCTGCTGCAAACACGAGGCTATTAAAGTCTGGGGAAACTGTATATATCAGATTCCCAACCTGGCTCTGTAGATGTATTTTAGTGAAAGCTTTGAAATGTGCACAAGTAGTGGTGCATTTTGGTGTTTCATTTCCAGCACTTCATCTTGAAAAATTGAAGATGATTACAAGAGAACTACAGTAAGAAGATTCTGCTGCTGCGACAGACAATAGCACCTCGTTTTTTCTTGTTGCTACGTTACTTTTCGCGGTTATGACGGTTTTAGAAACTGGGGGGAAAATGAGATTGGTATGGGGGTAAAACGTTCACCAGCTAGACTAAAACCGCTGTGGTCATTTGGTATATATGCAACAAGCGTTTTCATTGCTACCAAGTAATATGTGGTATTTTACAAAATGGACATGCACTGTCTCAGTAAGTGGTCACAATTTGTGTGAGTCAATGTGCATCTGGGATGCCACCGGAAGGTGTGACAGCATGGCCCAAATCAGTTTCATCTTAAAACATTTTTGCAGCCATTTCATACTTTTTACATGGTTTGTAAGTATAGCTCTGTGTATTTGTTGAAGAAACCTAAGCTGTAGATTGTAAGCATATAGACAACAGTGCGCTTTCCAGGCTCCGTAGCTTCATCTAAATTCACCCAGCCCAAGTTTAATCAGTGTGTTCTATATATTAACCGATCAGAGGGGGGAGTTTGGGGCCTTTATTAGATGCTCTAAAATAAAAAGTAAATTAGAATCTAATGTTTCTCACTGTTACTGTTACAGTTAAGTGAGGCCTTAATGCTGCTTTGTGTGGTTTAGGTATATTTTGATGAAACATCTTTATTTGTGTTTCTCTCTATTTATTTGTTCACTACATCAGTGTAAGTACACCCATAGCAGGAGCTGGCTCATTTTCAGATGACAACCAGCAGCCAAATGTTGAATTAGCCATGAAAACAAGATGAATCACTGAGCCAAGAGAAAGCAGACAAACCATATGATGGTGATGGTGCTGATGGTGAATATTCTGATAAAGGTAAAAAAAAAAACAACAACTCCTAAACCTTCCTTAAGAGATCCTGAATATTTAAGGTTGTAGGGTCTTGCATCGCTTCAGCGATGTTTGTCGATGTCTCTCTGTTTTGTTCGTCAAGTCCAAAGCTATGGGTCACCCCCACCCATATACAAACATATCCCTCTATCTCTGGTCTGTCTTTCGCCTTCTCCCAACTTGATAATGCAGCTCTTTTCTTTCTTGCTGGGTGGAGGGCTGCCCTGAACCAACATTGTCCCCTACACCGACTCTAGTGGGGGGCCTTTTGTTTGTGAAGGAATGGCGAGTTAACACCCATGTCTGAAGCCTCTCAATGGGGGCATTGTGTCTGAATCTTCCTCCGGCTCACCCAGTCTCACCCCATGTTACTCCTTTGCATTGGCCAAGCTGGGGGCAATATCGGGTGCTCCCCATTATGAGCTCAAAAACATGCGCATAACAGCAAACTCAAATTCACCAACTCACCATCCCATAACTGAACTTAATCGTTTAAATTGGCTTTTGTATGAGTCTTATTGATACCACCTTGAGCTGAATATGTATTTGCTGCTGATTTTGTTACAAATGCATGCCAGTGAATGTGTTGCCCCTGAAAGAAAGCCCTGAAACTGTAAAAATAAAAAAGTAAACAAAACAACAAAAGAACAAAGCCATACATGTGATTCGGAATATTTCAATGAAGGGAAGAGATTCCTGCACTTAACTGAATTGTTTGGTACCAAGAGGCTGGTAATGCAATTTTTGTATTAATAACTTTGTAAAAATAAACAAAAAGTTAAATAATGACATTCGAATCATATAGGTTACATGCAGTGATTTAGATGTGAATGATTTTTATTTCTGGAAGACATTTTAAAATATGAACTGACATAGTTGTGTCTCTGTTTCATACAGTATGCTGAGCATTTTTATTTGTGTCTGTATAGCAGCAAGTGCCTTTGGGCAGGTTACAAGAGAGCAAGTTGGCGTTTTCTTCCCACATATTTTTAATCAAAGTAAGAGTGTTTACATTTGCATTTGCATTGAGCAGAGGGATGCTGAATGCCAAAGGTGAGAGTTTGAAAAACAATGTCTATTTTTCCTTTTTCAGATTGAAACAAGGGTGGGTGGTTGGAAGGCTGGATAAAGGCGGGTAGATGACTGAACTCGGAGACCTGGTGCAGCTCATCATCATTGCCACGGGCTCTCGTCTTCCTCCTCTCCTCCTGTGGCCCATTCCTCCATCCAAGGGTCCAGCAGAGCCAGTGAAGCCCAGGTGGGGGGCTAGTGAGTGGGCTGGGAAGGATGGAGAAGGTCCCTGAAGGCAATGAAGCACCTCTGGAGCTACCGTCATGCAGGAAAAATCAATATGAAACACAACCTGCACAGCTCTTAGTGGGGTTTCCTCTGTTAGTCTGTGGCCTCGGGGCCTGCAGACCTCTAAAGGACAGGCCCTGGTTGGCCCTCAGCTGCAGCCCTGGCTCCTAAGACTGGACCTCAAGTCCCGATCACCACTGGCTGTGTGTGGTTCTGCTGAAGGGGATCTCTCCCTAAATAATACCCAATGCACAGAATGCTGAAAGAGCACTGAGAGGGATATTCCTTTCTCTTGATTTTTTTTTTTTTTCTTCGTGAGATTGACAGATCCCCCACCTTCTGCCTCTGGCTGTCTAAAACCAGTTTGGGAGTTCTGCTTTTGACTCACTCCATCCTCAGCACACCCGTTGTTTATTCCCCAACCAGTTTTTACATTTGACAAAGAGACAGTGCTATCTTTATTTTCTCCTCCTCTCTTGGTTTGCTGTTACTATGGTGAGCCATAGACATGTGTCTTTTCAAACCAGGAACACTGGCACGCCAAGTGTAAACATGATTTTTGTCCATGACGCCTAATATTTAATGCCAGACAGATTTTTTTTTTTTTTTTTTTTTTTTTTTTAAAGATGACTGAACAGTGCTGAGGGATGAGGATCACAGAGCAGAGACCTTCCTATCTTGTAGTGGAAATGGTAAAATGGCAAGTATCTCTCTTTTGTACTTCACTTTTTTCCACTCTGTGAACAACTCTCAATGTGCTCTTATTACCTAATACATATAAAATGTGGATTTGGGTGGATGGTTTTTGTGAAATAAGTACTACTGTAAACGATATTTTCATTTTTACTTGGACTTATGTTGGAGCTTAAGAGATTCATTAAAGTGTTTAAGCTTGACAGTGTCACAATTTGAAGCATATGAGACAGCCAGACTTTACATTATTTATGGATCTGAGGGAGAGATCTGTGTGTTATGAATGGACTGAATGAATATGCTTGGCCTTGAGAGCGTTTGCCAGCAAGTAGCAGCAGTGTGCAGCCACAGCTCCCAAAGTGCTGCCGTTGTCACAGTGATGCAGTGTGGTTGTTTTTATCCAGATGGGCACAGCTTCAGACAAAATGGCCGCCAGTTTATCCCCTCTGCCAAAGATGGCGGGCGCATCTATGTCATCTGCCATCTGTGCATCCGTTAGCTGTTATCGAATGCAAATGGGGGCTAATTGCATTTGCATAACCCGCAACCAGCACGTCGTCGGTGTGTGCTGATAATTGTTCCTTTGAATGTGGCATAGCGGCAAGAAAAGCAAGCCTGAAGAAATGTTTAAGAGGGCGTTTGCTACCGTTTGTTTTTCTCTTCAGGTGGAAGTAATTGCACCCAGAAATGTGTTTGATAGGTGTTGGGCGCATGCAAGAGCTGGAGGGGTCTGGACCCATTGTGCCATATGGTGTGCATGTTTGCATGTGATTCCCTGGCATGCAAATGTGGCACTGTACAAAAGACTAAGCTGGGGCTTTCTTTAATCAGATAGTGCTCTGTCACGCATGCACACTCACAGTTTTTGCGCACAGACATACATAATGCACCAATGAAAGCATTAAGCAAACAGAAGAGCTCAGACACGCACACAGACTCTAATTAAGAAGGGGTCCATGGGCCCAACAAACTCCAGACACACAGACCATAATAGTCTCATTTTCATGCACATGGGTGTCTGGTTACCATGGCACTGAACAAATGTGGGGTGGACTGATTTTGCCAGAAAATGGCTGCACATGAAACATAGAAATAGACGGCGTCATTAAAATTGCTGCCTGTAGAACACTTGATTGTAGCTTTGAAGTATCATATAATGCTGCTTCCCAAGTACACAATTTAAATTGAACGGCTTCTCTTCTATTTGTGACTTTGAAACGGCGCCTTGCGTAAAATCAAAAAATATATATTCAAACCTGAACCATAACTTGGTTTAATCATAATGTTCGGAGCCATTCATTTAGTCTGAGAAATGAAGGGTTGTATGATTTATTTTTTTTTTTTTTCCGCAGCGCGTTGTTTTGTGGTCACGTTTGATCGAGCAGGTCTTGTTTTTGAGGGGCAGCATTAATTCATGCGATTGATAGTCGTCTGAGCAGCTGAGTAACAATGCAGCGCTCGTATTTGCATTCACCCATCAAGGCAGCTGCTGTGCTGTACAGTTAGGTATAGTGTGGGCAGCAAAATGGCGGTCACGCAAATCATAGGGTCTGTCTGCTGGTCGTGGGAGCTGAGGAGAGGAGAGAGGAGGGGGTTTAGGGCGTCTGGTTCAAGAGAGTGTGATAGAGAGAGGGTTGCAGGGTCTAGACTGGGATGGGGGGTCGTTCAGGAGGGGAAGATGGAGTGGGGGGGTGTTAGTGGAGATGTTATTATTTGAAAGAAGGAGGGGGGGGTGTGGTTTTAGGAAGAACCATTAATGAGGGATTGAAGGGGAGGAGGGGGGTAGTTTGTCTGCATTTATGAACATGTGTCTGTGTCTTGGCCATTTGCATAGAGCGATCAGGGCGTCCATATGCTGTGCAGTGAGGCAAATTCAGTCACAGCCTTTTGCATGCCTTCCCAGGTTCCCCCCACATGATCTGAGTGAAGAAGCCGCCGAGTGCTGCGCCCTTCCATATCTGACAGCCACATTATCTGTCGGAGGGCAGGAACGCGCTCTCCCCCATTTCTCAACACAACACATAAACACCCCTACTAAAATGAAGGCTTGTGTTAGCCACATCCCTGTTTCTCTTCATTATGCCAGCCACTGAGGAGACGCAAAGCTGCTCTCGGCCAGTCACAAATGGTAAAGAATCCGGAAGAGGAAGGAAAGTCGAGGGGAGTCATGAGTTTACCCTTGATGTGCCGGGGGGAAGGCAAATCAACAACACAGCTTCTGGCGTGAAAAAATCCGAGAGAGGAAAGCAGAAAGGGGAGGAATGGCACGACAGCATTATTTCAACAGGAAGAAGAAAGAGGCTTTCCAGACCTACTGCAATTGGAATACACAAATATAAATCTATTTGTCGTTGATATAACTGTTATCTATTTTCTTTGTGTGCCAGTCACAAACGAGGTTATAGGATATTTAATGGATTCATTTGAAGAGGCGGAATGAAAAGAAAAGCCTCTAAAAAGAAACAAAGTCACGAAGAAATGAGGCCAGAAAAAGTCTCAGACAGCCTTTCACAAAACAAATCTCCATAATGTCCCGTATGAATGCTGCTGTGCTGAAAGTGTGGTTGTCTCCTGCGCTGGAGGTCTGCGCTCGGAGCGTGGGAATGTGAGGAGAACATATGCAGAGTAGTCGGCCGCTGGCGAGACAGCCTTGCTAGCATGAATACGGCTGTAGCAGGTGAACAAGGACCCTAGAGTTCATGGGTCAAGGCCAGCGAGGGGAGTGTCTGGCCCATGAGGTTGTCGTCTGGGTCGCGCTGGATGCTAATGAAGTGGCCCGGCTGTTTGATAAGCACTGCTGTCTATTGTTAGCTCAGTCTGGCTGCTCAGAGAGGACTAGACTGGGTGTAGACTTGGACAAGAGCTCCTTCATCATGTTGTAGTCACAGCAGTAGAAGACAGGCAGATAGACAGGCAGCCTTAAGTCAGGCCTCCCCTGGAAGCCTTTCCTCTCCACATCTCTGTTCTGTGTGACATTTCTTCTCTGAGT
This sequence comes from Echeneis naucrates, assembly GCF_900963305.1. Classification (NCBI taxonomy): domain Eukaryota; kingdom Metazoa; phylum Chordata; class Actinopteri; order Carangiformes; family Echeneidae; genus Echeneis; species Echeneis naucrates. The sequence continues at coordinate 10,118,491 of NC_042527.1, read as the reverse complement.
GACACGTTGGTCTCAGGCTCTCCAGTGTGGTGCCTGTCTTTGTTTCGTTTTTGGATTGATGGCAACTTTGCACAGGAACTCCACATTTCCATGTTGGTGCGCATCAGCCACTGTGATTTCTCTCAAATCAAACCGAGAAATTTTATTAACAGTTTTGTCAAAACGTGGCTATTTTTTCACACAAAGATGCATCTTGTCATATTCTGTCTTTTACTCATCATCGATAAATTCCACGGAAGACCAAAACCAACAGTGAATTTATCGTTGACAAAAATCTTTGGGCAAAAATCTAAATGATCCAATGTCTTATATCCTTCATATTTAAGATTATCAAGACCACAAACTTCACTGTTTTACAACGACAAGGTAGTTATGCTGTAACTTTTGCAAAAAATTATTAATCCTTTTTCTGATGCATATTTTGCTGGATATCACGAACAAATGAAATCTATAAAAACCTACATGTCATGCTATGAACACATTTTCTTTCTTTTTTTTTTTTAACCTTAAAATTTTGAGATTGGATTGCAGCATATTTTTTATTATTATTTTTTTTTTTATTATTATTGCTCATCAAAGTTGCAGCATAATATTCTAACAAATCGAATATCAATGATTCGATTTGTTAGAATATTTAAGCGTTTTTGTAGAAACTTTTCAGCTTCTGGAAATCCATTCCCAGTGTTCCTGTGTCAGTGTTATTTATAGTCTGTCTTATTTGATTCTTCTGTGTCACAGAACTAAGTTGGTGTTATCAGTGAGCATGAGCGTTGTTACATCGGGCAACATGTTCCTTAAATACTCTTAGTTAGTTTGCTAGCTGCCCACCAACATAGACACTGCTTGTATTAAGCCTTCCATTCACACTGTCCTGTTGTGACTAGAGCGCCAAGTGTGTATTAATCCATAGCAGCCCCTCTGATTTCACATATTTTCAAAGATTTACATTTTCAGCATTTTTGGTGCCGAAAGCGACCCAGAGAAGAACCTTCATATTGTTTTATGTTGCTCTTTCCGTGGCTGTTATTGACAAATATATGAAATATATGGAAAAATGCCAACAATATGATTCTTTTATGCAACATTTTAACAGCAGGCATCCTAAAACTGCACCTAGTTTGCATCCATAAAATTGGATTCAGATTTATTTCTGGCGTGTCTTATTGTAAAGGGCTGAATGCATAAAGGTGCATTACTTATGGTATCCCTTTAAGAGAGAAAGCATTACCTCATCAGGAGCTCTGTAAGGGAAGGAAGTGAGTGAATGGGTGAAGGAGCGCAGTGCTAACTCTCTCCACTCCTTTATGCTTGTGGGTGCAGGCTTCATTAGCTCCACAGAAAGGGACAGCTCCCTCCAAGTCCCCTCAATAGATCCATAGACCTGTCTGGCCAGGCTCTGGCTCAGCAGAGAGGGTGTGTGCATGTGTGTCAAAGTGTGCGTTTGTGCCCATGGTACGTCTTTGTATGCGTGTTGCTGAACCATTCACGCAACACTAGCCCTCATAGTTTCTCACTCATGCCTAAAGGGAGCCTGGCATTGACACTTTTTTGAGACTCACATCTCTCTCACCCCCTCTTAGTCCCTCATCTCTCATTTTCTCTCACTTGCTTTGCATTCTTCTCCATTTCACTTGTGTTATATTTTATATGCTTCATTCCTCCCTATGTACTTTTGACTTCTGAGCCTTTCAAGGAACGATCATATGTTGTGCAACTAATAACTTGCAACTAAAATTTGACCAGGTTTTATTTTTCCACAAATGACTTTAGAATTGGCATTTGCGATAATCACTCAGCGTATATTGCTTTTCACTTGCACAAGTTAGATACATACATGTCCTATAAGTGTGACGCTCATCTGGAAAAAATATCTAGACGCCGCTTAAACCACGCTGTCTCTCAGAAGGCAAAGATTAAGTGTGATGGACAGATGCAATGCAGCATTAACATTTTCATCTTTCAATAAAACCCTCTCCAACAGTCAAACTATAGCAGCAGAGCTCCATCTGAGACAATGGCAGCTGCCTGTCCCTCAAAAACCCTGCCTGCCTTTCCGATCAGGCAGTGTGTGTGGGCAGCTATTTGGGGTCCTTGTGTTGCGAGGGGGAAGAGACACACATATATAGGCAAAGGTGCTGGAAGGTGGTGGGCCAGCAGAGATGATTAACATGAGCAACCAGCCCCTCTCCTTCTGCCCATTGTTGCTGTGCTGCATTAATAAGTCCAGTGTGAAGCACACTCACTAATCGGTACCTGTCATTGGCAGAGGCACTTCTTATGTCATGTAATTATTTTCTCAAGTCACGGGGCAGCAGAGAATGCCTTATTGGTGTGGATATTTAGCGTATCTGCTCGTGATAAGTTGTTGGTTAATTACTGATTTCCAGATGAGTCCGGGTCATATCTCTGTGGATTCAAAACTGAAGGGAAAGTAGAGTGAGGAAAACTTTGTTGCACCGAGGGAGAAATGCAAGCTCAGACTCAGAAATAGAAGCCTTGATAGTGACAAAGAGAGAGAGAGAGCGAGAGCGAGTGAGTGTCCTGGTTTGTGGTTCCAGAGGGATAGCGACACTTTCGCATTTTTCCCCTGCAAAATGAAATAGGATGAGCTCTTTTAACACACACACACGCACACATGAATATATATACACACAGGGACACCTTGTTCCCTCCTTCTAAGTGAGCCAGGACTAGATTTGCGCAGCTTTGTTGTTGAGGCAGCAGGAAACTTATTGCCCCAGATTTAAAGAAACCTGCTTAACACATTCAGCAGTTAACTGCCACACACTGTCACTGAATTAAACCCAAAACCATTTCAGTGTTTTCATCCCTCTCTTTTCTCTTCTCTGCACCAGTGTATCCAATGTCCAGTAGACTGTGTGTATGTACATGTGAACGCGTGTATGTAACAGGCGACCTGACCTCTGACCTCATCCTGCTGCGAAGCCTTCATTCCCATAGGCTGAGGTTGTCTCTGTACACACACACGCACACACACACACACACACACACAGTTGGCTCTATTGGTATAGCTGTCGCTCGGCCACCCATTCAGGGCTCAGTCACGGCCACTTAGAGTGCAGCAGACTCAGGGATTCAGACGAGCTGTGATCCAATGACATGTATTTATAATGAGGGGGCTGCAGGGACGTCTTTGTTGAATGGACACAATGTCAGCGTAAGGGTGTGTGTATGTGTGAGGAGGTAGAGGGGGTAAAATACAGAAAGAGGGCAAATGGAGGGAGAGAGTCCAACCCCCTCAAATTCATCCTTTTTCTGTATTTATGCTTCTCTTACTTTGGCAGCTCTTACACACACACACACACTCACACACACACACACACACACACAATTTCTCCGTCAGGCCTTCTTGATCTACGGGACAAGCTGTAGCTTGTTATGGTGAGAATATCTTAAGACTGACCTTGTCCTGAAGGGAGAACAGCGTATTCTCTGTGTGCTGGAGAAGTTAACAAAGTTGAAAATCAGAGCTGTTTTTAAATCCACTGGGGTTCATCTAGAAGCAAACTCACAGCGCAGAGACTTGCCTTGTCAACATGTAGACTACTTCTGAAATTTTAAGATCTGTAACTCGTCATGTTCTTACTTTATTTTAACAGGTCAAAACTTACTACATTCATGTCTAAAGTCAAAAACAAGTCTGAAATAAGTCACAGACTTGAGTCTACAGCTCTGAGATAATAAATACATTCATTATAGATAAATCCAGGACATCAGAATAAAAAATGTCTTCATCCAATCCAAAGCTTCAGTCACACATTTTCAAATATCCAGTCCTCATTAAGTTGGTGTCGGTGGTTGTTTCCTGTTAGGAAAGAGTTGAAAAGAGTTGCAGTGTGTGTGCATTCTCAAAGTAAAAACTAAAAATCAAGGGCGATATAGAAGAAGAAGATCTGAGAAATTCTGTCTTTCGCAAAAAATAAAAAATTCTGTTGATATTTTAGGAATATAAGACTGTAGAGGAAGATGGAGGAGGAAATGGTTTACTTAAAGAAGTTATGGTCCTCAGACCTCCTGAATGTGTGTTTCTTTCTTTGGCTCAAAAACACTTGTGTCATTTGAAAAGTCACAACAATCCTGTTAAGGCTCTGACTTTTACCCCCTCACTCCTACTTTTGTTATATATATAAAATGAAAATGCATTAATATAACAGCGGTAAAGACTTTTCCTCAGTTGCCTTCAATGTGTGCAGTTTGGAGACAGGACTGTGGGCTCCCCTCTGCATACATTAGCCCATAGTTGGGACAGCGTGGGCAGAAGAAGAGCCCTGGAGAGCCCTACAGGCTCGGGAAGGCCCCTCATAATTGCCCAGTGTCTGAAACACTGCGTCTATCCAGGGACTGGAGTCTAGCTGTGATCCCCTCAATCATAACTAGCCCTCTTGCTCCTTCTCCTCCTCCATACAACCCACACACACCTTGATTTTCACTCTGAATCATCCTGCACTGTTCGTGAATTAATAGATTTAAGAAACTGGCATTTCAAACCCAGGAACCCAGAGCGATTTTAGGTTTTATTTAAAAAAAAAAAAAAAAAGTTTTCAAGAAAAATTCAAATATATGAAAATAAAGGCAAAGGTCTGTTTAACTTCTGATCAAGATTAAAGCTGGACAAATTTGAATTAAATCCTTTATCTGTGCTCGTCAGATCCTAATCTTGTTCAGTCATGACGGTGCAAAACCAGACAGCATAACTGTGTGTGTGTGTGTGTGTGCACATCCGTGTCTTTTCCCTCAGGCATAATTGTGGGGGTCCCATTTCGGCTGTGTGTCCTTTTGACGCTCCAGACTTTAGAGGTCAGAGGTGGTTGAGTGTAGACTCAAGCACAGACCGATATTAGTAGTCATGAGGTGCAGCTACAACTGCCGTGTCAAAATCCCGACTTTCTTTTTTTCTTTTTTTATTATTGAAAGCTGCTGTGTCAGTTTTTGTGACGTGACACACAGACATGATTATCGACTCTGAACTGGCCGGTGTCATCACTGTTCTATATGAGCCTGGCTGTAAAAAAAAATAGGAAATGTTGGGTTATGTTTTTATGTTTTTATTCTGTGTCCCAGTTCTGTCACTAATTTCTTCTTTGTGTTCTTTCTTCTCTCCAGTTCAAAGGCTGACTGGAAAAATGACTCATTGGCAGAACAACTTTTGGCGTGAAGAAAAGAAATTTCTGTGAGATTGTACTGGACCAATTTAACAATTTTGCTAATTCTTGTGGGGTACAATTAACATGTGGAGCTTAACTAATTCCACGAAGAAACAAACAAAAAAAAAAAAAACACTGACTAGGACAAAGTATATTTTTTGCGTGAGTTAAGAGCTAATATATTAAAAAATATAACTGAAGCAAATGTGGTGTGTTATTTTTCCAAACATAGTCATGAGAGTGTTGAATAAAATGTGTGTAAAATGATGTAAAATGATATATTACTTAACCCAGCTGTGTGTGTGTGTCCGTGGATATTTTACCTCAAAAGATTCAGTGTTTACTTAAGATGTCAATGTTGAGTCAGCTGAAAGAAAAAAGAAAAAAAAACAACAACCCCACAACGTCTTTTTTGCTCGTTCAACCAACTTGAGTTGTGTGTATTTGGTATAAATCTGATCAATAAAGATATCATGGAATTTGAGTTCTTCAGTCAATTTATTAATCATTAAATTCAACATAATCAATATAAAGGGCAAATATTTATTGCTGCTTCTTGTTTTGACATATGTTTCTTCTCTTACATTAATTCAGCTGTACTGAAATTTGTAGCAACACAATGTGTATTTATTTAAGAACAACAGCTCTTCTTGCCTGTTACACATTAAATAAAGAGCTTTATCTAGTTCCAAATAAATATCTATATACACATATTTGTTGGAATTGGTTTTTATCAGGTATTATGTGAGGTGGTACACATTTATTCTTTGAATTTAGTTTGTTTTGTTTTGGGGTTTTTTTTGTTTGTTTGTTTGTTTTCTTTGTTGGTGCAGAGAAATAAATATTTTTGCCAAATCAGAGATAATGTGAAATAAATTTTCTAAAGGCCCAACACCAATCTATTTTGTAGGCCAGACTGCTGAGTGAAGGCTAATTAGTATGTTGCTCATTTACCATAACACAGATGCTTTTGAATGAGTTATTTGAGCAAAACTGCAAGGAGGCCGGCTTTTATGGTATTTTAGAGTGTTTTTCTAAAACAAATGCATTTTCTTGGTGAGATTAACCTTAAAGACAAATTTAGGCCCACACAAAACTATCCATAGGCCTGGGGGGAGCATAACGCACAATTGTGTTCTTTATCTTCTCAATAAAAAAGAGGGCAAACTAAAAACACACACACTATATATATATATATATATATATATAAAAGAGAGGCAAAAGAAGCAACAGCGTGGCTCTAAAGCTTTGATGAGCTTAATCAAATACATGATTAGAGAAGAAAAGAAAAAGAAAAAATCTGATGGTTTTTACAACAAATTTTTTTTTGTGGCACCATCAAATAAAAACAGCCTAATGATGAAAATATTAATGTATTAATATATGTATTAATGTATTTTTCTCCGGGTACAAGTTGGTAAATATTTTTGCATTTTTAATATGTTTTCTTAAACATTTAGATAAAAAAAAAACCCCACACAAAACGAATCATTTAAGGAAATGGTATTGAAACCGATGAATCTGAAATAGGAGAAATTAAAATGGAAGAAAGGCTGTGACTGCCTTTCTTTGACACAGACAGAAGGGGAAACAGAGAGCTACTATCATCTGAATAAATGCAAATTGCTTTTGCCTCCACCTGGCATCATGCCAAGTATCTATAGCAACCGCATCCATCCTCCGACAGCCTCTGAACATCCCTCCCTCTTCCGTCTCTAATTAGTCCTCTGTCTTCCCTGTAGCTGCTTTATTCCTCCGCTTCTCCCCACAAATTCACACATTCCGGGTCTCCAGTCCGGATCAGGCACCAGAGATCCGGTGAAACCAGCTGCACGCCAGTAAAACGGATTCATTATTATCCAGCATAATTTGGATTGATCTAAACCAAACTTCAAACATCCTCTGTGTCTTCAGAAAGTCTGCTTTCCTTCGTTCTGATGAGTCGGTTAGTTTCTAAGGTTGAACCAGTTTCTTCTTCAGGTCCATGTGTTCATGTTGCTCTTGCTGTTCTTGTGCGTTGCGTTCACGGTCAAGTTCAAAAGCACCAATCCGGCCCCCCGGCAGAGAAGTGTCGTCTGACCCGGCTCACCTTCTCCCCTCCGGCCTCAGAGCCGCCTCACAGCGCCCCCCTTCGGCAACCCGGGCCCCTATTCCCGAGGACGGAGCCCCCTCCAGCGGTGAGGCCCCGTCACTACAGGCCTAAACATCCACTCACTTTCATTTTGATTCATACATTAAATATCATATTACATCATCTATCTTATATTCTGGATGGGCCTCAACAACACGACTTCTTTACGTTTTTTTTTTTATAGCTTTTTCTTTTTTATTGGCAATTCCAGCAGTGTCTATTTAGATTCATATTTATACAAAACAGTTTTAATAACTATGTCCCAGAATGTAAAAACCATTCCTCATCATTAACAAGATGATGAGCATCTTTGATGATCACACACTTAGTGTTTTGTATCTACACTATCATTCCATTAACAAAATCACCTAACAAAATAAAGCTAAAAAAAAAAAAAAATGCCCCACCCAAAAAACATCAGACAAACACTGAACAAGCTTCAATCGGTCATGAACATCCAATTTTATTTGAGAATACAGAACACTATGTTCTACAAATGCTACAGACTGGACAAATGGTGTGGCGTTAGTAGGTACATTTACATTCAGCTGGCAAAAATCATTTGGATTTACAAAACGGCCACTGCACTGAAAAAAGAACGCACACAAGATGTTGTGTTACCACATGTATATACAGTAGCATTGTGTTTCATCACATCTGTGTAGGACAACCCACAAAGAGGATTTTAGAATTTAATATGCTTTGATTAGAACAAACAAAAATCACTTTTACCAGAGTGTTGTAAGTAATCACTGTCAGGTTCTCAACAACACTCATACCTCTGTTTTGAAACAAATAAAAAGATAAAAACTTTTTGGCATTCGATGATTGTCTGGCAGTTTTTCCAGTTTTCCTGTTACGGCATATTTCAATCACAAGGGAGGAACATTACAATCCTCTTTCATTTCTTCCCCAAAAAAAAAAATAATAATAAATCATCCATTAAATGAAATTCTAAATCGTACCATCCTGAAATCTGTCCCATGTTGGAATGGATTGATCTGCTAGGGAGCACAAAATCAGGTACCTCACCCTAAACGGTTAAACCCTGCAAGGCAGTTTGTCAGTTTTACAAAATTCTCATACAAAAAACTACACCTGAAGTATAACATTCACTGATGGAGGTCTAACAATCCCCAAAACGGCAAACCACCTTCAAACCAACTGCTTCTCTTTATTTATTAAGTTCAAGACTGCAGCAAGGCTAGAAAATGGAAGCAACCTTCAAAAAGGTTAGTAGAAGCAGCTCAGTCATAGTAAACATGTTACTATTCCTTGCTAGGCACTTAAGGATCAGTAACTGCCCCTCCCTAAGCTTTCAGTCACTGGATACCGTAATGTACTGTGACTACTGTTCACCTTAAACAACATAGTTTTGTGCACATTGACTCAGACTATATGCAGGATTCAAGAGGTCATTGAATTCAGCTGTGTTACACTTCCCTCTTGCTACCCAAAGTAAGAGGTAAACTAACTAAACTTGCATCTGCTGCTCAGCTGTTAACTTCAAAGGTTTCCACAGTAAGCCGATGTGAATGCAGCCTGGTTCAGTTCAAGTAGGTCACCTGAACGCTACACGTATCCTGACTCACTAGACAATGAAATGACGGTCAGACAGACAGGGGGTTGTTATGAGGGGGTTAGTAGTTGAGTAAGCTACTGAAGAGAGCTGGATGTCAAACTTCAAAATGTGTCACTGACCAAAACATGTCTCGAGCAGCATATATCCAAAATGATTAAATACCAAGAAAAAAATCAGAGAAGAATCTTTCAGTGCTGAATTACAGGTAACCTTGTATCAACGTGAGTACCAAATAAATACCCATCCCTGTTCGATCAGTCACTTTAGCAGGTGATTGAACTTTTGAAGAGTTAAAACATGCAACATAGATTCACTAATACTGATAAAAGGGGTGTATTTTTCTTTTGACACAAAAAACCCCCCAAACATTTTCCATATTTTGGGGTGTTTGTATATCATCTGAGAACTTAGGCAATGTTAAGGCATTTCTCTGGACTCCAGTATCATGGATATTATTCACTCTTAATATTGATCAGTCATAGAATAAATCATTTGTGCAGCCCTAGTGGAGTGTTTAACCACTGTGAGTTAATGCATTAAAAAAAAAAAAAAAAAAAATCATGTTTTGTTTTTTTTTTTTTCTTTACCAACTGCTAAATTTCAGTTTAAATCATCACACCCATTTCCTGTTTTATTCTGGTAAGGTAGACACTTCCTGCCCTCTGCTCTACTTGGCTCTTCATCACCAGTATTTATGGTCTAAGTATAGAAACAGCATGTATGGTCTAAGCAAAGAAAGAATGGAGAAAGTATACAAACTATTGACACTATTGAAGTAGAATACTGAAAAGATAATGTCTACTGAATTCTGCCTTTAACAGAGAAGTCACTTCACTTATGTGCGCATTTACAGTCAAGTTAATCCATTAGTACATACGATCACAGGTGAAGACTGAGTCCACCTAAACCAGAATTTTGTGACTATTGCTACGTCAATGGCCTGTCAAGTTTTAAATAATCCAGGCATGAATGGCAGCGGGCAAAAATAGACAAATCCTGCAGCTGCCATTGTGGCAGCAAATGGAAGACAACATTTCTATACTGAACACTGGCATCTGTGTCTGCTTGTTACTGGTGACACATAAAGAAGAGTGATAATGTAAAAAAAAAAAACCCATCTGTTGCTATAATGTAGTCCAAAATATTTTCTCAAAACATGCCAGAAATTTAAAACAACAGCTCTTACACAGTGACAACGACCCACACTGGACACAGTAAACTTCACCAAGGTAAAGGTAATACCCACTGCTGAGCTGTTGTTTTGGATTACATTAGACTGTACAACCGTTCCAAATAAACTGTTACATCACACCTTCACGAATGACCTATAAAAGTGTTTGATGTGAATTAGTTCAATTGAAATTAGCATAATTAGCTGGTATTTTGAACTTGAACATTCTGGGTAAAATACATCACCTGATGTATCAGTCAAGCGACAAAACGTATCCAAGTGTACAATATCTTAAAAAGCTCATTATATGATGTGATAACAAACATAAAGTAATACCGGCACTCTTAAACTTCAATGTTCAGTCACTCCACTTAAAAATACTGGATTCATATATATTTCAATATTCAAACAAAAACTTTTCATTAGAAGTAAAAATGCTAATGTTACCTCTGGGCTGGGTAAGATTGTTTCCAACATCATATCATGTGCAGCTAGCTCACATCCTAACCTTTGTTATAATTCCTTAAAACAAACTCACTCACATCAAAGCAAATCTCTAGAGGGTATACTTTACCTTAATCAAATCAAAAAGTCACAAACAAATGAGTGGCAACCTGCATCGCATTGGAAGGAGTCGGTTTTACGCAGACACAAGGCAGTGGAGAGATGTCAGAGTGTGTGAACCTCTGAGCTCTCTGACTGATAAATACACTCACAGGCCCACTCCATAAGGGCATGAGCTTTATAATCTCTGTGTACACAACATATACACATATTATTACCCCACATATTGCACTTAGATGTACATAACTGCGTATACAGGTACATGGTACACCGTACACCCTACTTTATGCCTACAGGGACTGCGCATCCCTTGTTGCACACAGATAAAGCAAGAGAATATATTTATATTACCCACATATCCTGAGCCCGTGTGTGTTTGCCTCTCTCTATCGATACACACTCTTCCCTCTCTCTCTCACTCTTCCATCTTTGTTTGCTCTAAGAGTACTTACAGGGATCTTGTGCTAGCCACATTTCCCATTCTGAATGATAATTATCGAGCTGTATAGCCCATCTGATGCAGCTTTCTCAGGAGAATCTGAGTAAGATCAAAGGTAGTGAAGCTGATCCCCACCGCAATGGGCCCTTTAACCCAGTTCATACTGAGACCTTTGTAGAGTCCACGGATAACCCCCTCCTCAGACACGATCTCCCTCATGGTGCCTAGGATGGTGCCGTATGTGTTACCCGTGACTCCTGCGGTCTGCATGCGGCGCCGTACCACATCTAGAGGATAAGACGCCGACTGACCGATGAGACCTGCACAGGCGCCAAAAGCCAGACGTTCATAAGAGTAAGGCTGTGGGCGTCCACTGTGCTCTATATGGAGAGAAAGATGTTAAGACTCCTAGTTCAATTAAGTATTTTACAAATGTCAAAAAAAAAAGAAAAAGAAAAAACATTAGGTGAGAAAGAAAGGCATAGTTACAATATATTTAGGATTGGTGGAGCTAATGCATTACCTGCATGTACTTTCTTCAGTGTCTCATAGGTAAAGAAGCTGAGTCCAGCATAGGGCACGACACCCAGGATTGTGGGAGTAAAACCTCGATACAGTGTCTTCAGGCCCTCTTCCCGAGATATCCGCACAAACACATGCAGAATGTTACTGTACCTTGAACAGAGAAACAGAAAACAAGATTTAAATATCTGAAATTGATAAAGCTATATGTGATATAGTTGAAAAGAAAAACAAACAAACAAACAAACAAACAAAACAAAACTGTTTTTATTAAGAAAACACTGATGTTCTGTCTTTGCCTTCTTATCTATAGCTTGACTGAAGCTGCATCAGGGTCAAAAGGGTTTGGCAATATTAACTAAATTAATATCGTAATCATTTTTTTCATGTGTAGCACTATTATAAAAACTGTTTTACAAAATTAAAATATCATAATTAATACACAACTGCACCTCTTTCACTCCTATCACAAGGAGGCCAGATCCTGGTGTTTTGGCTTGAAAAAATTTGCATTTCAAAATCAGTTTAAAAATAGAAATAAATGTCTTGCGCTATTACAGCTTTTACTGAAACTTCAAAATGCAACAGTAAAATAATTAAACTACGACTTTAACTTCTATAACATTCTGTATGCTGCAGTCCAAATATTATCAGTACTTCAAATACAGATAAAATTAAGTGCAAGAACATTGAACTGGATTTTAATATGATTGATAAGATGTTCGTACATTTCCTTTGGTGTTACAGCCATCCTCGCTCGCACCATGTCCAGAGGGTAGGTCAGCATAGCTGCTGTGATACCAGCCATAGAGCCAGCAAGTAATCGTGGCAACGGAGGCAGGGCTCTGAAATAGCAGAGATAACAAATGTACATCAAAGTTTTAATAAATGTGTAAGACAAGAGCAGAATCTTATGATGGGCCTCAACATTAAGGTTCATAAATGTCTACTAGTGTAAAATAAGACTTACTTCCCCTGAAAGCCATAGTAGCCTCCCAGCAGCCTCTTGTACTGCTCATGGGCACAGAACTGGATGGCAGCATACGGGATGACCCGCACCATCGTTGCAGAGTTTCCCCTCCACAGGCTGAAGAAGCCATCCTTCAGATAAGTGTGGTAAATCAACCTGTATGCTTCCTGCGATACAGGATGTACACATAAATGCACGCATCATACTCTCTTCTTTGTTTAAACTCAGGACTATGTATTTTTGTTCAGGATTCTATGTAAATTCTTACTAGCTGACTTTAAAAAACGGAACTGAATTAAGTTCTCGCAACTGAGAAAGGAGCAAGTTATTGTTTTATTGAGCAACTGACATAAAATGGACAATGCCTCTTAAGCCAAACTTACCTTGGCAGAAAAACGTGCTGAAGACACTGGAAAGGGAAACAGATGTATGGTATAAATGACATGCACAGGGTTTTAAAGCAAGTCTCTTTACTCTCATTTCAGTATAGCTATACCAAAGTCTCATATCTGATGTGCATGTGCTTTGTTTGGTTGCCTGCCTGATGCTCAGAATCCCCTTTTATCTAGTTTCTACACACATCTGAAAATATATACCTTTACATTTTCCAGCTATATAGATATATAAAGCTGATGAATTATTTTGGTCAAACGTCTGGATTACTAAGCATGAGAGGAAAAAGCCAGAGTGGTTTCACATTATTAGCAAGTCAAAGAGTTCTAAAGTGAAACCGCTTATTCATGTTTCTACCAACTTTAACCTCCTGGTCTGTTTGTTATGGAGAGCAGGAGAGTGAATAATTCAACCAGTAGTAAAAGCATCCTGAATGTCTGGTTCATAAGTTATCAAAGATTCGATTGTCAGCCAGGTTCCAACCACTAACACACCCCCTACTTACACCAAAGAGAGTCAGTGAATCAACATTTTATGTGAAACTGCTGGATTTGTTGTTTCAACCAGTTTTAATCTCTGTTCTAAGGAGAAAAAAAATCTGTTAATTCAGTTGCCAGTAGAATGTTTCTCATTTTCAGAGAAAACAATCTACATTTTCAGATCCCCTCTCCTTCCTGGCATCTTTTGTCTGCCATATAGCATAAGCTTTGAATGGTTATATTCACTGTGTCTGTTTAATTTACAGGAGTGGAGACACCGATGATTGAACCAGATCCTGGTAAAAGTGGAGACAGAACTTCAGGAAAGGTTTGTGGAAAAGGTGGTGAAAGGTAATACACCCCACCAGCCACATCACTGCATGACACCTCTCAACGCTGTCTTTTGTAATAGTTTTGGTTAAGCCACTATTTGTGGCAGCGGTTACGTAGTGTTTGTTTAAAATATGATAACTAGTTTTTCCCTTTACTCTTAAAATGGTTTTGGTATAGTTGAACATCCCACTTGCCTTGGAAGATGATTTTAGTCCTGTCCAATGGCGCTACAGCTGTTTTGGCCACAGCTCCTGCTAAAGCACCCGAGAAGAGTGAGTTGAGGACAGACCGAGTGTGCTTCAGACCCTGCACAGAGATGGAGGAATGACATTTAAGGTCACCAACACCCACAGAGTGACGCTCTAAAAACTATTTCCTCATGTGAACTATATTGTGTGTGAAATACTGTTGATCATTAAGCCTGGGTCACGTAAGCTTAATAGATGATATCTCACTAACCAGCTCATAAAACCTTATAAATGGGTGTCCTTGAATGAACCAATCAAAAGGTAAATGTGGTTTAGTGCCCAACAATATTTTTCACAATGGCTACACTTTATGGTTGATTTCTTCAGTTGTTGCTTCTAAATTAGGTAAATTATTGAAATGTACAGATTAAAACTGAACAGCAATGCAAACAATCAAATATGTTAAAATGTGGGCTTTAATATAATGAGATTTTCATTGTGTTGTGTTAAAGGAAAGTTCATATCTATAAAATGTCATCTCATAGCTCACTTCTGACTGATTGGAGGAAGCCAGTGGCAGCACTTCACTCTGCGCGAGTGATGCTCGTTGCTCCTGGATTCCACTCCCCATCCCCGAGAACTAAGCACGGCTGTCGATGAACACTCTCATGAATTCAATCACTGAAGTGGCAGCAACATCAGTCACTAAGAGTTACGGGGTAGAAAAAAAAAACCCACAACATCACTTATATGTAAAATATTCAGCTTAGCAATACATTTGGGTGGACATGATTCAAATCAAAAGCACGACTGACTCATATGATGAATTATAAGAATCATTATCTACAAATTATAATTTATTTGCATTCATTTGTAGCCTCATAATGAACTTTGCTGATTTTACTTGTGTCAGGTCAGTAAAGTGATGAGTCACAGAGTAGTTATCTCAGAACAAAATGGTGTGTAAATAAAATCTGCACCATCAGTGAATACTTGGAAGAAAATGTGGTTACCCTTAACCTACTTTCAATACAAAAAAACAAAAAACGCTCAGCAAGTGTAACATACACCCAATCTCTTGCAGGAGAAGAAAACAACTGAAGCATTCCTTTGACTGCAGGTTAAAGTATCATTTCTCAATTGTAAAACGACAACATCTTTCTACACATAGTCAAGGAAAAATAGCATGAGACAAATTACAAAGGAAGAACATAATCTAGGGTGATTTGAGATGTCTGTATGTTTTCGAGCTAATCATTTTACCAGTCAAATCACCTATTCATACAACCTTCAACCCCACATGCTCTCCGCTCCATTGTAAAATTCCACACAAGTTTCACACTCAACCATTGTTCGATCCAAATTTGAACTAAGTCACATAGAATGAACAAATATATAAACATTTTAATGGATGTAGGTATGAGAATATGATAAATGTGCCTTAATAAGGCCTTTTTTCCGGCTTTCCAGCTTCAAAACAAATCTAAATAAGATATAATTAACTTTGAATAAATAATTACATATTGCTGGGAAAAGATTTACTTCGAACATAACATATTGTAAGGAAAACCACATTAAACAAGATGGTGAGAGAAAGCCAACGGAAAAGATCGCAAACAGGGGGTTCACTGAAAAGCTGGGTAGTCATGGGCAACTACTATGGGCATCAGCACAACAGCGCTTCAAGCCAGATCATCCAAAAAGCACTTAAAACCCCTGGTGTGTCCCCTTTCACCTCACCCACTGTCCTCAGTCACAGGCTAGCACCTCACCCTCACCCCCTCACCCACTCCTTGTTCCTGATTGCTCAACATGTCTGCTTGATTACCACACTTATTCAACACCTTCTTTTCATGACACATACACAGGAATGAGGCCCTGTCATTACATCATTATGGGTTAACATTGCTAAATAAACAGCAGTGCCATCATGTTCGCTGAACTGTTCTTTCAGTTTAGTTACCTAATGTCCATTAGTTAAGTATCAATGTCAGTCAGTAAACTGTGGTGTTTCAGAATGAGAACAATATCAAAATGTCTGTGTATATACATTGAGAAGACAATAAGTGCAGTTTCTAATTCTTTTCAGTTCAACAGCCACACAAGTTAAGTCAGGTTATCTTCATAAAGAAGTTATGTACAGAGCATGTCGAGACATGTGAACACAGCAATTTAGAGGCCACAAAATTCCCACAAATAACAAATAATATTATTGCCAATGCTTTGGGAAACGTATGATCCATTAGCAGGGATGCAGAAGTTGTTTCAAATCAAATAATTGTTTGGGTGCCATCTTCAAATGAGTTCTTTGATCAAATTTAAGCCCAAGAAAGAAAATACATTCTCAATTCACCATAATAAGACAGAGCAAGGAAGCAAACCTACATCTGGCATCCATCCTTTATAAATAAAATCATGATTAATAGATGAATAGAGCAATGGCCTTTTTTCAATTAGTACAGCAAAAATCTACTAACTAAAATATGTGAATCCTAAATTTGTGATGTTGCACATCATACAGACTACCTCCTGATGATTGTCGTGTAGAGGTGGTTTGTTTTGTGACAGCTTTTTACCCCATATCCCTGCTCCTGACCATTTCAAGTCCATTTATTCATGTGAACATGGACAATGGACAACTAGATCCGTATTCAGACAGAACTGCATTACACACAAACTCAGCACGTTTCGGTCCGAGCGGCTGCTGCTCCCCTCAGCCTTTTCTAAACTTGCTCACCAACCAAACACAGCCACCCTTTGCAGCCAGCTAACTGTCACCCGATTACAAACACTTTACCGATCTGAGACCGACACGAAGGAAGCCAGCAGTCGGCAGTGAGACCCGCCTCACTCGGCGAGCAGTTTCAGGTCGTCCGTAGTTTCTTCTGATGCTGTTTTCAAGTTAGCCACACAGCAGGTTAAGTAACGTTAGCAGGCTGTTAGCTTACCGCTGCACTAACGTTATCGTTACTCTCGCTGCGGAAACATTAACGTTTAGCCTGAATGTTCATGAAACGGGCACCTGGAGTTAAAGGCACTGTGGTACAAACATGTCTCACTGTCGGTGGCGCCGCGGCACCTTCAGGGGACTGACATCATACATGCCGCTGACTTTCTGTCGTTACTCCTGACAGCGATCTGAGGCGTTAACATTAGCCGGACCGGAGCACTGGTTGACAAGGACGAGCACCGGGGCATTGTGGGAAATGAAGTCTGGCAGAGGCGCGTCTGGATAGGCCGGTTAGAGGGGCGTGAGCAGGACAGGACAGGGGCTTTGCAACAAGTTGGTCATCTATAAAAAAAAAAGTAGTGATGTGGTGGCTAACATTTTTAGTGTCGTTTGCCAAGTAGGTTTTGTTCAAAGATGAATTGATTGCTTTATTTGTTAACATTTAACAATATGCTTTTATCTCAAAAGTAGGTTCTATAATTCTAAATAACTACAAAAAGTACACTGGAATTTTTTTTAGTTGGATCAAATCAAGCCACAGTGCACACAGCAAGCTGACACAAAATGTGTGTTTTATGAGGTCATGCAGAATATTTATATTGTCATTACTAGTTAGTCTACATCTGATATTTCTGTTTTACATTGCATAATGTATAAGCAAAATAAAGACAAAGGAAATGTGTTGTCTAGTCTAGTAAACCAACAATTCATTCATTACATATTAAAATTTGGCTCTGGCCAAATGGGAAAGATATTGTTGCATAGCAGCAGATGTATTTGTAGGTACCCATGGCACCAAACTCAAAAAAATACATTTAACATTTTAGGAACATAGAAATGTTAGAAATATAAAATTAAAATCATATCAAATATCTGTTAAACAAAATATTAACAGCAAATGAAACATATAAAAGAGGACTAGATGTCCAACCACATAAAGGAATTGTGTAGGACAAATGGCATGTTTGTTTGCAATGCTAACAAGTCTTCCCAACTGCAACTACTCTGTACAAATAAGTCTAGTAGGTAGGTGCATCTGCTTCAAATCTTCTTACATACAATGTGCTAAAGTTTCATCATGGCTAAAACACAAACTCATTGTGGTCTTTTCAGTGGGTGAGGCTGCCATGTTTGCCAGTCCACAGTTCTCGAAGCTCAACCTGGCATCCCAGGTCTCTAAGGGCTGCTTTTGCCACATCACCACAGTCTTGATGGGTCTTTAATGCCTGGGCTATCAGGGCCTCCGCTCCCATCTCCAGGATTGGTTGGCTGTAGTTGCGCATCCGTGAAACCAGATTCCTCAACAGCATACAAGCTTGTTTCTGTTCATAAAGGAAAGTTGTCACACATACAAGGTCTGTTTTTTTCCCCTCAAGGGAGCTTATCAATTACTAGTAACCTCATATTACCTGCACATTGACTGCATCAGTATGTGCCTTCATTGCTTGCACAGCAGCTAAGGCGCCTCCATCCTCCATGATGACTTTGCAGTTGTTGGGTTTACGCAAAGCAAGGACAGAGAGGCATGCACAGCCCTGCTCACACACCTATGACACAACATGAACACTAGCTCAGGGCATTTTGAAAATATACTGCTAGGGGATTGATGATACAAAGTTTAACTCACAGCAGAGTTGGTCATGTGTCTGTTCATGGCAATGACAATAAGCTGGACACCACCTGCATTAACAACAGCATCTTTTACATCATCATTTCCTGCTATGGCTCGTAAAGCATTAAGAACCTGCCGAACTAGCTCCTGCAAAAGAAAAACCAGTTCAGTGAGTGGAACTGTAAAAGAAATGAAGACATCAGAATACTGAAAAACAGGAAAGGCAGTAGTCTGTTATACGAAAATACCCCCGGTCAATTTCTGCCACAACAGAACAGTCATGCATCAACATTTTTATTTGTTTCATAGTCTCTTTTGATATTACCGCTGTCTCATAGCATTCTGCAAGCAACGTCATCATGAGCTTTAATCCTCCCAGATCACAGATGTCTTGACAGAATTCATTCCTGACAGCCAGACGGGACAAAGCTGCACAGAGCTCACTTAGAACAGAGATGTTATCGATATGAGCTGTGAGGGAGGAATATGAGAAACCAGAAGGTCAGACTTTCAAAAAACATGGTCACTGACGCTATTATGAGAAAGCCCCAAACTGTCTCTGTATCTTTCAACCTTACCTTTTGCTGCCTCAATTAAGATTTTCAATCCATTATGCTCGAGAACAATCATCTTGGCGTGTTCATGGGCATGCCCAAATGTCACTCGGACGTCATCATCAAAGGTCATGACCCTTAGAGCTGCAGAGGCCTCCTTCACCACCTCCGCACATTCACTATGCTGTTTAACAGAGTTCGTCAGCAGGGGCAGGACTCCACCTTTCACTAAATCCTGCCTGTTCTGTTCATGTTTCAAACAGCATTGGCGTACAGCGCAAATGGCAGCATGCGCCACTGAGAAATCTGCCTGGTACTTGTTAAGAATATCCAAAAGGAACTGCTGGCCCTCTGCATCCAATAAGTCCGGCTGTCCATCTGTCAGAGCAACCAGAGCCTTCAAAGCAGCCAGCACAGCCTCCTGCTCATCCACACTCTTTTTGCAGTAGGAGAGGATGACAGGATAGGCATCTTTTTGGGCAGCCAGGTACCTCTGGGCAAAGCCAAGTGAGCACTGCTCAGTAAAGCATTTTATGTCATCTGTCACTTCCATAACACTGGCAGAGTCTTTCCCAATTCTGAGAGAGTCCAACGCCTGCAAGTGAGATTAAATGAACATAAGAGTTTGATTTGGACAACCGTTACTTTAAGAGTAAGTAGTTCCCCTTTGACAAAACAGGACAGGACTTACCTGTAAGACCTCATGCGTTTGCTCTTCTTGTGTCTCAACAGATGATACGGCTGGTACAGCTTTTACTATACAGCTTAGGTCCACACCTGTATCCACACATGTCAGAAGGGTTAGTGCTTTAACACAACTTTGAAGAACCTACCAACTAAAGAGCATGCAGTCAGTATGCAAAGCATTGTTTGGGGGCGGCATTATGTTCTTTTTTTTCCCCAAGACTACTCCTTTTCACGAGAAAAAAAACAGTCACTATCCAAGAAAGGTTGATGAAGTTTAAACAGTGAGAAGGATACAGGTTGTTTATTCAATACCTAAATTTTATTTGCATATAGATATATAGGTATAATTATATCTTTTATCTTCCTACACTCCCCATAAGCATCTTTGGGTGTATACCAATCATTCACAACACAGCTGTTGTAATTTTGAAATATCAGCATTGAGAAAGTAAAAAGGCCAGATATTTCCTTACTACTATTCCAGTTTAGACATCAATCGCTGGACCTCTGTGTTACTAAAGATCATTTCTCTGCCATAGTAAACATTTTGGTAGGTTTTAGTAAGTCGTACATCTGCTTTGTGTCCATCGGTGTCTTCATCTCTATTAAAAATGATAGCTGATACTTAATCAGGCCCCTGTCATTTAATGGTTTTCCCTTGAAATTTACATAGATCATACTTTGCTTGGCTTCACAGCCGCTGAGTAAATATTCAAGTCCTTTCTGTGGCATTTACCTTGAGACTCAAACTGCTCCACAGCATCCCTCAGAGCCTCGTCAGGGTCCATGTCGAACTCCTCCATGTTTTCTCTGACAGCAGCATCAAAGGTTTCCTGCGTGATCCTCCGTTTCGACATCTTCCCTCGTTATTTTCCTCCCTGAAACGGAGCGTGTCGAAAGATGAGAAACATTTACCCAAGACAGCAAACAGCAGCTTTCGCTAGCTAACACAAACTGTGCTATTTTCCCTCGTGGCTGTTGAAAACGTACAAGCTTCCGTTAATTAAAGCCGTCACACTGTTGGATCCTTCCCGTGCAAGAAAATAATGGTAAAGGTGAATTCACTTGACTGATCCCTCAGTGACAGGCTGGTATGAATGAAGGCTCTTTTCGTAGCGGGCTGTGCTCTCAGTTAAAGCTCCATTAACGGAGATCTGGGCGTGAATTTTGCGTACGATTTAAATGAATAGCAAATTCCGCAAACTGTGCCACTCTTATAATTGCCCCCATAGAAACACCGACTATAAAATAAGAGTTCCATCCTCACATAACAAATACACAATCAATACAATAAGAATTTGGTAGCTATTACGCAATAGGAGAGTAGCGCTAAATTGATGTCAGTTAAATTGAAGATATTCGGGCACTCCGAGGTCAAAGTTTTTCTACTAGGACTTTCCCTTCAAAGCAAAGTGTGTATTCATAGAAATTGATAATTTCGCGACGAACTGTCAGGGTTAGTAGATATTCACTGTGAACTTATCCTTTGGGAACAGTTATCTGTAAATATGACAGTATCGTTGCGCAGATTACACATATGGTAAATTGTTGTGTTTGCACGGGGGTCTTATTTTGAAAGCAAAATCCGGAAGTTGCTCTTCTATTGCCAGGTTTGGCGCTAACACTCGGATTCATGCAAATGAATGAATGAGGGGTTTGGCTGTAGCTGAGGCTCGGACCCTGTGAGAGTGGGCGCAGTCTCCTGTCGGTGTTTTCCGGACCCCTTCAGATGGCAGCCAGCACCGAGGCCCCGGAGCCCTGGTACCTGGCCCTGCTGGGCTTAGCGGAACATTTCCGCACGTCCAGTCCGCCGAAGATCCGCCTGTGCGTCCACTGTCTGCAGGCGGTGTTTCAGTTCGAGCCGCCTCCGAGGGTCGAGGCCCGGACTCACCTCCAGCTGGGCTCGGTCCTTTACGGCCACACGAAGAACAGCGAGCTGGCCCAGACTCACCTGGAGAAAGCGGTGAGCAGCACCGGGCTGTGGTACACTCAGTCACTGAAAAGGATAAACATTTGAATCACGTCCAGTGTGTAAAGCTTCCTCTTTTTTCAATCATTGCACCAGCTCACTACCAAAATAAACGCTCAATGTAATGCTGATCTAATATTGTTTTGTGTGCTGTTGTTTATTATTATTATCATTTCCTCCTCAGTGGTTCATATCACAGCAAGTATCCTTTTTCTGAATGATGTGATTTGGCATTAGATTGAAGGGTGTGGGACCTCAGACAAATCTGAAATCCATAAAAATGAAGTAAGTGTTCTGGTTCAGGCTCTGGGTGGTTGTGAGAAAAAAAAAAAAACGCCTTAATAATTTATGCCAGATTTCCCAATTTGAAGATGTGAAGTTTGAAGCAGCAAGTATTCTGTCAGAGTTCTACTGTCAACAGGTAGGTGTCATGATGGGTTGGGGGGGCTGAGGGTAAAGTAATATTTCTGTTGCTCACCCTCCTCGGCTGTGTCTTTGTAACCCCCCCCCCCATTGGCTTCTGTTTTCAAGAACCTGGTGGATTCTGCCAAACCGGTGCTGCGGAAGGCCATCCAGATCTCTCAGCAAACTCCATACTGGCATTGCAGACTGCTTTTTCAGCTGGCAGTAAGGAAATACATAAAGCTTTGCAAGCTTATTTATATTTGGCAAATTGATTTGTTAGGCATTTATGTATGGGATATCTTTTTTTTTTCCATTTGCAGCAATTACATGCATTGGAGAAGGACTTGGTGTCTGCCTGTGACCTCCTCGGAGTTGGAGCAGAGTATGCAAGAGTTATGGGATCAGAGTACACACGGTAAAAATATCACACTGATCTGTGTTTTAATACTCATTGTCCCATATCCAGTTTGATGTTTTTATGTTGTCCGACAGGGCTCTGTTCTTATTAAGCAAAGGAATGGTAAGTTGAATAATTCTCTGCTACTGTCACTTTGAATTTATTTTGGTCTCTTACATGGCAGCTCTGTAAACTGTATGTATGTGTGACTCTGCAGCTGCTGCTGATGGAGCAGAAGCTGAGTGAGGTGCATCCTTTGCTGACGCTGTGTGGGACCATAGTGGAGAACTGGCAGGGAAACCCCATACAGAAGGAATCCCTACGAGTTTTCTTCCTCATCTTGCAGGTCACACACTACCTGGATGCTGGACAAGTACGTCTGTATCCCCATGTCAGTATTGGAAATGAATATCATGCCAATGCCAGGCACATATCTATCCATATATTGGGTTTAGGTAAAGAGTGTGAAGCCATGTCTGAAGCAGCTTCAGCAGTGTATCCAGACCATCTCCACTCTCCATGACGATGAAATCCTTCCCACTAATCCAGCAGCCCTCTTTCACTGGCTGCCCAAAGAGCACATGTGTGTGCTTGTGTACCTGGTGAGATTTTGTCACATGCTTTCTGAAATGGCATACTGTTTTGTGTCATGCATCTACAACAGGATAAGCCTTGGTTGTTTGTTTTTCATAAGGTGACAGTGATGCACTCCATGCAGGCTGGGTACTTGGAGAAGGCACAGAAGTACACAGACAAAGCTCTCATGCAGCTAGAGAAGCTGAAGAGTAAGTTCTTTGGAGCTCTCTTACTGATGATCTCCCTTTCAAAGGCAGTGATGCTGAACCAATTCTGTACTTGTTCAAAGTGCTGGACAGCAATCCCATCCTGTCCACGTTCCAAGTCATCCTGCTGGAGCATATCATCATGTGCCGGCTCGTTACCGGACACAAGGCCACGGCTTTACAGGAGGTGAGTCATTAGTCATCAGTTTGCTTATGGACAGATGCTGACTGTGAATAAAAGTGAAGAGTTTGTAAAAGGAGTTTCCTCTGCAGCTTCTCTATCGTGAGTGAGATTGTGATTGTCTTTCTTTGTGTTCAGATTTCTCAGCTTTGTCAGCTTTGTCAGCAGTCTCCCAGGTTATTTACAACTCATTCTGCCCAGCTCCATACATTGCTGGTAAGCCCACAGGAAAAGACAAAAGACACTGTTACAGAAAGTAACACACACACAAAAAGTAACAGTTTTATCATTAGACACACTGTCTAGTGATAAAATTAATGATACAGTACAGCTATAAGAAAGTCAGCAATATATTTGTCTGTAGTAGCTTTAATAAAAGACCATAGTTAAATCTTGTATTCAATGAAATATGGAGCAGAAATCAAAGTAAAAAAAAAACCAAAACAAAACATTTCTTCCATGTATGGTTCCTGTAGGGGCTCTGGTTGCCCACTACACTAGAACTGCTCAGTGTTGGTAAGGTGTATCTGCCGCAGTTAATACAAGCACATGACATCTGTCCCTTCTTTTACTGTGGCAGGGCCTTTACTGTATCTCAGTGAACTGCATGGATAATGCTGAGGCCCAGTTCACCGCTGCTCTACAGGTGAGTTTCATATCCTCCCCACTCAGACCCCCTGGGTTTATCCAGACCTTTGAAACCCACTGCAATCCCAGAACATGATCTCATTAATTCACTACCAAGTCTGATTTTTTTTTTTTTTCATGTAACAGTGAAATGTTTGAAAAAGGAATAGTTTGGGGTATAACACCATGTCTGTGTGAGGCTCAGAAGACTCGATTTTGTCAGTCTCTCTTTTTTTTTTTTTTTTTTTTGGCCTCTGCCAGTTGACAACACACCAGGAGTTGTGGACCTTCATTGTGATCAACCTGGCCAGTGTCTATATCCGGGAAGGCAACAGACATCAGGAGGTTAGAGAGCCAGTTCCTCACCCAAACATTTCTAAATATATATATACTGTATGTTTCCTTAACCTTCAATCACACACGCTTTTTTTAAATTAACAGTTGTACAGTCTCCTAGAGAGAATTAACCCTGATCACAACTTCCCTGTCAGGTAACTATACGGGCAAAATCACACCGTTTGTTTGTTTGCTATGAGTTTTTTTGTTTGTTTGTTTGTTTGCTTTTTTGCTCATTTGTTTGTTTTTGCAAGATTTTTAAATCAATCATGTAACTTTGAATTCTTCAGTTCTCATTGTCTACAAGCTGCAGCATTTTATATCCGAGGGCTCCTGTCTTTCTTCCAGGGACGTTACAATGAGGCCAAGTAAGAAAACCTACTGCTTATGAGCAAAATAAACTTTACATTAAGTAGCAGTGTCCTGAGCCTAAGTTTAGATAAAAGAGCTTTACATGTATGCTTCCATCAACAGAAAATTTCTTAGGGAAACCCTGAAGATGTCTAACGCTGAGGATTTAAATAGGCTGACTGCTTGCTCACTTGTCCTACTGGGACATATTTTTTTTGTTCTTGGCAACCACAGGGTGAGTCCACAAATAAACAAATTTCCTGTCCATCAGACCACACGCAGTTGCACTGGTCACATAAGACTGCAGATGAAATCTTGACTGCATGTTTGCTTCCATATTTCTTCCAGGAAAGTAACAATATGGTGGTGCCTGCCATGCAGCTCGCCAGCAAGATCCCAGACATGTCTGTGCAGCTGTGGTCTTCTGCACTTCTCAAAGGTATAGCTGTCACTCATCCCTAAGGGACACTCTATTGATGTTGAAGCTATGTTTGATTATTCTTCCATACAATAGGTGAAAAAAAAGAAAAAGGATCCAAAACCTTAATGTGAAAGCTGAACTGTTAATTACATATTAGTTAAATTACTCTAAAGGTGAAATTAACAGCTTTCAATGCTATCTGCTTATCAAATCAAATTAAATGTATTTATATCACACCAAATCTGAAGAGATTTAATATAGTTATATCCTGGCCTGATGGGGGAGCAAGAGGAAAGCTCATGAGTGTGTTCCAAAACACAGAGTCGCCAAACTATATATATATATATAAAAAATGGGCCATGGAGTAAAATTAAATACAGTCTTTTTGTCCGATGATGCCACTGCTTTAGCTCGCCAACTAACAGCTGATGGCAACATAAATTATTTGTACAGCAATATTCAGCAATCCCACTGAGAAAAACCCCCTGCAAAGAATCCAGATACAAAGTTCTCAATTCAGTTCAAAATCATTAGACCACCAAAGAAGAACATTAAAGGATCAACATGATATTAAGATCTAAACTTGCTAAACATGTAAGCTGTATTCACTGTTCTCTTTCCCTCATCAGATCTAAACAAGGCTTGTGGAAACACCATGGATGCTCATGAGGCAGCTCAGATGCACCAGAACTTTTCCCAGCAGCTCTTGCAGGACCACATTGCGGCCTGCAGCCTCCCTGAACACAACCTCATCAATGTAAGTGCAATTTCAGTCAGTCAGCAAGCCTATAAATGAGTCCAGCCAATTTTGAGGCTAACAATGTAATATGTTGTGCCAAAGTGGACAGACGGCCTCCCTCCCGTGCAGTTTCAGCCTCAGAATGGACCGACAACCAGCCTGGCCGGGTTGCTCTGAGAACTGCCGCCCACCCCAACAGGGATGTGGAAACAGGAATAGTTGCAGAGAACAATTATAGAAAACGGAGGGGGACATATCCAGCAGAAGAATAAGAGCAAAGGGAGGTAGGGAACCTAAATTAGACACTGGGGGGCTATGTCGCTGTGTGAGGTGCACTGGAGCTCCCCCACTCATTTGGGAAACTGAAGCATCATTGCCACATTTTCAGTAAATGTTTGTTGAACTTGTGTTAGACTGGCACAATGTGCGGTGGTAATTGTTTCACTGGCTGATTAAAGGAAGGATTAGATGAGAAGACTGGCAACGCTCTTTGTACAGTTGTGAAGTATAACAGAGTTGTCTTGATTCCAATAAGTTCTTCCCCTCAATCTGACACCACATAATGTACCGATAAACTTTATAGTTTCATTTTTGGTAAATAGCATGTTGATAGCTTTTGGCCAAGTTTACTGATAGGTAAACCATAGTACTGCCCAAATGTTCTATCTGTACCATAACATAACATATTTATTGATTTATTTTTTAGAATGATTGAAAATGATTACACTTTGAATTTGTTTTAGTCCATGCTTTCTCACCTTTACAGCACCTTTCATATGAATGACTTAGTTAATCATTGCAATTCATATCAGTAATCACTATAAACTGTTGCGACAGTTATATAAAAAAAATAATAATTAAAAAAAAAAGGGTTCTGTGGAATTCATGCATTTGTTCATGTTTTAATGTTTTGCTGAGCATGGTGTGCATTGGCGTCTGATAAGTATTGCTAAGGATAAAAAGGGGATTGGAAAATCTCTGCCACCAGCAGACAGTTCAGTGTAAAGACTGGAAACAGCTGTAGAATAGGTGGGATCTGTCTTCTCAGTGATCCTTTGGAGAGAAAGGAAATAAGCATAAATCTGGCACTGTCAAACGTTTCATTTAAAATCATCCCACTTTCTCACTAATTTAGTTCACCACTTAACTCTTTCCTCCAAGACTATCTAAGGAGGCTTTTTTTTTTGCTAAGGAAAATACAAATTCTGAGAGTATATCTGTATATCTATAATTATCCGCTGAGCTAAAATAACTTGCAAAGGCAGTTCACATCTGCGACCATCAGCATGTTAACATTCAGAGTACCCAGTTCCGCTGGTTGGATCACACCCATACTGGAGTGAAGCCTTTATTTCATCTCTGCTACAATGACTGCATTTTACCTTGATGCAGTGTGTCAACAAAATCTGTCTACAAACAGATTAAAAAAAAAAAAAACAAAAACAAACTCAAACCCAACTCTGTGGTACCCATGACCATATTTTTATTTTCATTTTTAGGGATATATATATATAAAATTGTCTTGAAATATTTTTTGAGATGGATGGATTAAACAGTATTTGTGTCCTTTGGTGACATTGCAGTTCAGTTCACTTACTACGTGGTTGTAATTCCTTCAGAATTTGAGCATTTAGTGTATGTTAAGTTGCTTTGCACATTTTGCCTGGTATCAAGATGCTAGTGTTAATATTTCCGATGAGCAAGAATAATTATTTGCACATACGTGTTTCATGATAAAATCTAAATGTTTGTTTTAAGGATTTTGTTTGTTAGTTGTTGTTTTTCCTCACTACAGTCTCTATCTTTTTCTGTTCTATCAATTTCTTCCAGATGATGGCAGTATAATCCTCATTTAAGTTATTTATTGAAATCTGCCTTTCATTAAAGGAAGTACATTTGTTCTGTGTCATTGTCATTACAACTGGTAGGACTGTCATTTTTGTTACACTAATGTAGAAAAGGGTACATTTTATTTTATCTTGTAAAGACATCTCTAAAATGGATTTGTCTGTTCATAGTTTGCAAATAGTTTGGTCATTTGCAAAGTATTAGCTGCAATAAAATTTACAGAATGGAACCCATTTATTTTATTGCCCTATTACAGTATTTCATAAAAGTGAATGTTTGATATATATATATATATATATATATATATATTTTTTTTTTTCCCCATTGTTGATTTTAATTATGTTTAACCCTCAGCACATGACTTTTATGAATAAAAATAAAAACAACACATTGACGTGATTGGTCATATTGCTGAAGCCTTGACAGTTTAAAAGAAATACTTCATGTCATCTTGCATTGTTAGGAATGAGTCTCAATGTGATAGTACAACAAAGAAACCGCACACAACACATAATAAAAAAATAAAAACCCATCGCGCATATGCCCCAATTTTGACCAAAGCAATGAGACACCTCAAGCAAAGCGAATGAAGCAATGAATACAGAGAGGTGTAGATGCTCTATCCCAGCAGCCAGAGCTGAAATTAAATGAAACAATTGCATTAAAGGACCAAACCAGAGTCATTCATTTCACATACACAATGGAAATGTGTTAGCAGATGCTTCCCACTTGCTTAATTATTGATCAGTCTCAGTTATTTTAATGTATTGGGATGATGCAGAGCAGCATTTTGATATCGGTCTCCCCTTACACCGCATTATACCCTGCAGAGAATCCCTATATGCATATCTTACTGGCATACAGAAATGATTTGAAAACAATGGATTCCAGACTGTGTAGAGAAAAAAGGCTTACTTCAGAAACTGGAAACTTCATAGCATGAATTAAAAAAAAAAGTGCAAGGAATGTAGTTAAAGAGCTTTACATTTAACATATTGAAAGGCCAAAAATAAACACTTTAATAGCATCCATATTTAATTAAATGTAATTAAACCATAAGAGCTGAGCTATTGATTACAACCTGTCTTCTTTAAAAGCTGAAGGTGTTAAAGCTCTAATCAGCAGTTGTCAATAGGAGGATGAAAGGACAACAAGAAAACGTAATCATCTGCTGCTGGGTAGCTTCCACCAGTTTTCCAGACTGAAACTCTTGTGTTTAGTATGCACACGGCCTGTCCTAATTTGTGATTAACTAAAGTTTGTCCCCTCGAGAAGCACATAACACTGCATATTCTTATCAGGACAATTAGTGTGTTTTTCAATTAGCTGTTGTTTCATATAAAATTCACAATCAAGACAATTGGCAAGAATGTGTTAGTGGAACTAGTCACACAGAAAACTGAACAAACTCTGTTGAAGATGACAAAATTTCAGTCTGAAGCAATTTGGAGAGTGATAAGGATCAGGTCATCGTGACATCGACGTCAAGTGCTGACATCAAGCTGTGGGTAATGGGACTTAAGCCAAGTCAATTTTATCTCTAAAGCACTTTTCAATAGACCATACTATCTGTAACAATAACAGCAGACACCCAATAATTCTGCAGAGTGAATGTGAGTGAGATACTGATCAAATTTTAGAGAAAAGCAACTTTTGAGCAGGTAACATCTCAGATTTGGCTTTGCTGTATGTCAAATCACATTTAAGACTTAAAACCTGACAAAGAAACCAGTCGGCTGCTGTTTGAACACGAGAAAATCCATCAGGCTGAAGAATGCTCATAGATCATTCATTATATTTGACTGTGCTCTTGAGTTGCACTTCAATGAGCAGCTGGCCTGCATTTCTGCCACAGAGGGACACAAATTACAGCGCTTCTTTTACCATTTTTTTATTCTACTGATTGCATCAAACAGCACAAATGCAACGTGATTACGAAATTATGGCTCTAATCCTTCACAAGTTGTACAAACAACAATTAGACATACTTTAGAACAAGTCTGGCAAGTCTTCAACGGCTCACTTTAAGGGTAAAAAATCCGAGGGTGTGAGCACACTGGGCACACACACAGTTTGTACATTATCTGAAATTTGTGGAAGTCATTGATTATAATGGTCTAGTCTTTGCTGAATCACAGTAGGCTAGTCTGTGCAACTGCATCATTTTAAAAATGATCATTTGAAAAATTCAGGGTTGATTATGATTATAATAATAAAGCACATATTACCTGGAATCTATTAAGTAAGTATGCATGCAATATGAACTAAAAATAAGTCGAAAACATAAACAGTATATTAGCTTTTATAATGACATGTATAATAACTGTAATTAGTGTTCCAGGCCAGCTAAAAATAAAGAGGCCTGAACGGCTAGTGGTCTCCATTGACATTCAGAAAACATCTTATTGTGACACTTCATAGGCTTCATTATCGGCTTTGTTTATTCATGAATGAACGCGAGGTTGTGTCGCTGAACAGAGAGGCTGCCGGTGTTCAAAGAGCCCTCCAACAGCTCATCCATTGTTACTGTTCATGTCAACACTGGAGGAGAGAAGATCATTTCATCCAATTATCATAATTCCCATGTTTATTTACACGGGCCCGCCGCCGCCGGGAAGTCTCGCCATCTAAAGGAGAGGATCAGGGAGAAGAGAGCGAAAAGTTTTAGGACGCTCTAGGTATCTGAGGCGCAGCTGAGAGGAGCCGCTTCCTGCCAAATAGTGATCCCGCCTAATCGTGACTGCAGCAGCTACTTCCTGCATTGTTACAGTACTTAATGAGGATTAAGTTGAAGCTGTCATGTTGTAACGGGGCGGCCATTGGGCCTGGTCCACACGGAGAGAGAGAGAGAGAGAGAGAGCAGGGGAGACACAGGCTGCAGTCTGACTTCACCTCAGCCTGCTTACAGCTGCTCCCTCCACCTGGACACCAAAAACTGCCTCACATATCTGTGCATATAACATTAGATTTACCTCAGTACACCCTTCCCTCCCAACAGATCAGATCATTCAAAAATAATTACATTTTATTTTGAAAAACAAACAACAACAAAAAAAAAAAGTCCCCAGTGCTCCATTTCATCAGGCCTCTCTTTTTAAGACACTGGGTTCTTATGTAATAGCTGACAGTGAGTAAATAGAACATGTACAGCTCTTACATAGATGAAGTGGACAAAGACAGTTTTATATAATCTACTCAAGCATCTCGAGGCCCAATTATTGGAATTCAGCTTAAATGAAGATGATGATCCCCTTTAATGGCATCACCTTTAAACATAAACAGTCATTATAAGTCTCATTTATTATTTTTGCCAGGCATCTCTGCTATTTATTTTCTGCCACTGCATAGCCATTTAAAAACAATTAAAATTTCCATTGTCTGCTCTTCAAATGAACCCCTTGTGCAGATGAATGCATTGTTTGTGGTATTTGAGAAAAATAACATTCATCTTCTACTGCTTACCAGTTTCCAGGTCGTGGGGGTGCTGGAGCCAATCCCAGCTCACATTGAGTGAGGGCGGGGTACATCCTGGACAGGCCACCAGTCCATCGCAGGGCCTAACAGAGAGATATAAAAAATAATTAAATAAATAAAACCTGATGAGACACACACTGGGAACCCTTTTAATATTTTTCAAAGATCTCTATTGGAATATTGTGTTTGTAAATATTTCTCAATTAATATACCCCTGCGAGGAATTGCAAATTTATTTGTGTTGCCTGCCAGCACTTGTGAAACTTAAATATAATTAATCATTATTCTCATTTGCAAGCTAAATCCCTGCCATGGTAATTTTTAACTGCACTTGCTGTGAATCCCTTGGCATGCCAGAATTAGTCGATTGTACCAACATTTAAGTTGAAATTGAATATTTGAATTTGGATTGGCATGAAATTGCAGACATTTGTACTTCCCAGAGGATGAATCCTATCAATTTTGGAGACACATTTGCATTTGGTGCTACCAAATTATATTTCATATAATTTTTTTACTGTAATGCCTTAAGTGCTTACCAACATTCACAGCACAAGAGGATAAGCTTTAAATACTTGACTTGAAATATCTAAAATATTGGATAAATGACAACAAAAGACACTCCTGGTCTTTATCAACTTTGGTGATTCCATGACTTTTCATCTGACAGCATCAGTATCAGACCTCTCTCAGGTTTATGATCCAAGACTATACAAGAGCCCGGTGACCTTGATGATGACAGCAACCTTATGTCCATCAGTGTGAAAATATAGCTTTACTAAACACAAAAAGTGTTGCTCCCACCAGGCTGCTAAAAGTTAACAGCCCAGACAGTAACATAGAAGAGCAGGCTGTATTGTCCTGG
Source organism: Echeneis naucrates (assembly GCF_900963305.1). Classification (NCBI taxonomy): domain Eukaryota; kingdom Metazoa; phylum Chordata; class Actinopteri; order Carangiformes; family Echeneidae; genus Echeneis; species Echeneis naucrates. The sequence continues at coordinate 10,086,356 of NC_042527.1, read as the reverse complement.
CTGGACCTGAATGCTTGTTTGAAAGTAATACTGAGGTAACAACTAATTGTTCAAGGGTCCACAGGATCACTGACAGTATTTATAGAAAGATTCATCAAAACACATAAACTCCAAAGCTTTCTCTCAGCTATATTAAATGCTTTGCTTTGTGCTGGGTGATTATGAGAAGTCAACCCCCTGGTACATATCTGATTGCTTTTATGCAAGACAATCTGTAGCCTCAGGAGATAGAGTGGAGGGATGACAGGACAGAAACAATCAGATTCGATGACACAGTATCATCTAGAGAGGGCTTTTTTGTAATTTAAATAGCAGCAGGGAGAGGCTGACCCCACCACCACCAATGAATAGTAACCCCTGCTCACTTCACAATATTTCAAACTCATATGTGTATACATGCATTTATAAGGCTGTTTGTGGATGAGAGGGGATTAGTTCAGTTCACAGGGATGCTTTGAAGGGATGTGGGTCTTGTCATGAAAGAGGCAGCCAGCTGGAGCCTTTATGGAGGCAATTCCAGAACTTCTGACGTTGCAACCCTGATGTGTGCATTCTGGATACACACGTATGCATCTGACTGTAGTTTCAAGCTTGGTAGACTGGTCATTAATGCAGCCCCCCAATCTTAATCCCCACAGTCAAAGGCTAGGTTGATATTGCATTGATTTCTTTTTTCTCAGTTAGTATAGCAGATATAGAGTTGGAGTTGATGTTAAGGCCTTAATGTGGGGTCAGGCAGTCGAATGTGATTCAAACAGAGGTCCATAAGATACAGGAGACAATGCTGTGGAGGCTGGGCTAAAGGTCCCAGTATAATGTTTAAGCAGATTGCTGTTGGCAGGCTGGAGTTGCAGGTAAGATCAAAGGTAACAGGCAGTTTCTATAATTCCTGAGTAGGGAGAAATATGTACAAATGTATATATAAATTATAAATAGATTATTAAATTAAATAGTATTCAGGTGCAGGACCAACACAACATGTGGTGCAACACACAAGGTTGCACCACATGTTGTGTAAAACACAACTTGGCCAAAAGTTAGGCTCTAACTATTCCAAACGTTGTAGGCTGTTGGCAGTTAACCTAGTGTCTGCTGACATCAGCTCTTTATCTGTTTGCTTGTTTGTTTCCTGATGGTTGTGCTGAGAAAAGTATTTTAATGCATACTAAATAAACCCAATAAAACCATTCTCATCTATATGATTAGTGTTTTTGTCATGAAGCTACTGAATTAGCATGAAGGTTTCACTGAAATGCATCCCATTAGGAACACATGTTGACTTGCAAGCATCTAGTCTGCTACGACTTAGGTCCTGATTCTATATTTGCAATATCATCATGCACATACATTTGCTTCTATGCTATAGTTATTCATTATATATGTTGACGTTCATAGTACTTTAAATGTATATTGTAAAAGTAAAAAGTAAGTCTTCCCGCTGACTGAACAACTCTTTTTCTACCAGTCTTGCTGTGGTATACCATTTCTGTATATATATATTTTCTAGTGACAGTGCAATAGCACACGCTCTATCTATGGCAGGGCTAAAATAAAATGGCAATGGCTAAAGTAAAACTGGAGTGCTGAGTGTTCACACTGCACATCAAGCAAAGCGCAATGCAGACTTGAAGAAACTGAAAGATGAACTGGAAACACTGCAGGCTGTAATAGAAAGGGTTTGTACCAAATCATTTTGAAAGAGTAGCGACCAATGAGGAAATTTCATCTCAGTCACATGGCATTTGTAGGACAAATGAATTATGATTCAGTAGGTCAAAAACATTTGCAGTTATAGAGCTCACATTGTTCTTTCTTTGAGGGGGTGTGGTGCAAGGAGTCCCTAACAAATGTAGTTGACCATCTTACCAAAAAACAGACTTACAGAACCTTGGCTTTGTTGTGGGGGTGGAGGGTTCCTTGAGATGGCAGGGTGCAAATGAGTGGATTGCCGACTCTCGTGCACTTTTAGTGCTTGGTGATGTTGTGGCTGCAGTTCACCATGAAAAAATGTGCTGCATCCTCCCAAGCTACCACGTTTTTTATTTTTATTTTTTTGGTGTGACCAGACTCAATGCCCTCAGTGTGCTGGAAATAAAGTGTAATTAGAGTTGGAGTCTTGACCAAGTTTAGAGTGATGCTCTAAGTTAAGGAGGCAAATGTGATGCAAGTCACTGTTAAATGTGTGATGCTTTTCATTTTCTCTATGTCCTTATGGTAATGTGATGTGTGTGTGTGTGTGTGTGTGTGTGTGTGTGCGTGTGAGAGTGTGTGTGTGTGATAGAAGAACTGTCTGCAGTTGCTGGTACAGTCCCAGGTCAGTCCGAGGAGCCCGGGGCCCCTGGCATGGTCGCCCAGCTCGGGCCCTCCGTGGTCACTGGCTTACATGATGTGATCCTGTCGCCCTGGTATGCCGAGGTGCGCATGCCCACTAAGAGGACGCAGCGGCTCCATGTGTGTTGAGGCGCATTATTTGGCAACAGACGCGGCAGTGGGGAGGGCCGAAAAAAGAGGATATCCCCTGGATTTCAAAAAAGCAACGATTTATCGAGGTTAACTGCAGATTAAACACTCCTTGGTCGACCATCGGCGAAGAAGAGGCGACAAAGCGACCGAGTAAGTTGACTGAGGGGAAGCCGAAGTTTTTAGTAAGTGGATTGAGGGCAGCCTTTTATTCGGACTCGTCGAGAGGAGCCAGGTTTTCCTCCACCTATCTGTGACGATAAAGAAGCTGATGGGCTGTTGAAAAGTAACACTTCTCCGCAGAGCCAAAGGTTGAGCACCGGGGAGGAGAGGGGAGGGGGGCTCTCTCAGCCAAAATGTAATTTATTTTACGTTTTCTGACGCGTGCCAGCTCGTAAATACGATCCCCGGACCGGAGTCGGTAAATGAGGTAAGGATTATAGCGTGACAACGCCAGCGGCTCGGCGGCGGCGGCAGCAGCTCAGCCCTGCTCTGCTCGGTCCGTGGGCCGGTCGATCTCATCCATGAGTTCCGAGTGGAAGCTTTTTTCCTCCTCGGGGAGGGATGAGGAGGGAGGGAGGGGGGACAGCCAGGTAAACAGTCCCAGTGAGCCGCAGACAGCCTCACTTTTAGCGCAGTGGGATGAAAGTTTGTGTCCCCCTCCTCCGGAGCTGGTGGCTGTCCCGCATCGGGGTGCAGCCAGGTCACCGATTCGGGCTCGGTTCTGTGCGGAGCTGGGGGGGCTCCGGCTGGAGGACTTTTACTACTTGGGCTTGAAGTCCCTTTGAGCCGCCGGGCGGTCCGACACGACCCGCTTCATGTCCGAGCCGAAGTGGCTTCATGTTTTTGTTTTGTGCGAAGTAGCTAATGTTAGCCCGCTAACTAATAACACGCTCAGCTCCTCCGAGGCGGTGTCAATAAGAAAGAAGCCGGCCGCCGGCACACGTAGTGTGGGCTGGCTTTAGTTTTTAAAGGGCTGCCTGTGCTTTTGGACGGTGTACTGGTTGTGTTGTGACGGTAATGGTGGCCGCCGCTGCCCGCTTTAAGCCCCGTGGCACCAGAGTCGGTTCTGCTATCTGGTAGCTAATCTTCCTACTTCTCGCTGTGACAACCGTAGTCTTCCTCCTCTTAAAGCTGAACACACACACACACACACACACACACACACACACACACACAGCGCACACACAGCACACACACTCCCTCTCCGTCTCTTCCTCTGACCCAGACAGGCGCGTACACGCACGCACACACACACACATTTTGCAGCGCCTCGGGACAAAGCTGAAACTCAGGATCTCTGCCGTCAAACCAGTTTATACACACACATTTTTCCATCTTCTGTTTATCCGAGCATTTGAATTTAAAGGCTTTTATTACTGACTGATTAATATACAGGAAGCCGATGTTGCCCACGCAGCGTTGACAAAGCCACATGGATGCATTCCCTTTTTGCTGTTAACTTTACTGGATATTTTCCTTCAGCGTATTTAATACATTTGAGTGATGCATAAGTCTTGTGCAAAATGTTTGACCTGCTGTAAAAGTTCATATCAGCTGCTTTCCCTGTGGCGGTAATAATAATAAAAAAAAAATCCAGTTCCCAACTGTAGACTTTAATGTGATCATAATTTGAATAATAAGAACGAAGTGAAAAGAGTATAACTTAATATCTATAAGGTGCACAAAAGCTTTATTGGTGTGTCAAGCATGATTTTCATAGTTGCTTTTTGATAATTGGTTCACCCAGGAGGTCAGTCCTGGTTGCCCACATTGAGACAACTTCCTCAAATGTCTTCTTTTTATGGGATTAAAAGCAGGAAACTGCAAGACATCCACAAAGTAATTATATGTGTGAAGCTAAAACCTGTTCAATGCTTGTGCTTCGTAAATGAGTTAAATGTTTGTTGGGATCAGATTTTCCATTGATCAATCCATCAGATAATTGTTGCAAACATTTTTATCAAATGTGTTTAACAGTCTTATCGGTAATTGTTAGTTAATTACAACTGCAGCCAGACCAGTGTAGAACAGCACAGGCACTGAAGAGTCCATTGCTGGCTGTGGAGGGTACAGTGGGCAAGTGGCCTGCTTTTACGAAACTTTATTGCCTCTTTGTGGAGATCTAGAAAAAACACTCAGTTGTTCATGAGAACAAGGCCCTTGTAAAGTGTTATTTGCACGTTAACAAAGCAGAGCATGGCTGCTTTGTTTATGAACTGTCACAGTGAACACTATGCTGCTTGATTTCAGTGAAGGGGCTGTCCAACAATGGTTAAAATAAAGGAGAGAGGAGAATGCTGCGCGTTGACTATGGGATTGTTGAACCCCCCGTCACAACAGCAGTTCTATATCCACAGCATGATGCACTGGTTGTTCAGTCTATCCTAGTGGCTCCATTCACAATATTACAAATATAAGACTGAGTGAGTCAGAAGGTTGAGGCTTTTTTGTTTTCCAGAAAACAATGTTCCACTGATCACATACAAGACTGATCCAGAGTAGTTGTGTAATCAGTCACTGTTCTGGAAAGGGTCGTCTGCTGGCCACATTTTAAGCTGCTGCACATGATTGTTGGGGTCAAAGGGCAGCTGTTTGGCCAGTCCTCCATGACTTTATTAGATATACAGAGCAATTTCCTCTATAATTGCCTTTTTCTTTTCTTTTTTTTGGCCCGTTTTGTGTGAGCTGTTGAATAAAGCACTAACTTGTTAGGGTCCAAAGTGATTCAATTGAGCAAGTCATTCATCAACAAACATTAACTTTGGCTGTTAGCAGCACCAAAAATAAATTACTAAATCAAATTGTTTTTGTATTATTATGCAGCAGTGGTTTTGTTTCAAATTGGTGTTTCATGACTATCATTGTTATCATCTGTAATACAGAGGCTGCTAGATAATTGACAATAATATTTAGCTGTTACAGCAGTTTTCTTTGGTCATGTGCAACTACGTGGTTAATCCACTTTCTGAAACCTTGGACAATGTAGAAATATCTTCTCCCAGGGTAAAGGTGTGTCAGAGGGTTAAAAAAACAAACAAAAAAACTGAACTCATACTTTACGCATAGCCAGACATCCATGCTGGTTGAGACAGGGGCTGCAACTGTCTGTTATCTTTGTAATTCAGAATGGTATTGATGATTATTTCATTGAGTAATCAAATGATTTTGTTTGCTTTATTAAATAGCAATTGTACAGAAGGAAAAAAAAAGGCCAAAAAAGTCAATCAACGTGTTTATGTTCCATTGTGTTACCTTGTGTGTGCTCTGTGGACTTGAGTGCTTCTGGTTTAAGTGGTGCATCATTCAAGACCTGCTGTTATTTGGTTTGCAAGCTCCATTTTACCGTGGACACTGCACAGTGTTCTCAGTTTTTTTTGAAACTTGAAATGATCCCAGACCTTTGACATATTCTGTCTTTTCTTTCATTTCTTGGCTTTGCTCCATCTTATCTATGATCGGGCTGCTGAATTTGGAGGGGCTGTGCACCAGTGATAACCGTTTGTGTGAAGCACAGGTACAGAATGCTGTGTAATGCAAGTCAAATGAATTAAACTGAGCTTCGATTCAGGAACAGTAGCCTGGATCATTTTTGGAATCAAGTTATTTGAATTACTTGAATGATTGTTTCAGCCCTAGTTGAGCATGAGCATGCCAATTTGAAGGATGACTGAATGACTGATGGTCGACATGATCCATGAAAGAATGAATAAACACCTAGGGGCAGGAAAAGGAGGCACTCAGTAAAAACCCAGGCAGGTGTAGATTCCGACAAAGCCCTCATAGTGATAGGTATAGGGGTAAGTATTCTGCAGTGGTGAAAGTTAAGAGTCATGTGTACCTGCGCAGTGCACACTGATAACATCTAAGTGTTTATTCTAATGTAATTAATGTTAATGGGAGGATTGATTTTGACTAAACAAATACTACATCTAAAGTGTAGAAAGAGGTAGAACAGGTAGTATTGTTTAAACACAAACAGATATTTCCACTTCTTGTCAAGTTTCCCAGACAGCAATGAGGAGACACGAAATACTAAATCCATGTATTACTTTGATCGAGTTTCAGAAATCACGCATACATCACCTGTAGTGTTAAATAACACATTACATGTGTTATATGGACAACAGTTGGTTCAAAAGTTTTATATGTATAAAAGACACGCATCAACTCAATTATCATGGTAATCGTATGAAGATGGGGACTTTGATCATCTAGCCTCAGTAATAAACACACAATGTCAAAAGGTCGGCAAGATAACTGGGAAAATGATCACATAGATTTTTGTAATACATATCAGTTTTGATGTTTTCGCAGAAGATACCCTGCAAAACAGTATCTCAGTGTCACACTTGCTTACCAGTCGACCCACTGATGGCTGACTGGTATGAGGTGAAGACGTGTGTTTTGTAAAACAGTTGCAGTGTAACATACAGTGTTGCCACAGAAAGTTTCTCTTTGAAACCAAAGTCTTCCTGGTAGCTTGCCACTCAGTTTTCCTTTTGTAAAGTTTCTCCTTTTATATCTCAATGCTACCAAATTTCTGTTGAATTTATTTATTTATTTATTTATTTATTTTTTAAGTAACGAAAAGTAACGAGTATTGCCATCAAAGACCATATAACTTGTTTTCTTTGTCAACATGATTCAGTTTAAGTGCGTTGACATGGTGGAGAGAAGTGCAGATGTAAAGCTATTGCTGTGATGAAGATGCGTTGGAAGAGTGAGAGCCAGCAAACACCAGCTGTCCAGTAAACTTAGGGACAAAGCACCATGACTACTACTGCCACGCACCAAATAATGAACTCTTCACTATGCAGTTAAATGCTGTTTGAGGATTTCCATCTTATTTGAATATTTATCTGGATAATATTCTTTTGGCGATAATGCCATCTGGATAATATTGTTTTGGAGATTATGCTGAAAATTGAACCATGATCATAATCACACAGGCCTAATGGTGAAAAATTGGATCATACTGAAAGTGACAGTACTTATGCCTGTATCTTGGTCTGTGTGTTAGTCAACAGATATTTAAGTGTCCCTATCAAGTGTCAAAATGTTTGTTACGTTGTCACAAAGTCACATTTTAGGTTCCCGTTGAAGCTTTGCCTTAGTTGCGTGGTGGGGTGTAAACTGCCATGGAGATGAAATGTGAGACCTGTCAGCCATTCAAATCATCTGTTACAAAGACGGGTCAGTGTCTGAGTGAGGTTGGTTGGTGTTTGCTGATGTTCCTTGTGTTCTACTTATTACACCAACATCGTTAGCCGCCATTTCCAACAGATTTGATAATGACGCTGCCAACCTGTCCCTCCCCAGCGGGACACAAATATGCACGCACCCATACACACAGTATAATGGCCGTCACTGTTGAAGGCCAGTGCCTGCTCCAGCACCTGAAGGGTTAAAACTAGCTTCAGCTTCTCTCTCAGTCACACACACACACACACACACACACACACACACACTAGCCAACTGGTTTAAACCGGTTCTCAGGAAAAGTGCTTTGTGTGTCCCCGTGAATCCTGGGAAGGGTCATGTCATGTGTGTCTCCGAGTGATGTCAGAGTATTAAAAAAAGAAAAAAAAACTTAGTCAGCTCTGCTATCAGACGATGGCTCTGTGTGCTGTGGGACTCTGTATGTGTGTGGCATAGGTATATCAGGGATACACTGATTGTGCTTAATGTTCGCCGCCATAACAGTCCTGAAGAACAGGAAGGGGAGGGAGTATGAGTGTGTATGGTGTGTGTCACTGAAAAGTAGCTCAGGTTGTAAGTGTTAATTGTAACCCGCCCCCCCTTGCAAAAACATAGCTTCCTGGAGAGCGTCACTGGGCAGACCGAGGGCCTCAGCAGAATTGTCAGCACTGGGCCTGGACTCTGTAACACTGTAACATGTATGTATGAGTATGAAAGAAGACATAACTGCTGCATCCACTCTCTGTGGCTGTGGGACTGCACACCCCATCCCTAATTGTCATTTTCTACTTTCTGTTTAAGATTCTGTGAACTTTGACCACATGCCATGTCTTAAACCACGCCATGTGAGTCAACGCCTTTACACATTTGATATTGATGTGCGTCATTTCAGTGAGTGTATTTACATACATTAGTGTGTCCTAGTTGTGAGTCTCATCCTGGGTTTAAAAGTTTACCTTTTAATTTGGAAGGCGAGGGCATGGATATTGATATTCCCATAGACATTATCACAACTGATTGTTATGAGTTTTTTATCCTTCCATATGTGAACTAAACCTATGTTTTCTGTACTAACAACTAACATTTGTCCAAGAAATTGATTTGTCTGTATGTAGCATACCCTTTGCTCGATTCACTAACTCTGTCTGACAACAAGTGAAGGAAAACAAGAGGGGAAATATAATGAATACTCTCCATAACTGAGTCCAGCTCCTACTGTATTTCAGCATGTTGATCATATGTAATGTTTCTGGTTGTTTTGATTTAGCGTTAGGACGCATCAACTGACGATGCACAAAGCAGAGCAAAGGAGGGCCCCTACTGTTGATGCTTTTTGAGACCAAGAAATGATAAAAAAAAATGATATCCGCAACAGAAAAAAGTGGTGGAGTATGACATTTAAACATACTCGTTGTATTCAACATATCTTATCAGCAGCCATGTTTGAGGGAGGGCACAAAAAGTGGCAGAAGTAGCTGTATAAAGAGAGCTTTAGAGTTCAAATCCTGCTTTCTTCCTCAGTCCCACACACCTGTTCAAATGTGTGTTTATCAGATCGTTGGTTTTGGAAAGTTACAGAAAATTTTCAGACACACGGTTTCCAATTTTGCCATCAAGGGGCGTGTTGCCTATTAAACCTAAACGGTTCATGATGTGGAAAAAGCATCAGAGGAGTCCACAGGACGGGGTAATAGTCACAACCTTAAACGTAAACATGTACTGAGTTGTTGTGCCTGTTTCCTGGCGTCTCCCCTCTCATTTCAGATGTAACACTGAGGATTCAGAGCTGCCACTGCAGGGGCAATGTGTGCACATCTGTGAGTGCTCAGATTCACTCTGTACCGCTCATCTGTCTGACAGAACGAGCTGCTGTGTATCTGTATCCAGCATGTCGGCATCTGGTGGGATTGGATTTGTTGTACAGGAAATATCAGAGTGTAATGAATCTGAAACTCCATCAGTACCAGACGTCTAGGAATAGGACGAGTATACATAAGCTAGAGTCTTTGAAATAAATGAAAAACGTTTCACTTGCTCACATAAATGATACTTGTCACCTGTTGTGAATATTTGACGGGAAATCATGCAGCTTTCATATCTCCTTTAATTTTGGTTTCATTGCAAAGTTGTCTCATTCTTCCATATTGCACTGCAACCTTTTTTATTGTTAACCATCTTTCATAAGACCTTGATGTTACAGTTGGGCAAACTGCTAATTTTATTTGTGCAAACATTACATACGTGCTTTCCCCCTTCTTATGGTTTTTGGTGTACACTGACATTTGGATAATTGGGTGTTTTGCTACTTGGGTCAAAATTTTGGTCATGTGACCTTACAGACTCAGCATGTTTAGTCTGGATGCCATGTCACTGCATGTAGGTTGTAGCTGATTCAAGGTCAGTTTGTCTACATAAGTTTAAAAGGACAGGCCATTGAGTCAAATTTATTTGCATGCAAATATTCATTGTCTACACACTAGAACCTCCTTGGTTTTCTGAGTGCCAGATAAAATGAAAAGACCTTCGGGATCATAAAGTCCACATTGCAACTCCCATGCACTGTTTCACATGAAAGGAATCCAGATTCCAATGCATTTTAATCCATTTACAGGTTTTACATGTGCAGTTCCTTAGAAACACAATGCATCATTCAAGTTTTATCATGAACATTTTGATTATCTGTTGTTTGGGATAATTGCTTGCTGATAAAATGTAACGTGATTATTTTGTTGATATGCGGAAAGACTTTAATCACTGAATTTCTGTAACTTCTGGCTTTTGACCTGTAACAATTTTTTTGTTTCTTCAAACTGGCTAACACAATTTATTCTTCTTATGTGTGCAGGGGATGTCTGAGGAGGCTGTCCGCCAGACACGCAGCCAGAAGAGGGCGCTGGAGAGGGAGGCTACCCCCCAGTCTCTAGAGCCCTCTAATGCTGAAAATGAAAACAAAAGGCCCAAATTGGACCCATCGAAGCCCACAGAAGAGGCACAGACCAAACCAAAACCTGACCCTGTAGTGGCACAAGATGGTCAGAGTCGGATTAGCACCGGATCAGAGAACAAGAAGGAGCAAGAGCAGAGTCGGTTGCCATTATCTTTAATGTTACCTTTGGCCTCTCAGCCAGCAAAGGATGATTGTGAGCTGACGGTTGAATCCAGCTCAGACAATCGGACTGATTGCAATGATATAGCCACCAAGGTGAGGACGGAGCAGGCCATAGACACAAGGAGCCGGGCCCGGCTGCCGGAGCCAAAGGTGTCCAGTGGCATGCTGGCTGCAGGGGAGGTGAAGGCCACCATTAAACTAGAAGTTCAGACAGCAGAGCAGCCTGTGGACATGAGCACTTCCAGAGGGTGAGGACCAGCTCAGAGTCAACTCTGTTGAAGTTCCTGCCAAAAAAGTAATAGTGTCAATGTGCAGGAAATCATTGTTTACCAAGAAGATATCCGATTTCTCCACAAGCTTCTTGTTCAAATGTGTTCGCCCAAACAGCCCCTTCAATGGTAACTTACAGGGGGATAAATAAATCTAACTAAAAATGTTTAAATTACTTTCATGGGCCCGATGTTCTTTAAACTGACTGTAAGAGAGAGTGTGGTAGGGGGGTGATGTTTAACTTTCTCCTTCAGTCTACCTCCATTTTCCCCCCACTCACCACCTGAACCCTAAAAACTCCCCTCACACAAAATGAAGCCGTGTGTCACAAACCGGTTCCAGCCGGTTGTTGCCATGGTTTCCACCGTGGAAGGAACAGTGAGGGGAGGGGGATGGTGGTGGTGGTGGTGGGGGGGAAGTGAGTGTGTCACGTGATGATGACTTTGAGGTCATGTGACTTCTTTGGAAGAGTAGTGATTAATCCACAGGAAGTGATGATGGCGCTAAGCCCTGAGGAGAGACTAATGCGCACACACACACACACACACACACACACACAGAGCGGTTAGGAGGGACAGGCCTCACATTGTCAGGCGTTGACTTTAACGACTTCTTAGGCCTCGTATAAATGCATAATTTGTCTAATCACAAGACCGTCCTTGTTTTTTATGGTAGCATTACTCATGTTCCTCAGTTTGTTCATTAGTCAAAGAATTTAGGTCATCTGCTCTCAGATAGAGGCCTGCAGTCGATCTAGCCGCTTTGCAGTACATGTCAGGAGGAGTCAAGTGTGAACTCAGTTTAATCGTGCAGTTTTTATCATCAGAATTGATGGCTGATCCTCTGACATTTCCTTTCCTTCGCATTTGTATGTATTTTGACCTACACGCCTCAGCTGTGTATTATATCCTCCCAGAATATCCTGTTTCAACAGTTTGTGCTTTCAAGCGGCCTTTTCATTGTGACTTAAAAGACCTTTACTGGAGCTTTAAGGCCCACCATGCCGCTCCTTACTGTTTAGGACTGCTGTGGTATTGTTGGATGAGAATCAACATAAAGGGAAGCTTTGTGAAGAGATGTCTGGACTTGCTAGATTTCAGAGGAACGAAACAACCCGTGGTCATAAATTATGGTTGTGGTTGAAGAACAGACTTTGGTGAATGCCGACATTACTGATGGATTTGAATATTAGAGCCAGCTGAGGTGTTCCTTGTTCCTGCTTCAAACACCCTTAAAACGTGCTTAACTTTCTCAACCCACTGGATTGGTCAGTGCCAGCTCATACCGTGCAGCTAAACACAAACAGCTTTATTTTAAAGTCTAGTGGAGATCAAAAGTTTTTCCAAAAATATGAAATATGTCTTGGTTTTGGGGAGAAGTGTATTAAGTGTAAAATGATGTTTAGGGAAGTTAAAATATCTTCATTTGATGGACAGGTGCAGCCACGAGACTGGATTTGAATAATTTGTGTCATGTATTATAAAGAACTGGAACAAGCTGATATGCAATAGAAAATTGTGTGGAATAACATTAATAGCCTTAAATCTACTTAAGGTGAAATAAAGGTGGAAGACTGAATGCTAAGGAATTAAAATGGTTTAAATCACTCTTTTCTTGAAGCAGAAAAGAGCACATTTTCTTTCATACCCTGGAAATTAACTAGCATAATTATTTTATTGTAACATAAAATACTGAGATGTAAATTTGTCTCTCACTGTTTCCCTCATGTCCAGCAGTATAAAAAGGGAGAAGCGCCCTCCATCCCCTGAAGATGATGATGTGATCATCTTGTCAGATAATGACTCCCCAAGTCCACCCATGAACGGTCTGAGCCACTTTAAAGAGCTGGACACGGACCTGCTTATGGTGAGATCAGCAAGTACAAAACCACAAGTCATGCACTTCATATTGTTGTCCTTCGGGGATGGCTCCTCAAGTTTAAATGGAAATTGCAATCAAAATTTCTGCTTTTGTAGAATTATACCTGTTGGCATATTCCAAGATTTTAGTCATACTAGTTATAAGTTATCAGGTTATCAGTGGGCGCAAGGGCCAGATATGAATCTGACATGTGACCTTTCAGTACCTGGAAAGGAATTTTGTCCTTTGTAAAGTGTGTGATGTAAATGATGTTGTGATCTGTTGGGTGTAGAAGAGCAGCCCAGCAGAGAGGGAGCGCATCATTAAGCAGCTTAAGGAGGAGCTGAGACTGGAAGAGGCCAAGTTGGTGCTGCTGAAGAAGCTCCGACAGAGCCAGATCCAGAGGGACACTCTCCAGAAGGTAAACAACTGCAGCACAGGATCATGTAAAGAGTCATATAGCTCCACAACAACTGTAGTATGTGTGCATGTATAGATATAAATCTGATTTTTTTTTTTTTTTTTTTTTTTTTCTCAGCCATCAGGTATGTCGGGCTCCTCTGCTCCACCTCCTTTAATTCGGGGAACAATTGCAAGCAATAAGGGCTCTCAACAGGTCAGTGCTCGAGCATGTGCATATTGGGTTGAAGCCCCTCATGCTGTAGTTTACTTTTTCTTATGGTGATTTCTTCTGTGCAGATTTTGACAGGCAGGAGTTCAGGAACAGTCATCCCTCCCCCACTGGTGAGAGGAGGGCAGCAGGTATCATCCAAACATGGCTCTCAGATCATCATGCCACCTCTGGTCAGAGGTGCACAGGTGAGTCAGGGGGAAATGTTGCGACTATAATTAGCACGCTGAGATATTAAAAAGCCATATTTTATATTTGGATGTCACCTTTGTCTGGGCAATGATAGCCTGAGGTATTCAATCTTCCAGCTCTTCATCACTCTCCAAGAAAAACTGCCTGGAAATAATTACCCTTAAAATTAGTACTTATGATATCTCTACACCTCTCTCTCTTTATGTGTGCCCTTTGCTTTGGTGCTTTGGATGTCCCTTCCCTGTCGTCCTCCTTTTCCGTGATGTGCCTGCCCCCCGTGTCGTCCCTCTCATTGTCCTGTTTAGCCCATCTCTGTATCTCCACAGCAGATCCAGGCTCTCCGCCAGCAGCAGCAGCAGCAGTTGGCTGCCTCTGGAAGCTCAGGCTCAGGGCCCCCTCCTCTTCTGCTGGGCCCCAGGACCTCGGCCTCAACAGCCCAGGGCCCAAGAGGCATTGTTCAGCCAGGCCTCCTCAGAGTCGGCAGTAGCGTTAACATGCTGGTCAGTACCACAGCTGTTAAATGTAGTAAGTGAATATGGACATGTGTTTTACTGTGGACACAAGTTCCCATCGAGTCTGCTTCTTGTTACCCCATTTGATGTAAGTCCAGAGTTTGACAGCAGAAGATTGTTTTTTGCATGGATCTGTTTAAGATCTATGCTTCGTGTTAAGTCTGACTTTATGGTGATAGCTGGAGTTCATCCCACTATTCAATTCACTGAATTAATTAACTTCAGGCTGTTTTCTCAGAGGGTTTCTGTCTTTGGTCAGTTTTAAAAGATACTAGAATTGTCAAATGTGTATCTTCAATTACTCGACCAAAAATGTTACACACCACACCATCGTAAGTTTATTCTCATCGTTAGTTTTGTTTTAGCGAGTAGTCTATTAAAGAGTCATGGAAACTGTAACCTGACAATAACTATTGGTCTGTCTCCGAAAAAATTGACAATATACCAATGTTTTATTTATTTATTTATTTATTTTATTGCATTTTGAATGAGTACATGTCTTTTAATGGGCTAAACTATACCAAAGTTCACAAAATAACAATGAGACAAAACCATTGTTGGCCCCAATATAATCTCAAATATTTTACTTCCTATCTAAGTTCAGACTCTGCCACTGCCACTTCAGACTCATGGTGGTTGGTGCATTTACCAATAGCCCCATTTTTTGAATAAAACTATTTTAGTCATATAGTAACCTTTAACCTTTTTACATTATGGTTGTGTGTAGCCATAACAACTGGATTTATTTCGCTCCATGGTGCTGTGCTTGGATCATTAAACACCTTCTGACTACTGAAACAGTGGACTGGATGTTCAGACCTGTCTTGTTTGTTCCTGTCTTTGCATGTTTTCAAAGGCTTCGCCATCCAGTTTGAAGGGCTCCTCCTCAGGAAGCAGTGGCGTGTCTGTGGTTAACATAAATGACTCTCCAGCCAGTCGCCAAGCTGCCGCTAAACTAGCTCTGCGAAAGCAACTGGAGAAGACCCTTCTGGAGATCCCCCCACCAAAGCCCCCTGCTCCAGAGTTCAACTTCCTGCCCTCAGCTGCAAATAACGAGTTCATCTACCTGGTGGGTCTGGAAGAAGTTGTCCAGAATCTGTTGGATACCATCCACAGAGGTGGGTTGGATTTCTGTCTTTTGTTGTGTACGTATATTTTTTGAAGGAAAATGATCAGCCAGTTAATCAGCAAAAAACCTTTCTCAAGTCTCAGATTCTAAATTGTCAGGATTCATTCAGAAATCACTGCCTGAACGACAATTTTGTCGCATGACCTTGGGCTTTAATAAAATTTTATATCAAATACCTGTTTGATTAATTGAGAAAATTAGCACCAGAGTCCTCTATCATTAAAAGTAATTATTTTCCCCACCTTTTCACTCAAGTGTTACTTAATTGCCCTACCTGCTTCTATGGAATTTGCATATTTTTTATGCTTTCAGGAAATCTTGACTGTCGTCTAGAATTTAAATGTCTGCCATCTTTCCATGTCCTTATTTGATGGCGAATAAACGGCAAGAACCTTTGTCTGTTTTTGTCTCTCACTTCATTCAGGCAAGACAGGTGTAGCACTGTCCAAGACCATTATCAGAGACCCTTTCATCTGCACTCAGTGCAACACTGACTTTACCTGCCGCTGGAGGCAAGACAAAACTAAAGGTGGGGCAGTTCTTTGTGAAGACTGCATGTCATCCAACCAGAAAAAGGCTCTTAAAGCTGAACATACCAGTCGGCTGAAAGCTGCATTTGTCAAAGCACTGCAGCAAGAGCAGGAAATAGAGCAGCGGATCATTCAGCAGACGTCCTCACCAGTCTCCCATGGTAGCTCTTCATCCTCGTCATCTATCACTTCATCGATGAAGGCCGAGCAGCTGGTGTCTCAGCAGCTAAAACAGGCTCAGGTCAGAGCGTCCTCCCTCCAGCACCACCACCAGGCCAGTCGAGGAGGCAACATCATGCACCACCACTCCATCAAGCAGGTTGGAATAATAATGAAATAATAGTTTAAAAGTAGCACTTGTGTCATCCATGAGAGTGTAAGTCTAAACCCCCTCTGTGTGTGTCTCTAAACTGCAACCAGAGCTCCCAGGGCCAGCTGTCCCACGGTGTCTCCTCAGTGGGAGTGAGGGGTGTCCCCCATTCCTTCTCCTCCTCCTCCCAGCTGCAAAGTGCAGTGGCGGCCGCAGCTTTGGTCAGCCGGCCAGGTAAGCATGCCCATGTTTCTCACCGCTCTGTCCAGAGTTCAAAGGTGAGCAGCAGTGGAATCGGCGGCGGCAGGAATATCAGCGGAGGTAGTGCCTCATCCACTGCATGGAAGAAGCAGAGCAACAGCAATACAGGTAGACTCACATCAATAACCAGCCCAACTCTGGCACCTGACATCTACTCTCTTTCAAATTCCTGTCTGGTCCAAAAGCAATCCTTACACATCCTAAATTCAAAAATTTCTAGCGTTAAAGGAAGCAAAAAATGCAATAAATCTACTGAAAAATAACATACAGCAAAGAAACAGGCAGGAGGAAATGTTTTCGGACAAGGCAATCCCACTCTCCAGCTCCCCATCTGCAATGATCTTCATCTTCCTATCATCTCTCCGTTTGGTGGATTGCTTTTTCCTGGGTTTCGCTAATGTACCTTAGATTAGAACTGACATGTTCCCTTTTGTCTGTCTGTGTTGTGGGGTGGCTTACACAAAATCATACAACTTTTCTTCTCCAACTAAAAGTAGTTAATGGACAGCATGGGGATTGCTCCACTCCCTGACTTCCTGCTCTGTTGCATGTTCACAGGAGTGACCATGGCCTACGTGAACCCGAGCCTGACAGGCCACAAGACACCAGCCACTGTGGACGCTCGTCAGAGGGAGTACCTGCTGGACATGATCCCATCTCGTTCATCAATCTCGCAGACTGCAAACACGTGGAAATAACTTAAACTCCTTCCTTTCACTAGTTTCTGTCAATGTTCCTCAGCTACAATATTAAGGTCAACAGCACCCCCTGGAGGACTGTTAAGGAAATACAATCTCTCAAAGTGGGAAAAGTTCCTTCCTTACCTATCTAAGATTGTTGTTTTAGTTTTCTTATTTTCTGTTGTTTAATTTGAGCTTCCCTCTTATTTGGTAACTGTAAAGAAACCATTATGATTTTATTGTGGAAGATAAAAAATAAATACTTGAAGGGCTGCCCCCTGGGTACTTTTGTCCTCCAGACTGGGTTTACAAATAATGGTGCGATAAGAGGATATGTCAACAGTGAGTACTTGAATGAGTACTCTGTTCTGGGCTTGTGAGCCTTTTCTGCCATGATGTGGGTCGAACTGACCCAACCTTTTGACACTTGAATGGTTAAAGTCATACCCATGTGTTCACATTGAAGTTACATTTATCATAAGCAAAAACAAAACATCGGAGTTGTAAAATTTTCAGTACATCACCCTGTAGTTAAAGGTTTGAATTTTAAATATTTTGTATTTACAGTAAGTTATTTTAGTTTCCTTTTTTTTTTGGGGGGGGGGGGGCTGATGTTAAAAATCACTCAGTATATTGTGGTTTCCACAAATGAAGAGTTTATTCTAGCTTTGCATTTTTTCCCTGTTTAACAGCATGCCTACCCTTCCCCCTTCTGTTCATTTTGCACCTTAGCTGAAAAAGCATGGTGTTATTAAGTCATCTGTAATTACCATCTGTAATTTGCTTATTTTATATTAATGTCAACATTGTAAGATTATTTTGAGTGTTAATGTCATCGCTGAGATAATGCAAACTCTGAAGGAGCTGAATCTGCCACACTGGAGCCAGTGATCTCGCCTCCAATTTACACAATCATAATTCATGCAATATCTGGCGTATACATAGTCCTGAATCAGTTATTAAAGGGAACATCTCCCGGCCACCAAGACCCTGGAATACCATTTCTATGTTGTACCTGTCACTATGTTGCATAATTTCTAGTTTCCTGATTTTAATTGCATTGTACAAACTTACCTTAAAATTTATTTGTTTTACCTTTTTCCTAGCTCCTAAAGAAATAATAAAAAATATACATTTTAAATGCTCAATTTCATTCATGTTTTCATAACAAATCACTAACATTATACATGGACACAATTCACTGAATTGACATCATAGCTGGATTGTTGAATTCAGTGTATAGATCTTTCAGGGATCTCGTCAGGTCGGTGTAGTAAAAAGGGGGGAGAAATGCCTCCATAACCTTACAAGCAGCCACGCTCTTAAAACAGAAAAATGAATTCACAACATCAATACAGTAGAAAATGTACCATTTGGTGGAATGTACCGTAAAATACATTTTTACAATGTAAATCTGTGGTTTCACATTCTATTATTTTATTCCTCAGTTTTTTGTCAGTACTTCAAAAGCAAATGTTGTAATTGACTATTACGTCACTCCTTTACTTAGTCACTTTGTGGATTAAGAGTTTTGTGTATAACAGACATAATCATTCCAATAAATATGCTGCAGTAACATTGTTTTTACTGTGCACTAGTATGTACGAACTCCATTGACCATCCCATTAACATGAATGGACGTGTCTTTATTAACAGTACAAAACAGAATTATTTTTGCTGAATGGCTCCTTTTACGTCTTGGATGGAGTTGTTTTTTTTTCTTCTAATAGAGTATTTCAAAGAAAGTGGCGTTGATGCTTCTCTAGTTAAGTGTTGATTTTTAATCTTCTACTGTTTAGATCACGAATCGCTGAGGTGATCAGTAACACAATACATTTTACTTTGTGTACTTTTTAATACAGTTTAAATTGAACTGACACAGTCATTTGATAATCAGATTCGATGAAACAAAATTTCCGAGTTTGTTTCCTAATTCTGCAGAGAGATTTCACGTTTTTTGTTTATCTTTATCTACTATCAACAGAAACTGCCGCCGGTGCATAGCGCAGCTGGGCAGTTGGAGGACTGGAGCTTTTCACAGGCGAAGAAGACGCGTGTCTGTGACGTCAGCAGCGTGTTTGTGTGAAGCCGGAGGAAGATGGCGGGGTCCAAGGTGAAGCAGGACATGCCTCCTCCGGGAGGATATGCTGCATTTGATTACAAAAGAAATCTACCGAAACGAGGACTTTCGGGTACACGCACCACTCATTCATCGCACTCATTTCACTACAAAGACACGTTGTCTTACAAACTGCCGAGACTGCGGTGCATTAGGTGGTAAGAGAGCAGCAGCTAATGCTAACAGGAGAGAAACAGGAGGTGATCTGCTGAAATAGGTTATAGACGTTTTTGGTGGCGATCGGACGGGTTCCTGTCTCTTTTCAGCACAATCAGTAAAATTATACTGTCTGCAACTTAGTAGAAGTGTCTAAAATGGGGTTCAGGGGTGACTAATAAAGATGGCAGCGGTGTTAGCCGCTAGCTAACCAGCTAACACCGGTAACCTGATTGATTGGAGGTACAGTTAAGCTGATTGGTTACATTTGTTATCAGTACAAATTTGTGTAATGCAGCTTTTCAAAAAATAAAAAAAAAATAAATAGTTAAGCGTTCAGTCTGGAGCTGGTGTTTCACTTCGATCTGTGGTACTAGTACCACAACAAACCAAACGAGGATCACAGTCCCTGTAGTCATTTCCAACATCTTATCTTCATGAATCACAGAAATAATCGATCAGCGCCTTTTAAACTGTATCACAACACAGTTTAACTGTGTGATTGTATCTGAAGTCACTAATCTAGTCGTAATATGGGTCTAATGATTCCTAAGATATTTATTTGGCAGGTGCTTTTATTCGGAACAACTGAAGAGTGATGGGACTCAGTAAAGCCTCAGTGCAGCAGAAAGCCTTGGTAGACGTATAACGTAATATATATATTGAATATGTGCAGCAGATCATATAAGAGTGCAAAGAAAATGCATAGTAAGACATTTACTCTGCTCTCATGTTGGCAGCCATGACTACAAATGAAACACAGCAAGAGCTGTAGCAATTAGATGTCATGCATGACACTCAAATTGAAAATAATATCACTACGAAATATAAACACAAACCAAGTCCTCTGTGGTATAATATAAAACCACTCTGTTATGACAAATGAATTGTTTGATCAACAGGATATAGCATGTTTGGCATTGGCATCGGCATCATGGTTTTTGGTTACTGGAGACTATTTAAGTGGAATAGAGAGAGGAGGTAGGAAAAATGTTTTATGCTGCTTTTTTTTTTCTGCTCACCATAAAATTGACAAATCTGACAAGCCAGAACTGGTGGTGATGTGTGTTTGTATGTTGCAGGCGCCTGCAGATTGAGGAGATGGAGGCCAGAATAGCTATGATGCCACTGCTGCAGGCAGAGCACGATCGAAGGTGACAATTCAAAAAGAACTCACAAAACACACATTTAATGTTGTAATCTGTTGGAAATATGCAGTTTAGGTATTTATGTAAAAGATGGATATCCCCTCTGGCCAGGACCTTACGAATGCTGAGGGAAAATTTGGAAGAGGAGGCGGTCATCATGAAGGACGTTCCAGGATGGAAGGTAAAGACAAATGATCACTCTTTTCTGTGAGCCTGTTTTTTTTTTTTTTTTTAATCTGAAAGCAGAACGGAAATGACATTCCTTTTAAATTTAACCAAATCCATTTCAGTTATTTGTCAGCTGTACAGTGACACTATGAACATGTGAAATGTTCAGGTGGAGCAAAACATTTTACACCAAAGGTGATCTGTCATCTTATATGGTTTTAAGTACAGCATTTATAGTTAAATTAAGGTTATTTGAGATTCTACAATTTACCAACTTAGCTCTGGATGTATTTTTGTCTAAGTTGATTGCAGAGGTACTCAGACACACACACAGACCTAATATTTAAAGTTTTTTTTTTCTTTTTTTACTACCATGCATTTAACACTTGACAATGATAAAGCATGAGAAATTCATTTTAATTACTAAGATACAGATAATGAAAGGAAATTCAGTGATTTAAAAAAACAAAACAATGTAAAACATAAAATACAGAAATTCAGAAAACTTTGAAGTAGTGGCTAAAATCTGTATTACTCAGTGAATACATTTTAGAAATAAAATGTATTTAGACAAGCCTAATACACTGGAAGTGCCTGACAGTTTGAGTTGTCCATTACTAATCTAGTGTCACTGGCTCCAGATGCAGAACAAATACCTCAGTAATAATATGGACTGTCTCACACATGCAGGTTGGTGAGAGCGTCTTCAACACAGACCGCTGGGTCGCCCCGCTGTCAGAGGAGCTGTTCAACCTGCGGCCCCGTGAGGAGCTTTTGCACAAGCGCTTCGGTTTCTTGTGGTATGTGTGAGTGCCACAGCGTGAACAGCGTCTTGATCTCCACCACCCTCAGTATCACGTGGACCTGAACACTCACCCAATTCAGCTTGTAAATTTTCAATATTAAACTAAATCTTTTTCTGTACCTCATCCTGTCTTCCTGTCATTATCTGAGGTTTATGGCATGTCTGGTGGTGGAAAACATGTTTATAGTCCAGCATCATAGCTGTAGAGAAACAAACTCTTATCTCCATAATCTCAACTTTTGTCTGAAACATATCTTGTGGTAAAAATTAACACTGCAGAAAGTACCCAGACTTCAACAATTAAGTAACCAACTCAGCTGGATAAATACCCCCTTTTAAAAGCAATATTCTGCCAACATGCCAATGTATTCTGAGGAGACTGAAGGAAATTTAATTACAGTTGGACCATCAGTGTGAAACTGAATATTTCTTGTTGGAATAATTGAATTCTGATCCAATTAAGTCTCAGTATCTCTGTATTTAAAGCCCAGGAATGTAGCTCAGTGGTCAAGCACCATGCCCTGCATTGCCTGTGCTGGTCCCATCAGGGACAGACAAATGGAAGGGTTGTGACAAGAAGGACACCTGGTCTAAAACCTGTAGCCAAATCAACCATGGAAGTCAGAGCTGATGGGGGATTTAAAAATAAATAAATCTCCCACTTGGTCTTCATCATTAGCCTCTCTAACCAACAAAAGGATCAGCAGTATAATCCCAAGTATCAGATTTAAAATGTTATAACACGAGTTAATCCCCTTCAGATTTATTTTTAAAACAATAGAAAAACTAACAAGTGATTAACTGTCTTGTACCTTCAAAGAGTCATTAAAGCCACTTAGTCTGAAAAGAGATGATAGTCTTAGTCAACATTCAATAATGTCCATTCCCTCAAACATACTGTTCTATTCTGCCACCATCCTTCATATCAATAATTTTGAATAGCAGCCATAACATTTGAAAGATGCATCTCTGGCAGGCCAACAATTGAACATCAAGTTGGCAGGGTCCTCCTGTGTTGCTACTTTCTACAGCTGCCCGCTGGACCTGAAACAAAGGAAAGTTGTATATTTTGTCGGGACATTTTCACTGCATCAACCCAGAACATACATTAATAAATGATCTTACCTGATTACTGCCTCTGCATCACCAGTCACTGCCATGAAAAACTGCACAGCTTCAGCTATGAGGAGATCCCATGGAGTCGTCAGCCTGTTCATTCTAAAGAAAGAGAGCAACATGAATTAAGCCTGGCAACTAATGTACGAGATACACCATAAAACAGTGCATGCAACACTATTCATGAGTCTGAAACTCACCACTTATTCATATGTAAGGGTACAAAGAAAAACAACTGAGTACAGTCTAGACACCTTACACATCGAATAGGACTGCTGTGAGACATTACTGGAGCAAATTTGTGGACTAATGCAGTGAACAGAAGTGGACTGAGCACATTACTACCCATGATTTAAGAGGCCATTGCTTTTTTTGGTGGACTGAGGAGGTGGAGCACTACAATCCAGAGGAGCTTCATAGCAAGTTTTTCCTCAATGCAAATTTCTTTTAAGAATCAGAATCGAGGAAGAGGCCATGGCATGTTTGTAGGCGGCATCTGAAGCAGAGGACTAAACACAGCGACTAACTTGGTATTCATGGAAACAATGAGAACTGAGTTTGAAGGATGTGAGCAAAGCAAAAGGAGATTTTTACCTCACGTGCATTGGCCTACTTTCTCCACATATGACCTAGGCAAGAGAGCAGCTTTCATCTCTGATGAGCACTTGTTGGTAGGCGCAACACTTCACTCTCCAAGGACTTGTAGGATTTTGAAGTAGCTGACCTCTTGAACGTAATGAAGCATTAACATGACCAGACACCAGCTGATAGTTTCCCAGCACTTCCACGCCACTATAGGTGCCAATTATTCAAACCCCACTAGAGGTATGATTACGGTAATGTCTGTCAACACATCGCTACATATGATTCTGAAAAATGTACAGGATTCACTGGGTCAACACCCATCTTTTTGGATTTAGGAACCAGGCAGACATTGACGTTAGAGAAAAAAAAAAAATTAAAAATAAAAAAAAATTGGTGCTTTACTTTGGCTACAGCTCGAGACTTGGCTAACTTCAACTGAACTGCCAATTGATAGTTGCCCTCCAGAGACAGCCATGTGCAGGATCAATATTTTGAGCAGTTGACTTAGTTTGCTCACAGCATTACAGTAACTCATGAGTCTACAACTAAGCTCAACTTCCCCCATGCGATATTTTTGAAAGGCAAAAGAATCGAGATTATTTTCCACAGTCTGTTTAATAGGCTCCATGAAGCCAAACTGACAAAGAAAAAAAAATGTTGATCATACAAAGAACATAAAGTACAAAACTGTTCCCGGTTGAGATATTACTTTGGGGAAACGAAGTTACATATTCGATCACTTAAACAAGATTAGTCCATTTTACAGCACATTTAAAATGCAGATGTTGAGCAGAGCACAGAAGATACCTTGGACAGACTGTAGCATGCTGCAATTTGCAACTTCATGAACAGCCGGCCACTTCGGATGTGTAGTTCACCAGTCTGAAAGGAATTCACTCTTTTGGGAAATTGAACATACAGGAGCCTCAGCTAAACTAAGTTTTGTTTTTTTTTTTCTTTAATAGTAAAAAGGAATTTAGCATAAAATCCCCCAAAAGTCTTTTCTAGAGAAAATGGATCTCTTTCCTCACTCAGTTGAAAACCTGACAGGAGGTAGGCGAAGTCACAGAGACTAAGAGGGGAAATAAGAAAAAACAAAAACCAGACAAGCCCCACCGGATATTTCATTATTAAAAAAAAAAATAAATCAAAAACTGAGGAATCAAAAGAGGAAACACTTTAACGTGCTAGACAAGAGTCTACTGCGATGGTAGTGGCTGTTCAACGAAAAGCCAAGTGGAGAGTCACTGTTTGCGTCCCCAAATGGGGAAATGTGGAACTAACCAGATTACAGGTGCCTTTTCGTCAAACGGTTTTTTGGAGGAGTAAAGATGCCCAATTGAGCAATGTAGTCTTGAACGATAATTTGTAACATGGTTTAAGGAATGACCAAAACTCATGACTACATTTTTAAAGATGCTTGAGCTACTACAACAGAACTACAAAACTAAAGGTCAGCAATAACACGTGGACATTTTTCTTGAGGAGCGCATCTTTGAAATACAGCCAGCCAAGTGATGATCTTGAATCAGGGAGATGTTTACTCGTGTGTAGCTGAGGATAAGAAGCGGGCACATAGGTAAAGACACTGAAAGTTCCAACACTGGAGTTTCACAACATTCCCTTAAACCCACCAGACAGTCCAAAAACCCTCCCTCATTTTTTGCCTCATGGGCTCCATCAACTGAGATACGAGCAGTTTTAGAATAGCAAATGCTGAATGTTACCTAAAGTGCTTCAAATCGTTTGCCAGCCTCTTTATCAGAGTGGGGCGCGGGCTAGCAAAGAATTGCCAACGGCATACAGAGAGGCATCAACGTGGGCACAGGTACAAAAACTGAGGGGCATACATGATCAGCTTGCATATGTTGGGGCTGTGAAGTTGTCTAAAATCCATCTTTTGACATGATCTACAGCTGTATGGTGCACAATTCTCAGCCTACCATCACTGACTAATTTATTGTGGATGTGACTGTAAGTGACTGAAGTGTAAATTGTGGGTTTAATTGTGTCTAAAGGCAAGTCCACTTTGTGTTAAAATGCCATGTTGGAAAATTACAGCCCCAACATAGGTTTACAGACAATACAGGTGCACATCAATCGTGCTTACCATAGCTGTCGTATCCATCGCGGTAGGATCCAGAGCGGTCACCATATCCACCCTGACCCCTGGAAATGAATTCAACATGTCAATATGCAGAAACACATTAAGGGAAGCCATGTCAATGTGGTCAGGGCTGTTTTGTCAAAGATTCACTTACCTATTTTCCCTGTAGCCACCTGAGGAGTATCCACCACTCCTGTATCCTCCACCACCACCAAAGCTCCTCTCTCCACCGCCAAAGCTTCTGTCCCCATAACTCCTGTCCCCGTATCCCCTGTCGCCGTTGTATCCGCCGCCTCCAAAGTCAATAGAAGGAGAAAGACAAAACCAAGATAAATATTAAGGACCTATCACAAACACAACAAGCCGCAATCGGCCCTCACCTCTCGAGTAACCGCGTCCACCCCTACCCCGTGAGCCGCTGAATCTGCCTCCTCTTGGGCCTGAACTGAAGCCTCCTCTGGAGCGACCGCCCTTTCCTGCTTCATCCACACGGATAGCCCGACCATCAAGAGTCTACAACACAAAGGGCAATTAATTAAAAAACTAATTAAAAACTACTTCAATAAAAAAATTTAATTAACACATACACTAGTGTCATAACTTACCTTCCCGTTCATGGCGTCCAATGCATCTTTAGCATCTTCTGCATTATCATATTTCACAAAGCCGAAACCACGAGATCTTCCCGTCTCTTTGTCTCTGATCACATCGACTAAGGGTTAAAAAAAAAAAAGAAGAAAAAGAAAAATAAGTAAAAGCCACGTAATCTTAAAAGATTGCGCAAGTATTCTCATGTAGATAAATGATTTATAGGGATAATTAGACTTTACCTTTTTCGATGGTTCCGTATTTGCCGAAGGCCGCAGCCAGAGACTCCTCGTTGGTCTCGAAGCTCAGTCCTCCGATGAACAATTTGCCTTCGTCCGACATCTTCAGTGAAGGAAAAAAAAAACAAAAAAAAAGTATGAAAAATAATAAACGTGAACCAGTAGAGCTGCACGCACACGCACCGTGAAAAGTAGGTCACCGGCCCGCTTCCACGAGTAACAACCATTTCCCGCGAAATTGTGCCATAGCCCATTTCAACTGCCTAACAATGTGTTAAATAAACATTTCAACAAATCTGAGTTGATTTGCTTGAATCACCAACAGTGGTTTATGAATAAACGTCGAGCGAGGCCTCGGGCCCGTAAACGTGGTCCGGGTTGTTAGCGGTTTAGCCACCTAGCTTTTTCCTTCGGCGCCATTTTGTTGCACTGAGCTGCTGCTCCCCACTTTTGTTTCACCGACCGAGTGAGGAACACGCGTTAGCTGCCCAATTTCATGCGTTATGCAACTGTTCTGACTTCAGAAAAAAAAGCTCAGTGTGCACTGGCTAGTTATTCACTACAAGCAGAACCGCAAAGCTTTTGGCGCGGTCTGGTGTTTTTTTTTTTTTTTCCGTTGGTTTAAACCGCTAAAAATAAAATTCTGAGCTCATTTGCATTTTACTGTCGCGTTTCACCATCAAATTAAAAGGCGACATCCGCACGTCATATACATAGATGCATGCGTTAAATGTATAATTTGTACCAAAAACATAATGTGAAACACGGTACCCTTGTGTTAAAGCCAGCCTTTACCTTGGGGTGAGTTGTGACGGAGCTGACGAAGAGCTGAGCCGCAGGTCGAATGAGGGAGAACAGACGGAGCTCCGCTTTTCACAGCGCGACGTGCAGGCGTCTTCTTCTGCCGCCGCCTGGCCACTGCACCGCCTCCCGTCACGGCCCCACAGCGCCACCTGCCGCACCGGATGGCAGAGTTAAAGCGTCACCTTTCTCCCCCTCTGAAAATATCATCTGTCGTTCTGAGGGTACAAATAATAAATATAATAATAATCTCAAGTTACAGCAGAGCCAGCAGGACGGCAAAATAGTGATTAGTGGCCCATAACACACAGACAGGCAGACAGATGAACAACCTCTCACCTCACACTCAATTAGAGTCAATTTAGAGTCAAAAGTTAACCCGAACATGATGTCTTTGGACAGTGGGAGGAATCCAGAGTACCTGGAGGATAACATACATTCAAAGGAAGCAGTGACAAACATTGTTTCTTGACCTTTGTGGCTACCGACCGTTTAAAATCAGACGTGCCAAATAATGTCTAGTTTTGTGATTAATCATCTCAGAACTTATCAGATTGTTGAATTACAATCACGAGAAGCTAACTGATACTGTAAAAATAGTGATCATAGACATTTGACAACTGTCCTCCCCAAATGAAACTGTATCAGAAACAGCAGGTTTTTCAGCTTTTTCCTTTATTCTTTACAAATGTTCTCATTCTTTGTGTTTACATTGTACTATTGCATAAGTGAAACATCTTCTACACAGATCAAAACAGACAGTTTACATTCAAGACATGTATTGTTAAGGCATTGAATACAGAAACAAACATAGAGTAAAAGGTCTTCTTACCAAACACCTAGACATATAACAAAGAAAATGACAGTTCTTGTGGTAAATGCTACATAATAATTAGTCATATCTGCTAGAAAAGGACTTATTTTCTGTATTTGTCCTACTGTATAGATGAAATAACATGCTCAGTGCAATGATGGCCACAGGAACAAAAGTCCTTGGACTTTTAGGTTTACATTCTTCAGAAATATTCATAGTATAAAAGAGCATCCATCCCAGATCTCTTTCATGACCTTTAGCACATGCCACTGCTATTCCTCAGAGGGGATTCATTCTGGTTTCCATAATGGTTTCTTCTGTTCATCAAGGCCGCTGTTATCACAGTGAGTGGATCTTCTCTGATGAGGAGTCTAAGGACAATGGTGACGATGTTGGTATGGATGAGATGTTTTTGAGAAGTGTGAACTCCTGCGAGTCTGCCTTCGAAGGCGTTGCTGATGCATCAAAAACTGGAGACGCTCTAGCTTACACTGCAAGGTTTGATCCTCCTCTGTGGAGGTTTGGAGGGGGTAAGTCTCCTTGCCTACAGGAAACAGAAAGTTAGATAGGCATTCTACGCAGAAATTAGCATCCTACGAAGGGTGGAATAGGGAAGCAGAAATAGGGAGTTGTTGCTTTTTCTAAAAATAAAATCTGGACAAGCTGACCTGAACCTGTACTTAAGTGCTCAGTCCTCTGGACCACCAGTGGTTTGCCTCTTGCTTTGCTGGGCTCCTCCGCTGGTACTGGGCTGACTGGATGGCTTGGAACAGGGCAGTGCTGACGAAGGGGGGCTGGTGCCCGTTGATGGGACGAGGCAGCTCTGAGGAGATCATTGAGAATCTGGAGGATGATTGCAATACCGCGACGAGGGTGACTGATACTCTGACTTTGAGGAGCTAGAGTCCCTGATGGGAAAAGATGAGAGCAAGTAAAAATAAGAGAAAGGCCAAGACAGAGCATGTGGGTGATTGACAGTTGAACTGTAAACTGAGGGGCCTTTTTTATTATTATTTTTTTTAAGTTGTCGTTCTGAGGTGGACCTGACTGCAGCTCACATAGAGGAACTAACCTGAGAAAGTCCCAGAGAACACGCCTGGAGAGTGGCTCACAAAACTATCAATGACAGCCCCTGGCTGCCTGTACAGTTCTGCAGAAGGTGAAGCATGAATCCTATTCTGAAAAAAGAAGAGGGAAATGTTTTCACCTTCCATTGTGAGGCATAAAAAGGAGTAAAACTATTTCATACACATCATTTTGAACTTTTTATTTAAATTATGTTACTTGTTACTCATAATAACACATAAAGGTGAAAACATGACAGAGCACTTGGGTTTGCTGTAGAATATGTAAGACTAACCTTTTCAAAGGTTGAAGCAGGTACTGGACTTGGGGGTCTAGAACTAGATCCAGTGGAAGCTGCTGAACAGATGGGTGTGGCTGCTTGTGGCAGACAACTGGAACGTGGACGACCAGAGGGCGAAGAAGGGGTGGAAGGAGCAGTGTGTACATGCTGACAGGATAGAGGTAGAGATGCGTGGTGATGGCAGTTTACAGCAGGGGTGGTGGATGAATGGGAGCTGGAAACTGCTGTGCTATAAGAAGTTTTTGGCCTTTGAGGGTCAAGTTGGATTTGGGGTGTAGAGTCAGCAGTGTCCGTGTCTGGGATGGAGATTGGGGAAACAGGAAGTGAGGTAGTGGATCCTGTGGTACTGGTGGAAGACAAGGCCAAGGCAGAGCCAGCATGGTTCACACCTGCAGCCACTGGCAGGCCAGTTTGATGCTCGCTGCTACTCTGGACTGTTCCTTCCCCGTCCTGCTGCAGCTTCTTCGCATCCTGTTCAGACAGCTGGAGCTGCACATACATCGTTTGAGCTCCAATTCCCAGGTTAATGGTCAGAGGTGAGCGCCCAGACAGGAAGTCACTGATCTGCAGGAGAGAAATGCTGTTGTGCTGTTACATGCATGCACAAGTGTATAGTTTGAATCCTACGAGGAGAATATTGTTTCCTCATCTTCACTCGTGCATTTAGCAAGTGTCTACTTTGCAGCACAGAAGTAGTAATTTGGGAAATAAAACTCTCACCTGAATTTCTGTTAAACTTTCCAAAACGTCCATTACAGTCCTTTCAGCTTTGACAGTGGAGCACTGTGGCAGAAAAGGAGCGATGAAGTGTGATTCGACACGAATGGAGACATCAGTACTAGTACAAGACTGTTTCAGTGTGTTTGGTGCTAGGTTGTACTCACCACTAACCCGGCCTCTATGACGGGGACCAGGGTCAGTTTGCTACCATCTGCTACACCTAGGTCCAGCAGTTTTCCCACACTCAGCTGCCTAATTCAGAAATCACATCTCAGTCCCTCATACATACCAGACATGACATCCTAAACGGGCGGAGTAGTTCACTGAAGGGGCCACTATGTGGTGTCTCCACACCAGCTCACCTGTCTTTATGCAGGAGCAGGATTCTGTCGGTTTGTAGTCTCAGTCTCTGGGAGATCCGAGTCCTCAGGCCCTCCACCGTCTCTCCTCGGGGGACAGTGAGCTCCACCGGGCTGCCGGTGGTGGAGGTGATAGCCAAACGCATGGTGTCCTGACCGGCGATGCGTGCAGACCGTGCGGGGCTGAAGCTCCAGAGACCCCGCTGCTGCTCCATCCGGATGCCTGGTTGTAATCCGCCACTGGATTCAGATAGGAAGAGATTTGACGGTTCTTTTCAGTTTAGTATCACTGCTCATTCCTCGGAGGGACGTGATGAGCAGCTCTGGGGGGTTAAAGATGAAGGTCGGAGCAGCTCCAGCACGCCGTTGGCTGCCTCTGGTCGCAGCGGAGATCTACTCCACCGAGCGTAAAACACCCCAACAGTCACGGCGATGGCCCCGCCCCTCTGAACGCACAGCCAATCAGCGACAACAACGAAACCGGTCAACCTGTGCTGTCCAACCGAAACGCGTGCTTCCCTTCGTGGCTCCTCCCTGTTTTGTGCCTCACTGCTCATTCATAAATGATGCAATCTGCACAGCACCAACAACACTTTGTACGGTGTCATAATGTCCAAGTGACAAATTGTAGCTGATTTGAAATGTGATTGTTCCCTCTGTGAAAGGCTTCCCGCAGATAGATAACTAATGTCTACACTAATGACTGACTCATTCTGCCAACACATCAACTTATATTGTCATTGGTGGTCACAACACAATGTTGTTCCACATGTTTTTCTCTGTCATGTCAGCACACAGTCAGCCTGCCAAAGAGAAGCTCCAGGACATTGTGATATTAATAACTAACCCGCCTGCAGGCCTGTTTGTGTGGCCTAAACACTGCATGGCCTACTTTAGACTGTCAAACCTGAACATGCTACCTCTCCAGGAAGCAGAGATACTAGACAGCTCTTCAGTCGAGTCACTATCGAAAAGCTTGGTCTTCTAAAAAGATTTCACGCCTTCTTTGATGACTTTTAGTGAGCTATTCTAAAGGCACGTGCGTGTGAATGTCATGCTGTTTTCATGAAATGGAACTCACTGGACACATCTGTCCAGCACTTGTGTATGCAAATGGAAATCCTAACATAGCATGTAATAACATCCTGTGCATCTTATATTACTGCACATGGAAGCTGTTAAAATTTTTCATTTGAATCAGGATTTGGAAAATTCGATCCTTTTCAAGGTCACAAGGAAGCTGGAGCCTGAAGTCATGGAGCTGGAGGGAAACACCCTGACCAGAGATTCACACATGCACATCTTTGGATGCTGTGAGGCGTCACTGTTCAGTTGGTGGGAGGAGATCATCATAAAAGGAGTCTGCAGTGCCTTTTACATTCTGCAGTCTTTCGCATCCCCTTTCTCTTTAGTATTCGTGTCCTCATGTCCATGGCAGGGTCTGCACCAGCTGCAGCTGTCACATGATAGATGGAGCAGAGGACCAGCTCAGAGTAAAGTGATGTAGGATGCTGGAGAGGGCAGAGAGAAGCAGCTAAGATGTGTCTCCTCACGCCGGCTAAAAATAGCTGCACCAACTACACCCCCGCTATCCAGTCTGCGTCATCCCACTCCCATATCACCTTCCTCTCTTCCTCACCTCACCCCCACACTCCTCTCCACACAAATAGTGTTTGTCTCATCTGGTCTTTTTTCTGACTAAAAACAATCAGCCTGTGCAGTCAGAGCAAAAAACACATATTCATTTCTCCTTCCCTGTTCTGTTTCACTACATTATTTTCATCTATGTTTGTGCTCACACTCATCATAGATATGTACTCTAGAAATACCCTAGAGAGCATTTCAGAGCTTGACTTCTCTGGAATTCAAAAGGAATTCCACTCTGATCTCTTCTTGGTCTTCTCTCCTTTTAAGAGGAAGGACCTGATGGTGGTCCTTCCCTCCCTGAGCCTCCCCCGCACTCCCTCACCCACAACATTTCCAAGGCAGCGTGTTACTGGTGTTTCTCTCAGACTGGTGAGAAGGGAGGAGTTGCTGCTTTACATTCCTCAGGCTGTGCTGAGAACAATTCCACAGGATGTCCTGCTCTCTGGAGCAGGCACAGACGCAGCTCTGACGTCAACCATCCAGCAACACACACACACACATTCATGTACACACTGCGTTCCTACTCTCCTCCACATTCCTCCCGCCCCTACACGGCCTCTCCTGGCATCATTTCCCCGATGTTTCAACGCCCCTGGTATGTTACACCTTGGAGTAGCTGGAATTTGAATGTTAAAAACAGTTGAAGGTGAAGTAATTGTCCTGAATATTTGCACAAGAATACCACTAATGGACTGAGATGAAATCATCCTTGAGTTTTCAGGAAATACACACACAAAGACGGCTCTTCGCGTATATGCATCAGATTGTATTCCTGACTGGAATGAAAATACCAATCAATCTCTAGATTTCTGAATCTCTGAATGCACACGTCTGCATTATTTGTTTGTTGTAAAGAACACAAGAACCCAAGATGTTATTTAATTATTGATTATTTATATTTATCGGGACAAGCATGCAAGTTTCTCCATATATAAACACAGACATTGCAGCAGGAGTTTTCTAAGGTTTCATGAAGTCACTGAACACTTATTTATTCTTTAAGGCCTTTATAAATAAGTTTCGCAAATGTCATGGAAATATTCACTAACATTTTAAGACTATTGAAGCTCTTTTAGAAAGTGTCATTGTTGAGCTATTATAGGAAAATTTAGGAAACTTAAAATAAAGTTAAATTATTTTTAACTTAAATAAAGGTTAGGAAATAACCCATAATTCCCCTTCCGTTGGATTCCTAGGTCACCAGTACTCAATGGTTTTGTTCTGACAGCTTTTCTTTCTCAGCAGTTTATGGTTGTGATGATTGGTATCTGGGTAGATGTTGCTAAATGACATGTTTGTGAGTGAGTTGACAGACTTTATTATTTTCTGGTATTTGTTCAACTGTTTAACTGTGTATCAGCATTATCATTTGAGCAAATGTAAATATGATTTTTGCAGGATTGTAGGAGTTTTGAAAAGACATTACCATAATTTAGATAATCAAACAGGACCCAAGTCTTGGAAAAACATAAGCTTTGTCTGTGTCTCAGATGCTTAAGAACTCTCTTAAGTACACTGGAAACAAACCAGAGAACTCAAAGGGTCCTAAAAATGAACTGGAACATGAACTGTGAGGACATGGAGGTAATATGGGACATGGTTACACTCCTGAACTTACAGCCTCACTTCTTGAGCCATTAAACTGTGACACCTCCATTCTCCTGCAGACTTTATAATGCTGGGTAGCTCCTGCGAGTTAATATTTGTAGGTCATTTTGGTTTGGCTGTCAGGATGATCAAATCCCTGCTCATGTTACGTCTGTCACTCCACCTCTTCTTTGAGTCTGTTTGCTGAGTGTTCATGGGAAAACATTTGTGTGGCAACAAGAAACAGGATGTTTACCTGTTTAGTTTTCATACATACCACGAGGCCTGCTGCAGCTTCACTGCTGAGGTATTTTCTATTTGTGCAGAGCCGTCATTTTCCCCACCACAGAGACGTGCACACTGCAGAAGGTCTGATTGGGAAAAGATTTAATGCTCCTGAGAGGTGGGCCATGTTGGTCATTTTAGCAGAATGTCTGAATGCAATTACTGAGCCTTCAATATCTGTGCAAACAAAGATTAACAACGGCCCAAAGATGAAACAAAGCCACATTCACAGAGTAAACACAACGGAGTGAGCAGCTGTTAAAACAGTGCTTGTTGATGTAATTCAAAGTTTTCATCATTTTCAAGAGATGTTTTGATTCTGTTTGGGGACGAACTTGTTAGAAGTTTCTTGTGGTTTGACATTGGCCTTGATGGAGGAGTGAGTGTCCATCCAGTTAGAAACGACATAACGAGTGAATAACTTTACTCATGTCTGCCATTTCCATCGAATTAACTACAGTAAAAATTTGTTTTTACCCAGCTCCACGTGCGACTCTTACAAAGGTCAGGACCGGATCTGACTTGAAAAACAAAAACAAAAAATGTAACATGACCTTCCATCTTAACTACATGAAAGCTACAGTGCAACGCTGTCACCAAGTGGTGAAAGAGACCTCACAAACGTCTCCAGCATCGGTCTGTCTTCGTGCATCTTGTCTGGCACCGAGGAAACAATAAAAAAAAAAACACCGAGCTGAGAATATTCGACCACCGATTCCCAATCCGATAATCGATGTTTTTTCTGTCACCCTCCCCACCCCACCCCCCCCTGCGCCATTCATGAGCTGCAGCTGTGAATGAGGACGGGATTTCTCCTCCATTTCGCATCACCACCATCTTCGTCGTCACCCTCTCCGGTGTGGGTCACGTGGTGCGTCGGCAGCGGGCGGTGGGCGTGTCTAATCGCGTGTGGTTTCATTCATAACTACGGTCTTCTTTTGAAGCGAGGCGTTAAAGTATGCAGACGGGCCGGGCTGCCTGCGCGCCGCCGACGGGATCCACAGCCGGGTGAGTCCGCATCACATCAGGACCACGGGCTCACAACCTAATGTGCTACTATTGTGTTATGTAAGATGTGGGGATAGGTGACAGAGGTAAATGGCAGCATCTGATTTAGTGAGACATGTTTGGTGCCCCCCCCCCCCCGCCGCATGAAGACTCAGGCTTCTGCGTGACTTTGTGGTGATTTATCCCCTGCAGGCTGAGAGCAGGCGACGCAGAGATGTGGGACAGCCCTGATCCGCGGCTTTTCGCAGGAGAGCAGAAGAAGAAGACGATGAAGAAGATGATGATGATGATGCTCAGGGTGCCGCTGCTTAGAGCCGCCGGCTGCGACGGGTCGCTGTAGTCAGTCTGCACAGAGCGGAGGGAAGCTGCTCCAACACCGCCCGCACTGACCGTAAGATACAGCACATCTGGATCACATCAGCATCCAGCCACACTCAGGGCTTATGTCTCCGTAAACCCCGGGAGAGTCAGGCAGGGAGCTGGATCTGTCCATCTGTCTGCGTCTTCTGTGGGAGATGATGGGAGGACGTAACGTGTCATCAGACCCTGGGAACGAAAGGCTGCGTGCTCATGCTCTCTCTCTCTCTCTCTCTCTCACACACTCACACACACACACACACACACACACACACACACACACACACACTTCGGATTTCTATTTTTTTTCACCCAGTCAGGGTCAGTATTTTGACTTCTTCCCCTTACGGGTTAAGAAATGTAGTCAAATGATGGCGAAGTTCATTTGTTTGCTCATTAGGATCAACAACAACAACATCGGCAAATTGTTAAAAGAGAACAGTAGAATTTTTTAAAATTAATTATTGGTTTGAATAACTTACATTTGTAATGAATAAATAATAACGATTTAAAACTGTCATTTATATATAATAGTAAATATAGCAAACATTTTATACTTACCAAAAAGGCACTTTATGGTGATTATAGAAAAATAATACTGCATCATGTAGGCTGCACTTTTTAATTTTTCTTTTTTTTAATCGTTCTATTTTCTCTGTGTTTACGTACCATGAGTATAGGTCACACATTCAGAAAAACATTCAGACCCAAAGCTGGGTGTTTTTATGGCTGCACAATTTCCTCATTTTATAATTTCTGATACAGACTTCTCATAACATAAGGTTAAGTCCTGTGTGAGTTTGAACAATATTTGGCTTTATTTTGCACGAGCAGGCCATTAACACAGCCCATAGTGAGTATACATAAAGTACATGCACGAACTCAGTGTTGCCATGTTTAACTCCCCTCGTTGCTGTAACACGGATCAGTTCAACAAATCAAAGTCGAGATTCATTTTCCAGAGGGGGGAGAAAACAACCCCAAAACAATATAGAAGTAGCTTAGAATGTCAATAGATTGTTGAGAGTATCTTTTAGTTAGGATTATTCCACAGTGTCATTTTTAAATAGAAGGAATAGCAGAGCATGAGTAGCAGATCTGCTCTGAAATAGACAGTCGTCATTTTGTAATGTTAATCAAACAAAAGCTGAAAAAGACTAAAATCTGATTTTTCATTCGATTCACAGTATGGATTAATTAATCTGCTGCATGGTGTTAGACAGAAAAACTCCCTTCACACACACACACAAGATAAAATGACCTGCTGACACTGATCATGTGTGAATCCAAACTGAAAATATCTGAACAAGGATTTGTTCTGTGTTGTGTGTTAATGTGTACAAATGTGTGTTTGTGCATCTCTGTTGTCAGAATGTTCTCGATGTTCAGCGCCTTGTCCTCATCAGTTACCTTAAGCTCTTTAGATATTACATAATGTATGACTCTCACATGGTGAGGGAATGTGTGGTAGTGTTAGCAGCATGTGTAAGGAGTATGGCCACGGACTGATGTTACACAAGCCGGACTCTGTGCAAATAACCATGTATTATCAGAGCTTCCATTTGCTCCATCTCTTTACACTGACGACACATTAAAAAAAGGAATGGTCATTTTACAGAGATTAGACTGTGGTCAGTCTGAGCTGGCTGAACTGGGAGTGCGTTAAAAGGGTTTCTTGGTAATTGATCATTTTCAGGGTAAATCGGTAAATCTCCAGACACATTGGAGAACATACAGCAATGCTTTCCATTATTTTGGTATGTTTAAGGGGGTGTTACACCAGTTTTAGACTAGCAGATCAACTCACATCGTGTGAGGATTATGCTCAGGGTGTTGGATCAAAGTGGGATTTTTTTTTTCTGTGATTTTGAAGGTAATTAACTAAACTCTCAGAAAAAGAATACCTCAGTGAATTCATCCGGTGATAATTTTTTACCTGGGATTGGACAAGATTGCAACAGTTTCAAGCATTTTCGTTGCTTAAATGGTAACATTTAGAGATGGCGACTTTAAAGAACATCAGAATAATCACTCATTTGTCTGAAACTGTAAAAAATAAATTCACTGTTCACAAATGGTCTTCCTCTGGTAAAAGGTTTATATGGATGAGCTGTGAGGAACCCTCATGCTTTCACAGTGAATTTGATGATTTGCAGTGCATATGTGAGGAGGTTACCAAGTCGTGTGATAATAAGGATGAAAATACACTCAAACACACACAAGACATTTACAAGGAAAGGAATGATGATTTTCTGTACTTGTTATTTTTAACAAACACAATGTAAGATCAAGACCAACTATTAGTTGTGTGTCCCTTAATGCTTAATTTTCAAAGATGTATCTGCACAGTTTTTTTATATAACTCAAAGAAGGACAAATTAGCTATTTCCTATTTTCAACTGTATATTGATGCAAATTTTGTGTTCTCATGAGTCGGCCTGCTTGCAGCAGCAGGACTGTGTGTTCTCATCGACTGAAAAAAACAAACAAAAAAAAAAAAAAAAACTAAAACAAAACTGCAGAGCCTATCTTCAGTGTATTGAAAGAAAATGTCAGATTGTCCAGTTCTGTAATTCACAGTTGTGTTTTTGCTTTAGAAAGAGCAGCTCTGTCTGACGTTTTTAACTTCCTTCATCTTCCGCAGGGTTCACTCACCCTGACCTGGACCATGAGCAATGATTTGCCTGTTCTGACAAGTCTGACTGAGAACTCCACTGTGAGTACTTCAGCGTCCACCCCTCCCACTCCATCAGACGCCATTGACACATACTGTCCACACCTTTGCATTGGCTCTGGTCTGTTGACTTTTGAGCCCTTCAAAACAACAGTCGGTGTGTACAAAAGAGCAGCTGAGTGAACACCATGATGTTCCAATAGCTGGTTTATATCACAGGTGGAGCAGTGGTGCAGGAGAGGCTGAGCTGTATCCAGAGATCTGACTTAAAACCGCTGCTGTGTGTGTGCTCCTGGCTCTGTGTGCCGACGGCCTCTGGAGGGGAGCAGGGCATCAGAGCCAGCAGCAGTGATTACCTGACAGTTGAAGCTATCTGTGCAAAGAGAGAATTGACTGTTGTTTGCATCTACCGAGTGTGTTACAAACATGGCTTGAAGACAGAATTCGCTGCTCCAACTGATTGATTGTGTTGTTGTTCCTGTTTGGCTGAGCTTATAAAAATGCAAGATTTCATTTAGCAGGTACTCCGAAAAATTGTGCGTGTGTGTATGTGTTGTACACATCCATGCAACTTTGGGCGTATCAAGGTGTGAGTGTTGTTATGATGTTGTGTTAGTCTCACACAGACATGCACAGATTCAAACATAGTATCTTATATCCCCCAATAGGATTCAGCTGTATGTAGGCCACACTGCTTCTCATGAATGTAGAAACGTACTTTATATAGAAGTGACGTGGGGCTCATTTATCGCTGCGTTCTGGCCTGAAGTGGGTTTGAGGTTGAATGAAAATGGACTCTTACACACACACTCGTCATCTTGTTCTGGTTTTATAAGCAGAAACACAACAGCTCCTTCTGTTCAGCGACACCGTCTCCTCCCCGTAGAGACTGGCTGCTGTTAGATTGAGCCTGGGATTGAAGCTGAAAGAGACTGATCGATGCTTTGTATTACCGAGGTACCTTTACAGTGAGAGCAGAGTCATCATAAAATCAGCTGCTTTTGCTCTTTCTCACACACATCTTCTGTTTTTCAATGTACCTCCACCTCTCCTATTTTTAGACCTAATTTCCATTTCCCTATGTACGCATGTTACAGCTGGAAAAGATAGAATTTATTCAACGACTGAAACAAAATTAAATGGTATCTATAATGGAAAAAAAAAAAAAACAACCTTTTTCTTTTTATTTTAAATCAAAATGTCATTATTCTGGTTTCAGTTTTTCTTTGTCTGAAGCCACAATCTTTTTATTTCAAAAACTGGGGGTTTGGACAATTTTTCAAACAAAAGAAGGCGCTTAAAGATAGATTATTATAAACTAAAAAAACACACAAACAAACAAACCGATTTGATATACAAAATGATGAATTGGAAAAAATTATATGCAGATTCATTGATGATAATCATCAGATTCACTGTGTACATACATCTACTCAGCAGCTGGTTTTGGATATTTTTGCTGCTCCTGTTAGGGTCATCATCATCTACATGGCGCTCTGTGATCCTAGAGGAGCTCTTCCACGCCACAATTTTCCTCCAAACCACTATGGCGACCTTTGTCATTTTCATAAATAACTATGAAAGTTACATTTGCAGAGCCGAATTATTTTCAACATCTTATCACCATTTTAAGCTTGTATGGGAAGAAGAGCTAGGAAGGTCTGGTCTGGGGATTGTTCATGTGTGTCTGCATCCTCCTCCACATCCTCCTCCCATTTCCATTTTTAGCCTGTGGAGGCCTCATTTCCTCCTCATTGAGAAGCGCAGCGAAATTGAATTAAGGGTCTCGCTGACGTTTCGATTAGCATCCCCAGGCTCACTCAGCCAAAACCGAGAGTAATAATCAGAGACCAGAGGAGAGCAGTTGCTTTGTTTCTGTGTGTTTCTGTTTTAGCAGACAACAGATATATATGAGTGTGTATGCTCATGGATAAGAATCATTGTGAGGAGTAAATTTAAGTTTTCAGTCTTTCAGTCTTAATTCCATTCCTTATTATATATTAAAGTGTTTGGATGACAGCATTGTGGGACAAGGACATTCCTTATTGCTGCAAAACCCAAAGGGAAAAGAACCAATTACTGTCCCAACAAAACATGACAACAGATATATGAGCTTGTATCTTATTGTTCCATAAGAGAATGAGTTTTCAGCTATGAGTTATGAGTGATGGCTGCTGAACTCAAGCAGAAGTTAAAAAAGATGTTGTGCAAATCAAACAGTGACGGTGCCGACCAGGGTTTTTAGTAAGGTGGCTGATATTTGTAAATGTGTGATTTTGAAATTTAGCTCTCGTCACAAGGAAAAACTACTTTGATGTTGTGTCTCATGATGCAAAGGGGAGTTACAAAAGGGAAACACTGGCTCAACTGTATGTGTGGGTGGAGTTCATGGAGTTCATTTTGTCCATTCAATTGAAATGGATCTGGGCCTGCACCCTGAACATTTAGATTAAAGTATACAAGCACAAATTAATATTAGGGTCACATGTCATGAACAGCACTGTTATCACTGATACCTGGGAGGGTTAGGGTGCCCAAATACATATTTTTACCAGTGACTTCATGGAACAATTTCCCATTAGTTAGTTCAATATAGAAAATATGGAACGTTTCGCCAGAGATCAGTTTTAACATTCACCATATATAAAAAGAACATGTTTGCTTCAGTTTGCTTCAAAAACTGTTTTAGACCCAAATATTTTCTTTCCCGTACTACAACTACTACAGCAAATAAGAGCAGCTCAGTGAAAAACAAGAGTCAACTCATCTGATTAAGAGAAGGCCAAATCCTGCTGTTGCTAACATGTTGGTAATGGCTTTATGAAGGGAGAAGTAATAGTCCAGTGTCAGTGATTGATTAAGTGTAATTCTGGGGTCCTAACCTCTTTTCCTGCTTGCACCTTGTCAGGATGTTCCCGTATCGACGGGCCAGGTGGAGAACTATGTGCTGCTGTTGGTACTACTGAGTGTTTTTGCTGGGGGGACGCTGGTGCTGCTCTCCCTGCTGCTCCTCTTCTGTCACCGCTGCTGCATGGGGGGACGGCGCTACTCCAGGTGTGTGTTTCGTGTGCAGGCCTGGTCTGTCTGCAAACACACAGGGATTAGCGAAATCAACAGGATTATCACAGCACTGGATTAAAACTTTTCTGGTTATGAAACTGAAAACTGTGGCGTGACAAGGAATTTTTGTGTCTGTGACGGTCAAAAGTAATTTTCTTCTTTCAGAGCCAGCGATGACCCGGAGAAGACAAACACCACTTATGCTGAGGAATCTCAGCCCACCCTAGGTCAGAGCTGTGTTTTTTTTTTTGTTGTTTTTTCTTTGTCATATACGATTTATAAATATTCTGATCGGCTGTCGTCACTAACTCCATTGTTTCTCTCCTTCGGCTTTTCCTCGTCATTTCTGCCACTCAGAGATCACCATTCGTCTGGACGAGTCAGATGCTCTCTCTGCTTCAAGCTGTCATGATGGAGAGTCAGAACGATTTGTCTCCACGGGATCTACCGGGCGCAGGGTCTCCTTCAATGAGTCTGCACTTTATGAGCAGGAGAAGACAACTCAGAACAAAGGACGCAGGTGCAGTTTTTCTGCTCCGAACACAAACTATCAGCAGCTTATTTGGTTGAGCTGTTTGATAATTAAAGAAGTTTCCTTGTCTTCAGATACACTCTGACTGAAGGAGACTTCCACCACTTGAAAAAGGCCCGACTGACCCACCTTCACCTGCCACCGGCCCCCTGTGACCTGAAGATCCTCACCATCATGGAGTGTGACTCAGCAGAGAGCAGCACTGTTAACATCAATGAGACAGCAGCTCCAAAACTGCCCCTCTCCATCTACCAGGTGAAATGTACCACTGTGATTGAATCATTGCAGCAGATTTTAATTTGGCTTTCATGGAAACACACAAGAGAAAATCAGTATTGTTTTTTCATCTCTATAATGTGTTGTTTTGTCTTTCCAGCCCACTGAGAGAGTCCCTGACTGGATGGGACAGAGCCTCAGTGGAGGTCTGCCTGGAGACCCGCATCATTCCGTCGTCCTGGACCAAGGACCCAGACAGGCGTCATCCGCCGTGAAAACACAGCACACACGGTCCCAAACAGTGAGTTCCTCCGTCTCAAACTCTTCATTCCATTCATTACACGGTGACAGGAGCTAATCCCAGCTGATACTGGGTGAGGGCAGGATACATCCAGTGCTGACATATAGACAACCACTCACGCCCACGTTAAAGGGTTTGGGTAATTTTAGAGTTTAGATTCTTTGAACTGTGGCAGAAAGCCAGAACACCCAGCGGGAACAGTGAACTCAGAATGTGTTGCCATTCTAACCCATGAAACAAAGATATGTGGAAATTTTCCAAATGTGTTTACAGATATATATATAAAACCTTCAATTTCTGCTTGAAACAACATTTTTTGCTTGATTAACCAGAGAACATTCCAGTAAAGATGAATAGCTTCTCAAAATACTGTGCACTTGACACAGATTGGTTCTTGAGTGAGGGCTGACTGACATGTGTCACTCAGAAACAGAGCTGTGAAAATCAGCCGCCACAGGCTCACTGCAGCTCAGAGACAATATGACAGACTGTTGTCGCCCAAGGTCTTTGCCTCTGTCTGTCACAATCAAATCAAATTTATTTATAAAGTGCCAAATCATAACAAAGTTACATCAAAGCACTTTAGACATGGAACGGATCCAGACCAAACTCTTGATGTTGTTAGAGAGACCCAACAGATCCCTCCAAGAGCAAGAACTTGGGGACAGTGGCAAGGAAAAACTTCCTTTAAGAGGCAGAAACCTCGGGCAGAACCGGGCTCGGGGGGGGGGGGCATCTGCCTCGACTGCGTCCTCTCTTAAATGTCTCATCACCTCTCTCCTCTCTCTTTATCTCGCTTCATCTCTGCCTTCACATCTCTTTTGTCAGATGGAGGCTATCGGGGATAGGGGAGACGTTGAAAGTGAAATGGGAATGAGAGGAGAGCTGACTCAAGCTCCAGGCCAGACTTCAGTTCTACATTTCCTCTCTAAACTGCGGCGCCACGCCAGTCTGGAGGGGGCAGGGCCTTACTTCAAGAGGTGGAAGTTTGACAGCAGTCACCGGGCGGCCAGTCTGGATGCTAAAGGTTTGGATAAATGTCATAAATGGACAAGTATGCTGTGATTTGTTGAAAATGAACAGCCTCTGAATAGAACGGTGAACATGACATGTTAAAGAACATTAAGTAGACAGCAATGTTTTCA
Source organism: Echeneis naucrates (assembly GCF_900963305.1). Lineage (NCBI taxonomy): Eukaryota > Metazoa > Chordata > Actinopteri > Carangiformes > Echeneidae > Echeneis > Echeneis naucrates. Next base: position 10,043,307 of record NC_042527.1, on the reverse strand, counting down.
TATAAATTATTACCAGGATCGCCCAAGAGAAGGCCCTTCCAGAGACAGAGAGCAGCAAGTGAAACCACTGATCACATTGATGACGACTCCTTAAATCTCCAAGATGAGTCTTTTCCACACACTCCCATCCTGACCAGTGGCCTTCAGTCCCTCTCTGCAGAGTCTTTATCTCACCCTGTGACTGCACCCACATCCTCAGCCTTCCTCAGCAGGTATATCCCCACCCACAGTCCTGTGACTTGCTACGCAATATTCCCAGAATTACCAATGAACTGACTGTTTTCGATCTGTGCAGACTCGAACTGGAGGCCATGGTGAACATAAATGGCGCTAGTGGCTCGAGGAAAGAGGAACCCTGTTTGCCAACAGATGACTCACACACCCAGAGGCAAGAGGAGGCCACAACCAATGGATCAGGAGAAGAAATACAATTCAATGCAGGTGTAAGATTAAGTGAAGTGGGAAATGCGCTTGACTCAACCGAAGACTTTTCTGGGGCACAGCGAAAGTCAGCCAGCCAGGGAAGGCTTGAAGCTGTGTCAAGGAAAGCTGAAGACACGAAGACAGAGGGCGTTACTGCAGATGTGAGAAAAAAGAATGAGGCAGAAGTAGATGAAGGAGAGGATGTGGTGTTAGGGGCTGAGGCCAGAGGGAGGGCAGACTCAGGCTCGTCTCTTTCCTCAATCATTCGACAGGAGAGCTCAGAGGCTCCCCCGTCCCTCTACAGAGACATTTGGAGCTTGCGAGCCTCCCTGGAGCAATATGCCTCCTCCGACCAGAGCAGCACAGACCGCGAGTCTATCCGCAGTGACGCTGACAGCGTGTCGTCCTTTGGTGCTGCGGGAGCTCGTTCTGGGCTGGACAGCTGCCTGTCCCAAGATCTTGATGACGAGCCTGAGGGAGACGGGGAGGTGGAGCGGTTGGAGGGTGAGATCAGAGGGGCGTCTGGTGGGGACAGTGAGAGTGGAAGTGGTGGAGGAGAGAATGAGGCAGGTACTCGAAAGCTTCTCCAAATGGACAGTGGCTACGCCTCCATTGAAGCACCATCCAGGGCGCCTGAAGAAATGCGGCTTTTGGGACACTTGGGGCCCCAAAAGGGAAGACAGCATCTGAGAGAAGGTTGTTCTTTACCAGCTCTGGGAGGAGCGGTTCAGTGTGTGAGAGCATTGAAGCAAAGATGTTCGAGGAGGAGCTGGAGGATGAGATGGCGGACAACGCAGACACAGAGGAGAAGCTGAAAGAGAGATCTCTTACGCTTCAGGAACCATATCAACTTCTGAAACCCCTTCAACCTCAGAAACTTCCAGAATCCCAACCACTGATGAAGCCAATCGCTCAGCCCTCTAGTCATCACCGGCCTCGGCTCCGTCGCCGCGACTACAGCATTGATGAAAAGACAGATGCTCTCTTCAACGAGTTCCTCCGTCATGACCCCCGGTTTGACCAGCAGGACTCTCCGGCGCGCTCCAGGCACCGGTCTAGAGTTCATCTTCGGAAGCAGTGGCAGAGACACAAGCAGTACAGTGACCCAGGGACAAGCACTGGGGGCAGATACTCACCGTCTTTAGAGAGGCAGAGGTTTACCCCTCTGAGAAGGGGTGACAGTGCTGGTTACCCTCTGGACACCAAATACCACAGCACCCTCTCACGCATCGCAAGCGCGGCCGACGAAGAAGCCAGTGAGGTGGCAGCTTGCGAGGAGGCGGCAAAAGAGAGCACAGAGAACAAAGACCAATCAAAGGAAGGAGGTGCTGGAGAGGCCAATGAAAGTGCAGCCAACAAAACACATGAAGGCACAGATGCAAAAAAAAGTAGCTCTAGTTATGCAGGCTTAGGTGGGGGAAGCAATGGCTGCCAACACTCTACAAACAAAGACACAGAAAGCACACCCAGCCAGTCTTCGACCACTGTAACTGCTCAGATCAGCCACATGGATCCAAGAGTGAACAACAGAAACAACAACAGCAGCCAAGCTATCCTAACTGAGGACAGCCTGTCGGACAAACTGGTGTCATCAGTGGAAGAGAGGCTCTACGGCGATCTGCGCAGCGCAGAGAAGCTCAGCCAGGGAGGATCCGAGCGTGTGCTCACCGTGTGTCACACGGCATTGCCCGGCTTCAGTCCCATATAACATGTTTACGCCTCATTAACACAGTGTGAACAAGATGCTCCCTGTCACGTCATCATGTGCCAGATACTGGGTCAATCTGCGTCCTTTACATTTGGTCTGGCTACAGATGCCTCATCAAACATAACCCAAAGGACGGAAATACCTTTTTGATGGCCAGTCTTTCCCAGTGTTTCAATTCAGACCCTAATTTCCACTGACACACCAACGTGACATGTGATGCCCCTTTTAATTGGTACCATTCTTAAAATGAAATGCACTCATTACATAGATTTGAAAATATAGACCCATCTTTAGAAAACTATTTTCAGACTTAACTGTGAATTTCCAGCATGCTACTGTATGTTAAAACAATGTGTATGTGAATACTGTACAGTTTTAATTTGAAAACAAAAGCACTTTGATGGGAAGAAAGCTGATGACGGAGTTTCACTCACCCATTTCTCTCATTTTGATACTACATACTCCTCAAGTGTCCTTCTCGTTTCAATCACCATGAGGTACCATGTGTATGTGAGAGCAGCTGTATCTGTATTTAGTGACAGGAATAATAATGCTTATCATGTTAAGAAAAAAAAAAAGCATATATGTGCTTGCAGGCTTCTCGATCATCAACAAAGCTCAGTGTATACAGTCATTACAATCGGTGAAAGTACACGCACTAAACATTTTTTGATGCTTATTTTTTCTGCTTCCGTAGGACCTTCGCTTGTCATCTGTTTTTGTTACACCTCATAAGTAGGGAGTTGTTATCCAGGAGCTCAAGTGTTGTGTCGCTGCTGGGACTCTGCTCTGGGGGAGACCAGCAGAGGACTTTAGAAAGACTTGATAGAAGCCTCTCAGGCTTCTAGACAGATGTTTCAGTGAGAAAGAGCTCAGGCCGTCAAAGTGGAAATTGAAACTGATAAGCAGTGGCATCATGTGACCAAACCCCAGCAGACTGGGATATACTCACTTTGTATTAATAAATGTCAACTATTTATCATTGTCAACAAATCCTATAGAAAGACCAAAACACATAAGGAAATGACTGGAGTTAGAAGTTGTATCTATGTGGCCAAAGTCCAACATAATGCATTACTTTTTGTTATAGATGACTTAACTGCTGTTTGAGGAAGTGTCTGAGGTGGGTTGAAAACATTTAACACTGTGGATTGTTGTCTGTCATAGAATTGGTGGCAGAAAGTATGAAGTAATATTAGTTAAATGTCAGGCTTATAACTGGGGTAGACGAGGATTACTTTCATTTTTGAAAACTGAAAAATCTGATTATTTAACTAAAATCTTACAAATTGGCTAAAAATGCCAATCACATGCACGAAGGCTTACATTTCTTTGACAAAAGGTAAGCTGTTCATTTGCTAGGGGTTTTAGGAGCTGCTCCTCAGTCTTCAACATTGTCTGGCTGTTTTGTTTAGAAACTCTTTTTGTGTCAAATTCATGTTTCAAAGGTCAAGAAAGAAATGTTTAGTCAAACAAATCAGTATAAAACTCACTGGTATTTAATGTCTAATGTGAAACCGATGCAGCAAATCCTCACAATTCAGAACCTCCAACCAAATAATAGTCTGCACTTTGGTATACTTCAGACATTGTGAAAACTAATGCATTTTTTTTTTTTTTTGCGCTAGTAAACAGATTTTTGTAATTGTAATGTATCAGAACTAATACAAGCTGGAGATAATTTAGAGTTTGTGAGATCTTGGAGTGAACAACTTTTTCTCTCTCTTCCTTTACGGATGATAGTCTAATTATGGGTTTCGAATTCATGTCATCTTGCTGCATTTGATGACAACAGGAGACTGCAATAGCAGCTTGTTCCTTTTTCTTTCACGTGGAGTTGGCTTGGAGGTTAAGTACACACGAGGTCACACTGCTGTTCTGAAGCCTCTTGACGTGAGGCTTCTCTTCATCTTCGCCACATGACTTCTTGGGTGTGTTGTTGAACGGAGAACCTCTGTCAAGCTTGGTGACGTAGGCAGTGCTGCCCTCTCCCTCCTTCAGAGTTCTGACTCACCTGATGGACCTCTATTCCTGGTGAAGAGGAGATGATGGGACTGACTGTGTAAGACAGAGGCAGAGCTGGCGCTGATGTGATCAGCACAACAAAGAGCAGTGCTGAGAACAGGTGACTAGGTGACTGTGACGACAAAGGCTGCCGATCAGCAGCTTCACTTCCTGACAGCATCAATCTGGTTTCATACACCAGAAACTGATGAATGAGGTGGAGGGGTTTTTCTATCAGTATCTGCTTATAAAGAGCACAAATAATACTAGCAATAATAATAATAATAATAATAATAATAATGAATAAATACAAACAAAACAACCGAAAAAACCACAACCTCAACACAAAGTTAAACAGAAAAGATCATTCAACAAAGCAGCCTGTTTGGGACATATTTTATATAAATAATAATAAAAAATATTCATTGGGGAGGGGGGGGCTAAAACAAACAAACAAACAAACAAAAAAAAAAAAAAAAAAAAAAAAAAAAAAAAACAAAACCTAAATGGAAATCCAAAATCCCTAACAGGTCAATGGTGGATCTCAAAGCTCCCGTCTGTCCACAAACCAAGGACTTTCCCTTTCTTCCAAGCTCTGTACAGCATGCAGTTTTTATGTGGGTGGTAGTAGAGTACAGTAATAATTATTCTCTTCATAGATTTAAATATAGAATTATTATAACTTTTGTTATCTTTTTCCTCTTTAATTTTTTTTTGTTTTTGTTTACACACATCACAATGTGTCTTAAAAACTGCCATTAGGGTTCTGTAAAAACAAAGGAAGTCAAAGAAACAAGGGGAGGTGTTGGGGGTGAATGGGTGGGATACAGAAGTGATGGTGTTTGTAATATCCATTGTAATACGTGGCCCTCCAAAAAAGGATGACAGGATGGAGGGGAAGGAGAGAGGGGGTGGCCAGATGATGGAAGTGAATGACATTTGAAAGGGGCCAAAATATGGGAGGCAAAAAAACGAAACAAAAAAAATAAAATAAACCAAAACAAAACAAAACCACCATGTTCACAGCCAGTGCCTCAGTCTCAGAGCAAAAAGAACATTTCATGCTGTCCTCCTCTCGGTCACTCATACCGCATCTTCAAAAGACTCTGTAGTCAGTGGTCCAAAGAGGTATAGGGGCATTTACGTCAGCAGGTTTGTCTCACAACAGTGAGGACTCCAGAAACATAAGGACGGGGACATGTAAACCTGAGAGGGAGAGAAGCAGAACATTAACAACTCCTGAGTTTCATCTCATTGAGACAAAACATTCTCAGATAACACTGAATAACGAGACAGAATTATAACAAGACAAGTACTAACTGCTGCTGTTAAGAGAAAGACTCATTCACAGGGCGAGAAAGAGAGAGAAACATCCCACTTCATCTCATCCAGGGTGAGTCATTGCCTGAACAAATTAATACACAGCATCTCCTCTGCACTGCAGCCTTGACAAACAGCCTCATGCCACGAGTGGTCTGTATGTGCTAGAGATTGAAAGAGCAAACTGTGGGTGGGAACTTGGAGGAGTTACCACCTTTTAAATTGGTGTGTACGCTTTCAGCATAAATCTGCCAATAATGTTGTGATCAAGATAGAAGCTTAAAAGGGAAAAGAATAGACCAGACAAGATCTTGTTTTCATGATGACAGAGGAAAGTAACCATGTTTACCTGGTGAGAGGTGGTGAGTCAGAGCACTGCTCTCTGAATATCAACACAGATTCTCTCACCCGCCCATCCTTATTTCCTCTTACATCCACTCCTCCTCCTATCTGACATTCATCAGATGACTGTGTCTGTCGTAATGCATTCTCATCTCATCCCTCCAGTCTTCTCTGCACTTCTCCTTTTTCATTTATTGGAATTTTCTCTCTTCATACCATAAACTGTAAAAATGTAAATCCTTAAGAAGCACCAGCTTTCCAACCTTCTGCACACTCACCAGGTGGGATGCAGGGGGAAGAAGGGGAGGCGTCATTGCTGTTTGCAGGTGGAGAGCTTGCGGATCTTGCTGGCTGTGGACACTCCTTTGCGAGAGGGATTGGATGAGGAGGAAGATCTGCGTTCGGGTTTGGCCTTGCTGTTCAGAGAACCCCCCTCTGTCCCGTTCACACAAACTGGCTTAGCTACAGCTGGACTGTGGTCTGTGTTCTCCTGATCCCGATGTTCCTCAGCCACTTGTCCTAAAAGTACACAGCCATCAGGGCCAAGACAAATCACACTCCCTCCTGAGGGTGGACCATAATGTTGAGGCATTAGCATGAAGAAGGATAGTGAACATAGATGGAAATTAGGAAGGACTAGCTCCTTTAAAATGTGAAAAGTGTTTGGGTTTTTTTTTTTAACCTTCAAGAAGAATTTTATTAGCAGTGCTTGCAAAATGTCAGGGCAGATGACCATGACAAATACAGTAACCAACAAAATGAGCTCTATTCTTAGTGTAAAATGTTTATTTCAAGTCTGTGTGCATGTGCGTATCTGCACACCAAGATGAGGCTGAATCAAAGTGTAAATGAGCTCCCACACAGCAAAAAGTGTAGTCCACATGAGAATATTACAAGTGGTGACATGTAGGTACTGCTAAAAGGGACACAATAGGTCCAACGGTAGTTTAATTGACCATACACAGTTATTTCATATGAAGCCTCCTGTCAGCGACAGAGACCGTGTGTAGGAGTGAAGCCTGGAAAACCATTCATACTCCCACATCAGAACCACTTCAACCAGACTATTTTTAGATCACTTCATTCACATTCTGCAGCTCCATTTGATTTCTATGTGGGGCACCACTTCTAGGCCCGATACTGACGACATTTATTATTGCTGACTGTTGCCAAGCAACAGATAAAGGCTCTGAATTCTGGGGGAAAATGATAAAAGGAGTTGGGAAACAAACTAAATAAACATAAAGATACTGTTGTTATATATTCATCCCAAATTCAGTCAACTCTCTGGCCAAGTTTGTACACACACTTCACAACTGGAAACACTGCAGTATTTTCTCAGAGAATAAACAGTATTTTTGTACTTGTAGTTTGACTAAAGGACAAACATATTTTGTGTCCTTTGCGTGCACAGCCTTGTTCAGCAATTTCCGCAGTCCATGCATTCCAGGATCCAAAACTTGGATGTTAGATGTTAGGAATGTTGTTTTCCTAAAGAGCTACATATCTACCTAGATTCATTAAACATTCTCACAGAAAAACTGCAAGTGAGGAAGAGAGCATGCATATTTGGAAGTTGTTAAATCAATGAGGTTAAGTACCAACTAATTAATTCTGCAATCACTGTTAAAGACGCAGACACTTCTGTCCCACAAGAAAGTGATGATATAAAAACGGTTGTGTCGTTCACAACTGGTAGGTAAAGATAGAACTAAACAGAAGAGCCAAACATTTAAACAAAATTTTCATGAACAGAAGCAAGGCTGATAAACTGAATGAAATTAAAGGGAAAATTATCTTAATCTGATTATCCTGACACTTGCAATTCTGATAATCTGTGGAAGGATTTAAAAACTGCACATTGCACCTTTTATTTACTATCACTGTGCTCTACCTTTTTTTTTTTTTTTTTTTTTTAAGTAGAACAAATTATGGTTTTTGTGTCAGGTCCTTAAAAAAAATTAAATAAATCTGATTCTTGCTAATGGATTCCCGTTCCATTGAGCAGCAATACATAAATATATGGATGCTATAGCTTTTACTCCCAAGCCACAGATTTAGTTCGAATTTGTAAGAGGACTTTTGAGCTCATGACAGTGCAGCGTTCAAGCTTACCTGGCACTGTGAAATCCTGAGTATATATGATCTCATCCTCTCCATCATAGAGCTCGTCATCGTCCTCCTCTGTGTAGCCGTGAAGATCTTCCAGGTAGGGCACCACCGTCATACTCCGCCAAGGGTCCCTGCTCTCTGCGCTGGCAGGGATGGGCACAGGGAGCTCAGATGGAGGATGTTTCTTGCGCACCCAGCTAATAGGTTTGAAGGATAGAATGGAAATAGCAGATTAGCTTTTGACTATGTTTTGTATACATTTCCTCAAGGACAGGAGTGTCACACATCTCCTTTAATATAACAGATCACTCAAGTGTTCAGTGGTCTGGTAACCATTATGTTATATATGTCAAAAATTTAATCACTCACTTGTGTTGTCTTATGCTCTGTATGGAAAACCTCTTCACAGGGTCATACTCAAGCATTCCTGAAAAACATGCACCGAAAAGGTGAATTTCATTACAACAATTCTGAGCTGTTTCTGTGAATGCATTTTTTTTCTGCTGAGTGTTTAACCTAAACTGGTGTGAGTTCACAGCAGTGAGGGGCAGGCTCATGACAGTGAGACAATAAACTCACTCAATAAACATTAATTAATGATAATAATCTCATTTGTTGCTGCGTGCCAAGATATCCTGCAAAGTTTAAGGAGTCAACGAGGTACAGTAAAGTATCATAATTTAATATGAATATGACATAACAGATGTACCAATGAAATGAAGATTTAGTGCAATTATTACACAGATTATGGAATCTGTGTGAAAAGCAGAGTGTCAGCGTGATAAAGCAGCAGAGATGTAGTGCCTTTGCAGACCTAATAATGTAATTGTCTCCCAGTAGGCACAGAAGAGTAGCATGCAGAGAGCTGATAGTGCTGTGCCTGCTGAAGGACACCTTTGGTGCCACTGAGCTTATTTTAGACCATGCAATTATGGACTGACTATCTCTCAGGTGCTGCGTCATCACACAGACGTCACACACTCACTTAAAATGGGGCATGAAGGTAGCGCAGTTATAAAAGCAAAACAATATGGCAGTTTTCCCCTATTTATTTATGGATTAGCATTTGATTATCTATGAAAGAGGCACCAAAAGCCCTTAATTTGATAACAAATCATTGTAGTTGTTAAAGTAAAATCCCATGATGTAAGGTATGACTAGTGGGTTCATTACCATAAAAGGACAAACTGAGCAAACCTGGATAATAGGCTAGACTAATACTTAGGCATGTTAAATTGGTTCTTTAGCTTTTACAGTCTTAATCCTCCAGGTGTTCTTTTAGGATTTTACAGTTACAGTTTAAGTTTCCTGTCATACAGTTGATTATACATTTGTCTGTAAAAGATGCTACAACTGCTTTGTTGCAATTGTCTCAGAAGAAGCAATGCCTCAAGATGAAGTGTTTAGTATTCTGCTGCTGGCTTCAAATCCATGGAAACTACGTCATCAGCTAGAGGGATTTCTACAGTTTGGAGGAAGCCTTGTCCACGGAGGAAATTACAGTGACTCCCAGCGCCACAGCACCACCTACTGGACAAAAATATTATAGTGTGACAGCTTCGTTGAGAGTCACGTTCGCGTCTTCTATCTAACCTTCAACTTCTGTGATGTAACATGAATCATGTATTTTGCAATATTGGAAAAACAAAAAAGTTAAGTAAAAAAGCAAGCAAAATGACATGACTCTCAAAGGATGAATTGTGTGGATTACACAATTGCTACAATGTAAGAATGCAAACAACACCTTGACAGCAAAGTTTGACTTCTTTTGAAAAGGTTGTGCAGCGAAGAACACAAACCTCGCAGCAGGTCCGACAGAAGGGGCCCACACTCCTCAGGAATAGTGTAGTCTCCTTTTCCAATGTTCTCAAATAGCTTATAGATGTTGTCTCCCTCAAATGGATACAAACTTGTTGTAATGTTGTATCTGAATGGAAAGAAGAAGAAACAGGGGTTTTTCTTCAAATCTAATTGCAGCTATGGAACACAGTATAGCATGCATAAATAGTTCACTACTAGTCAATCCTTACAGTGTTACACCAGCAGACCAAATGTCTACTTTAAACCCTGAAAAGGTGTCCAGTCCGTTGGCAATCTCTGGAGGCTGGAAGGCCGGAGAGCCCTGACTGGTGCGACATGTGTCATCCTCGGCAAAAGGGTGAAGAGCCTGAAAGAGACAGTGTATATGATCAGTATGAATTTGAGTAGAGGAAACACTGGGAGTAACAAAAAAAAAAAAAAAAAATCTACAGAATTGTTTTGTAATGTATCCACAGAAGGGCCATTTATTTTAAACATGAGGCAACAAAACAAAGACTTGCAAAGGAGGAATTTCAGCATACTAAAGCTAAAAAACCTGCCTATTTACAGTGCCTTTCCTCAGTTTTGTTTATTCAAGCGATTTGTCTGAAAATTGTAACTGTCACTCTAAAACAGCTCACATAATTCTAACTACTTAAAACTGATTTAAGCAGGAATGTTGGGAAATGAAAAACATTGAATAACAAGAGGTTTAATTTGCTGTAATCTAGATGGTAAACACCATCATCCTGCTGCCTGAGCTCACCTCTGCTACTCCAAGGTCGGAGATTTTAAGTGCCCCGTCTGTGGTCAGCAGCAGATTCCCTGGTTTAATATCTTTGTGAACTATTCCCTGGCTGTGCAAATATTCAAGGCCATCTAAGAGTTGGCAAAAGTACCTGCAGAAAGAAAATAACAGAGTGGAGTTAAAGTGTTCCATACTATCAAATATGCAAATAAACAACGTATCACTGTGATCAGATGAGCCATCATCACTTAGAACTTTTGCTTCAGTGGCTTTCCAGCAGTTATATTACAGTGGAAGCTCTGAAGTTGAGGACCTAAACTTAGGTTCAGAGCAAGGGCTGCAGAGAGGAGCAGGCTAAATATAGCAGAGAGCAAAAGAGGCACAGAGGGGAGTGAGGGAGAGAAGAAGAAGAGGAAGAAGGAAGAAGAAGAAGAAGAGAAAAAAAAGAAAAAGAGACCTACCCGTGAGCTTGAAATACTGGAAACCTTTTCTCTGGGACGCTATCCAGCATTTCTTGCATCCCACAAACGCAATACTCCATCACCATATACGTGAGCCAGGAGTCAAGGAGATTTGCCAAAGCCAAATAAACAGATCCTTCAGTAAAATTAGCCAATGGTGAGGGTAACTAACAAATAGACATATTTAGCTATAAAAAAAAAAAAACAAAAACAAAAACTGAAACCTTTAACAGACAAAAATCAACTCTTTCCATTTAAAAGCATGTGGATATATTTTCTGCTTCTCTTCATTGTAGAGGACATCCACCAACTGAATCACATTCTTGTGTTGGAGTCTTCTTAGCAGCTGAATCTCCCTAAACGTGGACAAAAACCACACAAAATAAAAACATGGCAACCATTCATCTCGTAAATAGGTCCAAAAGTCAGGTGCCGTACATCAGCACACTGGCACTATCATGGCACTGATGGCATAGACACAAGCCTACAACTGAAGCAATGTGTTAATATTTCTTGATTTTTGTTAGTGTAGCCCAACTTCAACAAAACAAACCCATCAAAAACCTGCCTAGTGAACAAGTGCTGCAGCAGACAAGTACACCGGTCTCATTATGAAGACAGATAACGTGATGCTACCCGAGAAAGAGAGGTTTAAATCAGCAGCTTGTCAAAGCCCCTTGGAGACTCAACATTCATCAGGGAGCTGTAAGTTGGGACATTAATGAATTTGGATCTGAATGGGAAGAGCGCAAACTACAAACCACAGACCTCTGCAGAGATACTATTCACAACCACACTCAGAGGAAATAGTAATGCATTAGCAGTTACAGTTAGTGGTAACTTTCTGGGTTCCATTTGTATTTCTGAGAGTTTTAGTGGGTATTTTTTTATAAATAAAAACTAAATGCTTGCATAAAACTATCCTCTGTATATATTTCAGTTTGCTGCACACATGAAAACACAACTATGATAAAAATTTAAAATAAAAATGCTGTTTTGTGTAATGAATAGCCCAACTTCAAGATACACATCATCTCTGCTACTCAGCTGAACAGTAAGTGCAGATGACATTTGAATTGATGCATCTGCATTACTACATCACAAAAACGGACTGATGCAGTCCATCTGCAGTCCAGTTCAAATGTGTGGCCATGTTTCCTGTTCAAACTGTATAGACTGCCGAGCTGTACAGCACTCTGATACAGCAACTACATCAGCACACAACAAATGATGAACCTGCTTCTGTGCTGTTCCCCAGTCTGTGTCTGGATAGGGGCATGCATCTGTGTCCATGTGCACCCCTGTCATTCCAAATATGGGTACAGCTTTCTTGGATTGTTGCCGTAGAAACAGGAAAAGGATTACTAGATCAATGCCAGTATGAGCATGTCCGTTCCCATGACAACCCTGTAAAAGCAGGAAGTGTTTGGCAGACAGGAATGTTAAACAGAGGTTGAATGAGGAGGATGGCAGCTACTACGGTATTCACACACAACAGGCCTTTACAGGCTCCAGCTTCTTCAGGCAGGAAAACATACAGCCTCTACCACACAAAACAGATTTAAAAAAGGAAAAGGCCAGGACAGCAGGGGCAAACCAACTTCACACATCAAAAAACCCAAGGCCGCTCTTTGTGAACTGCAGTTTTTAAGCCTCAAGTTTGTACTTTGGCTGTTGCCACCAGGTTTTTCTACTTTAAGAAATTATACCAATTGTATTAATAACTCCTGAGATTGGCTTTGGATCTTAATATTAATATAAAATAGAATCTTCCTGATGAAGGATTTCCTGCAAAACAGGACTTGGGTTGTCATTGAGGATTTCTTTCTATTTTGCAATTTTCTTTTTACAGCCTCCACACTTGTCTTGTGAGCGTTCCCCCGCCCAAACCACACAGGGCTAACTATCTCAGTTTAAAACCCTGCAGTTCTGAGATGTCAAATTACTGAGTGATTTTAATTGGGAATTAATTCAGATGAATTTATTAATTTGTTGTCACTTTGGCATTAAAAATATATCTATCTAGTTTAGATCATTTAATATTGTATTAGGTTAAAAATTCTTCTTACTAAGCTATCTTTACAGGGTTTTCATTTCACTACTGCTGTTTTGACTGTGGCCTAAAACAACATGCCATCTTGCTGTCTGTGTGAACTAATTTTGACAGTTTTCTGAAGCTCCTCTATAATTAGAACAGTCCCTCTGCGAAAGGCTGGAGTAATATTTAATAAACTGCTGTGTGATTAAAACTTCTGATACTCATCAGGAAACTAAGGGTGCAGCAGACAGTTTGAATACATAAGAAATTGCAGCCATAGCGGCAACAAGACAGCAAAGGCTTGTCAAAGCAAGACAAATTAAACACACAACAAACAACTTCCTACACTGCTGAGAGAATGGAGAATTATTATATACTATTACTCATGAAGTGAAGCGAAAGGTTTGGTGTTTGCTATATTCTACACATTTATACACAAAGTGTCCCAATTTTAACGTTGTCCCCCAACGGCTGAAGTCATGCAGTGATGCCAAAATGTATTTTGCGTGTGTTCGGAACAAACAGTTAGGTGCACTAAGACCAAACCCAACATTTATGCTGGCCATAGGTGCAACAGACATGCAAGATACAACCGTGTGAAATTCTTTTTTTAAATGTGATGAGTTTGACTTTTTGTGAAGGATACAAAGAATATATAAAAAAAAAAAAAAAACAATCATTCGATCAATTAACAATATTGATGGTTAAGACATAAAGAGTTTTTAAAGGCTATATAACAAAGACAAAGTGAAAGTCAAGACAAAGTGTTAAAGTCGTATCAGTGCTAAGTTATCTAAATTATGGCAACTCAATGCCCATCAGAGAGAAGAACCTGCATTTATTCAGGATCACCAGAGACTGTGTTGAGACTTGAACTACCAGATTCAGAGAAAAGGGGGAGATAGGGTGTCCATCAGAGCAAGCTGACAACCCACTCTTCCTCAAAGAGAAATGAGAAAAACTCACTTTTTCACATTGGCTTCTCCATTAGGAATCCTCCTCAGCTTCTTCTTCTTCAGGATCTTTACAGCCCTGCGACAAAGTGTCTCTGAGTCCAGCATCTCCTTTACTTTGCCATAAGATCCTTCCCCCAGCAGATCCCCCATCAAGTACTTTCCTATCAGCTTTGCCCTCTTTCTCCGTGGCTGGTAGATCACTTCTGTGGAGTCAATGCGGTGAATGAAAGTATCCATCTCCATCAGTTCATTTTCATTTAGATAGTCAAGATGATGCAGCTCCCCGGTACTCATGACTGACAGTTCAGCAACCACAGTTTAAACCTCCTGTGCAAAAAATGTTTGCCAGTTGCTTTGAATGCTGCTGGAGCGTAATCCACTGGTATCTTTTGAGCTGGGTATTTCAATTCCCAAAGGTGGAACACAGACAAACTACAAAACACTGGACATGGGAGAGAGTGTAATTACGCCTGAGAGTTTAGGGAAGAGGTGGGGGATGAATCCCAATTTGTAAACATTAGGGCTCTTTTTACTCAGAGGTGCAGAAAGAGGTGAAGAACTTTTCGGGTCTCATGCAGAGTTAGTGCTTCATACTGTGCATGACGTACTACATGAGGGATAAGTGCAGCTGAACAGCTATGACAAAAAATGTCATTCTAAAATGTAGCTATTTTCTGCTTAACTTTAGATCAGCCTTATATGAATTTAATACCATACAGTCAGAGGTAAAGGTCTCACTCCTTCTTCAGGGGATTGCAGCAAAGAATTTCTGTTAAAGCTCCATTTTTCTCGGGACATATAAGTGTGCACAGCTGGATTAGCTCCAAGCAGACGTACAGCCAAACGAATGCAGCTGGATCAGTCAATCCTTGGTATCAACCCGGCTCCCGGAGGTCGCCTGAGCCATCCAATGTATCCAACCGTCCTCAGGTGTCCTCCATGCCACCACAATTCCTACTGCCTGGTGACTGAAAAGAAAACAAGAGTAATTTAAGCATTAATGAAAATGCACACACGTGGCCTCCGCTCAATTCACAAATAAGTTAGCCCTCTTTGATAAACAGTCTATGCAGACACCAACATTGACCGCTTCACCTTACTTGGCTTCCTCTCTTTTCCTCTCTGCTGTGGGGTTCAAATTAGAACCGAGAGATTAAAGTTAGCACAGTTGCACATCTAAAACTTCGCTCTATTCAAACAAGAAAGTGTCTGAGATCAGACTGATATTTTTTCCCGTTGCAATAAACATTCAGGTCTTGAATGTTAGCTAGCTGGCACGCTAACAGTCTGCTTGAATGAATTAGCCTGTGAGCATAAACTCGCTTTGTGGCTCCTCGATATTCATGTACAGGTTTCCACTCAGAAATCTGCTCAAACACAATCCCAACTAATGTTGTGTGGATGAAGAGCGATGGAGGTGGACCGAGGGGGGACAACCCAAACGTCGTCACACAACTGTGGCTAACAGTGGATGTGCAGCGCTAGCAAGCCAACTTTGCGTTGAGATTAGCGTTAGCCAACTTCAACCAATTTACCTTAGTAACAGAGGAAATCCGAATGACGGGTATTCATGTGTGGCTATCGTGCATCAGGCCCACCAAGCAGCATGACAGAATTGCTGCTCCACCACCCAAACTAGCACACGAAACCGGCAGATAGATCCATCCCGCTAACTCGAGCTAACCGGAGTTGCGTTGGCTAACAAGCCGCTCAGATTCCAATGTAAATTGCTAGCTAGCTCCTTAACCTAACTGAGTCCTGCTAACAGGTCTCACCTAGATCCGTATGAGTCCCGATCCCGTCCGAGGTTTGTTTCGTCTTTAAATGGCGGTTCGCGGTGAAGTAAATCTTATCCCGGGGTATGGTGAGATATCTGGAAAATATCCTGACTCTTCGTGTTACTCTTGCCACTCAGGTTGTCGCCATCTTGTTTACCTCCCCCCAACCACCACTGACAGCCCATACGTTACTGCGTCAAATCAAAGTTTTTTTTTTCACTCCACACGGTGAAGGGACAAGGGCGCCTCAGAAAGCTCCCTCTGTAATGACTTTTTAGGTTTTCTTATTCAGTCGTTTCTATTTCATCAAGTAATGACACCACCGATAGCTCTCATTTACAGTGGACAGGGTTAGGCACACCTAATGGTCCTGGCATCAGGTACACCAATATTTCCACAGGATGTGTAATTTAAAAGAGATATCTTACTTATGAAGAAAGGTTTATAAAGCAAAATACATTTATTTCAGATGGTGACACACTTTCCTTTACAGCAATTTGCAGTAAAAAGCAGGTGTCCTGAAAACGGATTAATTCGTTATTCAAACAAAATTAATAAAATTTCTTTATCAGTTGTGAAGATTTTTTTTATTTGATATTCAATTGATTGTTTTAAGGGTATTTTCTTCTTCTTTCTTTGTATTTAGGCCTGTGCTTCAAACAAAAAGCTGTCATCACATTGGACTTGCAAAACTAAGGCACTTGAAAGCTAATGATCATTTTGATCTCCTTGAGTTTTTAACATTGAACTAAAAACCTCATCCTGCAGCACCTATGGCTAAAGTTGGCTCTGTCTGATGCTGTGGCCAACAACAGAGTGGCTTTTGCTTAGCTTGGATTTTGGAGTTATATTTATCCTACGTAAACCACCCTGGGGAATAGCAAAGTGAAGGTCTGATTTCACTGATCTGTCACCCTTATCACCTCTGGCTTCTTGAGCCAGGTCAACACTACTCACATATTCACTGCTTTCCATAGCTACACAATAAAATGAATAATTAACATGAATGGATGAACATGTGCACTTGCACACAGTTGTGCCATGAACTGAGCATTTATGTCATGTTATTTTTTTCTGGCTTAATGCCTTCTAATGTCTTAATAAGCAGATACATACAGTTGATAAAGTTTGCCATATGTTTTAATACAAGGACAACACATTTCAGTGACTGGCCATTTTTAATTGTGAACACTGGAGCATAAGATGAAAGGAAGCAAAAATTAAGTTAGAATATTGTGAGGAAAATGGCTGAATTACACAAAGTCACATACTAACACAAAACAATTAAAGTGAAATGCAATGCCAAGTCAAGTTAAGAAAGGGAACAAAATGCTTACACATAAGAGTGATATTATTATGGACGTCAGGCAATCCAAGTCTCTACATATTTAAAGTTTTTGTATTAAAATTGTAACAAAACAGGTAATCAGATATTAAAGAAAACAGTCAAATATAATGGATTTACCAATGTTTTACCCTTTGTTGCATACCCACATTTCAAATTTCAAAATATCTACTGTGCAATGATGTCCATTTTCCAAGTTAGTAGAGGTGTGGCAACTGGAGAAACCAGCTCTCAAGTTTTGCTAAACAAGCTCAACAAAAAGTCCTCTGCATCAGTAATATGGTCTCCGTGGATTATTCTGCAGAAACACAAGAGGCCAATAAATAGATTTAATAGATTAGCAAGTACACAGAAATGTTTAGTGGATCAGCAATATAAAACATTTAAATGTCAATTTCTATTATCAGTTATGACTAGCTACCATTACTATTAAACAGCAAGAATGGATTTCTATGATAAAATTAGAAATTATTATACATAATCTCCTCAGGTGTAATAAATTAGTACAATGTGCTTGCACATTGGTACAAGCATAAAATAACATGATATTACCAGTGGATTTGGCCTGAAGCGGTAAGCAAGCATCATCCTCTTTCTAAAAGCATCATATTCATCATCATTTTTTGTGAGCTCAGCTGGACGCTCAACTCCTAAAGCTGCCCCATTCATAGATGTAGTTCCCCTGGAGTGGGACAGAAAGGCACACAGAGTAATTATAGGATTATTCTGATTGCTTACAATACACACAAATTCTGATAAGTCAAGTTGTAGGTGTGTCTGACAGTCTTCTGTGCAGCAGCAACATATCAACCTATGGTGATGGTTTGAGTTGGACAGTTGCTACAGTGTGAGAAATACAGACATACAAATGGGAAAAGTTCAAAGAAGAAAGCAGGCGCATATATGGAAGACAAAATGAAAGTCAGTGATTTCAGTCTGTGGTAAATGTATTGAGGATGAATGCTTACCTGTTAACTGGAACTTTGATTCCCTGTCCTTCACTGCCGAGGCCTTCACCTTCCTTCCAACCCATCTTCATGAGCATTCGGAAGCCAAGATTTTCAACAGTCAACTTAAATTCTTTGTATTCTGAGTAGTCTGGGTCCCGGCCCTCCTGCAAGTCAAGAAGACTTTGTTTCAATACAAATTCATCCTATTTTTGTTGTGGTGATGTTTTTCTGTCAGAGAACAACTTTTTTTTTTTTTTATAAATTGTATGCATTTATGCTCAAATGCTTTTCTACCAATTATATCCTGGATTATAGTAACTAACTTACCTTCCCATTACTTTGGAACTGCACTTTTGCCAAATTGTGCTAAATAATTTCAAATAAACAACTGGCAATTACTGGGGCAAATCTATAGGAATTTGCTGGACATCTGTGTTGTTCTGATGGTGGCTGCTAAAGTTCCCCTGCCCTGCACAATCAGCTTGAGAAGAGAGGCATGGATGGATGATAAAAATAATGTTAACGCAGATTTAAAACTGAACCCAGCCCTACTAAATGCTATATGGGGGACATTTAAGACTAATTTTGAGCATAAATCACATAAAAAAATATATGAAAGTATCAGTAGGTCCCTGATATATAGTCTTCCATTCTCATGTGCACAAAAGACCTCTTTAGTTAATTAAAAAGGAATTAAAAAGTGATGCAAAAAAGTGCATGACCTCTAGGGATGTCTGGATTTATTTTTTCCTCTTTTTAATTCAACAACTTTGCTTCATTCATCATTGCTAATTGTTATAAAGGATAGTGGACGGAGGCAATCACTGCAGTCAAACAAATAGAATTCTTCATTGATAGGCTGGAGAGCAAGTGAATTTAGAGAAACACTGACCTTGAGTGCTTTGAAAGTCTCCATGAACTTCTCTAGCTCCTCAGGAGGGAGAAAGTCACCAATGAAGTGTTTCCCTTTACCCATTTCTGTCAGAGATTCTGCCCACTCTGGAAAATTACAAATAGTTTATTTTTTTTTTTTTATACCATTAATGTAATCTAATCACATTGATAAAAACTGATTATTAAATATCTGCCTTTATTAGAATTACAGTTGAATCATTCTAAATGCCTATGTTTAGCTTTACCTCGCGTCTTTTCCATTTCCATCTTTCGGAGACGATGCTCCCAGGTGCCTGCATCCTGGTCCACTTCTTCATCACTGTCATATTCATGTTGGTGGTCTCTCATGGCCTTTTCCCACATCACCTGCATCTCTGCCATTGCACGCTTGTGCTTCATGATCATGTCATACATCTCTTGCATCTACAGAGCACAAGAAAACATCACACAGGCAGAGTGAGCAACAAATAAAACTGGTATTAAACCTTTACACATTAAATTACCAGTACAATTGTTAACCTTCAACGCTATTGATTTTACTCTCATTACTGAAAAAATTAAACTAGATTTTTCTTAGTCCAATTTGCCCAATGTTCCTAAGCCTCACCTGTGTTCCTTGGGCACTCACAATAGTGACCTTCATACTGTGTTATACAACAGGTTAGTGTGTTCTGTTATGTCTGATAGTGGACAGTCAGACACACTTATATCCTCCTTGGCTTTGGAATGCAAGGTCTTATAGATAAGCAGGTAGAATTAAAGCAGAAACCTAAAAAATATTGTTCAAGAGCTAGCGTTGTTGGCTACAAACTAAGTAAAGGGCGACAATAGAAATTTTTTGGAAATGTTCTATTTTTCAATGTGGCACTACCATGGCTGTGACCGTAATGCTCATCACTCTATGCGTGGTGTGTCAGCTTGTAATTCCTTCTGCAGAAGACATCTGAACCCCTGGTCATTATATTTGATATATTCAGTGATAATGGCAAAATTGAGGTGTGTTTTGGTGGTGAAATTCAGTTTTGCCTATCTCATAGTTGCTACTGATGGATCACAGGAAGTCATATCCTGACCTTTGGTACGGTTGACCAACTTAATCAAAATGCGGTTAGAGAAAGATAAACCTTGTGTGTCTTACCTCCTGTTGTTCTTTGATTTGTCTCTTCTGGTCCTCAGACAGTTCTGTCACTCCCACAAGACCATGAGGCTTCCCTTTTTTATAACCAAGGCCTCTTAGTTCCTGGGCTTTAACACACACAATTTTTTTTTTTCAATGGATATGTTTATTAATTGTCTAAAACAGTAGTATGTGCACAATTGCGTGATGTACCAACTCACGTACCAGAAAGAGTAGGAGTATTAGGGTCCGGAGGATTAATCTCCTGAGGAACAATGATGGGAGGAATGGGCAACTCAACTTTGTCATCTTCAGATCCCCATCTGCTCTTTCTCTTCCGCTTGACAGGCGGGGTATCTGACTCCTGATTAGGTGGTAAAGATGTTGGGTTGAACAGTGGGGGGATTCCTGGTAATGAAGGAGCTATAGGTTGCTGAACATCTGTTCTTGACTCTGCTGAAGGAGGTGAAGAGCTCTGGGAAACACTAGCACGATATTGCTGTACTTTCTGTTTGTAGAAGTGGTGGGCTGGACTTTGGTGATCATATAAGAAACTGTAGGAAAGATGGTAGAGGTTTGGGATGTCAGAAGTTTAGCAAAATAAAACCAACTACAACAAAAAAAAGAAAAACAAAACACAGTTTCATATAAAGTGACTGACCCGAAGGCAGGGTTGTTTCTGTTACGCTCGGCAGCTATAGCTTCCACCTCGGGACCCCCCTCTGCCACAAACCTGGCCAGCTTCTCAGCCACCTGTTGGGTTTCCGGGTCCACTATGGGGGAGACTTTAAGCAGCCTATCAGTACTGGGGCTCAATTCACACTCTACTACAGTACTGTACTCAACTGGCCCTCACACACCACCAGTCTAGGGCCAATAGGGGATAAGAAGAGGAAGGAGGAGCAAGGGGGAAATGGGTCGTGAATGGGGAACTGTATGGATGTCAAAGTCTTTTGCTTCAGAAAGCGCAGGATACATAAATCGCAGTCAGTATGCAGATGTATTCTTCCAGCTTTTTTAAAATGCAAATCAATAATTTTCTAAATAACACTTACAGGTAAGGTAGAGACATCAAAGAAAAGCTGCTATATATATATATGCATTTACTCTTATTCCATACACTTTTATTGGACAGTTAAAAAATCTCACATAATGTATCTGTAACAGATGTACAAGGTCTAAAAAAGTTAAGGCACACAAGTTAAATGGTTATCAAAATTACTATTAAAATAATGGTTAGAATGTCTATTGATCTGCATGTAAGGCTATAATGTAAAAGGTAGAAAACTGTGACAATAGAGAGGATGAAAAGAAATAATCTTACCAACATCTGCTGTATTCTCAGGTCGTAGAAGATCCTTTCTCATTTCTGCAACTCTTTTTTTGTAGTAGAGATACTCCAAAGTGCTCTTATCATATAAAAATCTGAAAGACAATTATAAAAAATGAAAATCAAAAACACTGAAGCGGTTCATTAAATCTAGATAAGCTGCAATTTCCTTTTGACTTACGAGAAAACAGGATTGTCCTTGTAGTCCTCCCTGGCCTTTCTCTCCAGTTCAGGTCCCCCTTCTGCTACAAAAGAGGCCATCTTGTCGATAATGAGTCTGGTGTCTGAATCCTCTGGAGGAGAGACTTTAAGCAGGCTATGAGTATATTTACTTTAACGGCACCTATGACAACATGCCAGTCACAAGGCAACTGTACCACTGGAGTACGAAGAAGATGCACTGAAACGTCCCAAGTCTTGAATTACCTTTCATCTCTAAGAATTTGGAGTAATCAGGTTCTTCTTCCTCATCTTCATCATCTGGAGAACAGAAGACACTCGGTCTCTGGCTGAGAACTGGATTCTTCTTAGGCTGAGAGTAGTTCTTGAACTGACTAAGCATGCTACCGACTCCAAGGCCAGGCCGCTTGCCAACGAGAATGCTCTTTTTGTGAAGTAAGTTTCCTCCTGAATTTGGGTTTGAAGGAGTTTTGGCATTGCTGGTGGAACCTATAAATAGGAGGAGAAGGAGACACATTAAACGTCTAGTGCTAGCCTAAGCTTACTAGCTAAACTGATCAGAACGTTTTGCAGATAATGTGCAGATGATGATACTAATGATACTAACCTGGAGCACTGGAAGTTTTTTCCTTCTGCATCTTCATGAACTGTTGTAAGAAGCTTCCATCATTTGCAAATTTGTTTGAGGTTGATGCTTGGAGACTGGGAGAACTAGTGGGAAAAGCGTTGAAAAGAAATGCATAAAGTCAGTATCAGTGTAAAAAAAATTACAAAACCATTATGCATTTCATCATTAGCTAGCAGTATTTGAGAAACAATTATTAAAAAAAAAAGCAAATATGTGAGTCAACTGAATGTTTACATGTCTTTGATGCATATTTTTAGGCTTATGAGTATATCCTGACCTTGGAGGCAAAGGCTTGCTAGTAGTTTGCACATTCATTTTTGCTTGCTCTGCCATTCTGGCCTCAATTTCTTTTTTCTTCTGAGCTATGAGCTTCTCTTGACGAAGAATATTCATGTTCATCTTGTTTTTCTGTGGCTGGGCAGGCTTGGACTTCCACCCCCCTCGCCCTGAACAGACAAAAAAGGTTAAATAAAAGGAAAACATTTAACATGTAACGCTGCTGCAGTACGTACGTACACGTACACATATGTATATGTGTACATATATATATATATATATATATATAGTGCTATCTAAAAAGATTAAATTTAACTGTATCATTTAATAGTCATAAGTTCCCAGTATTTAGACTGAGGTCAGTGATTGTTTTACTGTGTAGTAAGCTAATCACAAACTGGCGAACAAGAAAAGCTTCTGTACATCCACCAAAACAAACCCAACTTTGAACAGCTGTTAAAAGGGCGTTGTGTAATTGGATATGGACATTTTAACTTGAAGATTTCAAAAAAGATTAGTATTTGTTCAGTTTGGTGAATATAATGTAAAATTTTCTTATTTGTAAGGGTCTCCTTTAGCTAGCATGCAAAGCTAGCTACCTCCTGCTCACTACTTACGCCACCAAACAGATGCATTAGCTATTAACGTTCAGTGCTAACCGGACTGAATTACGCGTTGGCGACTAATATATTTTGGGTTAGAACAAAACTCTAATTCATTATAATTATTTACCTGTGTCGCCAGATTCCATGGCCGTAACAGGAGGAGAAAAATAAATGTAGAGAGCAAAATAAAACAAGTATCTCAACAGTGTAGCTGACTCGGAGTGCGACCCTGCTGCTAAAGCCAGGGGAGGACTTCCGGTCGTGGTTGTCCAGAGTAAAAGCATGATCTGAGTTTACGGATCGGATTTTTTTTTAACACGATGGTTCCAACTGAAACACAATCATGTTATTATTTTTCCTTCTCGTAAACATAATTTCAAATGGGTTTCAGTCGCGATAAATGAGCGATACGCACTCAGAATTGTCTGTCATACTGAAAAAAATCCAACAAAACAATACATTCTTCACGAGGTAGGTAAATAGCTTCACCAGTGCCAACTACACGTTCACATATAACTGATATCTGATGGAGAGTCTTGGCCGGTACTGCAGAATTGTATGTTGAACTCAAGATCTTAACTTGTGCACATCTTGAGCTACGATTTGAAATTAACACATAGGAAATAGCAATGGTGATCATCGGGGATCCAAATAGGGAACGTGTGTATATCACTACAGTAATTGTAGCTGAGCTAATATTTTGTTCATATTATTTTTATTTTGGTGAACATTCTCAAAGCCTTGCTGTTATTATTTTTGTGTGTGTAGTAAACTCTATTCAATATCTATATAGTTCCATGTCACCCGTTGTAGCGGGGTGTCTAATTAGCGACACACAAAACATGCATGAGTGGTGCAGGCACGGCTTCCCGGCAAAACTGTGGAAGCTGTTGTGATTGTGACTGATGGGGACTATAGTTGTGTATGTGTGCGTCTGTGTGTGTGTGTGTGTGTGTGTGTGTGTACTAACTGCCCCTGTGCTACCTTCTATAGAATAAACTGTAGATCCTGACAAACTGGTGTCCTCCAGCCTCTGTCAACCGATCTACAGCTGCTACATAAGCCCAGAGTTAACCATGTTCACGAGCGGAACAAAAGCCTCCCGATACCTTTTTAGATGGGGTGCTTTTATTTTGAAGGGCCGGAGCTTTTCTACTTAGTCATTTTGTGGTGCTGCCATGGTGATTTTACGTAGGCACGTACGGTTTCGCCGTAACGTCTTTCAGGTTGTAAAGTCTATTCCATTTGTCCCTTTTCGCCTCCCGTCCGTCCTTACTTACGAACTGGTCTGCTGCTCAGAAATGGCCGAAGCTCCCCCACGGCCCTGCCGGTTTTTTTGTCACCGGTGTTCATCAGAGATTAGTCCACGTTTACCGGTAAGGAACAAAGACACATAACTGCCCCCAGGGAGACCGAGACATGCTGTTATTTCTGCTATGGACTTATCCGTGTGTGTATATTTGTGTCGCTTAGCGTGTCACTGACTGTCGGCTGCTGCCGATCAGCTATTCTCGTTAGCACCAACCGTCTACAGTGACAGTCAAGTTGCTGTAGTCTAATTAAGTTGGCGAGGACTCTCACTGTAGGATTTTGTGATTTAGAGGTATAAATTCGACTGTATCACAGGACTCTGAACATCAGCCAGCCGAAGCTCCCCCACCGGGTCTCGTAGTACGGGTCTATCGTGAGCTAGCTAACAGGAGAGAGCGCGGATTCACTTTGGTTTGACTCCGACTGTCACAGTTCTGTTTGCGGTATTTGGTTTTGAATTCATCCTCATCTGTCAGCTAATATAAAAAGTCAGCGAACATCTCTTAACCACAGAGACAGCCTACTGTGCTCATAGCGGAGAGGAAAGTAAAAGTTCACTTTAGTCTAAAGGCGGTTTCAGTGAAATGTCCCTGATGTTGTACCATGAGCCTGGCTGCCACCACAGTCCGTTGTCAGCTATTCATGGGAAGCTTCTTGAATGTTACAGTAAGTGTCCCCTTACGGACAAGCTATTGGCTGCTGACATGTGTGACAGTTTTCTCAGGAGATCGTGGTCATTTTCTGGTAGTTCTGTGCTATTCGCAGAATGTACTGGAAATAAGACATGGATGTTACTGATTGTCATGAAGCTCTGTCGACATCAACAAAAGTAAAATTCACATAACAGGAAAGCATCCTTTTTCTATTAATAGACAATAATTGATTTAATCAGATGTGTATATGCATTAAAATGATCATATTTATTTATCAGTTCTAAGTGATTGCACTTATTTTCTTAGACTGTGGTATTTTGTGGTGTTGTATTGTGCTATACAGTGAGGAACTTATATTATTTTATTTTCTCAGTTCATATACATCAAGGGTAGAGAAAATATTAGTCATGCCTCTAAGAATACCGTTATACAATACCACAGTGGCTTGCAGTGTTCACATTAACCATAGGGTCCATAAAAGTAAGCTTTTTATACAGGGCTGTTGAAGTGCATTAATTTTATTTAGATATACCCAATCAAATGACAACTCCAAAATATATTAGTCATGGGGAATGCATACATTTACATTTGTATTTTCACTGTAGGACTACACCTGTCCTCGCTGTGAATCAGGATTCATTGAGGAATTGCCTGAGGAAAGAAGGTATGGAGGGTCTCATGATTTATTTATTTATTTTAATTTCATACTTAAGTGTGAGTCTTAGACTTCCCCTTTTTCACCACTGTGTTCCCCCAGTGCTGAAAATGGGTCTGCATCTACATCTTCCACTAGTGATCCCAACCGTTCAGCCTTTGAGGTTAGTGGGACCTACACAATCAGCTCATCAAGGAAAAAGTTTTTCACATTGCGGCACAATTTGACATTGCCTCTGTATTTTACCTCTAGAACATGGATCACCAACACCTATTTACATTTCCCTCTGGGTATGGCCCATTTGCACTTGGAATTTTTGATGAAAACTTTGACCTTCGAACACGGTTACCCATGGAGGACAACCGAGAGACAGAAAACAGAAGGGAAAGGGAAATGGCATCACGGCAACGATACAGTGCACGGCAACCGCGGGGTCGACATGTTCCTCGCAGACAGGGTACGCGCCATGAAGGAGTGCCCACATTAGAGGGGTGAGACATTTTCAGCAGTAGAGTGTGTGTGGGACGTTGGTTTGGGACACAAGAGAATGCATGTAAAATCTCTTTGCTGTCGTAGTAGCACATGCTTTGCATGTAACGGCCAACAATACTTTTACAATACTCCTTTTAGTTTCAGAGACATTCGGTGTGAAGATAAAACTAAAAATAATGTGGAATCTTGCTTGACTAACAGACCAAAAAATGCTCTATGTACGTAATCTGTGATACCTCTAAACAAATAAACACTTAGTTAAAAAAATAAATAGAACCCACACAGTGGCCAGTTATTATCATTTTTAGCTAAGATCTGCTATCCCTGTTGTTACTAAACAGTAAACATATAATATTGCAATCTGCATTAAGTTTACATATATTTCTTTGACCATGAAGTTACACATTATCTTAGACATTTTCTATTTGTTAGGTTTGTGTATGAAGGCAAGTCAAGTTTCTCAATTTGATTCAGTAAATGTTAGTTGAAAAACTGTATATATATTCCTTTTCATACATTTTCTGCTTCCCAGAATTATTCAGCAGCTAGTCAATGGAATTATAGCACCTACAGCAATGCCAAACATTGGAATGGGACCCTGGTAAGCACAAAATAAAAACCTTGTTTATTTCCTTAAAAATGTCTAAGAGCTGAACATGTGAACGGCAGTTAATATTTTTCCTTTCTTTTTTTTTCTCCTGGCGGCCTTTTTGTTTGGCAGGGGCATGTTACATTCCAATCCAATGGACTATGCCTGGGGTGCCAATGGACTTGACGCCATCATTACACAGGTACAAAATGTTCTTTCTTCACATCATACTGGAAATAAATCACATAGTCAGCTCTGGGGTCCCAAGGAACCCTAATTCAGGAATTGTATCATAATTAATAATTGATGATAATGTTATTTGAAGTTATTAAATAGACATGAAATGATAACAGCAAATCTTTCTTTTAAATCAGACATCTTCAAACAGATATCTCCATGCTGTGAGAGAATACTAGTACTATAAAAAACCTAGCTCTCAAACAAATGATCTCATCCCTTTACTGCAATTCTGCTCTTTTCTAGTTATTGAATCAGTTTGAAAACACTGGTCCCCCTCCTGCAGACAGAGAAAGGATAAAAAATTTACCCACCATCTCTATTAAAGAGGAACATGTGGGTAAGTCCTTATTTCTGCTTAGCATTCGTTTACTGCACATACTCCTGGTGTATGTCACCCAGCCTGCACCAGAATCATCTCTGCTTCCTTTAGGAGTTATCTATCTAAGCAGAACAGAAAACATCACTCCATACATGCTCCAGATGTCACTATATCCTACTTATCTCAGCCCACAAGATAAAATACATGACCATTTCCTAAGCCCTGAGCCAAATAATTGCTTTCTTTTTGTTACAAAAACCCTCCAGAACACTTAACAATAATTGCTAAGTGAAAGTTTTTTTTTTTTTTTTTTTTTTGTCTTTTAGTTTTATGCCATTAAATGTTCAAAAGGTATATTTATGCACTGTAAATGCACACAAACACACATGTAGCTCTATTTCACTGTTTTGTTTTGTTTTTTTAGTGGTGGAGAAGTGAATGCCTGAATTTAACCTTACACTGCATAACACTGAACTCAAACAAACAGCATCAGTGGGATCACAATTGTTCATGCAACAGAGGCATGTGACTTGACTCTCGGACACATACATACGCACACACTGTTGTCATTCTCTGTTTGTCCAGGTGCTGGTTTAGAGTGCCCTGTGTGCAAAGAAGACTACAGCGTTGAGGAGAGTGTTAGACAGCTGCCATGCAATCATTTGTTTCATAATGACTGTATAGTACCATGGCTCGAACAGGTATGTATAAACATATCTCAGATAGAGCTTCCTGATTGCTATCAGACATTGATTATTATACTTGTCCATAAAACTATTGTTATATAAATCCAGACTTGCTACAATGTTACATGTGATTCCTCACACACTCTTTTAAGAGCAAATAAGCAGCAGAACTACTCAAACTGCAGCTTTTAATGTAATTTAAGGGTATTAATAGGTGCTGTTTTAGCTTAAATAAGATACTTTGGTTGATTAAAATCATTCTGCTGGTACACTTAAGTCACCATTTTTATTATACTAAGAATGAAGAAAAGATGTCTGATATTATGATGTTCAATATATGACACTGTAAAAGTACTAAGTTCCCCACTGAAGGAATGCACAGACTGAAGATATAATTTTTATAATGATTGTATAAGATTGTGTTGCCTTTTGTTTTTGCTCTGCAAATGGCATAACAGAACAACCTATATAATTTTAAATATAATTCTCAATCTCAAAACTCGAGCTCTGGTCAAGTTTTATTCTAACTTCGTAACTACTGTCACCAGACCTCTATGAAATGGGTGCCAGTTCAGAGACCTGGAACCAGACACTTTAGGTGTCTAGCACCTGTGAAATGGAATGGCTACAGTAGGCATAAACAGTTTAATTATGATGGAATATATGAATGAATGAATAAATAAATAAATAGGTCCATGCTCGGTATTGATGTACCGATTTGGGGGAAGACAAAAGTTAATCAGGTCTGGATCAGATACCATTGAATGGTTGGAACAAATAAATTATCTGAATGTGTTGATGTATTGATGATGAAGAAGCTTAATGTTGTTCACCCCCCCCCCCACCCCCACTCCCCACAGCACGATACGTGTCCTGTGTGCAGGAAGAGTCTGAGTGGACAGAATACAGCGACAGACCCACCAGGGTTATCAGGAATGAACTTCTCTCCTTCCTCCTCCTCTTCCTCTTCCTCGCCAAGCTCACCAAGTAATGAGAATGCTGCAAGCAACTCATAGATTTTCACAGTCACCACCACCTCACACCCAGCTGAGACCCAACAACTCTTCTCTGCACCTGAGTACAGGATAGTTGTCTGTCTCAATTCTTGAGGACAATATGAGTCAAGACAAACTCTGCATGCGTTGCAGAGTGATAGTCACCCACCCACCCCACTCGCATCCCTTCCACCCCCGCGCTGAATGGATGCTGGGTTCAGCTCCTGCTGCTATTGTTACAGAGTACTTGAGGTGGGACTTGGCAGTGTTAAAAGAGGCTCCAGAGAAGCTGTGAATAATGGTAACAAGAACAACAACAAAAATAATAATAATAACCATAAAAATTTGGATTGTGACCATAAATGGGGCAGAGTTTGAGACGGAGTGGCCTGCTTTTTGATGGAGAAATGTCTTTGCCACAAGGCTAAGACACATTTTATATTTAAAGGACAAAATGTTCTTTTTTTTTTTTTTTTTTTCTTCTTCTTCTTTTTTAAACATTGCCTGTGGTGGTGCAGAGTCCATAGATATGTAGATAGGGAATTCATTTTTGAACCGTCAGCTACTGTTCAGCTAATGGATCAAACTAAAACCTTGTGAAAAGGAAACTGAGTGTATGCATCTGATTTTTATTTATTTGCACATTTTTGTTTTCTTTACTTTGCACAGAATTCAGTCTGGTGTTGAGAATGTGAATTTAGGTAAACTACTGAACAAAAACCTGTATTCTTTCTTTTTTTTTTTGCATTTAAAGTCTTTTAGGACTTTTATTCAAGTTTGAGACAGTATATTTAGTGTATCTTGACAAGGTTAATATCCTCAGCTCAACACATTTTTATTCCTAAAGATAAAAACAATCATGAAACTACTTATTTATTGAACCCTTGCCCAAACCCAAATTGGGCAGTGTAAAAGAAAAAATACATAAAAAAAAGGCATGGGATCATCTTACCTCTGGCCAAATGTGTTCATTATTTTATTTACTGATTTTTCGTACAGTCAATAAAATGCTACAAAAAGAAAAAAGTTTCTGCTCATAGTGTGCAGTTTCAAAATGTTACCATATCAGTACGGTTTAATTTTACACACTTGATAATATAAAGACAGTATGATCTAACCTCAAATGTGCCACAGTTTTATTAAAAAGGCATTTTGTCTTCATCTTTGTCTTTGTCTTTCCTGCAAAAATACTGTGATGTTTGCAAAGGTTAAACAACACAATAGAACGTGTATATGCATATACGTATATACACTAATTTGTTTACAAATCTGTCCCCTTTAAGAGAATACAATTGTATCATGGTTTGATCATGATGCAGCTAATTGGTCTTCGAAGTTGCATATTGTCTGTGAACAGTCTAACCTCTTGTGTAAAAAGGATCAGTAATAAGGGAAAACTTGCAGCATGAGTAAAACGCACAAATCTGGAGGTGGAATCAGAAAAATTCCTCACAAGCAAAGTTCCCATTGGAAATAGATTTCCTGCTCCCCACTGCAAATATAAAAAGCTGTTCAGGTGACTTACATGACATTGACAAAACAAGGGCTCGTGTCCAGAAATGCCACCTTCACTGAAGGTAGCATTGAAAACTGATGCAGATGATGTGACTCTTTACTAGGCTTTACAGTTTCCAGATATTTATATGCAAGGATCATTACATCAGTAAGATTATCACTCATTGTCATTGTTTTGATAATTGGATAGGATGTGATAGTTTCTACTGTAATGCATTTCTGTGCTGTTCATGCCACCACATCCTGCCAACTTGATCTGTGTTTGTGCGGTACTTTCTTCTTTCGGCATTTAGGTGCATCAATATGTCTTTTTAGTCTTTGTCATTCGTTGAAAATTATATGTCACACTGTCACATTGCTGCATCACCAGGAAATTAAAGGGCCCTTGGTGCAGCTGCGTAGTTTAGACTGAAGAAGCTGAGCGAGGAAAGCAGAGGGACAGAAGAGAGAGGAGGAGGCAGGAGAGAGAAAGGATGCTTATGACTTCCCAGCGCTGATGTCAAGAGGTAAGAACTTTTCAGTGAGAAAATTTGAAGGTGAATGTTAGGTTTTACTGGACAGGTTTACATGCAGCTCGAATGATATGTGCATAGTTAAAAAGCCACTTAGTATGTAGTCAGCTAATGGATCAAACTAAAACCTTGTGGAAAGTAAACTGAGTTTATGCATCTGATTTTTTTTTTGCACCTTTTTGTATGTAGTCATCTTGCTATTGCAAAGTGAATGTATATAAACCATCCTTTACATAGTGACCAAAATTAGATGCACCCAAATCGAGATCAAAGACAATAGGTTAGCTTCTTAATGTCTTCTCTAGTGACAGAGCTCTTGCTTATCATGGCCCATATCTTCACTGTGCTGGAATGATGACCGCAGCTCTGCAACTTTGGCCATAGACGCGACCATACATCTACTTTTGCACTATACATGTGAATGGGGGTTTGTACGATCACATGCTCTTACTGGATAAGTCAGAGCAAAAAGCATCCAATCAGTGTTGGCACTGTGTTATCCCCTCTACTGTACTTGTTGATGCTTCTCCAAGGTGGTATGACCACAGATTATACTAATGATGATTCAACTCAGACCGCCTCGAGATGATAAAGCATTTTAGATTGTCTTTTTTTTTTTTTTTTGGGCGATTTCAAACCTGGATAGCACTTTTTTCATTAATTCAGGTCCAAGGGGACACAACAGGAAGACAGAGCAATCTTTTCTTCCTTGCGTTGTCCACTACTTTCAGTGCACTGCTGCTCTCTCTGCTGATCTACACTGAGAAAAATAGACTTAAGAGAGAAATGAAAAAAATTATTTTCTGCCAAGTTGTGCACATATAGCACTGGTCCATGAACCCTAACACAAACACCCAGAAGAGAGCATCTATTAGGAGAGTCCACCCGTGGGCAGTTTGTAGTCCTAGACTATATATTCCTCATATTGACAAGGTTTAAAGCTTTTTAAAGAGTGGTCTCCTACTTGCTGTGCTCCCTCTGCACGGCCACTAGGGTGCGCTAAATGCCAATTATGAGTTATACCAATACTAGGGGTTGTCATTGAAAACACCTTCTACAACATGACATCATTTCAGTTTTCATTAACACGTGGCAATTAAACTTCTGACGCTCGCTGGCTATACACTTTGTTTGACAGCATGTTTCCAGTATTTAAATCCCCCAGATGTTTTGCATAGAGCTTCAGGAGGCAGTTGATGCCTGAGGTCATGGCTGAGAGGACTCAGCTGGGAAATGCACTTGAACTGAACAGGGAGCAGCACAAGCTAATGGTTTAATGATATTTGACGCAGTAAAGGGGCTTAAATAGTTCGATACTTGATCCTGTCTGACAGAATGACTAGTGAAAGAGAACAAATGCAGTAGTTTGCAAAGAAGTCACGTCCACCCTCCCTCTGTCCCTCTCCCTTTCTTGCCCCCTCTCATTTCATCTCTCGCCCCTTTCTCTCCTCTCTGATTGGTTTTCTTCAAAGATAATTGGAGGCAAAAATTGATCTGCTTAATGTCATGGACAGAAATGAAGTGTCACCGGCGTCTGCTGCCACCATGAAAAAGAAGGGAGTGGGCGGCAGTGGAGTCGGCCGCATCAGCGCACCCAGAGCTGCCGCGTCCAAATGTGCCAGAAGTAGCAGCAGCTACAACTGTCTGGACTTCGGCTCCTCCGGCGCGAACAGCGGTAAGCAGCTGGTTTTGGCCAGCGACGTCGTGATGGACGAGACGGAGGACGGCGAAGAGGAGTCTAAGTTTCAGCATCCGCGGTTGCGCCGAGCCGGGGGGAGCGGCAGCGGCGGAGGTGGAGGAGGAGGAGGAGGAGGCAGTATCAGGATGAAGAACTTTACGCCAGGAGGGGGAGCCGAGTACTCGGCTTCCAGGAGGAACTCCAACAAGGAGCCCTACCTTACGCACACAGAGGACGCTCCCGCCGCCCCACGGCCCACAAGAGCTGCCGAGACCCAGACACCCTGTCCGGGCGATGCTGCGCTCCGCGGCGAGACCAGCAGAGCATCTGGGGTGGAGGTGTCGGAATCGGCGGCCGCTGTAGAGGTTTTAAACGCGACAGCGGGTGATGTTTGCAACGGCGTCGCTCCAATTTCAAGCATGAAATGCAACAAGAACGGAGAATGCAGGAGGGACTCTGGTACCGGGAGCCTGCGCTCAATAATCTCCAAGCAGGAGAAGCAGACGGGAGGGTCGGGGAGGGCCGAGGACGGAGGCAGCGCCAAGCGAGGAGCCTGTAATTCCACCACCGCCAGCATGGACGGCTCGATCACCCCTGGCGGCTCCTTGAGCGGGGGGCACGGCGGAGAGAGTGCAAACCCCGGCGCTACCCCCGTGTCCAGCGGTGTCACCGAGAAAAAGGACTCCAAGGTGTCCTTCTCTAACGCACCGAGCCGGAAAGCCTCGTCCTCGCTGCACGGCCCGACTCAGACCCAGCAGCCCAGGACCTCTGTCACTTTCCAGAAACCGGAGGATGGACCGCCGATTGTGCCGGCCGAGGATGCCGAACCTCGAGGCAGCCAAGCCAGCTTCATGCAGCGGCAGTTTAGTAGTATGCTGCAGCCCGGAGTTAACAAATTCTCCTTACGCATGTATGGCAGCCAAAAGGCAGTGGAGAAAGAGCAGGAGAGGGTAAAATCAGCTGGAAACTGGATTATCCACCCTTACAGCGATTTCAGGTAAGAGCTGGGGCCTCCATTGGTTTCGCGTTGAATGTCATTTGGGCCCGTATGGCTCCAAATTGTCATTTCCAACTTAGTCTACTTTATAGAGAGTAACCACCGTGACGCCATATGAACACATGTATGATCGTTGTCTGCCGATTTTCCATTTCCCTCCCTTGTGACTGTGTCTGTAGAGATTTCAATCAATTCACTTCAACTCAGTGCATTCAATCCCCCAAACAACCTGTTGTCAGGCAAACTGACTTTCGCCACGAGTGTCCTTTCAAGGTTGTAAACAAATCCCATTCCGGTCTTAATGCACAGCAGCGTGTATGGGATGCTCAACAAGCCCGGCCTGCTAGTACATCTCGACTTTTCGTAGCAGTAACGGGTACATTTAACACAGAGGACAGCGATCTGCCGCTAGACGAGTTCATTTCAAAGCCATCATTTTCACCGATCGGGTTAATATTCCTTCTAGCATGAGCTGCGCTCTGCGGCAAGAACCGTGCGGATAGCATACACGCTATGTGTGTGTGTGTGTGTTTGTGTGTGAGAGCGTATACGTGTATATGAGATGCACCCAGTAATGGAATGTCACCTTGAGCCAAGTGTGCGAAAACCTCTAGCATGCTCACTGGATGCATATCCGCCCGGTCGCCTCCCCGGAGCTGGCATTGAAAACGGACGCGCTGTTTTATCGCGGTTCAGTTTTGATAACTTCACCAGCTCGACTGTCATGCAAATTTTTAGGGAAATCCACCAGCCCACAGTGCTCCTTGTGACCTGGGCTTCGTGAAAAAAAAAAAAAAGAGAAAAGCCTGTGGGGCTTGTGCTCGACATGTTTCAGTGGCTGGATTTGGTCTGGCTCTGGGAGCCGGTCTCCCAGGTTCTCCTTTTCAGCACCACAACCAGCGGACAGCTCCCGTCTCCCTAATTTGGAGTCGACTCTCGCGTTTGAGCGCCCCCCCTCACCCCCCCCCTCACCCAGCCCTCACCCAGCCCTCACCCAGCCCTCACCCAGTGCCATTCGTGTTAGGACCATCTGTATCACATAACACCGAGTCAGTAGATCACCAAAGGCTAAACTTGAGACACGTCTTCAGCAGTTGAGATGTAATTTGACAACAGGCCACTTTGGGGACCTTTCTTCATCCAATAGATGTCACTGTCAGATGTCCTCTGTCTCCCTGTGATTATTTTAGTCTAATGAATGCAAACATAGTCAGAGCATTAAAGTTGCTTCAGACATGATCATCGCAGCGGTTATTGTCGTTGCCGTGGAGTGGAGCAGTCACAGCTTGTTGCATAAGTCGCAGTGTAATGACTCAGCGCTGCACCTGTCCTGCAGAGAGGCCTCTGACGAACTCAGACCTCACTACTTTTACTCCGTCTGGCCCAGTCACCAAAGTGTCACATCACCACCGAGGGAGGCAGTAGTAGGACAGTGGCCGTCTTCGCTTTCATGTGCACTACAAGGTTGACAAGAAGTGCGGATATGTGTTGTGTTTGACCCTGTCTGTAAAATTACAGTGGAGATGCTTGATGCCCCAAATAAGCCTATTTCCAAATTTTTCCCTTGTTTTACCTCCAAATGCAAATGACATCACTGTCATGAATGGCATTTTTCATATGTGTTTGCTCTGAAGCCATGTATGATCCCAAACACAAATCATTTCATTGTTTTCAGTTCATTTCTGTACGTTGTTGCCATCATCAAATAACTGGGGTTAGAGAAGGGTTAAGACAGGAGCAAAACATTTGCCTCCATCTCTTATTTAAATCTTGCAGCAAGAATCTTCTTCTTCATATCTTAGTTTATTCAGTTATTGTGCAAGAGAAAGAGAAAGACCTTTTTCACTCCTTGATAAACCTAAATTGGATTCATGTTGTTGCACATATAAAAGGCAAGGGGAGAGAAGAAGGCAGCTTTTAAATGGTAATTATAGTACATTTCAGTCTTGGAAGATGAAAGTTCAGCATCTCTGTTTGCTCTCTGCATGTTCAGACTGAGTGTAGCTCCTGCAGTTTGTTTACACCTTTTTCCATCTTGAGCTGGTCTCTTCTGCCTATTGTCTTTGCACGGCAACTTTTCCAGCTAACTCTCTTTTTGCCCCGTGCCCTCTCTTTTCTTCCCTTTCCTGTACTGCACACACACCGGCCTAAAAACATCGTCATGTACACACAACACTACACACGTGCCGGCTAGGTTCTACTGGGATTTCACAATGCTGCTGTTTATGGTGGGCAACCTGATCATCATCCCTGTGGGTATCACCTTCTTCAAGGAAGAGACCACCACGCCCTGGATCATCTTCAATGTGGTCTCCGACACCTTCTTCCTCATGGACCTGGTGCTCAACTTTCGCACTGGTATCATCATTGAGGACAACTCGGACATAATTTTGGACCCTAAGACCATTAAGATGAAGTACTTAAAGACTTGGTTCATTGTGGACTTCATCTCCTCCATCCCAGTGGATTACATATTCCTCATAGTGGAAAAGGGAATTGACTCAGAGGTGTACAAGACTGCTCGGGCCCTGAGGATCGTTCGCTTTACCAAGATCCTCAGTCTATTGAGGCTTTTGAGGCTCTCCAGATTAATACGCTACATTCACCAGTGGGAAGAGGTAAGAGCATGCATTTAATTATTGTCCTTTTGTAAATATTATATTAAATCTAATCACACATCTCTTAGCCATGGAGGAGGAAGCACCCAATCTAGTCTGTGATAAAAGGTCGTTGATTTGCCTTCAATATGCTGATGTTGGCTCATGACCAAACCAGCAATCTGCTTGCTCTGAGCTGCTTGCTCTCCTCCGCCTGTAGGCTCAGTGTTCATGTTCTCACCTGCCACCTGGTGAGAAATGTACAATGTCAGCAGGATGCTTGAGCTTTAACAAACTTTGCATCCTAATTACTGTTGTCACCCTCCCTCCCCCCACCCTTCTGTCCCTCTGTTTGACCTGGTAGGCCCACAGGCAGCACCAGGCAGTCTAATAAGAAGCCTATTACCAGGACAAACACAGTTAATCAATTAAGATGCCAGTGGAAGAACAGGTGGGGTAGTGAGTCATGATAATATGCAGCACTAGGAGGCTGTTGATTGTGATCGCTTATGTCACTAATTGTTGATTCAGAGAAGTCTGAAAGGTTGTGTAGGTTCTTATGTAGGTGGGCCAAGTTGTATATTTAAGATGTCAAGATAAGTGCTGTTGCCGGATAAACTCTACAGACCGAAATCAAAGAGCCAGTCCTGCTGTTTCGTGCTGCTCCGTTTTTATTTACTCTGTTAGGGCACTTTGTCTGGGCCCTGATCCAGCATCTCCTCAGACTCCTTCATCAAATGAAGGCGTGCAGCCTGCGAGCCAGGAGGTTCCAAGATGTCATGAGATTACTTGACTTTTTGTTTGTGTCCATATCAGCATCATGGCGTTTGCATTTTGCAATGGTGAGCAGCACAGTACATCTTGCCTGCTCACTTGACCTTTTGATAATTGGATTTATGAAGATATGATGTGATACACACACACACACACACACACACACACACACACACACACACACACACACACACACACAGAGGTGCATGATGGGAAACGATACTTGGCATGCACAGAGAATGAGAGTGGAGGTAAGGTGGAGAGCGAAACACCGAAATAGGCGATGCCTACTTTAAAGTGCCCGTCTCTTTGATTTTATCGGCCATCATTTCTTTTGCCTCCAAATTCTGAAGTACTTTCAGTCAATCTCAGAACTGTCCATGGTACTGAACATATGCAGCAACCCAACTGTACAGTATCTTTCTCATCCATCCGCAGCGAAAATCATTTGACAAATTACTATTTTTTCGGTTTCTGACTGACGAAAACTGACAGTAAAAGTCTCACAAGAGTTAAAGCGGCATTTATCAGCACATGTGATTCATGCCCAGTCTCATTCTTCATCTCTCCCTTCACCAAGCACAACCTCTCCCCCAGCTGCAGTGACAAAGAAATGACCCATTTCTCATTTCTTGATCGTAGACTTTATCAGACAATGCCAATTTCTACAATGAACAGTATAGTTATTTCCTCAGTTTAGGACATCGTAGATGTAATTATTCCATTTAAACAGCCATTAAAGCACAAACAGTGTGTGGTTTGTTGAGGTCAGTCAGGTGATAGATGATTGGCCTAAGTGACTGTCCAATGACTCAAAATGATTGATGGGTGAGGCAGCATGGAATATCAGTTGTTAAGGATCATGATGGTCCCTGTCCATCATCCTGTGTACTTCAATGTGTGTAATTGTTCAAGTTGGCATATCTGTCCATGTTTTTCACGCATCTTTGTGCCCACAGGCTTGCGTGATTGTTTTGTGTGTGTGAATGGACTTTTTCCTGGATGTTTGAGTCTCTGATTGATGTCATGTGTCTCTGTGTAACAAATGTCTTGCCTGCTCCTGCTGCGTTTGACTTGGGACTGATGGGAGCCGGTCTCTCTTATTCATTCATTAAACTTAGTGTAATCTAAAGGAGATGGTGAAGTTGAGTGGGTATCCATTCCTGCTACTGAGATATGAGTCAATGATGTCAGTCTTTGACAAAGTTTATACCCAAAATACTACTGCAGTTTAAAATGCTCTTCCTCTGCTGTCCTTGGTTCCAAAATATTATGTACATCTTGCAGCACGGTTTCAACCCCCCCTCTGTCTTGCTGTCTTGCCCCAGATCTTCCATATGACCTATGACCTGGCTAGTGCGGTGATGCGGATCATTAACCTTATTGCTATGATGCTGCTGCTGTGTCACTGGGATGGCTGCCTACAATTCCTGGTTCCCATGCTGCAGGACTTCCCCTCAGACTGCTGGGTATCTCTCAACAAGATGGAGGTATGTGACAGGGGGTCATGTCTGCGCATACGAAGTTGCAAATATCACTGCAGAACTGGATTTACATTTTTATTCTGAGCTGATCTGGAAAGAGCCGATCATGGCCACAGAGTATTGATCAAAGTGTCTGACCATCATCAGAAAATATTGGCTGAATGTCAATCAATATATTGTGGCCATGATAAATGCTTTTTTGTCTTTTCCTGAAACAAAAAATCCTGTGTGTAAAAATCTGTGTATGAATTTCTTAATATGAATGACATTTATTTTATTATTTTGACCTGAAAATTAATTCCAGTTCCTGGTAACTCAACTTGTGTTTCAATACAATTAAACTGTAAAGTTAATAATGATACTGGCCCTTTGTAAAAGCTCCCATTGACTGCTAACTACTGTTTTTGTTTAGTGTTTGCAAAAATATGCTAATTAGCAATGAGTACATTATAGCTGAGGATGATGGAAACTTTGTTAGAATTGCCAGTATTTGATCATAAACCAAAGTATTGGACAAATTTAAACAAGTATTAATGAAAATCTAAGAAACACTGAGATCACGAGGCTTTATTATCTTAAAACCATGAACCAGGAAGGTTGTCAGTAGAATTCATCCTCCATGAACATCTGGTGTGCTGGAGCAATAAATAATCAAGGGTCCTGTGTGCTAGCTGTGATGGTTACATTTTTCGCAGTTTGGCTCAAGAAGGTACAATTTTAGAAGAGAGTGTCACACTGTCAGAAAAACCTTAATAGTTTAAGTGATGTCTGTTGCTTTCTGTATTTCTTTCCAACAAATCAAAAAAATGACTCATCAGCAGCTTCTGCTGTTGCATTTAGTCATCGTGGCAGACAGAAAACAACATTAGAACACCAATGACACAGAGAAATTTAAACACACCTCTACATCCCTTTGCGCTTCAGAAAAGATAAAAGGGGTAAAAGGAGGGATAGAATGAGCAGGTGGGGGGTTATGGCCAGCCAGCTGGGCTCTTTGTTGCCATGTCGCTCTCTGAGAGATAAAAGCTTGTTGTTTATAGGTCTGTCTGTCAGCCCAGTCTTTTACTGCGCAAGGGGAGACCATACTAACCCAGACACCAGGAATGGGTCCAAATGGGGTTTTAAACTGATTGGGTCCCACTCAGCGTCTAGCCATGACGGGTTGTAAATTTCAGATTTGAAGTATTTCTTGGATGACAGCAGCTTTTCTTGTTGTACAACAGTAACTCCGGTTGAAGCAAGATAATGTAATGATGAGAGGAAATAGCTCTCCGTCAAAGGGAAGGAAATCGGCTCTAAATTGTTATATTTTGTTTACAATCCTTTGGATCTGATGACTGGTGGCTGCATAAAACATGGGCAATATGATCTGTGGAAAAATAGCAATTTATATTGACAACGTAGGTGAACTATTTGTTGCCTATTCCTCCATTAAGACAATCAACTCAGTTTAAAAAGCAATTTCCCTTTACTGCAATGTAATCAAAGGATAGCATGTAACATACATATTCAGCATTTTTATTTTACAACCCAAATGCAGATATTTGTGGTAATTTGTGGTAATTGCAGAAAGTGCGTCCATAACTGTCAAATAGAGTAGGAAAGAGTCCATTATACATTGCCCTTGCCTATTTCCCCTCTGCTGTTAACCAAACTTACTCAACACTCATTGTAACAAAGTAAGTAAATATTAAATCCTTGCATCCACACTCACTGAACCAAAAAAAAAAAGCAAACAAAATTGAATCAGCATTTTCTTTAAATAGTATGTTCAAACAAAAACATGATTATCACAATTTCCAAATGCTGGTTTCACTGATGATTTCTCGTTCTCTGTTTACTCTGTGAAATAGGGATGTTTTGACATTTGTTCATTAAATGATTAACCAAGAATATGGCTAGCAGAATAATGACATGAAAAAAATAGTTTCTTATATATGTAATAATTAATACATAGATATATGTATATAATCAGTTTTCAAGCATAAAAACCTCAACCTGAAGAAAACATGAATATAAGAACTGTTAAAAGCAAACATTTCTCACAAGAGGACAACAATGCACTGTGTGCAGCACCGGGATGATAAAGTTTAAGACTGACAGGCCATCGACTCCTCCATTGCTCTCTCCCGCTGAATAATCAAAGACAGTGATTCTCCAGAGCACCGTCACTCCAAATAAAGGGCTAGCTTGGCATGGTACAGGCTGCCTACAGCCACCTGAGACTGCCCCCCCCCATTGAGTGGCTGACAACTTGTAACATTAGCCAGTGTGTTGCAGCGAGGCCATCCATCAAGCCTCTCACCATACACTGGCTCTGATGGTGTGGGGCCCACAGGCAGGACCCATGTAGTGCGCTGAGAAAACGCTACACTTCTGGATGACATCCACCAGCCAGTAATTGGGTTCTGTCTAACTTGGTATTCCTCAGGACACGTAGGGGTGTAAAACATAAGCAACCTATCTCCATTAACCTCATTTAGTTTCTCTTTGACATTAGCTTTATGCAGGCAAGCTTAAATTCCTCGGTGGACAGCAGTTTGGTGGCAGACGCTTGCTGCATCACTGGGGTACACCTGGGTATTAACAACACCGCTAACCGACAGACACACAGTGGAGAGTTTTGACTCTGTAATTACAACTGCATGTGCCATTCCTTACTGTATCCACATCAGCAAGATGTCTCTTTCCCAATATCCCCCTCTCCTATCAGCAGGAAGGGCTTTGCAGGGGCTTTGAGTCTGCTGGCTTGGACAAGATAAGTCAGTAATCACTGTGGCGTTAAATCACTTTATTTACTTTATTTGTTTGACCAACAGCATTATGGGCCTACTGCTGCTGGACGTGGAAAATTTGATTTGCACTCCTCTGTAGGCCTGTAACAACATATAAACATGAAAAGTGAAAGCTGCTGTCCAACCTCCGTAAATGGAAAAGAAATTACGTGGTGTTTGCTTCCCATGCGAGGAGAGGAAAGGATGTGATTATGTCTGTCTCACAGCAACTCGGGTGTTTTTGTTTTCAACAGTCTCATTGTTCTGAGTGCAGGAAGTGCTACAATATCCTCTTTAAAGCAAGACGGACCATTACTACACTTTAAAGATTGCTCAAACAGCAGTGAACAATTTAAGCCTGAATGTATTTGGTCACAGTGAATGCGCCAATGTGGCATTAAGACTGTAGCCACTTCCCAAGCAAATTCAGTTGTCAGTCCCCTCTCCACTTCAGTCATACTCTTCATAGTGGTGTTTCTTCCATGTTTGGAAGAAAGAAAACATTAGCTCCCTCATTACCTCCATACAGCCAGAGCTGTGTGCCAATACAGAAGCCAACTTCATCAAAAATTGGGGGCATTTGGTTTACTTCTTGTGGATTACTTTTCAACCCGTAAAGGCAACTGTGATATATTCTTTGTCAGACATTTGTAGGAGATTTGCTGAGTTTGAAAACCTCAAGGAAACCAGGAGCTGTGCTTACGCCTGTGTCTTTTGGTATTTTGACGACACGCGTAAATATTGGCGTGAAAACTGAAACCATTTCAGAATATACCTTTATGCATTTGACTGAGGTAGAAAAATTTGCTGTATTGATAAAAACTAAACTTGTGCATTTATGTGACTTTAAAATAAAGAGGTCAAAAAAATAGTGGTAGATGAAAAGAGAAATAATGTGTGAAAGTTTGACTGGTGAACCTTCACTT
This sequence comes from Echeneis naucrates, assembly GCF_900963305.1. Classification (NCBI taxonomy): domain Eukaryota; kingdom Metazoa; phylum Chordata; class Actinopteri; order Carangiformes; family Echeneidae; genus Echeneis; species Echeneis naucrates. The sequence continues at coordinate 10,001,095 of NC_042527.1, read as the reverse complement.
GCATCATGTTGCTCCACCTGCTATTTCTGCAGTGGTGTACTTGTATTCAACTGGAGAATTTATAGCCACTGCTGATCTTGACAAACCAACTTCTAATATTCACATACCAGCTGTAGAAATGTTAATGAATTTAGCATAATTTAGCATTACAGTCTTAAATACATGTAAAATTTGAACTACATTTTTGTGGATGCTCACTTAGGATAGTGTATCATCCGAGTTTAATGGAAAAAAAAAAGAAATTGTTTCTTTACTCATTGGGACTAAAAGTCACAGGGCTCCTGGGAACTGTTTGCCATTTTAACCTGTCTCACAATCAACCCACCTAAATGTGCAATACAATTTCTTTCTAAAAATGGAACTGTTCCTATTAACACATTTGCAAAAAGTCCCAATACGAATGCCCCTCCAAGACTGGTGAAAGTACTTGTAAGGAGTTTGTTACCCTTTTTTCTCTAACACAAAGTATAAAGCTGTAATCTTGTGCTCATTTTAGCATTTAAACTGGGAGGAAAAGGAAACTGATTATCTTGCTCTAAAACCGAAAAACTCTATTTAAGATTTAGTAATGCAGCTAAAGCTCATCAATTAGCACGTTATATTCATTTTATTCTACCAGTACTCGAATACAAATGTAAAATTATGCTGAAACTAACCAGTTTAGTTATCTGACCTTAATACTGAGCTAAGTGAAAAATCACCTGCCTTCTTTCTGCATATCCATAAAAATGACAGGGACTGAAAGTGAAAGTGATTTGAAATCCCTCCAACGTTAAAATGTGCAGCATTAAATTGGCTTGATATTTTCATATTGTCTATTTTTTTTTTTTTTTTTTTTTGCAACTTCATTATAGGCTTTGTCATGCAATGACATTAAAGTTCTATTCTATGTTATTCTAACAGAATAAATTAGGGCTGACATTAATGATTCTGAGCCATGTAATGACATCCAGACAGCTATTACATGTTGTTAATAGAAATGGTTAAATACCTCATACCACATTTGCTGTTATATTCCACTGTCCACACTGCAGCTTATAAAGAGATTCAATGAGGCAGCTGGGATGAAGAAAGACACAGAGAGAAAGGAAGCAGGAGCAAGTCAGATAAAACAGTGAGATTTAAACCGGTGGGCCAGGCCACAGCCTGCTTCATTTATATTTTGATATTTGTCAGATGATTGGTTATTCAGTCTGTCTCAGGGCTAGGTAGTACTTCTTGCCCATTACTGCCCAATACTGAGCTCCAGCCCTTTGCCCTATGATGGGGCTGAACTGATGTGAGTGGTAACAGGGTGACAGTTAGGTGTATGGAGGGGGGGGGGTCACCATTTTTAGCAATGTTAGTGCTGTGGCTGTGAGGATGTTAGTCAGTGAGCCAAATATTTTTTTGCTTTATAATTGAATGGGTTACATTTTTCTAGTAATTCACAATCCCCGGGAAATTAATCCCAATTTTTTTTTTTTAGCATTTTTATCAGGTTGAAATCTGAAATGTCTTCAGGGCTATAGAAACAGCTGCCACAGCAAATATTAGCATGCTAACATGCCAAACTGTAGTGATTACATCAATAAACATTGATGGAAATGCTCATCATTGTAAAGATACTTCTGCTTACACAACCTCACACAGATAAACTTTATTATGACTGTTACTGACAGCTTATTGCACCTTTCTGACATGTTGCAAAAGACTTTTCAAGGAGCCTTGCAGGGCTGGTAGCGTGGCTAAACAGTCATATCCTTGAATTTTGTGTTTATCCTGAGCATTTTGTCCATGATGAGTAAATGTGTCGCTCCTTTAAGGTACATCACTTAACTTGCACATGGACACCCTGGCTGATGAAATTCACGCCTGCTGCACTGTAAAGCTGCCATGACATTGACACATTTTCAGATACTGGAAGATAAATTTAAAGCTCATGCATTATTAGACATCTTCTGGAAACATCTAATGGGGATGATGATTCACACTAAAGCAATGGACAGTTTGACTGGACAGAGTGAAATCTCTGTGGAGGGATGTTCAGGGGTTCTCTGATGTCATGGAGTCTCTCTCTCTCTCTCTCTCTCTCTCGCTCTCTCTCATGGCTGCGCTATTTCAGAATCAGAGTGCTCATCGTTCATCTATTATTCAATCTTTTTCACTCCACTGTTTCTCTTTCAGTTTTCACATACACCATTAAGTCTCAGCCCACTTGGTGGAGCTATATTTATTTTTGGAGTTTTCTCTTTGAGGAGAAGCAGTTCTAATCACTATGTGATCATCTAAAGTTATTCCTCGTGGTCATGAACAGACACACTTTTGTTGTATTTTACCTATTTTTCTTTTACATTTTATTTTTAGCATTTATTTACTTGTTTCTGCCTTTACAACATCAGAAAAATTTGCAAAATGCATAACGCATGAAAACCCTGAAGTGTCTAAATGGTTATTAAAAAACAAAGGGAAAGGAAGGAAATATTCACAGATTAGACTGTTTTTGCTCGGTAAAAGGTTTGCCTGACAGTTTTTTGTAAACCAGTGAATGTGTTAATCTACTCTGCTTTGCAGAGTTTCATAACAATACACAGTGGTATGCTGTTATTATTAGCATTCGAACAATATTAGCATGTTCCACTCGCCCCTGAGACCTGTGTATCCTGTGTATTAATTATGAGAATATGGGCTGAGAGTTTTTTTAAGTACACAGGCCTTGCAAAAAATGTACTCAAGGTTTGGAGACAGGACCTTTCTGATAGCTAAGCGCAGACAGTGACTTCTGTGTAGCTCCTAGCAGATTTAGAGAGGACAAGGCAACATGAGCTAGTGCACTCAATTTTTCTTTGTGTTCAAGTTTAACACAATTAAAAACAAGATAAGGCTACAAGGTTCTGTGGTATAACTTCCAATAAATAATACATTTATTTTTAGATCCAAACTTTTGATTTCCACTTGAAAGGACTGGCATTAATATTGTTCACGCTGAGGCCACCAGAGCCACCACTCTGACAAAAAAGGAAACAAAGCTTAGTGAACACAGCAATCAGATCAGTTGAGATTTTTTGCTTAGCTTTGGGTCAGTGAAATAGCTCTGATAGTTGAATCCACAAAATGAATTATTCTGCTTGATGTTCTGGTAAGTTAAGACTGGTTTGTCCCTTCATGAATCTGCCCGGGGTAGACACATAGGTGACCGCTGTCCAGCTGCCACCACCTGTAGTGGATTCCTATTCACATAGCACTGACAGGGCATATTTAATGACCTCTCATTACCATCCCTCTTGGAGGAAATAATTTTCAAACTGTCTGTACTTTACTGATTAGGCCTCCAAGGATTCCCCTGATGTCATTGCCACTTCCTCCGTCTTTCCCTGTAATGCAGCTCTGTCCCTTGAGTTCTCATTTGTATAAGTGCTTTTCTGTGACCCTGAAGTCCCCAAAGCTTTACTTCTGGTTCCCTATTTTCTGTCTCCACTTTCCCTCACAACATGTTTGTTTTTTTTATATAACATTGATAGCATTGATGTCTTTAACTGTTTCTCTATCTCCCCATTTCTCTCTCTCTGCAGAATGATACCTGGTCAGAGCTGTACTCCTTTGCTGTGTTCAAGGCAATGAGCCACATGCTGTGCATCGGTTATGGCCGGCAGGCCCCAGAAAGTCTCTCAGATATTTGGCTCACCATGCTGAGTATGATTGTAGGAGCTACTTGTTATGCTGTTTTTATTGGCCATGCAACAGCTCTCATCCAGTCCCTGGACTCGTCCCGGCGGCAGTATCAGGAAAAGGTGAGGAGCTTCGTTAAATCAGCTCTAGCTCATAAAAACTTTTATTTAAAAAATATATATATTCCTGTATAATTAAGACTATTTTGCCATCTAAAGTTGGTAAACGTTTGGATCCTTTGTAGAAACCAAATTCATGTCTGTGAGTTTTAGGAATGCTGCGATCAGTTATTTGTACTAAGTTGCTCAGAGATTGTTTAGATGTGAGAGGTAACTTAAACATTAACATTGAATGTCGAGATTTCTATTGTGTTTCTAGTTATTTATTTACAGCTTAATCTATCCAAGACAGGTGATGCAAAGAGGCTCAGAACACAAACTCTGACATCATATCTTACAAATGAAACCTTCAGCAACATGCACAAACCTTAAAAACTGCTGGGTCACGATGTCTCCATTTATTGTAAAGAACTGATGTGTAGTGACAGTTTCACCTAATCACTGACTTTAAATTCAATGCTTACTTTAAATCTAAATTTGTGAGCAGAAGAGTTTGGGTCCTGGAATTAGTAGGGGGAGAAAAATCTGGAGAGGTTTCACTCCATGTGTCTTTGCAGTGTGAACTGAATACTGACTGGGAGAGGCCAATGGGAATGAGGAGAGACTTCGCTTTTTAAAAAGATCATGCAACTCATTCTCTTTGTTCATCATTGACTGTTTAGAATTAGATTTAGAATTAATAATCAATCAATAGTCATCATTTGCTGATTTCTAAACGACAAAACAAAAAAAATCTGAATTTCAAAAAGCTTCAAACTGCATACGATGAGCTTTACTGTGGTGCCACAGCTTCGGGCCACACCAACACACTTTCCTTTGGCTTATGACCTTAAATTGACATTACCAGGTCCTGTTAACCACTCATACACATCATCATTGGACAGTATGTTTCCTTGACTATCAGACATCTCTTAAAACAGGGATGGGATAAGAGCATTGCTGGGCAGCGCTGCAGCAGTGGTCTGTCGTGGTAACAAGCAGCCTCTCTGTTTCCAAGCAGAGTCTTGCTGCTGGGGAGCAGGGGGAGTGTTGTTGGCTCTCAGCAACCAATCAGAGGATGCGGGTGTGTTCGGCCAGGTAGAGCCACATCACCAGGGGATGTGTGTCTGTGGACGAGTTGATGTGGGAGAGAGAGAGAGTGTGAGGAACAGACAGAGAAGGAGAAGGTGTGTGTGTGAGAGAGAGATGGAAAGAAAGAGAGCGAGAGAGAAGTTGTGTGTTTGTGTTTGTGTGACAGTGTGATAGTGTGTGTGTGATAAAGAGAGAGAGATATGATGTCCCCTTGGGCAGTAGTAGAATTGATGAGGCAGCAGACCTGTGTGTCCTGCCAATGTCATCCTGAAGGTGACGTAAGCATCCATGGCTGCCTCTCTCTTCCTGATCTCTCACTCTCCCTCAGTCTACCTGCACTCTTTATCGTCTCTTGTGCGTCTTTAAGTGTTCCTCTTTGCATTATCTGATCGCCTCTATTCTTTGTTCTTCCGGACCACCTTAAATACACCCCACCTGATTTTCTCTTGTACGCCGTCTTTATCGCTCTCTTCCTGTCTCATCCCCTCTGGATCTGAATTGCTCTCTTTCTTCTCTTCCCCTCTCTTTATCCTCTCTGGTGGTGGTGTCCTTGAGAGGTGCAGGGCTACTGCTAACTGGCTGCTACAAAGAGCAAAGCAGGGGGGAGGGGAAACCTGTGGGAGACGGAAAGGCCTTGTTGTCGGCATGAGCCCTGGTGCACTGCAAGATATGCCTTTTTCATGTTATTTAGTGTCTTTGTCTGGCTACAGTTGTGTAGGACTCCCCACAGGGGTTTTTTCAGCCTCGTAGACGGATATTAAGGTATAAGTTGTGTCTAATAAGTGGTTTAGAAGACAACGATTCAGCAAGTTCAGTGCTGACTGGTGCTCTCGTCTTTCCTGTGTGTCCTGGATGATGGGAGTTAAAAGGCTACAGAGTTGTTTTATCAAGGATCTGTTTTTCTCCAAGAAGCTGACCAACTGCCGCCTCACCCCGTCCTGTTCTAAATACTCAGGCCTGAGCCCTGAGTTGTACTCATTTGTATAACCCTCGAACAGCCTGCGTCTTCATTAAAGATTAATTCAAACATATGCATAAACCTAACTCTCATTTCTCCAGAACCCTTTTCTGACCAGTTCTTAGATTGTCTTTTTTTTTTCCACAGCAACGTTTATTTAGTGCTACTGCTCTCTGGGGATTAAGAAGATGTGTATATTCAGAAAAACAAACAGACAAACAAACAAGAAAAAAAAACAAAAAAACAACATCCCGAGCATGAAAGTGTCAGCCATGCTAATGAGCCTGATGCTGATGCTGCTGCCGCCTCCAGAGAGGACTGAGTGACATTTTTATCATTAGGAGAATGTTAGCAAAACAAGTCTGCTGGCAGTCTGTTAAAACCCCTGTGAGGCTCAAGCTAGCATTGTGTGGAGGTTTCCATTTCAGCCCAGCTGTAATGCCAGACTCCAAATCCATGCAGGTTAAATTTAGGGAGAATTTAGCTTGGACACTTTGGTGCAGAGACCTCAGAGTTATTTATACACAGACAGACAAGGAGGCAGTCTCAATTGTGCCATCTTTTGCTTCTTTTAAATTTATCAGTTTATTTCTGGTGATGAAATTTGGCCCTTTTGCACATTTGGAGGTCAGGATTTGTGTTTGTGGCTGTTTGGCCTACATCCGGTCAACAGAAACATGCGTCATTATTCATGGAACACCAGCTGAAAAGGCTCCCTTTTTCCACACCCACTGAACTAACTTCAACCCTGACCAAATGTGGACCCTTCGGCACCTTTGCCTTTCCACGACATACATCCAATACCATGACGTTTTTTACAGGCAGAAACACGGCTGTGCCAGGAGTTCCTCAGTGTCTCCTGTTGTGGCCAACCTCTGCATGGAAGAGGTGGAGGAGCGAGTGCTGGACTCCTTCACAGGAACAACTCCCTGCCACTGGTTCAGATGTGTGGACACATGGACACATGGACACATGGGTCAAAATCCAAACTCGGTAAACCAGGGTGAAATACCTGGGTTTCCCACATTGACCCTCAGAAGTGAAGAAGCCTTTTGGATAAGAGGCAAATCTTGTCTTCAAAACAAGATAAAGAGTCCAGTTGCTTCCCACTAAACACTCCAAGACACTGATGAACTCTACTGTACTAATCTGTACAGTATAGCCTAATAACCCGACTGTAGGTTTTAATTTTTATCTAGATAAAGTGATGGTGAGAAAGAAATTCACGGTAACTGATGGCTGATGTGAACATTTTTCCCAATTTAGGCTCTTTTGCTTGGTCAGACAAAATGATGTTAGTGTTTTATGTACTGTGCGGGATTGACATGTGTATCAACCTCTTGTCAACCTGTGGCACCAGTTTGGGTGAAAGAGGTTACACCTTAGTGTTTGGATACCATTCATTCATTCCCGGGTCACGGGGTTACTGGAGCCAATCCCAGCCAACCTTCCGGACGAAAACACACAAAGACAAACAGAGACGAGCAACCGCTCACGCTCGCATTCACACCTATGGTTAATTTAGAGTCACCAAGAGTACCCATAGGAAGCCCACGCAGACAAGGGGAGAACACGCAAACTCCGCACAGAGCGGCCCAAGGCCGGGAACCGAGCCCGTGACCTTCTTATTGTGGGGCGACAGTGCTTGTTTGGATACCTCTCAGCCTAATTTCAATGAGCCAGTGTCAGTGAAACCAACGCTGCTTTGATTTTACGTCACTGCATATCTGCTGATTCTATCACGCCCCTGCAGTGTCTGAAATCCCTCATCACTCACTATTGGGAGAAGCCATTTTTCTGCTATCTATCTGTATGATGAGAATTATTACACCCGATATAAGATATTTGTGCCATCATACATTGCGCTCCTGAAATAAAGAACAATTTTAACTTTATGTCAAACTCCCTAGTTTGTGATGAGGGAGACATGAGAGAATGACTGAGTTTCAGTTGCACCTGTCCTTTTGTCTTCTCAGGAGTATTTAAATCCATAATCTCCTTTCATTCTGTGTCATTTCATCTGTGATATTTCCTTCATTTGTTTCAACTTTTACCTGGCAACCAATTTGGAGGTCTGTTGTTGGTTTCATTTTTTTCCCCTTCCTGTCATCAGCCTGCAAGCCTGTTGAATTCTCAAATTGTTAAATAATCATTTCTCCCACTGCCTGCCTGAAAGAGTGACTTTCCCTCCTGAAATCACTGACCTGGGCCTGTCACTGTCACTTGGTAATCAGCAGTAGAGCATGAGCAGTGTGCCCAGCTATTGCAAGAGCAGCAGACATTTATCACTGTAGGAAAAACATAAATCTTACAGATAACATTAAGCCTAAGATATGTTATATATTAATTTTTAGTTTAAATGAGTTTCTTTTTATGACAAATGTAAAAAAAAAATAAAAAGTATTTTTTTAGGACAACATAAATATTTAAATATATATTGTAAAATGCAAGTTATGAATGAAAAATTTAATTTTTGTGTATCATAATTCCAAACACTGACCTATTCCAATGAATACATTAAAAATATCACTTATTTAAAAAAGCTTTTTAGTATTAGAAAGACTGCAGACTTATTCAGTCTTTCTATGGTTTTGGTTGCTGCACAGTGTCAATAAATTTGACATTTTTTCTGATAAACTGAATGATTCACGGTCTCTCAATGAGAATTTCCTCCTACTTGCTAATCCAAATATAAACCATTTAAAAATCCACTGGAATATCTGAAAAGTGCATCGTCACAAAGCTGAAATTGTGGCTCTTTTTGTGAGCTGATCAGGGGTCGACATGTTGTGTCATTCGAAATTGCGCTACGTTTTAGTGATATGATTCTACAACAGTTCACCTTGTGCAGCCATAATCGGCTCCTAACGGCCTCACAAGGGGATTTTGCACTGAATCAGCTTCCCTCCGTTGTTGAGACTATTCTCCCTCAGTGACAGAGCGAGCAGACAGCAGTCTGAGCTCTGTGCCATAATGTCGCACTGCACAGGATACAACACTGTTTCCTCCCTCTCCACCCCTCCTCCTTTTCCATCTCCGTGCCACTGACACCATCAACAACAGGGGTTTGTCCTCTCTTCCCCAGATCAGTTGCTACTGATCACTCCAATTGTTCCGAGTGAGGCTGACTTTGCAAAGAGGGCAGCCGAAGAAATTCACATTCACCAGTGTCTACAATAAAACTAGTGTCCTTCTGGTTGTGCCAAACAATATTCAGTGAAGTAAAAAGTGTGTCTGATGTTCAAACCCTTATCAGCCGCTCTCCTTTGCTCGTCACTCCCTTTGAAAGAATTTTCCTTAGAAGCCTCATTTCATCCAAAGAGACTTTGTACTGTGTGAGACCCCACAGTGTGTTGTTCCTCCGTCTGTACACATTTTTGAATTGAAGTCTGGCAAGACAAGCTGACTTACTGCTATCTGATTTCCCTCTCTTTGGTGAATGTGCTTCATAATGTAATGAGGCGATTTAGCCCAGAATGAAGTGAATGAATTACACATCTACATGGGTGTTTGGGATGAATCCGAATTAGACTTTCCAATGGAGAGAAGTTGTGGGATGATTGAGCTGGAGAGGAGAAATGAAGGGACAGAAGGACAGGAAGGATATAATGTTACAGGAGAGGAGGAGCATGAAAAATAACGTGAAAGGACAGGATTGGGAAGGGAAAACAAATAAGGAGAGGAGAAGAGGAAAGGGAAGGAAGAATAAGGGACGATAATACATTGGAGCAGTTGAAGCGGTTCAAATGTAAATTCAGTTGAAGTTAGACACAAAACTCTGTTGGTTTTCATCTGAATGAAAACTCACTAAATGAGTTCCCTAGACAGCGTTTTAGCTGACAAAACGTCATCTAAGTGTTTTATAAAGTGGAAGTTTTTTTCAAGCTTGTTTGAGTGTTTGTCAGTCTCCTTTGGGTGCTGCGGTGCACCAACCAAATGCTCCCTCTTCTCTGTGACGCTGCAGACATTTCAGGCTGGTCTTGGCTCTGATCGATACGATGCATTGTGACATGGCTTTCAAAGTCAGGTCATTAAATGCCACCATCGAAGTTCAGTCAGATAAGCTTTTGCTGCCTCACTCATACAGACCTAGCTGAGCCAAAACGGGCTGGAGGGAGTTTTTTGTTTTCTTTTTTTTTTTTTTACAGCTGCTGCATCATCTCTGTGGAGAGCGTGAGGTCTTTCCTCCCTGCAGGAGAACCCACACCTACTTTATTCACTATCAGCTCTTCTTTTCTATGAAAGGAACACCAGCTGCGGCATTAGCTTTGACATGCTTGGTAAAGAGTTGTGACTCGGGGTCACTTCTTCGGTTGCCCTCCATCTGTAGATGACAGGAAGCAGAATTACTCATGCAGGTGAGGCAGTGAGTTGCATAACAGCATCACCAAAGCTGTGGAGCTGCCGCTGCCCAGGAGACTTTTTGTGATGGAAATGATCTTTGTGTTATAAAGCAGAAGAGTTTAGTTTGTAGTTTGAGCTGCAAAAACAATTTCTCTGTTGTAGAGTAAATAAGCTGGTTTTCTGCTCAACAGGTGGGTTTTTTTTTTTCTGCCTTCATGAAAATTAGAGAAGAAAAATGAGGATTTTGTTGCCCTGTGCTGAAGGATTTGAGACGAGGATCATGTTTGTTTGTCAAATGTGTCTGTCCTGTCAACAGAGAGGACGTCTGTCTGCGATAGTAAAGACTTCTCAGTGTAGTAATTTCTCAGATGTGTTTGAGGATCCAGCACTTGTGTGAGCAGGTGGACCTGATTATTTTATTTCAGGGGGGTTGTCCTGGGGGACAGCTAACATGACTGCTGTCTGCAGCTGTCTTTAGCAGAAGAAGCCCTGAGCTTCCAGTTGAGTTGCAGTCTCTGTACTCAGCAGACCTGCTGAAGCCTGGTCGGCAGACTGTCACTTCGTGCCAGCTGATAGTTTTTGTGTATGCACCTTGCAAAAGCAGAGTCTAAGGTCCAGTGGGACAGAGGCCAGACAAAAACGACTTCAAGTCAGCGTGTCCCAGCCTGCCGAGTACTTCACACTGTCTCTTAAAATGGTGCTCTGGACAGTTTCATAGGCGCAAGGTTGAGCTGTGGTGTGCATGCAGTGTGACAGAAAAGTACGAGCTAAAGTCTTTTTCTCTCAACAGTTTACTCTCTGCCCCGAGGACTTCCGCATCTATCATCCTCCTCTCTGCAGTTTTTACTTTCCGAGTGGTCACTTTGGCAGAGAATATGATTAGCATAGCTCAACAACAGATCTGATAGTTTGTGCTGTTGCCATATCGGACCCTTCACTTGCTATTGATCGGACATTGATTAACTACCATGAAGCACTGGTCAAAGAGCAAGCGTGTTCATTTTGGCTGACAGATGAAGGGGCGTGAGCTCGCTCTGCTCTGGGTGGCTGCTGACCTGTCTCTGTTGATTCACTGGGAGAAATACGACAGAAATAGCATTGCATCATCCTCTGATGAGATGCCGTGATACTTGTCATTGATATGTTGTACCCCTCCCGAAGGCTGTAGCTTGTGCTGCTGTTGAATTGTGTTGTGCTAAATAAAAGTGAGCACAACACGACGACACACGGTAACACAACATAAATCAACAAAACAATAAATTTCAGCCTCCAAAATGACCGTGATGTCAAACTGTTTTGCTGTAAACTGAACATTAACACCATCCTGGAGGCCGGATCCACTGCAGGGCTCTGAATGCTCTGACAAATCAATGTGCTTTTATTACTTTTTGGATTAGAATGTAATTTGATGGCATGGTGATGTAACTTAAGCTAGATAGACAACACAACTCGATAATTATTTTCTTAGTTTTTTTTTTTTTTTTCTTTTTTTTTTACAGGAAAATGTAAACGCTTACCTCATCTTAGGTCAGGCTTTTACAATACACTAGCTAACATGCTGAGTGTATTTTTAAAAAACTGTTCTTGCAAACATTTTTAAAAGCATCATATGCACTGCATTAACAGACCATTATCTCCGTCTGCCCTACTCTCAGTACAAACAAGTGGAGCAGTATATGTCCTTCCACAAGCTGCCTGCTGACTTCCGACAGAAAATCCATGATTATTATGAGCACAGATACCAGGGCAAGATGTTCGATGAGGAGAGCATTCTGGGAGAACTCAGCGAGCCTCTCAGAGAGGTAACCACACAATAAAACACAATTCCTACAAATAAGCATCAACTAATAACTTTAATTTGGTCAAATACAACAAATGCACTGTGTATTACTCCTGTGTAGTTCTTCTCGTTGATGGTGATGGTTTTTGGGAAAATGTATCAGCTATGGTTTCTGCACACAAGCCGCACTTTTCATGGACGTTGCATCCAGGATAACACCTTGCACGGTATTTACCAATAAATTTTTGATTTTTTTCTTAGGAAATTGTCAACTTCAACTGTCGCAAACTGGTGGCATCCATGCCATTGTTTGCCAATGCAGAGCCAAACTTTGTGACAGCCATGCTGACCAAGCTGCATTTTGAGGTGTTCCAACCACATGACTACATTATAAGAGAGGGAACGATTGGAAAGAAAATGTACTTCATCCAGCACGGAGTCTGCAGCGTCATCACCAAAGGCACTCTTGCAATGAAGCTCTCAGATGGCTCTTACTTTGGAGGTATGCAACAGTTTATAGCTTCCACATGTTTGTTTGTTTGTTTGTTTGTTTGTTTTAACTATCTCTCCATAAGCTTTTGCTCTTTTTTTGTCCATAATTTCAGAGATCTGTTTATTGACGAGGGGTCGGCGAACAGCCAGTGTGCGAGCAGAGACTTACTGTCGGCTCTACTCTCTCTCTGTTGACCACTTCAATGAGGTGCTGGAAGAATATCCCATGATGAGACGAGCATTTGAGACTGTGGCCATTGACCGACTAGACCGCATAGGTAAAAAAAAAACAGACGGAACGACACACACACACACACACAAAAAAACAACAACTTTAGCAGACACTTTAAGGAGAAATAAGGGGAATTACACTGGAATCAATGCATGAGATTACACTCTGTGATCTGGGTCTATTTACACTCTGACCAGCAATATAGGATCAAGGTAATCAACTCTGCATACCACCTTATTATTATTTTTTTAAATATAACAAATCGCTTGGAAATGAAGAGAAAAAAAAATTATATTGCGCTCTGGGAATGATTCGAGTATATTAATGTTGAATTAGGTGGTCACATGAGCTGTGTTTTTCCCCCAAAAGACACAAGACGCAGGACACTGTAGCGATACATGACAGTGCACGTCCGTTTTCCTCCGGGCTTGTTCTACTGGAGGATGTACCTGGTCTGAGGGACATCACATGCTTTATCTACCTCGTATTGTTCTCTTTTTCCAAATCCTTTTCCCACCACCTATTTCTGCTTTGTTCTGCTTTTTGACCTCCTTGTCCTGTCCTTTCTCTTTTCTGGTCTTAGCGATTGAATAATTAATGCATTTATTTGCTTCTGCAGGTAAAAAGAACTCTATCCTGATGCACAAGGTTCAGCATGATCTTAACTCTGGTGTCTTTAACAATCGGGAGAATGAGATGATCCAGGAGATTGTCAAGTATGACCGTGAGATGGTGAAGCCGGTGGACTTGCAGCGGCCACGAGCCATGTCTATGACCCCTTCCATTGGTGGTATCTTTGCTCCCCCTGGTCAGTCGCAGACAGGCTCTGCTATTGCCACCCTCCAACAAGCTGTAGCCATGAGCTTCTGCCCTCAGATGGCAAGCCCGCTGGTGGGTCCTGGGACTCTGCAGTCTCCTCGTATGGTGCGACGGTTCCAGATGATGCAGAACCTGTCCAGCCCCGTCTCCATGTCTCCATTTCAGTCTCAACCGCCTCAGACGCTCGGCGGGGCATTTGGGTCCGCAATCTCCAGCCCTCCTGTCCAAAGCCCGCTCGCAGCTTCAGGACGGACTTTCCAGTACATGGGGAGTGCCGGACCTTCTGGATCCCAGCTGTCCCTAGTACAGCACCATGCACCCAGTCCCACACAGACCCAGCAGAGGCCTGCCTCACACAAGAGCACCCACTCCCTCCATGCAGGCACCTTGAGTCAGGATACCCGTGCCCTGTCTGCCTCCCAACCTTCACTCCCCCAAGAGGGACCAGCGCCAGCTGCCTCTGCAGCGCCCAGCCCTTCGCCCTCCACCCGAACCTCCAACACCTCCATCGGCCCCCTTCAACCCTCACACCCGGGCCTGCCTGGGTCCTCTGGGGTGGGGAGATCAGCAGGAGCTCAACAGAGGGTGGCATTTGCCTCCACACCACCTCCAGGTGGACCTGCTGGAATGGGGGCAGTAGCAGCAGCTGCTGGATCAGGACCTCCAGACTCTGGAGTTCCCAAGAAAGATTCAATTGTCAGCCTTCCAGAGCTAGACTCTGCCAGATCCCGGCTGTCTTCCAACTTGTGACCCTGGTAGAGTTCAGGAAAGAGGCCTTTTTTGTAGGAGAATCTGTTTGTTTTAGGTCAGTCCAGCTGATCTGTCAGCCTGCTAAATGACCAATCAGCTACCACTCTCGCCACCAGTCATTTGACCTGGATGCACTGTGTGCTGATGTCAGCAGAAGGAAAAGAGCAACTCAAAGTCTTCAGACACCTTGACTAGGAGCAGTCTATACAATTAAACTAGTATAACTTAAGGTTGAACTGGTCTAGTCTACTGTGCCAGCACCTTTAGTCTTAGTATCACCCCCTTACACTCTGCTTCCAAACACCTACTGTATATCGCTGTCTTTACTGTAAAGATATGAAGAAAAGTATGATTAATGTAACTATTGCATACTGTGTAGAATTCATGCAATGCAATCTAGCAGGAGCTGGATGTAAAAATGAAAATCAGGGACTTGAGGTCAAATGACAATGACATTTTAAGCGTTCAAAAAGTGTTTTGAGTGTAATTTTTCTGTATAAGCTGTCGTAGCAAAAGAACACATTGCTCTTCATATTGTTTAAAATAAATAGTAGTGATAGTGTTTTAGACCGCTGGTCGATCTTACATCGATGTGTAAATAGTTGATGAAAAAAGTGCAGAGGGATATTATATTCATTGTATCTACCCAAACCAAAGTTGAGCTTGAACACAAAGTCTGGTTGTGTCTGTATCAACTAAAAAGAAACATAGAAGAAAATGCCATTTATTTAACTGCCTTGATTCAACGTTAGAAGCCATATATTTGGTTTGTGTGTCTGTATATATGTGGGTGTACGTTTGTGCGTGTGAGATTGTTGGTACGTTTGGTTCTAATTTCCCAGAATGGACTCACATACTCTCTACACTGCTCTGTCAAGCGAGATTGGCTTGACATATTGACAGTGGCACTGACCTGTTTTCACAAAACATCTGGGAGGTGGTCAGCTGTTTGGTCAGCATACTGATTGTAACCCTGAAGGCAAAGGTGGTTAAATAATCTGAGCTTTATCAAAAGGAAACATTTGTGAACAGCCCATACTGTATACTTGCTTGTTTTTGTCTAGGTTTAATGATTAACACATGCAATATAATTCTGCAATACTCTACCCCGCCTATATATAAATATATATGAATATAAATATCTATACATATGCTGTACAGGAAAGTGAATTTCTTTTTTTTTTCTTCTTCTTCTTGTTTTCTTTTTAATGTGAAATCTTAAAGACTCCAGCAGTTGTGGCTTCACTTGAGGTATTGTAATCCAGTGACCTGTTGTTACCTTAACCAAAAATGTTTGAAGAATGAGAGAATGTGCAGTGTCATTTTTGTTAAAACAGACCAGACAAACTACTTAAAACTGGTATAGAGTCGCAGGAAGAATCCCAACTTTGAGTTCAGCAAATCAGATCCGTCAAAATGCCACTTTTAAAGCCTATTTGAGGATGTTCAATTGTAAGATGACTGGGAGATTAGGGTCAAGCAAGACTGGGCAGGAATGCCCCACAAAAAGTTGTTGTCCCATATTAAAGTCACAACTGTCACCCAAAACTCCCATGAATGTCTCAACATTTAGATCCACAATAATCCGATAGCTCAAACTTTTGGATTGGTTTGAGGCTTCAGTGATATTTACTCTAACTATTCTGATCCTGTTGAGCCTAAAAACCTTCTCTTGCTGAATGTATGCCATATGAGAAGGAAGACAGCTAATCAGATATAAACTGCCATGTAAATAAAGAAACAGATTTAAAGGAGCTTTTATGATGCAAGGGGGTTTGGGGCATTGCTGTATGTGTTGCTGAGTGTCGGTGTGATATTTTTATGTTCCACAATGCTTCTCTTGGTTGAGCGTTGCTGTATTTAACCTGAATGCTACCCCCACTACTACCCCATCCCTAAATCTAATAGGAGATTTTTTTTGTCGTGGCTTTATTTCAATGGCTGTGAACGAGACAGAGTCATTACCACTTTGAACTCCTCGGCCTAATGTGAGCACTGAGGACATCCGTTGAAGTACCCTTTGTTGCACTACAACCTTGAAATCAAAATGAAAATCAATGCTCTATTCTTTTAAAGTGGTTGCAGGACTGTTCCAGGAACCATTATCTGGTTAAACTCTAAGGATGAAAACTGAATTCAATTGGGACCGAAAATATGCAGCTGTTTAAATGTGTTAAGCAAACACCACACCCAACTTTTTCAGCTTGGAGCATTGATCCACAGCCAAACTAAAATCGATGCAATGGACATTTCACTCAGGTTTGCTACCTTTCCGGAGAGATGTATTGATTGCTGCAGCATTGCTTTCCATTGATTTATTTAGAATCGTCTATCCTCCCATAATCAACCTGTTGATTTAACCAACCTGAAAGATCCCCCTTTAATTTTGATTGAGAAAAAATAAGGCGGATGGAGTGGAGTCATAACCCTTAAATAGTTTTTAGCAGAACACACTGCTCACATTGTGTCCTGATCACTCTTCCTGAGAGCTCTCCATGTTTTGACACAATTGTTTTTATCCAAGGGCTTCATTGCTGTAATCCCTGTGTCATTGTCGCTGTAGAGCAGCCACAGTTTTACGTTTTGCTTGATCAATAACCATCACTAGACCTCGTTCTTTGTCATACCCGGGTCACAGTGCTGCAACCTGCTTCAACAGCAACACAGGAACTTTGTATTGCTTTTTTCCTATGGGAAAGGTACATGCCAAAATGCCAATACGATTGTGAATGAACTGAGTCCAAGTCAGTCTGTAGCTGCTGTGTGCTTCAATACTGTTCCAGAGCAATCAATTGGTCCTCATCCCTATTCCTTTGTGCTAATACCAGAGTTTGCCCTATTAAGCTGCTATCAGGACTGTGCTGATGTTATTTGAATGAAGCCACAGTTAGTGAGAGCAAGATGGAAGGAGAGTCAAAGAGCTAATGTTTCAGGCAATATCAGGCACAATCTCTGTTTTATTGCATCCATCCAGTGCGACACTGTAGGGTGTAATTCACTCCCACTCAAAGGATGGCATCCCCGACACTTTGATCAGCACTGCTCTGTTTGAACCCTCAGCTATGAGGCTGATACAGCTCTGGCCGAGCACATACTTCTGCCAGTTGTCTCTTTTGTGTCTGTGTCACGAGTGTGTTCATTCAGTTGGCCTCGAGCCAACCACGTTTGACATGTTTGACATGTTTGTGTGTGTGTGTGTGAGAGAGAGAGATAAAGCTCTGTATTTGTCTGATGACAGAGGGTTCAAAGTGCGAATGTGTAATGGTTCTTCTGGACCTTGCTGTGAAGTGGGATTGAAATCCCTCATACATGTTTGACACTGACTGACAATTATTGAGAGCATCGAAGTCTCAAACCTCTCATTCTTGCTGTACCAGATATTAAGGGTACTGAATGCCTTGGTGTTGATATGTTAGCAAATCAGGGTATTATTTTTGTTTGTAAAAGTGTCTTTGGTTTATTAGTATATTTTGTTTGATTATTGTTTTTACAATGTGTCCCATGCACATGGACTGTATATACCTTGTGCCTAGTATATCTAGTTTCCACATAGTCTATTTTTGGGGTATGTATGTGCCTGTAAAAATGCAAATCAGTGTTTTTATTTTCAACTTGCAATATATGTAAAAACATCAGATGAAGATTAGTATTGCTGAATTAAAATGACAATGTCAGTATATATAATTTTCCCTCATTTGGGAAACACAAAATTGCACATTTTTGTTGGTTTGAGCCTTCCAACACCATGCGCGCTGTACTCTGTACTTTCATGTTCTGTATATATGGTATACACAGAGATGTGGGACACATTGTTGTGTTTTTACCAAAACCTGCTGTATAAGAAACATTTTCTACAGTGAGAGGGTGAGCTCTGACAGGCTTCTGGTGGATATCGGCAGTCTAGACGTTAGCTTAGATGACCTGCTTGCTGCACAGAGCCAAAAATTCCATCTTAAATTGTGGAGACGCCTGCACAATAACAATAAGAATACAAGAACAAAACTAGGCTGTGCATATGCTGGAAAATCTTTCTCAAACTGTATTGCTGCACAGTTCTGTAGACTGATGCTGGTTGCTCACTGATCTGGTGTTTGACATTAAAAAAAAAAAAAAAAAAATCTCTCCCAGGCTGCATTTGGCTCACGAGCCACCACAGTCTGGAGCTCAACTCCTGGTTGAAATACCATGACAGATAATAGCAGAGTGCATGTTTGTATTTTTCTTATCTAAGCAGAGTTCTATGTACAATTCTTAGTGGGACCCTCAAATCTAGACATTGTTGTGTACCAACTACTGTACAATGATTTTATTTAGTCTAACAGTTAAACTTTTGTGTCGTAGCTACTGTAGCCTGCTTAGCTTACCTAAGCCTTCTCTCTGCTTCAGGACTTTGTGTATTGTGTGCTTGAGTTTGTGTGTGCGTGTGTGTGTTCCCGTGCCTTTCCTTCTATAATGTTGGTCCCACTTCAGAATATGATGCCATTTAGTGGGTTTTAAACCCCGCGTCAGGCAAAGAGAGGCTTCAGCAGCAGCTGGAAAATGTTACATGGTCATGACTCCATTTGTTCTACAAAAATAAAACAAGATAAATAAATAAAAAGACCAAAAAAATTAAGAAAACTACAGAAAACTACAAAACCCCAAAAATGCTCCTAGAAACGACTTTGGCACATCCTTAGACTTAGTAGCATTCCACAGCCTGCACGAGCAGCTCGGTGTGGGCATCCAGACACACTTTACCAGCACCATGTAGACAACAGCACAGATATCTGACACAGCATGTGTTCCCTCTCTCTTTGTCTCTCTCTCTTTGGAGGCCAGTCTGTAACCATCTCAGGCTGTGCTCGGCTTCTGCTCTTAACAAAAAAAGGTTCAAGAATGTCAGAACTCCAGCTCTGTCTAAGTTGATGTCTACAATCCGGGGACAAATCAGCATCCAGCCCGAGCTGCAGCACTTCCAAATCCACCTCGTGAGATCAGGTGGATGCTTGTGAGTGCTGCTCATACTTGTCGCTGCCCAGTCCTTTCAGCCTGTGATACACAGCTGGCAGCGAGGGCACGGGGCTCATTTGAACCTGTGTCCAAAAGGCTGTCTTGTCCACCACCTCTGCTGGCTGAGAAAACAGAGCCACGCCCTGGTCTGTCTCAATAAGCTGGTCTGTCAGTCAGTGGCAATGTTGTTTAAGCGTTCGTAAAAAGACATTGTTGTGCAATAAAAAGACGAGTGCATTGGCATACTTATCTCTGTGTATGAACCTTTATTCACTGGTGTCTCTTTGTTGTTCCCGATGCTGTGTGTTGCATGCAGTGTATGGGTGTGAACATTCAACATACCTTCTGGAGTTACACTTGTCTCTGCAAACACATGTGCACAAACACACACATCCACCTCAACCTTGTAAATTAGCCAGCAACCCTTCTCATCCTACACCACATCAGATGAGATCTCTCTCTCTCTCTCTCTCTGCAGACAGGAGCTCTACTGCATTCCTGATGAGATGTCTGAGCTCAGTCTAGTCTTTCTGCGTATGTGTGTGTGTGTGTGTCAATGCACACAGCACAGCAGTAAGTGAATTTATCCCCGTAGCTTAGTGTGTGTGTATTCACATGCAAGCTCTTGTTTTGCATTTGTCTGATATGGAGAGAAATAGGGTAAATGAACCAGTGGCTGTGTGTGTGTGTGTGTGTGTGTGTGCGTGTGTGCGTCAGAGATGAGGGCAGTCCAAGGACACACTCCTCTGGCAGACTGGGAGCAGCACCCACCCGTTTAATCCCTCTGTCTTTTTCCTTTTTCTTCCCATACACACACATCGGCACAGTGCTGCCTGGCTCCTCAGTGATTATGCACAGCACACTGGAATAGAAAGATTAAAATGACATGCAAGGTGAGGTTTCCATCCAGCACTTTACACCATTCATGCTGCCTCCTCAGATCGACATGCAGCTGATACAAATGTGGGTGAGGCCATCCGCAGTGCGCGTACATAGTTTTACCTTGACGTGACATAATGTCCTCTCTCTCTTTTGCTCTATTGACACACACACACACACACACACACACACACACACACCACACTCCCTTTCTCTCTCTTTCTCTCTCTCTCTCTCCTTCTCTCTCGTCTCTTCATTTCATTGTAACTCAATGAGGAAGCAATGCACTGATAGTGGCTGTAGGCAGATACTACACCTAGTTGTGAAGCTATATGTAGACTGACTATATAGTTTCATCCTGTAGATGGCCGAGGATTGTCCTCTACCTTGTTCCCTCTGCAGTGCTGGTCCTCTACTGTGTCCCTGGCTGTCCTACTTCAATTAATCATATCAGCATCTCCTGCACTACCCCCTTGGCTGTTTACCTCCAGAGGGCAATTTGCTTATTTAGCTGCTTTCTGGTTTCACCATGACTTCCCATCCATCTCCTTCCTTTAATTGCCAAAGACCTTGGCACAACTGGTCCTCATCAACTTCCTCTTTTGCTCCTTTTTTACGATTTCACAAAAGATGTGTCTCCTGGGTTTTGCCAATGTGCACAATATATATTTTCCACACTAGCAATTCATTTGGGTTTGTTACCATTCTAACATTTGCAGGTGCCTTTGTGTGTGCGTAGAAATAAGATACTGCCCAGTCTTCCCCTCTGCTGAAGCTGCTTCAGTCATGCCTCTCTGCACTAGGGAGCGTCCACGGCGCCAATCTGAATGCCGGGATTAGCATTTGGTCCGAGCTCAAAGTCCAAGAATGAGTCAGTGAGCGAGACAGAGAGAGTGAGATACAGTAAGTCATCTTACAGCCGCAGGCAGCCTCAGTCACACCACAGTTTGCTGGGCAGTGGGCTGGGGAGGAAGTGCGAAGTACGTCAAGCTGAAATGATGAAGAGAAAAACACACAACAAGAGACATAAGAGAAGTCATGTGGCATACATAAGATATCAGCCTGGAAAAAAATAACAACAAATGTCATTTTTTGGTGTTGGTTGGTTTTATTGTTTCTTTAGACAAACGGAGGTTATTTTTCCTCCTGGCTGACTAATGGTGTCTTCATCCAAGGACCCCGTGGCCTACAAGTCACATGATCCTGACTCAACTGTAATTCAGTTGACCATTCAGTGACATGCTTGCTGCATGCATTAAAAGACAGGAAACACCGAGATGTTTTAACGCCACTGCTGCAGCTGCTCACATAATCCAGGACTTTATAAGTAACATTTGTTCCAATACACTTTCTGTTTTAATGCTCTTTACATTAAAATTCATTCTGCTGCTGCATTGAGAATTCAAACATGTTTCCTATCAATATTTGTAAGTGTACTGTAACAAAGTAGGTGATGAGAAGCATGTCTCTTCAAAAGGAGGGGAAAGTGTAAGAATGGGGCAACAGAAGTAACAAGGCCGCATGCAATGTGTAGCTCATACAGCGTTTTGGGTACATTTATGAACCACTTTAGATGCACCTTCCTGTGAAATTCTCTTGCTCCGTGAATGAAACACGCAATTCTTCCGAATTCATTTTTATTTTTTTATCATTCTCACTAAAGGAAAAGTGAATCTTTCACCGCTTCGGATCTCCAGGTACTGAAAGCTTTTTCTTCCCTTTTTTTCTAAAGAGAATGGGCAGATGAAAAAAAGGAGATGGGCCGCTGGGCTCCCTGTGAGCAGCTGGCCACAGAAGCACTTCATGCATCTGCTCTGCTAAACACTTCCCATTACAGAACACCCCGAAAGGTCCATAAACCTCCTGGCCGAAATGAGAGAAAAGGATAAATGGTGAGTATGAAATAAAAAGGCAGGGCCAAGAGTACAGCAGAGACATGCTGGGCTTATGGCGAACAGCCATACGAAGAAATGGAGAAGAATAAATACATCACAATGCCAACAGTATTACATTTTTTCCCCCTTCATGTTGTGTTTCTTGAGCAAAAATATTTAATCTCCTCTGCTCTTTAGGCTTTGTGGGGTGTGATTGTTTTTGAGACAGGGAAAAAAAAGGCCCATCATCCACTTCCACTGATAATATTTGCTCGGGGCCGCCAGCTGAAGTGATGAGAGCCAGGACAATGCTTTGGCTTCTGAATCATCTCATCTGTTCTGCTCTGCCAGGGTCTGTACTCAGTGACACTGTGGCTATTCATCAGAGCAAACACACTCCCACATACACACACTGACAAATGCTGTCACACACGCGCGCATGCACACATACGCACAGGCCATAAAAGAGAAAAATATTTATCATCTGAATGTGTGTGTCCCTCATAAAGCTGCTGTTAACTAATCGGACATCGCACACTGATAGCACTCAGTGTGTGTGTCAGTGTGTCACTGCTGACAGTTTATCTCTTGAGTTTAAAGGTATCGTGTGCAAGTCTTCACTTTGGCTCATTAGCCAAATGTTGTTTGCTTCATTTATTCCAGGTCACACGTTCACATGAAATTCTTTCAAATGGTATCACACTTTTTCACTGATCTACGTGTGGCAACTATGGAAAAATTATGTTTTTTCAGGAGACAAGCAAGTTGGATATATTTATGTATGCATATTTATGACTTTTTTTAAAAGGAGATGCTCATAGTGTATGTAGAATTAATAGTTAAAGTCGTGTCAATATTATGAATTTTGCAACAAACACAAACAGACTTTATAGTCTCTACTATGTTTTCTGAAGTCTTCTGCAGACAATGTTTACATTAAAATTCTGGTATTTGTGCTAATTGGTTTCTCATTCTCATTCTGTGTTTGAGCCATGCTAACTTTGCATGTTCACTTCTTGTGGAGAGATTAAGCTTATCTCAAGTTTGAGCAAAACAAATAGGGCAGAGGAGACTTTTGAAGGACAACTGACACCCAAAGCCATTAGTTTGCTACGTATCAAATGAGTTTCATTAATTGCACATTTGTTAAAAAGTGGGAAGAAATTAAGTAGAACTCCAACCCAAAGCAGTGGCCTATCTCACTTCTTGAGGAGGAGACGTCCTGAGTCGTTCCAAGTGAGATGAGAGCTCTCCCACAATGTTAGCACTGTTTCATTAGCATTTTGCTTTCTGTTCAGGCGATTCCTGCTTTTAATGCTTAATACTGTATACATGAGTTGCTGAGATGGTGTGCGTTTGATGTAAAGCTGTGTGAATATGGATTATCCTATCCTATCAGTTTTGCTATGTTGGTGTTGCTTCTGTTTCGCCTGTGACCTGCAGCACCAAGGGACTGTAGAAATATCTACAGTCAGATATGTTTTTAACTTTGGCATCAGCTAGAGCCAGGGCTGTTATGTCTCAGGGTGCCTGAATGTAGTCCATCCAACTGAAACATCTCAGAAGTACTTTGATGAAATTCATGTTTTCTGAGGTGACCAAAACCTTGACCTTTGACCTCTAAATTCTAATCAATTCAAAAGCCCAAAAATAAGGAAGGAGAGGCAGTTTTCTACATCTATCTTCCCCGTTAGATTTCCTCATTTCCTGAACCATTCCAGCACACCTCTTTAATGCTGCAAGAAGCATCATCATACAGATACATGAATGAATGAATGACGTATAGGCCACATACCCCTGCACAAATAAGACCCAGTTACTCTCACTGAAACACAGCTGTGCTGGGTAAATAAGCAGCAGTGCAATAAAACTGTTCTGTGCAAATCACAAGGTCATTTTTTCCTTGTTCCGAGCTGCTGCAGATTCGCTGTGTGTGAAACCGATTAGGCAACAGCTCAGAGGATGGGGGAGAAAGCGACAGAAACCAGACAAAAATATTTAACAAGACAAACTGTTTGTTGTTCTGACCCTTTAACAGAGCTATTTAATTCAGATGTTGAGCATTAACCCAGGGGCCAGTCTGTTCTGCACCGTCATTGTGCCTGGCTATGTGACCACAATCATTAGCATGCTGCTGTGGGGTCCTGCATTTTGCAGCAGACTCCAGCCCTCTTTGCAGAGATATAATCTCTAGTTTTGTTTGTAAGTGGACTTAGAAAAGATTGATGACTATGTTGAGGCATCTCAAGCAGGTCATTGTTTCTGGGTGCAGAGCGGAGCAGCGGTGGTGATGCAATTGTCAGGAAGGTTGAAAATCCCACAGCATCCATCAGCTTCACACGGAGCAACCCCCGGTCCTAATGGCGCCCTCGAGATGTTGGGTGAGTTGGGCAAGACGAACAGAAGCAATAAAAAGGACTGAGGTCTCTGCAGTCACTATACTAATGTGCCTGCCAGCCACATCATCAAGCTTTTTGTTTCTCCCCATGACTGCACATATCTATCTTTATCTATTTAGAAGCAGCTTTGGTCTGTTTTCACTGTGTGTGCAGATACACATTTAAATGTTGGACTTTTTCTGGCTTGCAAATGCATCAGGCACACCAAAACATTAGCATGTAAGGAGGAGGCTGGACTGCGGGATGAGAGAAGCAGCACAGTGATGAGGAGAGGTATCAGGTAGCAGAGTCTGAGCAGCACACACTGTCCATATTTAATCATTTGATCAAAAGATATTGCTTTTACTGGATCTGCAATTATTTAATTAATAGCAATATCTGAACTACTGTGACCAGCATCGTCGAACAGGTTAGTGGGACATCATGAAATAGAATGAAGCAATTATCTACAGTTTCAGGAAGAAAGGTTTTGAAAGAAGACAAAATGCACTGCTAAGATATGGGCCTTTAATTTTTGATAATCCCACTGACCAGAAAAATTGGTGGAGAGGATTAAATCTAATTGAGGAAAGTATTTCAGTGTGAAATATTAAATGTGCTTATAAAACCACCAGTGCCAGCACCTGTCAAACTCATTTATCTTCAAGCTATTTATCGTGAGGAAAAAAAATAACAAATCAATAAAGACATGATGACCCAGTGGCTATTGAGAGAGCCACTGGGTGGCACAAGCATATGCACAATATGCACAAGCACAAATCGCAGGAAAGAGTTACTGTGCTCATAAATAATTACAGTGGAAAAGTTTAGTCTAAAGAAAATCGTTCAAAAGTTTTTCATTTCATTCATTGTTTAACCTAAAACTGAATGTTGGTCTTCAAACAACATGCCAAGCACTGAACATTTTCACCGTTCATCATGGTCTGTAACATGTATTATAGCTGGCGTTCATGTGGCATAAATGAAGTATAAATATAGAAGCAACACCTGGAGCTTCAGGGAAAAGTCGCTCTGGCCAAACTGACCTTTGGTTCAGCCTGACATGGCTGATTCAAACAGGGCTGATACTCTGTTTAGTTATGCTGTAAGAAATTAAGATTGACAGAAAAATGTTTCCAAAATAGGTTGACGAGGTTGCTGCTGTGTGGAAAATGGAGTGTCATTTAGTGCGAGTCTGCAGCAGGATTAGAAATAAAATGATATTAGTACATGACCAAAGTGTCAATTTCACTCTCTCACCATGGAGAGTGATGAATGAGTGAATGTAGGAGTAATTTCTGGTGTGAAAGAGCTACTGATTCAATCAGTATGAGATCATTGTGGAGGTGACCCATACCCAAATATGCCAGTAAGTGTTACACTGCTGGTTTTACATTTTACATCCATGACACACATTATGAACCGTCGCCATGATTCGTGCTGATTTCCTTCCTTATCTCGAGGAGTTGATCGCCTTCCTCGATCTTCTATCAAGCCACTACTCACGGTTCAAATACACACATTCACGCACAGGCTCAAAGCATGACCCAGTGCATGCTCACAATCTCCGTTATTTCCACCCCGCCATGCTGGAGAGATGGTGTTATCGCAGGGCCTCTCCCTTCTCCTCCTCTCTCCATATCCCAGTATGGTCTATTCCTGTCGCCGCATCGCTGTGCTTTCAGCCAAGTGCCACTGACGTCTCTCTCTCTCTGTGCACCAAACAGATGACGGATGCCAGTGTTGGGTATTCAGCTGAAGGTGCCACTGCAAGCTGCTCACTCGCTCATCTTCTAACGTTTATCTGTTTCCAGGTCATGGAGGGTGCTGAAGTCAATCCCAGCTCACATTAGGCGAGGGCGGGGTCACCATCACAGTCCATCACAGGGCCAACACACAGAGACAGACAGAGACCAACAACCCCTCACACTCACACTCAGACAATTTAGAGTCGCCAATTAACCTAAACATGACGTTTAGGCACAGGGAGCACATCCTGCAAACTCCACACAGAAGGGCCCCAGGCCGGGAACCGAACCTGTGCCCTTTTTGTTGCGAGGCAACAACAACGCTACCACTGCCGTGCTGCCCTACTGCAAACCAGCAGGTAATGCCTTTCCTTATTTTTATCTTCACTGGTTATTTTTCCCACCTCTATCAATTTCTAGAAAAGGAGCAACAATGGACAACGAATGTGTGATGATGAGAGCACAAATTTGCTGTTGCTCTTTTCTCAGATTGAGTCATTACAATAATGAAGCATTATTTTTATGTGCAAAAGCAATTAAGTAATGAGACATAAATGATTATTGGGAGCGGGGAGGAGTTGTCAACGGGGTGCAAAGATGACCAAAGGGGATAAGCAGTGGGGGGAGCAGAAATGAAAAGGGGGGATTATTTTCAAAAATCTGTGTCTGAAATTTGCTGAGTCACTGCAAGAGTAAAGCTGCAGACCAACTCTCTTTGCCTTTCTGCCTCCTCCTCATCCACAAGCTCCACTGTCACCCCCATCACACACCCAACAAAGGAGGATGCAGGAAAGAGCATGAGGCATAATGTTACTTCACGGTAACACCTGTGCTGCTGTTATCAGAGGCACTTTTTCCATACAGACTCTTTAAAAGGAGCCCGATGACAGGAAACAGAGGGGGAAAAAAGCATGATCACAAATGTCCTCCACATTGCTGCAGTTTGCAGTAAATATCCACAGATTGAGAATATAACGCTACTCCAACAGTCACAGCCTCCAGTCACAGATGGCCTTTTGTGGATTTGACCACATTTCCATTGCGTCATTTCAGCATTATGTGTTATACTATGACATTTGCCTTAACTGTCATTTCTTTCCCATATGCTGCTATACAACCTCTGACTCAGTATAAAAAGTCACATGTTCCAATTACTGGACAGTAGCAGCACTCCTGAGAAGAAATTCCTCTGTACAAATCAGTGATTGACAAAGCCTGTTAATCTTATCAATTACACTGCTCAGTGGGCAGGAAGCATTTATTTGATTAGTCAGGATGGATTGTATTTATAGAACTGCTCAACTACACTGACAACAGCAGCTAGTTGGGAAGAAAAAAATAACACAAGACCGACTGAAGTTCGAATGAGTACCAATAAACGTCAACTTCAACTATTGTCGTGAAATCCTGACTGAGGCACCCTCTGCAACAGCTAACGCAGTGTTTATACAGTCATTAATATATATTTTATAAATGGTTATAAAGCCAATAATAGTAAAAATAATGCAATAAATACATTTACAATGAGAAAGGGTAGTTCTACTGCATAATGGGTAACTATTAAAACCTGATAGACCAGATATGACTAAATACGTCCATTTAAGTAAATTAACTTTTTGCATTTTTGTGGATTTTCACATTTCAAAAAGCTTTTTAAAAAGATGAGAATAATTATTTCACTCCTGTACTTTTAACATTCTAATTGTAGATCTTGTGATCATCTTAATCACTTGCTTAATTAGCTTAGCATTAAATTAGAACTGTTTTGCGACAAATGCCACAATTGTGTGCAAGTGTTTCCTGCACCCCCTGCTGCCTGTGTAACAGTGACAGGAAGAAGCCTCATCGTGAAGGAGAGGGGAGAGGAGAGGAGTCAGATGTGATACAGTGTGACTCAGGGCTATGAAGTCAGAGTAGGTTTATGCAGAGATTAAAGGATTGAAAATAAGAGAGAAAAAGCGTGGGCAGTCCACTCGGAGTACAGAAACCTGCTGGAGAGACTGCAGAGGCTAACGAAGCACTGTTACTCATCAAAATATACGTAACATGCAAAGGTACCTCTGCAGGACAAACTAAACACAATCCATACGATCAATATATTATTAATCATGTCACTTGGGCAAAATGTAAAGTTCAAATCATTTCTTAGCATGTGAGGACAATTGAAAGACAACAAATATCTGTCCCTTGAGGTGGCAGCGCTGTGGTGTCCCGTAAGTGGACAGAGTCAGATTACATCTTCGCCAGTGTCATAAATAGAAAACGTGCAGAAGTGTCCTTGAGGAAGACACTGAACCCTTCACACCCACGAAACAACTAAATACACTTTTAACTTAATTTGAAAACGTACCGTCTGTTCAGAAAATGGAATATCATTCACATAAAATCTGACATTAACACAAATTATTTGCTGTGGTGTCATAATTGTTATGTTCAGTGAATCAGATGTACGACATATAACCTAGCGCCTATCTGACACTTATAATCACATGACCACTTGTGAATGAAAGGGGTCATATCTCATGATGAACTCATGCACTATTTTCACCTGATCTTTCAGTTCTGTGGACATTTGTCAACAGAGTTGACACGGTCGGAGAAACGGTGTCAACAGTGACAATCACTGTCTTCTATTGTTCTTCAGTTCCACAATAGCCTCTGCATTTTTGTATTTCTATATCTGGTGTTGTGATGTATGAAATTCATAGTTTAAGAGCATTTTTACATTGTTTTATTTATGATCATTTTTCTATTTCATCTGGCTTGGTTGACTGTGGTCAAAAAAATCCCAATTTACCCAGAACAATGCAATATAACACACACACACAAACACTGACATACTAAGCACGCACACACACTTTGTACTGGTTCTTTTAGTGACGTTAATTAGTGCCATGCACAAATGAAGGAAGTATTCCACCTCATTCTTGGGGTCAATTAGCTGTGACAGCAAGAGCCACACACTAACACTCAATTAATAAGAGGATTTACTTATTATCACGCTGACTGGATATAATTACATTGAAACATTTAGCATTATGGTTAAGCACTGGCTGGCAGATGCCAAAGTCGCCTTTAGCTCTCACACAGGACCATGATTAATCATGAAGTTATTTCTGGGGCACTTGGTTTATACTTCACAGCATCAGTCACTGTTGTCTAAGGCAGCCTAGTGGTACCCCCATTTCAATATATGTCGGCAAATAGATACACAGACAGATAGATATGTTTTTGTCAGGCCTGGAGATACTGACTGTCTAGAGGAATTGTAAAACTGCAGACAAGGACTCTCCTACTGGCTGACAATCACACTCGATAAATCATCGCCTTGTGCAATAAAAAGTTTGCAAAGGATGAAAACACTTTCCTGTCCGAGGTATATCCAAAGCCCACTAAATCTAGTCAGCTCACAAGTTGATATGATAGTTGAGGACAAGATGAAGAATAGATGGGAAAAACAACTCCGAGAGATCTACGCTGTCAACCTGACTACACATCACTTCATCATCACAAAACTAATTTATAGGGATTAAATTATACACATGGCATCCAACAGTGAATCATTTTCTTGTTGGAAATAGTGAACTGAGGTCTTTAGAGATTTAGATTCATTAGACTGAATAGAGATTCTTGGCAACTGCTCGCTATGAGGAGACATACTTCTATAAGGATGAAATTATTACATGAGATGTGTGAGAGATCCTCACCACTAAAAGAGAATTAACTTTTATCTTCACATAATGTTTTTCTGACAATGTCTGTAAAGTCTACTACCCAAGACTGCACTGTGCTATCAATTTGTTAAAGTTTATATACTGCCTAATACCAAGTCATATTTGGTCTTGATTGGCCTGAT
Source organism: Echeneis naucrates (assembly GCF_900963305.1). Taxonomy (NCBI): domain Eukaryota; kingdom Metazoa; phylum Chordata; class Actinopteri; order Carangiformes; family Echeneidae; genus Echeneis; species Echeneis naucrates. The sequence goes on along the minus strand of NC_042527.1, from coordinate 9,971,155 downwards.
AGAGTTTTAATCATATGTTCAAATCTACCATTTTGTCCTCAGAAGAAAGGGGAGCTATGATCCTGAGATAAACAGAACTCTGCTAATTACAGTCACTGAAAACAATACACACATGCACACACATGCAGACACACTACAGCCATGTTTCATTCAGCTGCAGACATGTTAGATGCAACAATGATACACCATCCCCTTAAAGCTTTCATAGTGTGGATTGCATTGGGATGCTGCTAATAACAAAGATATCTAATCAATGGGCCCACACATACACAAACATGCTAACCTTGACTTGACTTTACAACTCTGCAACCCAATCTCCCTGCAATATTTCATAAAAACCCATCAAAAATTTATTCTTTAAAGGATGCAGATCATTCCTATGCATGACTGTGCGAATGATGTGTGATTGTGTCCTCCATTCAGTTAAGCAAATTGAAGTGGCAGATATCTGAAAGAGTAAGATGGAAAGAGAGAAGGAAACCTCTATTTTTGGAAACGGTATTCTCATTATGTCTCTGGAGACCAGACTGCTGTGGGCTCCCCCTTCTCAGATGGCAGCACTGGAGAAACCTGCTGGAGAAGAACAGCAGAAGATGTCTGACAGATAGACAAATAAACACGAGGACTGATATTCTGGGGCCTTGAAACAGCAATTCATTCAATTTAGATTTAAACAAAAATGTGTAAGAGCTGGTTTGGGGCATATGTAGAGTTGCTATTTCACTGCATGCCACCTTTTGCCCTGAAACCTGAATGACTACCAATTCACCAGACAACTGCTTCAGAGTATCTTGGAACTAAAGCAGGCACATTTCTCTAACATCTGCAACATCCAGACCTTTTTCTATTGCTGTGCTAACAACAACAACAAAAGGAGACAGCCTTGGATGCCGGACCACTTTGGATCAATTGCATCCTGGTTTTGTCAGAAAGGCTGGGGGTCTTGCAGCACACCCATGCTGACTCACACCCCGCAGCGACTCAACCTGTGGTCAACTAATCTGTAATATCTGTTGTCAAACTGTGTTAAATCAGTCAGATAATTCCATTTTTACAAATAAAACTCAAGGTTGTGACTATTCAAATCAACATAGCTGTTAATGGAAGACGAAAACTAACTGATGGGCCTATTTAGCGAGAAGTAAAAGTTAACTGTTAACAAAAATGCAGGTAGATGTGTATTTCTACAGACATTTTAAGGCAGACATGTATAAATCATGGCCGTGGTTTTGGCCAAGAATTTAACCAAATATATTTTGAAAATAGCTTTTCACAAGGACATGACCACAGTGACCTAAAAGGTAGGTGGACAAAGTCATAATGATCCTGACGGCATGATTTAATTACAAACATCAACACAGGTTTTAACAGTTATTTGATAGGCTTTCCATCTATTTATATATGTATAGATGTAGCTTTATCTATTAGCATTTTAAAACTATTTCTATTCATGAAATGTGTTTGATCGATGGTAAATGGTGTCTGAGTATTAGAATATGGCATTATTAAAAATGTTCAATTAAATATATATATATATATATTATTAAGAAATCATTAAGAAATCACAGAATCACTGTGATCTCTATTAAAACAGGAATTGAAAGTTTGTATATCATTTTTATCATCACATCAGGTGACTCATGCTTATACAGGTGGTTTGGCACAAGATAAAACCAAAAGCTCTCACCCTGAAATAGCTGTCAGACAGGCACCCAAGGATACTGCATCATTCACTCCCCATGCTGGCCAGTCCATCACCTGAGGTCTGTTAAAGGACCCAATGCTTAAGACTTTGTGTTTAGTCTGACACCTTGTGGTAAAAAATAAAGATTTCAGGTACAAGACCGCCCCCACTGTTGTATGGTAACAGTTCCAATAAATTATGAGCACATTTTATTAACTTAATCGTGTATCTTTAGGGTGTTTGAAAACCTTAGCATTCACAAAATAAGTTAACACGGCAGCATAACACATTACCACACAAGGTTATCTGTAACACAAGACATACACAAAACTCAAACTGATTGTATGTTTAATGCTGCAGCTAAACTGGGTTGTTTCCCTGAATTTGCATAAGGAAGACATTGAATCAGTATAAAGAGATGGATGAACAGGGAATGGGAGCAGAGCAAACTGTTGTGGACGCTGGAAAAAGGTTTAGATTGTGAAAGCGACCTACACTGTAAATTGAAACTGACTTACTTTAATGTTCATTGGCACTGCTCAGTGACTTGTATCCCAACTGAAACTAGACTCAAAATGATGGAGGGAGATTTCAGAATATCAGCCAATATCAGTGAATAATGGAGTCTCCTCCAATCATACGATATATATCTCCTTTGAGAGAAGTATTTCAAGAGATTTTCCGGTGACATTGGCGCATTATGAAATCTGACCTTCAAAGGTCTTCTGTGCATCATGATGGCGACAGCTTTAAGACGAACCACTGACTGAAGTCCTGAAGGGCTGAAGGGACTGGTGTCTTTGAGCGAGAAGGATAGACCCGTGTTAACCTGAAGTGTCCGGCCACACAATGAGAAACTCTGTGCACCCCTTCAGAGACCTACAACACTATGGACGGATCAGTATAAACACAGACCAAGCAGTTTTCTGTATTTGGATACTCCTGTATGAAATGTGCACACTGTCCTAACAGGGATGAACCTGTATAATGTTCCAGTGGAGTGAACAGGGACTCTGTGGAGATGACTCGTGGATGCATCCATGTTATGGCTGAACTATTTTTATGACTTTTTTTTTTTTTTTTTTTTAAAGGCTGTGAAATTGGCTGACGTCACATCCCAGAGTGCTTTGAGAGGCGCGGGGGGCTGACGGGAGTTGTAGTTCAGTGTCAGAGTCGTTTCCGTGTATCCAGCTTCACGTTTGGAGGAATCTGCTCTCCAAAGACAAACACATGTGAAATCATTGATCAGGTAGGCTAAACAGCTTTTTCCGTCGACTTCCGCCTATCGAACCCTTCGACCACCTTCAAAATCTGAATTAATTTCTAATGGTCAGTCCTTATTTCACCCCCCCTCCCTCCGTGTCTACAGCAGCTCCAATAAGGCTGCAAAATCAGCGCCTACATGGCGATGCATTTCCTTTTGTTCAGCTAACGTATGTGCAGAAATGCAGACGGCAGGTTTTCTCAAACGTAGCTCGGTCATGATCGGCAGTGAGCGAGAAAAAAAAAAAGCTGCGGTCATTGTTAGCTGCCAGCTGTTTCTAATTTTAGACGCGCGGTAACTAAACATTTCCGACACGGAAACATTTCGACACGTCGACATTTATTCCGGCAGAGAGGGAGAAGTGACACATTCGTGAAGCGTGTAGTTGTGTTTCTGAAGTGTCAGCCGGCGGCAGCTCTCCGTCAGTCCGCCTTCAGCTCCGGACTTGTCGCAGTTTTGTTGTTTACATCCGGCGATGCGGGGCTGCTGGCTGATTTCCACGACTGGGCGATAGAAGTCCGTCCAGCAGCGAACCGGGGTAACATTAGTCCGCCTGTTGTCGACGAAACGCTGTGTTTTTCTTTCATTTCCCATGAACGGAGAATGAAAAGGTTGTGGGGAGAGTCAGCTGGTCCTGACATATCCACTGAACGGGTTGTCTTGTGTCCCACAGGTCTGTGTGAATTTATGGAAACATGTCGAAGAAACGGGGCAGGTAGGATCAAACTGCATCACTGAGCCCCTTCATGTCACATTAGGACATAGCAAAGTCTATTTTAACCTACTCACACCTCAAAACTTTTATTTACAACTTTAGCTCCTACTTTTCTAAAACCAGTCCCAGCTTCACCTCTATGTAAACACTGATGGTATCCGTGTGTGAGGCACAACATGAGCCTCTAATGAGTCTAACAATTATGAGCCATTAAAAGTTTCACATTAAAGACACCACAGATTGTTGGAAATTCACCTAGTTGGCTCATGAAGTTTGATAACAATTGTTTACAATCCACCCCTCTGCAGTATATTTGGCAAAGTTAGCCATTTGTATATTTGTAATCTTAGGAGACACTAAACCTATCCTCAAATAAAACATAAATACATATATGTAGATATATGTGCAGCTTCTCTGAAACCAGTTAATTTCACTTTCATTTCACTTGTTCAGTCTAAATAAATCCTGCGTGCCTTATTTCCCTATGGCCATATCAACAGGAAGCGTAGCAGTGGAGAGCTGAGTGAGAGCTCGGCCTCAACCCTGAGTCCAGACCCTGACAATCTTCTTGGCCGTCGGATCCAGCACACCTGGAGAGAGAAGGGGAATGTCACCAAGTGGAAAGGCACCGTTCTGGAGCGTCTGACTGTCAACAGTTCCCTGTACATGGTCAAATATGACGGCTTTGACTGTGTCTATGGCATTGAACTGTTCAAAGACAACCGGGTGTCCAATCTGCAGGTGTTGGCAGAGAAAGTTGGTGAGTTTGATGTCATACAATGCATTTCCGCATGATCTGTTGTGTTGCTAACCAATTTACATTCAATAAACCATAATGACAAAGTGGAAACATTGTAAGAATGTTTGCAAATGTATTAATGTTTTAAATATCTCATTGACATAAGTATTCAGACTCACTGCTATGATGGGTGGTTTTTGATTTGTCTACCATTTATCTTGATCATGTTTCTGCACCTTGATTGGAGTCCACCTCTAGTTGGACATGATTTTAAAAGCACCCCACTCTGCATGAGGTCTCACAGTGGAAAATCCATATCACAGCAAAAACCAAGCCGTGCGGAGGCAGGAGCTGCCTATAAAGCTGAGGATTGCGATGAGTTGCAGGCCGGGGAAAGGCTTCAAAAATGTTTCTGTTCCCAAGAGTGCAGTGGCCTCCTTCATTCGTAAAAGTTTGGAACAACTATGAATCATTCTTGAACAGTCCAAGCTGAGTGACAAGAGAAGAAGAGTATTGCTGAAGGAAAAACCTCCAGAAAGGCAATTATTTCTGCAGCTCTGCTTAGACCTTTGCTTTACAACACAGTGGTCAGACTGGAAACACCAGCTTTCCACTCCAGCTTTAATATCTTTTTCCACTGAAGGGGAAGCTTCAAAGAGGCATCTGAGAAATTCGCTCTTCTCCCAATGAAACCTAGATTGCACTGTTTGGACTTTGACCTCAAACCGGTCCAAAGGTTCATCTTCCAACAGGACAGTGACCTTAAGCACACAGCAAGACAGCACAGGAGTGGCTCCGAGACAACTCTGTGAATATCCTTCACTGGCTCAGCCAGAGGCCTCATATGTCTGCAGCGAGCCGAAAATGGCCGTCCACCAATGGCCAGCCTGATTCAGACTCAGAGGATCTGCAGAGAAATTCAGGAGTGCAGAACTTGTGGCCTCATAACCAAGAGCATTGCAAACTGTAATTATAACTATGTCTGAATACTTATGTAAATGCGGTATTTCAGTTTCTCTCAAATAAATTTGCAAAATTATTTCATATTCTGTTTTCACTTTCAGTATTTTTGACTCCTGTCTGTGGTTGGAACAAACTGGAAATTGTAGAGGTCTGAATGTATCTGTAATGATTGACACATTTTGGCATTGCTTGATTGTACATTTAGATTACATATGTGCTTAGCTCTTTCTGAAGACTTTCTATTAACAGCAGAGTTTTTCCCCTTAGTGTATGGGGGTGGTCGATTGTTGCTACCACCCAGTTTTTCTGTTAACTCCAGACAGAAACATGAAAAATCTTGCAGAGGTTTTGCCTGAAATAAGTAAGCCATAAGTTAAATCATAGTTGGCCTCGTTGACAGAACATTTGTAAAAATGTGATAACTTATGTCAAATACTAACACGAGCACCAATTGGTGGTGGACGTCAGGGAGAATAATCAGAGTATACTGTAACATCTGGAACCTATAACGCAAAAAGTTCTTAGTTTATCAGCCTCATTGGTGTCTTGCCCTTCCTGCAGTGAATAATAAGATAAAAGTGCCTCCTGGGGCAGAGGAACTGGTGGGCCGAGCTGTAGAGCATCTGTTCGAAAAGGAGGATGGTGAGAAAAATGAGTGGCGAGGCATGGTGCTGTCTCGAGCCCCCATCATGACCCACTGGTATTACATCACATACGAGAAGGACCCGGTTCTGTATATGTACCAGCTGTGGGATGACTATAAGGATGGAGATCTACGTGTCTTGCCAGAGTCAGGTATGCTAACAACACCTCCATTGTTTGTTTGCATTAAGGCTCCCACTTATGTTTTAGTTTGGCTTGGAATGGTGGGAGGAAGTGAAGAGGACAAATTTACATAGTTGGTGTAATTAAATACTTAAATGTCTCAGACTTTCTATCTGTAGATTTTCTTCTGGAGTCAGTGGAAAGAGTCTGTTCTTATGAAAAAACAATGCTGTGTCGAGGCCAGTGAAGGACACAAGGCTAGCCACATAAGTAAACAAGTCAAAGCATGTTTGGCAGAGGTTAAGGTTCAGCTTCTAACTGTAGATAATTTACTCCCATAACCTTGAAGTTTCTTCCCAATGTTTAAATTCTGGAAACCGCCTGTTCATGTTACATTGGTCTTATTTCTCTTTCATTAACTTGTCTGCCTTCTGTTTATCCATCTGTCGTCCAGAGAACAAACACCTGCTTCCAGCCGACAGGAAGCCTGGTGAGGAGCCAGAGAGCCTTGTGGGTAAACAGGTAGAGTATGTCACAGATAATGGCCTGAAGAGGACAGGATTGGTCATCTACCAGGTTCCAGCAAAGCCCACGGTATACTACATCAAGTATGATGATGATGTTCACATCCATGTCTATGATCTAGTGAAGACCACCTAGTACTGACTGTCCAGCTTCATCTTCATCTGACGGCTCATCTTTGTCCCCACCAGTTGTTACCTGTTAAAGTGTTAGAGATCCCCCTTCTCCTACAGCGGGAAGCAATGTGCTGAAGTCAAAAGTCCCCTATTATTTAAATTTTTTTTTTTTTTGGATCGTTCACTCTCACATTAAAAGCTATCTTTTGAATCTCAATTTTAAGTTGATCTTAATAAATGAATTATTACTTTTGATTGGAAATGAAACAGGTCTGAGACCACTTGTATAGCCCAGAAGATTAGAAAAAGCTAGGCATTTGATTTGGTTAAACCACACTTGTACAGTGCATCTTTCAAACAAATTCATACTTTTTGTAAGCAAAACGTCAAACTAAAAGAATCCAGCTTTCTTACAAATACCTGTTTGTTTTTTTTTCTCTCCTCATTTTATTTTTCTTTTGCCTGCGCTATTTATTTTACATGGAAAATCTGGCAGTGGTGCTGGTAACATTTGGCAAACTCATTTGTTGTGCTTTGTGTTTCACTGGATGGGTCCCAAATTGTTAAGTATATAGAATATTCATTCATTTGATTTTACCATCACAGTGAACTCGGACTTCAGTTACAGTGTATAAGCACTAATGGGACTCAACTGTTTTGATCATCATGGGAAAAAAAACAGAATCATCTAAAATGTCATGTATCATATTATTCAGTTTTTTTTACATTATAATATATGAAAAATACTGATGTTGATGTAAAGTTGTTTCCATGGTGTTTGTGCTACACACTGTTTATGTAGTTCAAATTGGCCGCCAACATTGTTTAGTACCCTTTTTTATTTGCCAAAAATGGGTGATGTGATACGATATATTCAGGCCTCAAAATATTGTTCTTTGTGACCCTTAATATGTTTTCTTCTGTAAATATAATCTTGAGACATTTTTATGAACATAAAACAAAGTTGCTTGAAAATACTTTTTTTGTCCAATTATTTGTTAAAATATTTGTTTGATATATACACATATACACGTATATGTATGTTTGTATTTTTTTTCTTTTTACAAAAGGGTGTGCGATGGGGGCGATAAGAACAATACATTCACTTGAATGCAACAGATAACACATTTCAACTACATACAATATGAATAGCTCCCGAAGAGACCAGTCTAATGATGAAAAGCGGGAGCTAGTAAAAGCAAAAGGAATTATTCAGCATTGACGGATTTCTCTCTGGTCTCAATTTATGGTAATTCCTTAAGATTTTTGCCTATCTGAGTGGGCTGTCTGGGCTGATATAACAGTGTTTTTTATTCTTAAGGCAAAACATTTCAGCTACAGTTGCTAATCTCATTTCTCCCTGATTTATCTGTTAGGATGAAAATACGCTGATCAGGCGTAACTTTCTGAACACTGACAGGTGAAGTGAATAACACTGATTATCCCTTCATCGTGACACCTATTATTGGGTGCGGCATAATGGGCAGCAAGTGAACATTTAGTCCTCAAAGTTGATGTTAGAAACAGGAAAAATGGGCAACCATAAAGATTTGAGTGAGCTTTACAACGTCCAAATACTGATGGCTAGACGACTGGGTCAGAGCGTCTCTAAAACTGCAGCTCGTGTGAGATGTTCCCATGTCAGCAGTGGTCCAAGAAAGGAACAGTGGTGAACCAGCGACAGGGTCAGAGGAAGCCAAAGCTTATTGATTCACGTGGGCAAAGAACGCTGATTCAACACACAAGCTACTGTTAGCCCTAACCCATAGACACAGACCACACAGGATGGCCATGCTGACCCCTGTGCAATCCAAAGCGCTAACAATGGCCATGTGAGCATCACAGAGCTGGGCCATGGAGAAATGGAAGAAGGTGGCCTGGTCAAATGAATCATGTTTTCTTTAACATCATGTAGACGGCCAGGTGTGTGTGTGTTTTGCTTAGCTGGGAAATATGGCATCAGGATGCACTATGGGAAGAACGCATGCTGGCAGAGGCGGTGTGACACTTTGGGCAATATTCTGCTGGGACTCCATGGGCCCTGCCATCCATGTGGATGTTACTTTGACACATACCACCCACCTAAACATCTGCAGACATGTATGCTCTTTCATGGAGGCGGTATTCCCTGATTGCTGCGGCATCTTTCAGCGGGATAGTGCCACAAACCAAAGATGATTCAGGAATGGTTTGAGGAGCACCACAACAAGTCTGAGGTGTTGACTCGGCTTCCAATTTGCCCAGATCTGAATCCAATTGAGCATCTGTTGAATGTGCTGGACAAACTATCTCACAACTTACAGGACTTAGATGTACGTGTATATTGCCAAGTCATAACAAAGTTACATCAAAGCACTTTACACGTAGAAAAGGTGTAGAATAAACTCTTTAAAGGGTTAGAGTTAGTTATTATCTTGGTATCAGATACCACAGCTCAGCTTCAGGGGTCTAGTGGAGTTCATGCTCTGAAGGATCAAGACTGTTTTGGCAACAAAAGCGGGACTAACGCAATATTAGGCTGGTGGTCATGATGTTTTGTGTGATTGGAATATAGCTATTTAGAATATGAATATTTCCACAGTTAGCAACATGCATATTTATACGAATGAACGAGCTGAGAGGTCTAACCTTGGCTCTACAGACACACTGTCACTGACTGCACACATTTATTCATCTTCAACCGCTTATCCGTTTCACGGGCCACGCGGGGTGCTGGGTGAGGGCGGGGTACATCCTGGAGAGGTTGCTAGTCCCATCACAGGGCCAACACACAAAGACAGACAAACAACCACTCACACTCAGACCTCCGGACAATTTCGAGTCACCAGTTAACCCAAACCTGATGTCTTTGGATGGTGGGAGGAAACCAGAGCACCCGGAGCAACAACAACAACATGCAAACGCCGTACAGAACGGCCCTGCAACCTTCTTATTGTGGGGCACCAGCGCTAACCACTATGCCGCCGTGCTGCCTGGTTACCATAATATGAGATTTAATACGGCGTACTTTTAATCATTGTGAGAGAAAGGTCACAATCATTAATGAATTATCTCAAATAATATTTCAAAAATTCAAAGAGCATAGCTGATGGGCCCCAAAACTCAAGCGTTTTTGTGTAAAATGTATTTATTTTCTAAGGGGCAGCACAATCAACCTCTCTGCATTGGAAGATGTGAAAAACCTGTAAACTGGGCTTTCCAAGAGCTGAGCAGACCTTGACACACGGCAGCGTACAGCATGCACAGCAGCTTTAAGTTGACACCTACAGAGCAGAACAAAATGATAGGGTTGTCTCAGAGCAGTGTCTACGGCACAAGAGACTACATAAAGATTCCCAGAGATTTATGTTGCATATCTGCCTTTTTGTGGTCGGTGGATTGTTTTTTCCTGATTGTGAACTCTCTCTGAAACTTCCACCTGTCTCTCTTATTTAACGCTTAACCTATACATGCTGATACTCAAACAAAGGCCTTCCATATTCGTCCGAGAGGGACTAATTAGGGAGCTAACACTAACATGACCAAAGAGTCTTAAGCCTGTAGTAGTCTTTTGTCTTTATCTGGCTGCTGATGCAGATGCATGTCGTTGGTTTTGCAGATATTTAATCAAATTCCTCTCAAATCTGACATTTTTAAATATTGGCCTGATGATGGCACTAGACGAATTCATACTGAGCAGGACAGCACTGTGGGCACAATATTTCAAGACAGTCTGTGTATCACTTAAAACCACTGATGTAAACCTCATGGTGGTACTATAGTAATTAGGATGTGGGAACCAAGAATGTCCACTCACACAGTCCACCTGATAGTGGACAGGCCTAACTATTTTCCAAGTACACCAGATTGTCAAGTGACTGTCGAATCATGCTGTTTCACTTTGTTGTTGCTTATTCTTAATCTACTCCCTGATTGGCTTCTGTATTTAAAGGCCAAAGAAATCAGTGGAGCAGAAGCTATTAACTTAGATAGTCGATCATTTAAGGATCGCAGTCATCTAAATGTCTCTTCATATTGCAGCTATAGACTTTGTATATTATGGGATATCAAAGTACTTCATACACTGACGATTAAAATGGCTTGTGTTTCGACATGGAAGGCTCTTTTTTGTTGTTTTCAGTAAATACAGTGTTAATTGTCAGTTATTTATCCTACTGTCCCCGGTGCATCTTTAGAAAGAGAAAGCTGTGAAGACTGGCTGATTCGATGATCACATAATTAGACGCGGCTGCTTGTCCTTTATCACTACAATTTATTTCATCTTTGTGTGTTACTCAGCAACAACAAAATAATATTAGATATGAACCTGCTCAGATATTTGTAATTATTTTATGCCAATCACAATCTGCCATGAGGTGGAGCTTCTGTCTGATAACAGGGTTGATCTGTGTCTGTTCGTCAAATGTCAGACTTGCTTTGATGACGAGCAGACATTTTCTCTCCCGATTACTGTTCTTTCTGGCCACACATGTTGACACATGCCGACTGCTGAGTGCCTCTCCCTCCCCCAAAGCCCCTCCAAGGTGCCAGGATCCTACTGGTGATGGGTGTCAGTACAGACATCGGAGAACAGTTGGCATACCATCACACCAGGCTGGGTGCCCAGATAGTAATAAGAACGATGAAGGAGTACATGTGTTACACAAGGCCTGCGCTTTTGAAAAGGTGTCTTTTGCAATTTGTCACCTGTTGTGCTTTTCTTTCAGTACATTCATCACTATTTTCTATTATTTGATTTTTTAAAGAAATTGTCTGCCGGGACATTTGGCAACAGCTTTCATTGTGGAGATAAAATAACTCTAAACTCATACCTTTAGACTGTAAACCATGTCACAAGGTCATCGAATATTTGGGTTTTAATTAAGAGTAAAACAGAATACAGTATGTGCCTTGTTGTAGCTGTGCTGTTTGCTTCTGTCCCCATCCAGTGGGTGAGACTGGTGTTTGAGGGCCCGAAATTTGGGGGATAGATTTGTAGAAGAGCTTAACGTGTATGTGTGTGGATTCAGGAGGCGGTCAGACTTTTCACCCTTTTTCTCTATGAACTCATCATACCAGGGATATAACCAGAGATCATTGGATTACAGTAGGTTTTAGTAGTACAATAATTAAAAAAAATATTTATACAATTCACACAAGAGAAATGGGTTGAGTGGTAATTTGTATGTTCTGTCTGGAACTAAAACCAACACTAAATAAGTCACATTTGAACCCAACAGTCCGAGTGCTCTTTTATGAGCTGCTGAGGCTGCAGGAGGTAAATGTCTCTACGTGTTACACAATTTATTGACTATATATATATATATTGGAAGGATGTTATTAGAGAAAGCTTGCCTAATTTTTTTCTGTTATATTATTACTGGACCTTCCTCAAAAAACCTTGAAACTTTGTCTGCATTCTTATTGGCCAATAAACAAATGCACTTGACTCTTTTGTGTTGCTAAGCAACACACGCCAGTCCCTGGTTTTTATATATGAAAAACCAGCATGCTGCCAATCTGGAGACTTAGAGGGTGCAGTGTGAGTGAGACCATCCACGATGCATTTTTAATTAAAATGTTTCAGGCCAATGTGAGTGGAAAGGGACCAAGCACATTGTCTCTGATCAATATTAACTGGAGATGGTGACATGATTGATTTTTGCCTTTAGTGTCAGTGGAGTCAAAGAAGATTCGTCCTTCAGTTGTAACATGCGTGTTGGTTTCATGTCAGCTTTGAATTTCAAAGCTACCAAATCAAACAACCATTATAATGCATCTGCTCAGATATAACATCAATCATTAAAGCGACTTTTGAAATTAGCTTAATTTTTTTGGTTCTAGGCACTGGGTTGGTCATATTGTCATTCATCCAGGTACCGTGGTAACAGAAAAAAGACTAATAGATGTCTGTTCCTATAGCCTCAAGCCTTTCCATTTAATTTTTTTTTTTTTTTTTAGAATTTACCTAAAATTATCTCTGCTCTCCTCATTTGCTTTTTGGCAAAATCTGCAATATACAATATGTGGTGACGTGTCATCTTAAATTTATATCTCTGTGTCCGTTAATTTCTTTTTTCTCTTTGAGCATGGCCTCAGTTGGTAACGCAGACAGCAGGATCAGACTTTGTGAGAACACTTCTGAGTCTTAAAAAGGACTATAAACGTCTTGCATATGAGCAGGTCTATTTATTGATATAAATCAAAATAAAAACGCCCAGCTCTGTATCCATCTCAAAGGAAGGTCAGACACTACCAGTGTAATATCAGACAAAAATCTTCGCACGCACACAGATGGATACTTTTCACACAAGACTCACAACACAACACAAGACTTATTCCTGATCCAAATGAACCTGCAACACTTCTGCTATGACTGCAGATTTCTAAGGCACCATGCAGATGTTGCACAATGTATTAATCAACATGCGAGAGGAAGTTACCTTCTGCAAATCAAAGCCTGGAAACTGGCTTCCCTTTGTTGTTTACATGGTCAACTCATACAACTTCTGCAGTACATTACAGTGACTGAGGCAGATCCACAGAGGAATTTAAACCCCTGATTGATGTGTGACTTGCATTTAGTCCTCAAATTACAGAGAGTGTTTAGTGAAGCTTTCTCGTTCCATCTAAAAAAATATACAAATGTGGAGAACATAAAGTAGCACACATGTAAAAAGGATCTCTTTGGATATGGATTTCCTCTGGGCCCAGTGTGTGTTTTATGGGAGGATTTCAGCTCCAAACCTGCATGTGAATGTTGGTGCAGATGTGAGAAAATGTACAAATAGACAAAAGAGCTTCACATTCTGTTTTATTCCACTTGTGTATAATGCTACAAAAAACAAACAAACAAAAAAAGTCCAATGCAGATTAATGAATGGTCAACAAACATTTACAATAGAACTGAAAACAGTAGAACAGACCAAATATGCTGCTTTAAGAATTATTATAGTATTACATCCATGAGTATGATATACATATCGTCACTTCAGTACTACATCAGAACACCTTCCATGTGTTTTAGAGGGCAATTTTCATATAAACTGTAAAACTCAACATAAAAAACAGTGACCAGAATCAAAGATATGTGCAGGTTATAACTGCCACAGACTGAAGGACACTGCTTGTGCAGAGAGGCAGACTGGGACTTGTTGTTATTTGATCAGCGTCACAACAAAATCACTAGTCTTCCACTCAGCACAACCAACACTTCTCTGCATCCCCTCCTTTTTGTCCTCGTCCTCTGCTTCAATCTGTAATAATAAAAAAAATACCTTGTTACACAACTAAATCTTGAAATACTAAAGACTGAATCTTCCCCCCACTGTAAAAATGTCAAATGCAAGGTGATGGATTTGCATTATATTGATTTCAGACCAATTGAGTATACACATGTGTCAAATGTGTTGCAGCATTCCCGGCCACTGGCTGGTGGCATGCTGATAGGATGTGGACTTCATTTGGTGGAGATGGAAACACAAGGTGTAATTCCCATCTCTTGGTTTTCCCTCAATCCATTTCTCTCTGAAGCCTGTTGACATTCCATCCTTCCTTTGTTGTTGTAATGCCAACCTTTCAGCTCCTCTCAAAGAGGGGACAGGAGGAGGAGGGGAGGAACACAGAGAGAGAGGATCACAGCACAGGCACTTAGAATAAATGCTGTTCACCATATGCAATGGTCAGAACCTTAAGCAGAGAAAAAGGAGGGAATGGACATGTGAATGCAGAGCATAAACCCAATTGATGTCTGTTTTTCTTTCCAATAAGTCACAATTGGACTGAGAGAGAGAGGGAGAGAAAGGAGACAGACAGCTTGTCCTGCATCTCCAGTATGTTCCTGAGCTGGTAGCTATGCAACAAGACTGGGAGTCAGTGGAAGAGGGGGATGGGAAGCTGGGGGCAGTTTATTTAGAGGAAGGAAACGTTTGAGTCTTTGAGTGTCTGTGTATGTATGGGGGGACAAAGTACAAAAAGGGGGCTGTTTAGCAGGAAACACCCCCAGAAGAGATGGTCAGTAATGTTCATTAAAAGTAATCTTAATAAGGCACTGAGGAAACAGAAGAGACTTGATTAGCTTTTGCTCCTGCACACTGACAGTCGTGCAGCTACAGCATGGCTCTTCAAAAACCTCCCTTTTAGTTTCCAAACAGCAGCTGGGTTGAATGCTGACCATTAGGTTACGCTAATATTCAGAAGACAAAAGCGAGACAGAAACCTGTTATTCCGTCCAGATCGCAGCTGAATGGAAGTGGGCAGCCCTCGACGTGGGAGCTGTCCACTGTCTCGGTGCTGAATGACGCCCTACTTTCCTTCAGCGTCCATCTCCTCTCCAGCATCTCGCCTCGATTCCGGCCCGGAGAAGGAAAAAAAAAAAAAAACATGCCACCTGTTGCTGCACCGAAGTTTCCTCTCAGGAGGTTGTAAAGCTCCAACCACGTCTGATACGAGACACATATGATCTATAGGGAACCTGCTCCTGACGTAAAGTCAGCTCAGTCATCTATTCTCTCTCAAATCACGGCAACATGACGACATGATAAACACCCCCCTTCCCCCCTTCCCCCACCACCACCTTTCTCTCTCCCGCACCCCCACCCCGCAGGCGAGGCAGGAAGAGGAGGAAGAGGTTGTCATTTAATTTCCCTCAGACGCAGTTGGGATTCGAGCAGCTATTTCTGCTTTTCGTTTTGTGTCTCGAAGGCTTTTATCATTATTATTATTTGCTTCACGCTGAAGTGCACAACAATCACACGAGGACAAGCAGCGAGAGAGCAAATACACTGATGAATCAAAAACAGTAAGAACAATAAATTGCCTTAAATCTGCTTCCTCTTTAGAAACCAGGCTGTAAGTGGTCCACTCACCGCCTGCCGACGGGAACAACAGGTGACGCCGACAGCTCCCCCTCTTCTCCGCCGGCTCCTTGGGGCGCAGTGGGTGCCTGTGCGCCCTCCCATGTCGGAGCTCCACGTAATGGTTACATGGTGATGTTACCGGGTAGGCTGGAGGAAGACGGAGCCGTGTGTTTATATACGTCTGCTGCTCGGGAGAAGACAAGGAGGGAGGCGGGTCAATGTGGAGTGACGACTGCGAGAGGACGCCAATGGACGCGGATTTTTTTTTTTTTTTTTTTTTTTTTTTCAGACCTTGTTAAGGGTGCGGCCAAATCAGCAGCTAAATTCAATTATATGGAGGTTAAGGATCCATATATGAAGAGAGCATATGGAGGTTGGGGCTCAGGGCTACACTGATGGGAAGTGGGTTTATATGTATGGCAATGGTTCCAACAATCTGCAATTTCAATTTGATCAAATAAACATCATAAACACCTTAAACATACACAAACACACACACACACAATCCTAAATTGAAATCATGTGTCCCAAGAGGAAACGACTTCACACAAACTCCTGACTGTACTGAGGAGCTCGGATGTAATTGCATTAAAGCAAAGCTTTGAGATCAAGATTAGACGTCTAATTAATCTGCAAATGAAACTATTAGAATGAAATGTTACATGCCCAAGGGATGTGAAGGCTGGACAACTGCAAAATAAACTGCGGATAGTTCCTTCTGTGCAAAATAGACTAACACATGCAGGAGTAAAAGTGTTTCTGCAGTTTGTTGAGTCAAACTGCAACAAACATCACAAACTCTAAAGTAAATACACTCAGGAATAAAGAAACTCT
Organism: Echeneis naucrates; assembly: GCF_900963305.1. Classification (NCBI taxonomy): domain Eukaryota; kingdom Metazoa; phylum Chordata; class Actinopteri; order Carangiformes; family Echeneidae; genus Echeneis; species Echeneis naucrates. The sequence goes on along the minus strand of NC_042527.1, from coordinate 9,954,716 downwards.
GTAGTCAGCTTCATACATTACAAACTAACGAAGAAATGCTTTGAGAACCAAAAACAAACTGTGATGTATCCCGATGTGAACATGAAAGTATCTTATGGCACACTGGTCATTTATTTCTGTAGGTAGGTGCAGGTAGTCGTCTCTATGTCTCTGTCTTTTTGTATCTACTCGTACATACACTCCTTCGGCAGACACATTTATCCAAAGGGACCAGGTGAGGGACTTGTAAGGGACCTTTTAGGGGCATTTTAAAAGTCCCTGTGAGAAACTTTTCAAAGACTAGAGGAACCTATGGAAAATGACTGGTGGGATGAAAGGAGCTCGAAAAATCTTGGAGGCTTTACCTTTTTACAGGTACACTGAATGATGTGAGTTTCAGAAGGTATCTGTTCTCAAAGCTAAACTCATCCATGAATGGTATCCCTGATAGCATTGTCACCCAAACACTAAAACCACATGCACATGCACAACATCAGGCCCCTGTTAAGGTCAGATTTTAGTTTGAAAATTCTCAAAAGTAGACATGAGTCTCTTCAGTGGTTCAGAAGATAATGATCACAAAGTTGTGTGTGAATTATTTGTTCACTGTGCCACCTTCAAACAACACAATAGTGTAGTTATGTACTTAGTGATAGATTTTTTTCAACATTTTAATAGTAGTTGCAGACTGGTAAATGTACATGGGAGTGAACTCAATTTGTACCTTTCAATAAAGTCTAAAAGCTAAAAGCACTCATTTCACATTACTAGAGCCTTGTTGAGGGACAGTAGCTAACAATGATTTGGGCTGATTTTTTTCTCTCCATGCACCATAAATTTTAGTTTTAACTTTTGATAATTGTAAGTTTTGCTTCAGGGTCGATTATTCACAACAACAATAACAATGATAAGAAAGTATTACTGAGTATTAAAAAGCTACAAGCTTCTTCCTTATGAAAGGCAAAGATACATACGCTTTCAACAATGTAAGCAAGAATATTTAAATTTGCAGTGACATTCGGAGAAAAGGAAGCAAATCTTCATATTTGAAAAGGTGCACAGAAAACAAAAAAACAGCTGAAACCCACGTATTTTATGTTAATCAATGGCAGCCAATGAGCAGGCTTGATTTCCTGCCTATGAAAGACAATAAGAACTACTTAACTCATAGCATCGTCTCTGACGCCTACTAGTTGGCATGTTGTCCAGTTGTGGGGTGGGGAAAAACACCCTCCCCCTCTCCCGTGTTATGAATGCAAAGGTGTTGCTGGGCTAAGTGACTGTAGTGTCTATTTGTGAGTAAGGCACATGAGTGACCTCCTCTGTGCTCCGACAAAATGACCAAAAAGGAACCTGGGTGGCTGTGAATATTAGGTAACACAAAGGCCTTATTCCTTTGATATCAATGTAGCCTAGTTACCAGTGCAACTCAAGAGTCTGGCTTAGTGAGGAACCTGGGGGAAGATCCTGCCCGTTGTGGTCTGAGGCTTTAGTTGTATAATGAACATAACTCTCTGTGCCTCAGAGAGAAACATCAGGAGGCCGGATTATGAATATTAGTGATCCCCCTCTGTTCTCCCCTCTGCTTTCAGGGCTTAATGTTAACATGTTCCCACCAAGAGCCACAGATGAATGTCTTCCATTCAAATGATTTATCTGATGACTATAATGGACTTTGCATGTTATTTAGATGACATTATAATGGAGTTTGGAGGGGAGAGAGGCTCAGAGTTGATGGAAGCTCAGTCACATAGACATACGGTACCAGATCATCATCACACAGAAGGAAAGGAAAGCCATTCGTTTCTGAAGTAAAAAAAATAATAGTGGTATTTGTCATTGTTCTGTTTATTCCCTTTGTTGAATTCGCTCTCAACTATGGAAGACTTCTGTTTTCTGTCTGGAAATTTCTCAAAAACACAGTGGCAGAATCATTCGTGGTCCCTTTTTTCTACATGTATTTAGAGCCCCCAGCTGTTGTTTACACTGATAAAAACCCATTTGCTGTTTAAATGTGTAAGAGTGAGTTTGGATAGGCCACGGGGTACAGGCAGAGGTGTGGGAGCTTTCGGAGGCGGAGAACATTTTATTATTATTTTTTTTTTTTTTTTCATGCTCTAGGTCAAAACTATGCTTGCGTGGGCTGGACTGGTAATATGATAAAAATTTACAGGCTTCCAGGGAACAAGGTGAAGCCACGGGGTGTTTTGAGGCTGTTAAACGCTCCCTCTGGACCTAAGGAGGATTCAGCAGAGCAATAAGTAATGGGGATGTTAGCTGTCTGTTGAAATAATCAACAATGCTTTCTGTTACAGGTAGACAACATTACTGCTGGGATTTTCATCTGGTGACTTCGGTCTGATTGTCACCTTTAAGGTGACATGGTTAAGGGTGATTGTATGGGTGTGGTAGCAGCACTGGAGCACTGAATGACTGAAGGCCTACTGCTCAAAGGAGGGCTCCCTCTGGTGTTCACTTTACATTTGAACAACACAACCAAGAACATTTCTTGAAAATCAGACAGGTGACATAGGGGGAATGAAAACTCTCTACAACATGTAAACCATGGGAATCGAATGCTGTAGCATCTACAATCACAATGACTCAACCCAAATTATTACTAATTGGAGATGGACTGGCGTACCTGAAATAATAATCAGAACACCAGAAAAAGCAGCATTTAATGTAATAACGGTTTCATCCCTTTAGTAAAGCCTCAGACAAAGAATAAAGCTGTCATGACAGCTCATAGGGGCCAAATTCCTAAAAAAACATACTAACCAGTTATTTCCTTTAATATTTCCATGACTACCGTGAGTAGAGAGATGGGAAGCTTGAATATCTGACTTCTGAAAAAATTATTTAATTTTTTTTGCTATTATACCTTTGGGAGCAAGTTGTATCTTAATCATTACATGAATTCTTGAGTGTTTTATTCACTTTTGACCTCTTTATTTTGAAATCTCCTACACTGCTACACTGCTACTGCTCAAGATTTTTGTCTTTGTTTGAAATGGATAGGGAGATAGGGAGATGGAGAGGTCTTTTCTTGGTTCGCAGCAAAGGACGCTTAGTGATTGGACATAATGACAAGACAAAATGTAGAAGATATGGTCATTTAATTGCTGATTTTCTCTCAGTACAGAAATATTTTTCTTTTTAACATTCTTTCTGTAATTCAAGTTGGCAGCATTGTCTTGACTTTGAAGTGGCATTAAAATAAAATTATAGTGAAACTGCCCATCAACTTCCCTTCGATAACATTAGTAAACAAACATGCCACCGCTGTAAAAAGAACTGCTCACAACACAAATAAATAGCATTCATTTAAATGTGGTTTACTAGCTAACTCAAACATACAAACAGGGGAGAAGAAGTTCAAAACTGGGCTATATGGTTGAAGATATGAAATCTTTTTCCAAGGTTTAAAAAAATAATACAATAGCATGACTGCTCAAAACAGAAATGGTTTGAAGTAGCAAAAGATGAGACGCCCCAAGCTTGAAAATCTTAGCAGATGCAGCACAAAGCAAAAGCTCAGCGCAGAAGAGCATGTGTGGTTTATTCCCAAATGTTTACACTATTTTACAAACCATACAGATAATGAGTGTTTTTCTTTTCATTTCTGCTTGTGTGATTTGCCATCTATGAAAGTAAGGAATTCAATGAAAAGCTTCACAAGAAGTCTCATTTCAATACAAGTTTTCATGAGTATTAAGAAGGTAATATAACATTCAGTGTTACCAAAACGTTACTTTCTTCTAAGATGTTTCGACATTTCTAGAGATATGATGAAACAATATTTGCCATTACTGTTTAATATCAGTATATAAAAAAGGAGATCAGGCCCATTTGTCCAAACCTTGTTAATCATTAGCAATTCTTAGACTGGCCCAGGATTATACCATCTGTTATCACCATGTATGTAAAATACAAAAAGATTATCTTGGATTTTTTTATGCAAACCTGAAAAAGCCAAACATACATCCACAGATCAGAGCAAAAACTGCAGTTACACACATATTGCGTTATCTACCACCCTTCAAAACAAACACACTAGTAAGAATGTGTTAAAAATAGGTATAAAAAAAGAGAAATTAAAAATAAAATAAATAGACAATCAAAGGGCAAACTCATTATTTGGCAGGTATGCACAACATCAGTCTGTAAACAAAACATAATCACAAAAGGGAAAATAACACCCCAGATCCCTCTCAAAGAACTCTGGTCTGTTGGAGGAGGCAGTGACTCCATCATTATTCAGGAGGAGGTGGAATACTGTGTGTACTGTAAGTGTGTCCTCTGCCCTAAACACTCAGGCTGTGCATCACTACTGCTCCTCCCACCTCCAGCTACAATTTGGCTAAATCAACAAAGGGCAAACAAGTGGGGCCCTCTGTAGACCACTGAGGTGAATATTCTAAGAAGGTTCCCATTTACAGCTTGACACATGCAAAAATAAAATTACTTCCTTCTTTTATTCCCTCATACCACAGGGTTTTATTTACTATCGGATCCTGGTGAAGAGGTTCAGTACTGACACAGACTCCTGAAAGAGAGGACGACACAAAAGAAGGTCAGACAAAGGCCACTGGAAAAAAGGATTACAGGCAGATAATAAAACTGGAATACAGTTCTTGAAATCAAATCGAGAGAATTTATATAAAACAAAAGCAAAGACCAAGACACAAACATTAAAATAGAATCAATACCTTTGTTGATCTCATTTTGCTAAAAACATTCCAGAAACGAAGTGTTTCATCTCCAGCTCCTGTCACAATGGCCTCTCCATCTGGCGACATAGCCTGCACACACCTCATCATTACACACTAAGTACACAGTATTTGAACACTAATCAATGTAGAATTCTTGTATGTGTTCATAGATGCTAAATAATTAAAAACATTCATAAATGGCTTGGCTTGAGTATGGCATATGGCCTGGGCACTGTCAGCTGTAAGACCTGAAGACAAAAGTGTGCCATTAGTAATCCCGTCCAATCAACTGAAGTAACCCCAGGTGGACTCTGAACTGGCATAATAATGGTATAGTGGCATAGTAACTGCTTAAATGCTATATTTCAGTTTTTTCTTTTCTGATGAACTAACACACTTCCCAACATTTTAGTTACAATTACAATTTACAATTTAGTTTTAACTGGTCTAATGATGGAACAACATCCAGCAGACAGACTTAACACAACACAATGTATAAAGTGTACTGACCAGGTATAGAACTCTGTAGGAATGTCCTGTTAGTTTGGCCACTTGAGTTAGAGAAGGATACTTCCACACCAGAATCTGATTCTGGGAATAACCATGTGTGCTGACCTGTAGGGGAAAAAAAAAATCATATATGGCTTAGCTTAGGGAATTGAAGCAAGATTAATGCAAACAGCAGAATAATAATAAGTGACACAATAGTGAGAAATGAACAACAACTCAGAACTCCAAAGCTGTTAACATCCATCCATCCAATTTCATAAAATGGAAAGTTGATGTACAATATGGTACCTGCAGGGTGTACAGTGCAGCAAAAAAACTCAATTTAAGATGCAATTTAACTTTTTTCTTTTATCATAAAACAACCTGCATTATTTTGGCAGCACTGTCCAGATCAAAGTGTTGAGGAGGCTCACCAATTCGTTTGTGTGCTTGGACCAGGCCAGGTTGCAGACTTGAGAGCCAGTGTCGGTGCACTGCAGCGGCTGGCCTGTCAGAGTGTTCCAGAAGCGGATACAGCGGTCAGCAGTGCCACCTCCAGAGGCCAGCAGGCCGTGCTGGTGGGGAGACCAGGCTATGGCCTTCACTGCAGCCAAGTGCTCTGTGTACTGCTGCACTGGAAGGACACTTGAGTGGTTCCACACAAGCAGCTGCAAACAGTAGTTTGACACAACAAGGTGAAGAGATAAAAAGGAATATGTCTGCGGTGATTTATTAAAATGTGGTTACAGTACAAATGCATAGCTGACAAAAGTAAAAGTGCACATACTTTGTTATCATTTCCACCAGAGGCCAACAGCTGGTGGTCTGTGCTCCACTTGAGCCCACAAACTTCCTGTCTGTGGCCTTGGAGACGGCGTTCAGACTGCAGAGGCGGGGCTCTAATGTCCCGCTGCAGGATCACCCGATCACGGCTCCCAGATGACAGCTGGTCTGCATTCCACGCCAATGCACCTGGCAGCAGAAACAAAAACAAAGATGCAAGGGAGGATGATTCATGGCCCATCCATGAGAAATGTTGTGATACAACTGAGAAAATCCATGAACGTAGTGATGGTTGAGCAACTGTCTCCGCTTCTGTCTTCACAGCCTCCCTCAACTCACCCACTCTGGCTGTGTGCCCTTCTAGTACAGACAGCTTCTTTCCTGCTGCTGCATCCCAGATCTGTACATAGCCTTTATGAGTCCCTACTGCCACCAGGTTACCCTAAAAATAGACAACACACTTGAATATCACACTGATGTATTTATAGTGATGATTTCACAAAAGGATTTTTTTTTATTTTATTATTTTTTTTTTTTTACAGATTGTTCAAATTTTTTTAACAATCTGCCAGCCACAACACACAAAAGCCAACACACAAAAGCTTAAACCATCTTCAGTCAACATGAAGTGACAACTCAGATCAACAATGGCTCAAACTGTTGTGCTTTGGTGTGAGGGTTTGACCATATTCATTATGGTCAATGTAATCTGAGAGCAGTTTGTGAAGACGATAACGTAAAAACTCACCCTCTCTGACCAGCCTACTGATGTTACAGAATCTCCTTCTACAGAAAGATCACATAGACGTGTCACCTGAATAGAGAGAGCAAGCCAGACAGACAGAGATTAAAGCCATACTAAGACTCTTGATTACTATTTCTAACATACAAAGCCGTGAAACCCTTAAATGGATAAATCCAGTGTGATCAGAAAAATAATTTTAAAGATTAAAAGAAAAGTTTGCACTTGTTGATTTTCTCTAACCAGAGTGAAGACCTTTGCTCTGGGCAAACACAGCACACGAACCTGGCTAGTGCAGGCACTCCACAGGTAGACGCAAGTACCCAGTCCCACACTGAGCACATTCAGAGAAGACCAGTCCACTAGGTTGAGGTAGAAGTCATCCTGTAGTTCTGGAGCATCCAGAACTTTGAAAGGAATTTTGGATATTTTGCGTGTAGGTTTTCTTGGAGACCGCAGCAGTTTCTGGCTGTAATGCACAACATAAGATGGTGAAGAATGCTTTTCTCTTTTCCTACTCAATTAAAGAGCCAAAATAGCTGGGGAAATGAATTACCTGTTGCTACTGACAGGTGATAGAGAATATGGAGATACTGTGTTTCCATCCTCTTCTGGAAGAGCTCTCTTAGTACTCACTGAATACTAGAAAACAAAAAACACACGATTAGTGATTGAAAAATAAATAAATAAATAAAAAAATAAAATAAAAATACTTGCAGATTAGTAAAAGTTAAAGATATCTCAATGTTTTTACACTAAAAAGGCTCCTCTTGGCAGGAGTGGATGGTTGCAGACGGCGGTCTTCTGACTGTGGGTCCTGGACTTTCTCAATACCTGCTCCTAGCAGCTCATTCTTCAGCAGAGCCGAGTAAGCCAGACCATCGGCTGAGGACAGAGGAGGAGACAGAAGGGAAATCAAACCTGGCTGTTGATTATTACATGATTAAGTTCAAACACTGTGCTCCCTTTGCAGTTTCTTAGCTCTTGCCTCACATCTCTAAAGATCTGGGAGATTTTTTCTCTTAAGCTTTGTTTAGTCCTTATCTACAGTTTCCATGAGCCCAACCAGGCTTAGTAAACGAGAGGTCACATTATCAAGTTTGATTTCTGGGAATATGAGCTGAAAAGGGGATAAAACTCACGCTGAAATGTCCAGCATCAACGGAGAAGGAGATGTGTGTTTTTGGGCTGAGAGTGCTTACATTACATACATTACTAACAGTCATAATACAGGTGATTTTAAAAATACTATACTTTCCTCACCAGCTCAGTGCCAAGACTAAATACAGAAACACCCACTCTGTACATGTGTTCCACATGTGTATCGCCACTCAAGCCAAACTCAAAATCAATAATTTAGAGTGTCTGCAGTACAAGGATACATGTCAGTTTCATATATATCTACACTTTTGATATGAAGGTGTTTTTATTACCTTTGTTGCTGTCTGTTGTGCCATCTTTGGTTTTCCTATTTTGATTGTGCGACTTTTCAATTTCCTGTACCACAAAATGAAACAAATAAATTATGATTCTCGAACCAAATCTGTGAACTAAATGAATAAAAACAACCATGGATGAACTGAAGGAAAATGACAAATCATAATGTTTTATTGGCATCAATAATCAACGCGTGAATCCTAAGACATCTTTTTTTGTAAGAAAGAAAGTAAAGTGTTTGCATTGTGGCAGACTCACATTGATTCGGTGGAAGTTGACATTCCAGTTGGCTCCAGCCCGGGAGGGAATGAAGCGATCACCATGCTTGCTGGGGGAGGACAGGGGGGAGCTGGTTGGTGTAAGAGTTCGCACTGCTCCTACAGCTTTCTGAACAAGGGAGGAGAGGACAAACATTTTCTGACTACAGACCAAACACAAACAAGCCTTGGGCTGTGATTTTAGAACTTGACGAAAAAAAGCTCATTTTGGTGGCAGATGGTGCATTTGTTCAAGGTGTTATAAACAGTAGGCCACATTCACAAAATACATTTATTTGGTTAGAACATTCTTGTTTTCTCTCAACATGAACAACCCAGTCAATTGCTAGAGACTGGCCTATCAGCGTATTTATCCTTCCAACACATGGAGCGCAACATGCTCTTATTCCATCTTAAATCCACTAATAGTGAACATCATCTTTGGTGGGTTGGGTGTCATTATGTTACAGTCAAGTTGATATCTTAAACATAAAAGTTAAGACCTTTTCTAATTCATAGTATTGTTTTGAAGAACTAATGATTAACAGGATATACAGCTTGTTGGTGTACAATGACTGAAACATGAAAGGCAAAATGTATTAGTGTGTTGTTATGGACTTACTATGGGGCTTGCGTTTTCATTTTGGATGTTGATCTGCCTGAGCAGCCTGCACTCATAGTCCTGATCCATGATGCCTGGAAAACATGATAAACATAAAACAGCGTCTTGCCTGGACATGGTGGATGTCAGAAATCAGACAGAGAAATAATAAGAACTTGTAGGTAATGTCTAGTAATCTTGTCTAGCTGTCTTCAGCAGAATAATAAAGTTGCTGTGCATAACTGAAAGTAATTATTAGTCTTAATGAATAAATCTCTAAAAAAATGTTTGGTTTTTTTTCCTGCTGGTTTAGATCAATCCATTCAAATGTTAGTGAAGCAAAAGTAACAACTTCTGACATCTTGTTTTCAACAGTGGGAAAATAAAGCAAATGTTCACATTTAAGTCTCGACATGTTAGATGCTTTGCTTGATCGGTTACTTAAACAATGACAAGATCGCAAAGGTTTTTTGTTGTTAGCTTTCTGACGGACTGATTCACTTGTTATTTCCGCTATTCTGCCCTCTGTATTTCTGCTATGACAGCGATCAGTGATCACTGTTACCTAAACTGTCCACTGAGGGCACAGTGACAAGCCTAGAAATCTCATAATGGGAAATTTATTATCATATTAATTTAGAAGACGACAGATTATTGAGTAAAATTTTCATTCAGCCGACGACCATCACATGACATTGGATGATAAGGAAAAGACTGACGAAAACTTTATGGTCACCCCCGGGAAACGCCGAAAATAATCCCAAGAAAAGCCGATTAATGTAATTACTAGTGATTGCTGACAGTAAACCCAACCATCCTCTGCAATGTACATCATTATAAATGACTGAAGTTATTCAATCATTCAACACACTGATGCATGCTAATGCTAAGCTAGCTCAGCTGACCTAACGTAAGCTAGCTGTCCGGCTAATGTATTAGCAACATTGTTTGTTCTCAATCTACAGCATTATAAATCACACCGTGCTCGGATAACCTCTTCCAGCCACGCACCGTTAAGTTGGTTTTCTTCGCGGAGGTCGCTCCGGTTGAATGTTTTGTTTTGTGCCCCTTTTCTCCCGAAAACAGAGCATGTAAGAGATAAATGTTTTCTTTTGCCGATCGTTCAATTTGGGTTCGCTAGGCACCACGGGAAGGATGTGACGTCGCTGTTTTTGAATCACAATTTGAGTTGCTAAGGAAACGTGTCACACACACACATACGCATTCAGTTCCGCAAACGCACCTTTCTCTGCTTTGCATAAAGTCAGAGTTTGGAGACAGTGTGTTTTTCTGTGTCTTGTACAGTTGCGATTGCTACCTAGTTGTGGACCATGACATATAGTCCCAACAGTGACGACACGCACAAAGATAGACATGCTTCTGTGTGTGTTGACTATCCGTGTGAAGTCCCAGCTGACAGTATTTTTCTGCGGACCAAATTGTTGCTTCACTGCAGGGCTGGTCTGAGATATTCAGTTTGTATTCCTCAGGTTGGAGTAAAGGACGAGGTCATGCATCATGTTAAACTAACAACCAGTTAAACTAAATATGTAAGTGTGTGTGTGTGTGTGTGTTGCGCAAGTTACTCTCGAAAAGTAGTCAAATTGTTGATTACGCTAAAAAAGCGAATCAAATTTCAGTACTTGGTAGTTAATTTCCAAAATAATTATTTGCATTTATAATAACTCTAGGTTACTTTTCCTTACACCCCCTCTCCACTGCCACAAAAAAGGGGACGGACGTAGCTGGCTCCTAAAGACACTTTATTGGGATGAAATTTTATCAGATAACAAAATACGCCTGTGTGCTAAATTTTCAACACAAATTGTTAAATCATTTTTTCTCGTTTTTCCTGAATAGCTATTTTAAAAAAAGTAAAAAAAAAAAAACAAAACAAACAAAAAAAACAAAACCAATGCCAGTCCATCTCCCCTTTTAATCCTGTATCACATTCCAGCATACAAAATAGACTTTAAGAAGTTTTACATATTTTAACTACAGCGTACATTCCATCACATAACAAATGAAACGAAGCTAGTGTCTGCTGACTTTTTAACTCCAACTGTTACGCATCTTCCTTGTTTTCCCTATTCCATACATAAAAATAAACAATGGCTGTTTTCTTGGTTGATAGATGACACAGCACAAGGATTTACAACATATTTCAAATGTCTTTATTGGTTAAAAAAAGTATGTTTGTGTGTGTGTGTGAGAGAGAGAAAGATACCAGTGAAATACAGCCTCACAATAAGTAAAAAAAGACTGAACATTCAATGTGCAAAAAGTTTTAAAACTGGAGACACAGTCAATGGCGTATCCTGTTTAAGGGTTGACCAATCTGCAGGATATAGAAATGCCTTACAGTGAAATGAGGTTGAGTGCAAAATTTAAACTCACCATCAAATTACACTGACAAAGAAGTTGGTGTGACACTTAAGAACTCATGTTAAGAGCCTTGTCTCCTAACATGGTCCAATAGCTTACGTAAAGCAGCTAAATTCAAAGTGCCAAAGAGAAGGTACAGTATGTTCAAGTAAGTTATTGAAATTCTAATTTCAAAAAAACATCAACATTCAGTAAAGTAATATGTGCAATATAGTTTTTAAAACTTAATATTCTAATTGCACTGGCTGATAAATACATACTGAGATCTCAAATATGGAGGAAATGTGGCTCAACTAAGCAGATCAAAGGTCTCATGCAGTACAAGAGAGGACAGTAGATACTACTGAAGGTTTTCTATATTGGCAGTTCTATCTAATCATATATCTAATCATCCTGTGCTTATTCAGTAACAGTGTGCACTTACATGATTATCATTATTATTTATGAAATGTTCACATGCCTTGGATTACTAAAAGACCTGAAAAAAAAAAAAGTCAAAACCCCATCTCTACAGCAAGTACATGAGTTATGACATGACATCTAAATGTACAAAGTCAGTCAAGTAAAAACACAGAATAAAAGATCTGAAAATTATATGGCATGTAAAATTCCCTATACTAAAAATAACCCATGGACAGAGATTTTTTAAAAGCCTTGCATGAGCAGGAATATCTGACAATGACAATGAACCTCAGATAGCTTGCAGTTTGAATGCAAAAATATAGGGCAAAAGTGAATACATTCAGAGTAGGTAAAATCTAAAAGTCTAGCACATGAATGTTGATGCCATAGCTGTCAAACCACTGGGGAGTGAATACTGGAATGGCACCTCTACAGCGAGGCAGCATCTCGAGGTGTAAGTTGCAATCCATTGCTGACCTGGAATCGGGTTTCATCCGATATACCATACTGCTCTAAGGGGTCCTGTGAAGAGCATTCATTTCAAACAAACAGTAAATTTTCCTTTTTATTTATAGATGCTGTGTCACAATTTTCGACAAAACTCATAAGTGTACAATATATTTCATACTGTATGCATTCCTAATGGTATACAAATGACAGGACAGGACTATTGCTTGGTAGTCAGTGCTCTAACATATTGCCATGAAGGCTCTTACCTTGCCAGTGAGTCTATGGATTTCAGTTCGATAGAATATGAGGTTTTTTCTCATGAACTCATAACTGCAAGAGATGACATAAGTTAATTTGACATCTAATAGTGGAAAAGTGTGCAGGCAAATATAATGAAGAATAACGCTTTATTTGCTGAATACTGGCATAACTTGCAAATATAGGATTTTACACAGGAAAGGCCAAGTAGGCATGGGACAGTTGAAGAGGTTTATATTCTTCTTTTTTTTTTTTTTTAATAATGCATAGTTTGCCAGAAAATACTGTGTTATTTTATCTTCGATACAACTGAAAGAACTCAGTTTGTAATGATAGCAAGTAAATGTTGGTCATTTTACTTCATATTTGGCGCCAATAAGTCTGATCAGTGGCATGTGACCAATCATATACACCTGTGGTTTTAACATGGAGAAAAGGAGTCACTGCTACCTGGCCTTGATAATGGAGTCTATCCACTCCCCACACTGTTCTTCAGAGTCACACTCAAACAAATACTTCCTCTCTGCTTCATCCAGGAATGCTGCAAACAGATAAAACAAGGCAAATGCATTAACTATGATATAAGGCCATCATTACCAGACTATGGTGCTGCTCAGTGACAGATTAACAAAACACTTTAAATTAGTATTAGCACACACACGTAGACTCAGTCCTCTTGACAACAGACAGCAGGTGAGAGGTTTTTAAACGGATGATAAGGATGAAACTCACCAACAGAGAAGCTCTGACTGTCTTCCCTCTCCACACGACACTGCTCCAGCAGCAGCGCTCCAATCGGCTGACAAATAAATAAAGTTTACTTTGATGCAGCATTTTATGTTTCATCTTGGTGAGATGTTTGCACACTGATTCAACAAACCTCCTCCTCATCGGTCCGGAAGTAAAAGAGGAAGTTAACAACGAGTTTCACCAGCCTCTTCTTTACAACTGTTGGATGTTAGAAATGAGATTGCGGAGGGTAGATTAATAATGTACACATTGTCTAACTCTGCCAACAAAGTGCTGCCCATATTTGTGTTACGTGAAAACGGGCGCTATAAAGAGGAAGCTAATGTGATGAAATCTGGATCTATAATACACCGAGTTACCGTCTCCTTTCTTGGGTCCTCTCATCCCCAGTTCAGCTGCCATCTCTGAGGGCTGGCGGCTCAGGAAGACCAGCTCCTTCTCGTTAAAACGCATCACGGTCACTGACGCAGATACACACCGGCTGAAGACGGACAGACACACACTGCACACGGAGGTCCTCCCACCGGGGACATTACACGGAGCGGGGCCTCAGCTGGCTCAACACACAGAGTTCAGGTCGCTGCTTCCTTATCTGGTGTCCTGAAAAGGTGGCGGAACACGTTTGCTCATTTCTGCGGTCAGAAGTCGGAGCTATCCCCCCTGTGACACACCGGACACACACTTTCCTCAGTACACCGTGACACGCCTCATTCTCACACAATACGGCAGCCGGGGAGGCACAAACTAAGGCTACGGTGCCTTCGACATCCTGCATACATACATACATACGCTTTTAAATACGTATGCTTATATTTGTTATTCATGGAGTTGTTTTATGACGATTTAATTTCATTAGGGTCTAACTGTATATATGCTACGTATACTAAAACTTTGATTATTCTGTTATTAATATAATAGAATAAGCGCAGACACACAATGCCAGTGCTTCAGACAGACGTAACACATCACAATAATTAAACTATCGGAAGCCTAATTTTTATAGTTATTGCAACAAAACCACTAAATAAAATAAGTGGTAATCCTACCAGGGGGTGTAAAAACATCGTAGCAATAAATTTTGAAGTGTTGGGCAGGAGCGTTTGCAGTTTAACTACATTTCTCAGTAGCTTGGTGGCAGCGTCGCTGTTTTCTGAATCAAGTAACTTCTCGGCAGTGAAGCTCGTTTATTGTTCACGTAGCGCGGTGCTGTCCTACATTTACAAAATCATTTCTGAAGCTCAAACGAGCCGGAGATTTCTGTTACGGACTGAAATAAAACTGTCACTCCGACCACACGGAGGCACTTCCGCATGACGCTAGCGTGACGACGCTGGTGTGTAGCTGCGTGTTTGTCAGTAAGATGAGAGGAAAAGTATACTCCGACATTAAGTCAAAAATATGAATGTCCTGTTTGTTTGTGCTGCTTATATGTCTAATTTCAAAACAAATATTTTTTACACTTAAAAAATATTTCAAGCTAATTTTCACTTGAAATTTGTATAAAAATCTTTCCATGGAACCTTTTCTGCTAGTGATAAGGAAAAAAAACTGCTCCATGAACAGATTTTTTCTACTTATTTCAAGGGAAAATTGTCTAAAAACAAGTTACTTTTTTAGGTGATGAGTCTTATTTTAAGTCTAATGAGATTTGGTTTGACTAGAAATAAATATCATTGGTAAGATTTTCAGTTTTTGCAGTGTACATACATATACAGACACGTTTTTGACCATTTTTGTGACTGAAGCAGGTCTACATTCTTGCTGTTGTGGTTTGGTCGTGTTGAGAAATTGCGCAGCTCATTGTTCAATAAACAATTTAACTTTTTTGCGTGCCTGTCTGTTTGACTGACCTTTATTGATCAGTAAGATAACACTGACTTGGCACGAACTTGGTTCAATTTCGTAAAAACGTGGACGTGGTTGCGCTAGTTGCTTTCATTTCGCTGTATCTTAGCTTGCTACATTTCTGAAGGTAATAGCCTTGATGTAGTGAAGCTTCATTTAATGTTAGAGTAACTAGCAGCTTAGCTCACTACACTTTCCAAGTAGTTTGCCAAACACTGACAATTTGTTGACAAAAAATCCATGCTAAATTCACGATTTTTTGTCAGTTACACAGATGATATGAGTCATTTCAATATGAGAGACTAGATTCTCTTTTTCTTTCCTTTTGTCTCTGTCTCACTGACGGACACACTCTCAGCCTGCCACCGGGCAGCCTGGGATCCTCTCCGGTCCAGGAAGAGGCGGTCATTAATCCAAACCTGCCAAACAGAGACCGCAGAAGAAGAAGAGGACTCCGCTCGGGCATGCGCACTAGAGTTCTATGTTGGCGTGATCCGAACGTTGAAGAGTCGGTGAGTGTTTTGGACAAAGAACTGTGTTTCTGAAGTCTTCTCGTGTTTACACATCACTTTAGATGTAACAGCCATGAATATTAGCACACGACCGGAGCCAGTTATGGTCAACTCGTAGTTTAATTGTTTGAATTTGTTAATAATCCATTGATTCTAAGATGTTAACCCCATTAGCTTAGCCTCGTCACAACGCAGCAGCTAATATGCTGCACAGTTTGAACCTATTTTTTTTTTATCCATTCAATGAATTAATTTGAGTTTTATTGTGAAAATGCTAATTTATTCACTGTGATAATTATCTCACGCAATTCAAAACAATTTGTTTAAACTATTTATCAGTTTTCTTTACTTCCCGGTAGTTATACCGATCCCATGTTTTCTAACTTAGACTAAAGAACACGTACTGTTGTTCACTTCGTCTGCTCACCAAACATTAAAAATACATACTCATCCTAATCATATTGTGCTATGTGGCCAAATAAATGCCATTTAAATAGCCTACAGATAATAGGGAGTAACAAACGGTGGTGTAATTCTCAGTAAATCTCTAACTCATTAATATGCAATAGAACATCTAACAGTGTTTATTTTATGTTTCCTCAAAAAAATCAGGAAGGATCCTCTTAGAGAATTGGTTGTCCAGCTTTGACTGGACACTCTGGTCTGGGTGTGTCTATTCGTTTGAGTCCATTGCCTTGCAAAGATGGATTTTCAGCATCGAGCTGGAGGAAAGACGGGGAGTGGTGGAGTGGCGTCCGCCTCTGAAAGCAACCGTGACCGACGGGAGCGGTTACGTCAGCTGGCGCTGGAAACCATTGACATCAACAAAGATCCCTATTTTATGAAGAATCATCTTGGATCATATGAATGCAAACTTTGTCTGACACTTCACAACAATGAGGTAAGGACACATGTTGTGAAAAATCCTGGATTATCACAATTTGGAGTTATTTCTTGTCAATTTACATGCTGCTCTCCTCTGCATTACAGGGCAGCTACTTGGCTCACACACAAGGAAAGAAACATCAGACCAACTTGTAAGTCCAGATTTTGTTATTACTTTATCATGTTGGATGTTAATGGTGGCACAGAATTCACCTACAATCAAATGTGATGATATTTGTTTTTAATTTGTTGTTGATCAAGAGTTACAAACAACCATATGCTCTGTTTGTTTCAGAGCACGGAGAGCAGCCAAAGAAGCCAAGGAAGCTCCTGCTCAGCCAGCTCCAGCAAAAGTCAAAGTTGAGGTCAAGAAGTTTGTCAAAATTGGTCGACCTGGATACAAAGGTAAACTGGCTGCACTGTGATGCATCACTGCATAATAATTCAGTGTTTTGCAGTTAGTTTCACTGCAGTTTTTTTCATATTTAATACACTATCCAATGTCTCTCTCTCTCTCTCTCTCTTCTTCACAGTAACTAAACAGAGAGACCCTGAAACCGGACAGCAGTCTTTACTTTTCCAGGTCAGTGTGTTAGGTGGGAAAGTGAAGTAATCTTTCTGTAAACTTATGATGAAAACACTCATAAACAAAAAAAATATTAAAAGCATCTTTTCTTTGAAATGTATGTGCAGAAGACATGAAGTAAAAACAGGTTATTCTTGCCACACAAAGACTTATCACACTTAACTCTGTTCCCCCTGGCATCTCAATGTCCACTTTGTTGAGTTTTGGGTATTTTCAGGCTGTAGCATTGGCATGATTCCTCTATTGAAGAACTTACCAGCTTGTGATTAACAGAACACATTTTAAAGATTTATTGGACTATTAATCCTGTCAAAGTGAAACTAAATGTCACCCTTGTATTTGGTGAAACACCTGTGGTTTTTCTTGTAGATATGTCAAATTTGATATTTTTTTCCCCTGGGATGTGTGCAGTTCAGATTAAACATATTTTTCTAATCATTACGATATTATACTCTGAAAGACAAATCTGTAAACTAGATTCTTTTTTCGTCAATCAGATTGACTACCCAGAGATTGCTGAAGGAATTGGGCCACGGCATCGGTTCATGTCTGCTTACGAACAACGCATTGAGCCCCCTGATCGTCGTTGGCAGTACCTGCTACTTGCTGCTGAGCCATATGAAACTATTGCCTTCAAGGTGAGTGGAAGCTGCACTTCTGTTTTTCTGCTTTTGCAAAAACGTTCTTCTAATTGTGATATAATTTTTTTCTTTTTTCCCCCCATTAGGTCCCCAGTAGAGAAATTGATAAAGCAGAAAATCGTTTTTGGACCCATTGGAACAGAGAAACTAAACAGGTACTGATAGCTTGATGAACATTTACTTTCTCAAAACCAAACCAAGTATTTCATGTCTCAACACATGTTTTAACATCACCCCACCCCCCCACCTCAGTTCTTTCTGCAGTTTCACTTCAAAATGGAGAAAGCCATTCCTCAGTCCAGCGGTCCAGCTCCTCCTGCAGGTGTGAAACGCCCCCCTCCTCTCATGAGTGGAGTTGGACCTCGCTCTCTAAACGATTCTCTGCCCCCTCCGCCACCAGGCGGAATGTCGGTCCCCCCTCTTCCTCCTGGTGCCCCTGGTGCCCCCCAGATGCCCATGCCTCCCATGCCAATGAGGCCACCACCTCCTGAGGGCCTTACAATAGCTAATAATTGATCATCTGTAATTGGATTATGATTTATTTCTTCCCTGGGCTGCGGTCATACTGCCTGCCTGTCTACAGTAAGCTCACTATGACAAGGCATGTATATTCACCTTTATTATTTCTTCAGATGAGGTTTAAAATGGATGTTGAGTCAACTTTTATACATTTTTTTTTTAATGTAAATGTGCAGGACAGGGTTGCTGTTGCAGCTGTGTAATAGTGACCAAACTGTTTTGTATAAATGCTTTGACTGATATCTTTTAAGAGTCTGTTTTTGTAATTAAATGCTGTGGACAAAGAAAGTCTGGTTTTACTAAGAAATTACACAAGGTTTTTTTTAAGCAAAACATTTTCAACAGTTGTGCACTAACTTGTTGGAATTTTCCTTAGAATAAATTATCTGTCCATCTATCTAATAGTTACTGAAATATTTGTCAGAATTATTTGTAAGCATGTAGCAGAAAAGAGCAGAAGGAAAAACAGTACAGAATAGTCCTTTTTCTACCTGAGGCGGCAGAGGGGGAGGGAGTAAATCAAGGCACACCTCTAAGCTGGGAGGAGCAAAATTAACAAAGGCCTCAGAGCACCTGTGGAATCAGTGTGTGACCACTGTGAAGAGAGTGAGGAGAGAGTTGCTGCAGGAGATATTAAGGAACTAAAAAATTGTTTCTAAAAAGGTTTTGCGGAAAATGAAATAAAAACAAACCAGGAGACAAGTTGAAACTGAGAGTCAGAGAATATGATCAACTGTATGGGACTGCTGGTTTCCTGAAGGAGGTGGAGATCTCAAGCTCTTCTGGATGTGCTTGGTGTGGCTGCGGTGCTCCTTTTGTCATCTACAAAGAGTCAACAACAGCTAAGTTCTGGCTTCTCACTCTAAACTCTTCTGGCTTCCTCTACTTTCCTGACTCCCAGTACCACTTACTCCCCACTTGCCCAGCCATCTGAGCCCTGCAACACACATATTTAAATCCCCCGTGACCCAGAAATGGATAAGTGGTAGATGTGTGTGCGAGAGAAAATATTTTATTCAATGAAATGTATTTTTCCTTTATTTTTCATTTTTAACCTTACTGGAGTTGATTGCAACCCCAACTGAATTGGAGTGTGTTCTTTGTGATTTGTGGGATGTAATTTGATTATCTATATGCAAGGTTTTAAGATATATGAGTTAGGGGCGTCAGGTTATCTTATATTACAAGAATAAAGCCATAAATGAATGCAGACGATCCTTTAACTGGGTTCCCTCAAGAAATTCTCAGATGACACATGGGGAACAAAAAAGGGTATTTTGGCCAAAATGCGGATTAAATACAAGTTTCCTCTTAGGAAGCTTCTTTGTGTGACAGAGAGAGTCCTCAGTTGGTGCTGTCAACGGATGAGTAGCTGAAGGCAGCGCTGGTAGCTGAGTGGTTAGAGCACAGCCATGTAATTGTGGAGTCCCAGGTTCAGCTCTATGCTTCAGATCAATTCCCTTCTCTGTTTCCTGTCAGCCTCTCTGCCAATTACTTTTTGAAAATAAAACTGCAGAAATCCCTCCCAAGAAATGAAAATATAAAAAAGACAAGCAGCTGGCTACAGAGGTCTGATCTATTAATGCAAAAATCTGAGAAGTGTGGTAATGACATTAACTTTTGAAATAACTAATATTGTAAAACCCTTGAAAATGCAAATGACATCAGTCAGAAAGCAAAGCTCTTTCACACAAAATCATCAAGCAAGGCAGCAAAACGCCGTGACACAAGGTTTTTGTTCTCTATGCTTCCATTAACCTGGAAGCATGGATTATTATTTTGAATAATTTGAGACTGAACTCAGTTTAAAACTCCTTTTGATTAGAATTTTGATGTATCAGAAATTGAACTGGAGTCAGACACAAAAAGAATCAACTCATCCCTTTTGAGATTTTTTCTTCTCTTTCTTTTCCTCCAACTTCTTACTATTCTTAGGTACTGTCTCCTCATCTTCTTCATCTCCATCTCCTGCCTCCTCTTCTTCAAGGCCCTTCTTTTTATTTCTCTTCTCCTTCTCTTTGATATCTTCATGCCGGGTTTTCGTGGCTCTCATGTTCCTCTTTGTTAATTTCCTGTCCCTTTGCTTCATGAGTTTTTTGTCTGGCAGCGGCTTGTTTCTGAGACCACTTGATGTTCGTGCCATTGCTCCTTTCTTTGCTCTCCCTCGTTTCTCTTCTCCATCATCATCATCCTCATCATCAAAATCTGGCAGCCACCACAGCATGACTTCCCACAGAGAAGTTTCAGGCTAGAGGCAGGGGAATGCATGAAGTGGGTCAAGCAAGACGAATAAAATCAAATGTTCACATATTTATATTACAAAGCAATTAAAACCAACAGTAATTCACCTCCAGTGTTTGGCCTCTGTGTCGTAACATCCCCGACCGTCTCAATATTAGTCCATCTTCTTCCCCCTCTGCTGCCCCCTGACCACGCAAAACTTCTGTTTTTGAGGAAAACCACTCAGTTACATCAAGCATGTAGTTTGCGTGTGCTTATGCTTGCCGGTCTACTTGCCATGAAGCTTTTGAAACCCTGAGGTGAGCACCAGGATGGTAATAGCCACAAACAGACATCGATTCAGAGTGACATTCTCCCATGGTGTGTCAATCTGCATCGGGTTTTGGATGGGCAGGGTTTTATGCATGGAGGCTGAGGGGAGATAGGAGGGGAAAAGTAGTAGGAGAAAGTTACAGACGAATTACAGGAAATATATTTGGCAAAGTCAAGTTCAATATTTGCGTCTTTATGTTTCCTGTTAAAATGACAGATTTAAAATAGTTTCAGATAGGATGTGAATGTAAATGTTTCCCAAAGTGTTGAACTGTTTCCACTAAAGGCTGACAGATAGGTGGTAGTGAAGAACGCCTCACTTGTTCTGGGGATGCTTGGTTCTCTGGGAAAAGTCTTTGGTTCTGCCCTCTGTTGCTGTGAAACCGGAGGCATTTCCTTTAGGAGAACAACATGAAGGTTTGAGGAGACCAGATATTAAAGAAATGCACACTGAAAATTTGCTAATGTTGGTCCAACTAACCTCTCTGATTTTTCTTGTGACATACATTTCTGAAACAAGCAGATGGAGATTTAATGATCATAAACTATAAACAAACAAACACCCAAACAACCATTCCGTCAATCTGGAGTTTATTAGTCCACATATTTTTAATGTAAACTAAATACTAACGTAAGCATGCTGCCATACTGATGTTTAACGGGTATATCCTTTATCTTGGTTTAGTATCATGACATGGACTTCACATGGACATAAGCTGAGATAAGCCTCGAGTCCTGGCCATATTTGAGTGAACTGATGATAATTGTGGATGAAAAGTCACCAGAGTCACGAGAATGCATCTTCTGGGATGCATTAATGACTGTACAGTTGGTCAGGAGTTTGACTTTTAAAGAGTGGGTGTTTTTGTTTTGTTTTTTTAAGATGGACTGAGTCTTACACCCACTGACCAGTGAAATAATCTGAACACCAGCCATCCATCCAACACAGCTGAGCTGCATTATCACAGTAGTTTTAGACCAGGAGTCATATTTCAGTGGCTCCCGGAGTTTCTGCTCTGTATTTATAGAGTTGTACAATATAAGCACAATGGATTGTGGCTTTTATATGCAAGCATTACAATTTCTCTATGTACGTGTTGCCACCTGGTCTGTGGATCTGTCGAACAGCCTTCTGTGGAGGAGGATCAGCGCTTGTTGGCCTTAACTCCTCCTCAAATGTCTCATAGCTTTCTTCCATCCTGAGAGAGAGAGAGAGAGAGAGAGAGAGAGAGAGAAAGTAACGATGTTTCAAAAATCCCTTAACACATTTAGAGATGTACATATCACACATCACGAACCAGAGGCCAGTTCAGCTTATGGTATTTCTAGAAATGCTTGTCATGCTGTCACCTTTCAAAAACAAGATGATTTCGTTGCTCACAATGTGATGATTGTCCTTATCGGCACTCTTTACTCTGTACAGTAGAAATGGTTCTTTCCAACTTCTCTAGTTTATGACTAAAACGGAAGCAGCTTGTTGACCTTCACATTTACAGATGAGGCCTTTACATGACATCTCTAAATGGACATTGAGCTTATGTCCTAGGCTCTATAAATAGATAAAGCAATGTCACTGGAGAGACCGGTGGCTAGACACTGCATATATAAATAATCCACAAAAAGAAGGATACCTAATGTTACTATCGCACACCTGTCCTCTTCTATGCTGAAGCATAACCTTTGACCCTGATAAATCAGTAAACATCCTACCTGCCTCCACATTTGGGGTCCCCTGGGCACCGTCTGTAAACCTTTGTCACAGAGGCCTGTTGTTCCTCTGCTGAAATGGCAGCAGAGTCATGCTCTAAACTGTCTGACAGCCGAGCACAGGTGCTGGGGAAGGAAAAAACAAAAAGCTTTGAGTGTCATTCAGAGGCGTTGACTGAGGCAGGGTTGACATCATCATTCATTGTACAGCTGTCACATCCCAGCAGAGGGACAAGAGGAGGAATAAAGGTCACAGACACATTTTTTTTTTTTTTTATCTGATTTGGTGTGAAATGTGTGAGGATGCATCAATCCCAAGAAGTTTCTTTGCTAACACCTCTATCAGAAAAGTTTTAAAATGTTTTTGGTGTAAAGTTCCCAAAAAGTACCACAAATGAAATGTGAAGATTTCATTTTATATGCTTCCACTGCATCATCTGTTCATTTGGGAAGCTGTTTAATAATTCACCAGCAGGGGGAGCCATTGTACCTTGGAGATGGACTTTCCATCATTACTGCTCCATGTTTGAAGTCTGTATTACGTCTGAGTATCATGCTGGCATATTTCCTTTTTCATGAGCCAGCCATTATCTGCATCCCCTGCGTCACACACACAAGACTTTTTTTTTTTTCTTTTTAACTGATAATATTGAGGTAGTTTCTTCAGCGGATCTTCCACCAACCTACTATTTTGTCCACTGAACGAGGCAGAAACGTATCCTGATGCTGTGTATGTGTTGTGAAACTGACCTCTTTGTATGATTCAGCCCACTAACAAGAAGCTGCGTGAACAGAAAGAAATAAAGATGATTGTGTTGCACGTTGTCAGGTGGTTGCAGGCCACCTTTAGTGTTGGTAAACAGACTGGTGGCAATGTTGACTCAGAGCCTTGCTAGGACTTTTCAGCTGGATCACATGCCACTATACCCTTCAGTAATAACACTGAACGGGACATAAGGTCTGTAAGATTTGGCGTGGGTCGGCTGTGAAACATGAAGGCCTGGCGTCAAATGATCGCTAGAGCTTCATCATGTCATCAATGTGCACCTGCTCGGTATCAGGGTGTTAGTATAACAGTGATCGGAGGCATGTGTCAGTGGGTGGGATCAGGCAGAGAGTGAACATTTTGGCTATGAAGTTTGTGAAGTATGAGCAATTTTGACAAGAAACAAATCATGATGTCTAGACGACTGCAGAATAATGCTTGCCACGCTGAAAAAATGGTTGAGGAATGATTTCAGGCGCAAAAGCCAGTTTGAGTGTTGACTTGGCCTCCAAATGCTCCAGATCTCAATCCAATCCAACATCTGTGCTTTGTGCGAAACAAACAAGTCAGCTAACATCTTGGTGCCAGATACCACAGCTCAGCTTCAGAGGTCTAGTGGAGTCTAGGCCTCAAAGGGTCAGGGCTGTTGGGAGGCAAATGGGGGAGCGACCCAATATTAGGCAGACGGTCATAATGTTTCAGCAGATTGTTGCAGCTCAAAGTTTTGCCACTGCCTGTGTTAAATCTCCGATAGCTGCTTACAACTCTCCAGATTTGAGATTCTCATTGTAAAATGCTAAAACTGCTCCTTTTTTCTAAAAATATTTTGAGAGGCAATATGAATGAATGCAAACACACATTACACAACAAACCAACTTCACAATCGTTTTCCAAATTCATTTTCCAAAATGAAGGATTTTAAAATTTCTTCTGGGTTAACCTAAATTTATGTACACTTGTTTCACTTGGGAGTGAATAGAGGACTTGTTTTGCTTAAGGTCAAAGAATTGATCTCAAAAGCAAAACTGACATGTCGTAGACTTATGATTTATATTACGTGTTCCAGGTGCAAAATTCACAGATTGCTATGCCTGCGTGTGTGGATGTACATACTGAACGCTACAGTAGTGACATGTCTTTTTTTAGTCTCGTTTATAATGAGCCAGTCTGCAGACTTAATTAACAAAATAAACATTCTCGCTCTGCTGATTTGTCACTGCTTATTCGTCCCAAGGATATGGCCTTAACTACTTCAAGTTCAATAGATTTTTCTATTTCCCCTGATTGAAAAGCATTTTATTTGGAGAGATTGATTCGTACAAATTGAATCTAACATTTTCAAATGATTCTACAAGAATGAGCAGATTGGCAATTTCCTCCTTAATCTCAACAAAGTTCCTGTCATCTCATTCTGAGTTTATGCTGAGGCGAAAACTAAAAGTGAAATGTATCCAAGTGTGAGCCGGTGTCTTAAAGAACGTTTCAAGGGCAACACAAGCCTCCTGTGAGCACATTATGGCTCATAAAGTGAGCAAACATTGCTCCTGGATATCCATGTTCCAAATTCAGGCACTGGAGAGGTCCAAAGCTCTTTGTCCCCGTTTGTCTTTACATAATGGGGACTGGGCTCAGAGGACACTTTGGCTGTTGAGCACCCAGTGGGAACTGCTCTATGCCCTCCCTCACTGAGGAATATGATGAAGCGTGAAACCACATTAATTGAAGTCAGTTCAAAACTGTGAGGCTTGAATGACTAATGGGAGCTTGAATTAATATTGGACTTACTTTGCTTTAGTTTACTGTGACAAAATGGCTGATGTGCCCTTCAAAAGATAATATGTGTAGATAACATTTCCAGCACAGTAGACTTCAGAGTTGGACATGTCTGACTTAAGGCCTCAGGATACTTTGAAGCCGACAATCTAACAGTTTCAATCCCTGAAAAAAAAAAATGCTTGTGCATGCTGAGGTCAAAGAGGAAATCCGGTATTTGAATGTTTTTCTTAAGTTCTCATGGGTTATTGGCCTCACTTATAATCGAAGCCCAAGCATTGGAGTAATATCTGGCCAGGAGTATCTAGACTTTGTTCATCTTTGAACATCAGTGGGTTTTGGAAGTAAGATAGCCAACAAGCTGCTTCATGCAAATAGGAAAAGTGTTTTTTCCCTTCACATCAGTTGGCTTCTCCATTTGGAATTCACTTTGAGCTTTGCTATCTTGTAGTCTATTAAGGTGCACAAAAGCTATATAGCGGAGTCAGGGAGAGAGGGAAATCTCAGTAAAGCAGAAGTTTCCCTTTAACGTTACAGCCCCACTATTCCATTCAGCTCTTTGTGGAGCGCTGGGCTCTTTGGAGCAGAATCAGCACTGCTAATTCAATTTATTTACATACAGCCGACAGGCACAGGATGTATGTTGAGTGTTCAAATGGGGAATATGGAATAGACTTTACTTACTCCGCAGTTCTTCTGCATAATAAATTTGGGTTTAAAAAAAAAAAAAAGTTCAGCATAAATTAAGCTTCCACCCAGGACAGGATGGTGGTGCAGGAGGTACCTCAGGGCCTGTCTGTGTGGAGTTTGCATGCCGTGTCCGGACCTGTGTGGGTTCCCTCTGCGCACTCAGCTTCCTCACACAGCCCCTCATCCTTCCTCGTGTGGCCGTGCACTAAAGAGTTATAGATAATGAACGTGTGGACACTTATAGTGTCAGTGTTATAAGGCTAAATTATACATGCACTGACAAGTGTTTTTCTGCTCTCAACGTTGCTGACCCAGCAGCACAACTCCTGTACACTTGTCTAGAATAAAGTGAACCCATATGTCTGCGTTAAGACAAGAGTTTAACTATTTACACTTATTTGTATATATGTTGACATTTTTGCTGCTTCATTAACTTTCTGTCAACATGGCATTTTAAATAAAGCCATTAAAAAAATCCGTTAAATGATTACCATACACAGAACAAGCAGCTTCCACACTGGGAGTGAGTCTTTGGGCCTGAACCTACAGACCTCATTTGTCAGACAGCCTCACAGGACAACCTGTCCGCCTCCCAGCACAGTGCTGACTGTGTCAAACCTGCTTTTGAGGAGGAATGACGCTGGATCTACAAGGATTCAGCGTGATGTCTCAGAGCTGCTCGCCTCTCACTTTGAATCTAAAACCAAAGCCTTCATGTTCTCCTGGAGCCACTGTGGGACTTGCATGTTTCTCTGCAGCGCTGTATCTGTTCAGGCAGCTTGTTCAGCCTTTGATCTTTAAGAAACCGCAACGTGTTGCTGACCGAATCGTGAGTTTGAGTCCTGTCGTGCTCACGGGGGAAGAGCACTGCTAATCCAGACTGTGCCCTCAGGCGGATAAATGTTCAAATGGCCAATTAATTTGATAATCTGCCCTTCGTGCTCCCATCACGGCAGCGGAAAGCAGAGGTGTAACGTTCAAAGCGATATGTCAGGGAAATATATGCTCACCCAGAGGAATGCTGGGATATGCTGCTGGATGACTCTGGCTGGGGGGATGGGCTGATTGGAGGAGGCGAACAATGTTTTTCATCAAGTGCAGGCTTTCATTGCAAATTCCCCCCCAAACTCTGTAATCTTGTTTTATCACTATGGGCTAAACCATGGGAGCGTACCCCATGTATCCAGGAAACATAGCACATACGATAACAGAGAAACTAAGATGAGTAGTTTGTGATATTGGATTTCTTTAACAGCAATGTAAATCTAATTGCTACTGTTTGATTGTGAAAATTAGATGGGACTTTATTGTCTTCCTGTTCCAGTGTCCATTGTATGATTCTGAGGTGGAACCTCATATCATTTAGTTTTAGTACATGAAGCTAGACCTTATGTTTCTTTATCTCTGGTTTTCCCCGCTCTTTCATAACCTTTCCTCTCAATTTTCACCTTTCAAAACTGGCTTAACACTTTTACTCTTATGTTTGATTCTTCTGAGAGATACGACTTTAGTGATGGGTTCGTTTCTGAGAAACTAATTATTCATTCTCGCAGTCAAACACCAGAGCTGCTTGGCCTTGCGGATTTCTCCCTCATCGTCTCATCCTCTGTTTCTCATTGTGTTGGCAGCCCACTTTATTGATGGAGTAATTTGTCCAGAGACTGTTCCGCTGTCTCCTGGGTGCTATGTATATTAATTGCCATCTATTCATCTGAGGCTGTTCAGCCTTTCAGCACGTTTCTGAGTAGCAGTTCCAGGCTGGTGCTTCACAGCCTCTGTCACGGTCCCAATGCTCCGGCAGAAGAGCGTGCACCTACTGGAGACAAGTAACGTGAAACCTCATATGGCCAGTAAGAGTGTGATTTATTACTGCTGTGCAGTGCAGAACACGCCAACATCTGGGAGAGACAGCGCACACACCTGCCTGCACATGAAAAGCTTTACACTTTCACAGCATAAGTGCATTATACAATCCTTTTTTTTTTTTTTTCTCAGGTTTGTGCCTGCCTGTTAATCACCTCAAATCAATAATTCATTTCAGTGTCTAAAAGTAATTATGAATTTGTGAAACTGCAATTCAATTTCCCATGGGGTTCAGGGAGGTTGTGTGAACATGAAGAAAATGCAGTGGGAGCTCTGACTGGTTGGTATTTTTGGTATAATTCTGCCATGACTTAGACAATTTAATGCCAGTACAGATAAAGATGTAATCTGTACCTTGATTTTCTGTTTCTTGGAGTCGGGTACATCACTCACTTGCTTTCTCAGAAACTTGGCTTTTAAACATCTGTTGCTGTCTTGCTCTTATATTAGAGCTGTTAAGAGGAATGGCTGCTGCTTGGCAACCTTCTGAAGCTTCCTTTCCCTCGTTTTTATCCTTTCTCAGATTTATCACACATGCACTTTTTGTTCCTGTCCAAGTCATAAGTGGCAGTGTTTGCCTGTGCTGTCAGGGATGTCAACGGTAGGTAGTAAAGTTAAGTCAGGGTAAACACAGCTTAACAAAAATGTTTTAGTATAGGTTTTTGTGTGGAAGTCAGTCCTGACCAAACACTTGAGAAATTCCCATCAGACCAAATGTTGTTCAGCAGCCTACCTGCAGTTTGTTCAGTTGTTGCAGAATTGTATTTTCTTTAAATGGATGAATTAATCCATTCCAACTGAACAAATGTCATATGGTGATGAAAACTGACGGAATGTGATGGAGGACTATTTTTACCCTTTAAAGGGAAGGTGCTGAGGAGCCACAGGTGAAAAACATCAGAGGGAACCCAATGACACAGGAGGGAAAGGCCTGACAGGAAGACTAAGATGAGACGAGAATTCAAAATAAAACAGGACGTGATGAGACAAAGACAAAAAACTGAGCTCAACCTAACAGACAGTGAACACTAGCTGATCCTGACACACGGTGCCTCTATAGCACCACAATGCTTTTGATTCATACAATGTATGATCAGGCATTTAACCTGCAGCTCCTTTGGTTAGCATTGGCTCTTCTGCTAGGCCATGTTGTAATTTCAACTATACTTTGATTTATTGTGCAGGTTTACAAGTTCCATCAATGTCCAGAAGTTGACATGTAGGTTAAATTTGTAAAGCAACCAAATTTTAAGAATTTCAGATTACCAAAAGTAAAACATGTAGTATGAGTGTCTATTGTCTCATCTTTTCTTTTCTTTTTTTTTTTTTTTTTAGATTGGAAACCAGCTTTATCAATGAACAAGCGGCTGCTTTGGAAAGAGAAACAGAAGGTTTTACAGGAAAGAGAGGGCTTCAGAGTCACAAGTCGCTTCTACTGTTGTTCTCTAGTCTCATTATTATTCACATGTGTTGGGCTTAATTTGTGATCTCAATTATGATGTTTTTCAC
Organism: Echeneis naucrates; assembly: GCF_900963305.1. NCBI lineage: Eukaryota > Metazoa > Chordata > Actinopteri > Carangiformes > Echeneidae > Echeneis > Echeneis naucrates. The sequence goes on along the minus strand of NC_042527.1, from coordinate 9,925,619 downwards.
AGCCTTTCTGCCTCATTTTGAAGCTAGCATTCCTACCATTTTCTTTTTCTTTCTCCGCAATGAATTATCCTCTGCACCCCTCGAAGCTTCGCTCCCTCTGTTGTGTTTGTGTGTGAGCAGCCTTTCAGCCGCTCCCTGGTTGTCAGCTGATTGTAGATAATTACAGCTATTTGACTACAGCTTTCAGTGCCAGTCCTTTCTGGAGGCACTCACAGAGGGAGAGCATGCCACGCGGGGGCCCTTAACTGCCTCTGCAGATAGCTACAGACACAATGGCACAATGAGTATAATGGAATATAAATCATGTATCTAACCAATGCCGCTATCAGGTATTCATGCATGAAGCTGTCCTGTATGGATAAACATTTTGAATCTAAACAAAAGATGTTTACTTTCTGAAGCACTAAAATAGTGGGTGAAGATGCAGCATTACATTTCAGAATATTTTGTGGTGCTACTCAGTAACACAGAAATTATGAAAGCATTCTCCCATTTTCCTCAATTATCAACAAGGCATCATTTGGTGACAGTCTGGGTGGAAACTGGGTTCCTTGTCAATCTAATTTTGTAGAGCCTGGTTCCTTCTCTCACATGTGCCGAGTCTAATCCTGGTTTGAAGGAATGTAATTGTTCTCGAGCTGTCATACATTAGCTACATGCCTTTCTGTTCAGTGCTATATCCAGAACGGTACAAATGAGTCAGACTCTTTATGCTGACCTGACAACTCTCCCTGTCTTTCTGTCTCTTTCTCCCACTGCCTGTCTGACGCTTTCTTGTCTTCTCCTTTTCCCCTTTTTCGCCTCTGCTAGATGTCTTCTGTGTCCTCCCTTTCTCCCATGCGCCCACCCTCCATTGTCGTCCCTATTGTCGCTTACATAAGATGCATTGTGTGCAGTGGCAGCGGAGATTTGAGGACTCATCGCTGTCTGTCTCTTTTCTTGGGCGAACCATGACAGCTGAACACTTGACCGCAGGCAAAAGTGGATAATAGCAGGAGAGATCAAAGCAGGAAAGATACGACGCGTGCACTTTCTCTTTCCATCTGTCTCCCACATGACTGTCTCTCTGACTCTAACTTGACATACTATACATGATGTCCATCACCTCCAAAGTGAGCCCAAAAGTTGAAAGATACATATATACTGTGTATATAGCAAAAGAGGCATAAGAATATATGTGAGGACATTCAGAGGAACAGACTGAGAAGTTTTGAAGGATCCAGTCAAAATATTTTAAGCCTTTCTTAGTGATATTCTTACATGAAACGGTACACTGAAGGAGCTCATTGTCCTCCATACTGGCAGTGGACAGATCTTTTTCTTATTCAGAATAACTTTTGCGGAACACCTGTGATGTGAAAAATGATTTATAGTTATAGTTATAATTGTAGTATTTCTAAATTGTTCACTTCTATCACAACATACTCAAAAAGGACTTGCTCTACCAGGCTGTCAGATATGAAGTTGTTAAGCAACTTCATGACAGACCAACGAAAATACATACCAGCCACTGGTGTCTCTTTGCATTTAAGAAACGTGAAATCAGTCTGTGAGAGAAAATGCAGGAGATGGAAGAACTGTACAAGAAAAGGTGACGGTAAATGTACGATTATTGAACTGGAATGTTCCCAGGCTCCTTCAGACTTTTATTGTGCTGGAAGGTGGAAATTCAGATGCATGTACATTCAATCACACACACACTGACACACTGACGAATGGGCATGCCTCTGCTTCTTGTTTATCTCATCGCTACAGGCACTCTGATTTCACATGCAGGCTCACATATGTGACTGTTATGCCTACTGAGCATTTGTTGGCACCTGACAACGGACTTCTTATTGCCTGGTTGTTGGACGTATATGCACAGATTCATATGGGCTAGAAGAATCCCCTGATAAACATCCAAACCAGCAGTCATCGATGAACATGCAGGATACTTTCAGATCAATTTTATTTTATTACTCATTGAGCTGAGTATATCCCTTTTTATGTATTAGACTTTTGGTGCCGCCTCCTTTGATTCATCCCCCTCTGGCCTATTTGCAGAGTTGTGACCCTATAATGCCATCACAGATCATGTACAAATTTTGGTGGTTATTCATGTCTGTTTTTAGTGCTTTGGACTTGGCAGAGTGTTGTAGTAACACCACAGCAAGGCAGATTTACAGCCCAGTTCTAAACAGAAGAGCAATGAGAAATAACAATCAATATGCACATCAATACAAGAGTGGATGTGTGACAGGCTATTTGTGAACTGTATGGAACGTCAGTGTGATGGCATATTTGTGTTTCTGTTTGTGTGCACCTGCAGCTGGTGATAAGGGGGGGTGATCAATGTATGCCGTGTAATAATAGTCCAAGACTGTTTCCATTTTAGCTGTGTGTAGGAGTCCCACACTTGGTGCCAAAATAAAACAAGATTACCATTTATTTTGCCAATATAGTCAAAGAGCAGTAATTAATGCAGAACGGAGTCTCATTTATCAAAGTTTTACTTTCTGTATGCATGAAATGACACAACACTCGACCAAGTGCTTGGTAATTTGTTAATATATCAGAAGCTAATTGGTGCCTCCTGTGAATGTAAACAGAACGCACAACTACCAACCTCTCTGCAGATGTGATGAATGGTAAAACAAAAAGCAAAGCGTTTTTTCTTCCAGCCTTCACTTGGCCAAGACTTGTGGCGAGGCCATACTTGACAGGGAGTGTGTGCTTCCTCCAGCAGTGAGGCCTGTATCAGCTGCGGCTCGCTGTGCAGCAGTGGTCTCAGGTCTCAGGTGTCTGGTGGCCATGCCAGGCGAAAAAGCAGCCTGGCCTGCGTCAGCACACGTTATCTATCCCCCTCAGTGCCGTCGTCCCCTAGGAGATAGAGCTCTCATCACTCAGCTCTCTCCATCAGCCGCGGTGATTGGCTTATTATCAGATGTCCTGCACAGAGGAAGAATGGGACATGCATCGCTGCGCACATGGCTGCTTCTGCACATACATGCACACACTGACTTGGAAAATGTACACACCAAGGAACCAAAAGGATAATCATAATAGTAATGGCATGATGGGACTCAGTCATGCACCTTAGGCACTGACGGTTCAGTTCAGCATATGAAAAAATTCATGTACTAGGCTCTGTTATGTGAGCTTTTCGTCACTTGGCTTGGAAATGTCAAAGTAATAACATAGAACCTGGATAAGCACAGAGGACAGAAATCTAAACGAGGATGAAGCAATAGATGCTGTCAAGTTGTGGAATGTGAGTATGTTAGTGCGATTAATGAACTACAAATCACCTCATACATATTCGGTCGGAAGCCGTACATACCACAGCTGGATACTGCACAGCTGCAGGAGGCTATTTCAATTATGTAGAAATGATAATGCCACATTACATCACATCACTGAATTCATAGCGCAGTCAGATGCACAGCGTGCCAGCTGTTAGTACCAGTCTCTGTTTATCGAAAAGTATGCTGGCTGTCGGCTCAGGGTCTTTACTTGGTCCTGTCCATCTAGGATTAGTCCTTTACTCCAAATTTTTTCAGCAAAATCAGTGACCAAAGGAAAGTAACCATGAGCCAAATGGCGAGGGCCTGTGCTTCTCTAGTCTAATAAACTGCAGTGTGCTGGAATAATCTCCCTGTGTTTCAGGCCTGATTTCACATCAGCCACAGAGCAAGGAGAGAGATAGACAAAGGCAGGGTGAGAGAGCGTGATGTCACAAGCTCACAGGGTCTGGGGATCAGGATCCTATATTTATGCACGTATAAGAGTTTGTGAACTAGGAATGTGTGGGTGGCTATGAAAATAACAGAATATTTATTTATTTATTTATTTATTTTTATTTTTTATTTTTTTTCGTTTGAGGTGAATGGAGGTAACCACCAAAAGCCTCAACAGTCTCCGACTTTCCCTCCCCTTTATCCTCTTTGCACAATCCTTTCATTTTCTGGCCTCTCCGCCATCACGTCTCCAAATGCACACTAATTCTCTGACCAATTTCATACTGTATTTCTGCCAAAGCCTCCATTTCCCCTTCGCTTCTACCCACTCACCTGTCAATCCTCCTCTCCTTCTCATTTTTATATATTCTCATTTAGACCTGCCTCTTTCAGGCCAGTAAATCTCTTCCTCTGCAGTTCCTGTTCCCACTTTTCACTTTCTGGGATCTTTTCCTCCTCCTCTGTTCCATCCCTCCATGCCTTTCTCGCTGACCTCCTCCAACCTCTCTCTAAGCCTTCCTTGTTTAGACCCTGTGAGATGCCCCAAGTGCTTAAACAGCATGGAGCTGCACCACTTTTTGGGGAGCTGGAGGGCATGTGAGGTTTAATATCTTTAATGTCTGTGTCTATCAGAGACTGTCTGGGGATTTCTAAGTAGTACTGGAGGTGCTTAATGTACCATCTCCTGTCCCCTCATGCAGATCGGACATCCTGGAAGGGGAAAGAAAGCACAAGGACAGGAAGTGGGGCACCATGAAAGAGCAAGTCAGTTAATGAAAGAATTAGTTTCCACTGATTTTAGAGGAGAAATGTGCCAATATGTCCATGTTTGATAGAGAACAACCTAGATACAGTACGTGAGAAGTTCACATTCTGTTCATAAAGTTAATGTAGTGCAACAATACAATTATAAAGGTTAGCAGAGGTCTGGACCATCTGGGTGGCAGAGCTGAATAAAAAAAACCACCAACCAAACAAAAACAAAACAAAAACAACCCAGCCTGTAGTCCAACGCCAAAGCTATGAGCTGCAGACAGCAGAGAGAGTGTGGAAATAATATATATGTATATGTATATGAAAAGCATTAAAGTGATAATTGGGGCCATCGAGTGGCTGTCTACATCATGTGCTGCTGTGGATGGAACAAATATGAAACTTTTTAACAGATCAGGACAACAGGAGCCACAAATCGATTCAGTAAAACTGCACCTGAACCAGCAACTTCTGCATTAAGCTGAAAACCAACTCAAATGGATGAGTCCAATATCAGCATCCATCTGAAGAGTCACGGCCACATTGTCCAAAAACACCTATCAATAAATTAATAAATAAATTCATAGTAGATGCTGAGATGCTGAGGTGTAAATGGCGATACATAAATTTAATGATGGACACCAATGTAGGAACGTATAAAATGGTTACCTGTAAAATGTGCACTGTTCAACTTAAAAATTTCTGATCGTTCAATCCCAACAGCACTGTGTATGACTGAAGGAAAAATGTTGGCTTCCTGGATAATGTGTTTGTGTATGTAAATTTAAACTGATGGGTTGATTTCAAAAAGAAAAGAAAAGTCTGTCTTCATGAAAGTTCTTTAAAAGAGAGAGAACTTGGGCGGATGTGGTTACAAGGTTTGATTAAGGGCAAATTCTCCCATTGAGGTCCAGGCTGGACTGCAGATTGTATTTTGTTTGCTCGGACTATAGAACAGATGGAGGGTTGCTGGACCTGGATATTAATTAAACTTCTCCTTTTCCTCCTGTTCTCTTTTTATGCATAGGACATGATCACTCACAAGGACTACAGGGTTGAGAGCTGCTTAACTGGATGGGGGAAAGAAAGGTTAAAGTGGAGGGAGGAAGACATGCTTAAACAGAGAGGGGTAGCAGAGTGATGACGGTTCATTATCACCTTGTCCTTTGTTACCAGGTTACAACATGTACTTATAGCCATTGCCATCTGTAAGGGTGTGTGTGTGTGTGTGTGTGTGTGCGCGTGTGTGTGTGTGTGTGTGTGTGTGTGTGTGTGTGTGTGTGCGCGTTTATTGGCATTTGTTAAACCTCTAATCATAAAGCTCATTGTGTTTTGCGTGACATCTGGAGACTAACACATCCATCTCTGCCACCTGGCTTTGTTATTAGAAGCATTAATGACTGTTTCTAATGGGGGGTATCATTCATTCATTCATTCATTCATTCATCCATCCATCATTCATCTTCTACCGCTCATCTGTTTCTGGGTCCCGGGGGGTGTTGGAGCCAATCCCAGTTCAAACTGCGTGAGGGCGGGGTCACCCATGACAAGTGACCAGTCCATCACAGGGCCAACACACAGAGACAGACAGAGACCAACAACCACTCACACTCAGACCTACGGACAATTTAGAGTCACCACTTAACCCGAACACGATGTCTTTGGATGGTGGGAGGAAATGCGTGAGGCAACAGTGCTAACCTCTACATTTGCTCCACTAAATGTATTTTCAAGACCTTGAACATATATTTTCACCGTCAGCTTTTTCTATCTATAATGAGGTGTTGCAGAGTAAAACAGATTTTTTTTTTTTTTTTTTTTCCAGCGATCTCTGCAACTGGTCACCATGTCCCATACGTCACAAAGGTTTAGCTGTGTCATTTTTCTGGTGTGACCAGGCCTGTTAAGTATGAATAACGCATAAGGGGGATGTCGCTGTTCTCCTCTATCTGTGATATAAGAAGTCTCATCCATGGCCTGTTGCGAACTGTTTTTTACTTTGATAATAATGAGGATTGGTTTTATCCCAATGTTTAACTTTTTTGATTCTTCAGTAACAATTACTCTGGGTTGGACATTGTCAACAACATCAAAATCCTCAGGTGTAAATTTGAATATTACCTCCATCATTAAAAAATACTTATTGTTGTAACCATGACAACTGTTGCTCCTGAACCTTAAAATAAGGTTTGTTGACATAACCATGACATCAGTCACACCCGAATCTCCAAAAAGTGTTTGTTGTTGTTGCTGTCCTGTTATTTTAACCAAAAGCACAAAGTCTTTGTTTGACCACTACATTGCCAACTCGTGGACTAAATTTACTGTAAATGGTGATTTGGACAGCCATGACATTGTACGCCATTAATTGCCAGATCAGAAAATGCCCACGTTGAACTCTCAAACAACTTATTTAGTTGTTATTTTGGAGAGCTTTTGTGTGATTGTAGGATAAATTTGCATCCTCTAACTCTACATTTCATGCACCACTGCTTTCCAAAAAAGTATAATCCCATTAGTTTTTTCTGGTGCCAAAAAGATTTTCCCAGCTTCTTTGGGGACTCACAGGAGTAACTTCCAGTGAGCGCCACAACACATGCGAATTTTAGCCTTTACAGTGTGCCATTGGACCTTGTTGTTGATTTTACACAGTGCAGACGTTCCCAGATGTGGCTCCACGTACCTGAAATTCACTTTTTTGCATATTATACTTTCATTTATTTGTTATATAAAAACTGCTTTTTCAATGAAACTCCAACATAATGTACTTAGGTGTGTGTGTGTGTGTGTGTGTCATTTTATTGGGTTTTTAATCAGCGTGCCATGTTCTTGGTTCTGATTAAGTACAGAAGGCAAAGCTCTCCAGCCGGCTGCTTCCGAACAACACCGTCTATAAGAAGCAGATAATGCTTCAGCACTCAAGAAAATCAACAACTCTCTCCCTTTTTTGTCTCTCCCTCTCTTCGCTCCATCTTCCTCCAGTGCATTTGTGTCCAAATCAGATTGATGTTGTGAGAAAATGAAACTCCATTACAACTGGAAGGTGAGAGCACCCTCAGGTATGAGATATGTGATGTCACATGGAAAAAAAAGGAAACAATAGAATCTAATATCAGTAGCAACTAATATGATTCAGTGTTATGTCCTCTGGCCCTGCACACCCACAAAACATTTCCTAAGATCATCGGATGCAGTGCACGAAGACACAGATATATTGAGATGCACAGATGGAATGCCTGTAATAGGTTGTAACACATTGCCAGAAATGCACAGCAACAATAATTGTATTTTTGTGTTTGCGCTCCTGCAGTGACAATGCATCATCCTATCACTTCATCCCAGCGCCACATGTCACAAGACATTATTCTTCTCTCTTCCCATTAATTGACTCATCTTTTTTTCATTTCATCTTCAGTTAGCCTGTATAAGGACTCCTCCAGGCTCCACTCTCATCTACTGGGGACATTACGGGGAAAGGAAAGCAATAAAGATGAATATGTGCATCAGTGTTGTGTCTTATGCACGTGCCTTTATAAATAGAAAATTTAGGTTTAAAGTGAGTTTGACAAAACAAATTATCTTTGTGACAGCAACTTTTCATCCAGTGACGTTTTCATGAAATATGAGAATCGCTGATATAACAGAGGTTGACTCTTCAACAATTGCTCCTTTTGTTTTCCTAATACATGATATTCAGAAATATGATTCGGCACCAGACACAATAGATACAAAGCACGCCTGCACATTTCTCACAGCACAATGGAAGCTATTGTGAAATGAATAGAAAACACAACTGGTAGTGATGATGCAGGAGAAGTTAAACTTCACAGATAAACTTCTGTGATTTAGCTTACCAAAAAAAAAAAAGTTTCCAACTGAATAATTTTATTGCAGGTCTCTCCTGAGCTTTTATTTTCTGTCTTAACGCAATTTGTACAAATATTTCATATTTATATTAAATTAATATTTGTATTATATTAATGTTAACCTCCCTCTGGGAACGATGGATTCTCCATTTTTAAACCAGTGGGATTATTTGAATATATGATTGAAATTTTCATTAAGGAGTCCAAAGCCATAGCAACTCACTCAGGCTCTATAAAAAGAGGATCGCTCCCCCTAACCAAACTGAGTTTTGTCTCTTTGTATTTCTACAGCTGTAATACCTGCACATTAAAATGTTTTACTCACCTCATTTACCAATACCTCCAGACTTACAGGTTGTAGTACACCCCTCGGCAGAGCTATTTCCATGGGACGCTGTTCAACTATCAAGTGATTTGATACACCAAAATATTTGGTTAGCATCATGACGATGAGAGTGTTTCTGCACTGCAAGTTCCACGCTAGCCAATCAAGAAACAAGTAACATCACAGTGAACTAAATTACACTTCACAAATTTAAGGCGCATGTGGGCAATAGTCTAAAGCACAGTGTTTTCAATCCAAGGACAGAAAAACAACATACTATCATTAAATGCTTGGTTAGATACTTAGAAGGAGCCTATAACCCATATGGTCGAAAGCAACTATGGGATGGAACATGATCAGCTGTGGCAGATGCCCTGTTATTGGCTCTGAATGGAAACTGTTGCTTCACAGAGAGGATACCTTCTGCCATCTGATAATTCCCACTGCATTTTCTGATAATGACATAATATCAGCAGGTGATGGTGAGAGGCAGGCAGCCAGCCAGCTTTTGAGTCAATGAGGTGTTACTTATTTCAAACTGGAAATGTAAAATGGGAAAGTTTAGACAGACAGTAGATCTATTCTCCTTTGGCTCCATACGTGTCCCACTAAAGAAATGTAAGCACAGCTCAGACAGCTCTCCATTGCTCTCATCACTGCAGTGGCCTCAAGCGGTTTTTAGATTTAATAGTTAAGTCTTAATTACAGCAAAAATGTCTCAGTGGGTCGACTCCCTTTTGAAGCTACCGTTTCCTGACTTCAGTGAGAGGGCCCCCAAAGGGCTCCTGACCATTGAAGTCAGCATGCATACTAACAAGTAACCAAGCTTCTCTTCTGTTGTGTTAAACAAAGCTACCAAAGCTTTTTTCTCTGCCATAGAAGTAAAATGCTCTCTCACATAATACCACAACCCAATGACTGTTAGGGATGAGTGAGGGAGACAGTGGTAGAAGAAACATACTGGTAAATAATGACATTATTTAGAATAAGTAGAATAAGAGCCTGTTCTTAAATAATTAAAGTGCAGGTGTTCTGGATCGTGTACATTTTATGTTGTGTTAATTAGCAGGCTAATACATTCAAGCCAAAACAATGAACACATAAAAACAATGAATTTGCTCATCATCGGCATGTTAGCATTGTCCAATGAGTGGATTAGCATCCTTATTAGCATATTAGAGGTTATCTGACTGAGCCCAGTGTAGCTGATGGCTCTTGACTGATTTGTGTTCTTATCTTTTATTGAAATCTGTCAAAAAAGATAATGATAATAATAAAACAGTACTTTGTGGACCAAAGACAGAAGACAGGTGGGGTACCTGGTATGTAGGCCACCCAGGAACCAGTTTAGCCCTGTGTGAGTTTGAAACAGATGTAAATGAGCTTTTAAGCTGTAGCTAGTGAACCGGCATTCTCATTTATCTGCACTCATCCTCTCCTAAGCCTGGGATCCAGACAGCAGTCGGAGGCTTGTGCCGGAGTTTTTGGAAGCGAGCGAGTCATTTGGGATGGTGACCCAGATGCCCTTATCTTCTGTCCATCATGCCTCTGTTTCAGGCCTGAAATATGCTCAGCTCCCAGAAGCTATGCCCGTCACTGTCTGGGCTCCAGTCACGAATTTTCTGATTAAGAGCTCCTTGGTCTGCAGGGGCATGATAACTAAAGCATGTCTTCCCTGCTAGGCTGCAAGCTCCTAAAATAACTCCAGGAAAAAATAAATAAATAAATAAAATATATATAATATATATAATGTTTTTTCATTATTGTTGTTGATATCATAAAACATATTTGGCATCTGTAACTGCCCGGTCACACCTGATATTGTGTGTTTCTCCATGTGAAGCTGGTGGCTGTTGCAGTTATAGTTGCCATGGTTTCTTCAGTTTTGATAATTCTTATATAATATTATTGGTGGCTGGTTGCTGTGAAGAATGAACACACACACACACACACACACACACACATTTACGGCTTGTGTCAGTAAATGTTTCTAACCACCCCCACATTCGTGTCCTTCCTCAAAGAGAGCAGCCTGAGGACAAACAACAGCTCCTCTCAAATCATCTTGCTCTCCCCTATATTCATCACACCATCTCTCTCTCTCTCTTTCTTTCTCCATAATTCTCTCATTCCCTCTCTCACCTCTCCCTTCTGCCTTTTTTGCCCTTTTTCAGCTTCATCGTCACAGATCCCTCGCCTCCCCTGCCCCAATTCTCTTCAAACCACTCTCTCTCTCCAGTCATAGCCATTTAGCCTTTTTTTTTTAAAGGGCCCTTCTGCCATATCTCCATATCTCTTAATTAGCACTCTCGCTCTCTCTACACCTTGCAGGTCTGTTACAATTTTAACACACACAGTCTCTTCCTCCGTCACTCTACCCTCCAGCTGTCTCAGAAAGGCTCACACCTCCATATTTCTTTTCAGGATGATTATTCTTAATGTCTGCCCTCAATTTCTTTTTTTCTATCAGTGTTTTGATATTTTCTATAAATTCATTCAGCCACCTCTAAAATATATAGCTTTGCATTTCTCTTGCTATCGCCCACAGTTTTGTTTTTTCGTTTTTTTGTTTTTTTTTTTTATCTCCCCTCGCCTTTCCTCTTTTTTTATGTTTAAGCTTTTGAGATGACTTTCAGTTAGACTTCACACACTCTAGGCTCTAGCGGCCTGCTGCGGCTTCTGAGCAAGGTGATGCGTGTTTGTGGTGGCTTCAATGTGCTGCGTTAAGCTGAAAAAGCTGCAGTGTATTTGCAGGTCTGTAGTTTGTAGACTTTTCCTGCTCGTGGCTGCTGGTTTGAAGGACAGAGCTGTTCGAGTGGCGGCAATGGAGAGACATGTTGAAGCAGCTGCATGCATTGAAGGTCCATGCAGGTCCAGTTTCAAAGCAGAAACATGCTTTTGCAAAGATACAATGTTTTTACATAGCAACACAGGATCATCATTGATCACACAGATCACTGTCATCTGGCTTTAGAGGGATTTACTGTGTCAACCAAACACCGTGACCAAATACAGACAGATGGTGGCGTTGATGATTATAATAAAACAAAAATTCAAATGACGAAAGCACACGCGGGTGAGTCGCTGTATTAATGAAATTGCTAGACAATGATAATGATATACATTTTAGGCAACGTCGGCTTCTTTATTTCAACAGATGACAGTAGAGCAAGCAGGATCACATCAGGATCAAACTACAGATGTTGCAATCACATGGACGTGTCTTACACCTGGCACCAATTCAGGAGACATTTAACTTGGTCAACTTCATGTAGAACGTAGTAGAAAAAATGGAAGAAAAAACGTAAACAAACATTGATAGAAATAAATCAGTTTAATCAATGGTGACCTAAAGTAGAAAAATGTATGCATTCTTGATGTAGATCATGTTTTTGTGGATGAGATGTCAAAACTGCTCTGAATAGGAGAGTTTGAACGTGGTACATCCCATCATATCACATTGTAAATGAGCTTGAGTGATGTGATGGTGAGTCGGGCGTGGATCTGTGCATTTCTTCACTTGGCTGTGAGTGTGAACAAACAAATGTTTTGTTTTTTCAGACTCACATCTGAATCTGTGCGATAAAAGAGCCAGTTTGTTCTCAAAACATTATGCTATTTGTCACGCTAAAGAGAGTTTGTTTTAATGGTGGCAGGCGGCAGTGCTGGGAGATTCCAGAGAGATATAAATCACAGTTGCAGTTTTTTGGACAAGGCACCTGAACAAGATAGATGTCCACATGTTTTCTCATTGGTTGTTTGGATCAGAATGTTTTCTGCACAAAGGAAATGGGTGTTTGATGCTCCATGCTGTTTGAATTACTTTTTTCTTTCAGGAGTACGAACCTGTAATATTCCCAACTTTGCTTTTGATAAAAACAGCAGCTTAGTGATGTTGGCCTACACTACAGGGAACTAATACCTGATTCTACACTCTCCCTTCAAAGAGTACAACCACTTATTGTAGTTTGTTTGTCTTTACCCTCTAATACAACTCTCACTTTTCCTGGCAGGGTATCAATATTAAGAATGTGGTTTGGTTAGATTAGAGAAAACTTGGTGAGGCTTTGGGAAAGACTGTGGGTTTGATTAAGTTTAGACCATGGTGGTTGTAATGATAAATAATACCATGATGAGTATCAGTTTCTCATCCTTCTCAGTCAGTTTGATGCTTTATCGGCTGATTAATTCAGTCCAACTTCATTAGGTGACAAGAAAAAGCAGCACCAAATAAAAACCGATGCTTTAAATGTGTCAATGGAATGAATGAATAACTTTTAACATGACATGAAAACCTAACCAGGGTGATAAAATATTGTTACAAAGTGACGAGAAATAATCAGTTATTGCAGATTTAAGTGTTAGTCTGTAAATGTCAGGAAGGCTGAGTTATTTAATCCATTGTGAGATTTTGATGGCACAACATAGTGTGTGTTTTAAAATGACAGAGCAAATTGAAAGTGATTTCAGACACAGCACCAGAAGTATTGATGAACATTTCAGACACTGCTGAATTCCCACTGTCAGGGATCAATTTCAATAACATATAGTTAAGCCTTTAAGACAAATTATAGCCACATGGCAACACTCAGGACAGGAGCCAGAACGGAGAGATTGGGGCATCTGCTCACCCTCAAGGCTCCTGCACAGATGATTCACCCATCAAAGACCTCATTTTTGAGCTCATCTCAATTCACCTATCTAGTCTTCCATATCACCTTTTAAGCATTTTCCCCCTCGGCCAACTTCTGTTCTCCTCTTGGTCCCAGTCCCCCCCTCTGCTCCCACTTTCCACTCGGATCACGTCCCATCTGCTCCCTGTTCCCTTCCTCTCACCTCGTTTTTTGTCTTTTATCTCACACTCTCTCCATTCACAACCAATTATCCCTTCTTTTATATCCTCTGTGTCTATCGTCCATCTCCCCGTCTGTGCTGGCTTCCAGTCCCCCCATTTCTTTTCTTATCCTTTAATTTCACTCTTGCTTTTCTACCCCATCCCCTCCTCCGCATCCTTCTCCTGCTCACCACCCTGGTCACGTCCAGGTCTGTTTCCTCTGATAAGACTCTTACACCATAGACACACATACATGCACGCACACGTGCACACACACCCACATTACACACACACACACACACACACTCAGTTGAGGAGATAACGACGTTGCATTGCCAACATAGTTAATATCACATCTAACTGCTATTCCCCTCATCCCTAATTCTAATGAATGTGTCATTGGTGATATTTCTCTCTGAGCCAAGTAGGAGGAGTGAGTAGATGGGAAAGTAAATATGGAGGAAATATGAGAGTGAATGAAAGGACAAAAAGTTCTTTCTTTTTTTCTAAATCCATTTTGTTTGGGGCAGCACTGAAAATAATGTTATTGCCTCACGTCGTGGCACAGAGCATAGGGAAAACAGTGAATAAGATGAACTATGAGAGACCACAGGCTGAGCTACAGGCCAGTCATTTTCCGACAGTACAGCACAGACTGAAATCTTGTTTTCTGTCTGACCCACACAAACAGACTTCTCGTGTCAGTTAACATAAAATAAATCTGATTTGATGGTTGGTGGACTACAGCAGAGTTTCACACACACATTTGATCTTTTGCCATCTAATCGGAGTAATAAACATAAATTTGGTTTAGATAGGTTGGCTGATATCCAGTCTGTCTTTATATCATAATTTGTGAGGAGACCTGTCACATTATCTGAGATTGAATAAAGTGAAACAAATAAACTTGAGTCAGGTCATTATAAAAACAGATGTGAAACAAGTGTGTCAACAGATGGATGTGATTTCCTCTAGATTTAAAAAACGTATTTATACAGATAACAGCGACACAAACTTTCCCACACCCTAAAAGAGTATTTTAAGTCTACACTCAGCTGTGTTGTTACATTTTCAAAAGAAATTCGATTTGGAGGGCTTGAAAGGATAAAAGTAAACTGGAAATTGTGAGACTGACATGACTAAATAGTACCTGCCTACACAAATTGCAAATGTCAATATGTACTTTGAAAGAGTTATCGGTTGCTGTCATCACTGACAATGATTTGACAAGACGTTGGCATTCAAACAGGCCTGAGTTAAACACATTGTTTGTTTTATTTTACTACAAAATGTGTGTCACCATCACTCCATTGAGTAAATGTTTGTACAGAATTTCTTCCACATTGAGTTGAAAAGGGATGTCTTTGTGGTCATTATGAACATTTTGGAAGCAAAGTCGATTACCAAATGATGCATGTGTGGGATGGTAGGATTCATATGTAACTATACGTTCTGGAGTCTCCTGTGGCATCTCTAGTGTAGAGTTACTTGATGGGAAATGGCACAGGTCATATGAGAAGTGGTGGGGTATTTCTGAGAGTGTGACCATGTCAGAGATGTAGATGCACTCGGCTCTTGACTGTCTGCCTTTTGAACATACTGCAATGCAGAGAAGTTGCCAAACACAACAATTACAAACAAGGCTGTGATTTGTTTCAGAGCGCTGCTGCTGATAGAGTGTGTAGGCTGGAACCAAAACCCTAATTTATGCATGTTTAAATCAAATTTCCTGTTTCATCGCCGCAAAGTTGCTCTTATTGTATCAATTTACACATCTTTAGATTGTTAAGTGGAAGGCGACAAGAAAAGGTAAGTGAAATAAATCATTTTCAGGTTTCATGATTTTCCAAAGTAGCTTCATTTGTTATGTATAGTTTGCTGTATTTACCTCTCCAATGAATACACAAGTAGTTCAGCAGGAGTTTCTTAAAGTTGCCTTTCTTAAACAGCTACAGTATGTTTGTATCCACGTTATCTGGTGCATTAACGTCTAACCGATGCCCCACGTACACTCAACTCAAATGTCAGCCTATTCTGTTGTAAATGTCAGTGCAAAATGAAAGTCCTCCCAAAAGTAGGGTTTGAAAAAAGGAGGGTGGCAGGTGGCTGCCATGTGTGGCCCATACTGGCATCAAATTCTTACACTTGCAGGCATAATCCGCACACTTTGCACCCACTGTGATGACACATCATGGATGCAGTCACCATACTCCCACGAGAACATCTTGGATATCATTCAAGAAAGAGTTGAGAAACAAATACCAAAATTGTTCCTGGAGTTGAGCAAGGAAATTATTTTGTGACCTTGAAACAGAAAAGGTTGCAATTGAAATGTTAGATTTTTTTTCGTAATTTGTGGGAGTAAACGAATCCATTAGTCTGATTTAATTAATGTCCACAGACGAAAAAAAAAAAAATTGTAAGTTGATTAATGGAATTTACCAAGCAAATTATGCAAATTTTAGTTTTCTCTGGCACTCCATTTAATCATTTGTACAGAGTAAAGGTTGTCTGTAAAGTATACATCACTGGAAAAACACCATCTGCTCATATGCTTTCAGTCAGATGGCTTGCCATCAGACTTTATCACTTTACAGCTACAAACTATCGAGGCAAAATGAAAACACCTCACCCTCATTGATGTTTTGGGAGAAGTTTCAGAATTTGTTCTAACCAGGATGGTGGCTGTGTTTAGAGGACAGATTAGTCCCAAATATTGATAGATTGTTGCCGGACCGAAAAGTGTGGAGAGCTGGAGAACTTCTGATTAGAGTACAACAACACATTCTGCCCAAAGACGGTATTATTTACTGTCCACGCTGCGTCTTCGTAGCTAATTTGTGAACATTAACAGCGGGCCTGTAATCTTCTGTCAGTTTACATTGAAAAACTAATGTCATGCTTGCTGTGGATTGCTATGGAGCTCAGCTGACCACATCTCATTCTCTTTTAATTTTCAGCTGCACGTCCTAAACAGCAAAGATGCACCATAGGGATGAGGACTTTGGCCGCAGATGGTCTGGGTTATGATGCTAACCTGTCAGGCCACCTGTCCGCTCACTGCCACACAGACAGAGAGGCTGAGTGGCAGCGAGTGGCAAATCTAGTAATGAAATGGACAGGGGTTAATTATAAAATGAATAATAGCTGAGCTATCTTTAACTGCTTCAGTTTCATGGTCTAGTGCATGTTGGCTCACTATCACAGTGTCACGGTTTACTACTGGGGCGCTGAGGAAAATTGATCCATGAAAACATGTGCAACCCACCACATGCACCTGCTTATTTCAAGCTTGATAGACTCCACATTTTCAGAGAATAATATGAGAAGCCTAGAAAAAAAAAAAAAAAAAAATTATTCCGCTGCAGTAGAGAAGGAATATTTGGGTCATACTAAGCAGGGATGGAGGATCAGAGACAATCTTACAGGTAGATCTGAGATATAAAAAAATGCCTAAAATAAAACTGGAATTACAATTAGTCGCAGGAGATATGACCAGAATCAGAGTGTTATGTTTTTTGCAGTGATGTTGGCTTTTGATCTTCAGGGTATAAAATGGCATCAGACCATGTTTTAATAGAAATTTAATGTCCTGTTTAACTCAATGGGTACATACCGCATGGGATGGTAGGAGAGTCAGCTAATCAGATCTTGATATGTGTGGTTGCTTAAGCAGAGGAAAAACACATGATGTGGTATGTTCATGTGTGTTGGGGGTTCGGATTGACGCCGAGGTTGGAGTCTGAGGTGTTGGACTTGGCCTCCACCAGGCATTATGGCATGACTGGCCCTTGGCCTCTGGGTCACAGGCCAGACTTCTCCTTTCCTGCAATGAGCTGTTATCTGACCTCAGGGGCATTCAGTCAGGCTACAAGAGAGTGTTGCTCTTCGTGTGTTTGTGTCTTTGTGTGTGAGTTTAAACTTCAGTACCCTGAGATCTGATTTACTGTGACAAGACAACAGGACCAAACAATAAAAATGCCTATTTTTCTCTCTCTCTCTTGTTTGCTTGTCCTCTCTGCGTGCTTCGAGCAAAATGGGGAGATGATTAAACAGAGCAAACCCACGGGAGGAATGACATTCTCAAAGAGTCATTTCTGGATGCTAAATCTGCCTTTTCTGCATTTTGATTTTGGAGTACTGTATCAGGAACAGTGCATAAATATTACAAGATCAACAGATGAATGCAATGCAAGTAAATCTTAGCATCCCTGCTCTGGTTGTGTGTTCCTATTAAGGCAAGTTTTTAGATTTTTTTATGATTACCTGACAGATAGCTATGAGATCAGATCCCAATATTTGGAGTGCTGGACTGGATAAGAAAGTTCAGTTCAGGAACTTAAGCAAACAAGCTCTTTATCTTTGTTTACATCTACCCCAAAACATAATTGTATGATACCATTTCATTCAGTGGTTTTCAGTGTCTCATTTAATGGGACAGTTAATTTACCATTATTTCACTGAAGTCATGGGCCATGTGTTTGTTTGTTTTTTGGTGTTTAGGTTGTTGGGTTTTTTTGTTTTATATATATGCTCCGCCCTCGCTTTTCTTTTTAAAAAGCATTACTAGACTTCACTCTTATGTTTCCTATCGCCCCTTAAAATCGTTTAATTGTGTTGGGGCTTTTTGTGTGTGTTTGTTTGTTTGATTTGTCCTTGCTGTTTAGAAACACTCCCTTAGCTACACGCGGATCACTGATTTGTAAATCCAAACAGCCAGAGCAGCAGAGGGAGAGAGGATGACTGAGGGAGAGAGGGAGAGAGACAGAGAGAGAGACAGAGAGAGAGAGAGTGTGTGACTGAGGGAGAGAGAGAGAGAGAGTGAGAGACAGTGACTGGGGGAGGGAGGGAGGGAGGGAGAGAGAGAGAGAGAGAGACAGTCACTGAGAGAGGGAGAGAGAGAGAGAGAGACAGTGACTGGGGGGAGAGAGAGAGTGAGAGAGAGAGACAGTCACTGAGAGAGAGAGAGAGAGAGAGAGACAGTGACTGAGAAAGAGAGAGAGAGAGTCACTGAGAGAGAGTGAGAGACAGTGACTGAGAAAGAGAGAGACAGTGACTGAGAGAGAGAGAGAGAGAGAGAGAGAGAGAGTGAGAGGCAGTGACTGAGAAAGAGAGAGAGAGACAGTGACTGAGGGAGAGAGAGAGAGAGAGAGAGACAGTGACTGAGAAAGAGAGAGAGAGAGTCACTGAGAGAGAGAGAGAGAGTGAGAGACAGTGACTGAGGGGGAGAGAGAGTGAGAGACAGTGACTGAGGGGGAGAGAGAGAGAGAGAGGCCGTCACACCGGAGGAGGCAGCTCCAGCATCCTCCCCCTCTGCTCCCTCTGCTCCCTCTGCTCCCTCTTTCACCCGCTGAGGAGCACAGTCCAACAGAGAGGAGCGATCCAACGAGCCCCCACTCCGGAATACCCGGATGCTTTTTTTCTGGAGGAGGGGGGTTATTAACCAAGGAGGAGTGAAAGGAGGTGTGCACACCGGAGCCTGTCGGAGGGAGGAGGGAGGGGGCGGCTGGCAGGACTGGACCAGAAGCTGATGCCTCAGTGAGAGACGGAGCCGGACTGAGGGGGGGCCGGAGGGACGGAGGGACGGAGCGGGGCGACTGGAACTTGTGGAGCCGAGAGAACAGACAGGAAAACAGATTCACATTCAGCCGCGCAGATGAGGAGGCAACAAGGAGCAGGCTTCAGTCCTGGGTATGTCCACACACACACACACACACACACACACACGGACATTCTGTCCCCAGAGCTCGTTGTGTTGTTAGCGTTAGAGCACTGACACGCGTGAAACGCAACAGTGCGTGTTTGCAGACCTTCACTGTTGACGGCTACGCATCCTGACAAGTCTCCCTACTTGCCCTCAGATAGTTGCAGTAAAAGGAGGAGGACGAAGAGGAGTGTGTGTGTGTGTGTGTGTGTGTGTGTGTGTGTGTGTGTGTGTGTGTGTGTGTGTGTGTGTGTGTGTGTGTGTGTGTGTGTGTGTGTGTCATGCTTTCTTATCTACATCTTGTTATAGCGTTGTTGTGTACCACTGGAGGAATTTCATGGCTTTCATAAGCTCTCAGAGGGATGATGCAAGTAATTATATATGTGCAGACAAATTTAACAATAACATCACACTCTTCTCAGCACCTGCTACACTGCTCATCACATCAACGCCTGTATGTTACTATTATTCATTCTACACATTGTGCAGAGCCATAAATTGTGCACAACAACCGAAATGTGACAAGTGAAGTTGTGTGAAGTCCGGACTTGTTTGTGAGCTCTGGTCTGAGACACGTATAGCTCTGCTTACTCTGCTGCACTGCAGAAGCCCATGTGTGGTAACATGACATGTGGGGCCATGTGTTGTGTCACATTGTGGCAGAGTGCATATGGCTTAAAACAGCAGATTTGCATGAGGTGCATCAGCCAGCCACCGCTCTGTCTCTCGATCTACAGCTCCCCCATCCACCCTCTCCCCTTTCTCATCATCTTTTTTTCTTCTTCTCCATTTCCAATTATAGCCTGTCACCTCTCTCCCTTTCCATTCTGATCCTATCTCCTGTTTCATTCTCTTGCTAAGCCATTACCTTTACCTGGCTCTGCCCCTCCGGACAGCATGGCTGGCTAGTTTCCTGTCTGCCCCTCTCGACAGTCAAAGCGAAAGGCGAGTGATGATTTCATGGCCGGTTTCTCACGGATGCTTTGGCCTGAGGGAGAAAGTGTGACCCCAGCAAAGTCGGAGTGAAACTACATCTTATGGCTGCTCCTGTAAATCCAGAAAAGATGCAAATATAAAATCGCTTGGAGGGATTTTTGGTTTGCAGGAGAAATATGCCTTTAATCAGGCAATCAGCTCATTACTTCCTTCCCCTCATTAACTTGTTTGAGTTCCTAACTTTATCAGAGTTTGCAGTCTTGCCTTCAGGAAAAAAAGCACAAAACATAGGAAAAAAAAAGACAGAGAGCTGGCAGGCAGATTGCTCCTGGCATATGGGTGGACTTTCTGAAAGTAGAGAGATTTCCCACTGATTGACTCTTTGCAGTCCCTTTTGTATTGAAGCTCTCGTCTTCTCCCTCTGTCTGTATGTTGTCTCTCGTGACAGCTGAGTGGTAAGGATGCTACCATTTAAAGCTCTGTACTACAAAAATGCAACACACATTCACATAAAACAGGAAAACACACCCAGAACCAGCCCTGGTATCTTTTCAGCACAGTGCTGTGACAGCTACCTGAGTTGTGGCGTCACTATCCTTTCAGCTGCCAAGCCTGTAAAACGTTGTGAGGCGACACAGATGGGGCCTCGGACTGCAAATAAGACACAGTGGGGTCGCTGGGAGGAGGGGGAGGATAAGAGGAAGGGGACATAATGAGCAGCAAAGGAAAATGGAAGTACGGATTGAACTGTGAATAACATAAAGGAGGACTGAGGTGAATGTGGCGTGTCAAAGGGAAAGATGGGACAGAGGGAGTTTGGATAGTGTCAGAAAAATGGGCGGATGTGGGTGAAAATGTTTTGGCCTCAGCGCTGACAGGTGCGGATCATTGATGTCATTTTCCAGTGAGTGGAGTGATAGTTTCCTGCTACCCCTGGAGACAGAGGCTGAAAAGAGAGACAGACCTTGGCAGATACACAGATAGAAGCCCCGGGAAGCAGAGGGCTTCTTTTATGTATAAAAGCCTTCTGCTGCACCTCAAAGGTGAAGTTGGATTTGTCACAACCTGGCTATCATTTTGTGTCACTCTGGCCATCAGTCCTATCAGTTACAAAAACTGTGTTACTAGAGAATCAGTTTGCACATTTTTTGACACAACAACAACAAAAAAAAAAAAAACATGCATTCCCAAAATCTTGTTGATAGTTTCACATAGTTTTATCAGATGAAAGAAACTTTGAGTGATCCAATTAGGTGTTTAAGGTTTTAACTGTATATTGGTGGTGTATCAGCAGCTGTAAACCTGACACCCAAACAGTAAAGTGCAAACTGATTTGTTACAGTTTCATTATCCATACAAACCTAGCTCCCTACCGGGTGAGTTTTACCATTCACCTTTGTTCCCTCTTTGACTGAGATGAGGTGTGACTGAAAATCTAAATCAGAAATCAGTTTCCACACTGTCCGTTTCAGTTGTTTTTAACAATTTTAAGTGTATAGTGTGATTATCCCTGATGAAGATGAACAAAGCTATGAAATGAGACAGATTGAGGATGAGATAGGTCCTATAACAGAAGGTTCGGGCTTCGGGGAAGAAAACATTAGTGTGATGTTTCTGTTCGAGGAAGAAAGGAAGCATGATGGGCTGCACACGGGAGGTTTTGATTGGGAAGACGACTGAGGCTACATACTTGGGTTGAAGGACCTTTGATCTGTGTGTGTGTCTGTGCGAGGATAACAACTGACCTTGAGGAATACATTAATGGCCTCAAGGACGTCGTGCATGGAAGATTGCTGCTAGTTGGTGATTGAGGTGCATCAACACAGTGGTCCCCAAACACCAGGCATTTGGTTACATGTCACACAGAAAGACTGAATAACATTTTTTTGGGATCATCAGAGTCTGAAAGATGTTTTATTTTATAAAAAAAAAAAAAGACCAGATAAATGGCAGCACGGTGCCATAGTTGTTAGTGCTGTCGCCCCAAAATAAGAAGGTTGCGGGGTCAGTTGCCGGCCTGGGCCCTTTCTGTGCAGAGTTTGTATGTTCTCCTCGTGTCTATGTGGGTTTCCTCCCACCATCCAAAGACATCATGTTTGGGTTAACTGGTGACTCTAAATTGTCCGTAGGTCTGAGTGTGAGTGTGAGGGGTTGTTGGTCTCTGTCTGTCTCTGTGTGTTGGCCCTGTGATGGACAGACCTGTCCAGGGTGACCCCGCCCTTGTTTGGAACGCTGGCTGGGTTTGGCTCCAGCATTCCCTGTGACCTGGAAAAGGAAAAGTGGTAGCAGATGGATGGGCCAGATAAATCCATCTGTGAATCTGGACATGTGTCGAGATGCTCATCTTGGTCACATGATAGAGTACATCAGAAATTAAGACCACAAGCTAGCAAAAATTAGTAAAAACAAATATATTTCGAGCACTTCTTTGATAAGGGGAAAAGGCCCAATGAGCAGACAGAAAAAAAGAGAAAAAGAAAGCTGCATTTGAAAGACAATATCAGGAGTCCTTAAAATACAGAATTATCGCTACAGGTGATTCTCGCACACCAAGCTCACTCTGCGTAATATGTGGTGACAGGCTAGAAAATGAGGCAATGAAGCCTTCAGCACATGCAGACATACGCTTTATCAGCAATTTGGTCACACTTCATATATTCAGCGTAATGGTCAGTATTTTTATTCACTTTGTTTTCATTTGTTTCTGAAAATATTCTTTTACAAGAAACCGGTCCGTGGCGCAAAACAGGTTGGTGACAGCTGCATCAACGGACGAGGGCAGAAACATTCATCCATAACACACACACACACACACACACAAATGTCTTTGTTATTCAGTGTGGAATTACAGCACAGAGCTTTGAGCTTGCATCAGAGTTGCTTCGCAAAACTAACAGTAATGTTTTTGCTTCCAGTTCCATTCAGGGACAGTATCATTAAGTCTGTAATATTGCCACTGTATGTAAAGTAAGGTTAGCAGAGGTTATCATTACATGTTGTTGTCCCATGTGTGTGTAAAATATGGGCCATGATCCCAGTCAATAGTGAATACGTGGGCTTTTATCTCAGGACAAATAACCTTCTGGTGGGAACTGCAGTTCTTTGCGGTCTGTATCATTACTACCGTACTTTAACCCCCTTCCATTCTTCCATCAGCTCATCTTTCTCTTGTTGTTCTTCCCTCTCAAACTTCCTTCCATTGAGATGACACATTGCATGTTTTCCTCAATCTGCTCTTCCGCCTTCAGACCTGCACACTGTCTCTCCTCCACTCCCTGCTCTGACGCTCTGTTTCACCTGTTTACTTCTGTTCTGAAAGGAAAGTTTTAAGGTCACCTGGTATCTCTGCCTAACACACATAATGAATTAGCATTCAGCTTTGATTCATTATTTAGTCTGACACAACCAACCCTGCAGTCATTCTCTATCTCTGTGAGGTAAACTCTCAAATTGAATTTAGTGATGATTGAATCTTTTGTTGAAATTACCAAAATATTCCCAGTGAGTAATACAAAGTCCAATGATCTGTCCACCTCATCTTCCATTCAGCTAGTGATTATCCAGTCAGGTGAAATTCAGCTAAGGGATCAAATTTTCCTAATTTTGAAGGGTTTTGTTTTTACATCCAAACACGTTTATTTCCAAAGAAAATCAATTTGATTGCCAACAAATTTACTTGATACACCATTCAATAACCTCCTAATACCACTTGTTCAACCACAGGGAGTAGAGAAATC
This sequence comes from Echeneis naucrates, assembly GCF_900963305.1. Lineage (NCBI taxonomy): Eukaryota > Metazoa > Chordata > Actinopteri > Carangiformes > Echeneidae > Echeneis > Echeneis naucrates. The sequence goes on along the minus strand of NC_042527.1, from coordinate 9,901,745 downwards.
CATTGTTGGAGACAAAAAGCCTTTTACCACAACATCAAATAGCTGAAATTAAAATTACACCAAGCTTTTTATGAGACTACTTTTACTAAACCAAGGAAAGGGAGCCCAGAAAATAGGCTGGCTAAGTGTTGGCTATGAAAAATGCCTGGGTTTCTTCATGCAATGGTCAGAATAAAGCAGGCAATTAACTGACCTTCCAGCTGAGTCTCAAATTGGCACTACTATGTTAATGCAAGGTAGGATTCTCCAGTTCTCCGTCAGTAATGTAATTACCCTGATTTTCAAGCAGCAGCTGACGGTTCAAAAAGAAATCAATCCCTATTATATACAATCTTAACAAGATTTCTAAAGATTCATTCTGGACCCATCAGACCTTTGTCTGTTCTTCCATTAGACAAACACAAATTGTTATTTTGCTAACTCTTGATTGTTTTAAGTTGGTTTACCAGAATGAAAAAGCTTTTATTGACATATATTTTGCAATATTTTTTGGCAAGCTAACCAATTAACTAACCCTAACTAACAAATGCAGGAAAAAACAAATGAACAAAGCAAATGGCAGTCCATCCCTACACAAAAGCGAGCTGTATACTTAATGTGGCTGGTTGGATGACGAGGAGGATGAGGAGCGGTTGCAGACATCAACCACTCTGCCACGCGCTGATGCCATATACCAGGATCATCCCTCTCTACAGCCAATCCCCAGCCAGCTTGGAGTGAGGAGGCAGCCTCATCGACCCTGTGGGCTGCATTCAAGCAAAACAATACAACCGGTCATCACAAAAATATACTAAAACATAACCTTACAACACAGTTGTAACATATACAACAGTTTTTAATCTGGGCTTTTAAATACATTGTATGACTAAGGTATGATTGGTGTGGAGGTCATAGATGCAGACTGTTGTGGTTGAAAACTCTCGATAGATCAGTACAAATTTTGCTAAACACACAATGTGACCTGGAATAGAAGCCAATTAGAGTTTTTGGGGGAAAAATCCTTTGTGTTTAGATTTTTCAAGAAACTATTCTTTAAGTATGCGTACTTGTAAAGCAGACCAGATTAAAATGGTCAATTGGAAAGGAGAGTTTCTTCACCGATACCTGTTGCAACAAAAGCCACCAACTTTTTCGCCCTCTGTCTGTGTGTGTGTTTATATCTCTGCCCTGTTTGTATTAAGAACTTATGTTTGTTTGACTTCGGTCACCGTTTTGATAGCGCCACCAAATATTTAAATAATGCAACTCAATTACTAACCGCATGAAGGTTGCAGGAAGTTTACTTTATTCCCTTTTCCTCTTCTCCCTCTCTTCTGCTTTTTATGTGACAGGAAGCCATGAATTTTAAATTTATGCATTCTCAAAATTTCCGTTAGCTTAATTAGTGACTGTTCTGGTAGCATGCTGCATTCATATGTGTGATTCTATGAGTTTGTGTGTTGTGGATAAATTTTTGCGAGTCCTCATTCCAACGGTTATGAGGTTTTAGGGTAAGGAGTTCGGCTCCGGCGTATTTCTGATGGTTACGTTTAAGGTTAAAGGCTAGACAACGCATCATGTCAATGCTCTCGCAACTGAAGTAAGACTTTAGACTGTGTATGTGTGGGTGTGTTTAGGTGTACGTGTGTGTGTTACCTTCTAATGCCATCTGTAGAGCAGACCTTCAGGGCAGGGGGGACGTTGTTAATTAACTCTAACCGCATGTCTTCTAGGCACGAGCACAATTGAAGCATTTGTGAGTGGGTGGATGTGTGTGTGTGTGTGTGCTTGTAGGTTTGGAGCATGCTCTTTACAGACATAAGGTCAATCAGTCTCACTTGTATGATTCTCTTTTCTCCTCTGTTTCTCTCTTTCATCTGTCATTTTCAGCGGAATAGTGTCTTTCTGATCCGTGAGGACTCTGTTAATGAACGCTGTATTGCTATTGATTTCTCCTCTGATCTCACAGTTTGTTCTGGCATAACACAAACCACATTTTCCTGCGAGGTTGAGAGGAGGGTTAGGATGAAAGCCATGATTGAGTGTTGTACCCAAGTCCTTCAAATAGGATTTTAATGATTCAAGTATCATGTCTTCAACACTGCTTACATTCCTGGGAGGAATTAAAGTGCCCTCTATGAAAGACTGAAGCAAAAAACAGTCATAAAAGAAATGTTTTGGTGGAAGAATTTAAAAACATGCCCCCAAAATAATTTTTTGCTTATACATCAAAATAAAAAAACTGTTCAAATTGTTTTATTTAACTCTGTCTCCAGAGAGAGGGTGATTTATTTATTTATTTATTTTTATTTTTCCTAGAATAGTAATTTGAGATACATTACAGATTTCTGAAACAACATAAAATGAAACCCAGGTTGGTCATGCTAATACAAGTTAGACACAGATACTTTGTTCAAAATACACAAAAAGGGATTGAAGAGGTACAGTTACAACCGCAGACCTGAGATATTGAGCTGTACAGAGTTGAACAATCATTCATGCTCATATCCAAGCCTGCGGGAAAGTTAAAGTCAAAAACTGACTTAAGCCTGTTTGTCTTTGAACGGTGGGAGGAAGCTGGAGGACCTAGACTGGGAGGAACCCACACAGGAACAGGGAGAACATTCAAACGCCACACAGAACCCTTTAATTTATTTGTTTCAATGTAAGACTGTAGCCAAGACGGAGGTGAATCTCAATCCCACAGTCACTGACAGTGATAGATGCATGCGCTCTCCCTCTGTGTGTGTGTGTGTACTCACATAATGTCTGTCAAAACAGAAGGCCTTGTTGAGTGAAGTCTCTTGCAGCACTTCTCCCCTTCCTCAATAACGTCGTAATATTCTGTATTGTGATTAAATCTGGGGCAATGCTTAATAAGATTTGTGGTATTGCCACAATCCCTCACCATCCTCCCACACACATCGCATTCAGCGGTGTCACTGCTGCTCTGGGAACTAAAAAAGTTTCACACAAGGTTACCTTTACACTCAGCCCCCATATCTGTTCAGACATTAATTTATAGAGCTGTAGTTCTTAAATGTTCATGACATGCGACTGGAGAAGAGTTCCTATCAACTAATTAGTATTTCAAAAGAGAAACTCAATCCCAAGTGAAGTGCTGGAAACAAACGTGTGGGACAGATGTCTTATATAGCTAATGCTATGTAGCCAAGACTTCATATCCGCCATGTGGATGTGTCAGAAAACAGCGTGTTTTGTCAACATTTGTACAGTAGGCTACATGTTCGGGTGTACCAGGGCGGTTGACAGTGCGTCGCCTAGCAACGCTGCCTCTGAAATGTCTGTCAACTTCTTTTACGTGGAAGCTAATGCCCACCCAGAAGCTTGGACGCTGTCTCCACAGATATTTCAGACTGGTTTTATCTGCTTGTGAACTATGAGTCATAAACTATACTCAGTATTACCACTGTTTCTGTTTCCTTAAAAAAAAAAAAAAAAAAAAAAAACAACTGTAAAGAAATCAAGTCAAAGCAGCAGTTCAGATGTTCACATTCAGTGATTTTGGCATTTTTTATTCACATTAAACTTCTGCTGCTATGAGAGTTATTTGTTTGGGTGAATGTAGATGGACAGATTTTCTGTAATGTCCTTCAGCACTGACCTCCTATTCTGCACACACACACATTTTGCTCTGAGGGAGCACAGATTCAGACATTACTTCTGCCTCACTGCTATACAAACGGGCTTGCAGAAGCCTAGGGAAAGTTCACCATTGGTGTGTGTATATAAACACAGGCATTGGGGCGAGCACACATGTGCATCGCCCTCCCTGTAGGACTGCAGGCATGTGGAAGTCACTTGGGGATGCCAGCACAAATGTGTCGCTTTGTCCTTTATTTGTGCCACATATTATAAAGAGGCCAACTGATGAGTCACTGTGTAGATACAGTATCCATTAAGGTTTCCGTGGAGCTAAATGTTAGCCACCTCTTTAAAATGAAGTCACTCTTTGCTTGGCCTCGCCTCTTCTTTCACAACAAAACTGCATCGAATTATGTGCTCAATTGAGTGTCGACCTCTGTGTGTTTCACCAGTTTTATATCAGTCTGAGACTTATTACCCTTGAGCAAGGCAGCCAGGTTTTTTATTTCGCATTTGAAAACAAATCCCAGAGAAGAGACACTGCATTTAGGGAGGCTGCAGATTTCTTTCATTCCAAAAGTAGAAGAGAGGGAGAAAAGGAGGGCAGCAGCTGCGTTTGTGCATATTAGCATGTTCATCTACATTCCCAGAGTTAAAGATAGTGATGAGCAGATAGAAAATGTTCATTAAGTTATGGTCTTGCGTGACTTACTCTGTGGTGCTGTATGTTCCCTGAGTCAGTTTGTTTCAGCAACATGTAAAAATGAACGTTATTTTGGAGAGAACAAAGGCCTGTTGCAAGTTGCTTTTCTGCTTCTTTGTCATCTTGTTTTTTTGTCTGTAATTCATGCAGTGCATCGTTTCCCGATTAATCAGATGAGTTCTGTTGGACAAGTTTCCCTGGGATACTATAACCCCAGACAGAACATCCCTGAAACATTTTATCCAAGAGAAATCAAGAAAACAAGCAATATCTGCATAGAATATGAAAAGTTCACTCCTGAAGTTGATGTGTTGCACAGACCTGGGTGGGAATGATTACGAAACTTTAGGGAAGGGACTTTCAAAAAATCCTTGCGGTCGGGAGAACCATCAGTCTTGTGAAACAACATAATAAGTGTCAGTTTGTGAAACTTTCAAAGCCACTTAGTGTGTCAGTGGAAGAGTCCCTCTGCCTTTATGGCTGTCTGGGCCATTCTACCTCTGTCAATGGGGAATAGCGTGGCACTGTGACATGAACTCTCACCTGATTCAAAATGATTCAGGCCCGGGGCAGTAAAGACACTGAGAGACACTTTTTAGTTGTTTTCAGTTGAAATGATTTCCTTCATAGCAAGACATAAAACAGAAAGCCAAGAGAAAGTCTTTTCGGTTCAGTTGGACTAACAATTTTTTAGAACTCACTTCTTCTAAAAGATAGATCATAAATGGACTTTAAGAAACCACTCATAACAAAATCTTCTCCTATATTCAGACCAGGTCTGTTTGTGTGAACCTTTTTGCATTTGGTTCATTCTTTTCCTTTTTGGTTTCCCCTCTCAGCCCGTCAGCTCTCCCCACTTTCCCTTGACACTGGGGGTAATATGCTGTGTCAGCTGTGTGTTCGTGTGTGGATCTTTTTTTGACAGCAATTCAAATATGGTTATTTATTTCAAAACTCTCTGCTTCCTTTCCCATTTGAAAGCCTCTTTTCCTCCAGCTGCTCCTTCCTGTGTTTCATACTTGTTTCAAACTTTCACCTGGCCTGAGGCGTCCACCTCCCTACCCCCAGTCCTTCCCCTCCATCCATCTTCTACCGTTTTTCTGTTTCCAGGTCGCATGAGCTGCTGGGTGAGTGCGGGATCACCCTGAACAGGTCACCAGTCCATCACAGGGCCAACAGACAGAGACCAACAACCACTCACACTCAGACCTACAGAAAATTTAGAGTCACCAGTTAACCCAAACATGATGTCTTTGGACAGTGGGAGGAATCCAGAGTAGCTGGAGGAAACCCACAAAGGCATGGGCAGAACATAAAAACGGCACACAGAAAAGCCCCAGGCCGGGAACCGGACCTGTGACCTTTTTGTTGTGGGGTGACAGCGCTAACCAATAGGCCGTGCTTGCCCCCTTCCCCCTCCTCCACCTTTCCTTTTCGACATAGAGTCATGAATTTATTATGCGAATCAAAATAGAGCAATGGCTCTTTGTCCCTTTCCCTGCATGTCATTGCTCTGGAATGAATTATTCAGCCACTGTGGTTGAAATTAGGATCATAAAAAAAGGGGGAATTATTTCAGATCTGCACTATTCAGGCTATTTCCGAATGGTGATCTGTCAGTGCCTTTCCCACCGCTCTCACTCTTTCTTTGTGCCTCTCTCTCATTCCTACTACCAGTTCATTTGCCATCAATTGACGATAGTGCAGATTCTTCCCTGTCTTGTCTGTCCTTGGGAGGGACTGCATACTAAGCAGATGGGGTATAAATTCAGCCTCATACTTTGTGTGTTTGTGACTTTGTATCAACAGTATATGATTAGGGGAGTGTGCTTTCATCAGTGTGTGTCTGTTGAGGTGTGTGTACTTGTGTTTGTTGATAGGGTCATGATGGGTGCCGTTTGGCAGATTTCTGATTAATAACTGATGGCTCAACATGCAACAGTTTCCTCACCGGGTGTCTTGTTATGGAGCACTTGCTGTCCCACTCCGACTTGGATTCGATTTTTGCATTCAAGATGTAGAATGACAGTAGTTGAACACCTTTTAACAAGTACGACAAGCTCTCAGTTTGACTTTTATGACTTTCTGGAGAGAGGTAAAATGCTTCGTAACAGAATTGTCTGTTTGGGATGCAAAATGATGGTGCTGCAACTTGAGTGGCAGGCGATCTGATACGCCTTCAAAGGGTACAATGGGGGCCACTGGGCGGTCAACCACCAACACATCTCTACATGATCTTCATGTGGACAAAGCACAGACACACTGTGCGCACATAAGGTCAATCATGCGCTCGGGCAGACACACATAGATGCAGACGCACAGTTGAATGATTATTACTGCTCTCCTGGGGCATCATTGAAACTTTCAGCTGTGACCTCCCTAAGAGACGGGAAGAGAGCAAGATGAGCATTTGAGAGAGAGAGAAGGAGAGAGTCCTTGAATTTGAACCGGTTGCTCCTTGGGGACAATTCCCATCAGCTCTTAAATGATACAGCTTTCTTTAGCTATAAAGGACCCTGACTAGTTAAATATTCTCCCAGGAAAACGTGCCCACCATCACTATCTTTATTGAATAAGAATCATTTGATGAAACAGTAGCAAAGGGTTTCTCTTATTTGAATTTAGCACTGGATAATGGTAATTACGCTTCAGTGGTAGTGTTGCCTAAAACTCAGTTATCAACCATCAGTAATGTGATTAGGGCTCCAACATTACCATCCCCATGGTGGTGTGTATTCTAGTGCAAATTACTGTTTTAGTATAACTAACTCAGTTATGAAGGCAGCATGAACGGCTGTGATTCTTTCTGATGTTTGAGTGAGATGCATCATTTTTTTTTTACCTTGGAAACAACAGTTAACACATTTTGCCACGGAGTCCATCAGCAGCTGTTGTGGGCTGATCGCACAAGCCGCCACCGCAGATGGAGTTTGTCTAGATGTGCTGGAACTGCAGATGTTTCTGAGCTCATTTTCTCTTATTTGCTGCTGCGATGCTGGGGAATGTTTTTTACCGTTCATGTGTCCCATCTACACTTCAACTCAAGGTGACCCAGCCAGCCAGCCTGTAAATCATGCAAAATGTTAAAACTATTTGGTATTGATTATCTTGGAGAATGGTGCAAAGAAATTTATATTTTGGTCTGTGCTTCTGTAAAGCTTTTGAAAAGGTGAAAAGGTGCTTATGCATTTCATAAAGGTGTAAAAGATGTGCAAAATGTGTGTACATACATATGAAGTTGCAGACATCAGTGGACTAACAGAAGTTGTCATGGTGCTGGGATTATCAATCTGCAGCCCCAACCGTGAAATCCACCTAAGCCTGTCAAACTGCTCCTCCTCCAGAGCGCTGCCTCTTTCTCTGGAGCATCCTCCCTTCCTCCTCTTATTTATTTTCCTTTCTTGTGCATGTGTTTTATTTATCATTTTACCTTCTCCTCACTCCTCCAACATCCCTTTTGTTCAACTCCTTTTATGACCTTTCCAGAAACTTGCTCCCTTGTGATACCGCTCCTCCTCCTCCACCTCCTCTTTGCTGTAATGTGTTTCTATTCACCACCTTGCTCTGCAGTCTTTACAAAGGCTTCGCAACCGTGTGTGTGTACATATAAATGTGTATAAAGCTGCGTGTGTGTGAGAGAAAGAGAGGGGATAGTTGTCTTCCTCTGGGATTCCTGGTGCGAAGAGGATCCAGGAAGTGCGATGATCACCTAATGCCCTGTGAAGCACCCTATTTTTACACACGCCAAGATGAACAGCACACACACACACACATACACACACACACACACACACACACACAGTATATTGCTGTTGTACAATTCCAAACTGAACAGTGTCATCAGTGCTCAGGGATTGTCGGTTTTGTTTTCTCAGTGCAAAGGATTGAGCTCTTTCCTTCACATCCCCTGTTTCTTTTATTCTTCATCTCCATCCTTGTCACTCTCCATCTCTGTCCCCTCCCCACGTCATCCATTTCCACATTTTTTTCCTTTTGCAATCACCTCCATTTCTCTATCTTTCCTTCCCCCCTCTTTCCATCCTTTCATCCTCACATCTGAAACGGCAACAGCTGCTCCTATTGGTTGCACTGGCAGAACAGACAGCCAATGAGCTTTTGGGCTAACAGGGTCACCATTACCCATGAAGCAGTGCAATTATTCTGCTGTCTACAGCACTACCAAGAATCCATATGCAACGCTTTCCCCCATCATTGTACCCACATCACACATTTTCATTGGACGTGGACATCCTTCTGGGCAAGAAGCCACAGCTATTTGAAGCCGATGGATGTTGAGTTCTTTATTTGATTCTATATATAAAATAAGACAGTGCTGGAAAAGGTTTTTGCATTCAGTCAAAGCTGTGTCATCGTAAATTCTTCCAGTGTGAATACAGCATCATGCTGCTCTTCAAAGACTGGGAAAAGGAAAGCTGTCATACTCCCCCCATTCCCCCTCAGTCTCCCCACAAGCCACTCCGTTTCTCACTGTTTACTTGCCACACTGTTATATATTATATATTTGTACCACAGACCAGTCAGCCACTCGGCTGTACAAATGGCACATGGGTTTCATCTTTTCTCATGTGAAAATGTGGGGCCTTTTCAATCACTAGAATGCCACTGAAACTATTTTACATTTTGACACCTTGTGTTATAAACCGAGGGTGTTTAAAATAATACATTCCAGGCTTCAAGCAGCCTCTCTTCATCTCTCTCTCTCTCTCTCTCTCGCTCCCTCTCTCCCTCTCTGGCTTTCTCTGTGCATCTGATTGAGCATCAGGCCTAATTTGCATCACTCAATTCTCTCTACTGTGGAACAGCTTTGACCTTCCTCCATCATTAGTGACAGAGTGAGACTCACTACTGACCCCCCAACACCCCCAACATCCCCACACCCTGCCTGCTCTTTTCCTCCTCTTTTATCCATCATCCTCACTACATTCCTGTCCTCCATTTCCATCACCTCCACCCTTGATGCCCAAATCTGTCCATAGCTCACATTGCATTTATTATGCTGCTCCACGCTAATGTATTTCAATCTTCTCCACTATCTTTTCACAATACTTCTGTATCCATCGCATTCATGATGGTATATGGAGGAGGCGTCGGCTGTCTTCTGCTTTAAATTCCCTGTTTGGCTTTCACCTATCTAATGAGTTGGAGGATTGAATTAATTTCTTTTCTTCTTCAGACCAAGGGGATATAAAAACAAACTTCGACTCTTCACACACACTCACACACACATTTACTGGGCTGTGCAGGTTGAGAAAGGAGCCATTGCCTTTCAGGTGAGAAGTCTCCTGGGAAATGTTTCCTTTGCAGAAATCGCCCTGCTATCATCAAATCTGCAGCTGCGCAATTGGCACAGAGCACAAGACGTGATTTCATTTCCCAATGACCAACCCTGGGGATAACCCCACCATTTTGATATCAGGAAACTCATTAGCCTTTCCAAAGGAAATGACACTCCTGAAATGAAATGGACTGCAGAAATGAACTCCTTTCATATCCCATTTTGAGCCCAGGCGTCAGAGTTGTGATGACATTGTCCCGTTTGCATGGAGGCGGCATTTGTCTTCTTCTGCAATGGCGAGTCCACATTCATCAGCACGACCGACAAAATGCTGCACTGATGTGTCGTAAGAGACAAAATACTCTCTTTTTATTGAGGTAATAACACCAAATAAGGCTGAGGGTGCTTACCAAAGTTTTCGTAGCGTGTGTGAGGTAATTAATGAGTCATTTCAATCCACACCATGAAAACGGCTACAGATCCCCAAGGGGCAAGTCTAATTCAAGGCTGTTCAGCCACTTGTCATAGTGTGTGTCAGTCAAAATGAGCGGTGTCTGCATGCGTGTGTTTTTATTTCTCCCCTTCTTATAGGCAGGTCAAGTTTGATTAAATGAACATTATCACTGTGCTATTCTTAACGCTTTCTCTCTAAGTTACTAATGGTATAATAATCTCTGCACTCGCTGGTTAATCACACCACAAACAATAAACTAAACACCACACTAAATGTTTTCCTCAATACGTTCATATAAATCCATGTAAATACAGGCTTATTCACATACACACACACGCACAATTTGTGTAGCTCCAGCAGTCTATGTACAGGACTTAATAACTTGTAAGTCTTCTGTCTTCCTACCAGTTGGCCGGTCTCCAAACGTCTGATCTCCAGAGCAAGTTCTTTATTGAAAAAAACCCAATGGGGCACGTGCAGTGCTGTATCACACGGGCGGAAGTACATGCAATTCCAAGGCATCACACATCTCAACTTAGAGCTGCTAATTATCTACATCGTCTGCAAGAAGAAATGGGCTCTATAGGGCTCTCATGTCGCTCCAACCTGCTCACTAATGAGGACCATCAAGAGTAATGGGAAAACACTTGTAGTTCCCATAACTGCTGGATGTACATGAATGAGGTTCAGATGTGTTGCCAAGGAAAATCTCCCAATTAGAGTAGACATTCTTGCACTGTCTTACTTCACTTGTGAAGAACATCCAAAAAGAATTTCCTTCTTCTACAACAGTTTTTGAGCTTCTAATGCTTTGCTTTCAAGGACGTGCCTGTGGAGTTACTGTACATGGCAGCAGCGTGTATATACAAGTCAGTCAGAGCTGCCTCTGATATAAGTATTTTTAGCGTTTAAACAGACTGAGTGATTTAGTGATAATGAGAGGTTGACTTTAGCTGGGATGTAAACCAATCTGTTCCACTTTTAGCCCTGGTATGCCACTAATGTCTGCCAACTAAGCCCAAATTAACACTGCGCTATTACAACGCTGTGACCCCTGACCCTCCACTGATCATGTGACCTCATTATAAGTTGGAGAGGAAAGTGTGATGTCATGCGTTGGAAAAAGTGTGCACGGGTTTACTGTGACTGAATTCGCCAGAGTCAAATGACTAGTTAAAGATTTTACACCTGAGCAGAGGTCATGTGGTTGTAGGCGAGGTTTGCTGCACTGTGTGTGTCCGTCTGTGTGCTTTTCCATCAGTCTGTGCTCTCAGCATGTGTAGCCATGTGCTCAGGTTGGCGGCAGAGAAAAGCAGGTCAAAACACTGCAGGATGTAAAAATCATCAGAATAGCGACACTAATTAACTGTGCAAGACCTTCCCTGAAACAAAAGGATCTATGTTGAGTAAAGATGAGGACTGATTGATACTGACTGTGCCTTGTTTTTCAAAACATAACATTCTGGATGAGTTTAGCTGTGCCTTTAGATCCACCGTCAGCGGCAAAGAGAAATCACACATTTATGGTTTCAGCCAGTGAATTGCACTGTGAAGTGCACTGAATGAATTTTGAACAAATAGACTTTAACCAACCCTTAGATGTCAGGTTTACCCCTGAGTTGTTTGATTTGACAGAAACACCGCAGACACACACACAAAACAGGAAGAAATTAAAATATTCATGCATTGTGCAGTGTGCATGAGTTATCATGTCTTCTTCAGTGAAACACGGATTTAAGTTTCACAGCGGTTGCCCAAAAGCAACTAAACTCTCACACTTGTGTGTGTACGTGTGATTTTCTTGAACTGGGTGTCGTGTCAAAACATTAACATAATAGCACTCTATTCTGTTCTCTATTTTCAGCTGATAGTTGATGATGGCATTATTATTATGATGGTTTATGTTTGGTTTCGTTTGGACAATCATTGCAATCATAAAGCATGTTTGTCTTGTTTTGATTAGTCTACAACAGATTACAACATACTAATATTTCTACTTTTTTTTTATTAAAGATTGAAAACACCTGGATTGAAAAGACTCACGTTTATATTTAGATTTGCAACTGTAATTAAATTCAGATTGGTAATTTTGCCAAATTTTCAACAATACATCAGTCAGTCCATGTCAATGTGTGTTTGTTCCACATAAGACAGCGATGGAAGGCGACGGATGGGACACATCAGTGTCATACATAAATCATAGATGTTTGTTCTGCTTTTGAAGAGAACAAACATTGTTTGAAGTGATTCTCTGGCTGCTGCTGCTGTGTTTTATTTTTGTTTTTCCCCTTAAATCTCACTGTCTATATTTATCATGACTGTCAAATACAGGACATTCCTCAGCTGTCAGATTATGTTCAGAAAGAAAGAAGAAACAAAGACAGAGGGAGAAGCAGAGAAAGCCTGTGTGTGTGTGTGTGTGTGTGTGTGTGTGTGTGTGTGTGTGTGCACGCATGTGTAGAATTCCACTTTAATTGATTTTATATGCAGGGGAGATTTCACACAAAGATTGAAATATACATGCTGTGAGAGATGAGAAACTAAAAATTCTCCAGCTCTTAGTTTTCAAATCAGGAATCCTTTTGGATCATTTTAATTTCTTTGAAATTGCCAGTTATGACTGTAGCCTGAGGAACGTTTGGTATCAACTGCAGCACAGTAGATGGTGCTTTGTTTCCACAGGTGGACAGTGAATGTGGTCTGCAGTGAGCTCAGAGAAAATAATTACAGCACAAAAAAACTCCATGCACTCATATGATCACTTCAGAGGACTGAAACATGCCCACACGCACGCTTCATTGATGTTTGTCATGGATTTGATGAATGGGACTGTAGAGCACTGTTGCTCATTATAACAGAAAGAAAAACAACAAAGCTTGCATTGAGTGGGAGCAAAATGAAGCGAGGAATAATGTAACATCAAACATCAAAGAAGAGAAGCAAAAATATATTTTGTATGCATGTTTCTCAATGTGCATGTCTCATGATATAAAATCTACCAATCAATTCCATGTAGGAATGGCAAGAAGGGCTCAGTCCTCACCAAAGGGGTGCTAGATACATGTTGTGAAGCAGCCGTTCTTAAGATAATGGTTCACTCCGAGACCTGAGCATCAACAACACTTTTGGATCACGCATCTCATTATTGTCAGCAATTTTAGTTATGTTATATTTTATATGTCTGAGGATCCTGGAGGAGGCCTGGGAGTATGCCCATCCGGTCTACATATGTTTTGTGGAGGCATATTACTGGGTTACTGGGTACAGTTGAGGTGGTGAGGTCATCTGGTCAGGGTACCTGCTGATCGCCTCCCTTGGGTGGTGTTCCAGGCACGTCGGGCTGGGAGGAGGCCTCGGGGCAGACCGAGGACCAGGTGGAGAGATTATATCTCCCCACTGGCCTGGGAACGCGTCGGGAGGTGGTTGAGGTGGCCACAGAAAGGGTAGTCTGGGGCTCCCCGACCCTGGATGAGCAGATGAAGATGGATGGATGCATATTTCTTCATTTACCTTGGCCAGTACTGAGACTTTAATATGGTAGTAAATGTTAAATATGTCGCTTCACAAACCAAAATATATGTATATGGGAATTTATTGATAGAATGTTTTTGGCAGATCTGAGGGCTGAGTGTGAATCGCACATTTTCATTCATTCTTTTGACAGTTTTTTTTTTTTTTTATACTGATTCAGATTTGAGATTTGAGACCTCAGTAGTTGACCTATTTTCATAGTAATAAAATTTAGAGCAGGAAAGGTAAACTGCATATCATTTAATAAACATTCATTGATGACATTTTATGTATCAGGCGCTTGTGATTAATCACAATGAGTAAGTTCTGCTGCACTGACTGGAACGTATGCAGACTAAAGCGATCACTGTCATGGGATTTTCCAGTCACACTTCATCCCTTCCCTCAGTGTTGCTGAAGTTCAAAGTGAAAACATGACACAAACACATACATGTGGGCACACACACGGATGAGGCAACCTTTCTGGCTCATCTCCTTTCTAATCCACTTACCGTTGTCTGCCTCCTACTCACACACCAACCTAGACAGCTCCTGCATGAATTCAGTGTGTGTGTTACAGCGTTAAAATTATTTTTAGTAAAATGAAAGTAACTTGTTTTCGATGGTGTGATGTTTGTTGGAGAAATCATTTGAGAACTGGAAGAGTCTTTCGCCATAATGAAGAAGAATACGTTTATATATTATTATAATTTTTTGTGCGGATTGTGTTGTTGAGCCTCGGTGGCTGTCAGACATTGTTCTTGATGTGCTGTGCATGATGCATGAGTTTGGCTTTGGCTTTGATGCCAGTAGAGAAGTGAGTCTGGAGTTTGGCTTCCCCATCTCCTGCTGCGTTTTGCTAACAAACTCTGACTGCTGGTGTTTTGCTTTTCTGCACTGCTCAGGAGAGATTCAGATGTATTTCAGTTCAGAGAAATCACAAAGATCTGTGAAGTATTTTAGGGATCACCAGGCTAGAGGGAACAGTACAGTAAAGTAGGATGCTACGTAAGTCAGAAAGTGTCTCTCTGTTAGTGAAATATCATCCTCTGCATGAGGAGACAGTCATCAATAAGGCCTGATGCTTCTTGAAACAATGAACTGTGTGTGTGTGTTTGCGTGTGTGTGCGCTCTTGCTGTGCTCCAGACTCAGTTGTCAGGAGAGTATGAAAGGATTGAGACTGGCAGTGTGGATATGATACCTTACATCTTCAGTTTAACAGCTTGTCTACTCAGTGTGTGTGTGTGTGTGTGTGTGTTCATTGTGGTCTATATTAATCAAATTTATGAGAGAATAAAATTGTATTTATTTTATTCTCTTAAGAGCCACTTTATAGTTTTTAACAATTTGAAGTTGACAAGTAAGAGGAAAAGTTCAGCTTTGAATTCACAAGTTGTGCATTTTGTTTACAGCGTTGATGGAGTTCAGTCATGTAAAGTTCAGTAATTATATTTTCTGGCAGAGAGTGTACTTGTTAAAGTAGGTGTGTCTTTTTCAATTCCATAATTTTCCATCCATCCATGAGGTGAAGCTGTGGTAGGACTGGATGGCACACAGAGTACCATGCCTCTTAGTAAGCTGTAAACAGTCGAAGTGTCTTTTACGTTTCATGCTGCAGCTCACTGAGCAGATGTCAGCCTGAAAAATGTTCTTTCATCGTAAATGTTTGGTTGTCGTTAGCTGTCACGATGGTCATGAAGTAAACCTGAAGTTTGTCAATGTGTTCGTAGTCTTATTGTTCTTGTTTCTTTTTCATTTATTTATCTCAGCGATCCTCGTCCAGATGTTCTACGTCTCCAGATTGTGAGGATCTGTAAAGAGCTTCCCTAAATGATCTTCTGATGACAGTTTTCTTTGTTTTCATCAACAGCTTCTGTTGGGCTTTTTCATGTCCTCCGAGTGTTTAGACTTTCACTTGGAGAAAAGACACAAAGAAACATAATTTTAGTTTTCATACTTAAAATACTCAAAATAAACGTTTATATTTACCTGGACCTGACATTTCTTGTATGGCCAAACTGAGACTTTGCAGATTTAATCAAAACATTATTCTTCCTCTCTCTCTGACAAACACACAGACACACATCCCCCTTGAAAGAGCTGCTAAATTATATTTCATATTTGACTTGGGCTTAAAATGGAGTGACTACGCACAGGCTTAAAACTGGGTTTATAGCTACTTAGCAAAAGTACAAACTGTCAGCTTTCCTTTGGAAGTAAAAATGTCAGGTTTGCACCTCAGCTTGTTTTCAACAATAAAATGTGAGAGCTTTCTTGAATAACCTGCTCATACTACTCCTAATGAACTGCTTATACATCACTGTTGGTGAATCGTATTTCTATGAGGTTTTTATTGTGTGTGTGTGTAGATGTGAAGTTGTACGTGTTTGTGTGTGAATGAGAGGGGGAGTGTAACAGAAAGCCAGGGAAAGCTTAGGAGGGCTGGATACAAGAGTTGAGGAAAGCCATGCTCTGATGGCCAAATATAAAGGCTTATAAAGGCTACCAGTCAGCATGGATGACCTATTTACAGTCAGACATACTGCCTCACAAACACACAAATACACCAGACAATGCCCACAACCTTATCTTATCTCCACAGTTTTTTAAGATGTGTCTTTTCGTAGCCATACTGGTTTTAATCACACTAACCACACTGTATAAATCAGGTGAAACAACGGGTGTATGAGACATCTGGCTGTGGTCATCAATGCTCCAATGATGTGTGTGTGATCGAGCAGGTATGTGATATCTCGTCCCCCAACATCTGTTCATTAGGTCAGCAATCAAAAGGTGAGTTATTTTTAGCATCTGTGCTGATTCCTTCCCCATTCTTCCTCCATGTTGTCCCTGGACAACCGGTCTGCCACTGCTGCTACCTTAACATCTGCCAGATGTTGATTAACAGCACGAATAATGGATTTTGGGACCCCTGCTGTAATTTTGTGTGTTATGGCTCTCCAGATGTAGCGACATGTTGTAGGACCAGCCCTGTGCTCTTTTATTTTCCAGCAGAATATGGAAGCAGTCAGATGCACAGAAGGGCGCAATCTGGTGATAAAACCACCTGCTGCAACAATAATAGAAAAAGCTGTCCTCTGTATTTGGCATGGATATGGGAGAAAAGTGTATTTATTTGTCTGCTCACCAGATGATGTGCAGACTCCTCTGGGTCTGTGTATTTGGTGTGTGTGTGTGTGTGTGTGTGTGTTTTAAGGATCCCCGTATGTCCTTGAGTGAAGCAGCGTAGACCTTGTGTGCCTCAAAGATGTCAGTGCACTGATTCATGCTGCGACTCTGCCACTGACCCATAGAATAACTCTCAGGGGTGGAGACTGGTTGCATCTATCACAGTGCAGAGGGGCTGGGCAGATGTGCACTGAGACACACACACACACACGCTATAATGACAGAGAAGAAAATCAAGAGTGTATAGCCTTATCTGTCTGAGCATAGCAATGCTTTGCTCAAAAGTTTTGAGGGTTCATCATCTGGACATGATGATTTGCTGCACAAAAGTTTGTGCCAGTGCAGTGAGTGGATTTGAGATATTTCAATGAACATTGTAAAGTTTGACCCCATTAGAAATGGAAGGCCATAAAGGTCTGTTCTAAATTTGGGGCCAATCCATGCAATAATTGAGACTCTGAACCACAAATGTCAAGCTCATTGCAGCACCTGAGAAGTCAGCAGGTTATTAGGATTCATGAACAGTTGACTTGATATTTTAATCAAGGCGGTGTACCAACAGACGGACAAAATGGCCACTGTCACCAATCGTAGAGCCATACCTAAAGGTGTGGGAAGAGGAAATATCATCACGTCACTGCTACAAAGGTTTCCCTTCCCCAAATTCAGTTTGACTTTGTTTTATAAATAGCTTGTCATTTCAAAACATCTGTATAGCCATGTTTGTTTTTCAGATCTTTCTGTTCCTCTCCTGGGCTCTATTCCACGGAGACACTGAGGTTTGCTGGTGTTGTTGTGGTCATGATGAGTTGTTGCTGGTTGACAGTGCGAGGCTGGGCTGTTGCTCAGAAATGGGTCAGTTTGCGCAGCAGTCGGCACAGCAACCTCTCTCCGCCTGCGTTTTGTCTCTGAGCAAAAGGAGAAATTGTGCCAGATTTCAACCAGATCCTTCAGATATGAGAGCCGTAAATAGTGTTTTTCCAGGCCTATCGAAAATGGTGGGATTTATCCACCCTGAGGCTTAGTAGATGACACACAATCTCTGCAGGTTTTACTGCAGTTTGTCGTGTGTGTGTGTGTGTTGCTTCTATGTGTGAAAATATAATGATTGCGCAAAGAATTGATGTGTGCAATCATTTAAATTTAGCTTTAATCCCATTTCATCCTGTTTGATCCCATTGATGCCGAAGCACTGAAATAGTCATATGTGATTAGGTGTTCAAGAGGCTATTTTCTTAATCTAACTTGCTAGAAAGAGAATTGGGGTGAAGCCCGAACTGTGAGGGAAACAGATACTCCTTTTATCTGTGACTTGTCCTCTGAAGACTTCCCGTTAAGCACAAACCAACACATATTATTCATCTCTATTACTTTTCTCCCTTCCAGTGCCAACATTAGATTGCATTTTAATATGATGCTCCCTGGAAATTATGATTGACTGTATTCTTTATCATTTCCATCTCATCTGCCAAATAAAAATCCAAGTAAACAGCCAGACATTCAACTGAGTATCTGGAGTATCTGGAAAACAGTTTGGATCAAACAAAACAAAGTTATTCTCTAAATTATTCTATAATCCTTTCCTGACTACTGGATGGACACTAAGTAGCGATGCAGGTCTGATGCCAGGTGCTCCTTGACTGTATCTGAGACGAAAACAGTGCGTGGGAGAGATGACAGGTTGCCTCAAGGAATGTTAAAGCCCAAGTGATTCATCTCATCTTTGTGCAAGGAGGACCAAAACGATTTTTAATTCATACCCAGAAAAATGCCACATCCCACACACACTGGCATCATCGCATACCTGATCAGACATGACAATAATTTGACTTGACTACGCAGTGATTCAAACACCTTATTCTCCTTGTGCGGCGAAAGGCACGGCAAGCGTAGTTGAGTTCAATGTGTGTTTACGCTCGCTGGTAATAAATTCATTGTTTTTGTCAAAATAGAGCTGACGCTTCGGTGCTGCAAGAGCAGAGGAGATGCGACGTGGGTGAATTCAGCTGAAGCTAGAAGGTTCCACTGCCCCAGCTCTTCAACTGAAAACACAGATGAATTGCCGAAAAGAAAAATTATGTTAAATATCTTAGAGGGATCTGTGTTCTTGTAATGGGGTCTCTTCGGTTGTATTTTAATGCCGTGTCGTTATCGCTCAGATCTCCAGGGCTGTCAGTACAATGTTACTTCAGCTGTCGGACACATGGATAATTCACAGCCATGTGGATGTAATTTTTATGAGCCTGTGAGATAATGGATGAAGGACTCCAACTTTATTCACTCTTCTCTCTCTGCTTCCACTTCCCTCCCTCTCCTCCTGTAGGTGTGTGGTATACTGACCCTGTCTGCGACAGGCGAGGAGTCAGAGGACCAGGGCCATGATTGGCTCTCCTGGCCCTGGTGGGCATGCCTTTGAGCCATGTTCAAGAGTGTGGCAATGGGTCCTGGCTGCATGTCTGGTTGCCGTGATAACCTTGACGCTGCCAGGAAGTAGCCAGGCCTGTCCGCCACGGTGCGAGTGCTCGGCTCAGCTGAGGTCGGTGTCGTGTCAGCGGCGACGGCTCACAAACATCCCAGAGGGCATTCCCACAGAGACACAGCTCCTGGACCTCAGCAAGAACCGGCTTCGCTGGATACAGGCAGGTGACCTGGCGCCATACCCACGACTGGAGGAAGTGGACCTCAGTGAAAACCTCATCGCCACATTAGAGCCCAATGCCTTCGCTACCCTCCAGAGTCTGAAAGTGCTAAAGTTAAGGGGAAACCAGCTCAAGTTAGTACCCATGGGAGCCTTTGCCAAGTTGGGGAATCTGACCAGCTTGGACCTGAGTGAGAACAAGATGGTGATTTTGTTGGACTACACTTTCCAGGATCTGAGGAGTTTGAAACATCTGGAGGTTGGAGACAACGATCTGGTTTACATCTCACATAAGGTAAGCATCTTTTCATTAATTTATGAACTGGAGACTTCATTGATCTCACTTTATTTTAAACAAATCTCAGAAGTTTTGGAATGACGCTTGAAACTTGATATTTGTAGAATAAACTCTGAAGTGTATTATACAGGCCTCGTATTGGTTTGTATCATACTGATGAGCCTATAAGTTTGGTCTGG
Organism: Echeneis naucrates; assembly: GCF_900963305.1. Taxonomy (NCBI): domain Eukaryota; kingdom Metazoa; phylum Chordata; class Actinopteri; order Carangiformes; family Echeneidae; genus Echeneis; species Echeneis naucrates. Next base: position 9,881,892 of record NC_042527.1, on the reverse strand, counting down.
TGAAAACACACTTTCTTTAGTGTGTTTGTGCTCACAGTAACATTGAACATTCATATCTAACTCCTCTGCCCCATGTGTCTTCCAGGCATTCTCAGGCCTTCTGGGACTGGAGGATCTCACAATAGAACGTTGCAACCTGACATCCATCTCTGGCCAAACACTGTCCTATCTCCGCAGCCTGGTCACTCTTCGCCTCCGTCACCTCAGTATCACTGCTCTGGAGGACCAGAACTTCAGAAAGCTCTCCAATCTGAGGGGTCTGGACATTCATCAATGGCCTTACCTCGAGTATATCTCCCCGCTTAGTTTCCAGGGCCTGGACCTCCACTGGCTCTCCATCACCCATACCAACATCACCTCCGTCCCCTCGGCCTCCTTCAAGAACCTGGTGCACCTGACCCACCTTAACCTTTCCTACAATCCCATCACCACGTTAGAGCCCTGGGCATTTAAGGACCTGCTCAGGCTGAAGGAGCTCATCATGGTAAGCACAGGGTTGATGACAGTGGAGCCTCATGCCTTTGGAGGCCTACGGCAGATTCGAGTCCTCAACTTCTCCACCAATGACCTGCAGACTCTGGAAGAGGGCTCCTTCCACTCTGTCAACAGTCTGGAGACGCTCAGAGTGGATGGGAACCCCCTGATGTGTGACTGCCGTCTGTTGTGGATCCTGCAAAGACGCAAGACCCTCAACTTTGAAGGCAGAATGCCAGTGTGTGCGGGGCCAGTGGAGGTGCAAGGGGTCAGCCTCAGCACCTTCACAGATTCTGCACTCTTTGATCATTTTACGTGCCAGAAGCCTAAGATACGCAACCGCAAACTGCAGCAGGTAACGAAGATGCTACTGCTTCTCTTTCATACAGCAACCAAAAGTTACTGAAGTTATGCTAACAGCCTTGATAACCACTTAGAGTATTCTGTAACAAAGCCAAGTGTTGGTTTGCATATTCTTCTTTGCTCACTGACTTTCCTGAACTCCTTTCCTCCTCTCCTCCACCACCCACAGGTGATCGCTCGTGAAGGCCAGCCAGTGAGTTTTCTGTGTCGAGCTGAAGGAGAACCTGCACCTGCTATTGTGTGGATTTCTCCACAGCGCAGACGGATCACAGCTAAGAGCTCAGGACGCATCACTGTTCTCCCCAGCGGCACCCTGGAGATCCGCTATGCCCAGCTTACTGACAGCGGAACATACATCTGTATTGCCAGTAATGCTGGAGGCAATGACACCTACTTCGCTACGCTCACTGTGCGTGGCCAGCCGCTTGACGCCGCTTCAGCCTTCTTTCTCAACCGCTCGCTGTACAATGGCGAGTTCTTCAACGACACAAATATGAACAGCACACGCGTTTTTCTCAAGTTCACCTTGGACCTGACCACTATCTTGGTCTCCACGGCAATGGGTTGCATTACCTTCCTGGGGGTGGTCCTCTTCTGTTTCCTGCTGTTGTTCGTGTGGAGCCGGGGTCGTGGCCAACGCAAGAACAACTTCACAGTGGAGTACTCTTTCCGGAAATCTGAACCCGCAACTGGAGGTTCCTCAGGAGGGACCAGGAAGTTCAACATGAAGATGATATGAAACAACGCAGCCAGGGGTCCCTCGGGGGAGGCATGAGCACGTCCCAAAAACGTGTTTGACACACACAAACGCACACAGCCACTGACTCGCAAAGAAGTTTGAAAGCCCAATGTAAGCTCCCTTCAATGGCTCCATTCAAAATTGAGCATTTACAGCAAAATTGGAGCCGTGACTTGTTTTGGTTTGATTTGTGAACGAGAACAAAATTACCCTCATCTCTCTGCCTCTCAGTGGGTTTTTTCAGCATGTTGTGAAAAACATGTTTGAATGATGCTGTAAGTATCAGCACTGATAGATTTGAAAACACTACTTTTCATTCATGCTTGATCAGGATAGAGTTAAGATCTATGTAACATAAGTTGTGAATTGGCACAATTACTGAGTTGTGGTATGCTGGTAGTCTTTACTCCCAGTCACATTAAAGAGGAAATTCTCCTAAAATGTTCCCTTTACTGTACTCTGTGCAGTCTGGGATTTTAAGAGGAAAGTAACGTGAGGAGACCTGACTACCATCTATTTATAAGTAATTACCTCGTTAAGAGTCATGCATGCAGACCTGCAGAGTTAAGTTGTAAATGTCTAAAATTTTAAAGATGCTTTCTATAGAACATTAAGAACAGCTGATATCTAGTCTCAGCGCAGTTGAACAGTGAGAAAGATTATATTGGGTCAAACATTTAACTAATATCATCATGTAATTTGTTTAGAATGAGAAAAAGTTTAATTGAAGTTGAAAGTAATCTACTTATAATATTTTGCAAGGAGGAACAGATTTGGATCATTCACATAAATGATAAATAGACAAACAAAACATGATTTGGCCCTGTCTTTTTTCGAATTTGCGACAATGTAAGCTGTGTGAGTTTGGGACGAGCACACTAGCCATGAGTTGCTGTGGCTGCCTGTAGTCAAAGGGTTTGGTTAGGAAGTCAAACCCACCGGACACGGGCCATTACAGTAACCATTTTGCAACCAATACAAGCGACAGCAAGGGGACAGGGCTGGTGGCCACAGGAGGGTTGCTCAGTAGAATAGGAGGGAAAAAGGAAGTCAATGTGACCTCTGCTTTCCCTCCTCTAGATCATACGCTCTTTCATCAACAGGAGAGGAGCGAACCACTGGCCTCCACCCTACCTGGTCCCTGACCTACGCTGTGTTGGTGTACGCCTGACCTTCCCAGTGCTGCCAGGGGGGAGCAGCCTGGAGTGTTGGGCCATGCTCAGAGGCAGGCAGAGGACACAAAGTAACACAATGGAGGTGCTTGCGTTACATCTACACGATCATCCTTGTAGTGTATAGTACCTTTTCTCAGGAAGAGTAAACCTAACTATCAGAGTGAGTGTGACCACACAGTTACTCTCTTAAAATATTACATTCCACTGATACTGTGTGTAAAACCATAGAGGCAAAATTCATTCTCCAAAGGAACTGTACAAAGCCATAGTGTCTTTAGATGATTTTTTTCTACAGTATTGTGTGCATGAATCAGCTATATAATAATAATAATTGCCACTGCCATCTTACAAGCTGTCAGAATGATCACAAGACCATCTGCTGTTGCTGTGCTTGCATAAAGTTGCACAGTATAACACACACGCCTTCCCACAAATCCAACATCAAGGTTATTTGAAATGGAAGGAGCAGCATTCACAGTTAGAAATGAATAAACATGCAATTTGGCAATGCAGCAATCACAACATGTGACGATGAGTGCTCTCTCTCTGTCTCTGAGGCGGTTGGTGTGCGAATGTCTCTGCCCCCCTAGCCCAGTGCATCCCCCCTCCTCAACCCCACCCCACCCTTCCACCCCCACTGGGTCCTCCTTTGGGAGGGGTCCCTGGCTGGAGACCGAGGATTCAAATGTAAATGAAGTCGTGTTAACCCTACCCACACCATGTGCATCGTATAGTGGAGAGTAGTACTGTGGTTTTGAAAACAAAAAATATGATGAAAAACTTTATTTGAAGTGTTCTGTTGCTTGTCCTCCGTTTAATTTAAATCAGCTGTTGTTCTCAGTACCCTTTTCACTGTTTACTGTTTCAAATCTCCTTGTCCTCCATGTGGGACTGTTCTGTTCTCAAGACCCAATAAAGTTCACTCAGACTGTATGAAAGCCATTCACCTCTCAGTTGTCCGCTGAGGCCTATAGAGCATTACAAAAGGTTAAATCTGAGGTATTTCGAAGTTTAAATTTTGGCTCATCATATTCCTGGGTGCTCAGCCTCACTGTGGCTCTTATGTTTACACTTCCCAGCTGTTTTCCTCCTGTATGGGTTGACAGTATGGAAGAATTGGTCCAGATGTGGACCTAGCATCTGACAGTAAGTCTGTAAGTGTGCTGAACTTCTGCTGTAGAACCAGATGCACATTGAGCCAGAAAAATGTTCAATATATTCACCTGAATAATTTTGCTATTTGAGCAAAAGATTCTTTTTTTTGTTGAAAAACTATTCAACTATTGAACAAATATTCAAGATTTTTAATTACCCTTTACCAGAATCAGCAATATACCTGAAGTGCATATGTTAACATTATGCTAGCATAATCAAATATTACCAAATTAGTACTATTTAGCTAGTACTTGCATATCAACCATTTAATGTCCTCATGATGAAAAAAGCTATGGAAAAAATTTTTCTTTGCATTTTTCATTTCCTTGGGGCAATAATAACAACAAAATAAAAAAAAATTCAAGTTTCTAAAATATAGCCCTCTACCAAACAGTTGAGATGACACTTCATGGTAAATGTATTCAAATACATACACAACCAAATTGCTGTGCAGGACATTAAAGGGTTAATTTGACAAAATCTTTTAATTTATATGCAGACATAATCACAGATGCATTCTAAGAGGCAGATTGTTAACATGTGAACATGGGGGTTACAAATAGAGCTCAATAAAATAAAAGAAAAGTTGGGACCAGCTGATCTAAACATATTTATAACACCTTTTAAAGAAGAGCTTCTCTCAGGTGTGAGAATGCCTCAGGCTCTTGAAACTTTTGCTAAATATCCTGCAAACCCCATTTTTGGCTCCTGTGAGAGATGATGCAACGTTAGCTTCTGTGTCCAGATTAATAACCGAGCAGCTGTTAAAGATTCATGAGGCTGAAGGAGAATAGATTAACAATGTGTCAGTGACCATTTTGGCTCGCACAGTGTTGAGAACAGGACATTGCCTTCATGGACATTTCTTCTCCCCAGGCTAACCCGTATGTGTTTCCATTCCCTGGTATTTATCTTTGGAAACTAGTTTTAGAAGAGAGTGAGTGTCTGTAATGCTTGTTGATGGTGTTATTGTGTAAGCATCAATCACAAATATAAGCATAGTTGAGAGTGTGTTTCATTTTATTAGCTTCTTCCCCTCCCTCTCTTTACCAACCTCCTCACCTCTTCCTGTTCCATGTCTTAACATTTCTGACCCGTATTGTCCCTGTTCACAGTATTAGGCTGGAATATGGTTGTGTGGTAGTAGACACGTGTTCTGTGAGTCAGTGTTATCGTGTTATGACTTGTTGCTCCATTTGATGCCATCCAATATGGAGCAGTGATTGGATCAGTAGAGACAAAGATGAAAGGGGTGACCCAGGTTCCCAATAAAAAAAAATAAATAAATAAAAAACAGAAAAAAATAGTGCCCCCATTTCACACCCTATTCATTTGCGAAGGACCATTTATGGAACTTTCCAGCTCTGCACAGTACCACTCTGGATCGTTCTCTGGATATGAAATCCCATGGACTGGACTCTGTGTATTTTCTCTGCTGATATCTTGTCACACTTTCACCTTCAAATGTAGAAAGGGTGGTTGGGTTGTGTTTTTGTGATGAGCTGTGAGCATACACTTGCGTCTGCCTATTGTAGCTCATTTAGACAAGTAAACACTCTATTGTATACTGACATCAATGTTGGTCAGGTTTGAAAACAAGCACTTAAATCTATTCAAGCTCCAAGAGCACTTAAAAGTTGGAGACATTTTTTTTTCCTGAAGTGAAATGCTCTCTGAAATCATTTATCCTCTCCCTTCCAACCTAAAAATCTTCCCAGAGGCTTGTTGTCAAAGTTTGTTAGATCATGTTATATTCAATTTCAATATTTCAATTGATATCACAAAGACTTTGCCAAACCAATCCTCAGCAGCTTTCCTCCAAGAAAAGGTCCCAGTACTCTCAGCTCTGAAACCAAGCCATTGCCTCAGACTGGCTCCAGCTGTTTGTAGACACCAGCGGCGCTGAGCCTGTTCCACCACGATTCTTGAGAAAGTAAGCTGTGCGGTCCTATAATTTGTCATAGCCTCAGGATGGTGTGCTGTTTTCTAGACACTCCATTCACCACAGCTGCAGTAATCTCACTGTCAGTGATACCTTTCATTGGGGAAGTCTTTAAAGATGGAGACTAAAATAAGACAGATCCTCAAACACTGATAAACATGGCACCATTACCAGCAAAGCTTTATTTTTCCTTTTTTTGCAAGATCGTTTTAATTCCTCAATTGAACGGGCGTTTTTTTCTCTTGCTGAATTTTTTGTGTAACCTTCAGGACTGCACTTCTACAGCCTTGAGTCACAATTTCTAACCATATATTAGCTCCAAATAAATCAATCTCTTACTCCAAATCCTAAAGCTGCTCTTTTGATTGAATTAGACTCGAGTTGAATAATTGGAGCTGAGAGGAGTGCTAATGGGATGACGGAGAAGTGAGCTCAGCTGATTGGGTGATTACTTGGCTTATTAGTCTCATTTCCATAGCATGCCTCTGTCAGCGCTGGGTGCCATATGAAAACTGGATGCTGAATCCTTGATGTTCTTTAAGATTTTTACACATCTGCTCAATAGAAATATCACAGTTGGCAGATTCCTCTAACTGGACAATGATTTGATAATACAAACAGCCACATTCTGGTATTCAGGACATTTAGCAGAGCGTTGGTGTAGGATTATCTGAACACACCATAGACAGACAATTGGCTCCATCTTAACCTTGACCAGACAAGTACAAGTGCTCCCCTTTCTTCGTGGTAATACTGACCCCTAGTGGTCAATGGGAGTAAGAGCAGCAAATGGGACCACACTGTTGTCGCCGTATGTGGCGGGAAAACAAACCAACAACTCTGGGTCTCTTACAGTGCAACACTAAAGAGAGAAAATTGACTGTTAGCTTCAAAAATCAGTGTGTCACTGATTTTCTTATAGCCATAGGGCGACCTCCTCGCCACTCTGGGTGTCTTGGCGCAATATTTTGCTCTCAGGCACCTGTGTGGGAAAAGGTGTTATCAGGACAGGCTGTTTGATCTAAAGCAACAGTGATGACCTGGTTTGCTGGTATTCAGTCTGTAGATTAGAAAAGTACTTTCTGATGCCCCCACCAGTCTCATCACCAACATAACAAATAATAAGCGACTATGAAAAAATGTCACAGCATCATTCTTTCTCTGTTTATGATTGAGAGCTGATCGGAAAATGATCGGTTCCTCTCTAGAGAACAATTTTTCTTTCTTGTGGTCTTAGCAGGTTTAATCTATGCATGCCTTTTGTATAGAGTGATTGGTCTTGCCAACCTCTCACCTACTGTACACTTGTATGGAGAGCTATGGGTGCCACACTTGCTGGCCATGGGACTGGTTGAAACAGAATGTTGTCAGAGCAATTGTGACCATTAATGTCTTTTGAATCAAGTACAAGAAGAAGCCAGGCACAAGGTATCTGCACCTGCATTCACTATTTAAAGTGCACATCCTAATGAGGAAGCACTTGTTTACTTGGGATGACTGTCCACATATCAATCCACACACAGAGGATCACTTCCGATATGTGAGCTGTATGTAATTGATATTCCAAGCAGGTTGCTGGGACTGATCAATTCTGTATGGGGATATGATTATTAATGGCATACCTACATTGATCTATCGTGAACCTTTTCACTCTCCCAGAATGCATCTGGAGTAGGAGGAGGTGTACAGAGCTCTCAAAGACCTGGTGGGCACTCATTCCTAGGTTTCTTCATTACCTTTATAAGAACAATTTCACCTTTTCCTCTGTTAAGAACGAGATGGTGCCAGAATTCAACTTTATTCTCCAGGTCTGAGTTGATGAGATGCTTTTCCACCTCTTCCACTCTCCAGAAAGGGGCAGCTGTCATTGATAATGCTCTGTATTTGTTGGAGTCCTCAAATGGAAATCACAGATGTGTTTTCTCAAATTTGGCTGGGATCAACCTATACCCTCCTTCCTCTTTCTGTCTCCTTTCCTCCCTCTCTGTCTCTCTCTGTCTGTCTCTCTTTCCCTCTTTCAACCTGGCACCAACCTCGTTAAACATTTCAGAATATTTTCCATTGATCGCCCTTACTTTTTGCACTAATGCAGATATTTCTCCTTTTTAAAGCAGTTTTACTGCCTTTTGAAACCTAGGAATGGGTGCTGAGTGCTCCAGTCAGACGCAGAGCAAATGTAAAGACAAGTTTTTTTGCTTGTCAAATGATGACTCACAATTACAACTGTTATAAACTAAATACAAAATTTGGACTTTTCCTTTTTGTCTGGCTTCACAAATGCCTACCTGAATTGTTGCATTTATGTTTTGGATGTGTGGATCCTTGGATGTGAAGAACAGAGACTGTACATATTAGGTCTATTAGCCATATCACGTCATCTAATCTGTAGACCTCCTTGCCATGTCTGACAGAGGAAAATGACTGTTGAACTGTAAATAGTGTAGGTATAGTAACATATGATTTAACTGCTGTGTCTTTTTTCCAGGGATCCCCATGTTTTGCTCAGTCCCATGGCTGCTTGGTCTCAAAGGGAGGAATAAGATAAGATAATATACTTGTCTATAGAACACACATGAGTTATTTTTTATTTCAATGTATGTTTTATATACTGTCTGTCTTGTAAATTAACTCCTTTTTCATCATAAAAGCATGATGTGACTCTGTCACCTGTGTCCTGTGTCCCTCCTTGTCCTCTGCTTGTATCGATTGATGTTAAAAAAAATTCAGACAGAGGAAACAATGATATAATAACACTCAGGCTGCAATACATACAGTATGTAGTAATAGAGGACATTCAAAAACCAACCATGAAAGCATGAACCCCAAAGTTTCATATATTGAATACCTAAGACATTGTGGTAAACACAAAATATACACACAATATAAAAAAAAAAAAATAAAATAGAATATTCGACTTGTATTTGAAACTTTTATCATAATTGACAAATCCCATCTGTTTGGTGCTTTATGGTATCATTAATGTCATTGGTTTAGATTTATGTCTTTTCGTATTTAGGCCATAGTGGAACATTTAACAGCTAAAGGAGACAGACATTCTCCTCAGAAGGTGGTGAAGACCATGATGAATTTGTGAGATAAATGAAATATTCAACCCAAAATCTAAAAAAGAAAAGCCACCTTGACAAAAGGCACATCCATCGTTGCATATTTAATGTACAGTTTCACCCCACCAGATGGCAACAGAGCACCACAATAAGGAGCCATCACACAGAAAATGAAAAGCCAGTCAGCTCAATTGCTTTTTGTTTGCTTTTTAATTTGTTTTGGTCAAAACACACAATTTACCCATATGGGTTTTCACTTGGTGTATTATTTGTTCCAGTTATTACTTGATTCTCCCTCCACAGGCTGAAGGCCAACCTGGCACAGCCACTGTATTTCTGAGAAATGATGTTGCTCAGAAGATAGGCTCTCTGCATGACGAGCATGTGTTTGTATGTGTGTGTTTGTGTGTGTATTAATGCACTCTGTCCATGTGTGTGCAGACATTTGATCAACATCTTCGATTACATGTCCACTTAACAAGTCAGATTCCCTACCACCACCGTCCTCATACCCTGGGGAGGGCCCTGGGTGCTTTGGCCCCCACCATAAAGGTCACACTGAGAGGGCAAAGGTGATTTCACACACACACACACACACACACACACACACAAGTACTGATTCCCTGAGAGCCATCCTTCCTCCTTTCCTCCCATCTCTCCTGTCTAGTCAGTTTCTCTGCCTTCCTCCATCGCTCTCTTTCTCTCTCCTTCCTATTTTCTTCACTTTTTTGTTGTCTCTGCTCTATCTGAAATTGATTGTCTTCTACCATCACAAAGACACTTGGTTCTGATTGATTGATTGATAAGGGAAGAGGAAGAGAACATTGACACTGGGGCTTCCAGAGCTCTAAGGTCTGTCTGAAGGAAAAAACAAATGATGCCACTTTGATGCATCGAAAGAAATCGTATTTCAGCTGCCTGGCCATCTGTTTGTTTAGGCTCCTAAAGCAGACAAACACCCAAGCCAATCGAATTTAGATTAGATGAGCTGAAACACAGGAAAGAACTGAGAAAATCACACACAAACTCACATTTACACCTGTGTGATGAAACAAGGCGTCAATACGTAAACAGACATGGATGTGTTGAGACAGGATCCCCACAAAGAGGAGGGAAAGACACAGTAATGAGGTTGATACACGTACAAATACACATTTTTATACAAATACACAAACAGCACATAAAAGACAGTGAGCTAAAAAATAATTTATAGATTATTTGGAAACAGAAACCCAGTAGTTTTTTCTCTGTCTCTCCCCCTCTCTTCCACCTGTAGAGATACAGTTCATCCTGTTTATATACATTTATATAGTATCCATGCATAAAAGAATCGCTCATTCCACCCCTAATAACAGAGGTGCTTTTGTTTGATCTTTTTTTAATATGGGAATCACTTTAACACACATAGGAGACAATCTTCAAACACAAAATAAAGCAAAAAGTAATGCAAAACATAAATTTGTCTGTCCTTGGTGTCTCATTGTTGAATTCATCTTTAACTTTTTTAATCTTGTAGTCACAATCACCTTCCCTTTGATTTCATCTTCTCCCCTAATTTAATATATTATGTCTTTTTCTAACTGTTCATTTATTCTCTAAGTCTCTCTTAAACCCAAAAAGGACAACGTGCAAGCCTACAAACAATAACTCTAAAGATGTCAAACAGCTTATACTTCACACGCTCCTTGAAAGAAATATAAAACAGAACAATCATTTTGCTGTGACTTTAATGTCACACTCATTGCTAAACATTGTCATTATTGTTTCACTACATAACTTTTACAATAAAGATTTGAGGTATATCAAGATGAATTGTCTACACATGCCTGCCTTGTTGTGATGCTACCCTGGACGGAGGGACCAGTGAAGAGGGTTTGGATGGATGGGGGTCACCGGAAGCCATCATTTGTCTTTAAGATAATTTCTGTACTGATTGCTCATTGGTCAGTTGTTAGTTATGATTAGAGGAATTTGTAAACCATCTGATAGACACACACACCTACACTCGGATTACAAATTACACAAAAATATCTCTGGTGAGAGTGTGTGTGCATGTGTGTATCGTGGAGAGGATCCTGTAAAATAACATCTCACCTGCAAAAAGAATGTTAAAGTGGTGGCGATAAACTATCTTTTGCCCCCTCTTCATGTGAAAAAAGTGCAATTTGAATCAGAACAAACTCAACCTTTTTATTGTCATGAGGACCTCTCCAGTGCTGCTCCCCTCTTCACCCAGTGTGTGCCCCCCTTCACTTTAAACCCTGTGTGTGTTTATGTGTGTCCATGTGTGGTCAGAGCAGTCCAACCCCTGGTTGAAGGAAAAAGGCACTCAACTCTTCCTGCATAACGAACACCTCCATGTGTTTGCTATGCAGTACGACTGCTCTGTTGACATGTATATGTGCATTTAGATGCATATCTGCACATGTGACTGAATTTACCTGTGTGTGTGTGTGTGTGTGTGTGTATGTGTGTGTGTGTGTGTGTATTTATGTCCCAAGTCCAGTGCGAACTTGGCAGGCTTGGAGTGTCTTTGGTATTGATGGCTGTGTCACAGTCCACTCTATTCTGTGAGGTAGCCACACACACGCAACTGTTTCCATCGCTCATTGCTGTTTTGGGTCTAAACCTCAAACATCTGCGCTTAAAAAAAAAAAGTTTTTCACATCTGGACTGTAGTAGACATCTAAAATGACACCTCCAACAAGGACTCTGTTATAGTGCACTACATAACAATCAGAATCCAACCTATGGAGGAATGTCACTTGGATGCTTCCTACCAGTCTGATAACAGGCCTCTGATTCTCCCACCTCCCCTCCTTCACCCCTCGACTGCCTGCCTGCATCTCCTGTCTAATATGATTATCTCCCGCTAGAAGATGCTACACAACGAGTGGCTTTGCCCACAAAAAAAATAAAAATAAAAATCTATAAATAAATAAATACATAAGAAAAAAGGCGTAAATAAAATGAGGTGGTTCCCATGGTAACCAAAAAACACCATCAGCAGAGGAATGCAGTGACAGTTCATTTCAAAGGAGTCTTAGTTCAGAGATCAAGGAAGAGGTCCTTCACATCCAGAACGTCCATCACATAGGTATTCACAAATATGCACAGTTTGTCAATTGTGGTCTCCCTTCCTTGTCTGTGCATAGGATCAGTCTATGACATGTTGAGGTTTTTTTTTGTTTTTTTTTTTCTTTTTTTTTCAATCTTTAAGGTTTTACATTTTGTCAACAAGGTGCTTCTTTACATACAGTTTCAGCACAACATAGCACAATAGTCACGAGAGAGAAACCATGTGTCTATGGTACTATTATTACCCGCATCAATAGTAAGGAGGGAAAAAACACAACAGAAGGGATAAGCAAGAGAGTAGATAAATAGAGAATAGATAGGACAGAGAGACAGAGATGAACTAGAAAGAAAGATTATTTACAGTTGTTTTCATTGTGTTTCATGTCAATCACATCAATGTTTTTCTGAGGTATGGAATAGGCTTCATGCCCGTTTAGTGCTCGCAGTTTGAAGGTTGTGATGACAGAGGCCAGACACAGCAGGGTGCACGGCGACGGAGCAGGTTGCACCTGTTCTCTGATTATCATAAAGAGGCAAACATCATTGGCACTCAGGATCCTATATTGTGACATTTGACCTCTATGTTTGGCCACTAGAACAGAGCAGACTCCCACCCCCTCCCTCACTCCCTACACTCTGGGATGACACCTTTGAACACAGGGAGCATCATCCCAGTTTGATTGTTCTCTTCTTGTAACCTGAAAATGTCCTCTCAAATAGCTACATGGGCAATGGTCAAGTAGCTGTACAACAAGTCTTAAGAAACAAATGTTTATAAAAGGGTGTGTGGATTATCACATTTCATCTTTTTGTCTCAGTGTGTTTGGTGTTTGCAGGGCTACACTTAAGCTTAGACAGAGTGTTGGTATCTTTGCCCTAATAGAAATGTATAGTGCAGGCTGCAATGTACTGTGAGCCGGGTGGAGGTTTGAGCTGCAGCTCCACCAGCATGCCCTCAACATGTCCACTTATGGTCTAAATGGACAGCAGGTGGCACTGTGCCTCTGATGTGGACCGGGCTGAATCACTGCAGAGCAATTACACCCGCGGCGCACGCGCAGCATGTGAACATTGTGCACACGCACGCGCAACACACGCACAAGATGCAATGATGCAGAGGGGTGGTGTGTGTTTAGCTGGCGTTTTACAGACACTTGACACCCAAACGCACCTCTCAATCAGCCTCAGTGTCTGTCATTAAAATGATGAGGAGTGGTTGCTCACGGCCCACCAGACACATCAGCTTCTGATTTCGGATTGATTTTGAACACACAACATGTGGCTGCTTAAGGATTCCCTGTCTTAAAGATGGTGGTTCCTCGTGATTCTTTGGTGTATTTGCATCCTGGCAGCAGGCAAGCCCCTTCCTGCCTTTTTCAAGAATTAAACGTAAACCCACTGTGTGGTTCAGTGTGGGTGGATTTTCTTTGGTTTTCAGGTTTTCAGAAGAGCCACACTGTGAAATACAAGTTAGCCCCTACGAGTAACATTCAGATTAATAGAAAACAAACGGAGGACTGAGATGGTCTGATTCATCTGCACAAGTCCTCTGCACTGTGAGCAGATGAATCAGATGTGTGACCTAAAGCTACACACCCTATGACTCTCTGAGCGCACTGATTTAGTGTAAAACACCCCCCGCCCCGCAATCCTCCGTGCATCTGTTCAAGAATTTGCCCTGCCACCATCAGGCCTTGGAAAACGTCGTCCCAGAGGAGGTACCGGGTTGGATCGGCGAGGCGTTGTTGTTGCTGTGCACATGGCTGTGACCGTGCACCCCATGACCATGCTCCTCTGTGTCCCAGCGGTCCGGACAGCGGCGGCGTGAGTTCATGAAGAAGTTGGACACGGTAGAGAGCTCCAGGCCCAGCTGCTGGGAGATGGTGACCTGCATCTCTTTGGAGGGGCGGCGGTTCTCTCTGAAGATGGCTACCAAGGTGCGACGCTGCAGGTCTGTGAAGACCAATCGCTGCTTCTTTGGCACCTGGCTGCGCTCTCGTCCTCGGTCCTCCTCCTTACGTTTACATGCTGATGAGTCAAGAAATGAAGTGATGGAGGAGGGAGAGAGGGGGAAGGACTTAAAGTTAGATGAGTTTCACTGTCATCAAATTTGTCAGTGCTCCTGTGAAGATACGGAATTGTCTACACAGAACTGATGAAAATAAGCAATAATGCAACATATAGGCTGGTCAAAAATATTTTCTAGCTGCATTATCAGGGTCAGATGTCTTTGACTGATGATATAAAAGAAATGCAACAGAAATCAAGGCAGATATTGTAATGGTTCAAGGGGAAGTCAGTGTGTGCAGGCGAAGGGTTAAAATTAACCATTGACAGGTATCTTTGTATATAAATAAATATTAAAGTGTTTAGTTTCTAAGTTGTGAAATCTATGGAGGATTTGAATCTGAGAATAATGGCGAATACGTAGGTAATAAAAGCTATAGCATCCATCTCATCAGGGCACCAGGTACCAGTTAAATGTGGTCTAAACCAGTCCAAATGTCCGTCACAGTTGTCACGTCACCATTGGCAGACACATTTTTCCCTACGTAAACATGAAGTGTGAGTGTTTAACGTTGTTTTGCTGCATTAAATGTGTAAAAGGGGACCCGCTGCTGAGGAGTCGCTCATCCTTATTTTGAATCTTGATTCCGGCCTTTTGCCCCGCCCACTACCGTCGAGCGCGCAGGTTGCTAGGTGACCAAGCCTACCAAGATGGCGTCCGAAGTAAACTTCTGAGTGCAACTCAACACGTCTGGGCCTCCGTGAGACGAAGAACCAGGAATATTTTAGGGTTAAGAGTTTTTTTGTGCACCAACATCAGCGACAAGCGGGTGTGCCAGAACGGTAAGGTTTTGTTTATGTTGTTTGCTAGCTTGTAAGAGGTTAGTAAACATTAGTCAGTCTCTCGTATTTCTTTATGCTGTTTGTTATCTTGTAATCTGGCAGCTGACATAATGTTTGTAATGAAGCTAACTCTGGCCCTTTGTACTGTCACGGCTGTCACGGCACGACATGTTAACATGCTCTTCTCGGGGGCTTTCACTTTCAAATTGACATTTTAAAATTTGGTCGACAGTCATTATTTACTTAGGAACCTACCGTAGAGTCAAATCGTTGTTTTGTTTTGTTTTGTTTTTTTCATGTCAGTGAAATCTAACTTCCGGCATTTTGAACACAATTACTGACAACTCATTTTTGTAAAAAGGAAACAAGCGAGTTACCGTTTGTAACTTTCTATTACCAGTCAAGTTTTTCGTGCCTGTTATATTCAATATGTATATATATGAAAGCAAAATCATTTTCCCAGTTTGTCATGAGAGCCCAGATGTCGAACTGTCATTGAATGCAACAGCTTCAGTGGCGCCTGACAATAACATGAAAAAAAAAAAAAAAACAAACATTGAGGAGGCTAATTGTTCACTGGGATGGATTTCAGGCTAGTTCCAAATCTTTAGGAGTTGATTTTCAAAGTGCAGTGAAATGAAGTGAAACCAGTTGCCGCCTGGAGGATAAGAAATCAATCCAAAAACTTATACAGAGCTTGGAAAATAGTCATGAGTAATGTAAAGTGGGTTGTGTAGTCTGTGGATAATTGGTTTGTTAGAACTGGCAAAACACAAGTGGGATCCTACACTGGTAACATTAGAGAGGAGCATTAGTTAAAATTTGAATGTTATATATTTTACCCTCCCGATCTAATGATAATATTCTCTGTAAAAGGTCATGGTGGGTGGGTTGTTTTTATTGTTGGTCTGTGTGTCTGTGCTGAAACTGGAGGAGCGTGATGCGAAATGCTGACAAAGGAGCGGTCTGCCGTGCCTGGATGCACCGTCAGTTGGCTCG
This sequence comes from Echeneis naucrates, assembly GCF_900963305.1. NCBI lineage: Eukaryota > Metazoa > Chordata > Actinopteri > Carangiformes > Echeneidae > Echeneis > Echeneis naucrates. Next base: position 9,866,052 of record NC_042527.1, on the reverse strand, counting down.
GCTCTAGCAGTGGAGACTGGAGGGAGTCTGTTCTGTTCTGCTGCCCTAAAAAGCTGCAATGATCGATTTTCCGCGGTTTTCTCCCGAACACGTGGTCCAGTAATCAGGGCTCCCTTCCCCACCCGATCGATCCCTATCGATCCGCGAGACAGAAGTGTATGTGTGTGTTTGTGCGCACATAGGCGCGCGCGTGTGTTGGGGAGTATAGCTCAAGAGCGCGCTTTGTGACAGACAGATGGAGAAGAAATTGTTTATCAGTGGAAGAACAAAGGAGATGTGGCGGATAAGAGTGGCAGTCATCCAGTCTGAGAGCTCTGGAAGAGGACAAAAGAATGACTCTCATATGGGTCTCTGATTATTTTTTTATTAAAATGAAAGAAATAAGTGTCCATATGCATGAGGTTTGGTCTATTGGGGTGCGTGGAAGAAGGAAAGAAACTGAGACTTAAAGTGTTTGTGTGGAGGAACAGGGAAGGGAGAAAGGAGAGGATGAGAGGAAGGAAAAGAGGGGGACAGGGAGTTAAGCCTGGCTGCAATGTGAAAGTGGTGTATGCAAATGATTGATGACTTTACAGCAGGTTTAGACAACAGCAGTAAACAGATTTGACTGTGAGGAAGGAGATCAATATGAATGTGCACATGTGTATGCATGCCAGTGTGTGAGCGTGCATGTATTTTAATTGCCATTGTTCATGCTTTGCTCCTGCAAGCAAAGCATAATTACAAGATATTTTCCTCAGCTGAAAGTAGGTTATATGTTTGTCCCTACATTACAGATACATCACTCTACCTTCACCCGACTTCTTCAACTGTTTTCCTCTTGTTGGTTTGCTCAATTGTTTTAATTTGCCCTCAGATTGATAGCCCCCATATTGATTGATCCGCACTTCAGAACCATTTCATGGAACGTTTATTCAATTGGTTCAGGCCTAGCCATGCCAGAACCTCCCCACGGCTCTCTAAGTGCTGTCTCAAACCAAACTCAATACTCCCTAATGTAATGACTGAATGCTAGTGCTAATATAGTGATAATTTAATATGTAATGCCTGTTTTTCGAACAACTTGTGCTACTGGCCATTTTACAATGCCAACACCACTCTGGTTCTCCTCTATCAGCTCAAACACAACGCTGCAGCTTGGAAGGGCTGCAGAACAACACAACCGCCATAGGAGTTAGCATGAGGCCTGGGTCTGCATGGTCAGTACATATTTCAGATAATCAATAGGTCCATTTCAAATGAGCCTCCTCTGGCCCCGTGAACATCCCCTTACCAAGCAATGAATAGGACCACAGGGAAGGAAAAGAAGGAGCTCCTCATTAAAGGGACCTCTCTTGAGACAGGAACCAAACCGTTGCATTCTCTCTTTAGATGCCTCATTACCAAATGGACTTTTCTGAAGAGACAAGTGGGGCCACTGAACAATCTCAAGTGGCACTTACTCATGTCGTTGCTTTCATATGACCTGGTGTCAACAATGCTAAAGGTGTCAGCAATTGCCGCTTTTCTTAATCTCAACCTTTTGCTGAGCCAAAGATTAACTCGCTGGCTGTACAGCATGTTAAATTGCACTCCAGCCTCCTCTAGAGCAGCTATGCTTTATAGCTTAAGTGGCTGCTGCTTCTACTTTGACTGTGCACTTACACACAAAGATGAAAAGAGCAGTAGGTGGATGTTGATTTTTGTCTGTTGTATTCTACATGTCAGTACCCCATTAAGAATTTCCAGCTGACTGCAATTTCTGTTCAGCAGATCCCAATTTCCCCCCTCAGCCATGTACTACATTTCATTCTTAGCAGTTTGATTATCATATAAAAAATCTTGAAATTGCTCCCCTTTCCCCAAAAATGAAGAATGAATGTGTAAATGTTTTTACTTGAAAAAGTTTCAACACAAGAACAATGAGGAGTTCATTCTCATTGTATCCGTGTTACTTGACCCAACAGTCAGAAATCCTGCTTGGATATGTTAAATTCGCTGTGAAAGACCTTTCCTTTCCAGCATAAAAAACTTGAAAATTGTCTTTGGTCTATCAATCTGTGAAACCCCCTCCATAGCTCATTTAGCAATTACATTTTTTTTTTTTTTTGGGGGGGGGGGGGGGGGGGGGGGGGGGGGCGAACTCCCCAACAAGCATAGTCTCCCGTGATGGCAAATAGGTAATAATAGCTGTGTTATACAGGCTAAATTAGACAACAGCATAACGAGCAGGCCTTTCTACCTAGTGTGTTTTGAAATGTTGGAAGTACTGAAGGGAAAACATGGGATTCTCAGATTGCATCTGGATGTCCTTTAAGGATTAAATTGAGACGAAAACCAATATATATGTGTCACTCACGCAAAAGTAGGCATTTAAACATCTATATATAATATCTAACTGTGTGTATGTATATATGTAGCCTGAGATGTAGTGAAATGAAATGACTAATCCAGACATAAACAAAAATCACTTTCTATATTCAGTGTTTGTGTAGGTGGATGAAGATGAGACATGAGACATGAGATGGATGCAGGTGTTTGTGTGTCTGGGTGTGGGTGGGCGGGTGTGTGTGTTAGGAGGAGGAGGAGGGAGGGAGGGGGAGGGGGGGGCAGACGGTGAACTAACCGCACCGTGCTGCTGCTAGTCGACGCCTGGACTGACGGATGAGATCGGGCTTTGTGTGCGGTGAGACGGGCCCTCTCCCGCCCTGGACGGACTACTGCAGGCGAGAAAGAGTTTGGCGTCAATCACTCTCTGTCACACCTCTCAGATGTACGCTTATTGATTGTATTGATCATATTATAGACCTATTCATTGCAGGGAGGTAAAACGCCCGAATGCCGCCCCCCCCCCCCCCCCCCCCCCCATACACACACACAACCACCTCCCATCCCCTTCGACCTCACCCGTAACAACACAGCAGCGGTGAAACCAAACCCTTAAAATACTCCCAATTGATTCGGATTGGATTATTTGAAAGCTTTCGTTTATTTGTCGGTGTAAAGCCTGTGTTGTCTTGTTCAGACGAGTGATCGGCAGTTTTACAGTCCGTTAGATATTGGCTTACAGTCTATAAAACCTCTGCGTGCCTTTTAAATGTTATTCATGCCTTTTCCCCCTGAGCAAATTGTGTACTGCATTTGCTCCGGAAAAACTCAAAAATTAGAGTTAATATTTCGTACCAGAGGGCACAAGTGTTAATCAAACTTTCTTTTCAAAATACAACAGAAGCTCTCAATACAAACGAAACTTTTAAAAAAGAGCCACGGAAAGAAACGTTGACGTGAGAGAGCTATTTATTATTTAGTTATTAGGAAATATAATGGCCATTTTTTTATGGCTGACAAATTTGGTCGAAATTCGGATATAAAAGGCCGTCATTCGACGGCAATTGTGCTTTATTTAAAACTCAAACACAGTATTTTTTAAGCGTTTACATTTCGGGATTTATACATTTTATTTTCTGTTGGCAAAAAAAGATAAATCATTTAGACTTCATTTTATGAGAATAGCAACAACAACACGAACACTTCACAGTTTTATTAATTGGAAAGATTATTATAATGTGTATAGCTATGAACTAGAGAAAAGATTTAAAATACGAATCAAATTTTTTGCAAAATATGCACTATTCATTTATTATTAATTCTCTTATTAATTAGTTATTAATTTTCTATAAAGGAAATCTATGTCTACTGCCCGACATTTAATTAATTATGTCTCAGGAGGCTCTGCTGACATATATTTGCAGCCAATTAAAAACACAGATGAAAGTTTCTGTGTAATCCATTTCCACTCATAAACAATAATGTTAAAGTTAAAATGAGAATTCAACTATCTCAAATCAAAGAAATCTGCTCTTTATTTATTTATCTTTCACCTTTAACATCAAACTACTGCTGTGTAAGATCAGAGTGAACTATCTATTCAACACCAGGAGGCCGTTTCCCTTCTCGCATGAAGGTAGATTATTTAAAGAAGTTTTTACTAAAACAATTTCAGGCTGTTAAATGTAAAAAAAAAAAAAAAAAAAAACTACTGCTGTCATGTTTATTATTATAATAAAATTTTTAATATCTGAAAACAAAATGGAAAGACCCTTGAAAATCTAAGCAACTGATTTATACATTTCTACCTTTTCAGTTCACTGAAGCATTCATAAACTACAGCCCTCCACCAATCATCTAAACACCTAAATCAGTCTGGTGTCCTTCATAAAAGGTCATCTCTAATATTTTGCTGGACTTTTTTTGCAAATTGTATGAAGCTACGTATAGCTTGTTTGTGCAATTCATTGTGGAGCCTGTAGGTTTCATAGGACACATTCACTCTTATTCACACACACTGTCAGAATATTTCACAATAGCATGTAAACATAGTGTCTATGCAAAATGACTACAGTCTGTGACACCCTGAGAGAGATCAACAGAGACCAGAGTTGAAATCGGGGTGGAAGGAAAAGGATCTTCTTTTTGATGCTGGTACAGAGCCAGAAGAGACAGAGGCAGGGGTAGGCAGGGAAGGAAGGAGCGAGAGAGAGAATGAGAGAGCTGAAGAGAGCAGAAGAGAGGAAATCAATACCGATTCAGAGCGAGTCAGATAAGCCTGAACAATGTATAGTGCAGACACACTCTATAACCCAGTCACACACACTCATGTGCATGTTGAAGCACTCACACAGATATGCTTGCACATACACACTGTGAATTGTGCTTGCATGCCTCCATAAAGACACATTACAATCCCCATAAAGCAAAGCAACCTTTAAAATCAAATGACATCACAACCTTGGATTGCTTTGAGGATTTGCTGACATGGGCAGAAAGCACTCATACAACTCAGTAGGCAACTGGATGCTCTGATCCTCTTTGTCTCGTGTAAAATGCTCCTCGTCTCTGGAATTTTCAAACATGTTAAAATATCAACCTTCCTGCCCCTTATTTCACTCAAAAGTCTTTGTTACAAATTAGCTTGGGAGGTTTGTTTTCTTGCTTCATAAATGTCTGAGTTTTCAGCACTCGAAGTCTACACCAACTCTGCTGGTGTCAAATGTGTGCTGTTTTGCAGGATGTTTGAGATGTAAACAGCGCTCTTCAAAGCCACTTACACACGTTCTGTGGTGGTGTTCAGGCAGTGAGACTGGTGTGTGGTCCTCAACTGTAAACCACAGATCTGACTTTGCTTACCTAGAAGCTGCTGTTACAAGCGCTAACATCAGCGCTGGCTTCCTTTCTTTCTTCCCCACTCCCTCCCTCTCCCTTATACTTATCAATTATTAAGGTCTGTATTGATCCTTTCACTACCCTGCCTCTATCTGGCTGTTCACACAAAGCCCAAACCTGCCTGCCCTCACTCAATCAATGGCATCTGCCAGCTCTTCCAGCTCTTTCTCCACGTCAGTTTATCTTTTCTCACCTTTGCACTTGCGACTGAAGTTTTGCAAAGCCCAATTTAGTCAATTTGGATTCATAAAAAATATGAGAAGTAGCAGACTGATATTAATCTTTCATAGCTGAAGCAAGTTTGACGGGCATTAAAAGATGGAGCTGGTAAGAGAGGCCAGTGAGGATGGGAAAGGGCTGTGTCTGCTGTTTTACTTTATGAAACACATTCTCTTTCTCCTTCTCCTTGTCCACCAGTCAATGTTTGTTATTTTCTGCGGTGCTTATTTTTTGAAGCCAAACAACCTGCCTGCCTGTTGCCAGGTTAACCAACGAAAGATTAGCGATATTATTTTCATGGGCTGCAGAGAGAAAAAGAGTGGAGAGAAAGAAAAACAGAGAGAGCACCAGGGAGTGGGAGAGAAGGGGGTTGGGAAGGGGAAACGGCCTTATTGATCTTCTATGTGCAAAGCCAGGCAAACACTGAAAGGACAGAGCTACACTATTAATGACACTCACAACCTCAGCTACTAATCCTTATCTATCTATCTATCTATCTATCTATCTATCTATCTATCTATCTATCTATCTATCTATCTATGTATCTATCTATCTATCTATCTATCTATCTATCTATCTATCTATTGATCTATCGATCTATCTAAATGTTATTTCTGCTGGTTGGTCAGAAAGCACTTCTTGGGTGTTGCTGAATAATATGTTGTCCATATTGCTGCACATTTGAGGGTTTTGTTGAAAAATTTTTCCCCATCACTCTTGGGTGTGAATTTCCAATAATTTTGTCACCCTTAGTTTTTTATCAGCATCAAAAACTCCATTCGCTATATTTTTCTTATCCATACTGGTCCCTGTTACCATTCACCATCCCAGCTACAATCAATATTTCATCAGAACTGTTCATGCAGCTTAACGTTCCCTTGAAATAGATCTTGGGATCACATACTAGTGGGGTTGGACGTAGATTTAATGTATAATCCATGTCTCATATGCTTTGTGCTTGTTTGTTTTGGGGCTTTTTTTTTTCTTGTTTTTTTTCACATATATATGAAAAGAATGCATCTTGGTTTAAATGAGTGAAATTCTGGTCACATTTTGGCAATTTTGCTGCACTGACAGCACAGTGCCTTGGGTTTGAGCAATCCTACCTGTCTATGTTCTAAATTTAGAGCTTTAACAACAGAGCACTAAATGAAAAGCCGACAGACCATGCGGTTGTTGCGTCTTTCAGCTCCGATACGAGAAGGCTATTGATCTGTGTGCCACATTTAAAAGGGAGAGTGGGAACTGTTGTATTGATCACGGCAGCCTGGGGTCACCCCGCTTCTCCCGCGCAACTAGTTGGCCCAGTCGCCCCACCACCGCGGCTGCGTGTTTATAGTCGGACACAGAGAGACAGAAAAAAGGCGTCGGGGGAGGGAAACTATTCCGAGGTTTATTGTGAATCAATGGCGATTTGCTATGTGCCGGTCAGAAATATAGACCCACAAATTTAGTAGCGTAAACGCACATGTACACGCCCAAAGTAATCATTAGTATCCTTGAATTCTGGAGCTGTGAATTTACACCAATTACGCCTTTGTAGTATAAAGTTTATATTTACGGTCAATTTCGGGAAGGCGATGCGCTTTGGTCTAGCCGGTTGAACTGTCCGTGGTGCTGAATCTCTCAGGCTCGCGCAGGTTTGGTGTGTGTTTTGATAATTTGGCTCATAAATGGGGGTCGAGGCCTGATCGGGTGTAATGTGAAATGTTAATACTGAAAGGGCAGCATCTTACCGGCCAGCCTGAGAGCAGACATCCTCTGAAACTCCGGCTCTTGTAGCCACTTCCACATCCTCCTGAAGGTCTCTCGCCCTGACTTGAGCTTACTCCAAGGTTTGGGGTTCCTTAGCAGGTCTGACAGGGTTCCCTGTGAACGACTCAAGATCCTCTGGGCGAATATGGCCTGTGGGATGGAGTATCGCTTTAACTCTGCCGTTATCCTCTGAGCCACCTCCTTTGTGTTGATTTCCTCCGCTTGGATGCCCGACCCCGAAACTCCCTGGCCGGCTCCGTGACCGTGCCTCTCCCGATCCCCGAGCATCACCGCGCCGTTTGCCTGGGAGTGGAGGTGACTGTGCGGGTGGTGATGCATGCCGCTTAGGTTGGAGATCATGCCGTGGCCGTGACCCCCTAAACTCCTTGCCAGGTGCTCTTGGTCGCTTCTGGACAGCATGGAGGCATGGGACTCAAACCCTGACACCGGAGAGAGCATCTTGGCGTCGGTGGAGAGGTGCGTACTTGGACCGTATGCAGAGAGCGGCTGCTGAGAGTTGTGCAAAGAACCCAGCCCGCTAGACAGGGGTGAAAGCGAGCCGTGCCCCATACCGGACACTGACATCTCTTTGGGGTAGTGACTGTACAGATTGCCCATGGACGCGAGCCCTCGGTGGTCCTCGCGCATCAACGTGAAGCTGCCGCTGACATTCCCGGCGGAGAGTCGTTGATGGGCGGCTGCATGGTGGTGTGAGTGCGGGTGGTGAAACTTATCCGAGACGGTTGATATCGGAGGTAGATGCTGCAGAGGGGTCAGGGTTGTGTAAGTGTTGCTAAGGCTCATCCCGGTCTCACACATGCTGATGGACTGGTGCAGGTGACCGGACAGCGCCGACGGGTCTGTCCGGTAGTCCCCGCCGGAGCCCTCCAGAAGCGAGGCCATGCCAGACACCATGGCTGACCGCGCACCGGCAGCGTGCGAGACCAGATTCCGAGGAGTGGAAGTGGGAGACGACGACGGCCGAGCGTGCGGGGAGCTCATGAGGTCCCCCGCCTGTGAGTGCGAAGAGACGCTGTGGAGGTTCTCCATGGTGAGCTCCATAGCTGAAAGGATATGTTTTCCCCGGTCCCACCCTCCCCACCCTCTCCCCGTGGCTCGCCCTCTTGCTCCTGTCTCACTCTCACTCAGAGACGCACTCTCTCTCTTACCCCCTATCCCTACCGGAGCGATAAAATTACATTTGAACGCCAATCCATTGATTAAAACTCTCCAATCAATCCAGGGCTGTAGAGATTGGGTCTTTTGTTCCGATGCAGAGCAGCGACAGAACCGAGCGACTCCGCAGCGTCTTGGCGCTTTATGCCTTCATGTGTATGGAGGCTCTCCAGGGCGATCTCTCATCTCTGGTCCAACAGCGCTTCCTCTAAGAGCAGGTTGAGCCACGTGTCAGAAACATGAGCGCGCGCCACTGTGTATTTAAAATGTGGGGCGGGTACGAGCAGAGGTTTCTTAATAGTCTTTCTCAATGGACTGAAAACGCAGCTGGTGGAAAAATAACCTCTTGTTGGATATTTCACAGCTTTAACTGATCCAGCGTTTGTTTTAGTTTGGAAACGAGGCCAGTGGTCTCTGTCCTCGTGGCGTTTGAATTTGCGCGTGTGTACGTCTGTATCTCGCTCCTATTTGTGCACGTTTGACAGAGACTGACAGGTGATGGCCTTAGAATGTTTTGCACAAAATACATTCAGTATCAGTTTCCGGACACAGGAGTTCCTTACAGATAAACTTTGTTTTCCCACGGACTGTATGGTTTTGCATTTATGCGCTTAGTGATAAACCTGATCGAAGTATTGATTGACAGAGATTAATGACGTGGCGCAAAGGGAGGGGGTGGGAGTGGTTGGGGGTGACGGAGGTCACAAAGTAAGATCCTAAGGCTGCAGACAAATGAGACAGCGGCACGCTGTTTGGTTTGTGCGAAGTTCACTGAAGAGAGATGAACTTCAGTTTGTGGTTTTATCTCCAGGGAATGTCTTTATATAAGATAATATTCTGTTAATATTTGTTTCATATGAAAGAAAACAAACAATCAAATTGAGAATGGACTGCTTTAAAGTGTCGCCAAAGAGAATTTATGAGACTTTGGATTCAATTTTCTACATATAAATGCACACAGCACTGTCTTCAGTTGGCTAATTTGCAGCTATGGGAAATAAGTAAGTTAAAATAAATAATGTGTAACTCTTTAACAGTGCTAACAATAAGGAAAATAGATTTAATTACAACGACCACAACTACAATGACAAAGGTACTGTACTATAATGGCAGGTAAATTCACATTATAACTATCATTATAATGATAATAATACTAGTTCTGTACTTAGTGTGGAATATGAATTTCTTGTCATTTATTTTGCACACAGTCAGTATACTCAGTGTGTGTGTTCAGAAAATTAAAGAAGCCTAGAAACAAACTGATTTTTTCGTAGTTCATTTGGCTTTTACATTTTCAAATGGAGTTTTGTGGGTTCTCAATTATTTGCTGCAGAGTACGATTTAATAAATGGTCAGTTGAAAAGAAAATATATAGGTACAATTATCTCTGTCCATTTATTCTGGAGTGTTTATATAGGCTATGTTACCAAAAAATCTTTGATACAAATGAATTAATTAAACCAAATGATGCTTAAATAATCTTATAAAAAAATGCGTGATTTTTAAACAATTCATCTTGTAAACATGTTGATAAAGCAAATCTTTCGGCCTACTTCTACATTTTTCACCTGACATTTTATCATTTAAACCTTAAATAAACCAACATCGGAATAATTCTGTTTTATAATACAATAGTTCTGTAGGGTAATAATTAAGTATGCTGTGTGTGTGTGTGTGTGTGTGTGTGTCCTCCTCCATTTTTTTTTCATGTGAAATTATAGGGATGCAAAGCAGCACATAGTCTCTGACACACATATCTATTTGAGCAGATATATTTTGCCCTCTGTGAGATTCAGGCCTCCTATTCTTCACAACCCCATATCAGCTAAACTCAGTAAAAGCTGTTTACTTCTTTTAGTCGCCAGGTTTTAATCCGAAATATATATTGTAAAGAGTCTTGTAGGCCAAACATTCATTCAATCATTCATCTTCTACTGCTTATCCGTTTCCGGGTCCCGGGGGTGCTGGAGCCAATGACAGCTGACTGGGTGAGGGCGGGGTACACCCTGAACAGGTCACCAGTCCACCAGTCCATCACACACAGAGACAGACAACCACTCACTCACAATCAGACCTACAGACAATTTAGAGTCACCAGTTAACCCAAACATGATGTCTTTGGATGGTGGGAGGAAACCCACGCAGTCACGGAGAGAACTCCACACAGAAAGGCCCCAGGCCGGGAGGGCCAAACGTGATTTTGTTTGTTTTTTTTTTGGTAGTAAAGTACAACCCATAAATTAAAATGAAGAGATCATCTGTTATTTCTGGTTATCATAAAGCTCTGTGGTTAAACTGCTTCCCCTAAAGTTCAGAAATTGATCGCCGCCTTCGATATATTGATCATCGATCCCTTCATGTTCACTCGGCGGTGTTTCCTAAACACAGAGACATTTGTGTGAGGTCGTTATAGTGGGTAGGTTTTGACCTGTAGCACGCAAATGACTGACAGCAGAAATATGTTGAAAAATAAATGTCAGCCGTGTTGTTTTATTATCTATTGAGTAAAGGACCATTAACGCGCGGCCTCTTCCGCTTCCAAAGAAGTTAATAATGATATACGCACTTGCTTGTAATTTAGCTTCTTACATCGATGTGATTCAGGAACGGGAATTTTTCCTTTGTGGTCCAGAATATAAAAATGTGTTATTTTATTTCATCAAAAAAGGAAAAACCTTCAGCGAAGTAGTTTTTCTGGTTAAATATGAATATCAAAATAACTCCATGTTGAACTTTGAGACCAGACTCTGTTTCTGACAGAGGCCATGAGACAGCAAACAGCGCATTCAACTGGTTTATAGCATTTATGTTGGTGTCTGCATTTATTGGAAACACTGTGAGCTTCTTGTGCGTGTGTGCGTATATTACAACAAAACTGGGAAAACAGTTTGTATATTAACTGAGTTCTTAGGCTCTATTTATTGTTTTATCTGGGCTAATGTAGTATTTGAAAATCTGAATTTAAGTTTACATTTCTAGTGTTACACATAACTTTACTGAAAAAATCTTGAAGAACTGGAAATTAGAAATAACAATTAAAAAGTAAAGTTATGGATAACACTAGAAATTTAAACTTAAATTCAGATTTTACCCCATGAGAGGAATCCATCCCACAGGCCTGTCACAGAGGAAGCCAGATGAGTTATGGCCTTTGAATAAAGAAAAAACAGTCAAAGCCCAAAATGAACAGAGAAAAGAAAATCTAATTCTGCAGTAAAAGCATTCAAGCTTTTGCCTTCCTGTCCTTTTGTCAAAATGTGCTGAAGTGCACTGTTTGCATCATCAGGGACACTGCAGCTCTCTACAGTAGGTGCAGAGAGATGCTTCAATTCTCAAAAACTCACACAGAGATGTTTTATGAGTATGTTTTGTTCTTTCACAAAAAGATTAAAAAATATATTGATTCCACATTTTCTGTGTGATGATGAAACCACAGGAAAAAATCAAAAACAAAAAAATCCTGAAATACAAATACAAATTGACCAGAAGATGGAAAGTTGATGTCTTGTTTGAAATGAAACAAAAAGATTTAGGGTCAGACAAAGACAAATAATTTACTGTATTACCTGCAAGTGTAGGCAGCTTTTCATACATAGTATATCAATAATATAATCATTAATTAAATAATCATTTTTTGTTTGGTCTTTCCATCTCAACCGTTTCACATGTGCAGTGGTAGACAACACGGGGGCATTGTCGTAATTAATTTGCTTCCAGTTTTCATAAGATGTGGCCTACATATTAGATATCTCACTGCAAGTATTTTATGTGTATGTCAAAGTCAAAGCCTCTCAGAGAAAATGTCTCCTGCAGCACAGCATGGTGCTTTTGTTTTAACAGACTTCCACTTAAAGACCTTAAGGAAAGAAATACTTAATCACTAAGGCAGTTTTCAGTTTTTTTTTATACATTCTACATTTTTTTTAATAATTTTTTTATTCGATCTGGCACAAAAGATCTCATGGATTCACTAAGCCGTATTTGAATTTTGTATTGAACATTTATGTTGCAATAGTAGGGCTATTGTCTGTGCCCTACCTGTATTACAGTGACTGGATTTGGTTCTTCTTCAGGAGGATTAATAATACAGAAAAAGATACCACATAATCACCTTTTTCAAAATGACAAGAAAACAGGTTAACCTTACTACAGTAAAATCTATTAGTTGATCAGCTGTCAGTGTCCAGTGGTTCTGACAGCATAAAAATAAACATAAAAAATAACTCTTGTAAAATTAAAGATTATTTTAGTACCACAAAGGTTTTTTTTTTTTTTTTTTTTTACCTTTTAGAAATAAAAAAATCACATTGATTAAAACATCTCAACAATTTAATCCTCTCTCTCAATTGGCACAACACTGAAAAACCAAAGTGTGATATTCTTGTCATTGATTCAAACTCTCCTGCAGCTGGGGAGCATTTTAAATCAAGAATTAAGACATGGCAGTTTTTATGATAAGAACAAGATCCAAAAAGCATGTTTTGCCTAGTTTTTGTGAGTAATTTTTAGATCATTTTACCCCTTAATGTGCAAATGGTGACATTTTCGTTAATCATATCTCTTTATAAACTGAAAATGCACAGTGGTACAACTTCTCCAGCATCCATATCCTCTCAGGCACTGGTTGCTAAGAAACAGAAGGAGAGATGTATTGAGACAGAATAGTCAATCAATTCTCCTGTGAGGTGTGTTTGTGTGTCTGTTTGTGTGTGTGCGTGCATGCTTGGTTTTTCACAGAGCCATATTGTCTCTGCAGTTGAGCTGCCTATACTGCCATACTTTGTGTGTGTGTGTGTGAGCAAAGAGTTGGAGAATTAATCTGTTTTTAAAGCTATGAAAGTATGTGAAATATCCTTTTATTTTCAGTTATTTAAATATTCTTAAAGTAAATGCTGCTATAAATGGATCACATATCTCAGGACAGATTCCCACACTAGTCAGATCAACCAATTCATATTGAGAAAAACATAATCTCCAAGCACTTTATATTGAAAGGTCATAGGTCAATGTTCTTGTCCTCCAAGAAATGTCAGCTTTTCATCCCATCGTTGGAGGGAAAACGGAAACTCTTATCTTCACCATACAGAGGCGAAGAAATGGATTGTTAGTCACCTTACCCAAACCTGTACCTGAAAGGGATGCATTGGACTTCATTTTCTTGCCCCGAAAACAATAACAATAAATATATATATATATAAAATGATAGCAACCTGACATCTAGGGAGTTTGATGTTGCTCCTGGACCAAAAGAGTTTCCTTCTCTTTGTGCAAATATATAACTGATGCGCTGCATTATTCAGCTATACATTTCAAAATTAGATTTCTTTCAGATGACTAATTCAGTAGTCCAAGGATTGAAGATGTTCTCCTCCATTCTAAAACATAATATTATCTTTAAACTGCCTGTGTCAGGAAACACGGACACGGCACATACAAATCCCTCCACACACTTCTCTCTGTTTGCCCTTTGTAATTTCTCCATGGAAATTTCCGAAAATTTTGTCCTAGGAGTTTTAAAATGTGTAAAGCAAGAGCTGAAAAAAATTGACAATCCAAAAAAAGGTAGTCAAAAGACAAATAGCAATGCACATTTTCACTGTTAACCACCTTCTCATGTCTGCTTCCCTCAGGTCTCCTCCAGCAGGAGGCAGAGAAATATGCTGGTTTCATACACTCCATTGATTTTGCCCTCCAACAAAGACAGATGGAGAGAGATGGAGGCAAGGGAGCGGAGGAGTTGAGGGGTGAGAGAAATGAGAGATAGATGAAGAGTCCTTGCCAGAATGGTAAATTTTCTTGTTTTATCCAAACACACAGCTACATAGATTCTGTTTGGCGATTATTGGCACCTAGGAAAAGGGAATATAAAGATGTGAATTTAATATCAGGATAATTTAAAGGTTCTGTGTGTGTTTACTTCAGAGGGGAAAACACTCATCAAGCTGGCTTTGAGATCCAAGTGGAGAAAAAAGCGGCATTTACCCTGCGAATGAGTGTGAGAGAGCAACAGAGCAAGAGACAGGAACAGGGAGCAACAGGGGGAGTAGAGAGAGAGTGAGCAAGTTGGGCTGGTGTTAAGGTGATTAGTCTGGTGGGTTGGCGATAGAGAGAGTTGATCAATAACCTATCGATCTCCCATTGCGAGTGTCAGGGGGGTAGTGGGAAAGAGGGGGAGAGTGAGAGAAAGGATAGGGAGGGAGTCGGTCCTGGCTTGACTTTTAAAAATCCTTTACTCTGTAGATGACAAATAACCCATTAGATTGCAGAAGAGCTGAAAAATCTGGAGGTCCTTCCTTCAACACACACACACTCACATACAAACACGTACACTTGTGCATTAACTGAATGTTGAAAATATTTCTCATTTTCAAACAAGCATGGTACAGGTAATTTTTCAACCATGCCTGCATGAAAAAAAAAAATCATTTCTGTAAGTAGTGTGGAGGAACTATCGAGCTCAGTGCAGTGAAGTTACTTAGCAGACCATTACTTCAAAGAATTCCTCCAGGCTGAAATATTCACTGAAGCAAGCCGCACTCGATACCGCCCTGAAGCCTTTTCAAATGTTCTGCAATAAGTCTATTAGAAATAGGTGACGAATGTGAATGCAAACAAAAGTGGAAAAGAAGCTGTGTTGCACACAATGTTTGTGTGTCATTGGAGGATATTCAACGTTTGGAGAATTAAATAGCAAAATGATAGAAGTTATAGTGAAATGAAAAAGATGATGACTAACAGTCCCTCAGCCACGTAGTCAAGAACAGCGGTAATTAGAGTCTGAAAAATGGACACAGAAAAAAATTACTTAAAAAAACAGCTATCAGGGCCAAGCTAATGAAACCACTTGACACCGACACCTAACACGATGTATGAATAATTCTGTTTCACCAGAAACAAGGCTATGAGGTTACAAGGTTTGTTGCTCCCCAGTGTAATCTGGACCATGCACAATGGGGTCAGAGTTGAGAGGTGAGAGGGGAGGGTCATTCAGTCCTTGAAAATACCACAGAGTCCAAAGGATGAATGTCAGAGTATAGAAGAGAATATGGTTATTGAGCAAGCCATCATTTTTACTGTCAGCTCCCATACCGGAAGTTTTTTACTACAGCAGGTGGGAGTCAGGGGTCGGTGCAAGTGCATGATGTTTCTGCATGGAAATAAAATCGTGGCACTTTTCCTGTCATGAATCACAGCTGTTCTCGGCTCCCTCTTTGCAGCGGTTTGGAGGTTTGATGGCTGCGAATGATGGATTCTCCTCACATTGGGGCAGCACTCGCTCTCTCTCAAACAACCATTATCATTACAGATTCCTGCTGACCTCAGACTCATTTGAACAAATGGAAGGGGGGTTTGATATTCAAGGGAAGTCATGTACAAGTAAGGTTAATGGGCAAAATCTGCCCCTTTGCCCAGTTCTCTCTTTCTCACCCACGCTCAGCTCTCCCATCCTTCAGCCCACTTTCATTTCCTAATTTTCCTCTCGTTTTTCCATCTCCGACTGCCTCTCTCCTTCTTATGTCCTTGTCTCCAATGTGCCAGTGCTCCCCCCTCCATGCTTTCCTCCATACCTGCTCAGGCAGCCCTGCCCCCACACAGTGTCTCCTGCTCCCATGCAGTCTCTCAAATTAATGTAGAGATATTGACAAGTAATGGGGCTGGGAGGCATAGCTCATCAGAAGGAGGAGGAGGGCTGGGATGAGGCCAGGTTGGAGCTTTTCCTGGATGTTGGGATTTCCCCCATCATCACCCAACAGCTTTTTTGACTATCTCTGTGTCATAAACATAATCTCAGAAGTCCTTCAACAGCTGATCTACTTCCACTTCACTTTTTGTTTCCGAAGCCTTAGAAGTAGAGATAAGATGAAAAAAAATGTCTGAGGTTTTCATGTTTACATGTACAAGCCTCCTTTAAAATAATAACCAGCAACAAAATATCAGAAACAGCAGCTTCCGCATTACATTTTATCCAATATACACTGGATAAGGTGCTGCTAACAATGTGCAAAATGGCCATTTTGGTCAATATGCCAATTACATAGATGAGGGGGTGGAAACTGCAAATGATAGCCAATCAGTGAAGTGCTCTCACTGTCTTCCAGCAAGAGCTGACCCCCTAACCCCATTTGATGACCCTCAGGCCAAAGGTCACCTCTCCTGGGGTCAGAGGGCATTGCCACGCACTGGCCGAAGAGGTGTTGCTATGGTTACAGTGCTGGTCAAAGAATGGCAGGATGTGGCGTTCAGGAGGCAAGGGGTTACTGCGGATGTGCGGAGCTGTGATGTGGTGTGACTTGTTTAAGATATGTTCCAGAAATGAAAATTTTAATTTGATCAAACATCACATTAGGTCTTCTCATGCCAGGTTGCTTCATGTAATGTATTAATGTTACATTGCTGCTTTGATCCAGTGTTGGAATGTAACAATTTAAGCACAGTTTTTAAATTAAGGTAATTTTGAGGATTCAAAGTTTATGATACTTCGCATTTCCAGTCACTGTATTTCAGAGGCAGATGCTGAATTTTTCACTCTGTACATTCATTTGTCAGTTCCTGTCAACCGTCTTGGCTTTGCAGTGTGTTCATTGTCGAAACTATGAAATGTTGCTCAAGCTTTGTTGTATTAGAGAGTAACAATCTAATGTTTCACATTATGTTATTCAAATGGCCAATTTACTATTACTGTTAATACTTAAGTCAGTTTAGTTAGTAGTAATTTTATTATCATTATGTTGTGACTTTAGGCCTGTTTTACTGTAACATTATGGTGTGGTTCAAATTCTTCACCACTGTTTTTATCGCTGTATTTCCAGATAAGCTACATCATGTAGCACCAGCTTATGGTGGGGGATACACACCTCTTCTGACCAGATGTTTTCTCTCCCTCTTTATGTTTTGTTGCTATGTCTACTACACTTTGAAATTTACAAGTAAACTGCTCCTCTGGGAACAATAATGAATTATCGAGTTGAATACCACCATTGCTTGTTGATCCATGTTAGTATTTTTTCAAAGATCAGAGTCTCATCATCTGTGCTTTTCATAACTTCTCAGTATCAGTGCATTACACAGTCATCATGGGGCATTTGACAAAATAATCTCAATGCATGATCCAGTCACTGGCTTTTTCCTAGCTTTTATATTAATCCCATCGTCTTCATCACAGGTTTCAGTTTGATGTTATTTATTGGCTTTATTGTTTTATGGAAAAGGTACAACAACAACAAACTAGGTTTATTTTATCCTTTTTCCATAACCCCTAAAATTAACTGTTAACCAACTCTTAAGTTTAAAATGAATTATTTACATTACGTGTAGCTATACACTTTATCCTCACCATAATGTGAGCACTACACATATTTCCACACTGAATATTCCCCACGTCGTGCAGAGCCTGTTTAGTCATTATCTGTTGACTATAGTGCCCTCATTTATAAAGTCTTAAATTGTATAACTACAAAAACCTTGCATAGAAATTAACAGTGGCCTCAGCAGCAATGACCCAGCAATAATTTACATAGGAGTCAAATTGACATAAGAGGTCCAACAGGCAGGTTATTATTGTTGTGAAAGTGGGAGGCAGCACTGACAAGAAATTCTCTCCTTCTTTAAAATTAGCTGCTATTTTACGTGATTTTTCTCATTTGCTGGCCTCATTGGAGATCATATTGTACGGGCTACTTATCTAGGCACTGACATAATGCTTTCAACAGAGCTTGTGATCTGATTTCCTTTGTTTTGCAGATTGTGTAAAGCGTCTGGAGATCAGATCAACGCTATTCACTGACTGACAGAAGAATAGTTAACCCATTAGTTTGTTTTATGCAAAGGTGGGGATGGCACAACTCCTTTTCAGTGAAACAGGTTCCTCTGGGGTATCACTGTTTCCTGCTGCAGGTGCAGTAACCACACCAGTTAAACACCAGTTAAACACCCTCCTGGTTTGAACTACATTTTTCGCAGAGTGGAAATATAAAGGAGTTTCATTAACTGACATCTTTTCGGAGTGGCTAGTGCCCTTTCAGATCCTACAAATCGTTCTGCTCAGTTAAATGCAGTACCGTTTTGCGGTTTTTGTCTTGGACACTCCCGCTCACCACTGCAGGGCATCAATGAGCTCCATGAGCAGTCGCACACATATGGACCGTTCCCTCCAAGAGCACAGTAGCTGGATTTGACCTGACAGCTGTTCACTGAACAATCATTGGGGAAACTGTTCAGAGATGGTGCAACTCGGTTATGACACTGAGCGTCTGGATGGCTGCGTCTGTAGCACTGAGAGATGTCTGAGGTATACATGCAGAATGTTCACTATTAAATTTAACAAAATCTTTGTTTAATAAATGATTCTGCATATTCTGTGGTCTAATGGGATGAGAAAGATGAAGTTGGTTTGTGTAGCTATTTCTTTTGTTAATATGCACATCTTTTATATTTTTTAATGTCTGCTTTGACATGTTGCACTCATCTGAAATATTTTTTATATATACTTTAGATCTGATTCCATTTCAGATTTTTAGAAAATTTGTCTTCCAGTAATCTGAATTACTGCTTTCTACTGAGACCTGCAGTGGGATCTGGTGTGTGACAATACTTGGAAAGTCCCTTTCTCCACTTCCTTATTCTTTGTAGGAGTCTGGATTTATTTGTGGGCAGCTCTCAAATTATTATTATTATAGATTATCTTGCTTGGTGAAAAAAAGCTATTAATCATATGATATAAACACATAGTAAAATTATAGAAATATTAATATTGAACCCAGGCACAATCTGTTGTATTTTAAATTCTTTCAAGATGAGCCACTGTAGGTGAATAAAAATGTTTTGAAGTGAGCTCATCTATCAAGTCCTCAACTGACAGACTCAATCAGGATCACACTCATAATACCATCAAATTCAGAGAGCGGTTTATATCGATGTGAATCTCTGGACGAGGTGTGAAAAATACATTTAAATTACATTCTTCACTCCAATGCTGAAATCATTGCTTTCTTCATTCACAAATGACAATGCATGTTTATTCATTTAAACATAAAAATCATTTAAATGTCATTGTCCCATTTATGTTTCAGACTCAGCTTGAAAATGTGAAATGTTTCATTAGGTTTTCTTATATCTGTTCCATAACTTTGACTATCAAAGATTACTCAATAGCTGAGTCTTGTTTCTTATTGAGATAAGAGTGGAAATAACTGCCTGACATCTAAATGGACAAGCAGGTAAAGTACTAATATAATATTGATTACAGAACCTTGACATTTCCCACCTTTGGTGACAGAGGGAAGAAAAAACTTACTTTTTAGGGGCAGAAACCGCAAGCAGAACCATGCAGGCTGGGGGAGGGCAGCCATCTGCCCTGGCCAAATGGGTAAATAGAAACATGGAGGGAACAGGTAAGAGGAAGGGAGAGTGACAGTGCGCTCATGTGCTTGGGGGAATAAACAATAACCAACATCAAACAGATTGAAACATTTAAGTTAATAGTAATCTTATTGGAATGACAACGTGGACTATAAATATAAATTTAAATGTAAAGAAAATGCCAACGTTTCCCCCAAACAAATCATCTGGATTTTCAAGGACTAATGTCCTCACCTCATTTAAATTTATGCCAGGTAGTAGTCTCACTCACCAGTCAGTAATTTTTTGTGCATTCCATCACAAGTTTGGCAGAGAGCCTGTGGTATCACAGTCACTACCTTGATCCAGGCCACGTTCGTCAGTTTGGCCATGTTCTGTATCCTCAACTATCTCAGAGAGGCTAGATATCCAATAACATCACATCAATTGTACTAGGTGAAACAGAACATGTACTAATCATTTCAAGAGTCCTCGTCATTATCTATTGGCCAACTTCTTGCAGTGAAAGAAGTGGATCATCCCCTCAGGCATGTTGTAAAATCACTGTGCTGTGTAGAGAATTCACTGTTGGCTTTCACACACAAACCCCGCTGTACTGCGCTCAGCTCACTAATGAAAGCAGTTGAGGGATTTTTTAAGATAATCAATTCTCTTGTTGTCTTATTAATTTCAGGTTCTTGGTCCTCAGTTTGGCCAAGCTGTGAGATACTGAGCAAGTCTGCCAAAATGATCCTCACTCTTCTTGGCTACAGTCTAGGTTTTGGCATTGGTTATGCCTACTTCATACGAGGCTGGAGGATGCTGCTGGATGCCACAGCCATCCCTGGCTTCCTATTTATTCCAACCTGGTGATAAGTCTGATTAATCTTATTGTTCAACACTAAGTTCCCAGCTACTGAATGTGCCCACTGGGCAAACAAGCACAAAGAGACCCGGATAACAAAAGAGCTACAATAAAATATAAAATGAATATAAAGTGATTGTACATGGCAATAATAATTATGGATACACAAAGCAAGAAGAGACAATAACAAATGCAAATAGATACAAAATTGCCACAAATATGCAATACAGCCACAAAGACATGTAAAACAACCTCAAAGTCATATAAATCAAGATGAAAAATCTTAACAAAGAGACACAAATGACCTCAAAGCAAATTTACAGTCACATGGTTTGTAGTCATTATATAAAATCTGTGCCCAGGAGCCTGTTATCTACCTGTACATATCTATCTACATAATAACATACTGTTGTATTTTTATTCATGCACCCTCATCTAAATTCACTTAATTGCTCTGTATGTTTTACTGATGCCCATGATTGTATTTGGTTTGAATATTTATTTGATTATCAGGGAAAAAAAGTATTAATCAGAATCAATGCAGTCATAAAAACATGAACACAACACACTTGTCCCAGAAAAATCCCAAAAACCAAATTTCAAACTATAACAAAGGGAGCCAGCTGTGTCTGTATTTAATTGTTTAGGAATATCCAAATAAAGAGATTTTTATTATAAATGTGGCAGATCAGAAGAGGGAAGTTTAAAGAAAAATGAGGCATTAATCTTGCTAACTGTAATGTTGTAATGTCTGTTGACTAATTTCATAAAGACTTTATAGCTTGATGTTATCATTTCAAAACTTAAAAGTTTGTATTTGAAAAAGTGTTTTGTGCTTTTTGATTTTTTTTTTATTATTTTTTTTTCAGATGGAAAAATAAATCTCCATTTCACTTTCAATCATTATCAAACTGCAGATTCATCAAAGCACTTAATTTAATTGTGTTATAATGAGAAAACTGGATTTGGGATACATTTGAGATCAATATATTATTGAAACATGCTGCATTCCATCTTAAATCGCTGTTGACTTCGTATTTCTGCCGGATGTCAGAAATAGATGCCACGGCCTTCTATGGTCTCTCTCTCAACAGTTGTAACCTGAATGGAAATGGCTACCTCAACTGCTTCATTTCTGCGGCCACTGACATTGTGGTGTATGTAGCCTCTCTGTTGCACACTGATATTCGTTGGCAAAATGCTTCAGCTCATCAGACTGCTTCCTGAGGCTCTGGACTTGAAGACACCAGCACAAAACACAAAACAAAACTGGGAATCTGTAGGATTGGATTGGTGCATTTGTAACTTGTACATGTCTAATAATTTTTTTAACAATTGGCTTCTGTTGATAGCATGTTGCTGCCAGACACCAGAAACAGCAGACTTCCAACCTTATCAGCCAGGCCAAACCTATCAGAAGGTGTGTCACTGTGGATGCACATATTATGATACACAGAGAAGATTAATGCCGCTCCTCCATGTATTCGACAGACAACTCATACTATAAACATCAAAAGAGATAAGCATAACTGTCAATGCATCAAGAGCAGGTCTGCTGATGCACAAAGTGTTACATATGTTGGTGATATTGTGTGCTTGAACAGTTTCCTTTTTGTTTCTCTGGTCTCTGCTCCTATGTGAAAGTTGCTGCCGTCCAAATCAAAGAGCCACAGCCCAGACAGACACGACTGAAGGCTGCAAAGAAATGAACAAGACTGCCCCCTGCTGAAAAAGTAAGACTCAAGTGATCACGGAGTAAAAAGCAAATGCAGTATTTCCGTGTGTATTGGAGAGACGTTAATGTCGTTTGGGCTTTACAACCAAATGCAAAATAAGCCATAGCATAGAAATGAAAAGTCCTGTAACGGTGACTTACATTAAGAGATGACTCGGTACATTTTTTCCAAACCACTTGTCCTCATGTCTGTTGTCCTGAATCTATCTGATCCTGTTGACTCGTTCTCTGTTGTTATTTCACGTGATATTTGGTAGAGATTAATGCCAGAAACTATGTTGTAAAAAGAAGTGCATTTCCTCATTTTTATGTAAGTTCTCGGGCACAGCTGCACTGAATGTAGAACAAGGAAAGTTAAACCTCTGGTTAATAATATAATGAGGAATTTTTTTTAGGTGTTAGTTAAAGGTGTTAGTTAAATAGTGGGAAGGTGCAAGATTGAACATTGTATTGATTATAAGATGTCTCTGAATTTGAAATTCGAAACGGGCTTGTTACTTTTTTTTCCTACTGTGTACAATCACCAACGGATAAAAGCTTTTGGCCTTTTTTTGGAGGGGGTCCAGCTAAAGAGCGCACAGTCCAGAGGGATTATTTGATAAATCAGTTCAACAGAGCTCAATACTTTCAAGATTTGCAGTGTATCTTCACACTCCCTGTTCGTACCTCAGGTGGTGTTTGGATTACTGTAGATCACCAGTCAAGCAAAGAGGGGAAGTTCCCTGGTGCCCCGGACCACCAATGCCCAGCTGCAATGTGCGCTGCATGTCATTCGGTTTTGGTCATTTCAGTCATTGCATAATTATCTTTAAAAATATGTCATAATATTACCACAAAATGAAAATTGTAGATTATAATCTCAGTAAAACTGTACTGCTCGTGAACACTGTGCTCATCCCAATGAGTCCGACTAATAAACTCACCCATGTCTAGGTCTGAACAGTTTATTAGGCACAACTACAGCTAAAACTACTGCAGCCTTTTGCACAAAGGCTGAATCCTTTAATATCAGATGTTCAGAGATGAGCCAGTTCAATTGTTTCACACAGCTCTTTACACCAATTCTAGATAAAATGAATATTGAAACAATTTAACGAGGGTAAGATCTATTACAGGACTACTATAATTGGTGTATACGTAAAAGTGAAGAAACTAAAACCCGTATGATCCATGGCTGATGTGTAAAACTGTGCAGTTGGTGACAGTCTCATTACATAATAGCGTTAACATACAGTCACTCCTGCCCAGCTGACTGTCAACGGCAGAAACATCGCGAGATTTTCCTCCGTCGTCTCACGGAGCAGTGCGGGATCCTCCCGGTCTCCGGTCCGGACTGATCCGTGTGCACCACTCCGCCGCCGCCGCCGGGACCCGGTGTCTGTCCGCAGCAACCACACACACCTGCCGGCTGAAAGACAGACAGAGGACACACTGAGCGGGACCACAGCCCCCATGAGCCGCTTTTTTCTAAATGCACAGCCGGAAGTCAAGTAAAACAGTCGCTTGCTATGTGCGGTGTTTTCACGCAACAGCTAGCAGAAAAGGTTAGCTAGCTGCTAGTGATGGCTCTGGTTCTGAAAACATTCAGATTTCCTTTACCTTGTAGCTAGTTTAGTGTATATCCATTTTAAATACAATTATTTCCCGCCAGCTCAGTGATCACGGTGTCAGTTATCATTGTAATGTATCGTCTTCCAACGTAAGACAGTTAAGTTAGCTATTATTTTAATGTTAGCCATCTAGCTAATGATAGCCTTACACTATTGCAGGCTCCCCCCAAACAACAGGAACAGAAAAGCATTATTTCTTACCAGAATTGTTGAGCCCTGAGGATAGGTCTGACCCACCTGACATTGACAGGAAGAGGGGTTCATTTCGTCCACATAGCATCTTAATGAAAACACCTTTTTGCTATTTAAATCCTCAGACCAGTGCCTATGAAATTGAATTGATCTAAAATAATAGTAGTTTAGCTCTAGTCAGCCACTTTGAAGTTATTATTTATAGCACAGAGAAAAGTGCCATTAAACTTACAAATAATAATACATATATAAACAGTTCATCCATAACTGAGCATGCCTCCTAAAAGGAGACCCGTTCCCTTGAACATTGCTCCCATTGGTGATGGATTATCCACCTCCCCCAACACAGATGTTGCAAAAGAGTAAGTTATCATGCTGACCTAACTGTAGACATACACCAAATAAAAGATAAATATGTAATTGATTTACACTACCTGAAAGAAAGACCATTCCCTTTCTGTATTCATTTACTCAGGGCTAATTTAGAAGCACTCAAGAAAATATTGGAAGAGTTGGACCTGGATGAACAGCAGAAGAAAAGATTAGAAGCTTTTCTAACACAGAAGGCCAAAGTAGGCGAGTTGAAAGATGATGACTTCCATCGAATCTGTGAGCTGGGTGCAGGCAATGGAGGTGTAGTCAGTAAGGAGTGCCACAAACCATCAGGAATTATCATGGCTAGAAAGGTGAGCTACAAAGAGGACAACTGACTGGCGTGAATGTAATTAAACTTGTTGTTCTGTAAAGGAATTCTGAATTAATTTTTCATCTTAATGTTGGATTCTGTTCAGCTCATTCATCTGGAAATTAAACCGGCTATCAGAAACCAGATCATCCGAGAACTTCAGGTGTTGCATGAGTGTAACTCTCCCTACATTGTGGGTTTCTATGGAGCTTTTTACAGCGATGGAGAAATCAGCATCTGTATGGAGCATATGGTGAGAGAACATCTGCCATATTTGACTGCTCATTCCCACAGGGACGTTATCGTTTTTCTTCTATTGTTCTTGTACTCTGATGACCCAAAACACGAGCAGTTGCAGATGAAGTGAATAATGTTGATTATCTTGCAACAATGTCACATATGAAAGCTGTATTACAATTAAAGTGCAAATAACAGTAATGGGTAACATGTGCCCTTTCAAAATGCTGTGCTCATTTTATTATTTCATGGACTGTTTCTATTCTCTGTCTCCTTTTTTTTTTTTTTTCAGGATGGTGGATCACTGGACCAGGTACTGAAAGAAGCAAGAAGAATCCCTGAAGAGATTCTGGGTAAAGTTAGTATTGCTGTAAGTATATAGTATTGTCATATTATGTGATATTACATGGTTACACAACAATTGGTAGGACAAGTTTTTACTTTAGATTTAGCACTTTCATCAAGATGTAGATGTATCTGTTGTCACATCATTCTTTTGCGCTACTGAATTGAGTGCAAAAGAAACCATGGATTTAATATGCAGACTAATACCATAAGCCTGCATGGGTTTCCTACTTGTTTCTGAATGTTGTTTTCACATTAATGTTATTTATAATGATAGACTTAAGTGACTTCTTTCCTTTTTTGAAAACAGGTTTTGAGAGGCCTTGCCTACCTGAGAGAAAAACACCAAATTATGCATAGAGGTATAAGAATTTTCATCAGGTCAATTATTAAGTTTTTCTGAAAGACTTTGTGCACAATAGCAAGATGCTTTATACTTAGTCAATACATGTACATTATTCTGCTTGTACATGTTTTCATATACTAAAGATAAATGAGGTAAAACACATTAATTCAACTGTGTGTCAAAGATTGCAATGCATTTGCACATTGTTATAAATGACTAGTCAGGCAAAGTTTTCAATCCATATCCTTTTCACCAACAGATGTGAAGCCCTCAAACATACTTGTGAATTCACGTGGTGAAATCAAGCTATGTGACTTTGGTGTGAGTGGACAGCTCATAGACTCTATGGCCAATTCCTTTGTTGGGACACGATCTTATATGTCGGTATGTCGATCCTTCCGAATTTTTCTGTGGGCACGTGAACTTGGTTCATTTGCTCAAAAATCTGCATCTAACTTATTTGTTGTTGCTTTTTAAATCAAATGTGTAAATCTTTTATGAACCGCCCAATCCATACACAAATTGCAATGCAGATCAAAATATTTGTTGGGTCCAGCTAATTTGACATTTAAAGCTTGTTCAGTTCCTTGTATTTGTTTATATAATATTCATTAAGTATCTCACATTGGCGTGTATTGTTCATTCTTGCTGTTCAGCCTGAGAGACTGCAGGGCACCCACTATTCTGTGCAGTCAGACGTGTGGAGTATGGGCTTATCCCTTGTGGAGCTGTCAATTGGACGCTACCCCATCCCGCCACCAGATGCTAAAGAACTGGAGGCCATATTTGGAAGACCCATATTGGACGGTGGTGAGGGAGAGACGCACAGCACTTCACCCAGACCGAGGCCACCAGGAAGACCTGTTAGTGGTGAGGATCACAAATCTATATCAGTAAACTATGTATGTTTTCACATCACAATGTTCTTTGAAATGTTGATTATGAAACCACCTATTCCAGGTCATGGTGCTGTAATGGCCATCTTTGAACTCCTAGACTACATAGTAAATGAGGTGAGAATCTAAGACCAGCTAAAATGACTTATCTGATTCTATTTTGTATTAGCTGTCATCCTTTCAAAATCTGGAAGTTGTAATATTCTGTTGTTGGTGATATGCTCATATATTCATTCAATTTCAGCCTCCTCCGAAACTACCACATGGTGTATTCACTTCGGATTTCCAAGACTTTGTGACAAAATGGTGAGAAAACATTTTTGCCTGGCAACACTGCTTAGCTGTCTTTTGTCATATACAATTAACATGCAACAATCTTTTTTGTGATTTTGCTGAGTAGTAATTGTAAAGATATGATCCAATGTTTCATGATCAATTTGATGGATGAAACGCTCTAAAATGTCTTTGATCATTTTTAGTCTCATCAAAAATCCAGCAGACAGAGCAGATTTGAAAATGTTGATGGTAAGTGTCATGACTTACTTTCAGATTTCAGTTCAAAATTGTTTTGTTCATCTTATTTGTATTGGGAACATGTTCAATATCTAACAAGTCTAGGAATTAGTCCCCCTAAAGAAAAAGATAAAGATATCATACACTTACTGTCAGCAGCACAAACTTTTTTTGCACATTACGTTTTCAACTCCTAGCATCTTATTTCCATGTGTGCATTTGTGTTTTGTTTCAGAACCACATGTTTATCAAGCGGTCTGAGGCGGAGGAGGTAGATTTTGCCGGCTGGCTCTGTAAAACCATGGGGCTGAACCAACCAAGCACTCCCACACATACTGCAGACTGAATGCACAATCTGTTAACACTGATTAACACAGTATAAAATAATATCATGGAGAAGCTGCTGCCTAAGACCATACACCCACACATAAATATCTTTTTGCCACAACCTCCTTCAGGTTAACTCCTAAAGGCTCCAGTTATCAATTCAACTCAACTGACATTTGAACCAGTTGATGTGAAGGCTATTCTGTCTACAGTTAAACCAATTGTGGAGTTAGTCCTTTGAGAGTTTATTATCCGTAAAATGTCTCCTTAAATCAATTACAGTATGATTCCTCTGAATGTTTGTTTGCAACATGGGGAACCTATGGCTTGCAAAAGTATTCATATCCTTTGAACTTTTCAGCATTTTGTCACATTACGACCACAAACATAAATATATTTTATTGGAATTTTATGTGAAAGACCAACACAAAGTTGCACACAACTGTGAAGTACAAAGAAAATTATACATGATTAAAAAAAAATGTTACAAATAAAAAACTGAGAAGTGTGATGTGCAAAAGTGAGTCAAAATACTTTGTGCAGCAGCCTTTTGCTGCAATTACAGCTGCAACTCTTTCGGGGTATGTCTGCCAGCTTTGCACATCTAGAGACTGAATTTTTTTTGCCCATTCTTCTTTGCAAAATGACTCAAGCTCAGTCAGATTAGTTGGAGAGTGTTTGTGAATGGAAGATTTCAGATCTTGCCACAGATTCTCAATTGGATTGAGGTCTGGACTTTGACTGGGCCATTCTAACATATTAATGTTTGGTTTTAAACTATTCCATTGTAGCCCTGGCTTTATGTTTAGGGTCTTTGTCCTGCTCGAAGGTGAACCTCCGCCCTAGTCTCAAGTCTTTTACAGACTCCAACAGGTTTTCTTCCAAGATTGCCCTTTCCCATCAACTCTGACCATTTTCCCTGTCCCTGCTGAAGAGAAGCACCCCCAGAGCATGATGCTGCTTTTCAGTTTTTATTTGTATAAAAAAAATAAAAAAATAAATCATGTATAATTTTCTTTGTATTTCACAATTGTGTGCCACTTTGTGTTGGTCTTTCACATAAAATTCCAATAAAATATTTTTATGGCTGTGGTCATAACGTGACAAAATGTGGAAAAGTTCAATGGGTATGAATGCTATTGCAAGCTATTGTAAGTCATTAGTAATTTGGGTTAAGTTAAATTCAGGACTGTGGACTATTAAATCTCCTTGGAGACTGACATGCCATTAGGCTTTTGTTCATGCTGTTCTTGATACCCTGCAGTCAAACAGACTGTGCACACTGTATGCAGACTGGAAGAGTTATCCCATAAAAGAGTTTCAAAACAAATATAGTAGCTGTGCTCAATTTTCTAACATGTCTCTTTTTCAGTTCAGCTCTCTGGATCTCTGGTGTTACTTTCTCCACAGTGATATGATAGTTATGGTCCTAGTGTGTCAACCCAATTTTTATATTCAAGGTTAAGCATCTTTACACACATACAGGCAGATGCATGTGTTTTTTTTGTTTTTTGTATTTGATAGACACACAAACATATTGACAAACGTTTATTTTACAAAACACATCAGGTAAGTGGCCAAAATAAACTCTTTGAATTAGTTTTTTGTATTTTTAGACCTTTATTTCAGGCAGTAATCAGCAGAGAGGCTGCCAGGAAATAGGTAAAGAGAGAGAGGAATGACCTAAAGCATAAGTCCCCTGGCACAGCTAATTTCTAAGCTTGTCAACAAAGTTTGAGATATACTCAGGTGAACTCAGTGTTTAGAACATTTCAGCATGACAGTAACATGAGAAAACCATGTTTTGTTTTTTTAAGTTACCAGCTGTAAAGCACCACCCCACTCTGTGTGTAGTTTTGTCTTTTGGTAATTTAAAACAGCGTCCTGTTTACTCAAGCTTCATATTGGCTGTGCAAGTGGAGGCAGTGTCATTGGGAAAAACATAAAAAGAATTAGCCAGGGACAATGCCCTCTGCAGCAAAAATTTGAAACAGGCCACATTGCATCTATGAGTAGGTGAGTCCTGCCAGATTTCCTGAGCCCTTTCATTCTACATTATTAAAGAAATATGAGTTTTTATGGTAAACTCATAATAGGCTTTGTTTGAGAATCACAAGTGTCAATAAATGTTATGCATTGGAAAATGTTGACATGGTACCTTCATTTGTCAGAATCTGCTTTCTCTGCCACACACTTCTCTTTCCAGAAGGGGGCATCGTATCAACAGCATAGCACTGAGTAGCCCTGATCGGATTCCAAATCAAAATAATCAACCAAACCAACAGACAAAATTATTCCCTGGTTGAATGGTGTGTGCACGTTGTTGCAACCACATTAATACATAATACTGAAAGGAGGCAAAGAACGTGAAATAAACCACTGATAAGAACGTATTTGGAATTCTGATACAATACTTCTATTTTAATTTCACAATCAAACATTGTGATTCATCTGTTTGGCTAATGTCTGGTGCTGTGATAACATGTCACCCCTTCAATGTCTGTCAACTTCAGTCTGAAAGTGAGAGGCATTGAGCTCAGAGAGACTGTTGATAGGAGGGGACCACTGCAGCAGAAAAACAGCAAAGTCTGCAGTCATTAATATGCAAATATGCAAATGAGAGGGTAATTAAGATAGGGCGTTTGTCAGTGGCTCTTTGATTGCTAATGAATTCCAATCTGCACAAAAGGGGGAGGGGATGATGAGGTAAAAATTAGGAAAAAGAACAGAATGTTATTGCGCTTTTTCTTCTCCTGAAAAAAAAAGGAATAAGTGAAGGCTATAGAATGTACAAGCTGGTTAGAAAGAAATCATTCTCTGATTTGTTCAAACGCAGAGAAAGAAAATGCTTCTTTCAAACTTATACTAACAACCACCTTCCAACACTGACACAAACCAATCTTGTGTGGGAGATGCACTAAATGTGTACCTTAAAATATATCTATCTATCTATCTATCTATCTATCTATCTATCTATCTATCTATCTA
This sequence comes from Echeneis naucrates, assembly GCF_900963305.1. Classification (NCBI taxonomy): domain Eukaryota; kingdom Metazoa; phylum Chordata; class Actinopteri; order Carangiformes; family Echeneidae; genus Echeneis; species Echeneis naucrates. The sequence goes on along the minus strand of NC_042527.1, from coordinate 9,835,624 downwards.
TCTATCTATTTATTTATTTATTTATTTATTTTCAGACCAGCAAAAGGTACAGCATACAAGAGGTGAAATGGGGCTATGAAAATGTGCCAAGACAATTAACTGTGAACATTGTCACTGAGCATTCAGCATGGAGGAGCCACTGCAGGAAGGTAGGAGGAATTGTGCTCATTAAGAGTGATGTGGTTAGCCCCTGTTGTGAAAGATGCTCAGGTATCTTGGTGGGGGATGTTGGGAGGCAGAATATTGTGTGTCAAAAAAAAAAAAAAATGTTTCTTATTTTTGGCAAATGTGGTTGTGGGGGGAGGGTGGGGGGTACACAGTTCACACACGAGCACACACTGCTGTTACTGCTGTTTCAGTGGTCCCTTGACACTTGTCCATCTCCCTCCCTGGCATGTGAAAGACAATATGTATACATGAAATAAAAACAAATTAATTGTTGTGAAGAATGGTGTAAACAGCTGCTCTTGGTACCTAAAAGCATAATGACTTCCTTCCAAAACCATAGCTTAGTGTATTCCTCAAGGCTCAACAATGACGGCTGCTGTTTGAAATGTTAATAAAAACTATTCAATGAAGGCTTGATGTTCTTGTGGTATTGAGCCCATTGGATATCAAGTTCAAAGTGTAAACCGATGTATTTGAATTTGGCTGATCCCGGCCCTACGCTGCTTGATGTGTGATGAGCAGTGGATTGTGTGTGTTTGTGTTTGAGTGTGTATGGGCGTGGGTGTGTGTGTATATTTGAGTCTGAGAGAGAAAGAGAGAAAGGGGGCTGTATTTTTCACAGGAAACAGGAAACCAGAAGTCATAACAGGATGCCCCTGGTTTTCTTACTGTACCTGATGCGTGGGTGGCTGCATAGGGGTAACCCATTTACAAAACTTAAAGCTTGTATAGAAGAAGAAGAGAGAGCCCAGGAAAGATTGGGTGGAAGAGAGGGTGCACACATTGGGGTTAGGAAAATGGAGTCCCACTCTAAATATAGCTTTTTCTGAGTCTTGGGCCTTGCCATGCAACCTTGATGTTGTTTTGCCTCCTTGCTGTTCGTCCTACTTTCCAAAAGGCAACAAACCAAACATTGTTTGATGTTTTGTGTAGAGCTGTGATATTATCACTACCATGGCAAATACATATAGCAGCTTTCCCCAGGTGTGCTGTAGGAGCTTCTCAAGTGAATCTGTGAAATGAGACCAGTTTTGTCATAATGAGGTTGATGTGCTAACACTGCTGCTAAAATATGTAGAGAAGAGTTGCAATCTGTATTTTATGACAGGAATCAAAGCATTTGTTGTCTAATTCAGTAAATTAACATCCTTTGGCACTACTTAAAAAAAAAATAAAATATTTAAGCCCGAAAGGACAACATGTTAACCCCATTGTTAATGACAGACAGGTGTTAACTGCATGTTTGCAGTGCATGCTGAGCGCTTGTGTTGTGAACCACAAAGTGGATGGCTGAGTTTTCTCGTAAAGGCCAGCACAGATGTTATTTAGGTTGTTTCCCCTAAAACCAATTGAGGTTTTCTCTAGAAAGTCTCAAAACAAACACTGACATTAACTGCAGCCCTGCTTCCATAAACATTGATGTACAACTCAAGAGAAACAGCAGCCAAACCTCCCCCAAGACTTATATGCTGGCTCATGCTGCAAACTCTTTATATTCCGATGTGTGACAAATAAGTGGCCCCGGCGGTACTTTCTAAAACATGTCAGAGACATATAACTGCAGGGTGCTGTCCCTCCTAAACACCAAGTTAAACTGCAAACCGCATTATAGATGTAGAACACCGTTATTAATGTAACTATTTTTTATTTTATTCTTTTATGTTTTCAGTGTTTCTCCTTTAACTTCAATATAAAACTAATGAAGCGTGCATCGTCAAAACAATATTTAATATTGCATGATTGCTCATATTATCCTGTCTGTGCCATGTTTTATTAATACCAAGGTCATCACTCTGTGAGGTTTCAAGGATTTAAACTGAAACCTTCTTTCAATCGTATCCAAGTTTCACACAACAAAAGCTGAACTCTCATCTGCCTTCAGCACACACACACACACATTTTATTGCACTGTTGAGGAACAAAATTAAAGCAGCCCGAAGGCAAAGTGAGTCTGCCCTGAAGGATAGCATTGAAGCCTGATTGGCCGTCCCTCCTGCCAATCAAATATTAATGATTTCTGATTGGTCCTCGCTCCGACATTATCGTTCCATCTTCTACTGCTCTGGTCTGAGCTTTCTGCCGTCTTCATCCGCCACACGGCATAGATCCCCGCGAATTGCTTCTCCGAACCTTCTATGTCTAGTCCGCAGACACGAAACAGTGACATTTCTAAATATTTATCACATTCGCCAGATCAATTCAAACACTATCGAAACATGCCTCGTTTAGATACCTCGTTTTAGTTGAAATTGGACACCGCTGATGTTTGGAGTGTCCATGTCCTCCCGTAGGCTGTGCTGCGGAGTGATACTGGAAATCGACAATGTGGAGGCTGTTAAAATGTCTACTTGGGAAATGAAATGGTTACAATTTCTCTAACAAAAAGGAAACGGACTAACGCAAGAGTTATGGTTCGTGTCGGAGACGTGTTTTCAGTTTCGTGACGACGACAGCAGCGAGCCGAGGCGGCGGAGGAGTGTTTCACAGAGCCTTTCCACCTCTTCATCAAGCCCTCAGTCCGGACCACGGGGGAAGGATCCGATCCCTAACTTTGTTTTTCTGTCTACTCCGGCCGTCCGCTTCTCCCCGTTGGATGCCACAGCATTGAATCCAGGTAAATGCGTGGATAGGTGCACATTCGTGTCTGCATGTTACACACAAGTTGTCTGTCACGTTGTTGTCGGAGTAATAATCAAGTTTTACGCGCATCGCTGAAGTTGCTCGGAGTGGCACCGCCGGGATAAGCGGTCCTTCGGATCCTCGCCCCCTCGGCCTGAGCCAACTTGCTGTTATTACTGAGTACCAGCAGCCCGTTTGTGCTGCTGAACGCTTCAATGGGCTGTAATGTTACAGCACATTAGCATACTACCAGATCGAGTGCCCCCCCTTTCTGGATTTATCTGTCGGAACCAAAGAATGAAGCTTTCAGCTGGCAGAAGTCCGGACATTAGCCGCGGACAGTCCCCGCACACAGACCTCTTTCTTTGACGGCCCCGGTTGTGATAAAATGTCACAACTCGTCCACCTGTATTAAGATCCGAGTCTGGCAAATGAAGCTTAATTCATCTGTAATAACTTTAAACCGCGAAAATGTGACACAATATCAAACCTTACGTTACAACTTGGGAATTTTTTTATTCACACCCACCTTCAATGATAACAAACCACAAAAGTGTAGCAAACTATACAAAAAAAAAAAAAAAAAAAACGCAAAACCCCAAATCTTTGTTTTCCACTAAAAAAAATACGCTGCGAGCAATTTTCAGAAGAAACGGTGTAATGTTGCTGTGTGTTTGCTGCTCAGCTCAAACTTGGGTGTCTCGGCTCTTTTGTGTTGTTGGTGTCTGCTGAGAGCAGGCAACAGGTCTGAGCGCCTTTTAAACGGGCTTTAACTCACCGATGCACCCGAACAAACCGGCTCAAGGTAACACTTTATATCTTACTTCACGCCAAGGGTGAGATTTTGTGTTCCCGATGTGTTTCTGTTTCTTTTTCTTTTTTTTTTTGGTGGGGGGGCTTTAGCTCTATTCTCCAAATGGGCAGGCCGAAGGTGGGGGTGTTCAAGGCAAGCCTGTGCAACTTCCATTTGTTAGGAGGGACGAAACACTTATCCCCCATTTTGACCTCAGCTCACTGACAGGCAAATTACTGGATTATGTACTGTGGAAAATGTTGTTTGGTTTAATAGTAACACATTAGTCATTCACTGTGTTTTTATTAGGCCAGCCGCCACTATTTCCAAGGCCTTTCCCTTTAGATCTTAGTGGTAGCATCCTTTCATGCCCCCCGGACTCGGATACAGTTGTTAGTTTCATCAATGACTTAGGCCTGAAGAAAAACTGTTGACGTTGTCTGTCATGCTTTTTGATTTTAAACACAGTTGTGAAATCAGTCACATTGTTTTTATTACATTTCTCAGCAGCCCTGCAAGTATGTACAAGGTCGGTTTAAAAAAAAATATAAATAAATAAATAGCCAAGCTTAAAAGTGTGAGTGATGCTTTCGAAGTCCCCATAAAAATCCCAGATATATGAAACCAAATGTTTGTAATGTACTATTTTAGAATAAAAACATATTGCAAATCGTGCTCTGAAAATGATACAGAGTTATCCAAGTGGCAGTTAAAACGTCTCAGTAACATCTCAGAAATGCCCCTGAGGTCATGTCAAAAAAATATATTTGATTTTTAAAATGGCAGGGCAGAAGTCTCCAAAATCGTGATGGCTCATTTCAAAATCAGTGGAACCTCATCTGCTAAGAAGAACAGTGATCACAAGTGAGCCATAAAAAACGTGAACTGAGAAACACTTTATTACATTTGCTAATAACAGACCACAAGCTGCACCTCCACACATGAACCCTGAACTTGATCAACACCTATGACCACAGACAAAGTCGCAGCATTGTCGTTTCCCCCCTTAATGCTTTCTGCAGTGCTTCTTGTATTGCAGACTGGTTCTGTGTGTTTGTCAAGCTCATGTAGAAATCATACTCACTGAGATGTTTTACAGACATAGCTTACATTTTCTTTGATACAGGCTGATTTTACAGTACATTGCCTATTTGCATGTCCAGCATGCTATGTTATTATTCTGGAGGTTACCGTCAGAGCAGGTTGGTTTACGAAGTAAAGGAAATGGCCTGAATCTATGGTCTGGGTAACAACAAGCGCAGTGTGGTTTGTGGCTGAACCATGGTCACCCATGTCAGATGTTGGCCACGAGGCAAACTCATTACTTGGTCAATAGTCGGTTGGTCTCAGCCAAGGATGTGCTACTTGAATATTAATTCTGTCTAAAGAAGGAGGCATTAGTGTTAAATGCATGCCTAACTATGTCATTGATAGAAAGGTTATGTGAGCCAGTGTAACACTCCCTAAAAAGCTGACTGAGTGTAGTTGTAAGTTATGTGCAGTGTGTTGATCTTCACAACATTTTATTTGACTCTACTCCAAGTTGTTTTTAGCAGCCTCATCCACTTGTAACATGGTCAGCTGTGTAGAGATGTATAATTTTCATAGTAAATTGGCATGTGGGATATACTTTTATACTTTTAATCATTATTCTTGTGAGTCACTCTGGTGTTAAATTTAACATTTATTCAAAGTATATAAATGTAGCAATGTGCTACCTTAAACATGGAAGATCATGTTTGAATTCAGATTGTTTGCTAATTCTTGGAGACTTCTGTGTAGTAATTTCAACTCATATCTAGTAAAAGCAGTTTAGATGATATAGTCAGTTGTTTGAGGAAGGCGTTTAACTGGACTGATGAATTTCAAGTCTAATTACCTGTGTGGTTTTCCTATGTGGATGTGGTTACAAAGCTGCGTCTGACAATCTTGTCAAAGCCAGGTGAGTTAGCTGTGGGGAGCAATAGGAATGATGAGCAAAATTATGAAAATAAAGCCCCTTTTCTGATATTTCAAAGAAAGTTTTTCTTTGTTTGAATACTACTTGGCAGTCAAGTGATATATCATCCTGGACTCTTAATACGTATTTCCTGCTGAAGGAAAAGTTCTGTCTATTTGGTTGTTAGACAATACCACCTTCCTTTGTTTTGATTAGATTTTGTGCCAAGCACCAACAGCCATGTCCATATTGTTGTCTCATTATCTGAAACAAGGTGTCGAAACATGGACTGATACCCGATTTTGCGAATAACTCGATCTTGTGCTGTGCACCTTTGCTGGTCAGAATAGTTAAACATCTTACAGATGGGTAATTATACTCATATTCTCCGTTCCTCTGCTTGTAGTCGCTTGCTGAGACTGAAAGGGCCAAGTGAACAGCAGCAGAGAATGGCTGCAGTGGAAACAGACAAGGAGCTCAGCGACTTGCTGGATTTTAGCGCGGTAAGATCTCTCTGAAGATTGCTTGAATTTCTCGAGTGTGCATCCACGTTCATTCTATGTTTACAGAATGAAAAATTACTTAAAGGATCATAATTAGTCTTGTTGTCAAGTAGGTTGAAACATGAATCCATATCAAAGCATCCATAAATGGGTCCAGTCGGTCAGTGTTGGAGGGAGTGTAGTGCGTACATCAGATTTGTTTTTTTTTTTAATGAGACTGCTACTATGCCACCTTAAATTTCATAGCCACTCAGTCAAGGAACCACCATTGGACTTAATGCCCATTGTAGCTGTTGGCTAAAATGGATAGGATACCACCAAAACAACCTTTACACAAGTGAAGAGGTTACATCTCATCAAAGTCTTATACAAACTTACACTGGTGTGTTGACGGTTGCATTATTCTCATTTCAGATGTTTGAGCCTCCAGTTTCAAATGGCAAGAACCGGCCAACAACTCTGGGCAGCAGTCAGTTTGGGGGCTCAGGTAAGATTAAAAAATCCCAAAAAACTTTCTAGACTCTATTCCCTGTGATTTTACATTTTACTATAAACTAGAGCTGGACAACGATTCATATCTCTTTTGATAGAAAATGTTTCAATAACAGTGATGTGGTGTTTAAGCACATTTCTGATATTTCAGTAGACATTATTTCCATCATCTCACTGACTGAGGTTGGTCACAGGATACTGCCGTTAGTTCATTGCATTCAAGCCGAGCAAAAAGACCAGAACACAATAGACTACGTCGGTGCGTCATGACATCAACACAGGCACGCAGCCAGCGCTCAGCAGTACTAGGCTCAGCTCAGAAATGGTAAATTTTAACTGCTAAATGTGAATCCCTGACCGCAATACAAATGTGACTGAACAAGTTCCCACAAGTTAGAATTAAACAGACAGACAGAGAGAAGAGACTAATTTAATGGTGTGGAAGCGTTTCGGCTAACGTGGCTCTGATAAACTTCAGGTTTCAGTGTGCAGCTAAATGTGCTGAAGAGGAGCTGACTAGCAGTGGGGAAACATCAAATCTGTCCATCATCTGAGGCAGCTCACCTCAGATCATAATCTGAGAGGCTGAAGATCAAGCAGCATAGAAGTTTAGGACAGCTTGTCCCTAAAACAACTTCACCACAACCCCACACAGGTCTTTGTTGTTGCCTACTCATTTTTTCAGTTTTCTGTAGAAACTCTGAGCACACTGCACTTTCTTTATTGTGGCTAAAGTGCTTTTGTTACAATCCATTTTCACAAAAACAAGATAATCAGTTCAGATATAGTAATACCGACAAAACCCAAAGTTTTTGTTTATTTGACAGTGATGCCATGTTTTTGTTTTGTATCTTAAGGCTGAATACAAGTAAACGGTCAACGCTGATTTCCTAAACTTTATTTAGTTTTATAGGTGAAGGTTACATAGATTTGGCAAAAACAATTATCAGAAGCTTGTAGGTACGGAAATCCATGGTTAGTTTTTCTGTGACTTTGCAATTTCCATAATTATATCAGAATTATAATGTATCGACCAAAATTTCAATACTTATCTAATTTTGTGGTGTTTCTGGGCCTTTGTGTTTTGCAGCCATATCCAAAATTGCTAGATGTAAACACATCTCTATCTGATCCTAATATAGCAGATCGACTTGCCCCACATTAACTTTTCTCTCATAGAAGTAGAAGTGCACCAGCTCTTTTTTACCTGGCAACAGAAAGGAAACAGGATATTTAATTATGATGAAAGCTGAGCAAACGTGGGCAAGGTGGGAGACTGTTTCTTCGTCTCATTTGTAGGCCACTCGCTTGTTCTTTTGACAAGCCAAGATATGTGTTTACAAAAGGGACAAGTAGATGTAATCATTCTAATAGCTCTAAATAACATTCACCTGTTGCCATAAAATTATACTTTGCCCAAAAGTTGACCATTGCGGGTATCTGTTTTTGTTGCTGGAAATGTTACCAATAGTCCCTCATCATTGAACTCTTCAGCCTTTGCCGTGTCTTTGAAACAGACAAACTTACACAGTGGGAATGAGTGACATGCAAAATATTCAAGAGAGCATACTTCTAAAGGAATACTTAAACACATCTGGGAAGAACACTTATTTCGGATCCTTTCAGAGTTTGAGGAATGGCAGGTGAACTTATCATAGTATCAAGAAAATGGCTTCCCAAAGTTAGCAGAAAAAAACGTACCAGCACCTCTACAGTTTATTGATTGATCAACTTGTGCTCTTGGCAGAGATGGTACTCAGAAGCTTTGGGCAGATGGATGAACTGTTGCTCATCAAAAATGATGAGACTTTTTTTGTGTGTGGGGGGGAAGTTTTTATGGATAGTATGTGCCCAGATCTTCACCTCATCTCACTCTTCACTCATCTCAGGAAGAAAGTGTATTTCCCAAAATACCATTTGGCACAACACTGTACTGTTTGCCTCAGATACTTTCACAATCAGGTTGGTCAGAACAGTACTGCTGGCAAGTCTTATGCATGGCCTAAGAAATAACTTCAGAGAAGAACGATTCATGTCTGTCTCTGTCGTAAAGTTAGTAATGTAAATGTTTGTTATTCCGTTTAATTGAAGTCGTGATAATATATGATCAGCTTCAGAGAATGTGCTTTCTGTGTTCCCACTTTCTCTGAAGCAGCTGCCACATGTTTTTCTTGTAGAATCAGTCAGATGGTTTCCTCCCCAGCATGGTAAAAGTTTGGGATATGTGGAGATTAAATAAGTGTGGCTATGGTGGCTCTCCCTGATAGCGCTTTCAGTGATGATAATGTCTCTGCTTTGCTCTTGTGTGCCTGTAAAATACTTTCCACTAAACAGCCATTTTCAGAGCACTTTCATTTTTTGGTCACTGGAAACCGAGAATCCTAAAATGTATTTTTAAACATTGGTATGGCCCAAAATGCAGAAGAGGGGGTATTTTCAATTTGCATCAAATCTTCCATTTTTCAAAACACATCTATAACTGGATTACAGAAACTAAAGGCTGGTAAAATTATAAGAAGAATGAGAGTTTTACTGGTACACACATTTTTGTTCAAATGTGCGTATGTTTTTTCAAACAGTGTTACAACAAAGATGTTCAAATGCACTCTTTGCTTCATTACTGTGTTGTTTGAGTGGTCCCCAGTGACCTACAAGTTAAAATAGCCTGGCCTCTGTTATTGTAGGTTATTGTACATTGTTCAGCATTTCATTAACAGTGTTCCCTCTCTTGAGATTTGATCTGACATCATGCTTTGTGTCTGAGTGACTCACATTGCCAAGGGAAGGAAAAAGGTGTGTAGACCAAACGGCACACTGAGTTTTAGGTGCCTTGGGCAGTCTTCCTGTAAAAACCACGACATGTCTGCAAGTTCAGTCAATGTATGTGCCAGAGTTTTGCTCATGAAGCCTATGACTCAGGCTGGCTGTCGGTTTCCAGCATTTCTTCCTGTGTAATTATAGACCAGCCATGCTTAAAGGGGCGTTGCATTCTGTGAGGAGAAGTGCATTGGGGTTCACCAGAGAATTTGTCTGATGTTACTCACCCTTTTTTTTTAATGTTGCTCTTTCCAGTCCTGCTCGTCTGGATGAGTGCTGCACTACTCATGGTTTTCTCATTGTTTGATGCTTCCCATGGCTCTGATCTTTTTTTTTTTATTATTTCTTTTTATACAATGACATCTTTAATTAATTTTATACCTGTGAAGTCTCAAGTCTTTTCTCAGATAGTAAGATAATGATGAGCATTGTCATCAGTGCACAGGCCAAGGAGGCAGAAATTATCACCATAAGGGGAATGAATGCTAGAAAAGAGTAGCGTGGAGAAGTTGAAACGCAGCGCATAAAGAACTGAATAACCTTCAAAGGGAAAAAATTGTTTCATCATAATTGGTCAGAACAAACAAAAGCCTGTTGGAGATAGTGTGGAACAGGAAACAAGTATAACATGTTTCAACAGTTTTGATTAAAACTTTATACTGATACTTTTTGAATGGTTTTTATTTGGGGTCTATTCTACACATGAAAACACTGATTGTTGTTGAAACACTTATTTTACAAGGACTGTAAATGCACATATTTATGAAGCCACCAGCAACGAAGAGGATCACACAAGCCAGAGCCAAGAAAACAAGAGGTTCTTGTGTGCTGAAATTTTGTGGCGAAAAACAGATTTTCCAGGCGTTTCTGAGCCAAGTATCATATTAACTTTGGCTATATACATATAATACAAAAGTTAAATGATTCTGTCTCGCTGCTGTTTGGTCAAATGGAAGTTCCCACTCTTTGCCAGTCACTGGATACGCTCAGCAGCACCTACATACATTTTTGGCTTTTTTTGTGAAGAGAAAAAATCAGAGGGATCTTAAAAGCCACAGCACAGTAGTGACATTAAAACTGGGATTATAGCACCGTGCTGTATGTAAAGGTTGACATGTATTATAACCAGGTGATCCACATGAATTATGTCTATTGACCTATGTATGTGAATGCTATTTGTTTATTAGTTGTGTATGGAGAATGATAATTATTGTGGCTATATTGAAAAAAAAAAAGCAGACAATGCCGAGACCTAAAATATAGAAGCCCAATGAACTGAGTAATTAGTTTTACATGTTGATTTAAGTCGTTAGTATAATCGGTTAAATTAAAAAATAAACCAAAATTTTATACTCCGTTTTGTTTAATCACCTGCTTGTTATTTAGTCAGTTAGTTAGAACATGTGGCTCAATTGGTCACAGGTTCTCAATTTAACAGTAGATTTTCTTATGCCTCTTACTCTCCCATTTAGCTTGAATATTTATCCTATGAGACCATACCTTATTCTTATGTGTAACCTTACATTAGTGCTCCTCTTAGGTTCTCCAAACAGTTGAGCTCATGAAACATGCTTCCAATTTTCCCATTTACATTACCTACCTGCACAAAGGTTTTTGTTACACGTTATTACCCAATGTTTTTCTATTGGGCTAGACAGTTCTGATAGGTGACATGGCTCTGTATACTTTGCAATAATGTAGTGTCCATAGTATTGCACTGGCTTGAAAACACTTCATCTGTAAACGCTATTCGTATATGATTTTAATAGTCTGTGCTAATAAAATGCAAAAATTAGGCACTTTACAAGTACATTTAAATTTACGTTTACATTTTAACTTGTCCACAACAAACTGAATATTTAATCCACAAGCGTGTAATGTAAAAGAGCAGAAGACATTCAATAAGGAAGTTTTTCTTGCTGGAGATTGGGTATTTATGATTTCCAGTGGGAAAAAATTTGTCATGTGCGTTATTTATTGTTTTCGATTGACATGGATATGACAGGCAGCCATGGAGAGAGGACAGGACATTGGTTCCTTCATCTCTTCTTTGCTGGTGTCGTGTCTATCGATCAGTTGTCACAGCAATCTAGCAGCTCTCAGCGCTGTGGACCCATCACTCTGTTCTACTGCTGATCCTGTCATGATTCTAGCCCGCCTCTACCCCCCACCCTCTCCTCTCTCTGCTTTTTAATTAGACAACAAAACAGAAATATGAATATTCATAGCACTGATCTTCATTAATATGCACAATTATGCAGATTAGTGCGCAATTAAGCTTCTGCTTTCCCCAAGAGATGCTGTGGAGCAGTATGAGAGGAGATTGAGAGAAAGGGGACGGGCAGGAATTTCTGCTTCACCAGTCTTTAAAATCATTCTTTTCAAACGTGATCACCTCTTAGAAAGCTGTAGTGTCTCTGGTCAGGAATAACGTGTGACAGGCATGTAAGTTTGAGACTTTGTGTCTGTGTTAAGACAAAGGTGTGGGCCAAATGTGAGAAAATAGATGGGCGGTGAAAGACTGTTGCCATGGAAAATGTAAAGCATTGGAGTGGGAGAGTGAAGAATGTCGAGGATGATTCTGGGAGCTTCATACTGGGTGTTAATTATTCAAACTTCCTACAGCTCATATCCACATTATGTGACGGCACCATCACTGTGCTGTCTCTGTGAAGGGAAGCTCTTTAATGGAGGTTACTGTGAGAAGCCTTAAAGACCTTTGTCAAACCAAGTGATTGTTCTTTGAAGTTAAACTTTCCAAAGCCAGAGCTTAATTCCCTGTTAGTAATTTGTGTGCCTCGTGTACTGGTTGATAGGCCTCATCTTTGTCTTCCAGGTATAGATGAGAGGAGTGGGTCCAGTCCATGGGGACCAGGAGAGCAGAATGGTTCCTCTTTCAACCAGGGAAGGGTACGGCTTCTCCTCCTACACCTTTCTCACACAAATAGATTGATGATGGAATGCTCAACTTTAACTTGTCTGCTAATACAGCACCAATTTTATCCACTAAGTTGTCATCTGGTCCACGCCTAAAGTTTCACTTATCACAGCAACACTTTCGGAGTTCACAGGAAATAGAGATGCAGCAAAAACACTGAGACAGTGAAAAATTAAGTTAAGTGAAACTTGGGGATATAGATTAAAAACCATTTTGACAGACATATCAGTGCCCACATATTTTTCTAGATTTTGACCCAAACTTTTGGTCTTTGTTTTATTAAATACGGGAAAAGTCAAATAAAAAAATTATTTCAGTCAGTGCTATATTAACCCGATAGCTGCTGAAGAATCCCATACTTTAAACCAAAATTAGGGTATCAGACAGGATCATTTTTGCTGACCCACTGAAATGATTTTGCTACAGTACAGGATTTCTTACATTATGTCATTGGTGTGAATGGGGTATTAATGGGATTCATTTATTTTTACATCCCTTAAGCCTCTGCTGTCTCTCCCCTAGGGTTATGGAGAAGAAGGTCTTTACAGTGAACCAGAGGGAATGGCCTCTGCCCCTATATTTGGATCAGGGACTGTTGGTAAGAAGATTTAAATTGCTGTTGTGACATAGGCATCATAATCATCACGTCTTTTTTTTGTTCTTAATATTAAAAGAACAGGGGAAACACTCTTTCGAATAAGAGGGCTTTTTGATGGAAGAACGTAAACATTTATGTAAATGGATTGTGGGACTGAATTAAAACAAAGAGTAGTTGGTTTGGGACAGCAGCCATTCACAAGTTAGAAAGTGATGTACTACTTAGAAGCAAACCATATTTATGGTTAGGTGGTGATGGATGAAAAGAGCAGGGTAATCAGGGAATATGTGGCGGAGGGGTTTTGTTTGTGCATGCAGTGCAGGGGGGTGGAGGGTGTAAAGGGCACCCATGCGCAAACAAGGATCTCCCTTGGGACTACGGTGGCCTATAGCTCTCCTCTGTTTAACTGTCAGTGGAGGGGACAGAGGTTGGGCACAATTACCCCCAAACCATTTATAATGGGCCAATTTGTTGTTGTTTTGCAGTGTACAGCTATAAATACAATACATTATCCTATATCCTCACACAACAGATGGGAGGAACCCCAGTGCATAGTAGCGAGTTGTGATTTGATATTGAAACAAAAGCAGAATTTTCACACTGATGGTCTGATTTATATTCTGTTTCTTTTTCTTCACAGGGAAGGCTGAGCGAGGAACATATTCATCATTTGCAGTGCAGGTAAATCACTTAGAAAGGCAGTTGCCTCTGCTACATTCTCTTTCCGTCCTTATGCTCTTTGTCACAAATCACATCCCCCAGTTTCTTTTTGTATCTCTCTGACTTAACCTCTGCAACAATTTCTATTAACCTGCTTTGTTACACTCTATCAGCTTGCTCTTTCTTTTACGTGGTCTTTAGCCTGGCTTTATGGCCAGTGAGATGCCCATGCCCAGTCCTGATCCACTCTCTCCATCTGGATTGAAGTCCAACTCCCAATTTTATTCCTCCTACGAAGGGAACAGTTCTCGCAGGAGACCCGCACAGGATCCCATTGGTAAGAAAGTAACCTGCTATTTCTAGAACTGTGTTGAACACAGTTATTAAATGAATGTGCTGTCACAGGTTGTCTTTATTCAGACTAAATTTTACACTGCTCCTGCTGATGTTTTAGAAGGTGTCTGAGAAATCTCACTTTTTAGTGAGAGAAACTAAAATCACTGAGAGCTCAATACTTTTTTTTATCAAACATTAATGAGTAGTTACAAAGACAGACAGATAAATTACCAGCCAGGGATGAGGCTACAAGAATGAATGCTTTCATCAGTGTATTTATATTCACTTCTGAAATAGGTATTAATACGATATTTGTGTGGGTAAGTATGTTTATATGCTTTCACTCTTTCTGTCTTTGTCTCCTCAGAACCACAGCCAAAAAAGATCAGGAAGGTGCCCCCTGGCTTGCCCTCCTCTGTGAGTACTAACATCCAGAAATGCTGCAGCCCTGAACTGCATTTGAGTCCTTGCATTTTCTCGATGGGAGCCCATGTTTTCATGTTTTACGCCCATTTTACATTCCATTTGGCATCTTAAGTCTTTGCCTGGCTTGCTGAGCAGTGGAATAGCTGCTATACAGATCATCCAGCTCTTACAGCTGTGTATTTTCACCACCAGTGTAAAAAAAAGGAAAAAAATTGGGGGAAAAAGCCACTCATTCATCCAGTCACTCATTAACAGCATGTATTTATAGTCTGTTGTGTTTGTGGGCCCTGTACTTTATGGCCACATTTCTTCCCCTCAGCCAAGTATACTAGTTAGATCACTGGGGGGAATTCATACTGGGGTTTGATGGTTCTTACTCCACCTCATTTTTTCGCTCCCACTCTCCCTCTCTGGGCACCCTATTTCCTCCACCCACCACCACCGCCACGAACAACAGCCCTCCCCTTTCTCTCTCCCTCCCCCATCCCTCTATCCCAGCTGCCAGTGGAGTTGGCTGCCATCCAGGATTCGGCAGATGGTTCAGTAATTAGGAGTGCATCTCTCCATTCCCTCTTCTCCGCTCCCCTCTTTTTCCTCTCCTTTTTCTCTCTGTTTAATCAAATTACAGAAGACAACTTCAGTCCATTTGGGTCTGAATTTTTCAAACACAGTTTGATGCTTGATTTTCCTCTAGAATGGTTTGATTGTGAAGGATATAGTTGTTCAGAATACGGGTGCCTTTTTACTCAATATAGCATTCACATACTCCAGCAAGCATTATATGGCCACGTCTCACTATTAAAACAGCCTGAATTATGTATCCGTCAAGCATTCTCAGCATGTATTTATTTAACAGGATACTATGTAAAAGCTTTACACACAGGCCGAACAAAATTGCTGATTCTCTACATTCGATACTTTGTGCTCGGTGCTTCAGTCTGTTGAGATATTGCAGCAGTCTGTTCACTAAATTAAGTTGTAAAACCTGAGAGTAAAAATATATTACAAATTAAATTCCCAGGAAGGAACCCATACTTTCAAGAGCTGTCTTTATTGGCTATTTTTAGTATATATCCTATTTTTTATTATATTTTTCTCAGGTCTAGGCACTATTTTTGAAGGAAAATAAATTTCTGCTCTTGCTACCACCACCTGTCTAGCTGATCACAAGGAAACTTTCTCGAGACTGTCTCAGAAGAAAATGGCACAGATGCATACTGTGCTTTCTGGTTATATTTATATATGTATATAGATTTGTCTATGTTTATAATAATGTGAGTTTTTTTGCTAGGTTTTGAAGCACAAAGCTGAATCACTTTTCTGTTTTTCTGAAGGTTTATGCATCAGCATCAGGAGACAATTTTAACAGGGACAATGCTGGCTACCCAGCCTCCAAGGCAGGAAGTGCATACCCACCGCCTTTCTACATGCAAGGTCAGTTCAAAAAAGAATTGCCCACAGAACTTCCCCTTGTTCATTGTGTTGAGTTTAGAGACACTCCTAGTAAATGTGGACATATATATCAGATATTAATTAAATTAGTTTCCCATCCTTATTAAAGTCCATAAGAACTTACTCTGAATGTTGTAGCTGTCTTGTAAACACCCTTGTGTGATGACTGCTAAATTGTACATCACATTTGAATGAAGCCATCACAGTAATGCGACATGTCTCATATGCGTCCATCATTGTCTGTCCATCTCCTGTGGCTGGTTATCCTGTGCCCTTTTTGCTTCTCCCTCCTCCCCTGGATGCCCCATGACAGAAGGCCTCCACCCACCTTCTGATCCATGGGGCTCTGCCGGGTCAATGGTTCAGCCTGGTTTTTCCATAATGGGCAACTCCCCCCATTTGAGCCAGCATGGTCCCTTCACTGCCATCAACCCCCAAGACAGACTGGTGAGCTCTGCCCTGAAACTATTGACATGTTTTTCTATGAAGACATCAAGGCATTTTTGACACCATTTGATGACTGCATCATTTAATTCTTCTTTCTGATTATTTATTTAAATCTCTGTGGTGTCCTTGCTTCCAAATAAAGACTCTTGTATTGATGAGTGATGACATTTTTGTTTAAGAAAATGCGATCAAAATGTAAATATTATTATTATTGTTGTTATTTCTCGCTTTCAAGAAACGGCAGCCACTGCCACTCTCTCCACAAAACTACCCTCTGCATGGCAGTGAGGTAAACGGGACTCCTCCCACTGGCTTCCACTCCGGCTCCAGCAGCTTCGGAGTTGCCAGCCACACACCCCCAATTGCTGGAACTGACACCATGATGGGTAAAACCTTTAATGTTTGCTCTTTTTTGGCAAAAGGGGCTCTTTATGGTCTCATACAATAAAGTCACACAATACAGTCATTTGTTTTGTATATTTTGTGATTGAGATGCTTTCTGCCCCCATTCATTCAAGCCAATCGGGGAGCAGTACCTGGGAGTTCAGGTGATGAAATTGGAAAGGCCCTGGCATCTGTAAGTAGTCATAAATTCACACACTTAGCATGTTGTTCAAACTATATTTCTATTAATCAATAGACAATTAAAATACTATGTTGTGTTAACTAGAATAAAAAGAAAAAACATTTGTGTCTAGATTTATCCTTCAGACTCAACCAGTAATGCCTTCCCACCGTCCCCATCTACTCCCTCTGGCTCTCCTCAGGCTGTATCAGGTGAGTGAGTAGCTGCAGTCATTTTTTCCAGAGACCTCAAGGTCAACTGGCTTTGTAAGTTTTGTTTGTTCAATGCAGGGTCTTTCCTGTTTTGTAAGGAGGTGATAACATCTTAGAGAAATGCATTGTTTTCAGTCTGACTATGAACGGTTTATAGTAATAATGCAGCTCCATCTATTGGGTTAAAAGTGGAAGTCAAACGTGTTTTTTTTTTTTGTTTTTTTTTTTTTCAAGGAAAACCAGTTTTAAAATGCATAAACTATGTATCACTCTTCTCAATCAATCTCTGAACTTGTGAACCTTCCGCACTCTTCACGGAGGGACGTGCTTCATAAATCTGATTATAAAAGGTTGTTCTTCTCCAATGGTGTCAATGTGTTCAACCAGACCCTTGTCATCTGCTGGCACTGAACAAAGTTGAACAAAGTGAGATGAGAGATAAGTCTGGTTATCTGGACATTCAGGCCTTTTGATTTAGTGGTAAGAAATATCTTATTATAGTATAGATTCAGTGTATATTTAATATTGTAATGTTGATATTATCAATTGATAATAGTGCATACATTCATATTTCCTGTGTTCATGCTGTAATTGTGCTGAGGACCCCCATCAACAGCTTAACCTTCACTTGATCTTTACACACGGACGCACAAACAAACACACTACCCAAATATAACTTATGAGAGAGGAAGGGAAAATAAAAAGAGGGTGGTGTCACTTCCCTATTTGTCTTTGCATTGAGTTCATGAGAGGGCTCATCACATACTTCATACATTAAATACCACTGCTGTCACAAGATTCAGGGGACGGTTTCATAGTTAGGAGCCTGATGCAGATGAAATCACAAACGGCTGGTTTTTTTTTTATTTATTTATTTTTTTTGACACTTTTTACTCTACTCTGGTCAAACTATAGAATGCAAATTACAGTTGTTTTTTTATCTACTGTATCCTCACATTTGGTATTAGTTTCATATCCCTAAAAAGTAATTTCGCATCTTAAATCTACAATTACTAACAATTTCTTAAATGTTTTGTAGGCTTAGTAATCAAATAATTACCAGCACAATATTTAAAAAAAACAATAATGGCTTATATGGAGGGATAGATTTGTATGATGTTCATGTAGATAAAAATGATATAATTTATAATGCACATATATATCAGAGTGTGGAGAACAGATGATTCAAGCTGATGCTTCATTTGCATTGGTGATCTTCCCTGTAGCTGGCCATGTCCAAGAGTGACCACACTACTTCTGTGCCAGGCAAAAGTGCAATATATATGATCTTAAATAGGAAAAAGCTAAATTCTAACGTTAGTAATAATAATATAATGCTAATACAGTAATTGACCATGTGAATAAACCTTGTGATCCTCTTCTTTTTTCCCAGGCTCTGGATCCCAGTGGACTCGGTCCTCTGGTCAGGCCACACCATCACCTAACTTTGACGGTGGAATTCAGTCCATGGTGAGTTCATATCCCTCTGTTTTTATGATGCATCAAAATACTATTCAAGTAAGTTGCGTAGTAATATTTATACAGTTTGCTGTAATTATGTGCTGCCTTCTGCTTCTGCATTGTCCATCGTTTTTGATCATGTATAGCAAAGTAAAATGGAGGACCGTCTGGACGAAGCCATCAATGTTCTTCAGCGTCATGCCAGTGGCCAAGGAGGTCCAGGACTGGCTGAAATGCACAGCCTCCTTGCATCTGGGTTAGGGCTACCTACAGGCTTCAACAGTGCAGCACTTGGACTGGCCAGCCGTCTGCCTGGACTGGTGAGATAAATAGATATTTTTATGACTGAATGAATTATTTACCTTAAATTGGTGTCAATCTTCTGATTATTTTACTAATATTGTAAGTTCCAACAAGGCTATTGAAAAATTGATTGATTGCACATCCTAAGGTGTCCAGCCACAATGAGGACTCTGTTGGTCTGCCCTCTACTGGAGGACATTTGCATAGTCACCATGGCCCCACATCTATCGTGTCAGGCTCTCAGCCAGAAGGTTTTACTGGTGAGATGTTCTTTGGATATCTTATTTTTTGGGGTTGTACTACACTATAACTCTAATCCTAATTCTAGGATATAGCTATTACTGGACAGCTAAGTTGTATATGTATATTTCTTACTAATTACCAGTACTCAATACCTTTGTCTGTGAACTTTGTGCAGGCCTGCCTGGAAACCTAAGTCGTTCCAGTGGTGCAGATATCAAACAAGAGGAGAAGGAGGATGATGAGAACTGCTCGATCACAGACAAGTCAGAGGACGAGAAAAAAGACATGAAAACCCGCCTTCGAACAAGGTGATGATTTTTTTTTTCTCCCTGATAACATTTATAATAATTTATTTTTGTGTGGCATGACATTTGATCAAGTTTACCTTTAATTCAGCAACAGTCTCAAGGGCACTAATTCATCAGCATAAACCCTGAAATATTATAGAGAATGATTGAACCTCTTGTAATATATTTTACCTTGTCACATAAAGTTGAGCAAGACTTTCAAGTAATTTTAGCTACATGTGCTTGTGCATGTGCTTGTAGGTTTTAGAGAGACTGAACTATTTAAAGAGTTATCTCAATGGATTTTACACTTATTTTATTCATAAGCAATCTGAATCCATATCAATGACTGCATCTGTATAAAAAAATAAAGGCTAATGACAAAAAAAGTGCCTTTATCCTGTAAGCGAAAGCCTAGAAATCATTTCAGGATAGAGAAAATCAAGCTTTAGCAAGATCAATGCCTCATGAAATGGGACTTTAGTTTGGATCTAGTGAAATCACAAACATAGCTTCAGATGGAAATTGCATGTTATGCATGTTAGTTTAATCTTAACTGGTCTTAATTGTTGATACATTTTATTTTTTGTTTCCAATATGCATTTACATTTTTTTGACCTTTTAGTTCCAGGTACTCGTTTGTTCCTGATACTTTTGGGCCAAAGTACCTAATTGCTGGGGCCAAAAACTTATATAGCCCACTTTTTATTGCAGTGTTTATAATTGTGACTGAGAGTTTTCAGAGATTATGATGAGGTGGTGGTTTTATTATTATTATTATTATTATTATTATTATTATTATTATTATTATTATTATTATTATTATTATTATTATTATCAGTAGTAGTAGTAGTAGTAGTATAATTAGTCAAAGTCATTGCTAAATTGGTAAAGAATTGTTGGTGAACTGTACCCCAACTCTTTTTTCATTTCCTTCCTCATCTGCCATTGGCGCTTCACTAGTCTGGATGATGAGGATGATGATGAAGATCTGCCGGTGGAAATTAAGGTTGAACGGGAGAAAGTGCGGAGATTGGCAAACAACGCCCGTGAGCGGCTACGTGTGCGGGACATCAACGAGGCTTTTAAGGAGCTGGGCCGCATGTGTCAGCTCCATCTGAGCTATGAGAAACCGCAGACCAAATTGATCATACTGCAACAGGCCGTTAACGTTATACTCAACCTGGAGCAACAAGTTCGAGGTCAGTGGGTGTCCAGGGAAAAAGGAAGCGGAGGGGAAGTGACTTCTTCAGCACAGCTTCATTTCTTAGCCCAGAAAACATTCTACTAATCATTTCTGAAGTCAGTTTCTTTTCTGCATATGTAAACTGCTTTTTATATAGAGTAAATTTAAGTTTTATATTTTTTGCAGTACATCCTAAAATGATGAAAGAGTAACATGAGGAAGAAATGAAGCTGTGTGACTGTTTTTAGACCATTCTCCAGCTCACCTTTTACATTTATTTTCCTCTGGTAACATGTAACAGCCTGCTGTTAGTTCTGATGCTGTGTGTTGCCCTGTCTGTCTTAAAACTGGTCCTCTTTTTCCACTGAAAAATGCTTACATTTCTGTCTGCACCACACTTAAACTGGATTAACATATTTTTGTTTATCACTTGATTATTCCACTGCTGCCTCAGTGTGATTTTCTTAAACTATTACGTTGTTTTTTGTCTGTTTGTTCTTTTCAAATAAGTCATTTTACGTATTAAGATGCCTTTTTTTTTTTTGACGTTTGACCCATAGTGTTTTGTTTTGTTTTTTTTATTTGCATGAAAGGAGACCTGTCTGTCTTCTTCATTAACATGTCTCCAGCTTCATTGGGATTGTCTCTGTCCTGCATGTCCCGGCCTTTTGAGCTTTAACCCTTTAATTTTTGAGCCCCCACATGTCTCCCATCAACTTCCTGTACTTTATTTTCCTTTTACAGATGGCAGCAGTGACACAGTCTTCCTCACACTCAGATAAATACATCTTACTGCTGATGTATTTAACATGATGCCTTCAGTCTCTCCCTTTGGCTTTATTTCTCTGCTCTTTCTATATGCTTCTTTTGGCAGAGGGTGTTGCTTCCTCTCTCTCCTTCCTCATAACTTCTCTAATTGTGCTGGACATGTACATATCCCCTCAACTTCTGGGCTGGACCCCAATGACCAAAATAAAACTGTTAGTTGGTCAGACCTGAGGGCAGATTTATCAGACCTGTTCACCCTTGTTGACTCCACTATAGCCGTTCTCAACTTGAAAACATTAAATATCACATCTGTTTTAACCCCAAGATTCAGCATTTGACTGATTGAGAATATCATTATCACATTGCTGAACTGTGGTGTGGTTTTTTTTTTTTTTGGGGGGGGGGGGGGGGGGGGGGGGGGGCTGTTTCCGCTCAGTCACCCACAACTCTGCATTTCCACTGGGATCCTCTGGCAATCTCACTGGTTTCATCTTGAGCTTAAAGCTTGAAATTAGCATTATTCTGAGGAGAAAAAAACTGTCTAGATTTAGCAAGGGTTGTGATCTTGGTTTGTTAACCAACCAATCAATCCAACCCCCCCCCCCTTCCCTCTCCTCTCGGCTGTAGCATTGTCTCGGTGACTGATGAGAACCTGACTGCAGAGGAGAAAGAGCAGAGGGAGCGTGAGCGACGCCTAGCTAACAACGCTAGGGAGAGGGTGCGTGTTCGAGACATTAACGAAGCCTTCAGAGAGCTGGGCAGGATGTGTCAGGTCCACCTGCAGAGTGACAAGGCACAGACCAAGCTTGTCATCCTGCAACAGGCCGTTCAGGTCATCCTGGGCCTGGAGAAGCAGGTGCGAGGTAGGTCGGCCAATACAGGAACACACAAGAGAGCCAACCATCTTTCATCATCACCCCAAGGAAAGTCTCTTTTTGGGGTGTTCTCACTTACTGAGTAACATCAACTTTGAACTTCTTCATTTTTCAATGTAATACAGACAAATGCAAAAAGAGAAGTTAGGTGAAAGGGAGAAAATTGGAGGAAGTGTATCCCTGCTGGTCTGCCAACATTCCGCAGTTCTCATACTGTTCTTCATTTTCCACGTCTTGCTTTTCTCCCCTCTCAATTTTCTTCTTTCTTTTTTTTCCCTTTTTTATGAGATAAACATGAGTTTTTCAGTGCATTTGTTTGTTTGTTTGTTTTTTAATCCGTGTAATTTTTCATTTTCTTTTTTTTTTTTTTTTTTTTCAAAGAGCGTAATTTAAACCCAAAGGCAGCCTGTCTAAAAAGGAGGGAGGAGGAGAAAATGTCAAGCGTGGATCCCCAGATGCAACTTGGTGGGGGTCACCCTGGTTTAGGAGGAGATGGACACAACTCTGTTAGCCATATGTAATTATCAGGTCAGTCTTTGGAATCTGTTAAGTGCCATGTAAGCGAAATAATATAATGAACTTCACATATTTTGTTGCTTATTTTAAGTGTGCGTTGTGGAAATGTAGTAATTTCTTTCCCTCTTTCTCTTCCAGTTCCTGATGATTGTACAGCCCTTAGAACACGTGGCCTTAATCTATTGTTGTCATGCATCTCAGTGTGTGCTAATCAAAATTTCAAAAGCACACACACACACACACACACACACACACACACAGACACACACACACACACACACACACACACACCTCATTACGGACAAAGCAGGTGGCCACATTCCTGTCGACGAAGCATACTCATACAGAAAGAGAAAAACAATAAATTACTCTTTACATGACAGTACTTCGAGGACACTGTTTTTGGATACAGTGGTAATTGGACAAACAGACATTCTTGTCATCATGTTTTTTGTAAGACATTTTCAAAGATTGCTTTATATGTTGGGAGCAAAACTTGTTTGGATCAAGGAACATTTTTGGATCAAGCGCTCATGTGAGCAGTTAGGACTTGTACCGTTGGATAATTATTGGCATTCCCATCTGAAAAGAAGGTCTTACATACTGCAGAAGGAAAGATGGAAACCTTTATATGTTATGACTGAACAAATACCTTTTCTAAAATGTGCCTGAAACAGGCCGGACGCATAGTGTTTGGTTAAGATTAAAGCAGCCGTCATTGTTATCCTCCAATGTGATGAATGAGTTACAGTTAAGTTTAAGGACATCCAGCCACTAACTGGGCAATCAACTTTTTGATATGCTGGTAATTCTGGCTGTGTGTTTTGTTTTTAGGTTATTGGGTTGTTTTTTTTTTTTTTCTTTCTTTTTGAACTTCTTGCTCTGGCTGAAAAGATGTCACAGTCAGTGACTTCCTCGTGTGTGGTGGGAAATGTTTTTTTTTTTTAAATGGATTCCTGTTTTATATCTCCTTAAGTCTTGTACATGTGTTATCGTCACTGCCATGCAAGTGGAATGGAAAGACTGCCAGAGAGAGACCCACCACTGACACAAACACAAGCAAAGACTCTTTACAAATGCAGGATCCCCAGTGGTGTTGAATCAAATGTACACACAGACATCCCAACCTTCCCTCTGTGAGGCTGCAGTTGGACTCAAGCATACAGGTGTCTTCCTCACATCTTAAACCACCATTCAGTTTCAAGTCATTCAGCCTCAGCATGAACGCTCTGACTGTAACACACCTAGGGATGCACCAGCCTGCTCACATCAAATGTTGCAAAAAGACACTTGCGTTACGGTGAACTTACTTAAAGTTTAAGACTCAGCAATTCTATTCTATAAGGTAAATAACATTTTGCTAGAAGGCAGAAATGGGTATTGAAGAGGTCATAAGTGTTACTGCTACCTTCAGCATTGACTGACTTGTTCTGGTTGTTGCTCTGTGTTGAGTATTTGGGGTTTTGTAGAATTTTTCCCTTTTGAACAATTGCAAAGCCCGTTGTATGGATCTTCCTTTGTAGAATTGCTTTAATCTTGTTTTTGTTTTTTGTTTTTTTTAGTTGATTTTTTTTTTACCCTGTAAGATAGTTGAATGAGTTCTGTTTTCTCATTTGGAATGCTTTCTTTTTTGTTTACATTGATTAAATGTAAGATGTCTCAATTTAGATTCCAATAACAAACAGAAGTGTTTTTTTGTGCCAGGTATTTAGAAATGTTAGAAATGACAAAATGATCTGGCTGTAACGTCACATGTTGTGATATTGCTCTTTTTATTACAAAACATATGCCTGTTGAATACAAACCTGTCAGGCCAGTTGTAATGGAATTGTTCTGGGCTTTTTTTTTTGTTTGTTTGTTTGTTTGTTTGTTGTTGGTTTTTTTTTTTTTTTTTTTTTTTTTTGGACTGTTTTTTGAATGAAACACAATATACCTTTCTTCAGCACACCACCCTCCTTTCCCTGATATCCAGCTCTGTGATGAGCTTATTGTTTAGTTTGGAGAAGAGGCAGGGGTGGTCTTTACAATCTGCAACATAATTCAATGTTTCATTATATTATGAACCATAAAATGAAATCACAAAGGGTGGCCTTAGTCATTGTCCTGACTTTGGGAGTTTTGATGATGGTTACTCACTAGTGCCTACATACTTCTCTGCTACATGGTGGATGATATTGCATTTGAGGATTGATAGGTTGTATTTTATTTTATTTTTTATAAACCAAACATATAAAAGCATATATACTTCAGTAACATCTGACTGTGTCTCAAAAGATCTGAATGAAAGGTTACACTCATTGTCACTGCCAATTCATTGTCTGTGTCACATTAGATTTCAAGTTGACTTAATAACATGGTCTACAATATTGATTCTGAAAAGGTGCACCGAAAAATAGTCATCTTTCATGTACTTACTCTGTTGAATATAATTTTGCCCTTGACTGGTATGTGCATTGATATGTATGTAGAGCTGTATATGTTTTATTCAGCTTTATCATTGTAAGCTGATACTGATATCTAACAGTATTTGGTTTAGCTCTCTACCTGTCATTTCCTCATAAATCTTGCCCCATGGACTAGCCCCTCACATTATTTTCTTTACCAATTACCCTGGCCTTTCCACAGGAAAATGTGATGTTATGAAATGGAAGATCGCTACTGATGGTTTGTGCTTTTATTTCTTTACATGAAAGTTATTAATTTCTTCAATAGCCAAGACATACTCCTGATTTTCTTTGTTACCAAACCCTTTCTGTCCTTCACAACAGATTACCTGCTACAGACCTCTCTGTTTTCACTCATGTTTGGGGACATCATCTATGTAGGTCATGTCCTCAAAGTGCCTCCAGTTTCCTATTTTTTATATATAAAGTAGATAACAAGAACTGTTGTGTCTATAACAGTAATGTAGCAATAAATGTGCCATTTGTAATAACAAATCCCACCTTTTCTACTGAGTTCTTCCATGCTAAAAGAAACCGATAAACTTGGACTGGCAGCATGACGTTTTGTGTGGGTTGATTTGTCCACTAGGGGGCATAGACAAGCTACACAGTCAATCAGTTCAATGTGCATCACAGCTTGATTATATTCCATACAAAGTCCCAGAAGGGAAATTACTACTCCTGTGTGGGAATATTAACTGTCGCACATCAAATCTTCAGGTTTGTTGTGTGTAGACTAGTAAACAGTTGTTTATAAGGTGGTCCTCCCAGTGGGCACTATATAAATTGTGTCAGTAAATGATTGCAAAAGTAATTTTGACAGAAGGTTTTCTTGCAGAAAGGATCATTATTATTCAGTCTTCTCTAACTTTTATTGTTGTAAAGAACTTTTATTATTTGGACAACCGGAAATACACACAGCACATGCGCAGTAAGAGCAGTCGCTCGTTAGCAAGCGGAAGTTCTTCTCAGGGTTTGAACCGGCTCGTCTGTCGTTCAGGACGTGTTTTATTTTTCCAAAAATGATCTCTAAAGTTGTCGGTGCGAAGTATGTTTCCGTTGTCAAAACATGGTAAGTTGTATTTTCTTATCTTGCAGTCGTAAAAGCGCAAAGGAACCAGACAGGGTTAGTGTGTCCTTGGCTAGCTGTTAGCCTAGCCGAGGTCATAGCTGTAGGGACAAGATGAATGTAGCACGCTGACAGCTAACCTGAACCCAGCCTGGTTAATATTCTGTTAAAACAAACAAATCAACAGAAAAGAGTCAGCGAATCACCAAAACAGTGGGTTTTATAAATTAAAAATGAACGCAGGCCTGCTCACTGGCTGGGTGGTCTCAGGTGAAGAGCTGCAGATGTATTGCTAGATTAGTGAAGAGAGTTGGTCCCCTTTAGTTTGTAAGGGTTAGATATCATAATAAAGTCTGTTCTGTGTTTCACAGGATCCCAACTCTGGCTGTGTGGGGGGCAGCTGGAGGTGTAGCACTGGTCCACTTCACAGACTGGCGATTAGTATTGGACTATGTCCCTTACATCAACGGCAAATTCAAGAAGGACGAGTAGTGCTCAGGTAAGACAACGGGAAGGATGGAGTAGGGAGGTGTGGTGATGGATAAGGAGAGTTAAAACATTGCCATGTATTTTGTTTGTGTTGATTTCTGGCACAGTAACTGCAGTTGGCATCATTACGGCAGATCCTTTGGTTGAACAAGAACCTGGGACAATGTCTTTTATACATGTGGTGCACAGACCTGCTCAGTCAGTCTGTCCATGCTAATCGGCCTTTTGTCTCACTCCTCACATTTTTGAGTCACATTTCTGCCATGTCACTTGATTGATTAGATCACACATAGTTTTTTTTTTCCGCTCCACCTGTGGCAATGGCTACTCATGATTTTAAAAAGCTGTCTGCTTTTGTAAAGTAATGCCTGCTCTGTAACTACTTCACCGTTACCTTTTACACTTTCTATTCTCACAGCCAGCAAAATCCCACGTGTTGATCTCTTTTCATGCTTAGTTGCAACACAGCTAAGAGAACAAATGCAAAATGACATACAAGAGTAGCGCTCATGCAAATATAAATAATTGAAACAGAGATTGACCCAAATCCAGAGACAGCAGTTGGTGGAGATTTGCCCCGTTTCAGAAATTGACTCTGTTGACAGATGTTATTGTCTGAGTGGTCATATTGACATTACCACATGCCTCCATCTGATACAATTTAAGTCCAAACACCAAGTCACAATAAGGAACATACCATCACCCGATTTATAAAGTGACATTAATAATAATGATTCACCAGGGACCAGAGTACTATCAGGACTGTGGATGTTATATTCTTTTAAATCCAGAGACAGTATGCTGGCCAGGAAACCAGCATACAGGACAGTGGTACATTTTAATGCTGTGCTGTATTCAGCAGCTTTTAATAACACAGAAATGTCTGAAAGACTTTTACCACTGGAAATATATAGCATTTAGATCAATTGAAAAAAGTAGAGGATGAGGGAGAAATGTATTTTTTATGGATAAAAATCTAATTTCGTAACAATGTGTGCCTACTCTCAGCCACGTCAGTCAAATTCCAGTTTCCTCAACAGCATTAAGATTCAGTTTGCCTGTTTAAGCAAAACCGAAGTTTTTATTGTACAAGATAATTTTTTTTTTTCTGCTGCCAGGTTGGACACTGTTTTTCTACACAAAGAAGAAGAAGGGCAAGAGCCGCTACCGCCAGCACTTTGTTTTTCATCTACATGCCAGGCCACTGGAAACCCATCGTCTTCATCCTGCAGTCCAGTCAACAATGAACTGTTCATCACTAATACTAAGTGGAAACGCACTAGGGGTTTGGCATTTCAACTTTCCTCCCCCAGTGAAAACATGAATGGAAGGAAAATGAAAACCAAGATGATAAATATAATTTTTATTTACCTTTCTTTGTTTGGGTTCTGGCTTTTATTTAAATCATCACCCTGACTTACAAGGTAAAATTATGTCCTTCATGTTTTGCTGTATGTGATTGATATTGTGACTGTGTGTAATTATTACACTTGAAATGGATTAAATGTTTTTTTCCCCTGCTCTTGATATCAGTTTGAATTGCTTTTAAATTTCTGAATGCAGAGTTGTGTGGCAACTTGTCAATAGTTGACAAAATGTTTAACCAGTTGATTTCACTCATACTGTACAATAAAGTCAATTACTCTTACAGTAACTATTCTTAGACATTTTAACTGATGCTTTAAAGGAAACTCCACTTACACTTACAGTGACTTTGGGTGTGACAGCATTTTCCAATCCTGAGTATTGATGTCCTGTATGAATTGGCAGGCTTTCCAACTGTTGTCATACATTTCCAAGTGTTACTGAAATTATTTGTGTAGTTACAGAAATACTGTCTGAATTTCCAGTCTACTGGGATTAGCAGAAAATGAACGAGTGTATAACAAAATGGATATACTGACATGAGAGTAGTATTTTAATGTAGTTGTGTTCCTGGTGGTAACATTGTTTACCTTTATTTATAATCTTAGTAACAGCTGTCCTCATAGCTGAAGTGTTCTGTTTAATTATTATTTATTATTTATATTATGATTTCATGGTGCAGTCTGTATTTAAGATGTGCTGTATGAAAACAAAGTTGCACAAAAATCAAACATCCAGAAAAAAAAGTGATGAGTTTATGAGTTCCTTCTCGGACTAGATTAAGGGAGTGCAGCGGACGGATTACAGTGGGAAAGATGTGGCGGGGCTGGCGGAGTGATCTCAATTTGCCAGAGAGACAGCGGGATCGATAACAAACCGGACTCGGACTAAATCCATGACTGAGATCTGAAGCAGCGGGCTGGACCTCCATCTCTCCAAAGACCGAAACACGGACGGCCAGATCAAGACAGCCGGGACGATGGAGAGAAAAAGGTTGGAGCTTTACATGTCCGGTCGAAGGAAATGTCAAAATGAAAGTTTCTCTGCAGGAAACGCACGCACGCACAGAGACATGCGTTTTTTAGTTGAGAAAACGCTCAGCAGCCAAAAACCTGGATTGGTTTAATCCTCCAGACTGGATTAAAGTGATTCAGGTGGAGTGGTTGTTTGCTGTGACCGCGTTAATAAACTTTAAACAGCAGCAATCGATCCGCTGCTCCGCTGACGTTAACGGCGCTGCTAGCTTGATTAGCTAGCTTACTTTCATTGTTTACACATGCTTGACCTGCGCTGAGACGGGCCCGGCACACACACAGGAAACACCAGGAAACACCGAACCTGCAGGCTAAACGCTGAAGAGGCAGCCACCTTTATAGTCTTTCAGCTACCAAACCGATGCATTTGAACTTAAATAGTCATCCACACAGGTGTTTGTACTGAGCCGAGCTCAGATGTGTCTGATCACTTTAGCTGTCACACTGCAACAACCTGCACATTTCCCTGCTGTCCATGTGACACCTCACTTCAGTCCACAGGTCTGGATAAGACCGATTGTGTGATGGAGATTTTTCTGTTTCCCCCCCTCAGTGTCCCCGTGAAGTGTATACTGAAACAGCCCCAGATCGTCCGGGGTCTGGCCCCCAACACACACTCAGACATGAGTGTGTCCCGGACTGGACGGTCTCTCCTGACCAAAGTGCAGCGCAGCCGGCAGAAGACTGTGTACAACATCAACCATCAAGTCAGGGTGAGACTGTTGGCTTAATATGAGCTATGAATGACTGCAGTGGTACTGGAGGAGAAATCAGTAGAAGTTATTTTGCACTCTTTTATCTGCTATTTTTTTTTTAAACAAGTAAAGTCTACTGACTACTATGATGAGCCTTAAATGTTAAAGTAAAGCAGATAAGTGGACAAAGCATTTTCTTTGTCATGTCTGTCCATGTTTCATAACACATATCTGGATTAATGAACGCTGACTTAGCCAGAACATCTATATCTTTGTTTTGATTGCACAAGTTTAGTATAATTGTCTGTGAGGCCACAAAGTTCAGCTTTTATTAAAGAAAATAACCTTCCTCTTCAAAGATGCCATGAGACTTTTTTTTTTTTTTAACTGTTATTTGGGCCAGTCTGCCAGCAGTTCTGTAAACAGTTTGTCTGAAATCAACTTTGTTCACTCATTATGATCCACATAATAACTTTTTTTTTTTTTAAAGATCATTCTTTTTGGCTTTTTATGCCTTTTATTTTAGACAGTGACAGAGAAGCAGGTAGGAAACAGGGACAGACGGAGGGGAACAGCTTGCCAGGTTTGAACCAGTGATTCTGCAGTTACTTTTGAACCTCTTTCTGAACCACTCAACCACCAGTGCTCCACATTTATTACATTACTCTTAATAAATGCGCAGTTGTGTACTCGTATGGTGAAATAGACATCTTAATGTGTAAAAGTTACTTGTTTCAACTTTGACTAAGACCAAATTGTTCCCTTCCTTACTGGTAAATCTCTCCTTCAGAAATGTTTAAATGTTGATATTATGAGGAAAAAGTTTTATCATAATTTTGTCCAATTATTCATTGTGTTGTTTTGTTTTTCTTATATAAGGCCAAGCCTGACTTGAACACAACACTACCAGTTCGACAGACAGCGTCAATCTTCAAACAGCCAGTGACAAAGGTAACAAATCACCCAAACAACAAGGTGAAGACTGACCCACAGAAGGCTGTGGACCAACCCAAACAAGTAAGTCAGAAGACAGAAAAGTTGCTCATTTCAGCGTTTCTCCTTACTACACTTTTTTAAGCTTTCCCAGTAAACATTGTAAATTGCTATATTAAAAACTTGCAAGTGAATAAAAGGAAATTTTCACAGAGTTGAAAAGTTATCATGACTCAGATATATCTTTATGAATATACAAATTTATCTTCATGAATTACACAACAATGAATATGTACTTGCTCTTGGTGCAATAGATCACGGTTGATCTGTGATGCATACGGATCACAGTTTTCTGCAGATTGGCATGATGATTGGTTGAGTAAAAAAAAAAAGCTGGTTGCATGTTCACGTGAGCAGGTCATTTTAAGCACAGTGGGACAGGAGAGCAAGCACGTATCATTGTCCATATCAGCTATATGGGAGTACTCTGGCTTCTCTGTCAAGTACAGTGATGATGGAAGAAGGTCAGTGGACTATACTGTCATGGTGTGTTGATAGTGTGGCATGAGAGAGTCTAATATTTAAACTCTGGATGGACATCTTTGGGGGGGGGGGGGGGGGGGCAGCGTGGCATAGTGGTTAGTGTTGTTGTCCCACAATAAGAAGGTTGCGGATTTGGGCTTTTCAGTGCATGTTCACCGGGTGCTCTGGTTTCCTGGTGTTTGGGTTAACTGGTGACACTAAATTGTCTGTAGGTCTGAGTATGAGTTGGTTGTTGGTCTCTGTCTGTCTCTGTGTGTTGGCCCTGTGATGGGCTGGTGACCTGTTCAGGGTGTACTCTGCTCAGTGTGAGCTGGAATTGGCTCCAGCGCCACCCAGAAGTTGATAAGTGGTTGAAAATGAATGAATGAATTAGGTTCTTTTGGGGGTGGGGTTTAGTCCATTTTTAAAGTATTCTGAAGTATTCTACAAAATAAACAAGCATTTGTCTTGTTCTCGCCCATGTTTTTTGTTCCTTCCTCTTTTGGCTGATGAAAAACGATCCAAACTGTAATACAATCCTAACCCAAGTTTTAGGATCCGTTTCACCCCTAAAACTTACTCAGGATGTTTTTGGGTTTGCTTCAATCTTCAGCTCTTCTGGGAGAGGAAACTGAGCGGCTTAAATGCATTTGACATTGCAGAGGAACTAGTGAAAACCATGGATCTGCCCAGAGGTTTACAGGGTGAGAGTAACCTAGAAACATGTTGTCCATGTACACATCAAAGCGATCATTTTAATCAACCAGGTGTTTTGTTTGTTTTGGTGTTTTTTATTCTCCTTAGGTGTTGGACCTTCCTGTTCAGATAGAACGCTGCTTTCTTCCATTGCCAGTGCTCTACACACCAGTCCCTCACCGGTCACTGGACAACTCACTGCTGCAGTGGAGAAAAATCCTGGAGTCTGGCTCAACACAGCACAGCCTCTGTGCAAAGCCTTTGTTGTGACTGATGATGACATTAAGTAAGATGCTCACAAACACAGCACAGCTGTAGTTTCTGCACTGCAGTTTATCACCATCAAGAACACATTAGGAACTGACAACAGGGAGAATACCTTGATGGGGGCTTAAGAGGATGGTTTTGGTTACAGGGGTCTTATTAAGGCAGTGATTTAAAATCTCAAATGTTAATTGGTTTTCTTTCTTGGTCAGAGGACACATGTATGTTTTATGTAACAGCAGTTTTTGCTCATTCTTAACTCATTCAGTTACATAACATTGTTACACCACTCTTAAACTGTGCTGGGTGATTGATAGCTACCAAAAAGGTCATGCCTTTTTTTTTTTTTTAAACTATAGTATTGTCAAGAATTTGCTGTATTCTACTTTTTAAGGTGTCAGATTTTCTTCTGTTAACAAATTGAGACTTTCAACGCTTTATAATTTATAATCATCAATAGCTTCTCCTCTTGTTATGATCTTCTATCAAGGCATCCCATTATATTTATATGATGTTCCAAAAATGACACAAAATGAACATAATAAATAATATATTCTGTTCGGGAGTAGGTAGTAAGAGGTTTCTTTTTGTTTTTTTTTTTTTGTTTTTTTTTACATTGACACTAAAAAGTGGTGATTTGTTGTCATTTTGGACACTGACTCACTATTTCACCAAAGAGATCAGGAGTCCTTGGTTAAACACAGTCACAATGGTTACAATGTTAAAACTAAGTCATTCAACTTATACACAGGATGACTCAGGGCTATAATAGTCCTAGTATCCATTTTCTTCCCTTTTTCTCTGCAAGCTGCAGTGGACCTGTTGATCCATCATCAGCCAAGCCAGCAGCAGTTGTTATTGTTCACCTCTCGTTCTCTTCAAGTTCAATCTGACCACTTTAGAGTTATGCTTCCCTGGTCAGCAGAATTACCACTTCACCCCAATGACCACATACAGAGGGTTAGGGTTAGGTGTTATCAGATGTTTGGCGTGATGGCAGTGGGAAGACCTGAGGTATTCCACACCATGCTGTGTTGATGCTGCGTTGCTACTTTAAACCTGCTGAGTTGAGTGTGTGATTATTATGATGAGGCATTGCTATAATCAGGGATTCATTCCTGCCAAATGGCATGACCTATTGCAAAAGTCGTTTCTGCCAAACCTACTCGGGCTTAAATTGTACTGGATAGTGCGTTATTGATCATCATATGATGTATGATGTATAGCAAATATATAAATTATTGTGCTCAAAAATAAGGCGTGTGTCTAAAGTAAGTCCTTTTCATACTGATTGAGTCTAAAGATTGTTTTCCATGGTACCAACTTTTGAATTTTTTTTTTTATTATTATTATTTTTTTTTACCTTGTCTATGTTCTCCAGGAAACAGGAGGACCTGGTGCAGAATGTGAGGAGGCGGCTTGAGGAAGCTCTTATGGCTGACATGTTGGCTCATATAGAGGACACAACTGCAGATGCATCAGCCAGCAAAGTAGAAGAGAAGGTTGTACAGGTGGACAAGGAGGAATTATAGCCAAGGTCTGTCTTATCTTTCCCACAGACTCGCTTGACATGAGGTTTGCTGGTAAACTTGTCCAAATAATTGGCTTCATGAAGATTCTGCTGTTACTGAAACAGAACCCGAGTGCAGGCAATCTGTAAAATTTGTTTACCTAAACAAAGATTTTTTTTTTCATTTTTTACATGTTACTATGTAATCCTGAAGAGTGCTTTGAATTTTAATTTTCAGTTCCTTTTTACCTCTGTATGACAGTTTTTGAATGGTGCTCTAGACTTAACAATGCAGTGTTACACTCAGTTAACAGCTATTCAAGCTCAAAGTTACAAAACACAAAACCTGGTGTGTGTGTGTGTGTGTGTGTGTGTGTGTGTGTGTGTGTGAGATTCAGAACTTTTAAGGGTGTTTAACTGTTCAACAACATGTTGCTCTTTCATATTTGAACTCTGTAGGTAGTGTGTGTAGTTTGCAGTATGTTTACATGCACACAGCTTTCTTGTGGCTGATGTAAATTATCATATTTAGACTTTTTTATTAAAGGTTTACAGTTGTAAAAGTGGTATTCTCACAATAATCTTGAGTTTACATAGTTTAAGGTTTTGGCCATGATATTTGTATTAACATAAGAATGTCTATTGGTTTGACAACTACAATTGAATAAATAACACAAAAAGATGTGCACCCTCAGAAAATACAAAAGCAAATACAACACTGATGTACCTCATAACCTGATGTACTGTACCTCATGACAAGATCCATTTTTTGACTCTGAATGACTGTCCAATAAATGCAGCTCTTTTGTTAACTTTGTAAATGTCATTATTTAATAATTTGTTACATATTTTATTTTTATCACCATTCATACATTGAGGAAGCTGATTCAGATGGGGACATATTTTAAGATTAAGGTTGTGGTCCTTTCTTCCCTAAATTGGCCTTGGCCTATCTTAAAACAATGCCTGCATGTACTTCTGCCAGTGGAAAGGTCCTTTTTTTCAAATCAAAAAGAAATCAACAGTCATTCAGACACAGCTAATACGGGGCTGCAGCATTTAGTCAAATTAAGAATTTATCCTTTTAGTCCTAAATCCCCCTTTGTGTGACTATCACTCCACCACAGCTCTGCAAGGGAACACAGGGAATTTCTTCCTTTAAACAAAGAGAAAAAGAAAATCAAAGGAATCACTTAGTGGGCAGCATGGACCGGGGGATGATTACAATGCTGAACAACCCTGTCAGTGTATGTGGGCATATGGGTGTACTATTAAAACAGTAAGGGGAAAAATGTGAAGCTCTTTGCAGGAACTTTTTGCAGTAGACATGGTCGCTCTTTGAATATTTTAACTGTTTGCATGATTTGAAATGAACCCACTGCCCTCATTCCTTTTATTGTTAATTTTTAATAACCTGAGGAACACAAATGAATGCACACACACGCTGCATAAGCATCATTCAATGCTGTAGTTGGACCACCCAAAACACCTCATTGGTAGCCATGATGAACACACCCAGCCGTGACCACATTTTATCAGCAGCTAGGATGCAAAAAAAAAAAGAAACAAAAAACCAACAACAACAACAAAAACAACACGTTCCACCGGAGGAAAATGAAATAGTGCCGTGCAGACACAATAGGGGTGACAGGGCTGTGCGGGATGCTCTCCCCTTGCTGTATGTGGCCTTTGAACCCATTGTTGTGTCGCGGGTGACGTCAGTGCCGTGTGCGGGAGACGGAGCGGCGTGCGCCTGGCGAGACAAAGGCGGCGGACCGAGCGGGGTCAGGCAGCAGCGCCGAGCACACGGACAGCGTTTTAACTGAAAGGTAACCGCTAACCTCCGATTTGAGCCGCGGCGTCCTCGGAGCGACCCCGGGATGAGGAGCCAGTGAGACTCCCAGGACCACGGTGCGAGTCTCCACACGGAGGAAAAACAACAGTTGCCCTCCTGGCGGTTTTAAAACGGTTTTCTTCTACGCCCCCCTTTCTGCCTGCTAGTTAGCTAACTAGCTCCTAGCGCTGGTCTCCTCCTCCTCCTCCACCTTCTTCTCCTCCCGGCTGCTCCTCATCTCTACCCTCAGAGCCGGGCGACAGCAGAAGTGCGGGACCTCGTCGACGAAGGCAAGACAAAGTAAGTTGGTGCGGTTTTGGCACTTGTTTAATTTTAAAAATCAACACGGTCTCCTTTGAGAGAGGATCCCAAGTTCGGCTGACAGAGCGGAGCTAGCCGCTAGCAGCGGTGCTCCCAAACAAAGGGGTCGACAACGTGACTGAGAGCCGACTGTGTGCAGCTAGCCTGTTAGCTCGGCTGCTGGAGCTAACAACAGCTCACATCTCCGCCTTTATCTGCATTTTCAAACACCGATCAACACGCACGGCCGTGGTAGAAGTTAGCGCCTCTAAAGGTGCCTCTTATCGGCGTCGGGGAGCAGCTTGTTCATTGTCGACACAGGACATGCTTCATCCTGACCAAACATCCAGCCTGGATGGTTTCAGTTGTCAGACAAGGAGCAACAACAGACAAAGCAAGGCGCCCAAAGCAACGCTGCTGCTGTCTGCTGGTGTTTGGGAATGATCCGGGGCTCCACCGGGCTCACCCTCCAGCCGTGTGGTGTGTAATTAATGACCAGCACACTCTTTACTTTTTCTCTCTTTCATTTCAGAGGAAGAAGAGAGTGAGCTCACTCCTCAACTACCAGGCATCCGTGATCTGATGTGAGATCCACGGAGAGACTATGCCTAGCCCTTTATTCCACCCCGAGATTATGGACCACGACGTGGTGATCAGCAGCCAGCACAACGGGGTCGGTCTGCCCCGAGAGACAGACCAGGAGTCCCGGGAAGAGGACCACCAAGAGGCGCTCCGCTTCGCCTTGGACCAGCTGTCACTCATGGCCCTGGAGAAAGTGGACTGTGGGGGCGGCGGAGGCAGCGGGGGCGGCGGGCTGGTTGACACCCTGGATGGGAACCAGGGCCCAGGCTCTGAGAGCTGCAACGGCGTGGGTGGAGGGGGCTACGTGGACCTCCAGATGCTGGAGCATCCCGGCGGGTCACGGGACTCCCCGACCTCCTGCTCTCCATCCCCGGAGTACTACGGCTCGGGCGGGTACCACATGACCGGCTCTCACTCCATGCTGCACGGGGAACAAAGCTCCGTCCTCTGCAGCAGGAAAAGGAGCGTGAACATGACCGAATGTGTGCCGGTCCCCAGCTCTGAACATGTGGCCGAGATAGTGGGGAGGCAAGGTAAGAGCATGGCCGTGTGTGATGCTGCTTGGATGGAGGAAATCTGTGTTGTTTATGTTTATGGACGGTTTGTTCGGGCAGCATGCAGCCTGCTGGTTCTTTGTTTGGGTGGCTCCTGGCTGAGGAGGAGGAGGGTCTCTGAACTTTTACAGGCTGAGCTCGGTGCACCGGTCTGACTGCACTAATTGTTTGGGTCTTTAAAGTCATCATAATGCGGCGACTCCGTTAAAATGTCCCACCTGCTGTATTTGCGTGCCGTTTTTAGTAGTATTTAGACAATGCCTTGACAGGGAGTGTGGTGGATGAGTAGGAGGGAGGGGGAGGGGTGGGAGAGGGTCAGACAAAGCGGCAGATTGTCGGGAGTCTGGACATGTCTAGCAGCCTGCACCAAACAAAGGAAATACCCAAAATGTGCCCATTTTGCACATCGCAGGTCTTCACCGGCACATTTCAGCCCCGAGCTCCCATTTCGGACTCGGGGATAGATATTTGCGGCGGATTAATTGCGTTCGCGGAGCAGTTTATTTGGGCTGAAACGGGGCAGCAGGCGCACAAACACGGGACTGGGCGGTGTTACGCCCTGCACCCATCTCTGTCTGCCGCTGCTGCGGAGCCGCCGCAGCGCTCACACCTGCGAGTCCCGCTCCGGGTTTTGGCCCCATCGGCCCTCCGCCCGGTGCGGGATGCCGCTGAGGGTTTGGAGGGCCCGGGGCCGCCGCGGCAGCGTTATGGCATTGTTCTCTTTGTTTGAAAAAGCCATGCTTTCTGCTTCCCACAATGACATCACACTCTGCGCGCCCCATTGGTCGCCGGGACGGATCCGTCCATATTTAAAGAAACAGGCGCTGCCGGAGCAACATGAGTTGACATAAGCGGTGCAGCAGCCATCGGCTGTATGATCGGGCAGACACACTCTTCCTGCAGAGCTGCTGAAGCTGCTCCCACTCATATTTACACACATGTGATTGACCTCTATTATCCGAATCAGGGCGCAGTAGTTTTTTTTTTTTTTTGTTTGTTTGTTTTTTTTTTTTTGATGGAGCGTTGACTATACAAAATGAAATGAGTGCTTTCTTGTGTATTTATATTTACACATAATTAAAATCAGTCAGGTGTATGCAGTAGTCCTTTTTAGGAAACCTATTTTCATTTCAACCCAATTTCATCTGAGATTTTTTATTTATTTATCTTTAAATAATTTTAGAGAAAGCTTTTGATTTATTGAAATTTGAAATGCTATATTCTGCATCCTGAACTTCAGTTGTCTCAAACTCCGGTGTAATATGTTGCCCGCCCAATTTATATCAGAGGGGACGCATCTTATGTTAGAATAAATAGCTAAACCCACAGTACCGGATCCAACTCCCTCGGTTTAAATGAAAGCAAAACAAGATTTTTGTGGGAGGAGTTTTGTGTTTGTGTTTCTTTCCATTAAACTGCTGTCCATGTGCTTCTCCTTTCTGCATCTTTCAGGTTGTAAGATCAAGGCTTTACGTGCCAAAACAAACACCTACATAAAGACCCCGGTGAGGGGCGAGGATCCGGTTTTCATTGTGACAGGACGAAGGGAGGATGTGGAAATGGCCAAGCGTGAGATTGTGTCCGCGGCTGAGCATTTCTCAATGATCCGTGCATCCCGCTGCAAAGCTGGAGGACCAGGTGGTGGAGGCTCTCTCCCTGGACCGCCACACCTACCTGGACAGACCACCATACAGGTACAGAAACCCCCTTGGCTTGGTCATTTTGCTGTTTTTGTTTTTACTCTTGCCATGTTAGTGTTATTCATATTTTTAGAAAGTGACATTGAAGTTGTTGTTTATTAAATGTTTTTCTCTCATCTGTCCAGGTGAGGGTGCCCTACAGAGTAGTTGGCCTAGTTGTTGGCCCAAAAGGAGCGACCATCAAGCGCATTCAGCAGCAGACACACACCTACATTGTTACACCCAGTCGAGAGAAGGACCCGGTGTTCGAGGTGACTGGGATGCCAGAGAACGTGGACAGAGCGAGAGAGGAGATCGAGACCCACATCACCCTGCGAACTGGAACCTTCGTAGACCTGCAGGGGGACAACGACTTCCACACCAACGGCACTGATGTCAGTCTGGAAGGCCTGGGCTCTCTGAGTGGGGGACTGGGAGCATCTCTGTGGTCCAGGGCTACCAGCCATCACTCTGCACCCCCTCCACCACCTCCTTCCCCTCCTCCTCCTCTTCCCATGTCCATGCACCACTCCTCCAGCAGGAAGATGTCTTCCTCCGTCACCTATCACACGCACAATGGCGGGATGAGCTCAGACAGCTTCAGCACCACCCGCAAAGCCAATGAGGGGGGCAGCCCCACTAGCCCTTTTAGCACAGGCTCCAGCAGCGCTGGAGGAGGATTCACTTTTGGGGGGGACTCCACCCCAGGACTGCCCTCCTCAGATGAACTGGGCTTTGAGTTCAGCGCTTCCAACATCTGGGCGCCCTTCGTCAATGGAGGAACTGGCAATAAGACAGCCAGCTCCTCCCAGCAGCAGCCCCTACGTCGCAACAGCAGCGGCCTCAGTGGTGGTGCCATCACTCCACGATTGTCTCCAACTCTGCCTCAGGACACAGGAGTAGGCCCTCTGGATCACCCGCTGGCCCGTCGTGCACAGAGTGACCCCCTCAGCACCCTATCCTGGCTGCAGTCTGGCAGTGCAGGAGGGGGCTCCTTCTCCGGAGCCTCCAGTTCCAGCTCTGGCGGCTCATCGACAGGTTACTCCTCCTGCTCGGCGTCCTCCCTGCCTGGTGGCTCTCCCACTGACTCCGAGGGAGGCAGCAGTGGCGTTGGCCTCAGCTCTGGGATGCTGAGCCGACTCAAAGGCGGCTCTGGCCCTGGCGTTGCAGGTCTGGTCGGCGTTGGCCCTGGGGTCAACAGGGACTGCTTTGTGTGTTTCGAGAGTGAGGTGACAGCAGCTCTGGTGCCTTGTGGCCACAACCTGTTCTGCATGGAGTGTGCCGGGCAAATCTGCCAGTCCGCTGAGCCGGAGTGCCCCGTCTGCCACACCCCCACCACACAATGCATCCGCATCTTCTCTTAATGCGCTGGGCAAGGGCAGGGGTTGGGGGCGGAAAGAGGACCCAAGTTGGGGTATCAGCTGTGGTGGAGTCGATGGAAGGATTCACACTAATAACCTACACACACACACGGACCATAATAAATACATTAATAGAGATGATGATACTATACGGATGTTGATTTATTGCTCATAACTGTCAAGATTAATAATAACAATAATAATAATGGCAGTGACTTATTTTCAGAGTGAAGTTAATTGAAACTGGTCTACAGACCGTTGGGGCTCAGATAGTCTCTTGGTGGTGAACTTATGGAAGGAAACTAGTGTCTTATCTCTCTTCAGGCCTTCATTTTGACCCGGAGCAGCCTGCACCACTGGCCGCTGCTCTGTCTCGACATTTCTTCATTCTGGCTTCTTCAGATCTCTGCCTGCTTTCTCTCACAGCCTTTCCTTTTGACACTTTTGTACTTAACAGATATTTTTCGATGAAGCTGTCACTGAGGCCTGCACTTTTCTACTCCTTATTTTAATGTTCTTGACAGGATGCAAACTGCTCCAACAAACAAACCCCTTGCTTTCTCCTCTGCTCTCACTCATGCTGTTGTTTGTGACATGAAGCGGCGGGGATGCTATTTTTCTGTAAGCTTGGAACTTTTTTAAGGTCGGCGTGTAGTCAGGCACCAAGCAGAACAATACACCAGAGGGACCTCTAAAGGATGAATTCCTGTTTCTTGTTGCCACAGAAGAAAAATTAGCCATCTGTAATGCCAAATGAATGCTATTAATAGACGTCTCGTAATTCCTGATCAAACTCAATAACATGTTTGATGAATTTGGATGACTCTAACCCACATTTCAAATGTGGCTGCTGCATTGATTCCCATTAATTATCCTTTAATAACCGTCGGTGATCCTGAAGGAATGTGTCTGAGGTCTGTACGTTTGGGCTGCCGGACAATCCCTTTACATCTCTATCTTGCGTGTGTGTATGTGTGTGTGAGCTGCTCACACTCATGCTGTTCCTCACATCGGCATCATTACGTGTCCTCACCTTGAGAAGGTCTGGTTTCTGTCCTGCTGTCCCTGTCATTCACTTCACTCAGTCTTATGGGAAGGCAAAGCTCTGATCCATCCACACCGACACGTTTCCCTCTCACATCCTGTCTGTTACACTTATCCACTCATGTAGTGTTTTTTACTAATTTTTGACTCTTGACTGTCGAGTGTGTGACTTCCAGACATATTTTGAACTCTATGATAATATAGGGCTTTTCTGATGTCACACATGAATGTTCTGTCTAAATGGTTAAGGGGAGATGTCCACTTCTCCCACATGAAGCGATAGTGAGGGGCTCAAATTTAAACTTTTTTTTTTTTTCCTCATGCACTGTAACTGGCAGCCCCTCTAAAAAGTAAAAAACAAAAAATCAAAAAAGGAAAAAAAAAAAACAAAGAATCAGCTCTTACTGTTTTTAAGTTTTGGTCTTCCACCCCACTCTCACAGCAAAGCTGTATGGCACTCTCTCAGATGACACACTGTTACACACACAGTGCAACAACTCTGGCCAAATGAAGGGCACAGTACGGTTAGCTGTTTGTGATTCGTCCCATGTTTCACACCATAACTTCCAGTGAGGCAGTCGCATCTAGTGTTTGTGTTGTTCATTTTGCTGGAACTGCCTCCCGTTGTGTTAACACTGTGCGGAAGATTCGGCTGATTTTGGTGTGACGGTACACGGTTGCTGTTTGTGGCCCTTGTGAACATAACATGGAATTAACTCATAGAATGAGACAAGCCATGACAACTGAATTAAAAGGACACATACCCAATTCTCAAGGGCTTCCTCTGACTGCACAGACACATGATCACATTTTCAGGCTCGCACAGTAGGAAAGAATCAACTTATCCTTTATGGCAGCTAGTAGCTAGGTCATCCAGGGCTTCCAGACACTTTGTGTTCAAATCCCAGCAGCTGCAGAATGTTTTTGCTTGTTCTTAATGATTTTCTGAACTGTCCCCACACCGTCATCACATTGAGATCCTGTTAGAGTGAAGTGTGTCGCCGCCACAGTGTGTCCTCCTCCCCTGACGTAGTGGCAGATCAGGACAGGTCGTGGGGTTTTAATATCAAGGAATAAAGAGTAACTCTACTTGAGCAAACAGTGGTGAAAATTGGCAGTTGCTGCTGCGCTCTGGTGCTCCAGCCAGTATGATGTTCAACTTATTTGGTGTCTTGACTGTTTGTTTGCTTCTTAAGTGATGGCGGCAGTAGGAATCTAATAAGCAGCTGTCCTGGTTGAGCGCAGCAGTGCACTGATTCTTGTGTCCTCACGTGTAGGAAAAGTCTGCCCAGGAGCCAAACTAGTAGTCTCTCTTAAGACTATCTCTTGGTGCTTTGGCTCGGCAGGAGGGCCACTTAGTCCTCAGCCGGAGCTCGCACCGTGCACCGCAGACCTGACAACCCTGTTCTTGTTGCAACTGGCAGCCCCTCCCCTCCGATGCCAGACGTGGCTTTTTGTCTCTTACTCGTGCGCACTCAGAACAGATGCAGCGGTGCGAAT
Source organism: Echeneis naucrates (assembly GCF_900963305.1). Lineage (NCBI taxonomy): Eukaryota > Metazoa > Chordata > Actinopteri > Carangiformes > Echeneidae > Echeneis > Echeneis naucrates. The sequence goes on along the minus strand of NC_042527.1, from coordinate 9,793,145 downwards.
GTGTCGGAGTGACCCGATCGGTGGTGACTGCTGTGTGAGTCTGTTGAGGCCAATCTTGCAGCCCATCTTCAAACTTTCCAGGTCGATGTGTTAAAGAAATAGTTGTATTTTGCCAGATGGGTCTAACGTCCGTTCTGGTGCTGCACCGGGACTTTTCTGGCCAATGAGAGAATGTTAGGGTTTAATGTACAGTAGTTTAATTGTTAAAGGTACAAATGTTTCCAGATTGACTGCTGATTTTTATTTTATTTTTTTTAGCCAAACTTTCCCCCTCCCCCATTTCCTTCCTAAAGGTTTGAAAACAGGGTTTCCTGAGGCATGCTAGCCAGTGACCTCTGACCTTTTTTTGTGATTAGAGGGGGGATACAAAGAGAGCCACGCCAATAAGGGGGGGACAGACCCCCTTAAGCCTCCGCTCTCCTATTTTTTGCTTTAATTCTCTTTGTATGCAGAACCAAAATGTAAAATGTCAGCAAAATAGGTTTCAGTCCTGACCTGTGTGTATATACCCTGAATACAATCATTGGGATCTTGTTTTCAAAAGCGAAATGACTTAAAATAAGTGTAGTTTCTAAAGAACATGTATCATTATTTGTAAGTTAACCATCTGCATGTCTTCACGCCACCTGGCATTAGCTAATAATTTTTAAGATTAAAAAAAAAAAAAACTTTTTACACATTTTATTTTTTACAATTTATTTGCTTACCTAAATATCCCAGACAATAATGTGACCCTTTTTATTACTTCAAATTTATTTTTATTTTCCATTTTTTATTTTCCTTATTTCCTGTGTGCTACATATAGGCAATTTATAACAAAATGAGAAAACTATTGAAGAAATTTTAAAATTGAAATATATTTTATTTGAAAGTTTATGGACCTTTTAACCGTGACCCGGGAAAATTGTATAATCATATAATTTGAGCTGACTTGACGGTTATGAGAAATGTATCAAGAGTTTTATTTTTTATGCTTCTTTAATAAAGTCTTGTTTTTTGGTTTCATTTTTTTACTGTAAAATAAGAACTTGTGGCTTTGTGTCTTTATTGTTCCGAATGCAGATGAGAGAACATGTTCACCACATGGGGGCAACAGAGCTGCAGATCAAATGATGGGGGGGGGGCAGTTAACATGTTTCTGTGCGCATCTGAAAATCAAATGTTTCTTCTTGGGAAAATGAATAGGATGATGACAGATTTGGATTTAAATGGAAATGTGTTTGGGTTTTTTTACATCAAGAAAAATAAACAGTTTTGTGAATGGTCCCTTATAAAGTGCCTAAATTGTTTTTTTAACCAAATATCTGTAGTTCATACATCTGTGATCAGACAGCAAATTTATTCAGCTTAGATCTCTTTTCACTGTTGTTACTTTTTGTGATCTCCACTGAAACATTTAGTTTGATACGAGTAACTTTTAAAGAACTTTATATATATTTAATGTGAGTTGTTGCTGTTTTGGGCTTTTGAATTGTTATTGACAGTTAAAAGATAAGATGTAGGACTATTATTACTATTTACTATTTTTCAAATGCAATGAGGAAAATCAATTGAGTCACTTTTTTTTTTATCCTAAATCAAAGTTGCACCAGCAGTGAGGTCCCAACTTCATTTGATTTAGATTATAGCAAAAATATAACTTTTCAGTAATAGCATCGGAACATCAGGGTTGAAGTTAAATGTTTCTGGCTGACTGGACTCTTTTCTTTTTCTCTAAAAGTGATGTGTGATGTCCCCTCCCCCTCTACAGCCAGGTCAGAGGTCATGGAGAGCGGCGGCCTGAAGTTGAACCTTTGTGTCGGTAAAACACCCCTTTGTCTCCAACATCTATGAAATAATTATTTAACTTTAAAGATCAAGTTTGAGTGTCCCACGAACACTAACGGTATAAAGACTCATCACACTGCAGTAATGTGATTTTGGTGTAGCACAGAAATACAAATAAAGAGTTCCAGATTAGGGACACAAATGTCTTTTTAATAGGAAGCAGATCACAATCAGGCTGCATTCCAGCTCCACTTCATCCTCATTAAAGAACAATCAATAATGATAAGAAACAAATTAGAAACATCCTCAGTAGAAAATAATTCTCTCATGCGAGTTTTGTGTTAACACGACATTCCTATTGGTTACAGAAGACGTATTCACAAGCATTTTTGAAAAACAAACACAAAATAAACATTGGTGAGTTATTATTACACAGCTTTAGAAATTAAAAACAAGGAAAATTAAAAGCCAAGAAACATCAAAGACACGTGCTGGCACATGCAGTTGTGGGTTGTGGGTTGTGGGTTGTTTCTATTCACAGGGTGGGCATCATTGGTCTCATCCTATCATTGATGCATGCATGTGTGTCATCTTACATGTGCCCTTTGTGCTTGAGCAGAGTTAAGTGTGTATGTGTGTGCATGTGCGTGTTTGTACATATGCATGTTAGTGTGCATGTATGCACTGTGCAGGTTTGTGTGCGTGTGTGTGTAGATACATACAATTAGCTGACAAACCCCATACTGGACAATAACTTGTGTTATTTTTTTCTTTTTCGTTTTTTCAGCTACAATCTAACAAATGAAGTTGCTCCTTGAGCCCTGGGATTACTTAGATGACACATGGAAGTGATCGCACTTCACTGTGTGCTATACGTCACACAGATGAGGCGGAAAGCTCCTTAAAAAAAACAAAACAAACCAAACACAAAGCACAACTGAAGACATGAGCCATTTACTGAAGTGAAATTTGGAAGCCTAAGTCAAAAGGCATGAGTTAGTGTGCCCAAGCTCGTGGTGGGTTTGGATTAAACGTCCCTTTGATCGCGGAACGAAGGCTCTGCTTGGGCTTAATAACATTCACAAGATCTGTATTTGGTAGCATTGAACAGTTTTATGCACAGACAGCATGTGACAGGCCAGCACTGATGTCTGATGGAGCTCCGTGCAGTGACAGGAAAAAGTTCCTGAGGCGTTTTCTCACTGTCACTGCCAACACCACTCAGTCTAACAAAGACACTGCGAGACCAGTTGGACCACAACTGAGTGTGTTTGCTCACCGTTTTGCAGTGAAAGGTAAAGAGGTTTTTCAGAGCACATGACTAATAAGACTAATACTTGAACGGGATAAATGCTTGGCGGTGACTGTGATGGCTTCTTTCTTCAAAATCTAAAGAACAATGAACTCCGGTCCGTGCAAATTTGGTCCTGCTGAAGGCAAATAGTAATTACAACACCTTTCTTCCCTCTTATCCAAAGTATATGAGAAAAAGCATGCACACTTCAACAGGAATGGGGATTTTATGAGTCCGTAAATAAGATCTCTTAGTGATTTACAAATCAAAAAATTTAAAAAAGAGTCATAAGGTTCCCATTCCTTGCATGTGGATATTGCAGTTGGTGCTCCTGTAGTTTCACTGACAGCGCAGAGTTTGGGTATGTACGTACAATATATTGCTCACAATCTCAGAGCCCATTTTGCATGTGTGACAGTACACACGCACATACACACACACACACACGCGCACTCACATAACTTCACACACATGCAGGCACACATTAACAAAAGACACATTAGTGTTCACTGAGGGTTAGTTCTTCTGAAAAAGATGCTCAGTGAACACACATACAAACCACTATTGCCTTATAGAGACAGGTGTGCCGGCGAACAGGAGGGAAGTGTTCCACCTTCTAGGCTTCATGTGGCTTCATTTCAAGTTCCTCCACCGTGTCATGACAGACTTAGAGAATGGTAGCATGGCAACGGCAGTGTGGCGGTGTGTGTCTGTGATGCAGAGCAGGTGGGGAAGCCTTGTGGTCACTTTCCCAACAGAAACGGGGGCAGCATGTGTGTAACCTGACATCCCAGTCCGCTCATCCTGTAGCCCTTTTAGGAGTTAATGTGTACTCTAGGCGCGTGTGGATGTGTTTGAGGGGTATTGCTCAAAATAAATGCACATCGTGGCACATCTTTTGCCTCTGTCGACACATCGCTCAGCAGGCTTGGCGTAGTTCCACTGTGTGAGTCTGGTGTGATTTAGGAAACTGTTTGGGACCAGGTATATGTGCAACATGCTCACACAGGTCAAATATTGGAGGCATCCTTCTTTTCTGTGGGAGGGGAGCTGTTGCCATGGTTACAGCAAAGTGAATCACAGTGTTCCTGGGGTCAACATGCAGGACATTAGTACATTACAAGACAGACTAGGAGAGACGTTGCCCCTGGACGCTGATCTCAGGTCAGTGAGTGTTTTTCTCTATTTGGGCTTTTGGGCGTAGGTCTTCGATCTGCGCTCCCACTCCAACTTGTATGACGCATCACACCGTTGGAAGACTGCACAGGAAAGACAACAGGGGATGCGAGGGGAGGGGCAGACTGGAAGAACGACACACGGTCAGCTAGGCAAGCAGACAGACAGGCGGACAGAGTACAGCTAGACTGGGATGCTCTCCTGAAGACACATAGAAGCAAAAGTGCAAAGTGGTCGTTCTCAATCTATTCACATGGATTTGTTGCTGTTCTGCGGTGCGTTATATCACATCTAAATGTACAGTGTATAAAAGGCGTGATGGTTTTTAGGAAAGAGTGAATGAGGGATGGAGAAGTACTAGCTCACGTGAGGTTAACCTTAAACTCAGGAGTTTGATTTGAGCTTCTAAAATATTCTGAATTAAAACTGATATTTTATTCACACATTCCTTCGTATTTGCATTGATACCATTGCAATGTAAATGTTGCATAATGTATGCAGTTACGGTATATGCACAATAGAGGGTTTACATGTGTGTACTTGTGTATTGCACATGGTTGTCTATCTATGTGGATGTGAGTATGATGCGTGTGCATAATAGTATGTCTATATGGTTTGTCTCTGGTGATTTTGTGCACACATCTGTCCTTCTCCTAATCTCCTAATCCCTCAGCTGCGTCCCTCCTCGGCTGAGCGCTGGTCTGACTTCAGCTTCACAAATTCTTTGGCCACATCATCGTTGTTACGCTGGGAGAGGATGCGCAGCACTGTCAGGCCCGTCTCGTCCATGTGGACACGCCTGCCCAGTGGCAGCCAGCAGGTGACGCTGTTCTTATTGGCGATGTCCTTCACCTGCAGCACGGCCATGCCCACAGTGCGGTCATCTCTGGCGAAGCAGTAGTCCTTCACACACACCTGCAGCTCATAGCTCTCTGGTCCCACCTCAGTGCCCAGGGAGCTGAGACAAGACAGTAAACATTGGTCACCTGCTGTTAAGTTGTCCAAACTACCTAAATGTGTCTGAGACATGGCCCCCCACAAAAAAAAATGAAATGAAGAATTTTAAGTGGAAACTCACTACTGGAAACTCTCGTTGAACTTGGGTGACCAGCTGTTGTTCTTGGATTTGGTGGCAAATTTTCTCTTCTTGTCGCTGAGGTGAGGGCCAATGATGTAGACCTCCACAAAGGGCCTGAAGCCCTGCGCCTTCCACTTCAGGTCATTGGCAGCAATCACTGGAGGACAGAGGCAGGACAAGTCAAGCACAGAGGAGGACACGAACTGCAGAGCAGATGAATAACTGACAGGTTTTAGGGAAATGTTACAGTAACACAATCTGCTCAGCTCGTTTTACCTTTGACACTGATCTTGTGCTCTCCGTTGGGTTGGGGTAAGATATCTACATGCATGACCACCTCACCTACTGCATCCACTCCACTAGCTGTAAAGATATAAGATATATCCAGTGAGTGGTTGATTGGTCCAGTGTTTGCTGTGAGCCCATTTGTCTATCAGAGGCCATAACACCATTGCAGGCTGTTTTTTACAGTCAGCAATGTAGTGCGACTGAGATACATGACTTTAATGCATCAGCAGACTAGGAACTAAATTTGAACATACAAAAACCACAGACACACACACAGGCTGTTCTCTATGATAATCAGATGAGCAGGACTTGGCTGGGTGAAGCAGCCTCCTCTGCAAACTCTATTGCTGAGCAAATGGGGAACTGTAATGCAGTAATAGATGGTAATTCGTTCTTGACACTCTATTAACACAAAGAGAAAAAGAAAAAGGAGATGGCACTGAAAGAATCAACTGCAGCACAAGTCTCTGTTGAAAAGCTGCGTTACATCAGCTGACGCCATCTGTCACCTCACCCTCATCTCCAGGCACTGCAGTTTTTACATTTGAGCTCGGACTATGTATGCTCTTGTATTTGATATCGTGGCTGTTGACATTGTGATATCTGAGATGTATGGGCTGCTGTTGGCTGCTCTGGACAACATGCACATTTTTCATAACACTGCTGACACGTACCTTTCTCTGGCGGTGTGTCTTCATTTGCCGTGTACCTGATCCCTTTCCCTCCATGGACTGAGGGCACACAGAAGAAAGCAGCGTTGAAAGAACAGAATACAAATACAATGCTGGCTACTTAAAAGATTGGCCATGGGCAAATAGTGTGTCCTTGAGCAAAATATTTTGAAGTATTCATGCGGATAAAATAGACCATATATAAGGAAATATACAGTATATAAATGTAATGTACCCTGAGCGTTCTGTGAGAGGACAAATTTCCTGATGAGTTTGTCTGTGGCCTGTGTGTACAGAGACAGGGCGTAGCGCAGAGACTGCAGGTCCGGACTCTTTTCCAAGAATGTTTTCTTCAGGCCAACACCACCGGCATGGAAGTATTGCTATGTAAGAGATAAGACGTTGACAAAAAACACAGAATAATGAATCACCTTCTTCTACTCACTATTCTACGTTTCTTTGTGTTAAGCAACCAAAACAATGGAAAACATTGTAAAATTGTCAAGAACATGTGTATGCTGGATTTCTTGCTTGTGTAACAAACCATACGATACCTTGATAGTGTCCAGAGCCAGTTCTATTACAGCACACTGCTTAGGGGTCAGAGCCTTGGCCTCTTCTCGTCCCATGTGCTCCTGCAGGAAAGAACATACATATTTACTGCTGAAACATTGCCTAAATTTGACACTTACCATGTCTTTGTCATTTGTTTGCTACTGCCTTCCACCACTACCTTGAGTTTGGAAAGCTGGCCCAACTCCTTAGCCGCATTGAAGATCATCTGAGTGCCCTGTTGAGCAGAAAGAGACAGACAAGTGAGTATGTTATGTAAAGAGTGTATTTATGAGGTTGGTGCAAAGGGAGAGGTGAGTTCAGTAGGTTTAGTGTGGACAGGCAGCTCTAAGTACAAGACATATTTGAAGAGTGAACAGGGAAAGAGTAAAACTGCCGATTTCCTCTTTTAGATTTTTATGAAACCTTTGCAGAAAATATATTTTAAAAAGATATTTGAAATAAACCACCTCTCGGGAGAGGAGCATGGTGTGAATAGTGTTGTGGACTGTCAGTCAATACTACAGAGACAAACAGGCAGGTTGTAATTACTGTGGTGTACAGCGCAGCCGTTTCAGTCAAGTTTTGATGCACTGATATTCACAGAGGGAGAAAGTTATAAAACAAAAAGTGAAAAGGGTGTAAAGGGAGGTGTTAAGGCTCCTGTTAGACAGAGTGTTTCTTCATGCTCACAGAGGCTGCACACACTCACACACACATACTTACAATAACCTAAAAGAGGAAGGACAATAGAGGGAGTGGGGTGATGGCAGGATAGATGAGTTATTGTAGTCACAATGGAAAAATTAAAAGCAGAGAATTTTGGAAGGAGAGAAGTTGTTAATTTGGGTGGATGTCATGGCTTTTTAATCACATACCGTCTGGTCAGTAAGTGTTGGAAGAACAATTGTTTTCTCCATCGTGTTCATCACGAGCTTCCACAGCTCCTTCAGCACTCTCTTGAGTACTGTCTTCTCACAGATCTTAGCAAACAGCGACAGGCTGAAAAATACAGTCTTTCGGTTATAGATATAAAAGCAACACTAAATCCTATTTTTGCTTGAGGCTTTTTGATACCACAGCCAGAATTATATTATTTTTGGGGTCAGTTTGAGAAAATGATCTCATATATTTTTACAAAATGTTTAGTTGACTAAATATTGAATAAAATTTAAGAACATAGTGATGAGAAACTAGTATAGAATTAACACAGCTTCTTCTCTAGATCAGAAAGTACCAAATTAAGAAAAGAGTACCCAAAACAAATTATCCAACCATTTAACATAATTTTTGAAACAAGTTTCTATCGATTTTCAAATCTTGCTGATGTTCTTACTTGCTGTCCAGAAAATCCATGATAGGTTGCAGGACATTGTCGGCCTCCTGAACCACACTGCCATTGGCTGGTACCGTCTGACCTTTCACTTGAGCCAGGATGTCCCCCATCTGCCTCACGTTGTCCTCGATCTGGGGCTGGAAACTGCAACACCATACATACAAACACCACCAACAAAAATCAGACGGAGGAACTGGGGCCAGCTTCTTTGAGTTCCAGGCAGGAATTAAATAAACATGCCTACCTGACCGCAAAGATGTGGCTGAGGTCATCCATGACGTTGTTGAGTTTGTTCTGCAGCTCCTTCAGGAAGTCGCTTGCTTCCACATTGAGCTGGGAGACAATGAATGGGATTAAAATATGTCATATGTCCTGTTATAATCACAAGAAAATAGACATGTGAAAACTTACATCTTTGCCTCCCATGGCCTCAAACATCTTCTCCAACTGCACTCTGAGCTGCTGGATGTTATTGATGATGATACATGGCTGAGCAGAGAGAACCAAAAATCATTACTTATACAGACCAACACACAAACACAGAGCTTAATATTGTAATCAATCAGTGTTATTCCTCCTTACATTTTTTATTGCTTCTTTGGCAAAAACACAGTGGTAATCCAGGGCAGGTGAAGAGGGGGTTCTCAGTAATTACTACTCCTATGGGGGTTGAATTCTCAATGGGAGTGCAGCTGACTTTCCCTCTAGCTTACACCACATTCAGCTAATTACACAACCTTAATTCACTTTGAAACACTGCGATGTGGGCATGGCTATTACGCCACAGAACAATTTATTGCACTGAATTAATCAACCTGACCACATACACCAAACGGAGTACATCTTAAAGCATTGATGGACTTTAAATAAAACTATCAAGCCAGAAAATGCTGTAGATTCTGCTGACACAAACTTCCATCTGGTACTTTGCTGTGTCAAACTTTTCTTTCTTTTAAATACTGTCTTTCACTTTAAATACTTACCACTTTCTCCTTCTTCACATGATTTGGAAAATCTTTTGCTATGATGTCAGCATAAGATAACAGGACATTACCAATGGTCTAAGAGAGAAAAATCAAAAGCTTATTATGAGAGCATAAAATAGATGTAAAAAAAATCCAAACAGTGACAGCTCTGGTAAAAAGGTAACAGTGCAAATATTATGAGGTAAATGTCACCTTGGCAAATCTTTTCATGTAGTTTCCAACGATCTGAGGGTCAGGACACTCAAGTTTGCGAATGATTTCAAAACTCTGGTTGAGCTGAGAGAACACGTCCACCACTGAGCAGGAGAACAAAGCATGCTCTGATGTTACCTGGAACTGGACAACAAATGGGACCAGGGGGAAAAGTATGAGAAGCTGTTTTGTGATGCTGATGCTGTACCACAGTCATCTGGAAGGGAGGTTGGTTTCCACTAAGGGCAACCCCACATGGGAGATGTTTACAGTTTTGTTACACAATGTAGACAATGATAATAGACTCTCTTTAGCTGTATGTGACTGCAATCAAACCATTTGTGAAGTGATGGAGGGATCAGGTGGTTTGATGAAAAGCAGAGCCTTCATTATCCCAGAAGTGTGTAGTATTATGGTATGTGACGTGGCCTGGGGACTGTTGTTCTGCTGATACAGGAAAGCAGAGGCTGCCTCAGGAACAGTAATTGGACCCAAAGGGTCTCTGCCATGAACTGGGAGACTCTTCATCTGCTTGGTATCGACCTTATTGCTGTGTGGATATGTAGGCGTGCGTGAGACAGAGAGTGTGACAGAGCATGGTATGTGTCTGTGAATGTACATCGACTTGCAGTAGCATCTGCTACTCTAAGCATTGAAGTTTTATTTCCCATTTGCATTTGGTATTGAGTCATTATTGATTGCCTTGAGGCCTTCAACCTACTCTTCTTAGCCTGGAATGTGCTGAGTCAGTAGAGATGATGTGAATTTCCCAAATTTGCATGAGAAATACATGAATCCATTTTGGGGGATAAATGTGATTGTTCTCAGATTGTTGAAGGGACAGTTAAACATCTTGAGAAATATACATTATGCTTTTCATGCTACAACATTTCATTGACGGACTGATACACTATATAAAAGTATTCGCTCCCCTGCCTTGACTTGCATATGAACTTCAGTGACATCCCACTCCTAATCCACAGGGTTAATATGTCGGTCCACCCTTTGCAGCTATAACAGCTTCAAGTCTTCTGGGAATGCTTTCCACAAGGTTTAGGAGTGTGTTTATGGGAATTTTTGACCATTCTTCCATAAGGGCATTTGTGAGATCACACACTGTTGTTGTTGATGTTGGAAGAGAAGGCCTGGCTCTCAGTCTCCACTCCAATTCATCCCGTGTTCTATTAGGTTCTATCTGGGTTCTAACTGTTCCCACAGCTGGAAGCATGAAATTGTCCAAAATCTCTTGGTATGCCACCATGTCATACCATATACCATACCATAGACAATTCCATGCTCCCAACTTTGTGGGAACAGTTTGTGGATGGCCCCTTCCTGCTCCAACATGACTGTACACCAGTGCACAAAGCAAAGTCCATAAACACATGGATGAGAGAGTTTGGTGTGGATGAACTTGACTGGCCTGCACAAAGTTCTGACCTCAACCTGACAGAACACCTTTGGAACTTTGGGATGTCAAACTGTCCCTCCAACAAATCTCAGGTTTCTCCAACGAAGTGTGCAGAAAAGCATGAAGCAAACACTCTGGAGAAAAGAGAAGATGATTTGTGTCTAAAGTTTGAGTAAAATGTGTCAAATCCTGTTGATACACCAATAAAATATAATATGACAGCTTAAATTTGACCTCCTATATGCAGCATTTATCCCCCAAAATTGATTAATGTATTTCTCATGCAAATTCGGGTAGTTCACATCATCTCTCCCATAAACACACTCCTAAACCTTGTGAGAAGCCTTCGCAGAAGAGTCAAAGCTGTTATAGCTGCTAATGGGTGGACCGAAGTCATATTACACCCTGTGGATTAAGAATGCAATGTCATTTAAGTTCATATGCAAGTCAAGGCAGGTGAGCGAATACTTCTGGTAATATAGTGTATGTTGTGAGAGGATCTGTGTGCTACTCGAGTATGCTAACAGACCAGCATCTTACATGTGAAACATCCATATCAAAAACTTACCCCATCTTTTTTGTCCCTCTCCAGGGCTCCATGGAGAAAATCTCTGGAAACTTCTTCATTCTCATCCAACCACATGATGACAAATGGCTCAAACCAGCTAAAGAGGAAAAATGGGAAGGGGCAACGTGAGTATTTGTGCTGCTGAGGCATATGTATAATGAAAATTGTGCAGGCTGAATAGAAAATACTCACGCTGGATATTCAGGTACATGCTTCTGAAAAGTGGGCAGCTCCTTGCAGTACTCATTATAGAGCCACTTCACCTTGAAGTGCAAGTTCATATAATCTGCACTTTTGCACAGGCGGTGCTTCTCATGCTCTGAATGTCAAAGAGAAAGAATGAGTAAAGTCCCACTTCACCACTTGCTCACGTGCCCAAAAATAGTTGCATTTAGTGGCACAAATAGTTACATGTAAAAATAAAATAATAATAAAAAAAAAAAAAAGTCAAAAACTAGTGGCTTCTGTCTCATTATGAGGCCACAGACAGAAATACACCTGCAAAGTTATATACATGTATATGTATATATGAAAAATGAGCGTACCCTCCATGGCATATTTCATATCTTGTGCAAACATATTCCACATGACTTCGGCACTGATCTTGCCCACATTCAGTTCCTGAGGAAACCTAGAGGAAGAGGGGCTCAGTCTTAAATCCAGCTCGATGAGCAATAATGGTTCTTCATTATTTACAAGATAACCAAGCTTCATTTTAATGTAATTCCATCAGTGTTTTCCCTTTATGTTTTTCTTGCAGCCACAGAAAGAAACAGGAATTTAGCAAAGCAAATCCTATGAGTTTAATTAAAACTCTAATCATTAAATTACAATTACAACAGTATAGTATTCCTATTCAAACCCAGTCACCTAAACTCCTGTTAGCATATTGCAAGTACTAACATAAACAGCAAAATTTTAAGTGAATTTTTTATTTTATAATGGCAAGACCTACCTTGTGGTTTCAAGACAAACAAAGGTGGTCTGTTTGACTGTTTGTGTTGTCCCTTATGTTTTGACAGTGCCCTCCCCGTATTCTTCGTAGTTTTGTGTTCATGCTTAAAAAATCCCATATAGCTGCTATCTTACCTTATTTTACACTCTCCTCGACAGGGTTAAACAACACTGTCTATATATTATGCACTTGAGGGAGAAGACTGACATTACAAACTGACACTCACTGATTAAGGCAGGGAGTGTAGGAGTTTTTGTCCTCTTCTATGATGGAGACGATGAGTGTGATGAGCTTAGACCAGAAGTCCAGGTTTTTGATGCTGGGACCCTGCTCATCTGGAGGAACTGCCTTTGACTTGAGATAAAAAGATGTTATGGATTTAGATCTTAATAACTGCATCCTGCAACATTTTCTTTGGAGTGGCACAGTGCAAGAGAGGCATTGGAGAGCAACATACTGAATGAAGTGCTTTTGCTTCACAGACACACACTTACAGGGTCTGTCTGATATTCCCTGTTGTAGAGGTCATGGCAGTTGTTGAAAATGTACTCGTAGGTGGAGTTGAGACAGGCTTTCACACAATCCTTCACCACCTGGCTTGCCCGGGGGGGACTCTGCAACTCCTGGACCTGAACATAGATGTTACACAACATATGGTTCAAACGAAAACGTCACAAAGTGTTTGCAGGAAGTTATCTCAGTGGAAATTTAGCCATCAACACACTGAACTTTACAAATTGCACCAACATACATTTATAGCCTCACACACAGTTTCATGATAATAGCTTCAGTTTGGAAAGGGTAATTTTATAGCTGATTCACAGTTTCTGAGTTTCTGCCTTAGGCTACTTAACAGAAATTGCAGGAAAGTTGTGCCATGTTTACTTTGGCTTTACATGCTGATTAGCAAGAAAAAGAAATAAAATAAATGAAAAGAAAATAATCTATATCTTGTTAATTTTTACCTTCATCCTGAAAAATGTGATGCTTGTCAAGAGATCAACAGTAGACTTGAGATCTTGTAGTCTTTCAGGACTGCTGGCTGGGAAGTTATTCTGAAAGCAAACCCATGAACACACAAAATGATGATTAATGATGATGAATAGTTGACAAATAGCTCAAAAAAGTTTAAATGTTTACTCTTTCTTCAGGCAGTAAAGAAAATAAATATTAGCAGTTACTGTATCATTCCCATGCGTTTAAAAACAGAAATAGTATGAACAAATGTGGCCAGTAAGATCCCTTAATAATTGTAAAGAAGTTAAAATAAAGACATGTAGTCAGTACCCGGTACATGGAAAGGTCGATTCTCAGGGAGTTGTGCAGCTGATCCAGAAGTTTGACAAACCGCTCTTTCTACAAAGAAAAATGCGCAAAACTGAACAAACCACTTACAAAAATACAACAGCTGACAGAGTATTTGTAACCACTTGACTATACAAATCCAAGGCTGAACTGAAAAGCCTCAGCTGATTGGACATTTGGAGAAGGAGGCAGGGCCATGTTAAACTGAGGGACCAAGAGCGAGTCAATAATAGTGATATCATCTTAAAATTTATTTTGATAAAATCTTTTAAAAATAGCATTTTTCATCAGACAAATATATGAAGGTATAAAACATTACTATAGTATTTGTAAAAAAAACAAAAAAACAAAACGTCAGGGACTCACGCCAAAGTTTGATGCAGCAAATCTGTCTGAAGCAGAAACATTGTTGGAGGACTGGGTGGTGTGGGCATAGTAAGCATTGATGTTGGCCAGCAGGGTGCTCATCACAGCTGGCACTCCTGGGCACATGTACTTAGATGACAAGCAGGCAAAGTGCCTGTGGGGTGGAACGGAAAAAAATTATATTTCAAGGATTGACCTGCTACTTATTGCTCTAGTAATTAATTTACTGTATCGCTAAATTTGATCTGTACACAGCTACTGCCACCACAAAAGTGAAATATTAAGAACAATTTTAGGGGGACTGACGTCATGGCCTGGTAGATGGACTCTACTCCGTATCTCATGGCGAACTCATCTACTATCTCCTGGGCTGTCTCCTCAAAATACACCTTCCAGGCATCATCCCCTTTGGCATCAGGGATCTTCACTACACCACTGTTCTGCTCCTCAGTGGTGTACTGGAACAGATGCTGAAAACAGAGCAAGGGCAGGTAACAAGGTTTTTGTGTTTTAATATTAGTTTTAATAGGATCTGAACTGACACATTGTAACAGCACAATGTTAAAAACAACAGGAATCAGAAACTATGTCTAAATTAATAATTTTAAAGCAATTGGACTGCCCAGGGCTTTACTAGTTTCAGTTTTCAGTTTTGACTTACGATCACACAGTTTAACAGCATTACCTGAAAATATTGTGAAACAGTTTTTAAATTAATAGACATATTACACCATGACAATACATGTCTCATATCCAGGACGCTCATCCACATCCCCCTTTACTGGTAAAAATGGCTCAATAATTCCAGGCAATTACTAACGATGTCAACTGCCATAGCAATGGAATAAAATAATTGTATGTTCTACTGAAAGAACTGAAATCTCTCACATGACAAAGACAGGCAATTTACATGGTTATTAACAGTGTGAGTGTGAAACGCTGAAAGAACAGATGTACCAGCTCAGACTGACCTCATGTAGACAGGTGTACTGGACATGGTAAGGAGCTACTGTCTCTTCTCCTTTGATCTCCACACTTATGTGCATCCGGATGGCTCCTGACACTGCAGATTTATCTGTTCTTTTGTCTGTCAGATGAAAGAAATATATCTTTTTATAATGTTTTCGTGGGCTGAAATATGTTTCTCTCTATAGACAAGGACTTTGTCTCAAGACAATTATGTGTTTTTGTTATCTCTGTGTGACATGCTGCTCCCCTCATTTGTCTCCAATTCCATCAGGTTTTCTCTTATCTTGCAAAACTCACCCAGATTGTACCAAACATCCATCTCCCCGCTCAGAGTGCGGACTTCAATGATTGTTTGACCCAGGAAGTCATCGCTCTCGCGTTTGAACCGCTGTTTCACACGAGACTTGATGTCATCATCCTCATCCCACACACGGACCTTGATGCGGTCAGATGAATTGTGGCATTCACTGGTTGGGACAGAGGCAGAAAATGCTGTGATGGTGGATTCTATGTGACAAGATACACAAATATCTAAAAGGTGCATGGTTCTCTTGTAATCAAAAATATTAAGATGGAGTGTCACATATGTATCTGTGAAATATAACCCTGATAATATTGTATGTCAGCATTTACTTTTGTTCTCAGTACTCACAAGTGAAAGTTTTCTTCCCAAACAGGGTTGAGGTTGCCATATATTGTTTTAGTCCTCTTCTTCGTCTTCCCAACTTGAACTGTGACATATGGGTCACTGGAGCCTGTCTTATCTTTAGCCTGCAGACCTTGAGCACATACCACTGAGAAGGAGACAAAAGACAATTTGACAACACAACTGTCAGGACAACTTCTATAGCACATGTCGAATATTTTAAAATTTATTTTAAAATTTATTTATAAAATTCTTATGTCAGTAATAACCAAAGAACCTATCACCTTGCACTCCAATTCAGAAAAGAAAAAACTCACCAGTAATGCTAATCTTCGCTGACCATTTTGATGTCCCATCAAGCACGCTCTGTTTGATCTGTTTCATGTGTGTGGCGTGTGTTGATTTGTCAAGAGCAAAGACTTCTTGTATTAGCTCAAAAATCTCTGGTTTGTTCCTTTCTCTGATCTTCATTCGGTCTTTGAGAACCATAATAATGTTCTGGGTTCGGTCCTCTGCTCCATGCTTAGAGCTCTTTTCTGCAGCTCCTGATGAAACAGATAAGTAAAAAGAGGGAAGCATAAGGCAAAGGTAAAAAATATATTCGAGGAAACATGGCCCATAGGCCCACCAGTTTATCTCCTGTTTCCTCCCATTTAATCTTGCTTAAACCTGAATGAGTGCTGAGTGCTGAATCAAGATTGTATTAGATCAACTGAAACTTTTAGCTTTGGCTGGGCTCAGGACCCCCCCCACCTCCCAGTTTTATGGAAAAAACCATCTACTTAGGAAGAATCAGATAGTGAGGGTATAAAAGACCAACAAATGTTTTGGTACCAAAGTCTTAAAACACTTTTTGGGACAGGAGAGCAATGAATTATGCAATGCATGGATTGATTTCAAAACCAGCATGGAATTGGAAAAGTCATCCCTTGTGGAGCTGAATTAGATAAAGCTGTCTGGACACAGAGGGTATTGGTGGAAGAGATCAGCGTAAGGCAGGGGTATGACAGGACATTACTCAGGAGATAAATTTGAAGGGAAGAGGGAGGAGAATGTGAGAGTGGATAGAAGACAAGAATAATGGGATGTCAATCTGCCAGAAGGATACAGAGGGTTTGGGTTTGTGTGGTGGGCTAGGTGTGTGTATCCCTAAGTAATAATAGCCGTGTATGTTTTGCAGTATGTTTATGTGCATGCATGTCCTTACTTTGCAGACAATCAGCATTGAGCAGATCCTGGCACTTTTCATGGCATTTGACGCCGCACTCTGAACAGCGCATGCCTTGGCGGGCTATACCCCATAACAATCCCTCACATTCATAGCAATAAGTGGGGGTGGTAGCTGTCCACACTTCAAAGTTATGTGGAGTAGTGGAGGATATTGGGTAGATCAGAGCCTGTAGCGTCTTTTTATAAACATGACTCTTCTGCAAAATACAAAGATAAAAAAGTTTGACATTAGCAGTGATTAGATGCTGGGAAGACCTAAGTAGAGATGTGGAAAAAAAACTGTGAGGGAAACCCACCAGTTCCTCATTCCCAAGAGTGGTGGAAGCCATGGCTGATGTGATTCCAGCTTTACGAGAGTTCTGTACTAGAGACTACGAAGAAAAGGATAAAGAGAAATGTTATTTAAATATGAACTAAAGTGCAGAGGTCAAACTTATATGTGATCTCTGTAAGGAATAAACAAGTACTCACCATGGCCTGATGAGGCCATGCAGTGATGAAACAGGAAGAAGGAAAAGAAAAGATGTGGAAATACTTTACAATCAAACTACTTGTACAAATCCTTGTACTTGTACAAATCCATATTATGTATAGTGGGCATGTGCATGTTCACACACATTAACATGCAAATGCTATCACTTCAATTCACCTTGGATTAGAGAACCACAATAAAATCATGTTCAGGTTATTTAAATTAAGAAAAACTACAAAGCATGAGAGGAAGAAAAAAGCATGATTGTTTTAGAATCAATTTCAGAGGAACAAATAGTGTCTGCACTGAAATGATTTCAGGACACCTCAAGACTGGCACAGAGTTTGTGTGTGTGTGTTTGTTTCTTACCAGATCTCTGACAAGAGGAATGGCTTTCCTCTTGCGAAGGTCAGGCATGCTGTCAATACTGTAGAGTGCACCTCCCATTCTGGATAAGAGAAGTTGTACTTTATAGATTCCTACACATGCTCATCAATATTTATAGATCATCAAATGATCCTATCAGAAAAATGTCAGGCTATGAAATTATGTTTTGCTGTTTGGGCTGATATATTTCCTTTGATCATTGTTTCTACTCCAGCCCAAGACCTCTCAAAGACTTCACTGAAGAGCTTAATTACACGGCTGCCTCATCTCAAATAGTGGGACTGCTACGCCAAACACCTCAGTGTAAATGCTGGGTTTCTATTTGGCTAAATTCAGTATGCAGGATCAGTTCCATTCTGAGGTCTATAATATACAAATGCCCTGCCCAATAAGTCAGGGCAGCCTACTGTCGTTCAATAATAAGTGGTCAAATGTCATGAGTGGAATAAGCCTGCAGATCAGAATAAAAAAAGCAAGGAGAATTTCTGGACTAATGTAGGTTATTTTCAATTTAAGTAAATCATTGTGGGTTTTAAAATTATCTGAAGGTAAAAGAGTTAAAAGAGTTTAATCTCTAGAGTTACAGATTGAGTGTTTTTGTTGTAAAGTTCAGCACTAGAAGAGCTGACAGCAGTGACTCACCCTCCTTTACCAAACCACAATGAGCTGGAGGTCTCTCCTCGAGCCTGTGAGAGAAAATTAAATTGTAAGAAAACGAAAAAGCCTTTTTTGGCCTTTCTACGGGGTATCAATAGCACATAATCACTACACTAAAGGTTATCTGATTTTATATAAGGTTCTTCACATCTTAGATCCTGCCCCCTCTTTGAGTTTTTGCATTAATGGAAGACAGTGGAAAGAGCTCTTGCTCAAAGGTCTTAATGATACCTTGCAGTACAACTAAGAAATAAAGCTGAAGAAATCTGTCAAAACGTAATTCAAGTTATTTCTAAAAACTACCAAGAAAACCCATCAACCAAAAACTATTTCATTACAGAGTAGTTAAATGGTAATTATGTTATGTAAATCTGAGAAGCTATGTTAAGTGTGTCTGAAGAAACAGAAACGTGGCTTATAATTAGACAGGACAACAGCTGTTGGAAGATATAACAGAACATATCAGATCTTTGTCAAGATGAATGAGTGGACTGAAGGTGCCAGTACATCGACAGCAGGGAGTTAAACAAGACATCTGTAGCATGTATTTCCTGCTTTCTTTTATGCAGCCAATCAGGTTGTACCCACCTGTCAACATGCTCCATTGAAGGCCGAGCAAAGTGCAAGTGAGTGTCACTATGGCAATGACATGAAACTGGAAAGAAAACAAAGTGGGTCGGCACAAAGGAAAAAAAAAAACAAAACAAAAACAATCAAAAACAAAGAGAAGCCAAGTGCACAAAAATGCAACGCAACACACATCAACATAACATTGAAGCAAGTGATTAATCATATTCACAACTGAATTCAAAGGTAATGAATAGCAACAGAATATATGAATAAAGTATGCAAGTGAAAACTGACCAAGCAAAACTAAATGTAGAACAAAATCAAACATTTTTGTCAAGCAGTGGTGTAGTGCTGCATTCAAAACTGTCATAAAAAGTTTGTCAAGTTCTTTTATTTTAGGAAAGCCAAAAAAGATATCAATTATAGAATAAGAAAGACAAATCTGCTTTCTGGTATCTGGCAGAAAACAATAACAAAAAAGAACTCAAGAACTTACTGTATGCAGCCTCTCTTTGTACATAAATAATGCACAACACATACATATTTCAAAAACCCGGTACACACTTTTAGAGGTTCCTGAACTCAAGTATATCTTTTAGATTACAGGGTGGAGCTGAACCAGGCTAACAGCTCGGGGTCTGGACTTGACTGTTGTGGGATACAGAGCTGAAATTCGTAGTGAAGGTAGGTCTAAAACAAGAGCTGAGACTAGGATAAATATGTGATCTTACCTCCCGAAGCTGCTCTAAGACCTTGTTGTAAAGCCTGAGCCAGTTCTCTTTGGCTCGGATTGCTGGATCTACTGGCTCTTTTTGATCCTCTACAACTGGAGGACTAGAAAAAAAGAAATATATTTTTGTGATTTTTGTCTACATTCTATTTTTGTTGTTGAATCAGTTAATTGATCTCATTAACTTATAGGCTTCACTCCTACCTCTCAGTTGGCAACTCTTTTAACTCTGTTGGTGTCGGTGGCCTGCTATCTTCAAAATTCACCTCTGTCTTCTCCATGGGAAGCTTCTCCTCTGGCAGTGCAGGGGATGTCCTTGGCTCCCTCTCCAACATTGTTTCCTCTTCTAGCCATGGCTCTTCCTCTAAGCGAGGAGCCTGGTCCTCAGGGGCAGGTGACTCTCTGGTGGCAGGATCACTGACTTGGGAATGGGGCTGTGCAGAGCTTGAGCTTTGTTGGGAGCCAGGGTCTATGGCTTTGGTAGGGGGCTGAGGGACTGCATTAGCCACAGTGGATGGGTGGGATGGAGGAACAGTGTTAGCTGCAGCAGACTGATGCTGTTGAGATACAGCTGAAGGTGGTGGTGGTTGAGACTGGGAAGGCTGGGCAGTGGGGACCGTAGACAGGAAACTAGAGGCTAGGCCTGTGACTGCAGCTGTTAAAGGTTTGGCCATTGAGAAGAAGGAAGTAGCAGATGGGGCTGGCTGGGGCTGGGGCTGTGTTTGGGCCTGTTTAGGTGGTTGGGCTGTTGGTTGACTAGACGGAGGCTGTGCGGTTGGGGCTATACCAGGAGGATGAGCCTGGGTGGATGTTCGGTTCGAGGGTTGAGTAGGGGGCTGTTGTTGGTGTAGGGAGGGCTGTTTTTCTAGAGGAGGTCTGGAGCTGGGTACATCGAGAGTTGGAGGAGCAGTTGATGTGGGTGTGGGAGTGAATGGAGGCTCCATGTCCTCACTGAGGGTCCCATCCAAATTGTACAAATCTTCATCATCATACATCATCTCCTCATCCTCATAGAGGCCATCTTCCTCTCCCTCATACAGTCCCCCATCATCCTCCTCATACAGAGCCACCTCCTCTCCTCCATCTTTGCTGTAGCCTCCTTCATCACTGTATGCCCCCTGGGTCTCATCAGGGTCCCAGTCTGGAGAGCCTTTACTGTAGCTAACCGAGGAATGGCAGGAGTGGTAGGAGTCATTCTCATCATAAGGGTCTCTCTCTCCATATTCACCACCATAGTCCTCCTCACTCAGCTGACTGCTGCACCGACTCAGCTCTGCAGATGATGCATAGCTCCCTGTGGGACTGGAGAGAAGAGAATGGAAGAGAAGAGACTCTTGTAAGTACTCAAGAGGGATACACTACAATGAACACAGCCACTCATTCATGCTATTATTGCCATTTGATATGTGGACTAATAAACATGTATACATAGGTAAAAATTAAAATTATATACCATTCTTTTATTAACTATAATCTCAAAATTGCTTGCACAGCATTTTATTAGAGCACTTGCATGCCTGTACACTTAGTTCTCTAGCGGACAACCCTACTTTAAGTCTTTTCTACGTGTCCTGGAGTGGCTAGGAATAATGCTGATGGCTAATCAATGAAAAGCACTGAGGATACAAGAGTAGCAGACGGGCAGCGTGAAATAGAGCACAACAGAAAGGTGAGAGGCCTCCATAAAGCTGACAAAAGAAAAAAGAAGAAGCCTCCAGAAATGCAACAAAGAAAGGAAAAGTATTCATACTCTTTGATAAATGGGGCTATTAAAAACATAATAGAGGCACAGAGAGAAAAAAATTGAATTAGGAATGGGAGATGGTGAAGAAAAGAAGGGACTGGATAGCACAGAGAAAAAGTAGAGGAGAAAGTGCAGGTAAAGAGGCGAAGTGGAGAGGGCTGAGAGAAAGAGATGAAGAAGAATGGGCAGAAGATTGGGTAAGTTGACCTGTCCAATACACTCACACAAGCAGCTCATCTTGGGTACATTAGAGACAGGCATAGTTTCAATCTCAGACTGTGAGAAATATGTCAGTAAAGACTGAGAAACAGTATAAATATCTGAAAAAGTATTCACTTTTAGTATTCAGAGGGGCACTACACCGCATAATTTCACTGACTGGCTTCATTCATGAATAGGCAAAATTAGACATCAGAAAAAGCATGTGTATGTATTGAAGGTGTGTTAAAAATTATGAGTTGAGGGTCAGGGAAATGGTGATGAGCATGTTTTCGCCAAATTTTCTGATATCTCACA
Organism: Echeneis naucrates; assembly: GCF_900963305.1. NCBI lineage: Eukaryota > Metazoa > Chordata > Actinopteri > Carangiformes > Echeneidae > Echeneis > Echeneis naucrates. Next base: position 9,771,279 of record NC_042527.1, on the reverse strand, counting down.
GAAAATCAATAGTTTTATCAAGAAATGATTGACAGGTTAATTGCAAATGAACATAATCATCATTTCAAGCTTAACAATGAAACTGGAACACACCTGACAGTCCTCTGATGGTGGTAGTCAAGGTCATGGCTGTTCCCAGATCGTGGATAAGACAAGCTTCTAGAGCTGCGGTGCTGATGGCTGATGGGATATTGGTGGACAGAGGCATTGGGCTGAGATGTGCTGTAGTAGGGAGGCGGGATGCTGTTACTGGTTTCACTGCGATAATCACTGTCTCTGTCATCCACGGCACTGTCTGGATCCTCATCTACACAGACACACATACAAAAAAAATGTATATGTTTTTACAGCAGGTTGTGTCGATGAAATATGACAACAGTTGAAAGGCGACAATTGAGGAATTTAATATAATAAAACCACGACAAAGAGGACAGAACATCAAGAAAGTGATGATGCCGGTCCACATTGTCATGTGGCACAGAGATAGGACTCTCTAATCAGCAGTCTTTTAGCACTGTGGTAATTGCAGATAATATGGATGAGCTGGCAGCATTCCACTGCTGAAACCCCATCAGACCCATATAGGTTATTTAGAGAGCATCCATACATGAAGGACATGATGAACATCATCAGGGACTTCCTTCACACTCTTACTATCGTATGTGAATGTAATTCCATTCTGAACACTAAGAATCTGCTTTATTTTTCTGTGGTGTCCATAGATTATAAAGATTAACATCCCAGAGGAAAGTGATGAGAGACTTTGACCATCATTGTATCCCGCAATCTGAGGAATGAGGGCCACTGCACAGCTTACACCATGATCTTCATCTGACTGGATGTGTAAACCATAATTAAAGGCATCAGACTTTGTTTCTCACTTCAACTGTGTCCCCACGTGTCCCACTCATTCGCTATGCCTCCCTCTTCCTCTCTGTTTCACTCACTCCATCAGCTCACCATCTATAATTACCCCCCTGAGCTTTCCCTTTTCCTTTGTGTGAATTGAGATGAGATGAATTGCTGCAGTTGTGTGGGTGAAACACTTACATAAGACCATCTGCTAATCACAGCAAGAGAGAAAGAGATAGACAGGGAGGAAGTCAGATAGAGAGAGGGAGTGACCCACGGAAGGCTTATCTTAGTATGTATGTATATATCCCAAATCTTCTGTATGTAGTATGGTATGCAGTATGTAGCATTGCTGTCCATTAGTATTTGGACAGTATACTTTTTTCTTGATTGTGATTCATTACTGCAGAATGTTCAAAAGTCAGTCACCCAAATTAGTTTACATCAGGCCTCTTTCACTGGCAGCTGGTGTTCAAAATCTGGCCAGGCAATAAAGTCCAGTCTACCAATTGTTTAATTACAAATGTTAAAGCTTTAAGTGTTTGCCACAACAAATTACAGTGAGTGGCAATATTGATTCTGATACTAGAAAAATTAAGAAAATAGATGAGACAAGAGACCTCTTTCCCCCCTCCTCTCTCCTTGTGTGTCTGCATTGGACAGAGTGTCCCCTGGCCGTTCAAATGTTCAATTTCAGGTCACTCAGAGCAGGAGTTAATTTAGTCATGTGAAGTTTTGCTGGAAAACAAAAAGCTCTGTTACTAAATCATTGTTTATTATGTTTGTTGTATATTTCAATCATCATAAAATCAGTGTGTAATAATGTTTTGTTCAAAACCACGCTTTTCAAATTTGCTGGTCTCTCTCTCTGATTTTCTACTGCTTATCCATCAGGGTCCCTGGGGGTCCCGGAGCCAATCCCAGCCTACGTTCAGGGAGAGGGCAGAGTAGTTTGCTAATAAAAAATAGTAACTGAATAAATAAAGCAATGTTGATTCTAACTTATAAGTACTGAAGAAGAGTACAACAACCGTAGCAATGATGGGAATAACTCATGGAAATGTATGACAGCTGAGCCAACAATCCACAGACCTAGTCGTTTTTTCCAATTAAACTACTCTGTCTTACTGATATAGTCTGATATTTGTCAGTGAGGTCTGTTTGTTGAGATATACTTTAATTCACTATACCTTTTAATGGGAAATGGTGTCACAACATTTGACTGGTACTGTAAAAGAATATATACAATACATATTGTCCTCTATGAACAGGGCAGCAGGAGGATGATAAAAGCTGCCCTTAAATTGCCAAAACAAAAGTGTGACTCGCTGAATATCTATGGTGTCACTGTATGTAAAATGATGTTGCATGTAAGTGTTGTACACTTACTTTGTTGGTCTCCCCATAGGCTCCAGTTACCTGTGAGGAAACAGGGGGGTGTCAGTATTGATTATGAATCACCCTTTCATTTCCAGACATACGCATTCATTCATGCTATTAAGGTTTCAGAGTTTCCAAATGGAGCTGGTGAATGGAAAGGAAACAGTAAGGAAGCATAAAAGAATTGCTGAGCACTTCAAGTCTTTCCATCTGACACAAGCAGCTGGCTCAGAGAGAAGGACCAGTAGTTGAAACACAGCAGCATCCTGGAGGAGTTTGCCTCTGGACATCTAATACAACTATTGATCCTTCACAGTGCAGTGATCCAGGATCTTTTCCCCTCTAACGCACAACATCCAATGTGTGGTAACACATATAGTTCACATACTGAGCTGAAGTAATCATATCCAAACAGCTTAACACAAAATCATCTTGTTCAACAAAAACAATTGACTATTTTGTGCAAATATTGACTGGTCACTTACAGCACTGAGTGCCTGGTACACGGAGAGGGCGTTCCTGTTCTTCCTGGTATGAATACTGGAGGAAAAAAACATTACATACAGTGGTTTCATAGTGATAGAGAGGGTAGTTGGGCATCGGGGGAAACAAAGCTATAATTAGATTTGTCCTGTAATGTGTAACACACTGTTCTCATTAGACTATGTTTCCCATTCCTAAAATGAGAAGACATGCTGGGGTATTAAATCAAACATAGTGACAGCTTACATCTTGGTCCCTCATGGCATTGAGCTGCTCTAGTTTTTTGGCCCAGTACCGTGCCTCATCCTCTGGGATATCTGAAACAACAAACCACACAATCTCAGATGACAAAGCAAGTCTGATGCTGCTCCATCTTTGTCACATGTACGTATAACTCTTGAAATAGCTTTCCTCAAACTTTCCACTTCAACATAGCTTCATCCTTTGCCACAAATTTTACCCATTTGAGTTTCTATAAGTATAATAACCATTTTCAAAACTATCTGACCCAGAACTTAGTGACAATGTAAATAGGCCAGGTTTTCAAATTGAAGAATCAGGTGTACAATATCGACTAGAGGAAGGGGAAACTGTATGAAAGCAGCACCTAATCAATGGTATGAGCAACACAGTCAAGGAAAGGACACAAATAGTTTCCTCAACAGCCTTGAACACTCATCAGTTAGGGCAGATTAATTAATGGTACAGAAATGACTGGTGTTCATATATTACTGTTTGCTGTGTAAATATGCAGACAGACATAATTTATCAAAGTCATTTCCCGCTTTTATCAAGGGATGGCTATTTCTTATAGTTTTATCTCTCACCTGCTGGAAATGTTTGACTTTGATGTGAATATTGATTTCTTACCAAGAGGCAGTTCAAAACGTGTGTCAAGCAACACCAGGTGGAGAGTGGGATCTTTGGTGCCACAGATCTCATTATCAGACATGATGACCTGAGAGTCCAATGTGAGCCACTCCCCGGGACCTTCCTGGATACAGAAAGATAAACAAATTAAATGTAAATAACAAGCAGTGCAGATAGATGAAAATGATGAGAAAAGCACAGACCTGCATCACTACCAAGTACCTTGAGAACGTCTGAGCAGAGCATAGTTCAATTGCTGGTAGTTAGTGACAAACCTCATTTGACTGTCGGATGCTACGGAGAGGAATCCAAACAGTGCCAACCATGGTGTCCCAGATTAGCCCTTTGTTCCACACCTCCACCGTCAGACCCAGGTCCAAGCGGTTTATTTCACTACAAGGAGAAATAAAAAGGTAGAAATCTAACTGACTGGAAAGTTTGCTTAGCTACTATAGTCAAGTACTTGTGTTTACTGTATCTTACTTATTTCCATTTTCTATTATGTTACATTGCAGAGGGAAAATTTATACTTTTTACAACAATTCCTTAATTTAGGGTTAAGACAATTTATGAAATATAGTTTAACAATACAGATTAAACCAGTGCTTTCTAAACTTTTTGGCTTTTTTACTTTTTTGTAAAAAAAAAGAAAAAAGAGAAAAAAAAAAAGAAAAGTAAGCAACAACAAGATTACAGATAAAATACGCTCGTAGGACTGAAAGAATCTAATAATGTAACAGTACTCAATTTTTTGCTGTATTCTTCTATAAAATTTGAACAAAGGACTTTGAAGTAGTAGTAGTAGCAGTCGTTATACATTGTAACAATGATACTTTTACTTGGTAAAAGACACTTCTTCTTCTGCCACTGTTAAAAGTAAATGCTAAAAACACACAGGCACTAAGGCACAATAATTACTTGTTGGCTTGCCTGTGACAAATATAAGACATGTCTCTGTGGGAGCAATCTTGAGAGACTCTAACATAAAGCATTTAGACAGCAGGAAGCAGGACAGAAAGAGCGAGGGAAGGAGAGCAATGGTGAAGGGGAGGGTAGAAAGGGGTGTGAAGAAGGCAGTGGAGGAGGTGATTTTATCGCATGCCTGGAGCGAGAAAGTGGGAACTTTAATTAAGAAATAGAGGGACTGGATTTCCTGTCTCTGTGGTGACTCCTTTTAAGAAAAGTGACTGATTCATGGCAGTGACTGAGGGTGCACAGTCATTCAAAGGCGTTTTGGGAGGAAGGGATGAGGCTTTCTCTGCAGCCCAAACATTACATAACACAGCTTCACTGATGCAACCCCAGTACAATGCTCAACGCCTCCAAACATCATACAAATGCACAGGACTCCACAGTCAGCCCGCTTGCTGCAACCCACATCCTAAATGATTCCCACCATTTATTGCCCATATGCTGCTTCACTGCCTATAGTACACTGGATTGCTTTGCATGCCAAATAATAAAATTATTCCATTATTTGTTGAAAACAAATTTAACAGTAGGAAATGCTCATATTTATGACTGGAGATCACAAATAAAAGAACAAGGAAAGGAGAAATTTGGGGAAAGTAAGGTTGAAAGGAGGAGGAGAAGAAGAGGGACTGAGTAGATGAAGATCAAGAAGCTGTCTTTAGAGGAAGCAAGAGGGAAAAAGGAGTGGGAAGGAGCCAAGGTTGAGAATGACGATGAGAGGAGCAGAGGTGCAGAGGGAGAGCAGATGAAAAAGAGGATGAGGCAATTGTTGGAGGCGGAGGTGTGGATGTGGAAAGGAAGAGCTATGTGAAACAATATAGGGATAAAGGACACTTGGGATGGAGGAGTGAAAAGGAAAAAGGTTGATATAAAGAAAAATATTTAGCATAAACACACATAAAAGCACTCAAACAGCTGAGCTGTAGAATGAGTTGAGAGGATGAAAAGAGAAGGCAGGAGGTAGAGTAAGGGAGAAGGAGATACAGAAAGAGAGCTTTGTAAGAATATGATCAAGGACTCACAACATGAAGTCTTGCTCCCAGCTGGGCAAGTTGCCCCTGACAGCGATAGTTGTACTCTTCACATTTTGTACCTTTAGAGTCACATAAGTGTTGAACTTCTCTGTCAAGGTAAAAGGGATGAAGAAACAGCTGAGTTAAAATGAAACATCTCTGTGTTACCAAACAATAAACTGCTCCCAGGTAGCCCTGCAGATATAGACATAGATACTGCATTCTATGCTTTATCTGACTTTCCATCCCTTTATTTCCATTTATGGCTGCAGCATGTAATGTGTCCTTGGTCTGCTTAAAGATTTATGTCACGTTGAGAGCAAGTCTCTCTCCCTGTGTGATCTACCTCTTTCTATTTCAAAGATTCCAGGTCTTACCTTGGGGTCCATCCAGCTTGGCTTTCTTCACTGTGGAAACACAGAGAGAGAAAGTCACAAACAGGAGCACCATCTGTTTTCGTTTCTAAATGCTCTTGCATCCTCTGTTGGGGCTTTTTACACAGTAAGATGGGTAAAAACTGTACCCAGGATAAATAAAAAATAATATATGAATTTTACATCTGTGAATTTTAATATACAACATGAAACTCTTGGAAATAAAAGTAGCCTATGTAGAATGAGCACATTAAAGTGTTTTCCTGTCACTCCGTTAACAGCGCCTACAACACCTACAAGATGACTGTTGACTCATGAAAATAAAATTGCAACTATGCAGATATGGACTAAGTGCTCTGCCTTTTGTGCCATAAGGTCCAGACATGTTGGCACAAACTGTGGTTGTGAAACATACAAAAACACACAGTGCTGGAAGAACATGGACAGTTTTCCCGCTGTGCTTCATCCGTGTGGCACACAGAAACAGACCACAGCATGCAGCATGCCCACATGCAAATAAATGCTACACCATAGCACAGGTTTAACAGACAAGCACTTTCTTTCATTATTAATAATATTTCTTTTATTGGCAGGAATTTGAATGTTAATCATTGTAGATGTTGTGTAACAACACATTTAAATCATTTAAATATTTAGGATTTTATTATTAAATTCATAAGGTCCCATTTGGTCCATTAATCTGCCTTTCTTAATGTCTTTCTTGTACAATCATTCACTCTGAAATTTCCCACCTTCATCAAATGCAAGTATTTTCAGCATACAGTTATAGCCCAAGCTCTCTCTGCAGCACCTCTTTACCAGCTTTGACGTAAGTCACACATGCATTTTTAATGCTCTACTACCCACTGCGCTCCACCACACTCACACACTTTTTCCACAAGCTCCCCACACCAGAATGCGGGTTTGTACTTAGTGTACACACAGGTTTGTATCAGTAAAATTCAAACGCAAGCTGAGTATGTTAATATGTTATGTAACCAATTGGTTAGTTTTATCACCTCTTGAGGAATGCGAAAACCAATCCATGAGTTAATAAATATTCTCCAAATAACGTCCAAATCAGAATGCATCACCATAGCAACCACAGCAAAACGAAAAGCTAAAGTAAAATTGACCTGAGTCAGCAAGTAGCTTTTTGTTTCTATTTTTTAGTCCTTTTGCTTTATATTTCTCTCATACAACACACATGCCAAGGACAAATTTGCAACTAAAGTGCTATGCTGTAACACCAACACACACACACACACACACACACACAATCTGCAGTGACTCACTCACATCCACCTGCAGCAATGATAAAAAATATTAATCTGTGCTTCAATTCATACATCAAGACAAGAATGAACTAAAGCCCTGTTATCATTGTTTAGATAGAGCAGATTAAATCTAGCTTCTTGTTGTGTTTCAATGTTAACACAAAAACAGCCCTGGAGATATATCAGTTCATGAAAAAGGCTCAATAAGAAGGAATTGGATTTTCGACAGTGGAAACTGAAGTTTAATAATAGCACACATTCATAAATCTCCCTGCCTGGTTGACTTATGAAGAAAAATGTCCAAAAGCCCCCACAATGTTTTGTCAAAATTGCATGTATCTACACAGATGACACAGCCCCAACACACATATTCTGTATACTTAATGGCTTATAGCTCATAAACATTAAGTTTGTGAGGGCTTGTAACAGTGGATCAATTGGCTGAAATGTGGGTTGTGGGTGTGTAGTCTAGATTCAGAAAACAAGGTCAAGCTTTAATTATCACAATTTCATTAAATAACTTCAAAGATATAACAAATCAAAGTGTGGATGGAATTTCACTCCTTAATCAGGGGACGCACAATACAATCTGCCAGAACCAATACTATAGTCAGTGCAAAACCTTGTTGGAGCAGCCTTCATTCAGGAAGTACCTCTGACGCAGCATACCCTGACTTATGGGATGTCAGCAGAATGCCAAGAAAAAAGAGATTTGACAGGGGATGAAAAAACCCTTCAGCTTGAAATGTCAGAGAATGTTAAATAGGGAGTTGTTGAAAGCTGTAATCAGACAACCAATGACAAAGCACAGGCTGACATGGTTTGGAAAGACTGTACCTTATTCTGAAGGATCGTATATATGCACACAGATGTGTAGCAGACCTTGCAACTGCTGACAGAGACATTACACTCCCCGATTTAGTGTCTAAATCAAGAGAGGAAGATAACTGGACTTGAAAGTAAGTAGGATATCTGCAGGAAAAGAGGCTAGGTTTTTCAGAGTTAATCTGTATGTGAATAAAAATTCAGCTTCGTCTGCAGATGCTCCAAAGAAATGCAGCCTATTCAAGAAGCACAAAGTACTGTGGAGGCCAGAAATAGCTCCAGTCAGGTAAGCATGAATGATGTAACAGGAACAGAAAGAGGGCTGTCTGCCAAGTCTCGTAGTCTAGGACACTGACAGCTGCAGCCAGTGTTTATGAATGAATAACGCTCAGGGTCCTAATGACACCTAGGACTGTCACAGAACCTGGACACTCAGTGGGTAGGACCCTGCAGGATAATGTAAGGTGGGCTAGGATCTGTTATGGGCCTCAAAGTTGACTTTGAAACCCCCTTTACTTTCTTATTAACCCCACACACCACTCCACACAAATTTACCAACTAACACTTGATGACATTAAGGGTAAAACATTTAAGACGTTTAAGCCAAACATTCAGTAGTTTAATTTATTCCAGTGTTTGTTTGTTTTTTTAAGCATTATGCAGTATGCTAAAGAAATGGGTCTATAGGGGTTTCGGACTGTTGGTTGCCCAAAAAAGCAGTCAATGTTTTTTTTGTTGTTTTTTTTTAACTGGAATGGGATAGCATCTAGCTTGTTTTTTTGTTTCGTTTTGTTTTTTTGCTTTGGCTATTGATTAATTTTCTTTGGATCACGTCATCCATTAATCCATCTAATGGCTCAGTTCACATATTTATCATATTCTAATATCGCCAATTGATAATCAGTGATGAACATTTTTTGTAGTTGCAGCATTCCTGACTGACAGATTGCCCTTGCTCCAGATTATATGGCAGTATGGGAAAATTTGCACATCCCCATATGAGTTAAAACAATATAATTCTGCAGTTCTGCTTATTCAGTGCCAAACAAAAACCTCAAAACTGGGTACTCCAAATAAAATGCCTTAACAGGGGTTTATGTCTCTCTTCTTTCCCTGCGTTTACCACTGCTCACTGGATTTGAAGATGGAACTACTTCTACTTCACAAGCAGTCAGAGCAGATGCTTATTCATCGCACTGACGGGCAACACTGTCAGCATCAGGTGCTTTCAGGGCAGGGAGGCTGGTGGGAGGAGGTGACGCATCGTTTCGGGGAAAACGTCTGAGAAATGACGCGCAGCTCCAGCAGGCTGCGAGTATTCCCTCACGACTACAGCAGAGCGGCAAAGCAGAGGCTGCAAGCGGTGCGGTGCGGTGCGGTGCGGTGCGGCAAGGGCTTTTCCTCGCTCTCCTCCTCCGTCTGCCCACGCATGAATGAACAGAGTGGATGACACACACACACACGCACACACACTAAGCAGCCGCAGCAGCACTGGTCAGGGATGGAAACGGCGGTTTTCCTCCTCCATGTAGACATTAATAGAAACTCTAACAGGATGTGATTGGTAGCTGGTAGAACTATCAGTCACGACTGGACTAGCCTGTGTCATTACCATTAGTCTCCTTTTCCGGACAGGTAAAAACCACACATACATGTACACCGGCCATCTTCACTTATGGTGAAAAATGAATTTCATACATGCCGTTTGGTAACTGTGTCCCAGTGACAGTCCTGGATAATTAAGTGGACTCTCCCCCGGAGCTGACAGCCCGCAGGCTCGGCTGCTGTCCGGCAGCCGGTGCGGTTAAACCGCGGTCAAGTGATACTTCAATAGTGTGACACACAGCGGCTGCCATTGCTTCGTGTCTTACCTCCCACACATAGCAGGGACATCTCTGATAGCGCGGTGAGTGTCCCCGTCCGTCCTCTGCTGGCTGCTCCGTGGTTTGTTTGGTCAGTCCGTTTTTGTCTCCTGGTTACTGGAGGGGGGGACACAACTCAAGCCGCCACACTGTTACCCGCTAACTGGTGATGGAAAGGCGGCAGGCAGCATCGCGTCGGCGGCTCTCCTGGTTCTCACTGGAGCTGTTCCTCTTTCTGCAGGACAAGACACACAGGGCAGGAGTGAAATGTTCGCCCCCCTCTCCTCCCCTCCTCTGCATTGCCTCAGCTCTCCTCCTGCTCTGCTCCTCCTGCGCGCACAGCCATCTTGTTTCAGCGGCAGCACCCTCCGCGCGAGGACAGCTCCCTCGCGCCGCGCCGCTCCGCCCTGACGTCACGGTTGATGAGTAGCAGGCGGGGTCGCGAGGGGCGGGGAGGTGGACGGAGGTGATGGCTCTGAATTGTGAGCAGCAATGCGCTCAATGAAATGACGACGAGGGATTTCATTCATTGTTTTCGGGTTCAGCATATCTGCAAGCCTTTCTTTTCCTAGCACCCATTCATTCGGTGATATCTGTGAAGAGGATCGACCATCCCACCCACACACCTTCAGAGACCGAACCCCCCAGGGGTCATGTGTTAGTACAATAGTGGATAGGGACTATGTGCATTTACTCATTTTGTGTTCTCTCACTGTGTTCACTGTGCTCAAGCACTTATGTTTCACGCCACAAAAAACATTGTATGCCATCTACTGCCTTTAAATGTGCACTGGTATCCGATGTATTATGCTCTCAGTTCAATCCATATGGGTTTCATATCCCTGATCATTTCTCTTGTCCATCTCATGGTTCAAAAACCTTGATGATAATTTTACATGCCACAGTATACATACAGGTGAGTATGACTGAGAAACATGGGTATAAACGCCTACAGTATACTCCGTGTCATATACGCAGGTTTCTCAATGCACAAAATAGTACCAAGGTCATACTGGGTTTACTGAAACTAGGATTAGCTGTCCACACAAACAAAACACAACCCAAATTCCCAATTTAAAAAAAAAATTACATAGCTGGGATTACAGTGTCATGAAAACACACAACTGTCCAAAACAAGGTGTGAGTTCATAGGTGGTCAATGTGTGCACATTTTTGTGTCTGTTTTGCCACACTAACAAAGAGCAAAAGTGATATAGAGTAAGAGCTGGAATACAAACCGTCAAAAATGAGTCCCATGGGCACTGTCTGTTAGAAAATGACAAGATAGAGAGATGGCGCAAGTGGTCATGAAGATGATTATTGATTAAAAACAAGATGTTTGAGTCCTACATAGGTGAATATTTCCATCAAACACAAAATAGCCACTCAAGACTCAAAAGATTAAATGACCATACACATAAAACACAAAGTTAGCTCTGAGTGCCACCTCTTGAAAAATCATATCAAGGCATGTCCCAATCCCTGAAAACTTAGCACTGCTGGTTTTTCACAGCAGGAGATTCTGGGCTCAGGTGTCAAAGGTCTGTAGGATGAGGGCTGTAACATGCTGGATACACCAACAGGCTGGACTCAACTGTCTGTTGTGTTTCATTTGTGAACACACTAACCTGGACAGGGATATTATATTTTAAAACAGGAGCTTACCATGCCAAACCATTATTCTAAAACATCTGCATTTCTCTGATAATCAATATTTGACTTTACACATCCAGTGCAGGTGGACAGCCGCCTGCAGTACCCGAACTAAACGCCAGGGGGAAGCAAAGCGGAGCCGCGACTACCGAGACTACCGGATTTCTACAAAGCGATGAAGTGTGTTGTTTACGCCTACGCTAGGTTCAAGATGGCTGCTGGAGACAACAGCGGCAGGCCTCCTTGCCTTAATTTCCCCGGTCCCGGTCCTTTGGGAAACAGCCAGCCAAGTAACAGCGTCTTCTCCATGCCCGCATCAAACGGCGGAGCCGTGGTGGCGGCCGGCGGAGCGCAGGGTGCAGCGAGGCGACCCAACCCGCAGCTCGGGCCTGGCGGCGGAGACGGCAACGGTGTCTCGACCGGACCTCCGCCGACTGCGCAGAACTCGCTGCAGCAGCCCGCTGCGGCAGCTGCTGCGGCAACGGGAGCAATGGCCACCCCGGCGTCCAACATGGCAACCACCGCGGCGTCAAACGCCTCCCAGGCGTCGGCCCCGACCGCCACTCCGGCAGCCGCGTCCGTGCTGGTGTACCGAGAGCCGGTGTACAACTGGCAAGCGACGAAGAGCACCGTGAAGGAGAGGTTCGCCTTCCTGTTCAACAACGAGGTCCTGAGTGACGTTCATTTCTTGGTGGGCAAAGGGATGGGAGTCCAGAGGATACCTGCACACAGGTAAGACCCGACCGGCCACCATCTGACATCTGTACTTCTGACCGCGCCGAGCGGAAGCGTTTGACCTCTGCGTTGTTTGCTGCCGGCTCTTGACATTGTCAGGTTTGTCCTGGCTGTGGGGAGCGCAGTGTTTGATGCCATGTTCAACGGCGGGATGGCGACGACCTCTACAGAAATCGAGCTTCCTGATGTGGAACCAGCTGCTTTTCTGGCCCTGTTAAAGTAAGTGTTGCCATTTAAATCGATTATTTACGCAGCCTGAAAGTGCACGGAAATTGTTAATGTTATTAATATTATTGCTACTGCTACTACATCTACAATTGCAACTAACAGTAATAGTTAACAATGATAACAATCTATTACATTTTCAAGATTCATTTGAGTTTACAAATTATTAATGGGACACAGTAAAATTGGGCAGTCCTGTTTAATTTGTCCCCTTCCCAAAGGTTTCTTTACTCCGATGAAGTCCAGATCGGACCTGAGACAGTGATGACCACACTCTATACAGCCAAGAAGTATGCAGTGCCAGCCCTGGAGGCTCATTGTGTGGAGTTCCTAAAGAAGAACCTGAGAGCAGATAATGCTTTCATGCTGCTTACACAGGTCAGTTTCCTTCAACGCCTTGTGTCGACCACTTCCTGCCACCTTGCCTTATCAGCACATAGTGTAACAGAAATTATGTCAACATCTCACTTCATCACAAACACATGAATACAATTTATGCTTGTATCCATAACACACCATGCACAGCAGAGCATAGAGTCACTGTGCAAATTATTCAGGAGTTCATTATCTGTATTTTAGCTGAAATAGTTGTAAATAGTCAGGTTTGAAACTGTCATCAAACCTGTATATATTTCATTTATTTAAGAACACAGAGTCTAGATATTTTATTTTTGGTGCCTTTAGCAGTTGAGGTTTTCACTTTGGCATCTTTTTATATGATAATAATGCATCCCAAATAAAACTCAGGATTTATTTTTTCCTTCCTTAGAATACTTTGTGATGCAGCACTTGTTTAATATCATGGGTCAATTTTGTTAATTTTAACCAAATTATTTAAAAACGAATGTATAATTTTTATTTATTTTTTTCAGGCACGTTTATTTGATGAGCCTCAGCTTGCCAGCCTTTGTCTAGAAAATATTGATAAGAACACTGGAGATGCTCTCGCTGCTGAAGGCTTTACAGACATCGACTTGGGTAATGTCACAATTGATATTTCCATCCATTTGAGGTTATTAATTGCAACGTATTTTTTTGACAGACCATTCATTTTTTACCCACTCCTTCCTTTAGATACATTGGTGGCAGTTTTGGAGAGAGATACGCTGGGAGTGAGGGAGGTCCGTTTGTTTGGCGCTGCAGTGCGTTGGGCTGAGGCTGAGGCTCACAGGCAGCAGTTGCAGCCCACACCTGAGAACAAACGCAAAGTCCTGGGCAAAGCTCTCACACTCATTCGCTTCCCTCTCATGACCATTGAGGAGTTTGCTGCAGGTGAAAGACTTCACAGTAAACCCACACAATTTCTCTACTTTTATTTCTGCCCTTGCCTTGCTCTTTGTTGATTCCTCTCCTTTCCAGACTCTAAACTTAGTGTTGTCATTATGCCTTCAGGTCCAGCCCAGTCCAGTATTCTTACTGACAGAGAGGTGGTAAGTCTCTTCCTCCATTTCACAGTAAACCCGAAGCCCCGTGTAGATTTCATCGACCGACCTCGCTGCTGCCTCCGCGGGAAGGAGTGCAGTATCACACGTTTTGGACAGGTTGAGAGTCGCTGGGGCTACAGTGGAACAAGTGACCGCATACGGTGAGTGGAGACAAGAAGTTTTTTTGGGGGGCCTTCAACTCTTTCCAAAAAAAGACTTTAAATTTAGTGAGCTATCGTGGCAAATTAATTCCATCTCTTTCCAGACAATGATATTAGCTTGTCAAAGTGTCATTGTAGTTTTTTTTTTTTTTTTTTTTTTTTTTTTTTTGGGCGGGGGGGGTAAAATTGTGCACAATACTGTATAACCAGCTCAGCAGTCACTCATAAATGAATTGGTTCCTGCACCCTGTTCCCTTTCAGGTTCTCAGTAAATAGAAGGATATTTGTGGTTGGGTTTGGCCTCTATGGTTCCATACATGGACCCACAGACTATCAAGTCAACATACAGGTATGGACCCTATTCCTAAGAAGTTTTCTCTGGTTTCATTGTGTGGAGGCGCACTATATAAACTGCTGTGGATGATTTTTTTTTTTTTTTTTTTACTGCCCTCTCTACATGCAGATAATTCACACAGACAGTAACACAGTGCTTGGCCAGAATGATACAGGCTTCAGCTGTGATGGGTCAGCCAACACCTTCAGAGTCATGTTCAAAGAACCAGTGGAGATACTACCCAATGTCAACTACACTGCCTGTGCTACACTTAAGGTCTGAGAAGTGTTACAGTAGATGCATGATACAAAACATGAAAGATATTGCACCACACTGTTAAGCTGTGCATTGGAGTTTTGGCTGAATTGTGTATTTATTCTCCTTGATGGTTTTAAAAATCTGGTCTGATATGATGCAGTGAGTGTTCATCCTCCTCTTTGTGTGGCTTGCAGGGTCCAGACTCTCATTATGGGACTAAAGGAATGCGAAAGGTAACACACGAGTCATCGTCCACCGGCACAAAGACCTGTTTCACATTCTGCTATGCAGCAGGCAACAACAATGGCACTTCTGTAGAGGATGGACAGATTCCTGAGGTCATCTTCTACACATAGTCACCTCTGACATTGCAATGATCTTCCATCAAATGTGACAGCCTGACACCAGTACAGGACCACATCTCAGCAGCCAAACTGGGGACTAATCTGTCAGACATCATACTGTTCCCTCCATATAGTGCACTACTATGGGCCACAGGAGAAGACGAATAGCTGTGAGGCGATGTAGGCCACTACATGGGGCGTAGCTTGTCATTTGAGATGCGGTCTCTCTCTTTCTTAGCAGCTTCCTTGATCCCTTTGTGTTGTAGTGATACCAGCATCTTAAACAGACATGACTGTAACTGATTCAACAAAGGAAGGAGGGAGAGAGAAACCTCTTAGATCATTCACAGTATCTATGTCATTGCTGTGGATTGAAGACATAAGGCTTGACACTGAATTTTACTTGAGCCGTAGGATTCCCCTTCCTGCACTCCACAGCATTAGTGCTGAGAGGAGTTACAACTGTATGAATGTACAGTATCTCATATTTGCCAAGAAAAGTTCCCTATCAAAGTCCAGCACAGACCAGCATTTTCCTCAGTTCCACATCAGCTGTAACTTGCATAGACTCACGGACCTTATAGGCTTTATAAACTCTTTGCAAATTCAAACTGAATTAAGAATTAATCTTAATAATATAAATATGGTAAACAATTTTCAGGTTTCTACATTCATTAAAATCTGTGATATTTTGTGTCCTTGCTCTGTAGTTGCCTATACCCAAGATACCTTGCACTTGTCAGCCTTGCATATGTTCATTTGGTAGTTCTATGGATGCACACTGACTCTACAGATATGTTTCTTTTCAGCTTTGTTTTAAAAAGTGCAGGTGAAAGAGCTTTCCGTTTTGGTGCGGAAGTTAATGGGTTGTATATTAAAGTGGCATTTATTAACATTATATATGTAACTTGAAATAAATATTGATTAAAGAGTGAAGAAAAGCATTGTGGTGCTTGTGTGTCATCTAACCTTGTTTAGCATTGGTTAGGGTTGGTAAAGTTCTTGAGTGTGTCCTCTTAAATATATGATCCATTGCTTAGTGGGACATCTGCTGTTTGCAGGTCTCAGCCATAGACAGCCATTTGTTGCAACTTGTGAGCTTTATGGGTGCATTTTGATATCACTGAATAGAGCCGGTTCAGCTGTCCCTCCCACTGACGAGTTGATCTACAGCATCAGGCATCCATCTTGTGGCCACTGGTTTTGGAGACAGGATTTTGTGTTGACTTTGTTAAAATCTACTTTTAGTACTGATTGTATGGAATTTGTTGTGTTTAATCTTAAATTATGTAAAATTATTAGCACAAAGAAAACCTAAAGGTAAGATAGTGGTATATTTCCTTCTGAAAGCTTCGTCCCGTATATTCTATCAATGCATGTTTAAAATGCCACTTTTTTAATGTCAAATAATAGTGAAAATACTGTTCCTTTACTGCCTACCTGCTGACTAAAGCAAGAACAATTTCAGGAGTCACTTTTCATCATGAGTTTAATGTTTTTATTCATAACATCCACTGAACAAATGCCAAATCCAGGAAGTTTGACTTTGTTACACTTTGTGATGTCCATGGCTTTATCTGACCATGATCCATTTAACTATGCTTTATTGCAGTATCACAGTGCACTGTACAGGCCCATCCTGCAGATGAGTAGGGTGGAAAAAAACTTAAGTGGAGGAATAGAGGGAACAACAAATTGATAATACAACTGCTTTGATCCAATTGTTCCCCAAAACCCTTGCCCTAGGCACTTGGTGTACTGTAGCTGTGAAATGAAGAAAGCATCACTGCTTCCACTAGCCTACAACAAAAGCATATGCTTTGTTTCTGCTCTGGACTTAAAGTCAAAACAATTTGTGCAATGAATCTTTAAGCCTGTGCAAAGATTTTAAAGTGCCCACGGGGTAGGGTTTAGAGACTGATTTGGTATTTTATTTATTTATTTTTGATCCGTGCTCTGTGTTTACAGTTTGTCCAAGTAGTTGTCAAGAGCGGGAATGCCCTCTTTCAAACCTTTGCGTTTCCTAATTTCTCCAATAACTTGGGAGGGTCTGCTGGCGGGGTCGCTGGGGTCTCCTTGGAGAATCTGCCAGTGGTCAAATACACATTGAGGAAAGGCCTGGCCTCCAGTGTTACTGCGCAGGTCGGCTGTGAAGCCTGGAGGAAATAATTACAGATATAAATCGCACTGTTTCAAATTGTAGAACATTCTCACCTGCCATAAATGTGACACTGATGCCCATGCAGTTGAAATTGCTCAGCACCTTCATAATTATTTTTTGTTTGGTAAGAAGTCAAGATAAGAACTAATCTGAAATAAATCTAAGTATGAACAGCTGTCTTCTCTTTAGATCATGCTCATCATGAATTATGATAATTAAAAACATTGATGGGGATCTCACTCAATCATTTAATCTTTTTCCTTCACTGAAAGCTTTTTGACCCATGAAGACTTCCCTTATAATTAATGCTCTTTTAAATAATGAAACAAAATTCAATAAAAAAAAACTACAACTATAAATAATTCTACGTCTAGAATTACAATTAGAAATAATTTTACTTCTAGAAGTAGACTTATTCTCCTCAGTTGGGTCAAACCACAGAGGTCAGTATTAATTTATCATGACTCTAAGAATAAAATCGCACCACCAAAGACGCACACTCACCAAAGGACTCGTTAACAGGCAGGTAGGCCTTGACCACAAACATCGGAGTGCCCATCACTTGGGACTCTTCAAACACATGACCTCGTTTCCTGTTCAACACCCCGTAGATCCCACCGACCACCTGCTCAGGGCACTGGATAACCAAGAAAGATTATTCAGCATTTGAATATTTCTTAATTTACTTTTTCTTAATAAACACATGTACACTGTTGGAACTCATGTGCCTCAGAAGTGATACGCCACCTGTATTTCCACCAAGTAAACAGGCTCCATGAGACGCGGCTGAGCAGTGAGCTGGCAGGCGTACAGGACCCTACGAGCTGTGGGAATAATCTGTCCTCCACCGCGGTGGATGGCGTCTGCATGCAGTGTCACATCGTGAATGTCAAAGCGGATTGCTCGCATGTTCTCCTCACACAGTACACCCTGCAGGACGAAGACAGTGACTGCAGTTACACAATGTACAACATCACAAATGTATCTGATCACATAGAGATTAGAATTTCAAATCTAACTGCAGTCAAACTTAACTGCCGCCTACCTCTTTAGTTGCCCACTGGAAACCAGCCACCACGCTGTCCTTGATCTCGTTGAGGTACTGAACCCCTTTGGTCATGTCAATCAACAGGTTGGCTCCTGTTCCATCAGGACCAAAGCACCAGATCTTCCTGGCTTCTGTCACTTCCCACTCATACTTGTCGGCGAGGTAACGAGCACGAGCCTTGAGCTCCTGCCGAGCGGTGACCTCCCCTTTCTCAATATCTTCAGCCAGGCCGTCGGGGAAGGGGCGGGACTTCATGAAGAGACGATTGTGCTTGTTGGGGGACTTGGACAGACACATCTGGTCTGATTCTTCTGTCACTGTCTCTCTGTAGGACACGACTGGGTCTGATTTCTGTAAAGACATAAGAAGAAAATGTTCCCAAGTGAAAAAAGGGGCGGGGGTTTTTCTCTTTTTTTCACCTTATAGCACATATCCATAAATTATAATAGTTGTTTACCCAAAGAATTTTGGACAGTTCTGCACTTTAATGCAACAGAGTGTTTGAATGCATCTCCTTTTTGCGGAGAGTTACTTGTCCAGTTGACAACTAATTTGTCACATAAACAGAAGTCATTATAAATCTCTTCTCCTGCACCCAGTCAGCGTCTGTGTTCCTCTGTTCTGGCTGCCTCACCTTCAGGGGAATGCAGGCATGATCCTCCTCAAGGTCTTTGAGGCAGATCTCCAGATGCAGCTCTCCTGCTCCAGCGATGATGTGTTCCCCAGACTCCTCGATGATACACTGCACCATGGGGTCAGACTTCGCCAGGCGTTTGAGACCCTCCACCAGCTTGGGCAGGTCAGCAGGATTCTTGGCCTCCACAGCGACTCTGACCACAGGGCTAACGCTAAACTTCATCACCCTCATGTTGTGGGCCTGCAGATAGAGAAAACTAACTTTTTGTGTAGTTGGGACAGGATGTTGAGTTGTGCCACAGGAGGCCATTATTCAGAATTAATACTTAATGATGGTGCGACAGTGATTAAACTACAGAATATTCCAAATATGGGAAATGGGAAACAGAAGAAGAAAAAATAGACTACCTGTTCAAATGTGGTAATTGTCCCAGTCTTAACAAGGAACTGGTCTACTCCAACAAGACCCACAATGTTGCCACATGGGACATCTTCAATAGGCTCAACATACCGGCCCATCATCAGAATTGTCCTAGATGAAACAAGAGAAGGACACGTTGGTAAAAGCTACTGGTAATTGCCTAGACACACATGAGACCATCTTCGGTCTCCTGGTTCCTAAACAACATGCTCACCTCTGGATGGGTTTTATATAGAGGTCTTCTTTCTTTCCAGGGGTGAAGTTCGGCCCCATAATGCGCACCTTCAAACCAGTGGACACACACCCAGAGAACACACGGCCAAAGGCGTAGAACCGACCCTTGTCACTTGTTGGGACCATCTTGGAGATGTACATCATAAGAGGAGCCTTAGAATCGCAGTTCTTAATACCTGAACAGAGAAAATATGTTGAGCTCAAAACCTAGCAAAGACAAAACGAAGCGATGGTCAAAGCACTCCTTGCTGAATGATTTACTGACCCATTGCAGCCTCGTCATCTCCAGGGCCTTCATAGAGCAGCTCACAGCGGTATTTCTGTGCAGTGACAGGGGACGGCAGGTGGATGGTGATCATCTGGAGCAAGGCCTCACCAGCGGGCAGCCAACGACGCATCACGGCCTTCAGCAAGGGCTTCCCCTCCTTCTCTTTGTCCTCAGAGTCGAGTTTTACATCAAGCTTCTCAATGAGTTTGGCTGTCTCATCCTTCTTGAAATTCATGATGGCATCAAAGACCTAGGAAGACAAAAAAAACCATCCAGATTCATTATTTCCTTTTTAAAGGCAGCGCCTACATTTTTAATCAAGAGGCCACAAGGTCAGAAATGGAGTGGTTTAAAATTTATTTAGAATAATATGGAGAGCTACGTAAATTTACAATATTGGATAAATGAGATTTAATAAACTACAAGTTCATTATAGTATATTTTCACTCACCTTAAAGATGGGGTCCAAAACAAGCTGACAGAAGGTCCGAGGAAGTTTTTGACCATCAGGACCTGTGGCCGTCTTGCTGAATTTGCCTGCACTTGGATCAAAATACCTGAGAGAAACATATTATATTTTATATGTATATATTTGTTTATTTAAATACCTGGCTGGCATATTAATCACAATCTCGATTTATCTGACTGCTAAATCTCGTGATAATTTCCTAATTAGCACAATAACATTTTAAAGAGTTCTGCATCCTATTGGGTGAACAGAGTGCATGTCTGACCAAACTCATCACTGAAGCAAACCAGAAAGACGAACGCTGCTTCACGGGCTCGTGTTTACCTGTCTCCCCACAGTTTCTTCATCATGTCTTCCACTTTCTTACACCTCTGTGCTGCTCCCAGCTGAGAATCTCCTTTGGCAGTGAACTTAGCCACATACATCTCTGCAAACTGCTTTAAGGTGAAAGCCCAGCCGTGGAGGCCTGAACCAAACCCAACTGTACCAATAACGGGGTCAACCTGGAAACAAAACAGTGCTCCTTGTAACCATATTTTAAATGTATACTAACCTTTTCAAACCATTGATTAGGTAATTGAATGTTTGCATTGCTGTACCATGATGTTCCCCATGGGTCCCCCCTCATCCTCTCCATAGGTGGAGATAATGACGTTGACATTCTCCACAATACGCTGGAAGGTCTGGAAGAGCTCATCCGGCTCCAGCTGAAGCTCAAGTAGGGCACGGTCCATCTTGTTCATCATCAGAACAGGTTTGATGCGCTCGGCAATGGCTTGCCGCAGTACAGTCTCAGTCTGCACACACACACCTGGAAGAGGAAACAAACTGGTGAGCCAGTTTTGATCAGAGTGTGTGTGTGT
This sequence comes from Echeneis naucrates, assembly GCF_900963305.1. Classification (NCBI taxonomy): domain Eukaryota; kingdom Metazoa; phylum Chordata; class Actinopteri; order Carangiformes; family Echeneidae; genus Echeneis; species Echeneis naucrates. The sequence goes on along the minus strand of NC_042527.1, from coordinate 9,750,137 downwards.
TGGCGGCTGGATAGGGCAAAAATTAAACTATACCTGAAACACAGTCGACCACAACCAGGGCTCCATCAGTCACCCTAAGGGCAGCAGTGACCTCAGAGGAGAAATCCACATGACCTGGGGAGTCAATCAGGTTGATGAGGAAGCCATTCCCATCTTTGCTCTGCTTGATGAACGCCAAGTCGTTCTCTCCAAGCTCGTAGTACATGGAGATGGCCCTGAGTAACAGAGAGGGGACCGTTAATTCCAGTCTGTTCTAGTCTGTCTACATATACACTAAATTCATATTTGGCAATACGAATCTAAATTCAAGTGCTACTTCACTGTCTGAGACAGAAACAGGTGAGGTATATTTATGAAAAATGTAGAAAATGATATAAAAATAAAAAAAATATATTAAATCTTTATCAAAGAGAAACTGTTCACTTCGTGTTGAAATTGCTCTGCTGACCAGATTAAAAAATTTTATCCCATCAACAACTGGAAAAGGTGATAAATGTTGTGTTCCATTTTCCATATCAGCAAACAAGCAAAACATGACAACAGAAAAAAAAAAAGGAAAATTAAGAATCTCTGCAGGTAAACATATGATTTTTTTTTTACTGGGGCTAGAACACTTTCAGTTAATTTGAGAGTGTGTGGCTGTGATTTTATCATTTGGTCCAATTCCACAAGGATCAGGGGATAAAAAATGATGTTACACATTTGCGTGCACCGATTAGAATTAGGAATATTTGAATTTAAATGTAACTACAATTGTGGGGTTATTACCTCATATTGTCAGTCTGATCACGTCTGATCACCCGCAGTTCTGATGATGGAGACCAGATTTTGAGGATGAATTCTTCAGATTTAATTTGAAAGTGTCTTTTTTTTTTAACTTGATTGTAGCACATTTACTTATGAATATTTATTGTAAAAGAGAAATGCTTGAGACTCCCCCCAGGTTTTTGGGACTTTTAATGGTTTGTACAAAAACACCGAGCCATTTCTATTCCCTTGCCTCTAAACCACATACGTTGATTTGATGGTGATGCAGCGCTCCTGCTCATCTTTGCGCGTGTCTGTGAAACGGGTCTCTCCGGCACGAGATGAAGCAATGATTCCTGCCTTGGACACCAGTGAGTCAGTAAGCGTGGATTTCCCATGATCCACGTGGGCAATCACAGACATGTTCCTGATGTTGGACTTCTTGTCCATGATTGCACGGATCTGATCCACAGTGAAGTTCACCTGATGGGGAGAGTCAGGGGATCAGTTTCACCCATTTACACCAAGCAGAGGTGGATTTTATGCATCATGTGTGTCTGTTTTTTTTTTTTTATTTATGCACAGGCAGATCTCTGCGGCCATTCCAAGTAGAGTTATAAAAAGAAAGATATGTTTGAAACTGAATCCATCAGCTGGGCCAGGAGGAGAGTGGACACCACATAAAGACTTTACCTCCTGGTACCAAACCAAACAACAATATCAGGAATTAATGAGTCATTTCTCATGCGGCAATTTAGCACACCAAAATATGCACTATATGTAGCTCAATCTGCCCTCACATGAATACTGAGGGTTTTAATCAATATAATCAGTAACTAATGCCAGTTTATTATTTTATGGGAGGGAGACAGTACCTTAAGATCACGAAGACCAAATTGAAGCCTAAAATTGAAGTTTATAGAAATTAGGGGAAGATTTTCAGTTTTTTTTAAGATCAGACATGCTTTTAGTGATATGTTCATCTCATAGTCAGGGCGAAAATTGATATATATATCATCACAGGCCTATGTGGCCTCAGTCTTATGAAAGTGGGAATATTGATCTTGACTGGCTGTTTTTTCTTTTTGTTTTTTTTTTTTTTTGTTTTTTTACACAATGATTACAGTTGGAGCTATAGATATTTGCTGTTACAACCAAATCCTTTTACATTGCCGTAATAGCTCATTTTAAGCCATTTTAGGTCATCAGCCCTGCGATGAAATGCACTGCAGCTCTCCGCCGGTGACGTCTTGTCCTCGGCTCATATGTAACTGTATATTTTATCGCTTCTTATATGAAACAGTGTGATCTAATTCCCCGCCACAAATTGCGATAAGTACACGACTGAACACTCGAGCACGAAGCACGTCAGGACCGTTAGCTTTCCTTTTCACACAATATGAGCCTGATATTTCTGCAGTCCGGCTCCGGCAGCTTTGATATTATGGGATTTGCTATGAACGTCACTGGGAGGCAGCTCGGGCCGCGCAGAAAAGGCCACGGCCCTGCTTTATCAGCTGCTGCTGCGTATGTTACAGCTGATAACACAGAGGCTTCATCCGATCACCTAACAGCGACCATGACTGCATGCATCGGCATCCATTTCACACACACACACACACACACACACACACACCTGACAGGCTGCGTCGCCGCTTGTTGCACTGATCGCCTAATAACTGGACATGAAGGTTATTATTCAACGGAGCGCCTGACAGCAGATTAAATATGCACCCATGCCCGCCATCGACTCACCATTTTGCCCGCAGGTGTTCGGACCTAGTGTGCGACGGTTTATTGCTGCAGACACCGCCTCTGAGGACAGGCAGCCCCGGTGGCGACAGGAGAGAGAGAGCCTGCTGCTGCTGCGGCTACTGTGGCTGCTGCCGTGAAGTGCGGCAGGAGCGGGGCGGAGGCAGCAGGGGGCGCTGCTGGCCCCGGTTATTATTATCATCACTACTGGAAAAGACAAAAACACGAAAGCGTTAAAGGTGAATAAAAAAGTGTTCTACACTGCTGGTCTGCTCAGGCTCTTATATGGGTGCCTTTATGTAAATGCGTGTAAAAAAAAAAAAAAAGATGTGATTAAAGAAAAAAGATTTTTTTCCCCCATTCAGTTTTCTCCTTATAAAATCTTTATATAAGACCCACAATCATTAGTCTACTAATGATAAAACAAGAAATACAAAAAGTAACGACGCCATTTGTAATAATACAACTACAACAATACTGATAAGAACACTAAAGAAATGAATAAGGTAATAACAATCCAAGAGCAGTGGGTTTGGGGGCAGTACGCGCTTTGCAATTACAGATCCACACTATATTGCTCCTGAGGTTAAATTACCTGCAAAACAAGTGAAATGACTAAACAAACAAAACAACAACAACAACAACAACAACAAAACTGCAGGAGAGAGAAGATGCAGAGTAAGCAGCCTTCATAAATGGCTTATGAATGCAAATGAATGAAAAGGGAGAGGAGAACAGAGGTGCATCATGGGAACTCCGCCAGCAGCCTATGCCTATGGCAGCATTTCTAAGAGAAGGTTCAGCCAAACCCGAGTCAGTCTTAACTATAAACTTTATTAATCAAGAGAAGTTTAAAGTTTAAAGGCTGACTGTCCACAGGACAGAAGCTGATAGCTGAGGGCTGATCCTTCTCCTTCAGGAAACATTTAGAACCGCAAGGCCCAGCTAAGTATGTGCTGTAGTGGGACAATAGGGTAGATCTGGAAGCGCTTGGTCAGCAAGGGTTTCATTGGTGAGGGGGAGGATATTGAATTCAATTCTGAATTTTATAAGGCGCCAATGCTAAGAAGCATCAGCATTAGAAATGTGTCACCCAGTTGCAATTATCCATCTTGAAAGTGCAAGCACGGACTTGTATTTCTGCATCTTCAGTGTTAAATGGAGAGAAAAAAGACTGCCCTTGAAATTGAAATTGGTGATATAAAGGACAGGAAAATAACTTCAGTTTTGTTGTAGTTTAATATGAGAAAACTTTACATTTAGTCAGATGATCACTTTCATCGGGCGTCTTTGACAGGTTGACTGGGTATCAACTGCATGACATTGAAAGTTTAATTTCCTAGTAATAATGCTTCCAGGAAGCTTGAATAATGTGAAAACAAAAGCCTGTGTGTCTTTTGTAGAAGCTAAAGCTTTGTAAACCTTTTTATAGTGTTAAAAAAAGATATATAGCAAAAGAAAAAGCAATGTGGTTTCCTTGACACTGACTGTCAGTGCATTTATTTTATTGTGGCGTTTGGTTTATTCTTTTTATTGAAATAAGTTTACTTTGTGATACATTGTTTGGAGCCAGATGAAAAGGTAGACTGGCTAATTTAGTAAATAGCAGATCCCAGCTTTTGTTGTTGGTGGTGGTGTTTTTGGCTCAGCTCTGCAGATCAGGCTGTATTTTCAGTCTATAATCATCAGATGTAAGACTGGGCTTAGTTCAAGTTTATTTGTGTTACTTTTACCATATTTAATTTGGGATGAAAAAAAAAAAAAAAACAGTCTCCCACTTGAAGAAACACCTTTTCTGCTGTGTTTGTCCCTGCCCTTCCTAAAGAGCGTTACCTGCTCTCCTTTAAATTTGTGAACAAAGTGGAGGCTGTGCTGTTTTAGGATGTTGTAGCTTTCATCTACCAGCTGAGGGCAGAGCAGGTCAAAGCATCTTGGGAAGGATAACAGCCTCTCAACTGTCACATTGACATGATGGCGGAATGAAATTGAGTGAAGTGGAATAGTGAATGTGTGCACGTGAACATGAACAGTCGAGCATATGGCTGATAATTGGATGTTTCCTACGAGCCCAGAGGATTCAGTTTCGTATGCACGGGATAAATACAGCTCTCTAATGAAAGATTCATTCTCCCCAAACTGCTGGCACCTAATAGGCTCTCATAAGGGCAGATGTGTAACTGACATGACAGTTCATTGTCAGTCACGTTTTATAACAGTGAACATGAGTATATTAAAAGACAAAATGCCACAAACTATCACAAAGACTGACCCATTATCATCAGTTTATATCTGTGTAATCACCATTAACTTGTCCTGATTATGGAAAAAGTGGAGCAACGCTCGTGGCTGATATGACCAAAAGGAATGTGTTTTCAATACTCAGAACCCCCTAGTTTGTATCCGTTATAACCATGACCCATTTATTAAACCAGTATTATTAGTATGGGAATGTGGTACTGCAGTCTCCAAAGCTGGACCACAACAAGCAAAACAAATTGAAATTTGTGAAGGGAATACAACCTTTATGAAGAGAAGAAAAAGATTCAAGTTTGAGGCGAAAGCAAAAAAAAAAAAAAAAAAAAAAAAATCAATCACATCTGCGGTCTTTTCAACTGATGCTGATGTTTTTTTCATTTTATTGCAACACCACCGTGCACTGTAGGTCATGTTTGCACTGGGGAAGCTAACCCACTAAATCAGTATTACTAGGAGCAGATGCTTTCTATTGTTTAGACTCCCTCAGATGGATGAGCGCGGATTAATCCACCTCAAAAATAAGGCCTATTTCATGACATTTCATAGCCTTCCTTATATTTTGGTACAAAAGGTGTCTTCTTGAAACTTCCCCCTAAAAGATGTTTCATAACCACCAAAGTGGATATTCATAGAATTGGATTCCAAATTTAACAGAAAACGTGAAGATCAGAATCAATAAAAGTAAATAAAATTCAATAAAATTAAAAATACTCAAAACTATATGGTTATATTATCATTAAAGATTAAATATTTGTTAGTAATGCCAGAAGTGTATTTTGCACTTTTCCTTTTGAAAGACCAGATTTAAACTGGAGTTAAGTAAGGAGGTTACTGAAGGTTAACGCAACCTATTTATTTATTTATTTTTTTTTTGCACAACAGGTGACATCATTTATGTTGATATTTGCAGCCATGAAGTGAGAGAGAGACATTTGGAGTGGAAGGCTATTATCTTCTGTTTATGATGCTGAAAAAAGGTAGGAAATAAAACAAGTACAGGGCTCCTGCTGCCGTATTATTCTGCATCTTTAATCTTCCTGTCCTGAAGATGAAATTACAGTTTTGCCAAGGGATGAATATACTGATAACCAACTTTACTTTAGGAATTACTTTTGCTCTACCTTTGCTCCACTTATTTGTGTGACAAAAATGGGAATCACTGACACCAGGGTTATCGCTGAGTTTCAGATAATGGCCGTTCAACTTGCGTTTCACAGCTGGTGCAGTGATAACACCGTGTGCTTAGAGTACACTCCCTGAATCTCCAGATGAAAAACAGATACATAGCTGGATTGATCTCAACACCTGGGACCTTTCCAGGTCTCTCGTTGCCTTTCTAACAACAATGGAACTGTATATTTTGAAGTTCTCAAAAATTTTACATCTTGACGAGGAAATGTGAAGCATTTACGGGCTCGACATGAAGAATCTGCTTCAATGTGATACATTTTATGCTATCTAAAATATACTCTCCTTTAATCCTGACACATATATGTGGATGCAACTTGTTTTAACCCTTAATAACGTGAGTTTCAAATGGATGTCATGCTGTGGATTTATACTGTGATATCATGTGCAATAACAGCAATCTGTATTGGGTTACAGAAAATTCTTGGTATCCAGAGATGTGCTTAAAAATGTCATGGTTAGATAAGATTTGCATGTACTTTGGAACTATGATCTGAAGATAGAGCAGCAATAAAGATAGCAGAACACTGCTGCCATGCAATTAGGCGTATTACTTACATTATAACATTGAAATCCAAGTTAAAAGCTGCCTCAGATTTGAATTTCTTTATTTCTTTCATCTTTACACAGAGAACAATTCAGAGTGGTTTCAGTTGTGAGCCACATAAACACCTGGGCTAAATCTGACCTGGGACCTCTGTGAGATCATCTTTGGTTTCTTTTCACATACTCATGTTGTCAGTGTTCTTATCCTTTTTGAACGATTTAGTAAAGGCAACAACGTCCCCATTACTGCAAACTGAAAACTGCAAAGAAATCAAAAGACACTATTTCACATCTCTTCTGCTCGTCTGCTTTGAGCTGTCTGAAGAAAGAAATTTTACGAAGAGAAAAGAAAATTACTTTCAATTATTTAAGCCACCAGAAGTTCATATGAGGATGAATTTCTTTCCGCAGACTTTGAGGTCAAGGCGGTGATGGAGGGACTGTGCTGATTGTGCTCATTCTGCAAACTAGAAAACAGACTGTCCATTCTACATTTTCTGAACAGAAGATAAGTGTAATTGCTCTGCAAATCTCTTCCTCACTGGTGATGATTAGTCATGTTCATTTTAGCAAATGTACTGCTCGGAGGGCATATTATGTAATCTGTTTGCTTTATGGGGTGTATGCTTTGGTATAACACAAAACTAATGCTCATAATTATAGTAATAAAGATAAAATACTTGGGCTGGATGAGTTTGATCTGCTAAAGACCAGACAAAAAAAAAAAAAAAAAAGGGGGGTGGGGGGAGTCGTGTTCAGCTGAAACTGAACAACAGCCCAGTTAAGAAGTCTCAGGAAACTGGGAATGTAATCCAAAATTCAAAGACTCTGGAATTTAATTTACAGCGAATGAGTTAGTTTGTAATTTATCATTAGCTAGAAATGATTGACAGACCCTCCAACAAGTGTGACTGAGCAGTTATAACTAAGAAACTAAGAATGGCAATGTGAGCAGTTCTGGGAAGCTGTTCTCAGGCACAGCATTTATTCGAGCTAAATGCTACATGTTATTATGTTGCTGTAGGTATAGAGACAGGTATAAAGCTGGCCCCATTCACAAGCTCAGCTCAGTGTGTTAGCATTCTAGCATGCTGTAGCCAACAGCAATCATCAATGGCTGAGATTTTGAGCAAGCTACAATTTTGATGCGGTGATGGTTTGAAATGAAAGCTTAAAAAAAAAAAAAAAAGCTCAGATGGATGAGTTTCCTTTCACTGCCTACCATGATCATAATTTCTATGTGAATCAGTAGAGAGATAGCACAGCAGTTTATGTTTGCTTCAGGCAAAAATCAATCCAAGTAGACCTGAGTTGACTACTGACATTGTTAGATAAAATTAAACCTTGACTCTGTCCACTTTATACCTCTGACAAAAATAAAAAGGCTCCAGATCAATGCTGCCCAATGAAAAATGAATGTGAAACCATGCAACAAATCAATTCTGATATGTAATGATTACGTCAAAGGTCACTGAGCAACTGACTGATTCATCTATCAGTGACTGCTCCTGTTGTGCTGATTGGCTTTTCAGCTAAACTCCGGGCTGGACGGTGATCACCTTTGGTGGTTGATTGCAGCTGTATCATATGGCATTTCAACTTTGTCCCTTGAAACAGAAGCAAGCCACAGAGGATTAGCTTGATCTGGATTTGTCTTCCTGTTGAAAGTTCCTTTGAGATTTCATCAGCTGCTGTTTTAATATTGGAATTATGACGCTGATTACAGACGAGGTAAGACAAGTAAGACAAGATATTAAACCTCAGTTGCATTATATTGATTGTGTGTATTGATTATTAAGGAGCCTTCATCAAAACAAGTCACGGCTTGAGAAGCTACAACATGAAACCTGAACTGTAGATATTAATTGAATAAAAAAAAAAGCTTTTCCTCTGGCCAGGGAGGGGGGCAGAGGGAGACATCAATGATAAACCCATCACTCAGACTGGTTGTTCATTTTCAGGTGCACGGTGGGATGGACTTCAGTGACCTCCTGCTCAAGAACACGGATGAAAGCAGTTGCCACAGCAACTCACTCTGGACTATCACAATTGATCATGTGAGTATGGTGTAATTTTTCCACAGTTTGCTAACTGGACAATATGATCCCAACCACAAATTCACTGAATCTCATCAGTCAGCGTAGTCTACATTCTAACAATGCATCGTGGGTAATTGAGCTGAGCCTTCGGGTATACATGAGCTTATTTTGAGTTCCATCGTGTTCTCCTGTATGGCTGTGAGCATGACTGACCGTGGAGAAGAGTGAGGCGAAGGAATAGAATGGCTGTAGTGTTTACAGGTGGTCTGTGCTCATGTGCAGGAATATAATTATCTGATTAAGTCAGTGGCGGTAGAGTCATGTAATGATGTACACATACCTCATGCATCATCCCCCTCAGAACCTGAGCTCGGAGGGAAGTGCCACAGATGACTTCTTGGACACACTGCTTGGTGGAAGCAGCTCCTCTTCAGCTCTGGCCTCCCCCCTGTGGTCACCCTGCACCACTGACAGTGGCATCAACGACGACCCCCTGACGGATCCCACGGAGAGCCCTCACCCATACTCTGTCACAGATTTTCCAGCCTTTGACACACCTGCTGCGCCTCAGCCTCCACCTCTGGATCATCAGCTGTTGGCAAAAGAAACAACTGATATTTCCATTGACCTCAGTAAGACCAGACTTACAGTGGTTGTTACTTACTGGAAGAAAAATTTGACTCATGGCCACAGGTTGAACCAGCGAACAGTAGTAAATACAGACGTCACGTTAAGATGTGTAAAATCTACAAGAAGATGGGCCAGGCAAAGGAAGAGATGTGTGATGTGTTGCAGAGTAATAAGAGCTGCTGAGTGATGTTCTGAAGGCTAAAGGCCTTTTTCAGGATGTTTTATTTAGTTTTGCCATTTGTCAGCATTTATAAAAGGATAAAAAAATGTGAAATGGCCATTCATCACATGAGTCTTCCTTTGAGGTCACATTTTTTGAATGATTGTCACTATTTACCAAAGTGACTGTTGACCCCAATGCCAAAAAAAAAAATATATATATTATGAAATTAATGAAAACAGATCTGCAAAAATACAAAGATGCTTCTTCAAGTAAAAGGAACCATTTCATCATCAAATCATCACCTGCTGTATAATCGGTTCACTCTGCAGGCTGGCAGTCCAGTGACCTCCAGAAGTTTGGAATCTCGTACTACCTCAACACAAACCAGAACTCCCCCAGGGGGTCCAGTACGACGCTCACAGTGAAGGACCTGCTGTTGTCGGACCTGGGACAGAAAGTAAGGAGGGAAGAGTTGAACATTCCTCTGTGTAATGGTGTAATATAAACTTACTTTGCTACAAGCTAACTGTATATGGTCAGTTGCTTGTTTGTATGATATGAAACATTTAAACAATGATATGAAATTTTGATTGGACTATTCTGTCCGTCTGTTTCACAGGCACGACAAATCCCCCAGCATTCCCTGCAGGAGCTGGTGCTTAATGAGGATGAGAAGTCACTTTTGGCTAAAGAAGGTGTGAACCTGCCCAGTAAACTGCCCCTGTCCAAGGTACACAACATGAAGTGCACTTCTGCATGCACACGCACTCACTCATCCACACATTCTGTATCCACAGTCACACTGCATCTTTGGTTCTTATTCTTTCTTGTCCCTATTCTCCAATGTGTTTCATCTCCCTGACAAGTTTGAAGAAAGGGTTTTGAAGAAGATCCGACGGAAAATCCGCAACAAGCGCTCGGCTCAAGAAAGTCGAAAGAAGAAGAGGGACTATGTTGATAGTCTGGAGGGAAGGTAGGAGCCAGCTGCGCTCACTATCTTCAGTCAGTTTGGTGGTATTGATGCATGATTTTATTTAGAGAATTAAAGTTTTTGCATGAATGGGAGGAGGCTTCACCTATTTGTTATCTCTGACAAACTACAAATGCAGCCTGTTGTGCCCCAATCTGGCCTTTACTTGAAAAAGCCTCTGGGACACATTCAGTTCACAGTAACAGCAGAGGTTTGTTTGGATTCAAAATAATAAAATAAGAAAAGACCAGATACTCAGAGGAACTCAATCCTTTCAAGAGGTTTGAGTTGAGTTCTCCTCCAATTTATCAGATTGTGCAGAATGTGCCCTATCACGCAGCCATCATGCAGCATCTAATTTGTCCCCCAATTATTTTTTCTCTCCTGCCTCCCCAGCTGTGTTTCATCCGCCCATCACACCTCCACAAATTGCTTTATTCATATGATGAAAGACTCTTGTGAAAAAGGCAGCCCACTAGGCCTCACGTGATTTTGTTTTGTCAGAGTCAGAATTTAGACACGTTGGCAGGCTTATCGAGCTTCAGATGATACATTGCACTTACCAAGGAAACACATATTTTAATCCAGGCTGCAGTTCTGTTTCCTCTGGGTGACAAAAGTTTTATGATGGTCGTCAGATAGTTTCTGGTGAGAAGAGCCAGCATTTGTTGATAATTAAGCCAACATATCAACAGGATATCATTATGAGTGGAGGTTCATCTCAGTCAGAGAACCATAGCAGAAAATGACTCAGAAAAAATGGGAAGGGAGCGGGGTGCTGGATGAAATAATTGGGTGCTAGAAACAGTATATCTCAGCAGACATACATTTGAAAAGAGGGAAGTGAACAACGCAACATAACACTGTATTACAATATTTATGAATGAAGAGCTCTGCTTTGCTCATCTTACCTCTATTTCTCTTCCTCATCTGTAGGATGTCAGCATGCAGTGCTCACAACCTTGAGCTGCAGAGAAAGATCCAGCAGTTGGAGGAGACAAACTCGTGAGTCTTCAAATCAGCCAACAAGGGCTACAACAAATGATTATATCCATTAATCATTCACCTGGTCTTAGCATGCTCAGACAGATATAGACAACATATTTTTTCTTATTTTTAAAAAGCAGCAGTTTCTTTCTGCCTGAAATGATCTGTAAATGACAAAACATTAGCCCCTGTTCATCCATGCAGAGGACATGGAAATTGTGTTGTTATATTATGTAAGCCCGATGAACCCAAACATGGTTGTGTGGCCCTGTAAGAACATCACAAACTCATCTCAAAGCGCTTCGCTCAGCCCTTTGTATTTAGTATCTAGTATTGGCTGCACTGTGTCACTCTCATCACCTCAATCATATGAAGAAAATAGTCGGCTGAGAGTGTTGCAATGTTAAGGTTTGTGTGTTTGTTCACTGATTCATCTCTCAGCTGGGCTTATTTTGATGAAGATACACTGTTTGGAGGAGGCTCAGCACAAACGTACAAAACACATCCAGCTGACTGCTTTGTTTGTTGTTTGTGTCTCTTATTAAGCTGCTTTCTTTGTTAATGCTGTCTGGCATGTGCTGCTCTTCTTTCTGTTGTTTTACTTGTCTTCGTTCATCGTAAAAAAAAAGACAAAAAAAAAGGCCTGTATACCAAAGAACCCCTGCATTGTGAAATCTTCATCTTCCCATCTGTATTTATGTTGCAGTGCCCTGTTGGAGCAGCTGAACCAACTAGAGGCTCTTTTGCCCAACAGCTCCAGCAAATCAACACACAAAGGGGCCTGTCTGCTGGTGAGTTAAGAAAGTGAATTTTCTCAGACAACTTCAGCAAGTGCATAATAGATACAGGTATAGACATAGTATACCTCAATAACTGTATAAAACACCACACCGGGCTTTTAATGACAATCGAGCCAACTGTATCTAGGTTATGCTTAGTAACCTGTCTGCCAGGTCGCTCTGCCACGTGCTTCTCTCATGCTGTTTGTATTTATTTCCAGGTTTTGCTTCTGTCTTTCTCTCTCCTCATTGCTTCAAATCTTCAACCAGACCCCTACAGCCAACTCAGCCAGAGGGAGTACACGGAGACTAAAGGTCTGTCGCCAAACTGTCATGTTCTTTCTCTCTCTCAAACACACAAACACACACTTACACTCTCCACCATGCTCCACCTGCCCCTCAGTGCTGTCCCGCTCCCTGCAGTCGGTCGATGAAGTGCAGGACGTCCCTTGTCCCCGTCCTCTCCTTTTCGTCTCCAGAAGCTTAGAGGTCTTTCGCAGCCTGGTGATAAAGCTTTGGGCCTGGACAGATTTGCCCAGTGTGGACGCCCCGACCTCTCACCTCCAGGACCACAGGCACCAGGACGATCACTGACCTCCACCTCAGGGACGTCAGAAGCAAAGCAAAGCAGGCCCGCTTGCAGGCGACTGCAATCAGTTTTATTAGTTTGCAGCATCGCTTTCTCACTGTAGAGACTTAGTGGTATGTCATGGTGTGTTTGCCAATGGCTCCAACACACAAACATCTAGCTTAAAGGTTTTGTGACAGAAATCCACTCACTCACTTGTGGGTTGGGGGGAGGTTATCCACACAGATGAATTTTAAAGTTCTGTATTTCTTTTTTTTGGAGGGGCCTGAAAGCCTCGGGGGCCTATGAGATCACTGCATGATGTAGGGATGGGCAGCATGATCTGTAAAATAATAAAAATGTATATATTTACCACTCCGTTGTATTCACTTTGATGAATTTGGTAACCAAAAAAAAAAAAAAAATTAAGAAAGGATTGAGTTTTTTTTAAACAGTTCAGTGAAATGCTTATAATGCACATTAGAATTAAAATGTGGATTTTGGAAGCACCTGTTGTGTTTCATTTCTTCAGTAATAAGATATGTCCCATTTGAAAAGAACATGCATGCAGGAGACAGTTTGAAAGGCAGACGTGGTTTAGTCCTTCAATTTCAAGAGCAGCTTTTACAGCAAATGGCATTGATTTGTCAGATGTAATTTCTTCTTGCAGGGTCTAAACACAAGTGAGCCAAGCAACTGCCTGTTACACAGTTTCCATCTCAATCGTCTCATGTCCATCTCACTTGACTGGTTATTGATGTCTCTGCTTTGCTAATGCAACTCCTCACAAAATGTTCTCTGTAGTAGAGACTCCACTCTTTTCACCCTAATCTCTGTTCCGGCTAATAATACATCACAGGTTCAACGGCTTTTCTATCCAAAGGGTCCTATTTGCAGAAGCTCAGCTCTAACTCTCCGCCAAAATTTGTATCTCATAATAAAGAGCAATCATTTCTGTTCACAACGTAACCCCACTGTGCGTGCAGCGGACTACCTTCTATTTCCTCAATGTCTTCTGAGCCAAACAGCGAAGGCAGTGTGGAGGTATTTTTAAACTGCTGAGGTTAAAGCAGTCTCTGGTCATAGCGCAGCTCACACCAATCCCACAAAATCATTATTACATATTCCAAAGAAAGGCCATTTCTTCCTCTGAGGACACAGCAGTCACTGCCTTTGAAATATTTTTGGAATATTTATGATAGTGAAGTAAAAATCTTTAGTTGTAAAATAGGTATTGGTACGATATTGCTTTTTAAAAAGCTGTTTAGACATGAGTAAGAGTCAGACATGCTAGGAGCTCTGTGGAGCTGTATGTGGACTGAGGTAAAGCCAAATGCTAGCACTGATGTTTGGATGTATGAAGTTTGCCATGTTCGCCACCTTGTTTAGATTAACGAAGTCCAGCTAATGCTGATGGATATTTTCTTCATCTAGGTAATAATCAAAATTATCAAATAAATTCTAATTCTGACGTGCCGGGGGTGCTGCATGAAGCGTGACAGTTCATCCTGAGGCCAGACATGTATATCTGTATCAGCTCTGCCACGAGATGATCACTGAATGAATCAAGTAATGTGGAACTGTGCTGGGCCACTGGGCCACGAATCTCTGTACTAAGTATGAGTCTTTTTTGTTGAGATTCTGAAGTCCGGCTGAACTTTTGTGATCTTGTTTAGTAGTGAGTCTGGAAATAGTTTGGTTAGCTGCTGGGTTTTGTGGTTGGGGGATTTGGATCAAAGGCACAGCAGTTTTGAAAATGTAGTGCCATGTGTGTAGAACAGATGCAAGATAATTCACTCTCTGGCTGCTGTTTGTCCAAGCTGGTACAAGACCTGAGGAGGTAAGCAAAAGCAACATTTTACTCTGTTAAACAAGCTATTTCAGCAAACATGAGCCAAAAATGCAGGCGTACTTTCTACCACAGGAGCGGAAATAAATCATTGATTAGACTACTTAAATCAGTGGACTGTGTGATGGAAACTGTCAGAAATTCATTCAGCATATCAATCATGCAAGAGATACAGCTATCGGAGGCTGAAAAGAGGACACTGAAGGAACAGATCATGGAGCTGAATATTATTATATGATGTGCTCATTTGTGGTTTCATGAACTCTTGAGCAGTGAGGCAGAAATAAATGTCTAATTACACAGTCATGTGCAGTGGCATGTTCATATTTTGTATTCTTTATGATGATATTTCTCATAAATCTATTCTCACTTTGATTTCTAATAAAGTCATAGCTTGCGTGAGAAACTTAATTTAAAATGTAATTTTTCCAATGCTTTATCGTCCCCCCTCTCAAGCAAAGACACAATTACAGATACTAATTTGATCTCTGCTTGCTATTTTTTTCAATCATTCCAAAAATACGGAAGAAGCCAATGAAGAAAGGGAATTCCAATTAGTTTGTCTGCTTGAGGTACTAAAGGGAGATTGAACTTTAGTCAGCCATGAATCTGTATCTGATTAACTGTATTCTCACAGCCAGCTCTTTGTTCAAGGCTGCTGTCATTTATCCCATAATAATTAATAATATGCAATAATAATAACCTTTTTCATTTGTAAACAAGCACACCATTTTACTTTATCATTATTATTACTCACACTTATTTATCTAGGTCTCAATAAATTAGAATAAAACGATGAACTCATTGATGAAAGTGAAACAAGGCATCTTTAAAAATCTTGGAGAGCTCCGGGCTCCAAACTGCATTTCCATCCATCTCGATATTTCACAAACATTAAAGATCAGTGGAAACTGTAACCAAACTATTGTTGTTTTAGTCTGAAGTTGCACAGTTTCTACTTCTTATTTATCTTATTTAAGGCCTCTTGGAGCAAACTGAAGGGTTGCAGCTTCCATGTCAGACACTTTACTGTTAAACAAGATTCTTCACTGAAGGAGCTGAAAGATGGGTGGCTGAAAAGTGTAGGTTTGTTGAGCAGACACTGTCCTAGCAGGTCTGGTGCGGCAGAGAATGACTAACTTTCTCCTTTTGTAGCACACATCCCCCACCTCCTCTGTCTATAGCACGCATGTGACACACTGACGCACTGTGTGAATACCAACATTCAATTATAAGACATTCACAATCAGAACCTCGTTTGAAACCTAAATTATCATCCCTCTGATACCAATTTCAGATGTACATTCACAAAGCAGATATATCACCCTGTATAATTAACCTCCACATCATCACAGCCGCGTTTCAAAGCGGATCTCTGAATATAACATCTTAGACTGTGATTACTGAAGATAATTTAACGAATGCACCTCCTGAGATAGGCTCCACGTTTCTGCTCAAACCATTCATAAGGAAAACACTGTATGTTCTGCAATACATCTCACACACACAATTTATACACACACTCTCTCTCTCTCTCTCTCAAACACAGACACACCCATATAATAAAATGATCAGGAATAAGGCACAAAAGTCGTTTCAAACCCAACTGGTTGTATCCTTTAAAATCTACTAGTGATAGAAATTGTGTAATTTGAGATCGGACCTTGCTCCTCAGTGTCTGCTGTCACGATCCCATCAGTGTGTGCGCCATCTAGCGGTGAAAGGGCGCATCGGGCGCTATAAATCCTCCAGTCTGAGGGAGGCAGGTGCATTAAGGAGGAGACCGAACTGTGCAGGATGAGGATGATGGGGGTTTTTGCCGCTCCTGCAACTCCTCCTCTCAGGAAGTTGGGCTGAAACCAGCTTTTGAAGACCGACTCACTTCTTTGTTTGTGCGGGACCATGCAGAGCAGCGTGAACGCCTCCGGACCTCCGAGCGTGTGCGGGGCGGAGGAGGACGAGCGGGAACTCTCCAAACTCATCAGCACTGCGGGAGCTGCATCCAACCTGGCAACCCTGAACCTGTCCCTCAACTGCTGGCTCCACATCCTGTCCAAGGAGTCCTCTCTCGACCTGCACGGAGACAGCGCCAACCTGGCAGTAGGTTCCTTTTGAAAGTTTCCTCTTTCTTACAAAAACGCCACACTTTAGCAAAAGAATGTCACTTTTAAAGTTATTTTGCCTGGAAAACGTGAAGAGGCGCTGAAAGAAAAGGCTAAAAGTGTTTGATCTTGTTGCACTGTCCCAAAAGTCACTAAATGAGAATGTTATTGTATCTGTCTGGCAGGTGCGAGCGGTGATCGCCACTGTTTACCTGGTGGTGTGCGTCCTGGGGCTTGTGGGTAACTTCCTGGCCCTCTTCCTGCTCCACTCCCGTCGTCGAGGCCACCACCACTCCTCCATCGACTGCTTCGTGATGAGCCTGGCGCTGACAGACCTCCAGTTCGTCCTCACCTTGCCCTTCTGGGCTGTGGACACAGTGATGGATTTCCACTGGCCCTTCGGAAGGGTCATGTGCAAGATTGTGAGCTCGGTCACCACCCTCAACATGTACGCCAGTGTTTTCTTCCTCACCGCCATGAGTGTGACCCGATACCGCTCCCTGGTTACCTCCCTAAAGATGGACAGCCCCGGGATCGCCAAAGCTCGAGCCAAGTGGGCCAGTTTGGCCATCTGGGTGGTGTCGCTGGTGGCCACGCTCCCTCATGCCATCTACTCCACCACAGTCCAGGTTAGGAGACTGAACCCATTTGCTTACAGTATTCATTTCCATTTGTGGGTGAGCAGCTTCTGATGCTTATGCTGTGTTTCCAGGTGTCTGCTGACGACGAGCTCTGTCTAGTGCGCTTCTCTGATTCCGACTCAGGCCGTTGGGATCCCCAAGTCCTGCTTGGACTCTATCAAACGCAGAAAGTCCTCTTAGGATTTGTCGTCCCCTTGATTGTCATCAGCGTGTGCTACCTCCTGCTGTTGAGGTTCATCCTGAGCAGGCGCGTCGTGACCAGCGTGGTCAGTGCAGACATCACAGAGATGTCAGAGTGCGAGCGGGGACGCCACCGCCGGCGCTCAAAGTTCACCCGCTCTGTCACTGTTGTAGTTCTGTCCTTTTTCATCTGCTGGCTGCCAAACCAGGCCCTCACGCTGTGGGGGGTGCTGATCAAGTTCGACATGGTTCCCTTCAGCAAGGCCTTCTACAACGCCCAGGCCTACGCCTTTCCCATGACTGTGTGTCTGGCTCATGCAAACAGCTGCCTCAACCCAGTGCTCTACTGCCTGATCCGCCGAGAGTACCGAGCCGGACTGAAGGAGCTTCTGTTCAGAGTGTCCTACTCTGTCCAAAACACCCTCACTCTGATTCTGAGAGGGAGACGAGTGGAGGAGACGCCATCCAGCCTGGTGACGTTACACAAAGATGCCAATATCTGAGTTACTCCATCAGAGGAAAACATTTGCTGATTTGGGAAACATTTCACTCTGATAGTTCAATGAACAGGTTGATCTTACTTTCATATTTGTATTAAATGTGAAGCTACTTCCAGCAGATAGTTATCTCAGCATAAAAATCTGTCGCAGTTCAACGTTCATCACAGCTCAAACTCACTTTCACGATTAGTTTTTCATCCATATATAGAAGTGTAAAATAGTGCTCGCTGTGTTACTGAGAGTTAAATGTCGGTGTTGGAACCTGTTGCTTGCTGGAGTCATCCATTTTTGAGGAGACAGGAGATGCAGAGTTGCTGACAGGTGAATCCTTTTACTCTGTGCAGTGATAAGATAATCTGCTGCTGGCTATTTTTCATTTTTATCTCGCTCCCAGACAAAAAAAAAAAAAAAAAAAAAAAGACAGTGGCCATGTGTCCCAAGATGTCAAACCTTTTCTCCGTATCCAAACTCTGTGCCACATTTTGTTCAGCTGAACTTTTTCTGTGACTAAATTCTCTGTCACACGGATTCCCCCCACGTCGATTTCAGTGCTGTTGGAGACAGCTGAACAACTTCATCCAATCAAGCCAAACATAGTGATTTTTCACTCAATTTTTCTTGTAAAATAATCTTTTAGTGTTTACAGTTTCAAACATCTCTAAGGGTTTATAAGAAGAATTGTTAGATTGTGTGCTTTATGTACTGGGAAAATGCTTGTTACTTAGTGTTGCAAACAGATTTAGGAGATTTCTTTGTTATTCTTACTGTCCTCACCACATGCAGTGAACCATAACTCCAGGGCGTTTGTTTTTCCGTGTATCCATTAGTAAAAGCCAGCATGAAACGGCTGATTATTTTCACGTGCCTTTCTGTGTCTGCCTTGTTGTACCACTAGAAATTAAATTGTGAACAAAGGTACGTGCTGTGACATGAAATAAAAAGAGGACAAAGGAGTTTCACGACATCTCCAGCTGTGATAATAAGGAAAATGAGTTGATCTGCACAAAAGCTGCTCCACAGTTCCGCCCCTTTGCCAACCTTTAACGCCTGTACATCGATAAGCATCTTCAGCTGCCGGTGTGTAAGGGGTGAAATGCGCACGCAGCAAACAACACCGCACCACAGGTTCTTTGTTGTGTGCTACTCTGCTGGTAATCACCTTCAATCAAAAGCACAGATTTATTTTTGCAGGTCTCTGTGTGAGAGGTTGATACTGCTACAAAGCCTCCCTGGAAGTTTGTATTGGCTAAGCTGTTATTTCAGAAGCAATACTCACTGTAATTTCAGTGATTACTCCCCTTTACATTTCATACCCTCGCTCCTCTGATAGAACTCAGAACAAGGACATTCAAAGCTTAGTGTCATCCCTGGCACCAGTCAGTGTGGGTCAGGGGCTTGAAGAAGCTACGTTAGTTTTTTTTTTTTTTTTGTGAAAATTCAGGGGAATTAAGGTGAAGTAGGCAATTATAATGGGACTAGAAAAGGGCCAAAATCCCTACTCTTGGAAGTTATAGGTCAAACATGCTGTATCTCAGCTGACAAGTCTAACCCTAACACACCTACACTGATGACCCCAAAAGACTGCTGGAAATATGACATGGGCAGGAAAGTTAAAAAAAAAAAGAAAAAAAAAAAAAAGAAACATGTCTAACATCTAAAGGGGTCAAACATTTGAAATTTTTGTCAACAGTCAACAGTTTGGGGCAGTGGTTTAATACAGGTCGGCATTAAGGACCAACTCAGAGAAGAATGCATCACATTTCTTCTGCAGTTGGGTCTGTTAGTTCATCTATAAATACATGGCTTGGACTACCAGAATGCCTCAGCAGGCTTGTACGGGAAAGGTGGTCTGTAACTGTGGGTATGGGCCTGCACCAGGAATATAAATGAGTCTAAACACTACGCCTGCTGAGTCACAAGATGCTAAAATTCAAGGAGCTATAGCCAGATGGAGACCTGGAAGGATGTGGACCCCATCTCTGGTCGTACCAGCAAAAAGTGCTCTCTGGCACAGAAACATCCAAAGTTAGGTACAGCGGGGGAAGGGTGGGCTTGGAGCCACACCAATATTGCATCCAGATCTATACTGTTACTACGGCACAGCTTATCACTTGAACACTGTTCAACAAAGCTGCACAACTATCAAACAGTTCATCGGTGCCATGGACATCACAACGTCAGGCCTTACCACACCACAGGACACCACGTTGGGGGTTTTTTCTCCTCTATTCTGTGTCTATTCTTTGGTGTCAGTGGTATGTGCGTACTTAGTGTTAAAGACTTGTATCTTCTTTCTGTTGTTGAAAAAGACATAAAAATAGTTTGATGTTTGCATGAATGTAATTAGCTATAGCTAAGATTAATCAAATATGGCTACTACCATGTTTTACAACTTAAAAATGAGTAATCATTGTTTTCTGCCCTGCAAAGGACTGACCAATCAGAAGGCAGACTTAAAGGTCCATTATCCCTGTCAGACTGCTCTGACCAAAAAAAAAAAAAAATAAATAAAAAAGGTCAGGTCAGGTTAATACTGTGCATCATCAACAAGGTACCACACCTTTTTGCTGTGAAAAGCAACAGCAGAATATATAAATCACAGACCAAATTGTACCAATACTGATATTGATTTGTTTTCTGTTGAGCAAAATAATGGATCAGTAACAAACAAAACTATCTTAGAGCCAAAGAAGAGGGAGCAATAAAGCAAATGACTGTGGTGGCTTAGGAACCACGAGAAACGGAAGGGTCACCGGTTCACTAACATGGATCAGAGATAACAGCTTTCTGGTGGTTTCAGCCAGTTTTCATCATGATAATCATGAACAGCAAGCGAAAGCCATTGTTTAAAGTTCTCTTCTCGCAGCACTCAACAATAAATCCAACATTTGAGACGTGGCTCTCGTCGTATGACGTGCACTGAACTGTAATTACCTTAAAATTTCATACAAAAGCATTGACGGGTACAAGATGCATTGTACGGCTGAATAATCAGACAAATAACACCAGGGCTCTCAGGATAATTATCTCCATCAAAATCTGCGGTGTGGAATCTTAATACAGTTGTTAGTGCTGCTTCAGAGCTTTAGTGACACGACTCAGAAATATTGCAGTTAAAAGATACATGCCTTAAAAGGACACGCAGTCTGCGAGGTCATGTTGCTCTTTCAAGAAGGCCAAAGAGCATATTGAATTTCTGGAAAATTATTGCCTTTAAAGTTGTTCCTATAGTACAATGAAAAGACTGAACTGATGCCAATTTTAATAAATTATCAACCAGGGCAAAAAAAAAAAAAAGTGACTGAAATAATCTGTTCCACTTCACAGTCACAGTACAATTTAGAGTCTTTCCGAGCACTTTCTCTCACATTCACAAGAAAAGTACTTCTTATGATGTTTATATGTTTCTTTTTGGTAACTTATTGGACTTCTGGTTTTCATTGTCCATCCAGATTGTCGCCTAAGGCTCAGACTTCCTTTCTGAAATTCAAGCTCCAATTTCATAGCAGTTTGATTTAACTGTGCAACTGAGGGAGACTCTATTGGATTCAGAAAAAAGGATGAAACTGTCTCTGAAGGGAAGTTATAGGAAAAATATATGACATAGTGACTGTAAATAGTACAAGTTAATAAATCTCTTTATAAGGTGGATTCCATGCAACTATCACTCCCACCTGGTCATTTGCCATGTTTCAGGACTCTACATTGTGCTTTCTGGTTCACTCAGTGTTTTCCTTGTACATTCTGTCATGACAGCTTTGTTTTCTCAGACATCTCGGACACAGACGCAAGTTGGTCTGATGTTTAGGGCCTCACTTTCCTTAAAAGCAGCCCAGTATTCTCCAGTGAGACTCTCTGAAGCAGCATGATGCTGCCACCCCACTGCTTCAGGGTGGTGTGTGTTAAATGCTTAATGAGCTGAGCCTACTTTCCTCCAGACTTTGCACTTTGAATTAAAACTGAAGAGTTTGATTCTGGCTTCATCAGACCGTGAAATCTTTGATCCACAGTCTTGTAGTCTCTTTGTAGCAACTCCAGTCACACTGTCTTTGACTGACTCCTTATGGCTTTTTACTATGTAGGCCAGACTTATGAAGTACTGCACTGACTGCTGGCCTTCCAAAGAGATCTTCCTCCTCAGCCAACAGGACTCTGAAGTCGACCTTCTTGCTGGGTTTAAAAGAATGAGCTGCGGATCAAGTCTCTCTGCTGCTATATGATTTACGATCAAATTGATCTGATGGGTCAGATCGATTCTTCCTCATGGCTGTGAAGTGTAGAGCACACGGCTCTGAACTTTACTATTGTCAAGTGGACATGACATTTTCAGTCTATTTGAACCCATTTCCTGCTGTGTGATCTGAGCAGGTGGAAAATATATCAAGAATTAGGTTGTAGGTTGCGTGTATAACTGCAATTATTGATTCAGGTGATCTCCTGTGTTTGGGTTTGATTCATTGTTTCAGTACAATACAAACAAAGTGTTACATGTTATTGTTTTTGGATTATTAATTTAAAAAAGTGTGGTTGTTATATTTTAATTTAGGCTCTCATTAAAGGAAGCAGATGAATACTAAAAGCACTGCATATGTAAATGTATGCACAATCAAGTGGTGCTCACAATATTGAGGGGATCAGATCTCCCTGAAGGATTTTTAGGAAAAACAAACAAACAAACAAACTAAAATGTGTTGCTTTTCTCCAGGCTTATAGAAATAATTCAACAAAGTATTCTATTGATACGTTATACACGTTGTCTATCTTTCATTACTCCCTCTCTCAACCCAACCGGTCGAGGCAGATGGCCGCCCCCCCTTAGCTTGGATCTGCCTGAGGTTTCTGCCTCTTAAAGGAAGTTTTTCCCTGCCACTATCGCCAAGTGCTTGCTCATCAGGGGATCGTTGGGTCTCCTTAAATAATTTTATAAACAGTTTGGTCTGGACCTGCTCTATGTGTAAAACGCCTTGATGCAACTTTGTTATGATTTGGCGCTATATAAATAAATCTGATTTGATTTGGTTTGAACACTAATTACAGCACTGTAAAATATTGCAAAGAGAGGTTAAATGCTTTTGGAGCAAAGAGACATTTAGTTGATTAACACTACAGTATAGAGACAGTTGAAACAAGTTAATAAGCATAGCATAGGCACGGTAATGGATTGTGTAATGGCCCAGTCACAGAGTAGGCGGTTTGCATTGGCCGTTCATTCCTGGAAAGACAAAGCACCT
The DNA here is from genome assembly GCF_900963305.1 of Echeneis naucrates. Classification (NCBI taxonomy): domain Eukaryota; kingdom Metazoa; phylum Chordata; class Actinopteri; order Carangiformes; family Echeneidae; genus Echeneis; species Echeneis naucrates. The sequence goes on along the minus strand of NC_042527.1, from coordinate 9,727,009 downwards.
AAAAAGACTGAAGTGTATTCAACATCACAGTACCATCATTGCCCCAGTCATCATTTTCTCAATCAAACCCATGCAAATCCATCATGTAGTCATACCATCTCTTGTGAACCGTCCTCTTTTTCAAAAGCAAAAAACTATGGTGCAATTGAACAGAGCACTTTGTTTTTGTTGTTTTTTTTTAACTAGGCCATGACTGACTTACAGTACACAGCAGACATTAAGCACATGCACGCATGAAAATTGTTCTTTTATTATGAAGTATAAAAAAAGTAATAAAACAACTTGGTGATAGTCAGTTATTGTAAAATGACTCTTTTTTCCTGAGATGAAAACAGTGACCTAGAAACACACAGTGGGACTAAGGACATCTTGCAGCGAGTGAGTAGTAGGTTTATCTGCAGGGGAGAAACTTTTCATACAGTGAGAGAAGCACTTTGATGATTCTGGGGGAAATTTGCAACAGTTCACTCCTTATTTAAATGTTTTCAATTAACTGACACCCAAAAAAACTGTTTGTTCAGATGACGCCCGGCAGGCTGGTTTAATCTAGAACACTATATTTAGCTAAATTAGTGAAAATGCGTTGGCGTAGTTAACTTGACATCACCTGTCATACTCTCAGTACTGAACCAAGATGAGGTCCTTAAGGATGAGATCTGGAGCATATGGTTAAATTTAACACCTGCATTAAAATGCCACAACCTTACACACCTTATTTTTAACTGTGTTCCAGATATCAACTTTCTGCCCTGAAGATAATTAAACTTGGATATTTTTATATTACAGAACAAGGGGCCATTTACATTGCAGGTGGAGTATTGGTTTAAAAAAAAAAATCAACAAATCTCAGTCAGAAATTCATTGAAAATTATGAGGTCAATTTGTGAACATAATCTGAAGAGTCAGTTTCACATTGACTCCCGACAGAACCACTACAATATCATAACAGTCTTTGCCCTGAAGGAGTGTTAAATGAGAGGAATCTTCATCCTCTGTGAAACGGATGAAACTGAGCACTGTCAGTTACAATGTTTGTTTCTGGACAGGTTTGTGTTGTGAAGACGTGTTGTGAAAAAATACCTAAGATTACTTCTCTTCATTTGTTGCCATTGCGGAGTCTGCTCTCTCTCTCTTTACATCAACCATCTCGTTCTTAATGCTCCCATCGTCCGTTAATTGACTTGCTGCTCGTTTCCTCTCCTCCTTAATGGGGACCTTTTTCTCTCTCTCCTTTGCCGTAACTGCACATGGAGGTTTGACATCTGTGGTGGGCTCAGAGGCGGAGGTGGACGTCTCACAGACAGTTGGCCCCTCCCATTTTGGGATCTCCAAACCCAGCAGCTCCATCAGCTGTTTCATGACATCATCTACGTAACCGTGGATACGCAAGTGTGCCTGTTTGTCCTGCAAGACAGGAATTACATGAAGACAGCAGACAGCACATCAGATAGCAGTTTTTAAACATGATTTTGTTTTGATTTGACTTTGTTACACACAAAGTATATATTAAATTGCCATTCCTTGATACTGTAAGTATGTGTGCAGTGATGATATATAAAAAAGACTCACGTGCTTGGTAGGCTGCAGATTTACAATGACCACTTTCCCTCCTTTGCGCTTTGTGAGGAGTGGGAGGTCCCCACTGGGTTTGATCTGCATGGACGTGCCGAGTGTCAGTGCCAGGTCAGCTCGTCTGCATGCCAAAAGCAAAGGAATATGCCACACATAAACAACAAGTGTTAAGAAAGCCTTAGACTGACAGTCTACGCAACCCAGATTGCTATAAAATGAGATATGCCTTTTCACATATCATTCTTAAAAGAAAAAAAAAAAAACACCTTGCCTACCTTATAGACAAATAGATATGAATATGTTTTAAATTTAAATTTTTGTAAATTCAATTAAAATTTAAATTATCTATGAACAAAGCATGAATATGAAAAACAAACCCACCCAACTTAATCTATCTGTATCATAAACAGACAAAAGAAGCATTTTGTTGCTGAAGAACTGAACAAGTGGAAACATTTTCAAGAGTGAGCTATGTGCAAAGAACAAAAAATAGGGTGTTCAGTGAAAAGCCTGTCTGTGTCAAGATGCTCTCAGCAAAGACACAAAAAACACTACAGAAGATACAGGAAGATATTACGTCAGTCCAAAGTAGATGTTTGAAAGGGAGACTTCTGCAATATTAACTGAGTGACCTGCTGGCATCGTCAGCTCTGTTCAGGTCTCTGTCAGGAAGAGCGTCCTCCCAGTCTAGTATGGTGCTGATAAGCTTCCCTCTGTTGGAGTAAAAGATCAGAAACACACTGATAAATTTCTAATGATGAATTTTGATTTTAAAAATGGAAAATTTCCCTTCAGTATGTTACCTGCAGGCTCTGAGCCCCCTGGAGCGAACCACATCACAGTAGCGTCCTGTTGGTTTCAGTCCCATCACACCAATCACCTTTTCTCTGACATACTGCCTGGAAAACCACAAAGCCAGTTTCACTTGATGACAAATTAGATGTTTTCTCCAGACATAGGCAGATTTTTTTTTATATTTGGACACAAGAAGATGTAGCTGCTGCAGAGTTAATCACGTTTATCCTTTATCCTTGAACCCACGTGTTTGACTTTGCCTTTGCTCAAGGGTTATCCTCTGGTTTGAGATCTTATGAAGGTGCAGGTCACTTTCATGTCACTGGAATTACACTGAGATAATGAACTTTATCTTAAATGTCATGTGGTGCAAAATAAAAACTAGGTGAGTTTCAGAGCACGGCATTGTGTCTTGTTTGACGCACGATTGCCGTAAGGTGGTGGTCAAATGCATTGTTGGTCCATTACTGTCCATCCAAAAACTGCTCTGAAATCAGTGATACAATATTCCATCTTTATGCTAAAGGAGCATCACTAAGAGAATAACATGCAGATGGACAACACAACACTGAAAATGCACTATTGATGTTTGGAGAAGAGAAGTGGAACATTAAAAATACAGCCTTTGTGGTATATTGTGCAAGACAAATGTTCTTTGTCACTGTCTGGAGAATCTGCCAGTGTTTACTAATTATTATCTAGGTTAACTTTTTCAGTCAGAATTAACTGTAAGTATGTTTACCCTTTTAAGAGGATAGATGCCTCTTATTTGGGTTTTGTGCTTTCTGTTTGGCTCATATTTTAAGAAAAAAATCTGTAGCTTCTGGGCTTAGTAACATGTTCTATGGTTTGAATGATTAGCCGTATAAGGCTTCTTAGACCTTCCTGCTCTTATCTGACAGGAATGGAAAGCTGCATGGTTTTTCTATGGCTGCAGAGCATTCGATTCAGAAAAATATGCTCAGGGATATTTGTCTGCATATTTAAGTAGTTACCTTTGTTGTCTCTTCAATAAGTGAAAATCTCAGGGGTTGGCAGTCTCTGAGATGGTAGAAACACATCTGACACTGACAACTATTTCATATTCAAGAAAGGCAAGAGCGTGTGCATCGTTTAACGTGAGGTGAAGAGAACTGACTTAGTCTAGATTTAAAGACTAGCACCTGATATAAAACACCCCAATGTGAAATGCAGAGTATGACAGTAGCTTATTAATATGACAGCTATTGAAAAGATTTTTAAATCAAAACGTGGGTACTTGGTGAACATGTGTGTGCACACATACCTGCCACACTTCTCACACTCCTCCACAAACATGTTTCCATGAAGCTCTGATAACATATCCCTAATTGAGCATGAATGAGAGAAGTGCACAAAGGTGAGAAGATCACAAAGATGACACAAAGATCATTGCGTTTAAAGTTCAAGTTAGTGTCCTGGTTCTTCCACATAAGTTTTTATCTGTTCTTATTTCAAGTAGATTTATTTGTCTGCTGTCTCTGATTTTCTCAGAGCCCTGCTACTTTATGGTCAGTTCTCTAAAAAACAAAACAAAAAGTAAAAATAAAAAAAGCCCTGAACAATGGATAATTGATTATTAGATATTCCAGATTCAGGCCAAACCTTTCCCACTGTAACAAGCATTTTTTAATTAAAATATAGATGATTAATGAATGAATTGAAATTAATTTCTAACAGATTAAATAAGTAAATCATAATTACAATGTTGTATTTCCAGCTTGTTCTGCGTCCACCTTGTTGTGGAAAAAAATACCACTTTTTATACATGTTTTGTGGTCTGTCTTTGAAACAATAGCTCTATTCTAATTATTCAAATTGCTTGTTGTGTATCTATTAAGCTACAGGACAGGACAATGGTGGTACCTGGGGAAACCTGATCGAACATGCAGGCCATCCACATTCTGGCTGATGAGATATTTGAGATATCCAGCCCTCTGCAGTCCCAAGAGGGCCATGTGAGTCAAGCTGGGCCGGGCATCTTCAAATGTGGTGTCAAAGTGAGGTGACTCTCCCTTTTGTTCTAATGTCCACACCCCCTTTGGACCCCTGAAAGACAGTACAGTGATGAGAAGACTGGGAGGAGGTGTAAGGATTTAATTGGATTGGAGTGGTTGTTTTGAAATGAATGACCTGGTGGCGTTACGTCCCTACAAACTGATCTCTGAGTGTCCATGACTGAAAGGTCACAATATAATAAGAAGATTTCTGTAAATTTTCAGAACCAAATTGCTGGTAGTCTGAACACGCTGGAAATATTAAGAGCTTGAAAAAAGATGTTTTAAAAGCGTAAACAACTGTATGTGACAAGAACATTTCTAACAGCTTGCATCATGTTTCTTTAATTCACCAGTCAGTTGCAGGTATCCAGGTGAAATGTAAATACGGTTTCACTGCCAACACTACTGACAGTTGCCAAGTTACTTCAAGGACACACAACTTATCTTTCTGCATCAAACAAGAAAAAGCATACTGTGCATCCTCAAATGCTGCCACAAAAGCCGCATCTCTTGCTTTCTTAAACAGCCTCATTTTTAATGCAAATACGATTCTTTGTCCTCTAAACCAGTACCAGTTCAAAGCTGAACCACATTTAATGGAAAGGCACATGTGCCAGTTATCAGATAATTATCAGGAAGATGCAGGGGGACATGAAAGGCACAGATGATTAATAAAGCAGGTACATTTAAATACTTTAAATGTCAATCATATTAATCTGGCATTGGGGGGGGTTGCAGCAGGAGTGCCCGTATGTGTGACAGCATTAGCTGTGGGACTACAATTTGCACTAGTTGGCCTGATGGATCTTGTCAACCCTATCTGACTGAGAGAAGACCTAACAAATATGAATTAGTCTCCCTGCATGTGTAGTTCAATTCACATGGGCAATGAATGAATTAATATTCTGTTGAGGAAATGATTCAAAAAGGAATACCTTCCACTATAATGGGAATAAAACAAATGATGTGAAGCTTTCAGAGTGTGTTATCGTGTTACAACAAGCTGAATCTTTTAAATAATAAGCAATTACCACCCTCATCTGTTCAAGCTGTGGTACTACCAGAGAAACCAGGAAACTGAGTAATAACTATGGGTGCTTTGTCGGTATTAAGGAATAAAGGATTTGGGTAGTAATAATTATAAAATTAATAACCTCTAATTGTCATTATCTCACTCTTTTCATGTATAGTGTTCACTACAGTGGACAGCTTTTCAAAAGCTGTTTTCTTCTACATGCATGACTCTTGATGTCAAAGTTGTGCATCTACAGTCACAAGTGGCAATGGTGTGTCATCCAATACACTCCAACCCATTGGTCAGCCGTTGTGAGTGGGGGAAAAAAAAAAAAAGTCCTCAAAACCAATATGGCCAATGGAAGCCCTGAAGAGCGGGCGCAGGGAAGGAATATCTGTCCATTCCTTCTATTTTTGTTAAAAACATATTTCATCAGTTAAAAGTTCAAATGCATATTGTAAAGCCTAGTGCACGTCACCAACTCCTTTAAAAAGTGTGTTTAAAAAAAAATTAAGTTGATTTTTTTTCCCCATACCTCGAGCGCAACAAATAATGGGATAAATGGGAAAAAGGTCCTGAATGAGGTTTTCATAATTCATGCATGATAGGGTTAAAAGTATTATTAATTACAGCTTTATTTGCAAACTTGCTTTACAATAAATGAGCCAGTTCAAATGTTATAAAGAATAAGGAGTTTGATTTTGCATTCCAAGTGAAGAAATCTGCAGTTTACTGGTTTAGATTTCAACTTTGCTTTTGTCATTTTGCAAAATTCAAGGAAATACTTATCCTATATACTTATAAATACTTATAATTATCCTATTATATTCCATGATCCACTTTTCAAAGACTGTCAACAAAATGCTAAATGTTCTACAGTTAGTTCCATTCCTTTTTCTGCCATGTCTTTTTTATTTTGAATCAATTGTTAATCCCTTTGCTCAGCATTTCCAGCAATAGGACAGTTTCTAGAACGGATCCATTAATCTCAATTTTCCTGCTTTGTGTTAACAAAAGCCCTGCTGATTCACCAAAAGCCTCTAATTTGCATTATTTCCCTCCCTCTATTCAATTTATTAAAAGCATTTTTTACACAAAATGTTGAAAACCAAGTACTTAAATTTGCCAAATTCAGATCTAGAATAGTGAGGTTTATAATTTGCCATTCATAAAAACCTTATCAGTTTGTACATATCAGAAACCAGTCAGTGACTCCTCACCTGAAGTCAGGGATTCCTGCTGAGGTGCTGATTCCTGCTCCAGAGTGGACAACTAAGCACTCAGATTCTTTTATCAACTTGGCGAGGCTCTCCACCTTCACCGTCAGCTCCTCGGGACTATCAAACACCTGCCAAAGGACAATCAGGCATGAAATAAACTCAGTCATTCGTACATATAAGTTATGTCCACTGTTTCAGCCATGTGATCACTTTGTTTCAAATTCACCCTGTTGAATCCATCCATTTTCACATTTACTGCTCAGATTAAATACGAATTTAGTCTTCATGCTTGTGATTATTAAACCCGGGTTAGCTGAATTAGCTAATAGCCAGTTTAGCAGTACAGGCGATGTAAAGCCAAACAGATAGCGAAAGGATATCCAGGGTGTGTTAAACTTGGTCTTAATGGCCTCTGGTCACAGATCTTTGTTGATAGCGCATTTACAACACAAACCTAAACCGTTTTCATTCCCAAATGCTAGTTTAATAATGAGCTGTTAATAAAGACACCCATTTGCCTCTTCCTGAGTTAAATCCTGGATCAGGCTCTTCCTCTTTTGAAGAATACTCTTTCCTTTTGTGAGCTCTCCCACCTCCACATCGTGAAACCCGCACCAGGTGAACCGCTGTGTCAACCGATTCGGTTCCTTTACGCTGATTTACTGCTGAATCTTGCGTAGTTGCTGTGTTACCGTGCGTATTTAAAGAAGAAACGTGGTGATACACACCAAACGTGGTGATGTATAATCCTCATCCTACCTGGATTATTTCTCCATAACGATCGGCTCATTCTACATCATACATCTAGGTTGTATTATTATCTGGAACACACATTAGCTTGTACCCAAAGTTTGGATGTCTTCTGTGGACATCACTTACAACAACACGGTCCGACTCCTCATCACAGTATACAGGTCTGTCTGCCTACACACACACACACACACACACACAAAACATTAACAACGAGTAATGTCCCGGTCCTTGTGTGTGTTGTTGTGTCTGAAGCAGTGGAGTACTTCTTCTACATTTGCGGTCAAAATCTTTGTGCAGAAATAAAGCCAACAAGTTAAATAAATTCCTCTGCCCCCCATGTCACTTTCTCTGTGACCTGACTGCAGCTGGAGCCCTCTCCTCTCCGTCTCTTCCTTTCTGATGGAGCTGCCAAACTCAGCTGTTTCTGTCAAAGATAACGTTTTGTGTCGGGCTTTAATACAAGCTAGGCTAATGGACGTTAGCATTAGAGGTGTCCAGTTAGCTTACTTTACAAGCTAACAGCCCTGTTTCTTACCATGCTCTACGTTTCTCGTCCCAAATTCGCCGTCACCACCTTTTTAAAAAACATTTGTATAAGAAATTTCTCAACCGTTTATTTTCTTATTATTCTTTCTTTTCCTTTCTGATCACCGGACTGATGCTGAATGGATATTTTCCTACCGAACTTCAGACAACAGACAACAGGCTAGCATAGCAACAGTAACCAAGGGGGCGGGGCTTAGCGAAGGACCGGTGGCCAAAACATTTGTTTAATCTTAACTATCACTAAAATAGTTGCATTTCCTCCTTCCATAAACAAATCATCTCAGTCGGTGATTCCTTCGCTTTTACTGGTCTAATCTGTGGTCGCGTCCTGTCTCGGTCCGTTCCTGGAGGGGTGCCAGACCGGTCTGGTCTGGTTCGGCCTAGGTCCTGGGGGGGGGGGGCGCCGTATCTGCATTAGCCCAGTCCATCACTCGCAACCAATTACACGTTCAAGGAATGGACCTTTTACATACATACATTACATTACATACATTTAGGGTTACATCATCACTTGTTACATTCATGTATACATATTCTCATATCATCACTAACATTACATCACCTGCTAGCCGGGAATCGAACCCCTCCTTCCTAGGTGCCACAGCGCTGCTCGAGTTGCAGCATACATTTGCGCTACTTCACCATTTCATATTTACGTCACCTGACCCGTGATGACGTAAAACCCAAAATGAGCTGGGATTGGCTCCAGCACCCCACGTGACCTATTCTTCTTAGCTCCGAGTCCACGCCTGTTGATTTGTTAATAATTTTTAGTAAATAAAGTAAATAAATTCCATGCTTTGTTGCTGAATATTTGTTGTGTATATGCTACAGTTTAACTGGTTGAACGATCAATGACAATTATGTCGACCTATAGCCTATTTTATGGGCATGTCGTGCAAGAGATAACAGATCATGTGTAGGCTTTCAGGGAAAAAAATATTTTAAGTGTTCAGTGAATGGATCGTTGACTTTCGTATAAATCGTGCACTTACTTGGAACTAACCCAGGACATAACCCAATTCCCAACCCAGTTTCCCAAAGGGCGGCCAGGATGAGCGTTTATCATGTGAGTGTATGTTCTTTATGGTAAAGTGGACAAACTTGTGTTCAACGAGTTCGTGAATTATGAAAAATACGGACACTTTCCGGTGGGTGTTTCCCAGGAGCAGAAATATGTCATTCGCAGGCGCTCTGCCTATTTCCAAATGAATGGTAAGCAATAGTAACGTTACACGTCAAAAATAATGTCATCAATTCGTCAGTCGAGCATGCTAAACAGTTAGCTAGCAGTCGTAGTGTAAGTGATCCGGCAGTGAGGTTTACTTAACGTAGGCTACACTCGCACAGCTATTCTAGCTAGCATCCATTTACACAAAGATTGACAAAGAATGGCCGAACAAATGCATTCTCCATTTATTTTGTTATATAACAAATACCACACCGATAACCTACACATTGGCTTTTTCCATTTCGCTTTCCGTACACCCAACTGTGTTTCTATTTGCGTTTCTTCCTTAAGTACGCACGGTAACTTAGCAACTACGCGCGACTCAGCAGTAAATCAGCGTAAAGGGGAACAGTAACTTGGGGGGAACCGAATCGTTTGACACAGCGGACGCCCCCGGCTCGCCTGCAGGCTGAGTTACCTTTAAATAGACCTGCATGTCGGACCCACAGCTGAATCATTTTACCTCGGGAAGTCCGCAAACGCCTTTGTCTTCGTAGGGAGAGAGCCCAGCAGCGTAATTCACCGACATGGCTGTTGCTGGCACCTGTGCTGTGGTGTTTGTGTTTGTCAAGATGTTCCTGGGTTCTCTGTGAAGCGGGTTGCTAAGTCTGTTGTTTGGGAAACGTCATATCCGGGCGACAGGGGATGCTGCATTCGCGTGCGGTAAGGAAAATGACAACGCACCTCTCTATATTATTTGTTTGAGTGAATATAGTTTCACAGTTTTAGGGCTATCACAGAAAAAAGGGTAACGGGCTGTTAGTAAACCGAGGCACACCCTACTGTCTTGTTTTGCTGTATTGCATTCTGTAGTCTCTTGGTGAGCTCATTTTCAGTGTCTTCAGTGCTTATGCTGGACCTATTTACTTGGAAAACGGGATCGATATAAAATTGGTTATGATGTAATTGGGACATCACGTGACTCTACATCAGGAGGACTGCTTTGACTTATGTGGAAAATATACTTGTGTGACCTGAACGCAACACTACAATCGAGAGTGAGTGTTGCTCTGCAGGCTCAGTACGTGTACACAGGTCGATGCAACACAGCCAACTGCTTAGATACTTTATTTCACTCTCCATTCTCGTTTATATAGATATATATCAGCTGAAAACAGAATTAATCTATCACCCCCCCTACCCATGAATGAGCGTAGTCTCCCAGTCGGGCACACAACAGGTAGCCTGCGCAGCAGGGTGGAATAGTGGCTAACGTTGTCGCCCCGCAATAAGAGTGCTGTGGTTCGATTCCCGGTAGTTAGTCAATTGGTGACTTGATGTAAATATATGTGGTGACCTGAACAGCACAGTAATGTAGTGGTTAATGCTGAGACCAGCGCCCCCCGAGAGAGTAGAGACGAGACCAGACGACACACTAGAGATTTTTATTTTTATTTAATTTTATTATTATTTATTTATTTTTTATTTACTTTTTTGCTTAAACGTGTGGAACTGAAAACTTCAGTTATAACTCAATAAATTGTCAATATTTCACCACTGTCTGTTTAATTTGCTTTAAATGCTAAAAACATTTTAAAAAATTAAACACCCCCCCCCCAAATATAAATAAATAAAACAAATATGGGAAAAATTCAAACGGAATTTGGGAAAAAATAACAGATTTCACAGGACTCTAGGTAAAAACTAAAATGGCTCAAAATCTTTGCCTTAAACAAGGATGGTGCAGGTTCTTTCCTCCATTATTTTAGTTTCCTCCTTGTTTTGGTGCTTTCTATGTATGTTCCAGAACCAGCTCTGTGGTGATGTCAGGACACATACAAAATGGAGGCAGACAGCCTGCGAATGTTTTATTAATTAATTAATTTATTTATTTTTTAATCGATTTTGGGACATTTTAAATTGATTCTGAGAAAATGAGAATCACGATTCTTATATTAATCCATTTTTTGGCACACCCCCATTTTTTTTTATCACAGCCGTAAATCAACACAATTCTGCACATCTTTTTTCCAATAAATTTTATTTTTCAGTTTTAAATAGTCAAAAAAAAAATAATAAAATAAAATAAAATAATAATAATAATAATAAAATAAAATAAACAAGTGAATAAAACATCATGGTGATCATCCATACAGCTACATGTGCATATCAGTTATGGTTCCTGTTGAAGCTGCAAACTAACTCTAAAGACCACCTCAAGAGGAAAATATTTGCTTGTTTTAATTATTTTGTCAAATGTAATTTATTATCCTGAGAAATTCAGTATGAAGTCCAAATTTAAGTAAACAAAACAATCAATATTGCTGATGCAAAAATACATAGAACACTCACACACTCTAAAAATTATATCAAAACTCGTCCACTCAACTAACAGAACTGAAAATAAAACACGGTGGCCTTCTTCACTTTCAGAGCTGAAAAATCTTTGATAATCCTTACTGATACTGCAACAACACCTTTTGACTGACACTTTTCCGACAGAAGCTTTTTGCCAATTAAACCTAATAATCTCATTACAGGAAAAAAAAATTAAAATAAAATAATAATTCTCAAGCAGAGACTGCAGGCATAATGTCTACCCAAAGAAAGAGACTAAAATTACAAAGCTTGCAAGAGAGCAAACAAACACAAGAACACAACAGTCATAAAATATTTTGGGCTTACTTTTACACCGTTTTAAGTCTTTGGCTCCTTCAGGCCACTCAGAGAGCAAACCTGTGGAGAAAAACTGTTCTGATCAGTAATTAGTTCTGCCCCCCTTCCCAGCCCTTCAACCCCGTCGAAAAACTTGGTCTTCCTACACAACTCTTACATCTGAGCTACTTCAAATAACATAACTCCACACTCGAAATGACAGAGAAACACATCCAACAGTAACCCGAAGTAACACAGCAAAGTTCAATTTTACGTTAGCAAAAATGTTCACATGAGGAATTTGACCCACTGACTCAGTTTGCCAGACGGTCCTCTAGATAGGGAATCCGCCATCGTCTAGTGCTTGTCATCACCGAGCTGAAAACAAATCACGATGTAGATAAATTGTCCGTCAGTAAAAGAGACACAAAGCTTCCAAAGATGTCGTGGCATGCACAGGAACTTTGAAAACACTGTCCCATGTCAATTCACGTCCGGTTCGTTTAAAGCGAGACAGACTGTGAAACTTAGAAAGTCTGATTTGGTGTGTTAGCAGTGCAATGCTGAACACAAAACAGGCTGTTTGAAGTCCTCTTCATTCATCAGCCACTCAGACCAACTACTGGTGAGCAACACCCCATTACAATTAGGGAAATAAAGATATGCAAGACAGAGGCTGAGAAAAGTTTGGAAATGTTTGCACATGTGCAAATGTTGCTATTGTTGAAAGTGGTATTAATCCAACAACACCTTATACTGTACAGGGGACTGAACAACTCAATAGGATTAATCAATAGGAGAAATTGTTTAAGTTATTCTCTCATGTAAGGTTTTAAGTGGTGATGAAAACGGTTTGCAAACAGACAAACTGGTTACTTTTGTGCTGGTGCAAATCTTACCAGGTCTGACTTTTCCATGACGATGCATTGATTTAAATCTCCAGGAGTAATTCAGAGATTCAGGAAAAAAAAAAAACAAAACAAAACTGCTCTTTTCATTGGTTTAAAAGTGGGAAGCTTCAAAATCCTTGAATATCTTAGCAACCCGGGCAGAAAAAAGGGAGTAGCACACGTCAGCTAGATTGTGTTGCTGCAAAAAAAAGAAAGAAAGAAAGAAAAAGCACGTCATGACTCCTCATTGCCTGAGTCGTCCTCATCGTAGCAGCAGTCACCATCCCCGCCCTCTACGTCGTCGTCATCATAGTAATAGTCATAGAAGAGGTCAGAGCCTTCATCAGGAGGAGGAATACGTGTACGGACGCAGTACTCTGCCAGTGTGGTCGGGACTTTCACACCATCACGTTCAGCTTCTGCCTTGGTGGCCAAAACCTGCTTCCTTTTGCAACACAAAGAACATACAACGATAGCATAACGCAGAAAAACACTCTTCATCTTTGCTTTGCTATTATAATGTTTTTTGATGCTTTACCTGATAATTTCTACATATTCCCGATCCTTGCCCTTGCTGTCCCTCCATTTACGGTACATGACGGAGGCATCCACGTTAGCAGGAGAAAAGGTGTTGGGTTCATTCAGCAGCGAGATCACACTTAGTAAAATGGTCCTTAATAAAAACACAAAAAGTGAGCTGAAAATGAGTCAAACCTACAACACTTTTCCAAAAATACCCCACAGAAATTATCACTATAGTTACTTTAAGATGGATAAAGACATGAATTATTTACTTGATAGATAATGTGGAATAGTTATACTTTCTCACTCATGATGATTTTCTTATAACTTTCATTTCACAGACCTTGAACAAAACAATTTTAGGATTAGGGTTAGTATTGATTCATTTGATAATCAATTAATTCTTAGATTTTTTCCCCCCAAACAGCAGATATTTTGAACTGTAATCAAAGGACAAGCACATATGATTACCAACGTCAATGAGACAACTTTCTCAAACAATGCTGAAAAATATGGCAAGAAAATATTATCACTTGTGTGTAAAGGCCGCTAAATAATCAGAATTGCAATATGGCCAACATCATGTTTGTTCACTTTGGACTTCACATTATCTAGACATAAAGCAATACGATGATGAAAATTACAGTATAATTTTTTCTTCTATAGAGAAAATTAAATACAAAAACAACCATTTTGACTGATATAATTGTGAATTGCATTATCAACATGCAAGGGGCAAAATAATTTTTTGCTAACTGTGCTGCCCTGTGGTGTGAATATTTAGATAGTATAAACTGTACTTATAATTTCCAGTTCATTGCACAGAATGTCTGTGTTAATAGATCAACACAGAAATGCTTAAAGCTTTTGATCAAATAAAAATGAAAATATCATGATCTCCTCTACATACAACTGCACGGGCAAAGCACCCTAAAACAAATCTCAACATAACAATTTATTCACATTGTGACAGATTTGAGTATAAAAGTGGCTTTAGTTACGGGGCATTATAAAAATTTTCGAACATACTGAAAATATAGATTTTTTTATGTGTGTGAAAAAAATTAAGATGCACAAAATGTGGAACTCCCCCTCAAAAAAACAAAACAAAACAAAAACATCAAAATACATGAGGTGCTGAATATCCAGATGTTTATTCCATGTATTCCAAATAGTCTGCTGATGACCAATGTCATGTTATGATGGCATGATACATGGAGATGGTGAAAGGGTTGGGAGAGGGTAAAGCAGGGAGGTAACACAGAAGAGAGCTAATGAGTGTGGGTGCTAACCGGACATTCTGGGTGGGATTCCATCTCTCTGAAGGCAGCTCTCCGCTCTGTGGGTCGTCCACTGGAGGGTGCAATATGGAAATGCACACATCTCCGTTCTAAAAAACAGATAATTAGCTGCTGCAACATGTAGACACTGATCACAAAAACATTCAATTTGAGATGAAACTGAGCCAGGTTGTCATACTACACCTCATAAATGTTGGGGTGCCACATCTTGGTGAGGAACCGGAAGGCAGGCGGGGAGTACGGGTAGTCTATAGGGAACTTGATCCGAGCCTAGGACACAAACCAGACGTCTACATGCAGCTGTTTTGCTATAAAATCCATCAATTTTTACTGTTACTGACAGCGTTGTGATATGAGTAGCCCTCTTATCCAGATATGTTGTTTTTCTGTGATTGGTGATTAAGATTTAAGTAGTATACGTGTTTTTACATATTCCCCAACCACTGAATAACTTTGAAGAGAGACCAAAACATTTTAAAAATTGTACATAAACCTCTCATGTCACTGCAAGGCACCATGATCAGCGAATAAAGATTAAAATGAGACAATGACAGAGCCAATAGTAGGCTTCTTGGGAACGTGAGGAGGAAAGGGTGTTTCCTGAGGGAGCTTCCACACCTGCCCACAGGTAACTATGTTTTCATTCACTGCCAATGTGCCTAAAAAAACAATATTCAATAAACTGGAATCGTTTGCCATTCTTACCTTGAAGTACCCTCCTTCATAATGAGTGTTTGGGGGTCCAAAAATGGCCACTTCCCAGTTGTACAGATCTGCCTCGTCCACCAGTGTAATCTTGAATCCCTCGACCGGTTCCTCCTGAAGGCTCTTCATCTCCAACATGAGTGCTTTTTGAGAACTGGCTACATGAGAGGGGTCGTGTTGCGCCATATTGCACTAGTTAGCGCAAAGATGATCTGATGTCGACACCTGACGGCTTTTGTTTACACCAACACGACTGAAATAAACCTCAGCAGGAAAACAAGCCCACCGACACTGAAGGAGAAACTTGTTCTTTCGATGGTCGGAGACAATGAGACAGGCCAAACCTGCCGGGCTGCGCACAAGCCGAACAAAGCCTTAGCGCCGATTAGTTCCCAAAAGCAGGTGATTTATTTACCTGTGACAACATGCAGACATTGATGATCAGGCCAGACCATTGTGGCCGACCGGTGGTCCGAGCTTCAGTAGATCTACCTGTCGGGGCAGGCACGGATTTAAGCCGTAAATCTACTGGTAACACCCGGCTAATGTGAGCTAGCTAACAGGCTCTACTTTACGGAGCAGCCAGAGCAGAGTGACCTAAACGACACTTTCTCCTTCCGGGAAAAAGAAAGGGAATAAAAATACAACTCCCAACTATTACACTGGTCTGGTCCGCTCAGAAATGTAGCTGATAACGTCCAAACGGCAGACTGAGAGAAGAATAATGTTGTTGAAAGGGGTCCCCTCTCCCCTCAAATCAGGCAATGGCGCCTAATGTCACCTGGTATTTGTAGTTCAATTGGATCTGTAAACATTACCCCCCCCCCCCCCCCAAATCAACCAAGACACAACACAATGTCATTTACATCGACTTAATCATATGAATTTATATTTAACCAAGCGGGTTATTTCGCTGTGCACGGTGTTTGCTGGGTGTTTTGGTAAAAGCTGAGCTCATTTGTTAATCACACAGCGTCACGAAAAAGCGAGCGTTGTTTGTTTCTGAGACGCTGCTGACCGATTTTTCAACATCAAATTATTTTAACACGACATCACATCTCACTGGTCGTTATACGGGTTTTAAACTTTAGTGTGCTTTAAAACTGCAGTTAAACACAATTAGTCTTTATTAGTTATTTTAGTTATTTTAGTCGTTTCACTTGATGTCTATAATCTGCGCCACATCGTTAAAAGCCCAATTTAGGTGACTTGTTATTGCCTGAGTATCCAAATTTAAAAGCGTATTTTGTTGTTTTTGCTTTCTTAGGGGAATTCAAGACTAATTCTGAAATTTAAAAACTTCCCTAAATATTTGGACATTTTATTATATTTCCCTGATGAGGAAGAAAACTGTTGTCTGACTTACCTCTTATTTACGCGACAGAGTACCAGTCGGACCCCGCACTCAAGCAAGTCCGCGATGGGTTCGAAGTCACGACGTCGGTCCCGGTCCAGGTCCAGGTCCAGGTCCAGGCCTAGATCTAGATCCAGATCTAGATCCAAAAGCAGAGATCGGCGAAACAGGACTAGAGTGAGTAGATCTCGATCCCCGGAGGAAAGGAGAGGCCGGAGTCGGTCTGCTGACAACAGAAGAGCCGGCCGTGGTCGGGCACGATCCACCAGCAGGGACTCCAGCGATGGCTCTCCTGGCGGCCGTCGGCCTCAACACAGGGATCGTCCAGGCTCCAGAAGCGGCTCTGAGGGCCCCAGGAGGCGAGGACCACACCGGCCGAGGAGCAAGTCGAGGGGTCGATCATCCAGGTCTCTGCTGTTAGCTGGTTATTACGGGATGTTTGTGATGTTTTACTTCCTGGTTCAACGCTACAAGTTAAAACGATGCGGTGGTGGTGAAATCAGCAGATTGTAAATAAGCTTTAATTGTGTTAAACTGCGAAGTCAAACATCACTAATGTCAAGTGATCCTTACCTAAAATTAATTCTTATTCATAGCAGTCCCACTTAAAGGCCACTTTAACAGTTTGTTGCTATCACTGCCATTTTTGATTGGCTTTGACAGACAAATGCTCTCAGCAAGACATTGAAAGCATCATAATAAAAGTGATTGTTTGTAGAAGGCACATTCTCTATTAGAGAAAAGAAAATATTTAGTTTCTATTATACTGGTGGTCAAAGATGTGAAAAACTGTACTAAATCATCACCTTTTCTGCCTCAGTTCTGATTCAAATGTTCCCAAAATGAGGAGGAAGAGAAAGGAAACAGAGACCCGGAAGGGAACATCTCATGACAGGAGAAGAGGCAGCTCACTGACCAATTCTGACTCCAATGATGGAGGCAGCGACAGAGAAAGAAGACGACGCAAAAGTCCTGACAACAAGAGTCCAGACAGAGACAGACAGAAGGCAGAGCGAGACAGAGATCGAGACAGGTGGAAGGGAAGCAGCAGAGACAGGGAAAGAGGTAGAGACAGAGGCAAAAGCCAAGAGAGGTGGAGAAGGAGGAGTGAAGATAGGGAGCGAGGGAGGCACGAAAGAGCCAGAGAGGGGGCCAACCGAGACAGAGGGAGGCATCGCTCCAGTTCAGCTGAATCATCTGACAGCTCAGGCTCCGATCACAGAACCCACACAGTTAAAGAAAAGGAGGAGAAGAAAAAACAGCGAGAAATGTTGAAAGCTTTGGAGACACCAGAGGAGAAGCGAGCCAGAAGACTGGCAAAGAAGGAGGCGAAGGAGAAAAAAAGGAGAGAGAAGATGGGCTGGAGTGAGGAGTACATGGGCTACACCAATGCAGATAATCCATTTGGTGACAACAACTTACTAGGCACATTCAAGTGGCAGAAGGTGAGTTGGAGAGCACCGTAGGTACTGATTAACTCAATTACATTCATTTGGGAATGTGCCTGATAATTTGTGCGTGCGTGTGTGTGTGCGTTTGGGGTTTCAGGCCTTGGATAAGAAAGGTATTGGTCATCTTGGGGAAAAAGAACTTAAAGAAAGGAACAAATGTATTCAAGAGGAGAATCGCAGAGAGCTGCAGAAGGTATGAGCAGAGGCGTAGCTTTTTTTTTTTTTGGGACTAATGATACAGACTAATTCCACATAACCACACTGCTGATGTTCATGTAGGTGAAACAGCTTCGTCTGGAGCGAGAGCGAGAGAAAGCAATGAGAGAGACAGAGCTGGAGATGCTGCAGAGAGAGAAAGAGGCAGAGCATTTTAAGACCTGGGCCGAACAGGAAGACAACTTCCACTTGCACCAGGCCAAACTACGGTCAGTTTGCACATCACAGAGGATTTCTGTTGGGATGTTTTTTATTATGGGATCATTATTTTGTTTGTGCAATTCCAGTTAATTTCTTAGAACATCATATGTACATTGTCCTAATATACTTGTGCTGTGCTTAGGTCTAAGATTAGAATCCGTGATGGTCGTGCCAAGCCCATTGACCTTCTGGCAAAGTATATCAGTGCAGAGGATGATGATCTTGCTGTCGAGATGCATGAACCTTATACTTTCCTCAATGGACTCACAGTTACTGACATGGATGACCTGCTGGAGGACATTAAGGTGAGTTGTTAGGTAACATTCATGGTTAAATGCACAATTCATTACCCTCCACTTTAATTAACAACTGGACAATCCCACTTCAATTTATTTTCCTTCCACTAGAATTATGCATCCTTCAGGCCTCGTCATTCCGCCAATGTTTGTTTGGGGTTTTTTTGTTGCCAGTAGGGGGCACCAAATTCCTCTTTTTGAAAAGATACTGAACCTCCCAGCAAATTTAAAATGGGAAAATGTGTTCTGACAGATTTGAACTTTCAGTTCATTCAAAGATGAATTTTTTTAAACCCTGTATTGTTATTATAAAATGGCCCACAATTTAGTCATGTGCACCCCCAACATTGACTTAAAGTGTAAATTGATTAGGTTTTGACCCTAAACGTGACAGAGGCCATTTGTTATTAGTTGCTTTGCATCTAGTTTAGTGAAATGAACTCATTCTGTACATGGTTCACTGTGTCTGTTGTTATACTGGTAGGTGTATATGGAGTTAGAACAAGGCAAGAATGTGGATTTCTGGAGAGACATGACGACCATCACAGAGGACGAGATCAGCAAACTGAGAAAACTGGAGGCCTCTGGGAAAGGACCAGGCATGTTGTTTTCTATAATATCTTCAAACATTGGTTCTATACTTTGGGAGAGCAAGTGATGTTGTACTTGAGCTTCTTTCTGTGTCTCTGCTCAACTGCTGCCATTCACTGCAATACTCATTTGGTATTTCAGTGAATGCAACCATCATGTGCAACTGTTTTTGTTTTTTTTGTTTTTTTTAAACCACAGGGGATCGTCGTGAAGGCATCAACACAGCTGTGAGCACTGATGTACAGACAGTGTTTAAAGGGAAGACGTATAGCCAGCTGCAGGCACTGCACCTGAACATTGAGTCAAAGATTCGGGCCGGAGGCTCCAATCTTGATATTGGTTATTGGGAGAGTCTATTGCAGCAAGTCAGAGTGTACATGGCCAGAGCAAGGTACACGTGCTGCAACTGGAGTTATTAAAATGCCATTAATCATTTTGCTTTAATCGGTTTTAGTTGTAAACATTTACTTTTATTTCATGTTATTTTTATTCCAGGTTGAGAGAGCGACACCAAGATGTTCTACGTCAAAAACTGTTCAAGCTGAAACAGGAACAGGGGGTGGAGAGTGAACCGTTGTTCCCAATCATTAAAGAGGAGCCGCAGTATGAGGATGATGAGTAAGTTGCTTGGTAACCGCAAGCTGCACACATCCAGGATGTGTAGCAACCCAGTGGTTTTAAAATTCAGTCCATGTGACATTGCCACTTCCATTTCATACATCTATCTATGTTGTAACCTGAAACATACTTGTGGATGCTTTGAGTCCAAATGTTGTTTTGTTTTTTAACGCAGGACAAGAACAGCAGAGCAAACCAGGGAGACGGTGACAGAAGAGCTTAGACGGGCATCATCTTCCTACACAAAAAGTAGGGACAGAGAAAATGAGGATGACAATGAAGAGGCAGGGCCCTCCACATCTGCATCTGGAAACAAAGACGAGGATGCAGGAGAGACGGGTGAGAGGAAGGATGAAGAGGAGAAGGGCGAGGTGGTGGAGGCCGTGCTGACAGAGGAGGACCTGATCCAGCAGAGTCAGGCGGAGTATGACTCAGGGCGTTACAGTCCTACACTCCTCACATCTTCTGAGCTGCCATTGGACACACACACCATCACCCCGGAGGAGGATACCCACAGACTGCAGCTGGCTCGCAGACAGCTACAGGTCACCGGTACGGAAGCATACTTAATGAATAAATAAATACTAATACACACAAACACAGAGAAAAATAAATGTGAGTGCAGAAAATAAATCAGTCTGTTGCACAATAACATTCTGAAAAATATGCATTACAACCTGCGAGAAACATACTGTAGATATACAGCAACAACACTGGTCAGTGTCAGTGTTGCCATCAGTTTGAAACAGCAGACTTTTTGTTGGACAAATTGTGTGGTGTTTTTTTTTTTTTTTTTTTAACTGCATTCTTTCAATCACAGGTGATGCCAGTGAGAGTGCAGAGGACGCCTTCGTACGTCGTGCAAGAGAGGGTATGGGCAACGATGAGGCCCAGTTCAGCGTGGAATTCCCAGTCACGGGGAAGATGTACCTGTGGGCGGACAAATACCGTCCCAGGAAACCCCGCTTCTTCAACCGGGTCCACACAGGCTTTGAGTGGAACAAATACAACCAAACGCATTACGACTTCGACAATCCTCCACCGAAGATCGTCCAGGGATACAAGTTCAACATCTTCTACCCAGACCTGATCGACAAACGCTCCACTCCACAGTACTTCCTTGAGCCCAGTCCTGACAACAAGGATTTTGGGATTTTAAGGTTCCATGCTGGCCCACCATATGAGGACATTGCCTTCAAGATTGTGAACAGGGAATGGGAGTATTCGCACCGTCACGGCTTCCGCTGCCAGTTTGCCAACGGGATCTTCCAACTGTGGTTCCACTTCAAGAGATATCGCTACAGGAGATAGACCAGGATGGACCAAGAGCCCAGTCACGAGGTTTTAAACATACCGTGTATTATTTTGATTGTACAGTCAATTTTCATTGCTTTCTAAGCTTCTATCTAAAGCTACAAATTTGTACTGTTGTCTAAAAAAGGAAACTTTAGCATTTGAGACTTTCACATTAAAGATTTTTTCCCCCCTTTTTACACTATAAGTGCTGTCACTGTGATGTTTTCTGTTGTGAACATAAAAACTGATTTATTTTTTTTTTAAGTCCTAGTCACCTCCACCTCTGTTCTTCACATTCTTGACAAGTCCTGACTTGCAAGAAACTTGCAAATCCTGTTGGTTATATTTGAATATATGGCAACACATTGGCCAGGGAGAAACGTTTTAGTACAATAAAACAAAATCTTTGTAGCTAGTGATTAAAAAATAAAATGGCTCTATTTTTGTTACTGTTCATTCCCTGGAAAAAATATACCAGTCTTTAAATGCATTTCAATACAGAGCAGTTTTCAACAATTAGTAGTTCAGCAGAAATTTAAAAATGGATAACTGTACCATACAATTGTATTAAAACAATACAAAAGGTTAAGCATAAATTCAAGCCTTTCATCCACAAACCTTTTGGTGTATTCATTAAACAGTTGTCCCCCCCCTCGCAAAAACAAAAAATAAAAATCAATTTACAGCTGCACTGATGAATCCAGTTATGTACGAAGGATACGTGGCATCCCCATTTCTTAAAACGTTGTTCAAGTGTAAACTGTGTAATGTGTTTGTCATTTTCAAATTTCTGACTCGTCGTCAATGTACTGCAGAGATGTGAGACTAACTTCAGGAGCATCATTTTTCCCAGTAGCGGTGAATGCTGTCTCTCCTCTACTGTGGTTGGAATTACTGTTGCCACTGCCTCTTCCAGACATCAGAGGCTTGTCCTCTATCGGAGCAGGCTGTGTTTCTCGGCTGGGCACAATGGAGTGCAGACTGTCTTCCTCATGGGACTCATCCTTTTTTCCACATTTCCAGGGAAGAGGTAAGTGGCCTTTGTAAAAGTTCCAAGCCAAAAGGACAAGAAGTGTAACTACTAGGAGCCCAACTATAGCCTTCAGTCCAGTCACAGATGAGCCACCAATCCGAGCGTCTGAAATGGACCGATCACCTGTGCCTGAGGCTCTTATTACAACCTGGTACTTTGCCACAGTGGTTCTGTACTCAGCACTTTTGGAGCTCTCCACAGACAAGCAGCGGTACTGACCACCATCACTGTCAGAAGCGTTGAGGATAAGCAGTCCATCTTTTAGTAGCTGAAGTCGAGCTGAAGGGGTCAGGGGGCGGTTTTCCCACTCCCAGTTTGTTTTTGCCAAGTTGGAAGGTGAAGGGCAACTGAGCTTCAGGTTGCCACCTGGCCAGATGGATTTATTCGTGGGTTTGACAGGATCTGAAAATAAAACCCAACACTTCATACAAGCAGTTTTAAACACACAATCAAACAGATAAGTGGTAGAAGATGAATGAATGAATGAAAAATGGTTCAACCACAGCCATCTTAAATTTTTATTCAGAATAACAGAAAAATGATGTGCACTAACTCACCAGCTTCTGGGCAAAGAGAAGCATCTCCCTGTTTCACACTTTGGATCAACTCTCTAAAGCAAAGGATGCAATAATTTAAGGTTATTTTGGATACAGCTGGTATGAACACTGATTGCTCTTCATGTTGGGATAGTTACCTTTCTGAAATAGAGAGGAGAATACATTTCCCAACAACGTTGTCCCAGCCACAATATGGGTCCCTGGCTAAGACACAGTCCATACAGGTTAAGGACCTTTCACAGCTGGCTAGTGGAATCTGTGCTACGCCGTCGTCGGAACCTGCATAGAGCTGATCCTGTACACATCACAGACAGAAAAACAATGATAGTTTTATATGCTTTACAGTTTCATACAATGAACATGCATCTAAGTAATGGTTTCATCGTGGTAAGAAATCTATATGGGGACTATGAGAGGGCTTTAAATTACCGTGACATTAGATAATTTTAGAATCTTGATTGGCTCTGGGAGCTGGAAAAGTTGGATTTCTTCTATGATGAACATCTCGCCGTCATAGTTCACTGCCTTCAGTATGGTGCCTTGCTCTTTTTATATTCAAACAGAAACGCCATATTAATATGATAACAAGTTTGACTTCATGCATAAGTCTGTTAATCAAAAGCAGTAGCAATGTGCTGCAGTGGTACGACCCTGAACACACAAACCTGTGCCAATAAACATCACGTGGTACTTTTTGCCATCTGCAGCCTGCACTTGGGTGACGACGATGCGTGAAAATGTGGCTCCCCTTCGCACCAGCAGGGGCTTCTCTCCTACTGGCTGGATAGCCTGGTCCATAAGGGGCCTATCTTTGATGAATTGAAGTGTGCGGTCTGGGAGGTCCAGAGTCTGAGTTATACCCATCTCACGAGCCTCATTGTTTATACACTGGCAAGAGAACAGGGAAACGAAAGAAAAAAAAAGAAAAAGAAAAAGAGAACAAAGTCAAAGTACAAAAAGAATCAGCTTCCTGCTGGAACACTTAGAAAGAAGGTTTGGCTTTGTTTCAAACACACACACACACAAACACGTGCTGGCACACTGAATAGTGGGAAGACTTACAGCTCCAGGCCGAGGCACGGGGACATCTCCACTATACATCACCCACTTAACAAAAGACGTTTCTACGGGAACTGGAGTTTTGAACTTCCCCTCTGCAAACACTCTGCTGATGTCAGACACCTTGTACACACACACTGCAGACAGGTCTGATGTGTCCCTGAAACACACACCCAAATACAGGCGAATTCAGCCAAATTGTGTGCCAAGGCTATCAAAGAGAAATCCGCCCTCCTTACACAAAGGCAAGCATGTTTGTTAATACGAACGTACGATTGTGGTGTGAAGACGGCGTAAAACAAACAGTGCTTCCAGTGCTGCTGAGGGTCACACCAGCGGTAAGTGTCCTGGATAATGTATGGCAGCTGGGCTTCTAGCACTGGACAGTCCAGTCTGGCCTTCAGGAAGGTTGTCCATTTCTTCTGCAAAGTTCTCTGACCCCCTTGGTCACCCTGTGAGCACAGACAGACCGTATTGTCATACAATTAGGAGACCCAATCAAACCACAGAAAGGGCAGAGGGATAGAAGCACTATTTACAGTATGGCATTGTCTTGTTTGGGCATGAAAATACGTGCATATATGGCAAACTCTTTATCACCTTACAAACACGTGCCACTCGGGAGACAACCAGTTTGTTGTAGCAGTCGCATTCCACAGCTGTCTCACTGAAGAAGAGGTAAACTTTATCATCATCTCCCTCCTCGCTTTTGTCATGCTCAGGCATCTGAGCCAAGGAAACAAAACTGGGCTCTGACAGTGAAAGAAAGAAAGAAAGAAAAAAAAAAGATCTCAGAAAACATTCTTACCAACTCTAACAATAGTGACAAAAAAGATGAAAATATTATCTTATCTTACCATTTAGCCAGGAACTCTTGAATTCAGTGCGAATAGAGACGGGAGAGCTGCGCATCAGAATAGGTTCAGAGCCCAGGAAATTCATTGAAGTGGCTGAGTATAGGTTGTTATCTTATGACACATGACGGAGAGCGCAGAGATACAAATGAAAACATTTTGCTGCATTAAACCATCTTTGGAAATTTTGGTTGTGCTTTTTCAAAGCTACTCACCATCCATGATGGAAGCATATCTCTGGAAGGGATCGAATGGACATTTGCCTTTGCCATCTTCCCCTTTTTTCTGAAGTGTCAGCTTTCCATCTGCATAAGACTTTGACAAAACACACCATTTAGTCCTGAGGCCGATCATTTCTGAAGAAACCCATATAATATCTTTTCAGAAAATGTGTACAGTATGAGATATGACAGAATTTGTCTCACCATGTAATCACACTCTGGGTCAAAGGCATTGGTTCCACACACATACATGGTGTCACCCTCCAGCTTATGCAGTATCCTAATATAGTTCTTGCATTCCATCTGTCAAAGCATTTTAAAATGATGACGATTTCATCTGGTCAATACAGAACCAGTTCTCATCAGCTCAGACTAAACGGACTCACCTCAGGATCTTTTCCTTTGTTTTTACACTCGGCCTTTTGTTGGTCTGTCACTTCCCATTTCACCTTAAAGAGTGATAACAATTTACACAGTTACACAGTTTACAAAGTTACACACTTCTCCAACTATTCTTTTTTACCCCACAGGGGTTTATCTGTCACGAAAAATGGATGAGTGCAACACTACCAGCAAAGGAAGTAATTAAAAATGGTGAATGTAACTGAAATGGAGACATAAGTGAGGTCATTTTCAAGCAGCAGGGGTTAGACTAACTACCGTTTACCATGTGGAAGCAATAACACAAAGGTTTTGTACTCACATGTTGTGTGACAAATTAATTACAAGTCTGGTCACACAACAAACACAACAATCAGATATTCATGTTACTCAGAAGAGTTTGCCAGCATCTGTGGTTGTGACTGAGAGGTTGGATCACAATGAAATAATGATTTAGGGGCTGGAGACATCTTTCTGTAACAGTGAATGTGAATGATAGTGGATATAATAAATGTATTAAGATTATGCTCGGGATCTTTGCTGCCCTGAAACGAGCCTCTCTGACAGCTCTTTCACAGAACACAGGGCTTGTTCAGGTCAGACTAAAACCAGCAACTGACTGCTGCCTGAGAAGCTGAATTCAGAGCAAAAAGTCAGCCACGAGACGCAGCCCTCATTCACAAAATTTTGATAAGGAATTTCTTAAGCTGACTCATGCTCCAAGACAGAATCTGCCTTTACAACAAAGATGACAAATGCGTTCTTACTGAAGCAAGTTTGTTGGAGATGTTGTTGAGGTCAAGTGCATACAATGCCTCCCTGGCACCCAGGACCAAAAGATTCAGGTCTTCTCTCAACAACATTGTGGAGTAATTGAACACACCGTCCTCATGAAACAGGCGAGTGTTGCCCACTAGAGATGAAACAAAGTGATTCATTTGGTAGTCATTTAGCAAACCACGAACCATTGACTAAACCCTCTTTTGCAACATGAGCTGGAAGAATATAAGTCAAGGTTACACAAGGCGGGCAGCAACACTCACTTTGATAGGGAATAGATTTGCGGGGAATACAATCCAGTGGTGAGTCTGCTTCCAGTGTCAAGGCCACAGGAAGCAGCCACAAGACAGTGAGGGGTAGCACTGGATGCATGGCTCCTTTGGTTGAGCTCAGAGGAATTTAAGCCTTATTGTTTCCCTAACAGTCAATCATACAGGGGTAAAGACAGCGAGTGGCATCTATGATGTGATGAGGTCTGTGTTGACTGAAGAGCTCTGGCCCCTTTACTGGCCCCGCACAGCAGGCTGTCCATGGTGAGATAGATGGCTCAGACCGAAGAAACAAAGCCAAGGAGGGCTGAAAGAGACAAGGTTGGACGGATATCACGATCAATTTACCAAAAATGAGGCCAGAGACAAAAAAGGCTTAACAATGAACTAACACAAATGAAGTATGATATAAGGAGAAACACTAAAGATGTGTTAAAACAAAAACAACAAACCGAAGACGACAACAAAAAATAGAGCCAGAAAGGGCAGAGTGAGCTAAAGTCAGCACGGCAGTAATTCTGTCAGTGCCATAGTGATGTTAATGCAGGGCCATGAAAGGCATTCAGCAGGGTGCAGGGATGTCAACCTCAGCTCTCCTGCAGCACCAAACACAAGCGCACAATGAAAGATTCTCAGAGACTGCCAAAGTCTGCTGACGATGAGCAAGAAGTACCAAGTGTGTTGCAAGAGCTGTTTCTCAGACAGGAAGTGTGTTGGTTTGACTCAGTTAAAGCACTTGCTCCTTCTTGAACTAGGAGCAAGTGCGTGTGTGTGTCCAGCAGTGTTACTACAACGTAGAGGTGTGTTTGAGGGTGTGTGTATGTGTGTGTGTGTGTCTCCAGCAGCGTTACTACAACCTACAAGGTATGTTTGAGGGTGTGTGTGTGTGTGTACTCCAGCTGTTTTTCCACAGACATGTGAGCTGTGTCTCCCTGATGAGCTGCAGCATGTCAGAGAATGTAACTGCTAAGATGGCTCACATTTTTTGGCCCAGGGGCCACAGCCAGCTTCACTCAACAGCCATTAAAACACACACACACACACACACACACACAGAGACACACACACACACACACACACACTTCTTAGACTTTGGCTTTCAAACGTCCGCTAGCATCACAATAACTAGTTGAAGTTAGTTGTTCTTGTTAGCTGAATGATTAAAGTTAACTCGTTTTTGGCTCAATGAAACTAAGCGGTAACATGAAACCTCTGCAGCAGGTTAAACATCAACAAAGTCTCCCATCAGGTTAATGTCTTACCTGAACACTGACACGCCCAACGCCGGAAAAGGCTCCAGTAAAATCCGCACAGCTCCTGTTTAGCTCATTTCCACAACAAAACCTCCTAAAGAGCCGCAGACTGACGGAAACAAGAAGCCACAGACTTAATAAATCCAGAGGTGAAGTGGGATCTGGAGTCAGACCTGGAGTTCAGCAGAAACTTGACGCTGGATCTGAACTTTCCCTTCAGACAGCGAAGGCGCGTTTTTCTCCCCGCAGGTCAACTCTCTGTTTTTGTTTTTGTTTCTGTCTCTGTCTGTCTGCCTGTCTGTCTCTCTGTCTCTGTCTCTGTCTCTGTCTCAGACTCGGTGGTCTCCCGTGCTGAGCAGAGCCCCTCCGGCTCTCAACCTGCCGCGCACAGGACCTGAATGATCTGCTGCTGTTCCGGTTGGACAGCCTATTAAAAAAGCCCTCCCTCAGACTGTCACTGCAGCAGAAGGAGCTGGTCTCTGATCTCATCTGATTTCTGAGCTGTTCTATGAACTGATCTCTGATCTGGTCTCTGGGATGATCAGGTTTTCAGAGATACAGCTGATTCATGACGGGCGGGGTAAAAGATGAAACAGAAGTGATGTGGTGTTAGTTTTGCCGTGATTGAACGCAGCACTGGATCTAATAAATGGGAGATTACAGTTTATATAAACAGTTATGTTCAAATAATATTGCAGCTGCACACAAAATGGCGCATTGGCAGGCTGAATCTGAATTCCTATTACATGATCTTCCAGCTGTTGCATATGACAGGTGTCAGATAATTTCAAACTAAAGGCCAACGTCTGAGCTATTTTCGCCATAGGACAGGCTTAAAAAACAATACTTCCAAATCCAGAGAAAAAGAAGCAATGCACCCAAAATTACCAACAAAACAACAACAACAAAAAGGAAAATTCCAATATCAGCAAGAATCCAGTGTTATGAATTCCACATGAGTATTTATTACAAAGAAGCTGTTTCTGACTCCTGACGGGCAAGATAAGGAATTACATCAGGCTCAATGCTTGTAGTCTCCCAATCTTCCATTATTGACGGATTTACTTTTTAAAAATCTGTTCATTTTAGTTGAAGAAAATATAAATAAAGAAAATCTGAGCAGTTTCATATTGGTTTTACACTGAGATGTAGACAAAAGGAGACTTTCTTAAAACTTGAATAACTATTAAACTCCTTCATAAACAAATATGTGAAATCATGCAGGATTATTAAAAATTAAATAATACAGAAAACTAAAAATAATCCCCACCCACACTTAACTGGATAAAAATAACTTGGCTGTTTGCAAACATGTTTCCTCAACAGATTGTTCAATATTCTCAGTAATGAACTACTCATTGTATTGATTCATGTAATAGCTAGTTTTCTTCTTATTCTGTTGTCAGAGGAACGTCATGCTTAAAATGAAGGCTTGTCACGTATTAAAAAAAAACAAACAAACAACAAAATAGCCTCTTTTTATGGAAAACAAAAGCTATAAAAAGTTTTAATCATGACGAAGAACGATGAAGATCCATGCAAAAACAATTTAATGCCCTCGACATCTAACAAATACTATTCTCTGTTAGTCATCAAGTAGACACATTACATACTGTACAAACATACAAGTAACTGTTCATTGACAGGTCAGTTAATCACAGTTTGCCACGAGCACTCAAACACTTCAAATCTGCAGGACAGGCCAATTCACAGATGTGTCCATAAGAAAACTGATTCCCATGTAGAAATACAAATTGTCATTGTTGAAACACCTACAGATGTGTAATAAATAATAATTTTGTTATTAAAGGTAAAGAGGTAGGGCATAGTGTAATACTGTGATAAAGCTAAACGTTTTAGCCAGATTCAGTCTGCAACATAAAGAAAGATTGGTCTATGTCTGTTTCTTTTGTCAATAAGATTTTGCTGTTAAGTAAAACTCGTGTTCGACAGCCATCCCACTAGAGGGCATCCTCACTTACAGAGATCGATTTTCTTTTTAGAGGGACACAAGTCACAAGTCAGCTGGAGTCTCCAGGCAGGTCTGAGCACCGGTGAGTCATAGCACCATACAGTATCACAAACAGTAGCAGAGATTTAGGAGACACTTTAAACTAAGCACCAAAAATACTGTTTAAGTTTGGTTTTAAATTAACCGTAGCAGTGCTATTGAATTTACATATAAATGGTTGCTTATCATTCATGAATTACACTCACAGCAACAGGCAAAGATTGTGCAGGTTTCAGTTTCTGATCAGATAGACTGTTCAGATATTTTCTTTCTTTTTTTTTTTTAAATCTCTCAGTTGTGGAACATGAGATGTAACTGAGCATGTCAGGTTAGGGTTATTTTCAGAGATGATTTAGTGTCTCCAGTGTAGCAGCAGCAACATCAGCAGCTTAGCACCCAGACATGGGCTCAGACAAACATCAGGCTCAGTCGGTGGTCCGGCATTTTTTTTGTTAGGTTTTAGCTGCCAGTCATGTTGACTCAGAGTTTTGTTTTGTTTTTTTGTTTTTCTTTGTACTGTGAAGAACAATCATTTGTGGTCATGATATTTTTTGCTCGGAGGCAGTGTTATGCATGTGGAGAACGCACTGAGAGTGTGGGGGTATTTATAGTCCCTTGTCTTCCACCTAGAAGGCACAGGATGAGTACATAGCTGTGGTGAGACGGGGCTTGGCACTGAAGATTGAGTACGCTGTGGCAGGAAGCAGTTCCTTATGAGTGAACTCACTCCTGACTGGCCCGTCTCTTCTCAAGCTTCATCTTGAGTTCCTCATTGAGTGCTATGGAAGGATAGAAGATACACTTTGAGCAGAAACAAGCGCAGATCAGCTTCTGCTGGTGAACTTGGCCCATTATTTACTCACTCTGTGCGAGAGGTGAAGGGGAGAGGATGAGTCGTCTCATTGGGTTGGTGGGAGAGGCCGGCACTGATGACGTCAGGATCCTCCGGTCTGAGGCGGGGGATCTGGACAGGGGACTACTGCACCAACGGTCTGCACCAGAATGAAATTAGTGATCATTATTTCCGCCTTTGATTCTGTGGATGTGCTGCATGTTTAAGAGCTAAACCTTGTTTTGGAGGCAGGGCAGGAGCCTTTGGCAGTGGGCTCGTGGGGGCAGTGTGGAGGATCTTTTCTCCGTTCTCATCATTGGCAGAAACATATGCTGGTGACACAAAAAAAGTATACATGGATTGACCTGCAGATTAATTATAAGACAGGCAAAAAGACATAGGAAAAAGTCTCACTGATATTCTCTTCATACGGCTCCTCCAGGAGGAAAGGTTGTAGAGTCCCCGCTGTCTTCTCTACCAGGGCATCAATGACCTCATGAAGTGTACCACAGGGAATCTGTAAATGGAAAACTGATAAATTATATTCTTCTGCTTCACTAACAGACATTGTTAACTGTTGTAATCTCCAATTCAGCCAGAACTCATATCTTTGGTGGGTTCAACTGTGTCTGCAAGTATTAAACACTTACAGGATTTTCTACATCGATGACATAACCGCCCTGGTCCCTTTGAGTCACACGATAATGTCTGAACACTGACCTACAGCAAAAAAGACACAGCAGTGAAAACAGTGTTTTGGATATTTGCAGCGGTGCGTCCAGGTGCTCAGCAGATTTTTACCCATTGAGGTCTTGTCGAGTAGTGACAGCTAGTGAGCATCCATCCCTGCCTGGACGGAGCAACATGTTGCCACAGTCTGGGTGTCGCTCCAGAAGGACTTCAGCCTCTGTTCGGGACACAGGACGAAAGCACCTGCATAACAAAAACACACACACACGGCAGAAAGGTAAAGGTACAGTAAAACAACTACAGTCCATCCGCTCAACAAGGAGGAGAACTCACGGTGGGATCTCTCCTACTAAAGGCACGGAGAGCGGTGAAGGAGGAGCCCGTGTGGGAGTGCGAGTTCTCCGTCTGGACCTTTCTTTGTCCACCACCTCTTTCAGCATCTGCAGCTGGCCTGGCAGCAACGTGAGGCAGGACGGGACATTGAGCTGTGATGGATAAAGGGAACAATTTCTTATTCAGCATCACAAGAAGGAGACACCAGTAGGTAGATGTGTGTGCAAAAGATGAATATTTACATCTATGACAGAGTAGAGGAAACCTTTCCACAGCTCCCTCGATTCTAGGTTAGGTGCCTGGAAGAGACAAGAACTTTTAAACTTTGCAAAGACAGTTTTCATTTGATAATTGTGTGTCTGTCTGTGTCGAGCGATATTACTGTCAGTTTGGTTTCCCCATCCTTCATGCAAAGGATGAGTCTGGCTGCCTCCAGGTTTCTGTCCCGGCTGCAGTCATCTTTCAGAGACACAAACCCACTGAGGTCCAGCTTCTCCACATACTGAAACACACACACACGCAAGAACATGTTCCAGTGGCAACACATAATGCACACACAATTACAGCAAACCCAATGTATGTTATGACACTTACATGAGTATCCTTAGCATTATTGAAGAAGTACAAAGAATTCCCACATAGACAGGTCCACAGTCGCCTGGATGCCTGCGACGTGAAAATAAACAGATGTGGTGAATCAATGAAAACCCCCTTTTTTTTCCAAACAGGAAGAAGAAACTGTGTCACCAATAGTGCTGATTTTCACATCTGTGTTATGGATATCTTCTTTTTATTACTGGCACATTTCCTGTCCCATATAATGGGGAGGGAGTGAGGCTCAGCTGCTGTTAGTCTGTGACTATGGATCACTGACAGACCCTGCACCTGAGCCAGGCTCAGATTACATGTCTGCATGGGATTGAAATGAGCCTATTGGGGTAAAAAGGATGTTGGGTGGGTGTGGGGATCCCATTCTTTAGTCATCACCTTATGATGGAAAACATTAGAATAACAAATCTAGTGTCGATTTAACTGTGTGCAACTTTGCATTGGAGATATTAAAAAGACACTTCAGCCCACAGGCTGTCAGATCAATATGCCCAAAGATTTCTGACTGCTTCTGAGTGAAGAAAATGATCCGCCACAATCATCCGTGTGATGCAATTGCTGTGACATTCAACATTTTGACAGCGGACGGGATTCCTAGATCCTCACATGGAGATCCGTTCATGAGTTGATGCAAATGATCCCTGTGAGAATCCTGCAACACGAGAAAAATCCCGGCAGCTCGCTGTGGAGTGTCGCCTCGCCCAGACTCCCACAATAAGGAAGTTGACAGCTCTTTGGGCATGGAGGCGGGGGACCAGCCGGTGGAGGTGCAGAGACACACCAACATATGGATCACGGCTGTAGACAACATGGCACCTGATCTGCGGCGGCCGAACGTACCTTTTCTCTCGGTCCCCGCTTCTCCAGGTATCCCTCGTAGTAGCAGGGCGGAAGCTGAGACCGGGGACCCCCCGGCCCGGAGCGCTGTCTGACGGGTGCAGCCGCCATGAGTGTCGCTGGCTGAGCACAGAGGACAAAGGGGATCCGAGTAATTCGGGGAGTGACACGCCTTCGCCGATGAGATTGAGCCGTGGCAGTAATCCAACAGCTGGCAGATCGAGCCTGCTGGGGGGGGTCAACCAGGCGGGTGGTTGGGCAGATTAGACATTGGAGGGTCGGGTGATAAATGTTAGACAGACGGTTTACGGAACTAAAATGGAAACTTTACATTGTAAATAGTAATATCAGCTGAAGACGAGAGCCATGCTACAAACAACGATGATCCCACATCTCTCATTTCTGCATCAATTCATATATCAGTAAAGTTTCATATGAAAGAGACGGCAGAACTGAGACACAATTACAGCCAAATTACATTTATTTCAACAAGCAAACCAGCATCACCCGTCCGCCTTTACATAACAAAACTATACAATACACATGAGATTATACGTATCATAGAGGTAAACCATAGATCCTTAAAATAATCCAGGATAATCCCACTTTTAGTCTCCCCACAGTGTCACAGTTACAATAAGATATTGCTTAAGACAGAAGCTGCTATGAGGACACATGCAAAGCATTTATCTTTTAAACAGAACATTTGATTAAGATGTACATAATAAAATAAAGCTTTTGAGGCTGATAATACTTCATTCATTAATATTTGTACTTAAGACACTTTTAGGTATGGATCCAAGACAAACCATTTCAAAATGTAGTGCTGTAATAAATGTCAGCTGCAGCAGTCAGACAACTATTTCAGATGTGACAGCAGCAGCTTGCAAAAATTGATTTCAGCTCTTTCTTCCTCAATATTAACCATCATCATTAAACAGGCTGGATAATAACTCAACCTGAGCCCCTGACCCTTCATTCCCCCCTCAAACTCTGGGCTTTGATTCAGTGTAATGAGGCCTGGAAAGCCACACCTGAACCACACAATTATTACTCAGCACAGCCAAAGCCTCGGTCCTGTACACAAGATGAATAACGGAGAAGATATGCAAACATAACATTAAGAGGCACACACTATGATAACAAAGGGATTATTCCAGGGATGGTCCGAGCTACAGAGGTACCATGGGAATGGGAGAGGGCAGATAATGAGAAAGGGGGTAGGGGTGCAGGGGCAGGTGGTGTGTAAAGACTGATGGGGGGATGGAGGGAGTAATCCACTACAGTGTGCCCATCCCCACTGAAAAGACCTGTCTGTTCCGCTCCAGGTTTAAATAGAGATGGGAGAGATGAGTGGGGTGGGGGTGGCCTAACAAGGGGATCATGACAAGAGGAGAAAGTTGCCATTTAAGCAAACAGCACACACCCTCACAGTCCATAGTGTGCTTGTAACAGGCTTAAATGAAACTGAAGCCAGCCATTATCAGAAGGCCTTCCTCATTATTAGCAGATTCTCAACACAATAGTTGGGCGCTAACCTTATCTGTCAGGTCTGGTGCATAGATTCAGTCTCACAACTATGGCAGGTACAAAAACACCAAATACACATCAGATTAATTTCCATGCTTTGAATTATAGGTTGGAGCACTCAAGCCAAGCTTATCCCAGCACCAAGGGGAAAACAAATCACAGACTGAATATTCATTGACAATTATTTGTGTAAAATCCCACAAAACCTTGTGAGTGACACTGCCAGCAGTATCACTGGAGCCTGAGAAAGCAGAGGAACTGGGGGTTTGTGTTTATGGCTTTCGTGCAATGCGGTCGATTCATTAATTTACAAGGTCATATTACATTACTGACTGCGCTGTAGCACAAAAGCGTCTGCTTTTGTGTAGTAAATAAGACATGTTTGGATGTAACCATCTTAATGATTAAATAGTGTTGTTTTTCAGCAATTTGCACAAGAAGCTGTATGAAATACATTACTTTACTCTGTCAACAGCAACCTCAGGCAAATTTGATGTGTGTGCGATGTTTCTTTGGCATCAAACTCAGAGACAATAGGATGGCATGCAAAGAAAATGATGGTGGAGCGTTAAGTAAATTAACATAGTGACAAATATGCAGCATTTAGATAAGCATAATAGATACATTAATTGACAACTACAACTTTAGAATTAAATCATAAAATAATTTGGTCTCAAATTAACTTAGCAAACGCAATTACAATTTAAGTCAGCCACTTAAACTAATAGGTTGGAGTCATCCGTTGCCACCAGATGGCAGTGTAGGATAGTGTGACATCAAGAAAAAGGAAGTTTCATATTGACTTGTGAGTCCATTGGACAGGACTAATGCTTAACTAGGAGTGTAGAAAACAAAGTCTAAAAAAATTTGCATGCATCTACATTCATGTGTGCAGTACCATTATGACAATGCACCTAATAAGACACATAATGTTGTTGAAAGAAAAGGAGGTCAAGAGTATAAGAATAAAGTAGTTGCACTTCTTAGTGTTTGTGGATACTGCTGGTCATGTAATGACAGATGCCATTCGCTCTTAATCTTTCTTCATTGTCCTAGTAATGGAGTGAGAGTAGTGTACAAAGTGCACAGGTGCATTGCAAGTTAATATGAAGACTCAGGATATGGTAATTGCACCCAGATGTTACACCATAATTTTCCGAATGAACATAAAAAAAAAAAAAAAAAAAAAAACTATCAGTTTTTGATTTTTTTTTTTTTTTTTTTTTTTTTTTTTGCTTGAGAAATGCTTTGCTCAAATAACACCATGATACAAAAATTATGTTCCTGTCTTAAGATGTTTTTCCTTCAATTATGAAAAAACTAAAGATAACTTTTGGAAGACAATCCTCCATCACCCCCATTTTCCATCCTCTGCTATCTCCCTCTTGCCTTGCTGTTTTCAGTGTGATAGTGGCACCATCACTTCAACGTAGTTGTTTGGGAAGTATCCTGATCTTCCACGAAGGGTTCCCTCGAACCAGTTCTCATCAATTTGACTGACCAAGGTAATGATGTCACCCTCATGGAAGCCCAGCTCACCTTCATTCTCTGGCTCAAAGTCATACAGGGCTTTACAGCATGGCTCAGCTGCAGAAAGGACACAAAGAGATGCAAAGAGGGAGAAAGAACAAACAGTCATGATGTGAAATCAAAATGTTCCAGTTTTCTTTAACAAGATTAGTAAATTGTCTTTTAAAAAGATCTCATTAGGGGCAGTGTGTGACAGCGTGTTTTCCAAAAGGACTCTGAAATACACCAAAAAAAAAGCCATTACAACAGGACAGGTTTATAAGTTAGTCATCAGACTGAATTCTTCTGAAGCTCAAGATATGTGACATAGGAAAACTATTTCAATTAAACCCAAAAGCATGTTCAAGTTTTAGGCCAAGTTACTCTTGTTGAACAGGTAATGTGAATGTATGCTTGTTAACTATGATTGCGAAATAATCTATGTGGCAATCAGCAATTTTTCTTGAGGCTCAGAAGTTTCAGTCAACAGGCTGTCAGAAACAAACAGTTCAGGCAAACCATGACAGCTGAAAAAAATATTTTTTTTTCTTTCAATTTTTGGTTTGGTTTACTTTTACTAAACCAAGTTTGCCAAAATGTTTTTGTTTCTACAGCCTTGGTCTGTGAGAAATAATCTGACAAGCCCCTGCTTGTTCTGGGGACCTGAGAAATGGGACACAACAAACGGCATTCAAAAATGTTAGTGAAATAGTTGACATGAAGCCACTTCTCTGTCACACAGATGTGCAACAGAGTGAAAATGGAGAGACGTTAAAGTTCTCTGTAAGTGACATTATCTTCATCTATCCACTCACACGGCCTGCTCTTGATGGAGCTTCTTTGGAAGGAAGGACCTCGACTTTGTGGTGTAGCTGGTTAATGTTGCAGAAGGAAAGAAACATCAGTCTTGAGATGATTTGCATGTATGATTTCCTCTCTGTAGGCTTTGTGAACATACATACACACAAATTTACGCAGCTCTCAAAAAGTATATGAGCGAGTTTACCGGTAGAGTAAGCTGGAGGGCTTGTTGCAGCGGTTGAGTATCCTCCATTGGACTGTTCTAGCTCTCCGAAGTCATATGCTGGTCTTGGTTTGGGTGTGTATTCTCGCCTTGGACGGTTCTGAGCATCCACCACCCTGCATTCAAAAGAAGAAAACAGATTGTCTCCAGTGCAGTTCATTATTCCAAAAATAATCAATTTTATTTTGTTACATAAAAAAATATAATTTCCTTTTGTAATGGAGGGTAAACAGATTAAAAAATAATGTGTCTACACAACAAAGATAGTAATTTCAGATTTTTATTTTCCAGTAAAAAATGTGTGATTTGACCTCAGCATCGACTGCTGGACAGTCATTGCTCATTATTAGATGAGCAAAAGAATAGATGGTGTACAGCTTAATCATCCTTGTCATGTGTGAGAGGGACATAGCCTCAACAAACAAAAGGCATACTATGTTCCACAAATAGTCACGGCACTGACCTTTCTCTTAGTTTGTCAGAAAGCTCTTCAAAGATCTGTGCGGCCTCTCTGTGGTACTGCAGCAGAGACTCCACAAAAGATGACAGCTGACTCACCTGCTCCACCTACAAACACATGGCCAATTTTTCATTACTATTTTTTTATGAGAGTAAATACAAAATGATCTCTGGTCATTCAGGACAGTAGTTTTGCCTTCCTGTCTCTCATCTGTCCTGTTTGTTTCAGTGTCAGCATTTTTCATCAGTCATAACAGCCTGAAAAAATGAAAATGGTATATACTAAACAAAACAGGTTGAACTGGCCCAGATGACTGCAGGTCACTGAGGTAAATAAAAAACTGGGCAAGGCACTCACTCTTTAGAGGCAATACAAGACATGCTAAGTGAGAAACTTAGCAACATGCTTTTGAAAACTGAGTTAGTCAGAAACACGCTTTGAAGATGATCATATACTCCAAAAATTAGCGACTTTAAAAATAAATGCAATATTTGTCAGTCAATTTTGCTACCACTTCACATTTGGCTTTCATTTTATTTATCTAGGGCTTCTTAATTTCATATATTCTAAACTTGGCAAATAAGGTTTTTGAGGGAATAAACTGTATAATTGTGTAAATTGCTATCTTATTCAAATGGAAAATTCAGCCACTTGCTTCAACTATGAATGCTTGGAAATAAATCTCTGTCTCTGCATCAGATCATATTAAATTTCCTCTTTCATTTCTGCTTTCAACAGACATTTTCACAGCTAACCCACAATATTAACAGACTAAAGGAATTAAATTCTTTTAGCTCCCAAAAGTAAACTCAACAGCCTTTTCAAATTGCTGCCTCAAATGAACTCTATTAATCGATTCAATCACTGGCACCAAATGAAGCAGGTGGTTTATTTCATTAAGCCTATCATTACATGCATGTGAAACAATGTTGACTTTCAACATGTCTATCACCAACGCTTACAAACCTATCTCGTAAGAAAAAATATCTCAGTGTGTCACACTATGACTCTGTTGTTCAATATTTAAACAGCTGTCAGTGTATTTTTGGCCTTGTGGAATAAGGAGACTGATTAGCTCTACTGTAGATGCATCTTTTATGAAAAAGGTATTTTACTGATGGAATAAGTTTTCTAATCTCGTTTATAGCAGTTGCAGGTGTAGGATCAGTTGCCAGTGAAATGAAGGTACATTGATACATGTTTCTATTAACGCAATACATTAAACAAGTTTCAGCAGATTTCAGGGGACCATCTGCAATGCATGTTCAATCAGCCTACTGGCTACTCACATCTGTTTCCAGCAGGTTGTGCATGGAGCTCTCAGCCAGCTCCTTGGACTCATGGAACTTCTCCAAGGCCTGCCTGATCTCTTCATCTTGGATTTTACCTTGACGTTTCTTTTTATAATCATAGTCCAGGCGGCGGCCCTCCAGTTTCTTCAGGTGGTGCTGAAGGAGTGAAAAAGGTGGGAATGGGTGATGAGATTTGGTAGATTATACAGTATCATATGAATACAAATATCTTTACTTGTGTCTGATCTTGAGAAATTTTGCTGACAAAATGATCCAACCTTTTGGATGCAGTTTTGCTCTTATGCATCTGGATTACTAATACTTTTTTCATACTATTAAAGCATACACACTGCCTGTGGAACTCATTAGTCAGTGTCTGGCCTGTACGTGCATAAGCATACTACGTCTTTGATTATACCTGAATGTCTTTGATATCCTTCTCAGCAACAGCTTGAAGAGGGTCAATGAAGTTCTGTTTCACGTCAATGTCCAAAGAGTCCTTTACTTCAGCCATCCTCTTCATTGACTCCCCTACATCTATTAGAGCAGCACCTGTGGTGTGTGCACACACGCATGCACATACAAGCAAAATGCCAGCATTACAGAGCGTGGGAGATTAAAAGTAATGTTATTATTATTATCATCTCTATAAATAAAGAGAAAACAAGAAAAAATACAAGCAGACACTTTTTGTTCTAATAGAAAAAGACATTGCCCCACCATATTATATTGCCAACTTTCCTAAACTTTTTAATACTTTAACAACACACAACTTCCAATTTCCAATTCTACTATACGTTTCATTTCATACGTTTCACAGACTCCATCTTTCTCACCAAAGTTAGTGTCCTCGCCCATGTCCCGGCCATACTTAGTCATGCACTCCCCCAGGAGTCCCTCAGGCTGGGGATAACCTGGACTATTCACCTGTCCGCGGATTTTGGACACTGTGTTAAGCATAGAAAGCTTAGCTCTTGTCGCTGGATTGGGTTGAAGGTACTCTGATGTTTTATTGATGACTTCCACCACTGCTTTGCTGGTAATATCTGCTTTCTGTTGATAAAAATTAGGACAGCCATAATTTGATATGCTGAGTTTCATGCCTTTCAGATCATATATGCAAGATTAAGGCACATGG
The DNA here is from genome assembly GCF_900963305.1 of Echeneis naucrates. Classification (NCBI taxonomy): domain Eukaryota; kingdom Metazoa; phylum Chordata; class Actinopteri; order Carangiformes; family Echeneidae; genus Echeneis; species Echeneis naucrates. The sequence goes on along the minus strand of NC_042527.1, from coordinate 9,687,151 downwards.
AAGACATAATACACAGCACAACATATGACAATATTGTTACCCAACAGATGAACTATAGCTAGCCTTTCAAATTATATGAAGTAGTACCCTTTCAAGATCCTTGAAGTCTTCATCCAGTTTGGTTCCCTCTGCACCTCCAACCTTTTCGCTCATCAGCTGTGACAGACAAGAAATGAGGCTGACTGAATTTGGCATGTTCACTGGTCCTCCTGAAGGTTTATTTACAAATAAACAAACAGACATCTTACCCTATTAATCCTCTTATATTGGCATTGGGCAAATTGCATATATATAAAAAATCTGCCCTTCACTTTTCCATCTCTTGATCAAAATAAACTATAGAAGTACATTTCTGGAGCTGAGAGGAGATGAAAGGCTTCAGCCAGGATGGAAAGAATCTCCCTGTTATCTGTCTCCAAACAAGGTATATAGCATGTTGCGTTTTCTCCTTTCCAGGAATGACTATCATAGTCCTCCTAATCCAAGAAATATCCATGTTTTTCACTTGTATAAACTACTCAACTCTGCATAAAGGAAAAAGTTCTGTAAGCCACTTTCCACTGTACCAAGAGTCTTGGTTCAAAAGGAATAATGCTGAAGGCTTTCCTGTTTTTCCATCAGGTCAGCACATAAAATGCAGCTTCCTACACTGCAACCACATTCACAGACACAAAATACACATGCTAACTTCATCTTGCTCTCATAAAAATCAATGCATATCTTCCCTCACATATGGCACATACATTTTCAATTTCGCAGCAGAAAAACACACTCTAGAATCCAGTGCAGCTGGCTTGCAGGCCATTCAGAGACTGACTGTATGTTCATGTGCATGCTTGTCTCCTTATTTGGTTCAATTCATTGTAGCTGTCAGCACCATAAAACTCTATGGCCAGATGGATCAATAATTTCACTAGATTATATAATACACAGGTCTGGCAAGTTCTTTTTTGTCAAACCCTTGGTCGCTCACAATATGACCTAAATCTTCACTGCCAACTTGCTCATGGATATAATTCACCACACGCATTTGCAATCAATCAATCTGTTGGTACCAGATGTCAAGTTATGGCATGTAGATGTGTGAAATCTACAGTCTTCAGTGATTCATCTGGCATTAACATTACCAGACTGAAAGTTTTTTTTTTTTTTTTCCCCGCAGTCCAACACAACTAATAAACTGGTCCATCTCAAGCAAACTAGAATATGCCATTCCTGTGGAAAGTTTTGGTTCCAATAATATAACACTAAAGATAATTTTTACAGCGTTAGGCCATGAACCCCTTTAAGTGAGATAACTAGCCTCCTCCTCCAGAGCAGACGTTCATAGTGGGAGTTGACTTGCTCCTTTGAACTGTGGTGTTAGCATCTACTCATATAGATTTGACATATTGTGTTTACTGGCTACATGGAAGCTGGTTTGGACAGAGTATTCACATAGTTAGGATTCCATTACCCCTTAAAAGGTACACACCCACTGCACGAAGAGCTCGTCTTTGGATACATCTGTAATTCTGGTGTTGGACCAAAGAAAGAAGACACTGAATGGCAGGTGTCATTACAACATTGACCAAAGATTTTGTCTTAATGAATTTGATATCTGTGGTGGCAGGTTTAACTTCCAACAGTTTATTTAAATGGCTATAATACCAAACCAAGCAGACATTTGATTGACATGGCATTATGTCAAGTCGCCGCTTATTTTTGTAATCTTCCTGAACCATCTAGTGGTGTATGCCTATTCCGTCTATAACACTGATGCTACAGATATAAAATCAAAAATATTCGTAACTGATATATTCAGGACTAAACATACATGTTTACAATGACAACAAGAACCAGTGTTTTGGAGTTCCCTTTATAACTTCCTTGTCTGATTAACAGATTAGATCATTTACATATTAGAGAAAAACAACTGACCTCATAACTCGACCTTTAAATAACTGTATGTAACTATTATGACTTCAAGATGTGCTGAAATAACAGATCCTAAACAGTTTGAGGTTAGGATGAGTCTGTTCGGCTCAAAACTTGGAGACACTTGTAGCTTAGACATGGCAGCATTAAATGAATCGCGTCAACAGGAGTTTTGTGATTTTACAGAAGCACATTTCACAATTTGCTCTCAGATAAGTCTTATGAAAGAAACACCAGGCCCTACTCAGACCAAGAGCATTGATCTCACCACTTTGCATCTACCTACCATTTGTTTTACATATCAGCAATGCATGACGAAATTACATTTCTGATATCAGATACAGTTTGATTGCCCCAAAGCATGTCTCTGTAAACCTGCTTTCTACATCAGCAGGTCAGCGTTGGTCCCACAGCTTTAATTACTTATTTCGGAGAAAACTCAGGGATGGAGTCCAACTAATTCCCACCAAACCACACAGGACTGACTTCTGTTTAAAAACTAAGTACAGAAAAATAGTACAAAAGAAATCCGACTGGAGTCCAACGGGAAGGAAAACTAAAGACAGCTTGGTTTAAAACTATTTGGGTTTAACTTGACCGTCCCGTCAGCGGCGTTAACTTGCTAACTTTCTGGATTAGCTTTAGCCAAAGGGTTAACATTGACGTTACCTGTGAGCCACAGCATATTTGACACTTGGCTAAAAGTTTAATAAAAACACAACCAGTCGTTCACTTCAGGAAAAGTCAACGCGATTCACGGCGATTCACTAAAAAAGAAAGCTGGTTTCATCGGTTTACTCACAACACTAACTTTAGCTTGAAGCTAGCGCTATAAGAGTAACAATAATATCGTCTGGCTAGCTAGCTAAGCTACGGGCTAATGTTTTTAAAGGCAGCTCGTTTACCTGGCTGGCTTTGTAAAATTGCTTCTTAAATCCTGCGACGGACATTTTTACACCGTCAGGAATGCCACCTGGAGCTCGTCGGGGAAATAATGTGAGGAAGAGTCGGTGTGAATGTGCGGACAACACGGCAGCCGACCAGCACGTCTTAAAACTTTGCACCGTGGATGTAAAACTTGCTAGGCAACCACAGTTTCCTGGACTCAACTGGGTGAGGGAGGGAGGCTCCATCCTGCCGGATAAAATGGGTCCACACACACACACACACACACACACACACACACACACACACACACACACACACACACACTAAATCATGCACCCAAACACCCCCTGATTGACAGAATTGCTGCTTGTTCGTGTTTTAAACTATGGTACACACAAAGCAGGAAAAACGGGTATGTCAATATCTTCAGTCTGAGCAAACAAAATCCACTGAAAAGGCAGAAAAAAAACTTTACAACAACTTTTTATGTTGACCCAGATATTTACTTAGTGATATTCATTGACCTTTGTGTACCTAAATCTAATCTAAACCTACCATTGTTTAGATTCTCCTTTTACACTGAAAACAGCTCTGATTGATGAATGATTTTGTCACTTATTATATTACGGCTATATTAATAGAATAAAAGAAGTATGATATGCACAATATAAGATCAGACAGTTTTAATAAGACAAAGAAACATTTCAAAAGAAAAAACAATTTATTACATTCTTAAAACCACATATAAGGTATCCCATTGGACAACAATATATATTGAGCTGTGTGACGCAGTTACTCTTGGACTAGTAATATACCTCTTGTACATTTTGTCATACAGGGAAAGAGAAGGGAAACAAACTATTATTTTTTGTTTGTACTTTTCCTAATCTTTCTTCAATTAAAAAAAATAGATCACTGACTTTACAAGACAAAAGTGGAGACATGTAAAGAAAAAGGTGGATAAAAGACTGACAATTAAATGAAAATCACAGCAAAAGAAACATTAAACCCCAATAATGAAATCCATTTTGAAATCTAACTGATTTGTTTCTTTATTTTTTAATTCCTATGTTTCTTAAATTTAATGTTACAATATTAGGACAAACGGGAAGGGCTTTGACACTTTGTGAGTAACATTCACAAAAATAGAAGTTACGTCCACAGTGATTATGGTTATGGGTCTCATCTCAGGTGCAAAGGTGTGAGGAGTACAAGGCTAAGAGACGACACTGGAAATAAAGGGACAAGAGATCACAGCTAGCTCCCTGAGCGGCAAACAGCAGATCCTCAGATTCTGCTCAAGAATTTCACAGCACCCCAAGTAAGACATTTTCATTATCTCAATGCTATTGTAACTTTCAGAAAGTGTTATTTACGCACTTTAAAAAGTAAACAGTTATGGAAACTTGTGTGACATACGTGGAATAAAAACTAAAATAATGAAAACAGATTGAGTGGAAAATATTAAGTCTTACTGGCATTGAGGCCCAACTCAGGGGGGCAGCTGATAGCTCTGTCTGGCTTTAGACAAGTGTCCAGTGAGAAAGACGGAAGTATAAGTGCTTGGTATTCGAACAAGTGTTGGGTTTAGGACTTCAGGAGGGGGGACAGCAAATGTACCAAATAATACAGTTGCTCCAACCAGCAGGGTGGGTTTATGATACATATTATGGACCATCATCATCTGGCCTTTAACCAACAAAAACATTATGAGTGAAACACAGTTATACTACACCTACTCCTCAGACTGCTGGTTAGAAACAGGGGGGAGACCCTGTGTGTCCCCTTTTTATTTTACAGTTCATAAAGTCATCTTTTGCCTTGCTTTTTCTTTTCTTTAGTGTCCTGTTTGTCCTCTAGTCTCTTTAGGCAGGGGACAGCAGAAACTGCACGGACTGAAAGGTCTCAGTTTTAAATGCAAGACATTGGCAAAGTTTTTTTTCTTTTGCCTTTGTTTGGATACACTGCCTCCCCTGCTGTGTTGTATCTGCAACAAGTGTCCACCCCATGGCACGAGGACTGTGCCTAACCCAGCTGGGTTTGCCGTCACGGCAAGAGGGGGTTTGTTGCCACGGAAACCTGAGAGTACTGTCAAGAGAGGAGAAATAGTCCCGAAAAACGACTTCAGTCCAAAAATCAGCTATCCTCACACATCCACCTTTGTTTGTCCTCTTTGTCTTACAATTCACTTTTCATCCTTTCTTTCTGAACTGAACACACCTTCTAACTCTCTCCATATACTTATATAGTCATCTATTTACATTCTTATTTAAAATATTTGTTTATAAATGTGTATATAAATTAAAGATAATTTCATCTTGTCCTGTCTCTAAGTGGCATTTACAAGGAAAGGGTGTGTGGGACTGAGGTTTCTCATTGCATTACAAGAGCCTACAAAAAGGCAGCACCGAACACCGTCTAAATGTGTGTGAAACTGGTTCTCAGCTGATGAGGGAGGTCAGCCTAAGCCACGAGTCATGTCATATCCGTGTGTTTGTTACTATATCTGAGAAAATGACTCATGATCTTGGTCCCTAAGTGATGGTCAGTACAAGCATATTGTCTGTATGAATACAAAGCTGTACCATACTGAGATGTATTAACATAGAGAGATATATTGACCGAGAGCTGTATTGAGACCTGTTGATCACAATTTCATTCTAATACTATGTGTAAAACTCTGTCTCAGAGTGGCAGAGTTGTACATTCACTGTAGGTGGTTTCTGGCGTGTGCACTGGTGCTTATTCATGAGGTACATTCATAACAGGTTGGATGATCCACGGTGGATCTGATCTTAAATAAGTGTTAGAGCTTGGAGCTGTTACATTTGAAGTGGGCTGCTGTGTTAGTATGATATTGCCCATCTGCTTGTTGTTAATGCCACAATGTGCAGAGGACCATGAGTGTGTGCGATCTGTAGTGTAAGGTGCTTTGCTTGCTGGGAAAGTGGAGGACTACTTTGGGATCATAGGAGACGGAGTATTAAAAGTTCCTGGATTGTCTCTTAACTGCTGGTTCTTGAGCTCCAACATCTCTATTCTTCTTTGTCTCTCCTCTTGCTTCCCTACTTCTTAATACACTCTCTCCATCTCTCTTGTGTCATTTATCTGCCTTTCTAGCTGTTGGTGGAATCCGGCAGGGACATCTCGCTGCCAAACACTTCCCGATACAATGGTGGGAAACTGTAGGCGGTCTCTGGGTGGACCAAACGGAAAAACTCCAGTTTATCAATGTGGAGGTTACAGATGGACTTCATTATGGGCAGTTTGGCTACCATCTGTGGGGACAGAAGAGATACAAAGGTAGATTCCTATACTTGTTTACACACTTGGGTGTGTTAAAGAAGAGTTGTGCCAGTTTATCCTCACCTTGTCCAGTTTCTCATCTGAGGCACCACTCTTATGTAGACTGTGCTGCAGAGCCAGGTAGACTTTCTCCTGGAGTTTCTGAACCTTCTGGCCTTCTGTCAGCCAGGGTCGTTCTACAGGAAAGAAAAGAACAACCCTTTAATATGCTTCAAGTGTGTGCATGTGTACACGTTTCTGTGCAACTCTGAGCTGCTTCAATGTTGAAAAAATCATTTTACTCCATGTTGTCTGGCAGCATGCGTTGCATAAGCTCTTGAGTGATGCATCATGCTGATAGGACTCAAGGGAGAAAATGACCAATTTTATGCTTAAAATTCAATCTGATGCATATTGTAATATGCACTCCCTTGTGAACATGTTCCTGTTTATGGAAATGTAAGTGAGTGATAAAGAGAAATAGAAGAATAATAAGCACCGGGGGACAGCAGAACGGCAGCACTAAACAAAGCCATCTCTTCGTCAGATAGCTGTAGACGGCAGAGTCCTTTTCCAAGGTCAAACACCGCACTGACCAGATCATCACAACCTGGGCAAACACAGAAATTGTTAAATAAACTCATATGACAGCATGAAGGCCCCAGTAACCCATGCAGCAGATACTGATTACAGTTGACCATTTGTAAAGAAATCAATATCTATCTATAGTGGCTCACTGGGAAAATTCCACAATGAAATTAAACCCCTTTTTCTTGATGCCATTAATATCCATCTAACCTCCCAGAAATGAAAGATCCTCTGCTTCGTAAAATCTATTAAAATCAACGCAGAGAAAAATACTGCTGTGCTCACTTACATCCATTATTTAAAATGAGAAAACTGGTCCAACATTTCCTTCAAACAGTTTTAACACTGTTACAATTCAGACTTTTTTTTTTCCACTTTCTCCATTCATGTGTCTTGCCACACAGTTGAAGTTACTGAAGAGGCAAGACAGTGCTTTTGAAATTGAAAAGCAACATTTAGCAAGGGACTTTTAATTATAAATGGGGACAAAGATGTATATAATAACTATTTTCTCTAAGTCAGTTCTTGATTGAACAAACTGTTGTTAACAGGATTTTTCAGAAGAATTATCACAGTTATTTGGTTTAAAATTAATTGAAGGATCGATAATGGATTGAGAACAGTGGGAACCACCAATGGTAATTATTGTGGAGTGAGAGTGAAACTTGGATAAGCTTCAGCTAAAAAGAAACCACATCGCCATCTGAGCCTCACCAAGTGCTTTGAAGAACGGAGCTGAAGCAAACTTTCCATTGAAGAAAATGGTGCTGTTGTTCACGTTGAAAGCTCGGCACATGCGAATCAGCAGGACCTCCAGGCAGCCTGAAATGGTAGCCACAGATAGCAGGAAAGACATGGAGAGGTGGAGAGAGAAGACAAAAGAGGAGGGAGAGAAAACATCGAAGATACTCCAACATGCACAAAACACGCATGTAACGCAATGTAGATAATTTTGACCCAAATTGGTGCCCCGTAATTTTTTTTAAATGTTCAAAAATATGAACAGGGTAAACAAATTGTCCAATAAAAGCATTTTATGTCACAGATATGTGTTGTATAAGAGCAAAAAGTTATGAATTTGGTTTCCAGAATTGTGCAGTCCTCCCAAATGTATGAACAAGGTGCATGTAAATAAAGGATGACAAAATGATGTAAAAAAAAAAAAAGGAATGCAGAAGGTTGAAGACAAAAGCACAGGAAGGAACAAAAATGAGCAAGTTTCAGACTCTCTGGCAGAATGAACTTAGCTGGTGAAGTATTTGAGATTTTGAGACATCTGAGACATTAGACTGTGCACTGACCTGCTTTCAGCAATATAATCTGATCATTCTGGCACAGGTCCATGAAGCCAGCAATGCGTTTGGCAAACTCTACCACGTACTGGATGGCATTGGTGATATGATGTGCACACTGCTGCCACATCCACTCAGCTGACTGAAAGAGGGACACACAAACAAGTCAATTTTAAAATTCCATTTAATTGATTGAAATAAGATTAAATTCATTTTTTTAAAGCATCTGTCTATTCACAGTCAGTTGATCATTCTGTATTCATAGCTGATTTTGCATTGTAGTTAGATTAATTAATTTACATTGGCAATGCTAAGAAATGCGACAGCAGAAAGGCTTTTATCTGTACCTTGTTCTGAAAAGCACGTGTTTCCTCCGGTGTGTATTGTACCCAGGTGAATCTCTTCATGTCTTCAGCGCTGTACTGGCACGTATCCAAGTGAGACTTGACAATACTCTGAGTGATCCGCTCTGTGAAACAAAGTAAGCAAATACACACACACACACATCAGCGCTCCTGTTCACATTATTTGTATTGATGGCAGGTTGTTGCCTCTCAGAGACAGAGAGACTGAATGGTGGAGTTTGACTGCTGTGTTGTTTACAAGTCCACAGATCTTAACACTGTGACCTTGAATTACAAAGTAGATACTTCGCAATACCCTTCTGTCCCCAACAAGACTAACTGCTACTGCCTCATCTGTTCATAAGGTTTCTGCAGAATTTAACATCTTGTCTGCTCCCACCATTTGTTATACCCAGTGGATAGCATATTTAGTTATAGCTCCTTCTAAAAAGGCCAAAACTCTTTTCAAAGCCTGCTTCTAGTTTGTTGTTGCCAGCAACCATAAAGTTGTAAGTTGTAAAATACAAATGCTTTTTTCCCTCAAGGTCCCTAGACAGACTATCTCCATAAATCCCCTTTCTACTCTATCTCTGAAAATACCATTCCACCCTCATTCTTTATCTGCTCCTGTTTTTGTATGAGATGGCACTAGTAAATGATGTCTGTCTGCCTCTTATTGCCTCTTTCCTCTTTGTTTGTTATCCTGATTAAAGCACTTTCTTATCTTCTTTTCTGTTGTTTTATCTCCAAATCATAATTTTCTCAATCTGTCTATATGGTATGTCCTTCTGCTTCTTGGGTTAACTATGTAACCTATTGTTATAAAACAATACTTAAACAATACTCAAAATAAAGGGATTTCAATTAGACAATTAAGGCAGGACATGTAACAGGAAATGAAATATTACAGCAATATGGAAATATACAATATATGCTAATAATCACACGCAGGTGTGATTCAGACACTTCATTCAATTCTGTTTCAGTAAAGCATGGATTAAATAAATAATTTCTTCAACTATTATCCAGTACTCACCAAGGTCTGTTATTGAGCAGTCATCCGGCAGATGGTCCAGCAGTGCATGTGTGTGTCCCAGCAGTGGATGTGTGTGAGAGTGTGTGTGCAGGAGTTGTATCCCGTTGCTGTCTGCCCCGTCCAGTATAGTTTGCTGCGGGGAATTCTGATTGGACAAGGATGAGGAAGAAGAAGAGGACGATGAATTGGAGGTGTTTCCGGTGCTGGCTCCCCCACCTCCTCCGAGCAGCTCCAGGCTGCAGTACTCGCTTGCCTCCTCGGGGGTCAACGGGAGATCAAATAGGTCAGGCAGTGCTGCGATATCATCGAGGTCGCTGAGGGTGGAGCTAGAACCTCCGCTACTGTAGGACCGGCTCAGACCCTCTTCATTATCCTCCCCGCTACCTCCACACACTCCATCCTCCCTCGGTAAGGACAGAGCTGTAGAGCCCCCTCCTCCAGAGCTCCCACACTCCTGGGACTTCTGGTGCTTCTGAACTTCAGCATAGAGGCTATCACGCTGCTTCTTTGACATACGACCGAACTTCACAGCTGGAGAGAGAAAATATGATTCATTAATATTATGAACAGACTCATCGTGCAAATAATTATTTAATGCCCAGCTGGGATACATATTGAGATAGCAAATAATGAAATATTCTGTTTTTATCATTTGTGCAGAGATATTGCAATTTCTGTTGTCCTGTTGTTGCAAAAATTTCTTCTCGATAGCTGCTGCATTCCCTTAATCTAATCTCCTGGCTCACACAGATGCCTTATGTCACACTATCCACAAGCACTGTATGTTCCAGACCCTATATGCAGTCTACATGAAGACACTTGATCACCTCTTCACTCAGCTGTGTTTGTTTTCTCTCTGCAGACGACATAGGAGGGGAACAAGTGGTAACGCCTGTTGCGACAGCTGATGTGAAACATCACCGCCAGGGTCTTAAATACTTCTGGTATCATTTTTAAATTAAGGGGAACCAATCACAAGGCTGCTCTGGAGAGTTACATGCCTACTAAACATCATGAAGTGAAAATGTCACTTTACAAAAGTATACCCCTGAATATTACAGTAAAGGGAAGTGTGTAGAGACAGTACAGAGTGTCCTTCGTGTGTTTACCATCTCTGCTCATGCCCAATGCCAGACACTTCTGTAGGCGACAGTGCTGGCAGCGGTTGCGGTTTGTACGGTCAATTAGGCAGTTCCTCTGGCGGGAACAAGAGTACATAGCATTGTTCTGCTGGCTGCGACGAAAGAAACCCTATAGGCAAACAAAAGCGCACGTACAAACACTGTGAATGGCCACATAGTTGAAATAAAACGGCTTGATTGAGGTGAAGATTGGTAGCATGATTAACTCCATGTTTCTTTCTCACCTTGCAGCCCTCGCAGGTGATGACTCCATAGTGAATTCCTGAGGACTTGTCTCCACAGATCTTACAGGGGATGACCTCGATCTGGGCTACAGGACCAAAAACAACAGTGATGGCAAAGGTCACAAAGTGGCTGCCTACGGTCTCTCACATAAACAAACAGCAGCTTAGTAAGTCTTAATATGGTGCTGCAGTGATTTGGCTTGTGTCATAGCATTGAGTAATACAGTGAAACAATGTCAAAAATAATAAATTACTAAACGTCATTAACATTATATATGATTATTCATTCAGACGTAAAACACACGTTCACAGAACACAGAAATATTTGGCATACATTCAGAGTTGGCTTCGCTGCACTGGAAGTCTGAAGGATTTGAATTACTGAGTTTATTCAAGATTTTGTTCAGCCTTGCTCAATACAGCAATGTGATAATTATGAGGATTTGAGAAAGGGATTTTAAATGTTACCCAGTAATTTTCGTGTGTTATTATTTTATCTGAAGCGCTTTGGACATTAATGCAATAGCTATTATGTCCAAAAACTATTATCTAGACCTGAAAACTGCCTAATTACACTATGTTTAATTTTGTTTCTTTGATTTTAAGATCGAGATTAAACAAATTTTCTTTTTGCTTAAAGGGTTAAAAGATTGTCTTCCTTGTCTTTCACTGCCCTGAAATACAATCACATTTTTTATAGTTAAATCGTGGCAGCTTTTCAATCTCTGTAACAAACCAACCAAATTTTAGTCATGGGTTTTTGGCTTTCTCTCTTTCTAGTCATGTTATCTCCAGTTATAACCCTTGGTCAAAATTAGGCTCTTTGTATCTGCTCTACTCCTTGGAAAGGTTGCTCCTGCTTTTATCACATCCCAGTCAGACGGCTGTATCTTTGTGTACTCACGGTTCAATGAGAAGGCCATCTCCTGTCTCCTGCTGATACAAGATGCAGCTGCAAGGCCTCTCAAAAATTAAATTTCAATCAGTTGTTATGTTACACCTCACCAGGCCTGTCACCTTTGTGAGTCCTGGGGTTTCAGATTGAAATTGGACATTTTACTGATAATGCTACAGACCTGGGACACAAAGTTATATTTTATGTGCAGTCTGTGATCCTGAGGTTAGTTCTGGCTTAAACTTGCCACATTACCAAGGGCAATCTTTGACAAATCCTTTACTGGAAATTCAAAGCTGGAAAAAAGCCATCTTTTGATATAACCCATTTCTGCTCTTTGATAAATTGTATGTTTATTTTGTTACTTCTTTTTCAATTATGCTGCTCTATAACTTTTGCTTTGTTGTTTGGTAGAAGACATAATTAATCGAAAGCAAAATGTGGATAACTTTACTGCTCTTATTAGATAATCATAGTATGGATTATGAAAGCATGATCAGGATCCTGTAATTTGCATCACACTGGTAGAGAATGTAAAAAGGTAGCATCAATTAAGTCGCATATATTTTGTTCTTATTTTTGTATTGATGACAATAACCTTGCAGACAAAATCTCACGCAGCAAGTACACACTGTACAAGAGAAGATAACTTGCCGTGAACTGTTTTTCTGCACCCTGTATATGGCCCCCATGAAGCAACACAGTACACAAACACACAAAATCACATGACATTTGCACATATGACACACACACACACACACACACAAAGACCTTCTTTCTTGATCAACAAAAAAGAAAAACAACTATATCATAAGATAGATACCTTATGACATAGTTGTTCAGCTTTGGCGTCTTTGCAATCATTGGACCTGGTGACAAAATCATTATTTGTGCTTTGATTTATGGAAAACCACTTAGTGATTGAGGAAAGATTGTTGCACTCCCAGGCACTGGAAAACACAACTTTCCAACCTTTTTTCCCCCCTCTAATGAAACAGTCAGCTGTCTCTCTTAAAACTGTTACTAAAATACTCCAACTGATCAGGGCAGCTGCAGGCATGCAATGGAAAAATATCCCCCTCCCTCTCAGGTTCCCCTCCACCCCTCCCTCGTCTCTCGATTATATAACTCCTGTCTGTGAGCATTCCTCACAACACTCATTCAGCGGGCTCACTCTAGCAACACCGAGACCCCGCCCTCCTCCGGCTCCGCCTTTCCCATTGGCTGAGCGGCGCCCCATCCTGCTCGGTATTGGCTGAGTCATCTGTCAGTCTGCTGCTGCAGCCTGTCAGCCCATGTGGACATTCTGTCCTACTGACACACTTTCCCACTGCAGGGGGAGACGGTGGGAGGGGGAGAAGGAAGCAGGCGCGCTCCCAGCCCTCCACAGACCATCGTTAAGGTGGAACTGAGCAGTACTCAGACTTCGCCATCAAATATTTCCCTTGGAGCTCAGAATATTCATTATAAAATTGGTTTTGTTACATAACTGTAAAATTAACCAAGTGGGGGTCGGGAGACTGGTTCAGTAACCATGCAACAGAGATCTTTACTGATATCTCATGGACCTCTTTCTGCAAAGAGGGATTTCTTTCTAACAATCAAACCCTGCTTGGTTACTAGTGAGGACACACTTTTTATTTGACTGTAACACCACCTACTGTATCTGGCTACTTGAACTTGAATGTCACCTATTTATCCCCTGCCCCTCTCCCTCATCTTAGATATTGAGCTACTGCTTCACCCCGTTCTATTTTTTGCCCTGTGCTGAGAGCCAGAATTACACAGATGCCCGGTCACCCGCCCCTGTTACCACAACTGCTCATAGACCTGATTCTTTCTCAGCCTTCTTTGCTGATCTCCCCAGATATTCAGACACAACCCAGAGACACTAAACCCTGATTAATCTCACTAATGTTTCTTCTTCTAATGCGATTTGCTCATGCAAAATCTGGTGGATGAAAAATTACTGTGCACTTAAATCAATTACCTACAGACACAGAATAAATAAATTGGTATCTTGGATGCACACACACACACATAAACAAAACTGGAACTGCAACATACAACTACTTCTTGCTGCATACTCTCACCTTCAATTGTCTAATGTTGGTTGATTCGTTCAATATTTGCTCTAAAAAAAGTTATGAAGAAATATTCAAACTTTAACCCAACTATAAGCAACCAAGAATTCAACTGATAATATACAACTATAAACCATAATAATATACTGTAAGACAATACAAACAATTACTACATTTTCTGTATTTTTGTTCAAAAAGATTATCAGGAAGTTGCCAATTCATATTTTATGTAAGCACAACAATGAAGTGGCTAATTGACAAATACATCACTGGCCTGAGGTAAATAACAATGGAAATACCTGACTGGTGGCATTGAGAGCCATACTAATGTCAAACTAACATTTACTTTTAACCTTGAATATCATTGTTGACCTGTGCTAGAACATCAGTCTGAGGCATCTGACCTTAAGCACCACGGAGAGAGCAGTCATTCCAAGTCCATCAATCCAAACTCTGCTCTTTACTAACATATTGTGTCAAGACTAGCTGCATTGCTTCATATCTGTCACCTACTTACACAGAAACGTACAGAATGTTAGCAAAAGATGAAGCACCTGAGAAGAGATCATGCTTATGGCAAACAAAGATGTTGTATTAGCAGTAAAGCAATTTATGTGGCACACCCAAGGCTTTCCACAAAATGTAGTTGGAGCACTTTTAACCGCTCAGTTGCAAACTCGTTGGCCTCGTTGAGGTTATCAGCCAGCTAAATGTGCAACTCTGTTATCTCTGCAAAACCTTAATTCAGCAGGGGTGTGACGGGGAAAAATCACTGATTTTGTGATGCTAAGTCAGTCCTCTGTATCTAATGTGGAGCAAACAACCAATAATTCTCTAAGTAGGGCCTCCTGCCCAACAGTCAGTGTGTCAGTGTGTCAGCACTGTGACAATGAGAGAACGATGAAGTTTGACCCTCCACATGGGCACAGCCGGATATGTACAGATACTGAACACTCACGTGCCACTTCTCTCTTTTAGAAATTAGTTTGTTATACTTTTTTTTCCACACGTCACAATAATGTGCAGAATTCTACAAACTCTTCCCTATCTAAAGATTGACAAAGCTCAGTAGTGTTTTCATTTCATTATTGGCTCCTATAATTGACTGAGCATGTGAAGACACCCCCCAGTGGGCAGTGGGGGTCCCCATGGCTGAGTTCTAGGCATGTTAGCAGTGCTGAGGCACTTGTTGTGTCATGCCTTATAGTTTGGTGTAGGCTTACAGTGCAACACAGAGCTATATCACAGCAACTTTTCCACATTCTTCCAATGTTCACTTTATTTCATTCATTCTTATTGAGCTATAAAATCTTAAGATAAGTCAAAATCCTTATTTATTTTTACACTTAATTGTTGAATCCAGAAAGGCAAGTCTCACTGATTACAACACTCCCTCAAACACATAGCTCTCAAAAATAATTTACTCTCCCCTATTTTCAACAGCACTGGTGCTGAGACTCATCAAATGCTAAATAAATATGTACAATCTTGCTGCTGTCCAGAGGCTGCATGAGAATCCAAATCAATAGGCTCTATTTTAGAAGATGCAAATACCAGCGCAGGCCAAGCTGAGGCCCATGGGGGGGGGGGGGGGGGGTGACGGAGCTAAGAATTTCATAGGCCTTCTCTGGTGGTTGTCAACTGTACGACATGAGCCTTATGATTTGGCAGTATGTTAACATGCACTAAATAAGGTGAACTCATCTAGCCAATTAATCCGAGGAAGTGTCAGCATTGGAAACTTCAAAACAGGCGTCTAAAAGCCTGTCAACATGCCAAAACAACTGGAATGACTCAACTATTTGCACTAAAATGACTGAAATTGCAAATATGCATGAGCATGTCCAAATCGGTATAAAAGTGCTGACATGCTCTTCTGTTCTGGAAACCATAGGCTGAGTGACTAACCTACATTTTCAGTGCTATGGGCTAAGAAAGGGCCGAGGTCTGTTTACATTTGGATATCCTGCCAAAAAGGGAACCTCCCTCCACCAGAGGCCCCCTCTGCTTTGTCCTCAACCCCTCCCTCCTCTTTTTTGCTGCAAAAAAAGAAATAATCTCATTCCTCCACTACAAAAATAGAAAAAGCTTCTTGTGCCTAATCTTCTGTTTTGTATATTAAAACACTGAAATGTTGACCTTTGTCTAGACTGCCCCCCCCCACACACACACACCCAAAAAACAAGAAATGCAGCAGGAGCACACAGTTGCAGGATCATTTTCCTAAATTATAATAATTATGATATGCATATTATACATACTCATGAAACCTCTATGCAGATCATTAAAATAAACATTTCACAACCTGCCTACATTAGTCTACATTCGAGGCCTGCCTATAATTTGAGTTTTTAATGATCCATCTTTTGGCTTTCAGAGTCTGCAGCCTGCAGCCTGCAAGCCTCGCCATGAACAATCTGCTGCCCCAAGTTCAAGCTCAGGCTGTCAGGGAGCGACACGACGGAGGACGGCCGTCACCGAGCTCCAGCAGCCGCACATGGCGCTTGGCTGAGCCCCCCCCCCGCCACCAATGCTGTATAATGTTGGGTGACATAACTAGGTCAGTGGAACAGCCAGGTCCGTCTCCCTCTGTACACTCACACAATCGGCCATGCTGCTACTGCCATCACATCACAACACCAGCACCGCTTTGGTCCAGTTTGTAAAAACACAAAGCAAAAACGACAACAGCAACAACAACAGCAGAAGTTGTCATTCTTCTCCGGGACTTTAATTTTCAAGATCTAAAACTTAATTATATAAAATAGATACCAGGAAAAAAAAAGTTTCCCCTTAAATTGAACTGCGAAAAACTTGAAGCATTTATGTTTGTAAATTATACCATTAAAAAGCCAGTGGGATAACATCTCGATTACATAATTCTAGTTTTTGCTAACAACAACCTTCCTTCATGCCCCTCCCTCTCCTTATTGCATAACTCTGCCATGGATCCTCTGGCAAAATGTGCGGAAAGGCTCCCAGGTGCGACACGATCCGGATTTGTCCAGAAACGGACACGATTTGTCCCTTAAGATAAAATACAAAGTACATTCAGGCGTGTGCACAGTTCGGACCTGGCTCTGTTTTCTGCCATAAACAAACTGGGAGGTGTCTTGCACATACACAACAACAAAAAGAAAGTGCCCTCGTTGATTGTCAGTAAGGGTGTGTGTGTGTGTGTGTCGATGCAGCGTGCAGCCCGGGGCTGTGTGCGGCTATAATCCAGTCATGAGGGATTAATGCGCACTGGGAGGAAAACGGGCGCACTCCGCTCCCTGTGCGCACACATGTGGTCCGTGCTGCCCGTTAAATAAAAGACACAAAACCCAAACACAACAATGGGTGTTTCTCAACTCAAACCGCAGGTGATATCAAAGCAACTTACCCCTCATTTTGTTATATTCTTGTAACCGGCAGGCCGACGAAGCTGGACTACATGTGGGGACTGGAGGTGACAGGATGGAGGAAGACAGAGGCAGCAGCCAGAGGACACTGGCTCTGTCACTGCTAACTTCGTCCCGGCTCCCTGCTCTCTCTCTCTCTCTCCTAAAGCACGACCCCCCCCCACCCCCCCCAAAAAAGGAAAACAAACAAAATAAAACAAACTAGTCTGAACTCTTCTCCTTTTTATCGCTCGGTCAAGTCCGAGCAGAATGAAGAAGGGGTGAAGGAAGCCGCTTCGGTTGGCATCGTAGCCGGATCGGCGGATCGGCGGGTACGTTTGGCTGAACTTTCTGACAGAATAGTCCCGGCACGGTGGAGCGGCGGTGTTTCGGCAGCCCCCCCCCTCCTCCTCGTCCTCTCTCAGCTCTGATTCTCCGCCTGCCTTCCTCTCAGTCTACCCTGCTAACCTACTTTCTCCGAGCGTGGACTCTCACATGATCTCACTGCCGTCAGCGCCTCTCACAGCGCCGGCGGGAGCGCGCCTGCGGGGGCGCGCTTAAGGTGGTTGGGTAAAAAAAAAAGGGATGAAGTGAGAGTCTGCTCACGTCTTCCTAAATTATAACACCAGTGATCAGCGATGAGGAATGCTCATTAGTGGACTTCCAGGAGGTGACAGGAAGCCAATCACATCCACAATGACTTCTTCTTTCAGAACAAACAGGCATGAATATGTGCAGCACTTCCCTGACTGAACAACAGTTACTGTAAACCTCTCACAGAGCTCACTGACAGGTTCTTTGTTTACCTGAAAGCTAACACCTTATTCAACTTGTGTGTGTGTGTGTGTGTGTGTGCAGTTTTTTTTGTGTGTGTGTGTTTGATTTAGATGACTCAAGTCGCCATCTGACCTGATGCAGCCTCCAGAAATGTAGCATTAAGGCTAACCCTATAAGAGAAATCTTCCCAAACTACTCATGGCTCAAGATCCATTAATCACTTTAATCAATAATGAAACTAATGGTTAGTTGTAGTCCCAGAGAAGGATGAAATAGGACAAAATTTCTTCAGTCAGCCTGTTTGTATTGCTCCCAAAGAGGAACACCTGTTTTATTAAAAAAAAAAAAAGCAAGAAGAGAAAGAAACGCACGTTTCACTTTATTGGGAGTAAATGGATCTACAGTTGCTGCAGTGACCTTGTGGACCTATAAAAGATTTATTACAGCTTGTGTATTAAAATGAGCTTTGTTCCTTAGCATGCATGTCTACACTGAAGAAAATAGGCTCCATTCCCAGTGATTGCTCACCATCTTTCAGCCAATTCGCTGTGGAGTCGCTCTAGATTTTACACCCAGTGACCTCACAAGGTTTTACTCACAGCTGTCTGCTTCCCGTTTCTGTCTTAAACATGCAGGAACATATCACGGGGTTGTCGTTGCAACTCTGCAGCTCATTTATGTAACTTATATGAATCTTTCTGCTCTTCAGTTATACTGTTATTGCACTCAATCATTTTCCCCCAACAGATGGCTATTTTTCTTTTTTTGCCTTTATGAATAATTTCTTTCCTTGGATATGTTGTGCTTAAAAAAAAAAAAAAGAAAGAAATGCAAGCATGCAACTCATCTCTCCATACTCTCCTGGTTTAATCAATGAATGAAAAACATGAAACAGTGTGTGACCGTCGCTGCTGCTGGGGAGGTGGGTGGGTGCTGGGCGGTGGGGGTGCTGTAGCGGGTGGCCTTATGATGCAATGTTCTGGCAGCAATGTTATGAAACAGCATGAAGGCAGAGATTACTCAAACTAGGTTAGTGGAGCAGCCGAGCTCAGAGCACATACAGTCATAGATTTCTTTTTCTGTTTCTCTCTCACTCACACATTCACCCACACAGAAACACAAAGGCTCACATTCCTTTGTTTTTTTTTTCCTCTCCGAGGTTTTTTCCTCCGCTTCTTCCTTGTTTTTCATACGTAATCACTTTTCCTCTTTTATTTGTGCAGTCTGCTTTATTTCCACCAAAAATAAAGCACATCCTAAAAGTTAGAATTTTTTTTATTCATACATGCATTTTTAAATTCTTTCTAGCACATTTTTCTCTTCTCTGCATCTTATGTTTGCTCCCCCCCCCCCCACCGCCCCCTCGTCCCTTCTCTCCCTGTACACATCTCCTCTAAAGCCCCTCTGTTCTGTGTCTCCCTTGACGACGGCAGTGACACTTTGACCTCAGCTCTTACGTAACTGCAGTGCAACTCGGTTAGACAGGGGAGGAAAGAGAAAGAGAGGGAGAAAGAAGAGGCGGGGGTGGGAGGAGGAGGAGGTCTTACCATGGTTTCCTATGGCAGACATTTTGTTGCCTGATGTTCTCGTAAAAGGTGGAAGGGAAGAAGGAGAGGTCAGCTGGAGTATTTTTGGAAGGCCAGTAGCAGCAGAACAGGATGAGGGAGCAGATGGGCGTTGCAGACAAATGATATATAAATGGACAGATATTTACATCATGGGGTGTGTGACAACAAGCAGGGAGCACACAGAGAGGTGAAATAGCCCCTGTCCACTTTGCCTAGGGTGCAGTATAGAAAAAAAGGTGACAATAGCTTTACAGGCATTTAAAGTGACAGGTCTATAATTCAGTGATGGATGGGATCATTTAATACACTGCAGAAATAACTCTTTATCTGAAAGGGAGCCTTGAAATCTAAAAATATCGGGCACAAACCATAGATTGAGACATATTCAACACCATCTCAGTTTTTAGTAAAGTGCAAAACCTCTTGGATTCCCCGACTCAGCCATGAATCTGTGCCTCTCAATGACTTTGAAGGTTGGAGAAACAGGCATTTTATTGTTGTACAGAATGTCATGTTGTCAGGAAAAGCATAAAGTTTCTCCTGACTCAGATCAAAGATGGTGTTGCCTTGTGACTCCTCAGGGATGAATTTAAAGGCTTTGCTCACATCAAAGAGTCTTTGTAGGGATGAAGGACCAACTGTAACTGATTGGCCGCACATGGTTTCAGTGGGGCCCCATGGCCAATCTCAGCAACATCAACCTCTTACATTCCAGTCCAGCTTCTTACAGAGTATACAGTACAACATCTGCATGCTGTGATGTGAACAACAAGTGAACAGGGGAAATTTAAAGTACATCGATCATTTTTAACACCTCATGTCATTTCATTTCCTAAATTGTACATTATTTGCACTTTGAAGAGGAAGACACACAAACACAAACATACACATGCACATGCATGTACACATGTACTGGACTGAGCCAGTCAGTTTGCTGAGATTATTTCAGGCTCCTGCCATCCGCAGAGCTGTAATCTCTCACTCCTTCTTCCCTCATTCAGTTAATCTCCCTGTTTTCTCCTCTCTGGAGGCACCATTAATCCTTCTAGCTCCTTGCCTGCAGCCATGGCTCAGTAATCTGGAGCTGTGAGCTTCACTGCGTCACTAGGTCAGTGTGTCAGATAGAGTACATACCCTGTTGCCTCCTGTTATGATCTACTCGTCCTCCTCCACTCAACTGCACTTTACGTTCATGTGCTATGTCTGTATTCTCTATATTTCACTCCTCGTCCTTTTTATCTTTATTATTCCTTTTGCCCCTCTCAAGCACGTCTGTTTCTTCTTTGCTCTCAGTTTCTCCTTATCACTCCAGTTTTTACTTCCCTCTATAGCTGCTAAGTCTGCAGAATACATTTTATATGAGTGCAATCACAGGTCAGTAGGTACAGATTTATCTCCGTGACCAGATGCACGCTTTCTTCTTACGTACCTTCCAGAAAAAGCTCAACAATATATTCCTTTGTCAGGTTTACAAAATTACTCTGCTCAACTCAAGTGATTGTGAAGCTCTTGTGCAATTTATCACCCAACATCTGTACAATCAACAGGTGTTTTGCATCTTCCACTGAAGGCATAAAATTTTGAGCAAAACCTGAATGTCGTATGTACAGGAGGAATCGAAAAAGTGATCACTGGCCATTCTCGACTTATCGCATTTCAAGAGTCATATTTATTGCATGAGCTGAACACTGCAGAGTTATTCATTTCGAATTTAATTCAACATTAAAGGCCTGGGTTTTCTGAATAATTGATGCAGTAGATACAAGTTTGTTTACATAACACCTTTCAGTCACAAGACAGTTAAAGGTGCCACAGAGGTCTGAAAATATATTATAAAAAGAACATTAGAAAGTAGCATTTAAAAAGAATGAAAAGAAATATGATAGAATATACGTATTTGAATAAGCCATACCAACCTTGCGTAAAACCAGGTGGGAAAATTACGACACTGCTTTAATAGAAGCACTGTATATGTTGATTGTTTTACCAGAGAAATTTCTCAGTTTCCTTTTTTGTGAGAGCCTGAAGTGAGTTGAGCACACTGATGTGATGTGGTACAAAGTCACACACCAATCAGGACTTTTGAATTGACAGATAATGAGGGTTGTTGTGTTGTTCAATCACATATGAAAATGTAACTTTTTTAGTGTAACTTACTAGCAGCTTATGTCAGCCTATGAGTCCGTATCTATTACTTGAACCCATAGTTTTCTGGAATCTCAATGAACAAAGCCAAACTAACTCCACAGACTGGCTGAGAAAAACTCTCTCTCTCTCTCTCTCTCTATGTATATATATATAATATCAGCATATTAGTACCTGACAATGCAGCACAGTAACTGATGAGTCGTCATGTTTACACAGTGGAACCACAGCATTTTATTATTAACGCACCTGAACATTTAGTTCAAGGTCTTTCTTTACATAGTGCTGAACAGCGGAAGACTTATTTTTCCCCATTTCCCTTGTACAAATAATTACACAAATCACATCTGCAGCATGCTAAACACAAACCCACTTCTCTTAATATCTGCCACATATGCTGTAATGCTGTAGGTGTAACCTTCTTACATATCAATGAATTCAGACTGTAGGTCTCATGTATGCAAAGAGACTTACTGACATATACATTTCTACATTATGTCCAGACTTGTCTTGACAAACACATTCAGCAGTGAGTTTTTCTCTGTATCACTCATGATCTCCCCCTCAGTTTCCCCCACCCTTCCAAGTCTCCTCCATTGTTCTCAACAAAGTAAGTTCAGGGTCCACACCCACAAACGTTTGAATAGAGGGAGGACTCGTTGTTGACACATTTTTATGGCTGAACCATTAATTTCTCACCTTTTATGACTTAAAGGATGAGCCTGTTCATAACCACTAACGACAGCACTGGGCCTTACGTTTTCCTCTGCTGGGACGAGCTGTGAAGCATTTGTCGGCGTCAACGTTAACACAGATATCTGATGCTAATACAAATGCACGGCATGCAAAGATGTGGTAAGAGTAAGATGAGGTTGCCACGGTAACAGGGCCGTGTTTATCTCCAGTGTGAATCAGCATGCTTTGCCATGTGAATCTGACCCAGTTACACCCAGGGGTGCGTGAATGCACACACATACACAGAAGGATACATGTAGCATATACACCTACAGTTACACATGGGCGCTGAGAGTGCTGTTTAGTTTCTATTAACAGTAAATAAAGCCAGCCAACACAGCGAGGCGTAAAGAGTTATTCCAGTATCATGCACATTTTCCTCAACCGTGATTATTCTCACTTCTGCCTCACATGTCTTGCTTCCTCCATCTTTGGCCCGATGACCTACATTTGCTGTGTGCCATCTGCGGGGTGCTGCTGGACACCCGTACCGTCCTTACCGCACTCTTCTTTTATCCTCCCATATAACCTCAAATCCTCCAGTCTCTTTCATTTCAGTGCAACACCAGGACAATTATTTTTGTTCAATCCTCTGACCGCTTCAAATGATGTAACATTTTCTCAAAATGATCCACTCATGATACAGACATATCAGCTAAGGAAGATTCAGGTAACATTTGTCCTTTGTTGTGCATTGGCCTCTGTTGAGCACATACAAAACACAGTGCACATCACTTTTTGTTGAGGTAAACATTTGAGGATCAAGCATGCGGAAGATCATTTAAAAATTAGTTTATCTGTAACCACAAAGATGACTCATTGCAGCACAGCCCATAGAAACAGAGACATCCAGTGCTGAGATCATGCTATAGCATGTTGGGCTTATGTAATATTTGGACTATGCTCTTTAGCGTGCATATTTCCTGATTTTCTGGCCATATTGTCAAAAGGCTTCACAGACACATGATAAGTCACAAGTTAAGTATTTGATGGGGTTTGGAAACTGCAGATGAATGCATCGATTCTTCTTTATCCTTGTGTCATGCACATGGACACACATGCACACAGACATATCAGCTCACTGGAGGAGTTTCTTTAAAGGTGAGTTGCCAAAACAAATACGCAGTAACAGTGACACACTTTCGGACGGCTGCATTTGACTGCCCCTCCAAATGTGGATGCCCAGTCACAAACAATCCCTGCAAACATTATGCAATGCATTATGTAATCCACCGTCACACCAAGGAAGCTGGACCAAATCACTGGAGTTCTGGCTGATAAGCAGATCCATATGGTGCCATTGATTCAGCTAATTGGACTGGCATTTGCAATCATGGAAGTCTGTCTTTGTACAGCGACTGATGCATGTTTGCTTTATGCTGATGTGGAGGATGTGTCTCTGCCATTAATGGAGTGGTGGAGTGCACTGTGTTTTTCAGATTCAGGAGGTAATAAAGGAGAAAACAGGGGGTCGGTGCAAAAAGTCTGCATTGCGTCACAGCAGGGAGCTGTGAGGAAGAAGGGAGAGAAAGCAGACAGGAGGGGCAGGCAGGGGCACAGCAAGGGGAGAGAGGGGTGTGTCTTCACTGACCTAGTTAGAGCAATGGAAACCCCCCCCCCCCCCATGTACCCACTGCCTCCTCTCACGACTGACGTGTAAAGGGCACTTTCAAACAGTACCAGACAGGCAGGAACGAATGCAGGGAGGCTGGAAACAGAGATAGCCAAGCAGTTGGGGGGTGGGGGGGGGGCAGACAAGCAGACATGAGTCAAGAGAAATGAGATCGACTGAGACCAGCAGACAAATATATCCACAATGATATACCAGATCTGGGCAGATCTGGGAAATATCTCTGTGAAAACAGGATAAGCCGAAAGGGATTTAAAACATATTAATGATAACAACAGGCTGCATCCGACATACTGAGCCCCTTCATATCCTGTGCAATATTAGATCTATGTCTTTATTTTCAGAGGTTAATATATTTGAAGCACCAAGCAGCTCTCAATAAAATCAGAACATCTAAAAAAAAAAAAATAAAATTCAATAACGGCAAAAATATAAGCACTTTTTTGCTAACAAACAGGGTCTAATCCAATATTTCTGCCACCTTCTTGTTGTCAAAATCAGATTTTTGTAGGTCAGTGCAATGTTTGATATGTAAACATATGTTAGGTTGAAGTCATTTACAAACCGCTGCATTCCCAGAACCAAGCAGTAACACCTGCACGGACCTGCCATGCAGTCTTTGCCCTAACTGGGTGATTGTTTCCCCCTCTGGCTTCAAACAGGCCACATTACAGATCAGAGGCCATGGACTAACAGAGGCAGCCTACTCCTTTGTCTTGAAAGGGAATGCCATCACGTTCCTGAAACCGCATCGACTAAAAAAACATTTAACAACATTAAACATACAACAAGTTAAAGGGCAACTTCATACTGGAAACCTCTCTGCTCTGTCATCTGTTTTTGTGTTGTGTATTCTCAACTGTTCCATTTGGCCCTCCCGAAACGTTTTCCAGCTCAGGATTTCACATTTCCATCCTCCCTCTCTCTTCCTTTTTTTTTTTTTTTTCATTGAAGGCCACCAGTTGTTCACTCTTTCCGTTAATCCTCTTCTGAGACTGGGTCTGAAATTTTTCTCATTTTCCCACTTTGCTCATCTCAATGACCTCTTGACTGTGTGTTTCTTGAGGACAGTGGACTTTTGTTCAACAGCTCACACAGTTCAAAACTGGATTTGGTTGTACAGAGCTCGCTTTTGAGTGTCTTTTGACAACAGCTTTAACATAATGATAGAATGACAGGTTGAGCTCTAAACCTGAGACGTGAATCATTGTCCTTCCACACCAAGACCTCCCTCCTGTTAATCTCAAACAAAGCTGTTCTTCTGTCTTAAACATGGAAGGCCAGTGACACAGAGACAACCATTGTGCACAATGTTGCCAAGAGCTAGAAATATTCAACTACTATTTATTTATTTTTTTTTTTTTTTTTTTTGCCAACATGATCCCATTACCCCGAGTTGAAGACCTGCGTGCATCAACTAGCACTCTTTTACAAATTTTTGTAAGCACAATTGAAAACCAGTGTGGTATGAAAAGCTATGATGCATCTATGCAAACTTGTCAAATGCTGCTAATTAGGTCCAGCATTTCATAATCATTTTTTTGTGTTTGATTTAAATGGTAATGGCTTCTGCTACTAAGTCACTCAATTTGCGAATCACAAAAAGTTGTCAAATGAATTCAATGCAAATGCAATGTTGCACAGACACTGGCATCATGCTCATTCACTGAGCGGGATTTGTGCCACACAGCACCCAGAAGCTTAGTCACCCCAACGAATTCACTCCCTCTGTCACAACAAAGGAACAAACAAGTGAATCAGACTCCAGAATATAGACAAACACATAGTTGCTGTGAGCAAAGACAAAGGAAAATGTTACCACAAAACGAGTGAATCAATGGAAAACACAAATCTTAAACAGTGTTTCAGTAAGTCACTGTGTGGCTTATTCCTAATGAAGTTCCCATTAAGGGAAGTGTCATTGTGCATTTGTGTGTGCAATAGAAGCCATGGTGGTCTGTGTCCAACAACCTCGCTCCTCCCAAAAGTCCCATCTGTCAACATGGAAAGAAACACATTTTGATGAGGACATCAAGTCTGGAATGCTTTATGATCTGTTTCTATTATCTGCATCTAATTGAAACCAGGATCTTATTTACAAAGGCCCCATGGACCTGTGACTCTCACTTGCTGACAAGCTAATAAAAAATTAGACCCTTTTTTTTTTTGCTCATCTGTTGATGTTTGACAATGGAAAATATTCATTCATTCATTCATTTTCTACCGCTTATCCGTTTCATGGGGGGTGCTGCAGCCAATCCCAGCTGACTGGGTGAGGGCAAGGTCACCCTGGACAGGTCTCCAGTCCATCACAGGGTCGTCCATCACACAGAGACAGACAGAGACCAACAACCCGCCACACTCACACTGAGACCTATGGAGAATTTAGAGTCACCGATTATCCCAAACATGATATCTTTGCACGGTGGGAGTCTAGTATTGCCAGTGAAATTAATACTCTGGCGACAACTTTCAATTCAAAAGTGAAAAAATGCCAACAGTGGCTGAAAATTGCATTTGAGCTGCCAGATCGTACAAACCTCACCACTATAGTATATTAAGCAACTGAAACTGAAAACAACAGGAGAGAGGAAATGAGACAGACAGCTATGCAATTGACAGCTTCTGGTACAGCTGCTTTTTGAAACCTTTTATCCACCA
Organism: Echeneis naucrates; assembly: GCF_900963305.1. NCBI lineage: Eukaryota > Metazoa > Chordata > Actinopteri > Carangiformes > Echeneidae > Echeneis > Echeneis naucrates. Next base: position 9,660,557 of record NC_042527.1, on the reverse strand, counting down.
CAGCGGAGCTCACTTGGTAAGTCTTAATTTTTATGGCATAATTTTCACCAGCCTTCATTTTCTGCTTTCCACTGATTTTGAATGTATACACATGGCTTCAGTAAACGACTGGAACTGAGGCTGTTGCATTTTTGCTTCTTTTTTGTGTCTTGTGGCCATGTGGCTGCCGAACACTCCACTTAGGGAACATAAAGACGTAAAAATTAAAATCATTTCAAAATAATTTCCAGTTAATCCACACAACAGTAAAAGAGAGTAAATTGAATAATCAAGCTCTCAGAGAAATCATTTGACTGAAAGGAATGTATGAGTTCTTGTACAATGAGGAAACATGATGAGATTTCCTTACATTTATCTAATCTTCAATTGACACACACTTGCAGATAATTTGAAGTTATGTGGCTATTATGTTATGAGGATTCATCATTTAAGAACAAACTATAGCAGCGAGAATATTTTAGTACCCACTTCCCTTTTTTATCTTTTCCACCATGGACTTTTGTCTTGCTGAGATGTGGTGTGTAGTTTTGGGGGATGGGCTTGAGCTGTCTACAGTCAATTTACATTGTCATGAAAATATCGCTGCTTGTACTGAGACAGTGAAGTGCATGTAGGAATGCATTCACAAGCCTGTGGGCTCCTGTTTACACAAGCAAAGAATTATCTCAGTGCACAAATGAGCATTCAGGCATTGGGTAACAATGAATTATATGTTTATATGTTTTTGCTCTGCTTTTTGGAGTTACTTTGACTTAAACTTTCACCGAAAAAAGGAGTTACTGTTTATTCAAAATTCTTACAGGTAAATATGTGTGGCAACATCACCAATTCCAGTTGTAAGGTGGACATCCTTCAGGGTGCGGCCTACAGTGCTCTGTTTATCCCAGGATCCATTTTCAACACTGCAGCTTTGTGTGCCTTCATTGCAAAGCGAGATTCCTGGACAGACACCCACATCTACATGGTCAACCTCGCCATTGCTGATTCGGCCCTCATCCTATTCCTCCCCTTTAGGATTTATGATGCCTTCTTCTGCCTGCCGAAGACGACTTGGTGCACTCACCTCATGAATGTGCATTTCATCAACATGTATGCCAGCATCATGACCCTGACTGCCATCAGCGTCCACCGCTATCTGGTTGTGAAGTTCCCTTTTCAGACCAGGAGCTGGAGAAAGAAGAAGGAGACAGCTGTTGTCGTATGTTTGGTTATTTGGGGCCTTCTTCTGTCAATAGGGGCTATATTCCAAAAGGAGAACGACCCTAAAAAACTGTGGACATGCTATGAAAGATGTAAAGATAACCCACTAGGACCAGCGGCTATTACGATGCTAATTGTCCCAGGCTTTCTTATTCCTCTGCTGATCATTGTGTTTTGTTCCACTCAGATCAAATGTATTCTGTCGAAGGCGGAAAGTAATTCAGAGGAAATGAAACGCATACTCTCTATAGTCATGGCAAACATGATTGTGTTCATCGTCTGCTACACACCAATCCATGTTGCCTTTCTTGTCAACCTTCAAAAGCCACCTCAAGACTGGCAGCTCAACTATCCACCAGCACATGTATATTTACAAGTGTCTGAATGGATTGCTGCCACAAACTGCTGCCTTGATTCCTTCAGCTATTTTTTCTTACTGAAAAGCTTTTATTCACAAATCAATGGGAGCACCAAAGCTCTCTCAACTCCCTAAAATCAGCATTTTTCTTGGCGTGCATGTTGGGACATATTTTTCATTCATTCATTTCCTACCAATCATCTGTTTCCGGGTCCCGGGGGTGCTGGAGCCAATCCCAGCTGACTGGGTGAGGGCGGGGTACACCCTGAACAGGTCACCAGTCCATCACAGGGGCAACACACAGAGACAGACAGAGACCAACAACGGACAATTTAGAGTCACCAGTTAACCCAAACATGATGTCTTTGGACGGAGGGAGGAAACCCACGCAGGCACGGAGCGAACATGCAAACAAAGGCCCCAAGCCCGGGAGCTGAACCCACAACCTTCTTACTGTGGGGGAGCAGCGCATATCAGGTTTTGACATTTTCTATTTTTTATTACATAAAAATAATAACATAAAACAATGCTGGAGTGCCTTCTTTAAATCTTCACTTTAAGCACGGAATGGGCAACACGGTGGCGTAGTGTTTAGTGCCGTCACCCCACAACAAAAAAGTGACAGGTTCGGTTCCCAGTTTTGGTCCTTTCTGTGTGGTTTCCTCCCACCGTTAACTGGGTTAACTGGCGACTCTAAATTGCCAGCAGGTGTGAATGCGAGTGTGAGTGGTTGGACTGACGACCTGTCCAGGGTGACCCCGCCCCTCACCTCGGATTGGCTCCAGCACCCCACAACCTGGAAATGGAAAAGTGGTAGAAGATGGATAGATGGACTGACGGAATGCAAACATGCTCTTTTGGCTTGGCCTGAATTATCAAGTTGCCTTTTACGAACTCAGTTGTTTAACAGGTATGCAATGACTATGTGAACATGTGTTTGGCCTACACCATCAAACTTACCATCTATCTCTCTCAACCTTTAACTGACCTTTATTTTGCACTGCATGATGTTCAAAGCGTCACATCAAAGCAGAAAACATGGCCTATTCCAACATCCCAGCCTGTCTCAGCAGAACAGTCTGTGCTCACAGACAGCTCCCCCTTGTGACGAGAAAATTAAATGTTTAAAAGACTTTCTGTTATCTTTCTGCTGCCTGTTTAGAAGATTCAGCTGCCAATCTGATGAAAAATATTTTAATAAAAAAAAATCAATGCACATGTCACTGAACTGTGAATCGATGTATAATTATGTACAATGTATAATTATATGCATTTATTTGCATTCAAAACCACACAACAACTTTAGCAGTCAATTGTATAATGCCATTTAATAGCAGTACTCCAAAGATTGATGGTTATTACAACAGCAGTAACTTAGCAACTGCAAAAACTCAGCAGGCATCTGTCAATCGAGACGGCTCACTTCTGGCTGAGATCAAGCCTGCGACTCTACTCTAATAACAAGAAGGAAACAGCTGAACTCAGCAGTCAGCTAAAGTCACGTAAATACTGTACATACATCTTATTCACAGCATTGTCACCGAAAAAATAAAAGAATAAAACAAAACAAAACAAACAGAAAACCTCACACTTTAATCACAGTCCTGCCTTTGAAGAGCTTGGATGATCCCCCCAAACCAAACTGATACACTATACCATCAGCATGATTATTTACACTATTTACAAATGATACAGGACAGCAGCTCCTTTTCAGAATGCAAAAATGTGCTTTTCCTTATTACTGCACAGTAGAATGACAATAGAGGACAAAAAAAAAAAAGAATGAGTACATTCATTCACTGAGGATGTTGACAAGTATTTTCAAGATCTTCCAGCATGGCAGTTGTTTGGCAATGATAGAGAAAAAGTCACAAAGACTAAGACAGTTATGAGATACACAGTGTTCCCTCACAGCATTATAGTCCATTTGAAAGTTTGCTTATGAACTACTGTCATAAGTCATTATTATAACATATTAGTTATTCTGGAACAAACACATTTCATTTCATAGTTTAAGTGAAAACATTGCAGTATAATCATAAAGGGCATGACAAAGTGTCTGGATTCATTCTTACATATTTACAGTATATAAGTTTGGCATGATGTGCCAAAGTAGTTCATAAGCAAACCTTCAAACACAATTGGTAGCATTCAGCGTCAGCCGCACCCGACAAAGGGAGCGGAAGAAATTATTTCAACAGTACGAGCTGACGTTGAAATAAAACAAATACATGTAAGGTCAAATATCACAAGAATACTGCAATGGTAGACTTCTCTGTACAGTACAGACAACTAGTGCACTGCTCACTGATATGGTCTCCCTCGTGGCACTTTTTTCTGTTTTTTTTTTTTTTTTCTTCAGTTATCAGGTGTCAGGAAATCATTCATTAGTGTGTTTGACATACAGATGAAAAAAAAAAAAAGACACTGGTAATCGATACCTGTGATTTCAATCTCGGAGCATGTTGATATGGAATTTACATGAAAAACTGATTTTCATACATTACATAGTTACAATGACATGGCAAATGTTTATTTTTGTTTTCAAGCTAATGCCTGATATCACTTTTTTGACGTTACTGTTTGTCTTACGTTATCATTTTACCTAAATTAAAGTTTACTATATACAGATACAGAAAGATCACATATTGCTTCTCACTGCAAGAACAGCATTCACTCTGAAAAACAAATCGTCTGGTCATCTATAACAAACCATATTCTCAATATTTCTTATGGTTCTTGTCTTTGTTGCACCTAATCTCATCTGGGTTTGTTTTTTTTTTTTGTTCCGCATTGGTCTTCTTTGTCATATCTCCCTCTTTAGAACTTCCATTGGCTCACAAACACATTCAATCCACGTTGTGTCGATCTTAAAGCCTACAACTTTGTAGAACCGGACACTTGAGTGGGCTGAATATATTGGGTCCAGTTGGGGACATTTCTATTTCCCCTGCTGGCTTGGTTTCAATCATTACCACTGTAACTGTCACTTTATTCTGGATCATGTCTGTTGGACCTGGACTCACTCTGGACTTAAGGGGAAATATTGCCCAATAAAACCAGACCGTGTTGTACAATGCAGCATCAATGAATTTGTGTACATGTGTGGAAAAACCTCAAAGGGACAGTGATGAACAAGGTATTCACATAATGCAGAGTATTTACTCAAAACTCTCTTAAACCCTCCTCCCTTCCTTTCTTTATGTCCGACCTGCTCGGATTTTCTTGTCAGTCCGGTGCTATTACTTCTGGTGTCATCTCGGCACTATTAGCCCTTAAAGTGGGCACAGAGCAGACGGAGGCAAACGAAAAGAGGGATGGATGGCTGAGGTGCCATTATTACAGAGAACATGCGGTTCGCAGAAATAGTGCTGACATTTGGGTCCTGCAGTCTGTGCTCAAAAGACATGAGTTATGGTCCCATAACCCTATGAGACAGAAATGAGGCACGCGCGTCTTCCCTTTTATCTACACTGAATACTAAATACCAACCTGTACACATACATGTCTGCATCTTCTGGATGTGTGTGGCACAGAGAAAGAGAGATAAGGAATTTGTGTTGCATTATCATCCATCAGATTTGTGTTGACAGTCAGAATGACAAAAATGTTTTATCTGATGAGTCACGTAGAGCCACAGGTATTCAGGAAGGGATCCATTTACAGTGAAATGTACAAATGCACATCAAGTATCTGGTTGGCTGTCAGACCAGCAGGAGCTGTCGTGGTGGCAGTCCGACTAACTTCATCCAGGAGGGGGAAACGCATCCCATTCCTGTAACTGACGGGCTCTGCAGCTTCAGTTCATCTGCACAGAGAAGGCGGCTTCTAAAAGCCATGTCCATCTTTGCCCACATCCTGTATGGCCCCCATTCTGCTTCCTATCTTTCCTCTCTATCCTCCCTCCTCACTCTTCCTGCTGCTGCTGTGGAGCAGGACGAGAGGGAGGAAACTCTGCAATGCAGACACAGCAACAACCTCAGTCCATCTGACCAATTAGTGTGAGCCAGGATATGAGTGGCAGCCTCAGCAGCCAGTCATAAGAAGAGACTTGTCGTGGGGTGAAATGGTGGGATGGGGGGTGCCTGGCAAACTGACAGAGAAGATCAGAGGGGCTGGATGACAAAAGAGTGAAGACAGAGGAAAGAGTGAGAGGAAAAGGCAGAATGAGGAGGAAATAGAGAACTATGCAATTAACCCAGAGAGCTCTGGATATGACACACTCGTGTCCCCTTCACCCCCTTTACAGTCACTGGCCGGCCTGAGTCCTGTCACTGCAGCTCTTCTTACTCATGAGTTGGCTGAGATCCACTAACTCGCCCAGCTCGCCTCGCTCCAGGGCTCCTCTCAGCAGAGCCCTGCTCAGCCCTGGGGTGTGTTGCTGAGACACATATGCCTGACTACTCGGGGTGGGCATGGAGGGGGGAGGCAGGGGGACGGGGACCATGCCATGGCTGCTGAGGATGTATCCTTCTGGGGCTGGCCATCGTAATGGGAGTGGTTCACCATACTCCATGGGGGCACTGGGTGCTGAGACCACCCTCCGACGCTCAGGCGAGTCCTGGGGGGTCATGGGGTACACATACTCTCCCGCAGACTTCCTGAACGGGGCTTTGGGTGTTCCTTTTCCTCCTTTTTCTTGTTTGCTCAGACAGACGTAGTGCTGGCGAGGCGTGTCATTCCCTCGGCCCTCCCCGCCATGTCTCCCACCTCCCCCCTGTTGGAACAGTCTGGTGGTCAGGTAGACCGAGGGTGGCATGCGGCAGGGTGAGCCCAGACCCACAGAACCTCCCCCCAGGTAGGTCTGGCTCGTGTCCCATCCTCCAGAGTTGGAGTCAGACAGTCGTAGGCCTCTGCGTTTCTGCTGTGGCGTGTGCTCTGGGGTGGGGAGGAAACCGGGGTCGAGCTCTCCTGACTTCACCCAGCCATTGGGCATGACGAAGAGGGTTTCCCCACCCTGTGAGCAGGGGCGCTCCCCCCCTCCCTGCCGCGTAACGCTCAGCACAGAGCCTCCCATCCCACCGCCGTTACTGAGCAGGCCTCTTTCGCGCCTCTGGATGGAGTTTTGGGAGGTGTTGCCATGGCGACGATTGGCAGGTTTGTGGGCCATGATCCAGCACACCGCGAGGCCAGACAGCGCCGCCCCGATGGTGAAGGCAGAGACTGCAGACGCCACGAGCAAGTTGAGGGAAACGAGACTCTCTGGTTCAATCAGCAAACTTTGCTGCAGAATTCCTTAAGATTAAGAGACACAGTTATGACGATGACATTTAGTAGAGCAGCCAAATGGACATCCTCTCATGATGTCTCTCCGCAGGGTGCACTTTAGAATGACTACCATTATTACATATAGGGCTATTCTTCTGCTTCTACTTAGTGCAGCTCACAACACAAGATGTTATGTATTACAATTAATCAATAACTCTGATAACGCTCATAATTGGCAATCATCATCTTCAACATTATAAGATTATTATCTGCAGTGATTATGTTTAAAGGGAGCTTCTCTCCAGTCTGGCCCTGAGGCTCCGCAGGCTCCAAGTTCACAGAGGCCTGCACTTGTCATCAGTGCAGCTGACTCTCCTCTCCTCACAGTTTCCATCCCGCAGCCTGGTCAGAGAGTCTCTCCTCACAGCATACCATTACCTCAGTGTTTCCACCCTGCTCTAATCGCTCCCATCTGCAGACACAGCAACACATGCCTGTCTCTGGCTCGGCCTCCCCTGCTCTTTAACTGCTCAGATTAGTCTGTCAGGTCTGCAGCGTGGCATCGCTGACTTTTACTGTTATCAGTTTCTAAGAGTGGGATAAAAAGTAGATGCCGGTATATCAGTCTGAAGCTGACGTGTGTGCGGAAGGCTTGGGATGTGCTACATGACCTTTTTTTTTTTTTTTTTTTAAAATGCAGATCCAGCTGAATGGATTTTATGACTTTCAAACAGATGGAACAGTTCAGAGGGAAGCTGCTGGAAATAAGTTTTTTGGTTTCCACTGACTCTGTGAATATCAGAATCCGGTTCAAAGCGGCCCTCTTTGGCACTACTGTAGGGGCATCCAAGCCTCCTGACAGAAGTGACATGAGTATTTTATGGGAAGATATTTCCAGCCTGCTTGTTGCTACCCTTGGACATTCAGATGTTATGAACATCTGAGAGGGAATTCAATAACAGACCCTCTAATGCAGGAGGATGATGCATTTCCCTTCCTGCTGTATCTTATTGTCTGCCAGCAGTTCCACCTCTTTCACAGCATCCCTAATTAAACTGTCTCACACTGGGAGTGTTTTGACCTGAAGTAAGTGAGGCTGAAACAAAATCCCTGTCCTACTCCCACTTCATTCAGCTCTGACAAAAACATCAAAAATACTCCATGTAACAACCAACAAGGCTAAATGTGTCAAACTAACCTGGGAAAATCACATCAAGTTATGCTTCAAATAGTGAAAACATTCACAGTTACAGAATTGATAAAGTTTCTTTTTTCTTTTCTTTTCTTTCTTTTTTTTTTTTTTTTTTTTTTTGTCTAGTGAGAACAAAGTGTTCAGTAACAAATAGGTGTAATGAGGGATCGAGCCACCAGGAGGAGCCTGCACTCACTCCACTGATCACAACTACAAGCATCCATGCCATCCTGCTGCAACCTACCATCGCAGTCTCCTAGGTGGGAGGTGGTGTTTCCATATTCCACATCTTGTTGAAAAGGCAACCTACGGGCACAAAGAGATCACTCATGAGAGACTTTCTCCTCATATACAAATAGTAATCAACATTATGTGTGTGTGTGTGAGTACGCTTCATGTATGCTTCATAAAAAACGGGACACATTATTGATCCTTCAGATGAATTTCTCTTTTAGCCTTATTGATGTTCAGAGGTCAGGGTCAGTCTTCGGGTGGTATTGAGTGGTGGTGTCGATGTTTGCATTTGATACAAATGCTGAACACAGAATGAAGTGAACAGGCTTACAAAGCCATATAAAATAAAAAAAGGTTTTTACTGAAAAAAAAACAAACAAAATAATTAAGAACGTTATTTCACTGAACCCCTTACTGAAAGGAGGAAGAGAGGAAAATGTGCAACTGGGCATACATGGAGGAGTTAAGAAGTAAAAATACAAAGCTACGAGCTGAGTCGTATGTTTATACAAATAGAGATATGGGCACCAGATGAGTGGATTTAGTATATTGCTCAAAATGTGTATGTTTTAATATTAAATTGTAGTAGTTAAAATTAATAATGCTGATTTTAAAATAAAAATTTTTACTTACAACAGCGTCATCATGGATTGAAGAAAGTCTTGCAAATGTTATGAATGTGTGCCAATACAGGAGTTTCACTTTGATTAAATAAAATCGAACTTGTGTGTGTGTGTGTGTGTTTATGTTGATGTTACCTTGTCCCTGGTCTCAGGAAGGAGCAGGTGCTGCCTCTGGTCCAGCCACAATAAGGATCCCTGGAGGCTAGACAGCTCCTGCACACACACATACGCACACACACGCACTCAAATGAAAACTGTAGAAATCTTGAATTTGCCTGCCTCTAACAAGGTTATGCTTAGGACAAGGTATATACAGTGTAGTTTACTGCCTAATAGCATTAGATACTGTTTGTTGTTCATCTGATTTGGACCCGTGAGATTCATTAGTCATATGCTCTGTAAATATGAAAATTTGTGAACTGATAAATCCTCATCTGGCTGCCTCCTCTGATTTTACATCATGGTGTGAAGTATAGCAGCTGATAAACAGGTTCACAGCGGCATTCTTTACTTCAACCATCCTCCCCACGTTTGCATTAATAACCAAATTCTTTTTGATATTCATAATGAATCACAGTCTTGAAGCCTCATGTGTCAAGTGAAATAATATTTCAGTGGAAAACAAATTCTCCAGAATCAACTATTAAACCAAACATGCTGGCAGTAATTAGAGTGCACATGTCATCCATCTCGGGCGGCACGGCGGAATAGTTGTTAGCGCTGTCGCCCCACAATAAAAAGGTCACGAGTTTCCGGCCTGGGCCCTTTCTGTGCAGTTTGCATGTTCTCCTTGTGCCTGCGTGGGTTTCCTCCCACCATCCAAAGACATCATGTTTGGGTTAACTGGTGACTCTAAATTGTCCGTAGGTCTGAGTGTGAGTGTGAGTGGTTGTTGGTCTCTGTCTGTCTCTGTGTGTTGCCCCTGTGATGGACTGGTGACCTGTTCAGGGTGTACCCCGCCCTCACCCAGTCAGCTGGGACTGGCTCCAGCACCCCGTGATACGGAAATGGATAAAGCAGTTGAAGATGAATGAATGCTATTCATCTCCATTGGATTGAAGCAAAAAACATAATAACTAAAAACAAAACAACAACAAACAAATAAACAAAAAACCTGCAGATTTTACCGGGACAACTACAGGACAGCCACAGTGCGGGCAGTGGGGAAGTAGAGACAACACAAGTTGATCAGAAAGCACCATCTTGGCTATTGTTAGATCTCATTTGACTCAAGACACTTGCGAATGAATAGAGAAGAATCTCCAAGAGAAAGACTGCCTCTCACTTCATGCAGCGCGAGTGCAGGTGGCAGCGAGACGTGGGAACTCGGACCAGACAAGAGGGGAAGGCCAGCAGCAGAGTGTGACTGGTCCGGTCCAATGACAGAGACAAGAGCTGACGGGCCTGTGGAGAGTCCTCACCACACCTGGGGACAGAGACACACAGAGATAGACAGGTTTGACGACAGGAGACAGGGGGTAAAAAGCTGGCAGAGGGAGGTCAGGGTCCTTGTTTTGGCCTCGAATAAATCTGTGACAGGGTCAAAGTCCCGTGACAGCCCAGTGGCCTTACCTCCACACAGCAGTCACAATATCAGCAGAGCTGTGTGGTGGAAAGATAGAAACACTCCTCTGGGTTAGGTGCCAGTGGATGCTCCTATTTGGCTGCTGCCAATAATTCAGGTTTCAAACATTCAAATGTTTTCAGCAGATTAACTGATACCAAAATAAATTGTTAAAGGCAACTTTACAGTCAGTGTCCTTCTGATATATCCAAAAATACCTGTTAGAGCTGCTTCAAAAATAACCTCATAGGCTTCAACTGCAAATTGCATTGCACAAAATTTATTATTTAGACAAAATAATGATAAATATGATTATAAAATATAATAATAATGATAAATAATAAATGTATAGCAGGTTCTAATGTGAAAATGAACATGTGCCCTACTCACTTCTCTGGGTTAAAGCCTTCCACCTCCTCCAGAAACACACTGCTGTGGGAGACAGAGTCTCCATTGGGAACCATTAGGAACTTGAGGATGGTTCCTCTGGTTGAGCCCAGGAACAAGACTGTCCGGTTCCTATGGGGACCGGCTTCTGTGTCTACCACCATGGCTGTCAGCTGGTACCTGGATGTATCAGTCAACAGAGCAGGTCAATAAAGTATATTTCCTATGCTACCTGTAAGTTATGAGTCATAGTTCTGCTTCCCGTTTTCACTCTGTATAAAATGTTCTACATATTAAACATTTTATTTAAACATTGCACATACCTTCCCATGGTCTTGACCACCCAGGGTCTGTGTCCCAGCAGTGGAACTGTCTCGTCCATCAGAGGGTGGGTCTTCACAAAGTTCAGCACTTCGTCTGGCAACGTGGTAGAGGAGCTAAATCTGGATCCCTGCACAGCACATCCTCCAGGTCTGCAGACAGAGAAGGACAAAGACAGCGAAACTGAGGGCTGAAGACCAGATTCATTGGAAAGAGATGGATAGAAGTCCAGAGAGAGCGACAAGAGTTTTGGCAGCTGGCTGCTATATTAGAATTTTGCTGAATAGTAGTGAAATTGTTGGTTGATTGGCAGGCGGAGCTTATAGCTGAAGAGTAAGTAGACTATACGTGAGACAGATGCTCAGGACAGCAACCCTGCAGTATTTTGTTGAAGTTATGCACTTTGCATTGCAATACCTTGGTTTAGGCACCGCTTCATCTGGAACAGGAGTCCAAATAGACTCTGGGGACTTCTGCTCTTTAAACCGTCCCTCGAAGACATGAGCAAGCTGCTGCATATCAAACACGCACACCGCAGAACCGGGGATGCTAACAGAGCGAAAGGAAAGAAGACAGCGATGAGACATGAACAAGTATTTTTGTTTGTTTGTGTAAGTCCATGTACCTGTTCGGTGGGGTGGAGAACAGGCCGAGGATGACGTCCCGTCCCTGCATGTGGATGATGCCACTTGTGGCGTGTAAGAGGTTGAAGTAGAAGTGTGAGTCTCCTGGGACAGAGCAGTTGAGTCGTGCCTTAAGAAAAGTGGTCCACTGTTTCTCAAGGACACGCTGAGAGCCACCCAGATCTGCCTTACACACACGAGCCACACGGGACACCATCACCTTGAATAAAGCGAGCAAGGTTTAATAAAATGTGGGAGTAACAGCCTGAAAGAAGAAGAAAGGAAGAGGAAGAGATCACCTTCTCTAGATGGTGAAACTCCATGGCCATTTCTCTGAAGAAGAAATAAATATGAGGCCCCCACTCCATGGCGCTGACAAAATAAGGCTCTGCAAAACAACACCAGACGCACTCACACACTACCAAACAAAGTGATGCAGCGCCTGAGGCCAGACGTAACACTTCACACTCCCTGACATGGCGCTGTAATAACAGTCACATCAACATGGAGCACTGCTGTCCACCAGCCTCCTGCATTAAATATTCATGTTCTCTTTAATTCATCATCATGGACAAGAAGATGCACATTATTTATCATTTATTCATCTGGCCCTGTTCCAGATTCGACCTGCCAAAACTGGTTTTCCTCTTCCGTGGAAAACCGGCTTGACTGCTCACTCGAAAGCTTTCTCAAACTGCTAAGACCCTACATCTGTGAAGTCCAACTAACCTCAATACATCATTCATGCTCCACTTATTACAAATATCTGAAGTAGGCCTAATCCTGTCTGGTTTTGTTGAACTTAGCTTATTATTTGCAATACTGAAAACTAACCTATTCTCCTGTGAGCCACTTGTGAAAGGAGCCACAGCAGTTCAATTTTCTTTTGTTAACTACTGGAGATAATGGTGATGGTTTCTGTTATTTACTTCCTGGTTGTCTATTGAAAGTGTGTGTCTCTCAAGGGGAAATTTTAATGCACCTTCTTCGAAACCTACCTCTGAACCATTTTGAATCGTGTTTGACTGTGCGGAGGGCAGGGCTGTCGCCAAGGCTTCGATAGATCACTGCATCAATGGCTAGGAAGTCCGTCACAGTCCCGGTGAAGAGACTTCCATCTGAGTGCGAGAGAGATGCACAGAAAGAGGAGAAGAGAAGATTAAAAAGAAGAAAATACAGATGACGAGATGGCACAAGGTCAGGAAGATTAAAACCAAAAAAGCAATGCAGCGAGGGGTCTGATGATGAATCATTCATAAAAGTAAACACAAGTGTGCAGATGTTTCGACGTCTGGACCCAGAAAACAGGGTCTGGTGTTTAGAAAGCCTAAGTGTGGAAACTCAAAACATACTACCTGCAAATAAAGCCACATTGGCATGTCGTGGATCATATGGGCATCGTGCCATCCCACTAACAGGCTCTCCAACCATTTCTAGAGTATCTCTCTGCAACCGGACAAAAAAGAAAAAATGCTGAAAAAAACTGGCAGATACACAGAGAATGACCAGCTGACAAAACGAAGGATACTCACAGTGTAGTTGGCACACAGTGGGTTGAAGGCGTTTGTTCCACATACAAACAAGCCTCCATGCTGGCTGAGCAGGACCTTGATGAAATTACGACATTCTCCCTGTCGGGGGGGGAAAAATAGCACACCAAAAAAGAGACTAATAAAGAGGAGGGGAAGATTAAAAGGTAAAGGGCAAAGTGAAATGCTACGAAAAACAACCCTTTGAGGTAATAACAGCTTTAACCACAGTCCGGCTGGAGGACTTATTGGACAGGGACTTTATAGCAATCCTTAAGTTTGAAGCTGCTACCAGTGAATCTGAAACTTGGTGACACTGGTGTCCCTTTAGTCCCTTTGAGATAGCATTTTACAAAACCATTAGATGGAATTAAAACCAACAAATTCCTCCTGTGTAAGTACACGAGCTCAAGCTTTCTTCAAAGAGGCCACATTAGGTGATACTTTAAATGAAACCGACCTGAGTGGTCTAATATATGAATAACTACATGTCAAACCATTCACATTGTCATTCACCCCCAGGCTTTGGCATTTAGTCCCTTTATCCTTAGCTAGATCTAATATTGTTCACCTTTCTGTCTTTTGCCTTCTCACCTTGTTGTATCATTATTATCACCTTTGCTCAATCTGTGTTCCACTGTCTTTGTTCCTTCTGTATATATATATATATATATATTAGAAGAATTAAAGATGGAAAGATCTTTAATTCTTTTAGTTCCTCTCTTTTTCTCCAGTGCATAGTCGTTCCTCCGGTGTTGTTTTGGAGCAACAAATCTTTTCCTTATGTTGTCTTTGACAATTTTTTTTACTACCTGGTGCTTTTCTTCCCCAGTTTTCCTTCGCCTCCTCACAAAAAAACCCTACCTTTACCTCTCCTCCTCAACAGATTTCAATTACTGTTTCCTCCCTGAGGCTGTGTCACTCCCTCTGCTCAGTTTTCTCTGTAATGTTTTCTGGTGCCTTTCGTTTTCCACTCTTTTTCTGCCCAAATTGGATTTCGCCAGTGGCGCCACTACATTTGTACAATAACCCTTATATTTTCAGTTACACCCTGTCGGCCAGGCTACCGTCCCATCAGATCTTTCTGTTTTGCAGATTTGACCACTTTCCCTTTGTATCTCGGAGCACTGGATATGAATGAGACCCGGCACATTGTGGGAGAGTGAGGGCTTCAAGCTTCAACAACTTTTCACTGAGTTAGCGTCATTAAGTGATGTACTCATTCAGCACCTGCAAGATCAAATTTGTGTAAATATCACATGCAGATGCACCCAGAGGTAATAGCATTTCTCTTACCGCTGCTGTGTCTGTCCATGCATGTTATAGATTAGATGCTTTTAATGCATTTGTGAGTGGATCTGGAGCGTTGTGGTGTATGAACAATATACCTCGTGCTTGCCCTTCATTCGGCACACTCGAATGTCGTTCTTATTGGATTCCCACGTCCGTTTCTGCCAAAGGAACCACCCACAGTCAGAATATGTTTGTGATGTGTGTGTTGTGTGTGCACATTAGTCATTAGCGCATACTCATGTTTGTGTGTGTAAGAGTCATACCTTGCTGTAGAACATCTCATCACCGGCCATGTTATCCAGCTCCACTCGGTACAAATCATCTCTACAAAGCAGGAGAACACACAGCATCAGTCTCAATACATTACAAACATATTAACGAAGTGAATATAGACTCATTTTAAATCTCATTTAATGTAACTGGTAATTTTTTTTTTTTTTTTTACTGTTGGGGCTTCAGCTTAATTAATTTGTGTATTTTTATCAGCCTGCCATTTCTACTAGAATGCCATCCCACCTCCAGCCTCACCACCTCATCAGTCACAATCTCCTGCACCTGGTCTCCCCAACTGAAGCTCCTCTACGCTCATCAGCCTGCCAGTATTTCAACAGCTCCGATCCTGTCTTATTCTCCAGCACTGATCTCCTGATACTGACCCTGCCTGACCACGTCTTCTCGTTTCTTCCCTGGTAACTTAGGTTCTGCCTGTGTGCCTCCTGGTTCTGGTCACTCTGGCTCTCCTGGGAGGAATTGCCTGATACCTGTTTTGAGACTCTGTTCATGCCGCTACATCATCCAGCCTGCCCTGTGGCTGAGTGGTATTATCACTGTCTGTCACTCTAGAGAACTGGCTTCACATCCCAGCAGGGGCACTAACTGGTCTTTGAACACTGAGAAAATTCTTGTGAATTGTTACTCAGTTGCTGTGAAGCCTTTTTTAAATCTATGCTCCTGCTGTTGTGCTGCTTTTGGGTCCTGCCTCAACCCGTAACACTGTGCACTGTTTACCAGTCTTAATTTCTTTATGAGGCACTGTCGTCTCAGTTTCTACCCCTCTCTCCTAATGTGGATGCAGCGTTCATTCACGGCCATATTTCGTGAGAACCGAAGGAAAACATTTGATTACCATCACTATTGACATGGATTTCATGCTTGATTTGATTTCCATCAGTTATTTTTCGTTGATTTGGTCCCTGGACGGTTTGCATCCAGTGATATGAGGCTATTCTTCTTTTTCATGAGTTGTGCAGCAACATGAACAAACAGCCCTCTCTTGACATTTAACAAGACTGAACACAACCTCAGCAGAATGAACTGAAAATGTACTCTGCAGAGTGACTGCAGATGGAAGATGTGGCATCAAATGAAAGCAAAAGGATATTAATGCGAACACGTCAGTAACACACAGTTGGAGGCTGTTGCCGTTGGTTACCTGGCCCCAATGTAGAGTGTGCGGTTGACTTGCAGGACCGTCTGGATGTGCAGCTCCTGTCTCTGTGCTGAACGATGAGCTCTGCCTAGGAATACTGGATACCTCCTCACCACTGCCATTAACATACAGACGGAGACAATGAAGTGTTTACCTAAATGAAGTATCTAACAGCTGAGGACAGAGAGAGAACAGGACTTAATACTGTCACTGTAACCTTCACTTTGATGGCATCTTCACTCTGTCTCACTGCTTTTGCTTAGAAAAACAAAGATAATGGGCAGAGACAAATGATATGGTGGTGCCATTGGCAATGTTTTTGCCGCTGTTGATTCATACAGCTCCATAAACAGAAAAGCTGTCGGTAATTGCTATTGTTATTATTCCATTTAGATTTCTGTCCCTCTCATCTCTACTCATCAGATAAATGGGAAGTTCCAGAGGTGGGGGAAAGTGGCAAGACTATGATAAAGTTTTGATGTGGAGAAAAAGTCTCTCCAGGGAGCCCTCGTCCTCAGCAGACGGATTGGGGGGGAAATGTCTCATTGTCCTTGACTGTATAGGAGGGAGAGAGGACATAATGATCCATCTCCACCTGTCTCCACCCTTTCTCTCTTCCACTCTACAGCTTCCCTGCTTGTCTTTGTTTTGTTTTGTTTTGTTTTGTTTTGTTTTTTTAAATCTTACTGCCCCTCTGAGCATCTATAATAAGCTTTCTTTATATTTTTTCTCTTGTATTTATTGATCTACTATAGAACAAGAAAGAGATGGAGTAAAGAAACCCACACGAGCCGCTGCACACCTTGACTCTGACCCTTGATCTGCTGATTTCCACACCTACTATGGAGCCATTCATCAATCTCATGTGCACACACACATACGCTGCAAGGGCACATACCCTCTACGGGGACGTAGCTGAGTGGACTGGGCTCCTCTGGGAATGAGCCATCAGCCAGTTGAAGCAGCAGGAGAAGAAATGTAATGGGAGGAGCCACGGTCACCATGGCAGCAGCGCACATGTACTGTTAACAAAGAGAGATGGGAGAGAGAAATGTCATTGCTGTGTCCTGTTGTGTGTGTGTGTGTGTGTGTGTGTGTGAGGATGGGGTCAGCAGTGCAGCAGGGTGACTGCTGCCACCAAGCTGGCTTCAGCAGGGAGCTAATGTGTCTCTATTGTCTGTTTTATTGGTGTAATGGGAATCTTTTGTCAGAAATGTCACTTCATTGTCATGAATTGAAGGGGAATCTCACAGTCATATAAAACAACAAAAGACAAAACATTCACTGGATTACAAAGCCACTTTGTGGGCCTCTGTTTCTTTCACTAATTGTGCACATATATAAACATATGGATGCTATATGACCGGTAATGAGGCACAAAAGAGGAAAGAGCTCGTCTTCATTGATCAGAGAAAGAAGAAATGAAGCGAGTGACTTCGGCAAGCTGGACAATGTCTGCACTGAGGTCAAAAGCCAAGAATACTCTAGCGTGAGAAAGAAAAGGGGGAGGAGATAGATTTTCCTCCTTGAAAAGTTAGGAGGCCACCAAAGGGTCATACTGTTTGAGATGCGTTTTAACAGCACTAACAGTGAAGCACTGACAATGTTAGTTCTAACATGCAGATATTTAGCAGCTATCATTACATTTTATGTAATAAAACGTAATGACTGTGGCTGAGGGGAAATGTAATCTCCTTTTAATGAATTCATTCATAATCTCAAGTCTTGATCTGACAGTAAAGTAAAAGTTGGGGAACCACTGGAACAGAATTTGTCATCTGGGAACAATAAGGGTGGTAGACTAACCAATAGACATTGCTATCCATAAAGCCTTGCAGCCAGTGTGTCTAAAAACTAACATAAAATGATCAAACTGCTTTTAAAAAAAAAAAAAAGCCTTTGTGCTATACATCAACATCGCTTTCACCTATAAAACCAAAGCAGTGGAATAACACTGCTGCACATAAGTTACTGCCAGGCATAAATTGTGTCAGCCACACCATCAAACAAATGTTGAAGTTTTTCTGTGCATTCACTCAAAATGCCTGTGGCACAGCTACACGAACCTGAGAATGCTTAAAAAGGCAAGAGACATAAAGATAAGACATGGACCAAGCACTTTGGGGTTTGAGAAAGAAGGATGTTGTTACCTTCAAATGAACCTGAATGGCATCTTCCATTTCCCCCAACCCCCACCTTTTCCCTTTTATCCCAACACTTCTTTGCCTCCATCACCCACATGTTTTCATTTCTCCTTCTTTCTGTCTCCCAATGTGTCTGTTCCATGAAAAAAAAAAAATCCTTAACAACAGTTTGTTTTTTGACATAAAACACCAGGCTGAAAGGTAGATGTTTTAGTTGCTAAGGTGATGACATTTGCAAGCGCACAGATGCTCCCAATATGTAACACACATCCAACCACATACACACATTCAGCTGTGTTTCCACCACTTCAGACCGTGCATGTGTTGGAGTGGCATCAGGGAGTCAATGTGAGCTCCTGTCTATACACCGGGGGCACTTCAAATGAAATCCTAACCCAAAGATTGCAGGTTTGACAACTTCTTTTCATCCAATGCACGGAGGAGCCCTGAGTGGGGGTGGGGCGGGGGTAGTGCATTGTGGGATGTGGTGGTGATGGTGGGTTTATTTCATCTGACTGTCTGTTGGGATTCCCCAGAGGAGAACTGATTGAATCAGATTTAGAGCCAGCTTCATTTCATTATGCCCAATTAATGAGAGGGGCCCAGTTTTGATGCTTAAAATTGAATTTTTGTTGCCTTGTGTCTCGTGGAAAGGGTGGTGGGGATTAAATAAAGCATGCTTCTAGTGATATTAGCCATCATTTGCTTACAGACTTGCTTAGTGATACTAACTACTTGGCACTAAGTCACACAAGCCACACTGCAATACACAACGAGCCTACTACAAGCTCATGTAGATTATTTTTTAACGCTGCCTAGTACCCCAAAACAAATAAAGTAAAAAAAGAAACTGTAGCATGTTGCACTTGATCTATTCCAAATTATATAATACAAATCAGTCAACAGTTGTTCTTAGTCTAATAAGACAAAGGGTCGCAACATTACACTTTTCCAAATATGTTTGAACTAAAAGTGCCACACCTGACATTTTAGGTATGGAAATTCAAAGCTGGCCATCTCTTTTTCTTTAACACACACACACACACACACACACACTAGCAAACTGCAATTTACGAGAACCCTGCAGCCTATCATTGATGAAGCCTCCTCATTAGAGCTCATATTGATTAAAGTTATTGATCTATAAGATAAACCATCAGATCTGGACCAAGGCCAGAGTGTTAGAGCTCGTCAGTGGCATGACAAAGGCAGTATTTTTAACGCTCTGGGCTATAAAAAGAGGCTGGAGCAATGCTTTGAAGTTTGGTTATCAAGCGTTCTAAGTTTTCCCTGCTGAGCTGAGATACAGAAGAGAGTGGATGAAAGGTGATTTGAGGACAAAGCAACAACAACAAAAACAACCAAAAAAGAGAGATACCGCCTGCTATAGACCTCCAGCTCATCAAGCTGTGAAAAAACAGATGGCTGGTGACAGAATCAGTAACAGGAAATTGAGGAAAGAGAGACAAGCGAGTGTAAAGAAGAAAAGGGTGTTGTGCTGCTGTGTCAAATCATGTTGGTGAGATAGGATTAAATGGTGTGACACTGACACGGTTATCATGGGATGCATGCAATGATGAGCACAGACACACAGTGTAATCTATCCTAATAAACCAGACCATTAGCAAATCACCTGCTAACACTCACATAATTAACCAATCAGCAGGACATCTGAAGAAGCATGAACACCTGAGCTCTCCTTCTATCACTTTGTCCATATGTTTTGTTCTCGTTGGCTTATTTTCTCCAGTGTGCTGTTGTTTACCTGCCGAAGCTGACCTAACAGGAATAATATGGTGTGAGCAGCATGCTGGGAATTTCTGTACAGCCCTTGGCACCCCAACAAGCTATATGAACAATATGTATTGAGTGATTACCTAATTAATATTTAGTTATGACCCCATACTAAAGTGGCCTTTTGTATATATTGGACATACTCATATTTGCACTATGCATCTCAACTATTAAAGCCGCTCAGCAAGATCAATACACTCTCATCCTGCTAAAGAGGTCCAAAATAAAGAGCACCATCTCTATTCACACAGAGGAGCGTTTACTGACCCTGAGAAAACAGAGCCATAAAAACGCCTCTGACGGACTGTCTAAAGGCACAGACACACAGCTAACACAACCTACTGCTGCTGGTGCATAACACTTCTGTCGACGACATGCTCAAGCCACGACCTGTGCAGCTCATTACTTTTTAAATCCTTTCATTTATGTGTGTTAACTCATCTGTGACAGGCACTGGACGACTGAAATCTCGACCCGTCTTTCTGTCATTTTTCACTCTCTGAACTGTGTTTTCTGATGCGTTGTGTTGAATATGTCTTTGTGATTAGGTCTATGGGCGAAATCTCTCTCTCCCTCTGTCTCTCGCCCTCTGTTTAGCTGCTGCAGCCACTCCACTCTTCTGTGCCTTTGTTACCGTAGCAACCAATAGCAAAGCCAGGCAGAGATGTTCTATTGCAGTAGATATAAAAGCAAGGCAGGCGGGTTCGCCCTCCAACACATACAGTACATATGTGTATGCGCCCGCGCACACACACACACACACACACATCCCCAGACACTGATGCATACACATTAACCCAGATCCATTTCCATTTGCATGCATGTGCAAAAACCTATATGGGCCCAAATACAAGGAGATAGGGGTCCCCTGGATCTCAGCATGGTGGGGGATGGGAGAGCTGGAAGCAATTTGTCTCTATATTATCTACACTCTGACAAAGTGTTCAGCTCATTTGAAATCAATAGGTCAACACATTGGAAATATGCGAAAACAATACATTAATAACACATGCTTCCATGCCCTGTTTCCTGCTGAGCCTCAACAAGACAATGTTCAAGATGAATCAGTCCGACTGAACTATTTGATTTATAATTGCATCATTGCCCATGTTTAGGTCAAAGCATTCAGATCTCATTAAAGATAAAGACGTTGTCTTAACAACTATCTTTACAAACTGCATTTTGAACTTTTTTTGCTTTTGGCTAATTCACTGCTTAGACAACATTGGATTCAATAGTCTAAACTTTTAAAAACATATACATTTATCAACATGAAAACTCTGCTGAAGTAGAATCAGTTACATTATCTTCTCATTTGTAACACACTTGCTCTTTGAGAATAGTATGCAGGTTGAAGCCTGGAATAAAGCAAAAGGGCCCGAGGCTAGAAAAACAGACAAGGGCTAAACTGGGAGAAGTGGGTCACCTTCATACTTCAGTACTCCACCCTGCAAGCACTACAGCTTCATTAATAGACTCGATTTTTACTGAGAAATTGAGGGGGTGAATAATATATAACTGTGTGAGTTTTCAGGTTGGTTTTCTCAGGTTGAGTCTAGACAGCATTACCACAAACGTAAGAGTTCAGACAAACAATGTTGAGGCTTTAAATATATCTCTCAAGCTTGTCATCAACGTCTCCAAGATGTGCATCATAAAGCCCCATCAGATGTTACTTTCATAGCTCTATCTTAGCCTTGAAGTTGCCAGACGTTCCCAGATTAAAGTTTTGGATTGAAATAACGGCCAGATTGCGAAACTATCCAGTTACAGTGTCTAAGGTACAAAGATGGATTTAACGTGAAACATCTGGAAATTAGACATTGACACATGTCATGGATACTGAAAACTAGAGAGCATCTTGAAATGGGATCAACATGTTGACTTCAGTGCCATGAATAATCATCATTCCATCATCATATTTTCAGAGGTACTGAGTATTTTTAGGTCGGACTCCACCCATCTTCTAATTCACCTTTAATTTTCATGTCAACTACACTCCTCTAACATTCACCTGATGTTATATACTTATGATGACATATAAATACACCATGTACTAAAGTGTCCAGAGATACTTTGTAGTATCTACCGCAGCATCTCTCTCTCTGTGTCACTGATGAAAACCATCCCAGCCACATGCTGTTACAGCTGAGAAGTGCAGAATTAACATGGAAGCAGCATCTCTGATGTCGGGGGGATGTTTTAAAGCTTGGATTAGG
Organism: Echeneis naucrates; assembly: GCF_900963305.1. Taxonomy (NCBI): domain Eukaryota; kingdom Metazoa; phylum Chordata; class Actinopteri; order Carangiformes; family Echeneidae; genus Echeneis; species Echeneis naucrates. The sequence goes on along the minus strand of NC_042527.1, from coordinate 9,638,439 downwards.
AACAGCTTCTTGTTGATGAACCTTTTAACCTCTAAAAAAATTGGGAAGCAGAATCAGCAGCTGGGTATATTAAATATGTTATTAAAAATGTGCTGATGTATTAGAAGATAGAAAATGAGAATTATCTCAATCACTTTGCTCAAGATGAAAGCTGTATAGGAGATGGCTCTTTAATTAAAATTCATATTAAACTTCCCTGCTTATTTGCTTTCCAGCGGACACAGATGCCACTGAAATAGTCATTTTTTTCAATAAAATTTCCTGACACTTATAAAGAAATCATAGTGGAAAAACTGTGCTGTACAGTTTTAGATGAACAAATGTGCTAGACTATTTCATGACTTTGTGCAGTCTCTGCCTCACAAATGGTACCAGCCACGAAATAGTGTAGCTAATCCCACACTGGGTTTTGTTTGGATTAAACAAACACAACAGACCACAAAGAGGCATTAACAATGACCTTTAAAAACACTGGTGGCTAGGTTTTTAAAAGTTTTTTTGACATAGCTGGGTTAGCTGTTTCCCTTGCTATCCAGGGAAACAGGATGCTGTGTGATAAAGTAACTGCATCAGAGAGCTATCCAAGTAAATATGAATATAAAAAAAAATGTCAACCTGCTTTTTTACCTTTTTACTCCTACATGTTTTACTTCTTCTTCTTCTACTGGGTAGATGCTGCTAATTTCACATGGCTAAGGTAAGGATGTAATTTCAAACTGGCTGCCGTGGGAATAATTAATTTGTTGCGTTATTAAATCCCCCTTATCAGCTGATCATTACCATCAGAATCACATGGTGTTCAAACAAACAGACTGGATAAGTCTTTAGATTCACAGACTTGTTTAGTTGCTGTCATATACAAATACCATGAAGAGAAACTGCACTAAGACATACAAAATCCTGCTCTCCTCAACAGCAGCTTCAATGTGTCAAGTTTTTATCTTAAGTTGAAGGTGATATTCCCTCAAGAGGCTGCCTGTCTCCTCAGAGCAGGTCTAATCAGAGTTAAGGGAATCTGTCGTTGGCTGTTAAATATCCTAAAATACTATTCAATCTACAGGGTCATTTATATGCTAATGAAAAGGTTACCGCTGCATAGGCCTTTGATGCAGCTGTGTGCTACTAGGTTGTGAGAAAAGAAAAAAAATGATAGCAAGAAGCGAGAGATAGAATGAAAGAGTAATGAAAGAGGGAGATGAAAGGAGGAGACAGTAAAGAAGGGAGCTGAGGGAAAAGAGAGGAAAGAAGTCAGAGAGGTAGTGAGAGATATTCCCTTGGGTGAGTGCCATAGGTAATTAATATAGGATGGACAGAGCTAGAGTCGAGCCAGTGAGAGCTTCATTTCCCCTCAGGCTTCTTAACCAATCAGAACATCTGCCTTAAGCCAAATTGCTGCTAATATCAGATGTATAGTCTATGAATGTACAGAATTATCAGCTTATAGATAATGGATGGTGCGTTCAGTCAAATAAAAACACATGCATGTGCACATGCACAGGTTCCTCAGACCAACAGCCGTGATGTAGGGTCCAGCATTCTGGTTCCCAGAAAACTGCTGGACCCCACAAGCAGAGTGAGCTCCTGGTTTGCAGACTGTATGAAGATACAGAGAATATACAGTAGAACAAGCACACAGACACACACACACACACACACACACACACACACTCACTCACAGGCACACACACAGTTATGGTGCAATAGAAAGCTGCAGCAAGGGCAAACATTACTGACCAGAGTTTGACTGCAGTAAGCACATATACATTCACTGCACAGCTTTGAGGAAGCACATGAGTATGCAGTGCACACACTCTGAGACACACACTATGAGCACACAGTCAAACACATGCAGTCTAATTACCCAACAGTAACAAAGGTTTTTCATCTCAGAATTTGGTCTTTTTAATGCTGTTATTATTCCCTTTAATGTTGCACTTTACCGGACTCAGTGGTTCATGACATCTGTCTCTGGAGAGCATTTCGTCTTCTTAAACATGTCTTGAGGTAACCTTTGCAATTTTCTAATATGCAACAGAACAAAGAACACTGTTATTGCTTAAAACTTGTTTTTGTTTTTGGGTTTTTTTACGTGAAAGTAAACAGTTAAAGCTGCCATCATTTTATTATATTTTCAGTTTGTTTGCGTTCTATGTTTCACTGACCACGGCCTAACATCTCCCCGCCTTTCATTTTTCCACTTCAACAAAAGACTATGCTAAACAGGCTTTGCTAATGCCTCAACGTGGCAGCCATTACCATATATCTCATACCCTGTTGGCACGTTCTCTTATGCTGCTGTAAAAGGAGGCACAGTCTGTTAGGTAGCTCATACTGTCGTCATGTTGTTCCGTGTGCTGTGATGATCACTAAGGGTAAATATAGCTGTTTTGGCAGAAGACTGCTAAGAGGATCAGAGCTCACAATAGGTGGTCTACACACAACAGATATCAAAATGTCAAACTACCTGCTTGTAGACTGACGTGTGCACACATGCACAGATGAACACACCTACAGTATTACACACCCATGCGCAGAAACAACACCTCCCCTGAGAGCCTTCACTCTACCTTGCAGGTATAATTGTGTTTCAGCTATGCTTTGCTCCTCTCCTCTCGGTTGCGACTGGGCCCCAGATGAAAAGCCATAATTAAAAGAGAAAAGTTGTGTTTGTTGCAGTGAATGGCTGGATATGGGAGGGGACAGGATGAAGAAGAGAGACAGATTAGCCACAACAAAGCTTCATCAAGCTACAAAACCATCTTGTATAGCTGGGAGACAAAGGACTTAGATTGCCTTTATTTCCCAATAAAAAAAGTCTTCCAAATGCCTCTTACTAAGCTGCCATAACTAAAACCTACCTTAGGGAAAGGTGCTGGCTGAATTTGTTGGACAACAAAAGCAGCAAAATACGTGTAGATAAGCCATGTTCCTTAGAAATATGTATACCTCCATTCATTTTGTGCAAAGAAGTAAAAAGTCAAGTGCCTCAGCAGTGGCATTTGGGAAAAGGTTACTTGGTTATTTGCTTATTTTGTTTGTGTGTGCAGATGTGGGTGAATGTCTTGTTGAAAACATGAAGTCGACGGTCATTTTCTCACTTTGCAATTTTGTGATGCAAATGAGAACACAGAAGGTAAGAGATTAGACTACCTCTAGCTTTCAAAGTTGTCAGGCTATCGCTCACAGTTGAAATGCCAGCCAGTCTAACAGGAAGAGCAGCTGCATGTGAAGAGATGAGTTAACTTGAGAGACAAACTTCCTTATACCTCTTATGACCCTGACCCGCTGTACACTACCACACATACAAAAAAAAACAAAAAAAACAACGCACACACAAATAGATTATGACTATGTGTACCATAAACATTCATATCTTCATAGACCACAGGTATGCTATAATCTCCTTGACCTCCACAGAGGATCATAGGAAGTGTTGTTAGGGTGATAAAGTGGACAGGCTAGTACTGAGCCGGTAAAATGAGCAAAGATGTCAGCATTGTATCGCATGTGCAGAGACCACACAATACGCACAGGGAAAAGGAGCATGCACCTCTGGGGAGGAATCAGTGCAGACAGAAAGCAATAAAACTGAAAATTAATCGCTACAGTAAAGTATATATTTTACATTGAAAACAAATGCAAGGCGTTATTGCAAGCATACATGGCTGATACAGCAACCAGTCATGTTGGTCCTCTGAAACTCATTTATCTTGCTTTGTACAGCATATGGTACCATGGTCAATTTCCAGCAGAGAAGTAAATGTCCTCAGCTTGTGTGGTACCAACCATGTTGATCGAACTCTTCAAACATCTGGAATGACTTATTAGGCTCCTGAAAGCCTCTGGCATCAACACAGACAATGTTTCCCGTGAGGGAGTTTATTTTAAATAAAGAGCTATTTTCTGACAAGTAAAGAAAGAATGACTGCAGGACTCCTGAACCTGTGGCCTTCCTAATCCTGCAGAATGACTCCCCACAGTCCACGCTCTGAGGACCCCATTGGACTGCAATCGCCCAGCAGATGCCCGCCCAACTATGTTCTTTTCATCTCATTGCTCTGGGGTCGGTGGATTCCAACACCCTTTCAAGAATTTATGTTGTTTTAAAAAAATTCAGTCAAAGCCTGCTACCAGAAGAACACTACGAGACAATGCATTTGGCTACCTTCTAGGAAAATTAGCATTCCTAATCATAATTTAACTTTATGATTGGATTAGTGAATAATCCTATTTACTTTCTGGCACAGCCTGGGGTGGTTACTATTGGGGCAGGAAGTAGTTGATGGAACAAGTGCTAGAAGTTAACTAAAGTTCATCTAAGCAGTGTAATTGTATAAATCAACATTTCCATCAATGTATAGGCAGGCCGGTATTTCCAGATTAAGTGAAAACATGGGAGTCTACATTGCGTATAGATGGAGAATTACAAGAAAAATTGCTGAATATAAATCATTTCCTGGTCAAAGCTGGTCCCCAGGTTTGATTAAAATAAACGAGTCATCCCTGTTGGCTATACCAAGTCGGATTAGAAAAGTGCAGGTTTATAGGCAGATTAGAGCCTGGTACAGTTAGAATCCAGGAGTTCCCTAGTCAGTCAATGTTCGTCTCAGAAAGGCAATTTGTTGCACATTGCTTGATGTATTCTCCTGACGATAGATGCAGAGAAGCTGTTTGGTAGAGTGTCTTTCCCTTAAACATCATTGGTGTGTTTCATCTCACTATTTCACTGGTCTGATCTCTGGCTGTCTTTGTGCACATTTCTAGAAGCGGGCGTTTTAGCAACTTGAACACATTAATCTGCTGCTGATTTACTCTTTTTGGGTAGTCTCTATTGTACTGCAATTCAGTCTAATTTTTTTTTCACACTTGAGGTACTCTGTTTGCAGCTTAGCATATGTGATTGAATATGGTCCTTTGTGATCAATAGAGCTCATTAAATGTCCCTGTGGGCAGTCGTGTCACCCTTAGGCCCACTCATGGATTGCTTTTACCTGCTGTCTGCACAGCCTTATTGCCTCAAGTGGTTCAAACTTTGTTTGCAGCATAATTGATTTTATAACGGAATCACTCAAGCCTGGGATTTGTGTGCTATTTTCCTAAATGTACACTTAAGTATCCATTTGGTTCCCTTCAGTAAGAGCTGTGGGGTTTTTGGTGTTAGAGGGCTTTGGTATAGCTGTATGTTTGGGATGGGCGGGTGTTACACTGACTTCCAAAGGGAGGCTGAAGGAAACAGTGGCTGCACCTGTTGTTCCCTGCAGTTGCTGTGTGTTGGGGTCAGCACCTGCTCACACGGCTGCTGTGTGGCTGTCTGTGTGGGCAGTGGGGATAACAGGGAGGCCATTCACACCCGCTCAGACTGCTGTCTGCGGCCCTTCTCCCTCAGCGCTCCTTCACTCTGTGCTTTCTGCTTCATCATTTCTTTTTCTGTCATTTACATCCTCTGCCTATTCCCCCGCTGCATATATGCCAGATTGCTTTTCTCCACACTTTATACTTTGTATCCTCCAACCTGTCTGTCTGCCTCTTTATTTCTGTCTGTTTTTGCCTTTTTCAATTTTTGCCTTTCATCTCACACTGACACGCAAACATAAACAGCAGCAGCTGGGAGCTGTAATAGTTCTTCAGTGGAGCTCAATGCCTTCTTGGCATGAAGGATGAAGGTGTAAACAATAAATTACGTAAAACGACTAAATCACCTCAGCAAGAAAAAAAAGGGAGTGAGTTGGGAGTGGGTTAGCATTTCACTTGGACCACAGCAGATAAGATTTGCTGTTGTTATGGACAATTTGATGAGATGGGGAGTCGATTTGACACATGTTTGACAAAGGGTAACCTGATTTTAGAATATTTTTCTGAGTAGGCCTCCGTTTTCTAAGGTCATAAATGACTAATAACTATATTTCTTATATTTCTTTATTTATAGTTTTTATTTATCTGCCAGTTGGCTGAATGTGTCATTCCACTACTGTTACTCCTCTGATTGATTGATGACATAATCAATTGGTTTTATGGTCATCACATCTGACCTTTACTCTTGTTAACAGGAACCCATATGAAAACATTTTACAACACCTTGTAAATTTACACAGGGGAACAATGAAATATAACATTTGAAAGCGTTTAGAGTACAGCCTATGGTCCGGATCGCGATCTCAATAAGAATTTTAATCAGGCTTTTTAGGCTACTCGTCTTTGCAGAGCTATGTTATATTATAAGTACTATGAGCTCTTATTCTTTTTTCTTTCTTTCTATCTTTCTTTTTTTGCTGTGACACCACTTCGAACCACTCGTGACAGAAACACAGCAGAATCCCATGCAACATGTGAAAGGGTGATATGCAACAAAGATATGCACACGACATGCAAGTAAAACATCAAACTTGCAGCAGACACAAAGAGCGGTTCGTGTCCACAGAGGTCCAGACGATGCCAGGCAGACAACCATTGGTTAACCCGGTGGACCGATAATGCAGCATCGCGTTTAATGGCAGTAATAAAATTGCGCACACGCTGTATATACCTGTTCGCCCCATCCCATCATCTCCTCCACCGCCCTCCTCTCCCTCACGCCTACCCCATCCATCCATCCATCCATCCACCCCTCCAACACACCGCTTGGATCACTCACCGCACCAGATGGCCAGGTATGGGGGGACTGAGGCAGGTGCCAGTCGCCAACTCGCCCTCGCCGGTCGCTGTTCTTCCTCTCTGTGGAGAAAAGGGTGATGGATAGCTCCCCGTGTCCAAAGCCTCTCTGAAATAACAGCAGCTCCTCAGCCGCACCTCACCTGTCTCTTCCCTCTACGGTTCCTGCGCGTCGCCGTAGCATCACCGTTTACCGAGCGCGTCCAAAAAACGCCCAGCCAACTACAAATGCTTTTTTTTTTTTTCTTTGACCCCCCCCCCCCGCCCCCCCTCCGGTAAAAAAAGAGTCCGTAGTCTAAATGTATAAACGGCAACCTGTCATCCAGATTATTTCTTTTTCACAACAACCTTGATCAGAACCTTGTAAAAAAATTTCCAGATCCTGCAATTGCGGACTAGAGGCTATTAAGTCTTCTACCAAGGGGGCGACCGGCCAGTTGTCTGCACTTGGTCAAGATACGGCTTTGAAACCAGCAGTCAGCAGAATGTAATCCCCTTTTTAAATTTACAGTGGCGAGGTGAAATGTCCAACGTAGAGCAGGAACAGTGGCAGCAGGGACCCATAATTCACACCCCCAGACACACAGTCCTGCAGTGGATCGATGATGAATGAGGACCTCGTTCTCTCTCTCTCTTTCTCTCTCTCTCTCTCTCTCTCTCTCACACACACACACACACACACACACACACACACACACACACACACACACACACACACAGCAGGCACACTCCTTCTGTGATGAAAAAATGTTTTGAGAGGTTTTGGAAAGTTGTGACCAAAAGTGCCTTAAACATTAAGACTTAATTAGAGAGTAATGTAATTTAATATAACAACTATGTATTCCTCTCAGTAGAAAAGTATTTTTAAGATAAAGAAATGCACCTGCACTCATACAGAAAATTTGCAAAAAAAAAAAAAAATAAATAAATAATCTATGGAGGTTTTGACACTGCAACTTTGAAAAACAAATTTTTCTGCCATGAATTGCACAAGAATTTAATATGGTGACAGCAAATCAGCTTATTTACATTTGATTCTTTAACACCTTTACATTTGTATACTTCATTTACTGAACGATATTACTCCAGGAAATATTATTCATATTACTCAATCACATTAATTTTATGTGTTTGTGTGGCAATGTGAGGCAGTTTGTTCAGGGCTACAGGGGCTGCAGAGACAAAAACTTTTACCTTTGTGAGCTTTGCTCGGTGGTGCAGTCCAGTATATTGGACCAGGCAGCAATAATGTGATGTGGACTGAGAGGATGATCAATGTCATCTGCTATTATGAGTAAAAGGTGTGTCATGGATCTGCCTTTCATGTCTGAGAGATAAGGAGTGCACAGACAGAGGATTCCAGAAGCAGTCAGCATAGATAAGATTATGCATGAAAATGGCAATTTATAAAATAGGATGCATTATTGTAGAATAAGCTGCACAAGAAAAGCCCCCACTGGAGCAGCTGTTGAGGAATGTATTAATACTCAATCAGATTATATATCTAATAATACATATAATTATAAGTTGTCAACTTTTGGTTAAGCTAACTGCTGGTTAGCGTTTTCATTTGTTCTTGGTTTGTATTATTTTATTTTCACCATCAAATTTGACTATCTTATAATGTTTTATTATCCTATCAAGTGTATTGATTGCTGTTTGTACCACCATCATCGATACAAATAACTGTGAAATATTGTGAATATCTGACAAGATTAAAATGCATCGACATCTGTATTTATTTATCCGCGTATGTGCCATATAAACGGGATGATGCTAAAGTTTTGAAAAGGAATATGACCTGACGTCACTTCCGGCTCGAGTCGGACAGTAGTAGAAAAAAAATATCTGGTTGCCATGAATTTCAGCTAGTTAGCCGCCGACAATTATCAGTACATTTGAGTAAAACCATCCATGTCAAGACACAAGGAGGACTGTCGAAGTGTTTCGCTGCTTCTGTGTGCATACAGGGGCTCTCCAGCCTGCCTGCCGACATACTGTGAATCGGTAAGTAGCTAGCTTTGAGGCTATCTTGCTAGCGAGCTAGCTGCCTCCGCTAGCTGGTTGCCTTGCTAACGACCAGTGATGATATTTTGACTGTCAGGTGCCATTAAACCCGCACGGCGGCCCATGGCCATCAGTGACTGTAATCCTTCTCTTATGTACACGTCCAGTTGTCGGTGTTCTGTGTAAACACACCGCCCCCGTTATGTGCCCATAATCTCTGGCTAACGTTAGAGGTTAATATCGGTCCTAACCGTGAAGCTACATTAGCTCATCAGTCGCTCTCTGTGCTGAGGGGGTGTTGTAATTAGTCACCATCGTCCACGATCACATCAGGGTGTCTGGATCAATTTAATCCAGAAGCGATTATAGTTTAGGTATGTAATTTTATTGATAGTAAAAGGAAATCTTTGATTTCAGCTATTGGCGTTTAACCCTTTCAATGAGTCCGTGTTGTGATTAATCTTTTACTCAAGGTTTCTTCCTCATAGCTGTGATGGCATCCTATTGATTAACTTTTGCTCAATGTCCATATAAATTCTTTTGGTTTGAAATACAATATGTTACAAAGGAAATCTGTTGTATGAACTTATCACCTGTCATCTCACATCAGCACACAAAAGCTTTAGAAGAGTATCATTAAGGGACTGGACCAGCTAAGTGGTCATGCCATTGTTACTATGTATTGCCATGTGCAGTTCGTTGTTGATCAGCATGCCATGTTAATGTTATTTTTCTTTCAACTCAGATACAGCTGGCTCACTGACTAGACCAGAAGATCTTGGCACCCTTGTGTGCCAATTCATTCCAAGACCCAGGGATTTCCGAATCCAGGTGTGTGCAATACAGAATTTCTTTGCAGGGTTTCTAATAAGAAAATAGTAAGGGAAGTGGTAAGTGAATCAGAGGTGAATGTACTATTCTTTTTCTGCTTTTCTGACACCTAATTACGCCATCTCCAATGTTTATTTTTCTAGAAGATGAACGGTCTGTCCATACGAGAACTATGCTGCCTGTTCTGCTGCCCTCCTTGCCCCAGTCGCATTGCAGCCAAATTGGCTTTTCTCCCACCAGAGCCCACCTATGCCCTTCTCCCTGACCCAGATCCAGGTTCTGGAGCTGGAACTGCATCAGGGTCTAGCTCTGGACCTGCTCTGCCATCACTAGGAGCCCCAGGACTGCGGTCCCGACTGGGCACTGGTAGTGGAAGTGACAGAGGAGGTGCAGGTGGGGGTGCTGGTGGTGGTGGTGGTGGTGGTGGTGGAGGAGGAGGAGGAGGAGGAGGAGGTGGTGGTGGTGTTAGCGGTGGTGGTGGCGGCAGTGGCAGCGGTGGAGGTGGGACTGGGAGTGCAAGTGAAGGCAGATGGAAGCTACACCTCACAGAGCGAGCAGAGTTCCAGTATTCACAGAGAGAGCTGGATGTGACAGATGTATTCCTGACCAGGTCCAGCCGAGGGAACAGGGTTGGATGCATGTATATTCGCTGTGCCCCCAATGCCAGGTGAGGTACACACCACCTCTGAACCCATTCAAACTGAATGTGCTTCCACACAGACAACACCCTATCACTGCGTCTGCTTGTGCTTTAAGTGGGGCAGCTTGCCTTTCTACAGATTTATTATTCTCAGTCATACGGTTATGTCTTGCAATTTTCCATCAACTTGGGCTTTCCAGCTCACCAGTGTTCCTGCTTAACCTTAGTCTGCTGCCTAACTTCCTTGTTCTTTCTTTCTTGCATCTTCCTCCTTTGTCTCTCAGGTTTACAGTGTTGTTTTCTCATGGTAATGCAGTAGACCTGGGCCAGATGAGCAGCTTCTACATTGGCTTAGGCACACGCATCAACTGCAACATCTTCTCCTATGATTACTCAGGCTACGGTGTTAGTACTGGCAAGCCTTCTGAGAAGAACCTTTATGCTGACATTGATGCCGCCTGGCATGCCCTGCGCTCCCGGTAAGCTGGCAGAAACTCTGTTCCTGTCCACCCAGAATCTGAAATGAACAGCCAACAAGCACCAAATGGCAGTTAAATTGTCTTCAGTAGATAAATCTGGAATGGTCACTCACATTCCTGGCCAATACAATTTTGTGAAAATGAGATTTGGTCACTTTATTTCCTGCTGACCATGATATCCTCCTGACCCTCAGCCAGCCAAATCAAAGCTAAACAATGACTCTGTATCAAAGAGATTGATAATAAGGTGTCACATGCTGAGTTCTACATGAAGCAGCGGCATCTCAGATTCTGAAAACTAAAAGTTTCTTTTGTTTATCGGTTGCCAGTTTGGTTAATGGCCTTATGTTTGTAGAAACTTAAAATTCTCTGATAGTAACATGGATGGATTTTGAGCCATTGAAATTATAAAATTTACATTCAACAAATATTTATGTTACACAATATTCAGGATTGATTCTTGGTGTAAGGTAACATAAATATGGGGAATTGTATCTTGTATTTTGTCATAAGTCCCTGGTGGTAGTTATTATATTAACATAATTTGTTTGGTTATGGCTTTGCAGTCCTTTGCAAATGAACCTTCCTGCTGTTTGCTAATGATGTTCTTTCAAACAGTCTTTTATTTTTAACATGAAACACGGGTATGCTCCCATTTGTTTGGCAGACAATGTTACTCATCCATGATAAACTGCACATAGGAATTTACACCTGTACAAATTTTCCTTTTTCACTTTGGTATTTGGAGGTTAAGGGGGACTCTGGTTTGGAATTTTTAAATTTTTTTTTGGGTGCTGAAATCTGTGTACATGTGTATGCTTGACCTTAGGTATGGCATCAGCCCTGAGAATATCATCCTTTATGGCCAGAGCATTGGCACAGTGCCCACAGTGGATTTGGCGTCACGTTTTGAGTGTGCTGCTGTGGTCCTTCACTCTCCTCTCACTTCTGGTATGAGAGTGGCCTTCCCTGACACCAAGAAAACCTACTGCTTTGATGCTTTCCCCAAGTAAGTTTCTTGACTGAGAAAACATTTTAGTTTTGTTTTTCTGTCTGTCATTGTTTTAAATATAATATAAAAAAAAAACATATTTGAATTAAAATCTTTCAATGTCAAATGCTCAAAAGTTATTACTTGGAAGTTCAAATGATAACAATTAATCATGTTAGAAAATATCTATTAACGCTTCTCAGACCACTTTACATGGTGGAGTTACCTTCTCCACTGTTATCCAACATGCTCCAAAACTTAAATATTTTAATATATTTTGTGAACAGCTTTAACTTGAGGATTCTGCTTCGCAATGTCAAAGTCTCTATTTTTGTACAATTTAATTGAATTTATTCACACATGTAATATATGTGGTTCTATTAGACTGATGTGGGAAGCATTGCATATGAAAAAGCAGCATTGCATTCTCGCAGAAAGAAGTTGTTTGCTTTTTTTATTTGGATCCTTGTTGGTTGTTACCTTGGCAACAGCTACTCTTTCTGGGATCCATATTGTGTTTCTGTAAATGTTATGAATTCCTCTGACTTGTCAGGCACGAGTGAAAAACATCTTACTTTATGAACAAACTAATTCAGTGACATTTCTGAAAAAATGTCTTTTTCACCATGTATTAAAATCACCTAATATACATTGTTTAGCCATATTTCGATTAATGTTGTCTGATTATTGTTAGTAACATAATTAATAATTGGTGGGCCAGGGGTCAAGTTATTGGAGCCTACTGTAATTTAACAGGCGAAGTGTATCTGGTAGAATTTTCTCTTATTTTTCTTTTAGGAGAAATGTCACTTAATGTTTCTTGTCATTGTTTACTAAAATGCTAAATATCTGAATTCTATAAAGTTTGCCTTGTTAGTGCATTGTCCCCATTATTGTCCCTATTATTGTAATTTTTCCCCCAGCATCGAGAAGGTGTCAAAAATCCCATCACCAGTGCTCATCATTCATGGTACAGAGGACGAAGTGATCGACTTCTCTCATGGTCTTGCCCTATTTGAGCGCTGTCCTAAAGCAGTGGAACCCCTCTGGGTGGAGGGAGCTGGTCACAACGACATTGAGCTTTACAGTCAGTACCTGGAGAGGTTACGGCGCTTCATCAACCAGGACCTGGCTGCACAGCATGCCTGAAAAACGAACAGCAGCCTCTCTGCGTTTGTATGAATGAGACTTATGTGTGCAAGTGTGTATGACGCTAAGTGAGAAAGAATGTCAGTATGTTTGCAAAGTATGGTTGAGAAATAGACCTACAAAGGATGTGTGATTTTTTTGCCACGTGTGTGTCTCTGAAGCAGCACACTTAAAAGGTAAATTTTCAACACATTTCCTCTTTTAACAGCGTAACGTTTTATAATGTATCATAACATCCAACTGTATGGTGGAGATTGAGATTGAGATGAACATATGAAAAACACGAACTAAGATGAAACAACAATAATTTTTAATGTGGGCAGAGAATTGTGAATTGCAGCTTTAAATGTGCTTACTCATGTGTATTAAGAGAAAGAGGAACAATGTGCTTTTTCCTAAAAAGCACACAGATGTTGGTGTATGTGTGTATGAATCATGGATGTATTTGAGTGTGTATTCATATCTCTTTGGGCCTGTGATGCCTGAATAATATGTGCACATGTGGTGTATGAGTGTGTGTGTGTTTGAGCAAGGCAGTGCTGAAAGAAATTAACATCCCGATAACTCGGATAACTGCAAGTGGAGGAGGATTATCAGACTTATTGATCATTTTTTATTTCTTCTTCTTCTTCTTTTTTTTTTGCAAGTTTATGTATGAAGAATACCTCCATAGCTTGACCAGTTTTCTCTCCAAAGGACAAACACGGGTCAAGCAAGTGCCCCCCCACACTTCCTTCTCCTCCTCCACTCCCTGTTAACTTGTTATTGGACATCCATCTGACTGCCAGGGCATTTCCCCAGTTGTTGTCCAGCTAACACAGAGTCTTTCCTGTGTGGTTTGCGGGTCCATCTTCTGTTTGGTGACAGTAATGGTGGAAACACAAGGAGTAGTCTGGAATACTCATAGCTTGTATGGCTTTTGGGTGTCTTATGCTTTTCCTCATTTCTAACCCGTTAAAAGGATCACAGAATGGCCAGCTTCAATTTAATTTCCTAGCTGTGCTGTAACTTTTACTGTCCACAGACTTGCAGCAGCAAATTAGAGGGAATTATTTTGATCTCCTCTTATTGAGTAGGAACCCATTCATTCAAATTCTGAGCAAGAATGATGGAGCAGTTACATTTGAAACTGGTCTTTGAGAGCCATGCTGAGGATATCTGTGATTATGTGGCTGTTTCTTAGACATAAGTGAAACAGCTACAGTATTGAAGGCTAGCTCATGTCACATTAGATCAGTTTGCTTTAAGCAGAAGGCTGTAGCCCTTCAGCGTTTTCTGCTGTGTGATTTTTAAAAGCTGAGGTAACTGCTGACTTAGTGACAGCAGGAATAGGTCAGATTTAAAAAGGTAATAATAGATTGACATGTTGGGAAATGCTTATATCGTCTTTTGTGTTGAGAGTTAGATGAGTAGCAGTATGCCATTTTCCTGAGTAAAATGTGTGCATTTATAACCTTGTATAAAACCAAAGAGGTGCTGGTAGACATATGCTAAAGGTAGGCTAGTTTTATGTCACCTTTTGACAAAACCGGGTTTCCCAGTCTTAATTCTCAGCTTAACTAACCAGGTGCTGTCTGTTTTACTATACAGGCATGAGAAATGTATCAATTGTCTATTAGATAACCCTCTAAAAGAAAGCAAAGGCAGCATTTTTCCCAAATGCCAAACTATTCATTTGTGTTTGAAATGTGGTTGTCAAGGACTGTGAATAATTTGCAGAATAATTTGGTGAACAGACCCTTTTGGAGCCTGAATTTGGAGGCCTCGAAGGTATACCTGCTCAGTTCACCAAACTAATTAGGATTATGTCTATTCAGAATAATCATGCTTCATCTGGCGTCATATTAATTAACTTGTGATCTTACAGCACAGTTTGTTTTCCAAGTCTTGTTCCAGTAGCACTCATCATCAGAGTTAGACAGCCTTGTGTTCATATTCAGTCCGCACATTTTCTTCTTCACTGCTTTTGTCTTGATGTAGTTAATCCGAACCTGTTTGTCGTAGTGTAGGGCCATGGACTGTTTGTCTCAGAACCATGCGTGTTGATGTTATGATTAACAATGTGATTCCCGATCAGGCACCAAGATGCAACATCATGTCTACTAAAGCTCTGTTTTAACCTCTGTGGCCCTAAAATGTAGGAGCTCTCTTGTGGGTGTCAGCACGCTTCATGTCTGACATAAACCATATTTGAGCCTCTCACTGTTGGTGTGGTGCAGGTTCCACCACACAAACCTTTGCACATTAGCGCACACACAAAAACACAAACACACACACACACACATATACATATATATACTGTAATATACAGTATAATTACACATTTATATATATCAGATCAAGCATGACAAAGCAGGTCTTAAGTTCAGCACTATTGTACAAAGCATCCAAAGTGTAATAAGGGTATAAAATGTAAATTTGTATGTCTTCATTGTTATTGTCTTTTAGAGGCCAGCATTAAGGATACTAGCATACCGTTTTAAAATACTAATAGACCCTGTGTCCAGCACCAGAGTTCAGAACTACACTAGGTGCAAGAGACCTGTCAGTTTCAGTGACAGCAGCTGTGATTCGTGAAAGGGAACATGTACTGAGCTGCACTGATCTGAGTACTCCATTTTGGGAGTGCAAGTGGGTCTTATTTAGTGGTAGAAAGGTTACCAAACACTACTTGCTTGCTATCATCATTTTGAACAGGGAATTTCTCTAATTTCATTTTGTGCTTTGTGTTACTGACTATGTAAATAATGGAAATCTGTTACCATCTTGAACCAGGGATCTGAGCTGTCAGAAGAATTAAAAAGAGTCACTGCTTTTCTCTGAAAACAAAAGTAGGCCTCAGTTTTTCCTTGACAGGCCGTATTATCAGGGAATCCACTGGATCCACTTTTCATTCATGGGCTTTGTTTCAAGAAACGGGGTGTAAATGTGCCCTTTTATTGATGCACCACTATGGTAGACATACATTGTACCTTCTGGCCCTGAATGTTTATTGATGGGGGTGTGGGGGTGGAACAGTGAAAACTGTATGCATGTCTATTGTGCTTTGCCGAGCAAATGAAGGGGTGGGACGTTATCTCTATTATGTATTCTGTGTGAGGATAAAACTGAACTCATGGTATCGGAACATTGAAGCGCTTTTAAAAAACAAAACAAAAAGAAAAACGGGACGTTTATTTGACTTTTTTTATTGCTGATACTAACTGATGTATTGTTGAGTTTTGTGCTAGAGTTTGAGGGGGGCAGTGGCGGGTGGGTGGGAGGGTGGTTGGGGGGGGCTAGACCATATTAGTGGGCTGTTTATATGGTTACTGTACTTACCTATTCTATTCTTTGTATTATGATTTGTAATTTTATGTTGCTTTTTTGAACTGAGAATATGATGTAATGAAATTAATTCATGGGACTGAATCTTGACCTTTTTATGGACTACAAAATAATAAAAAGATCACTTATGTACAAAAATATGAATGCGCTTCTATTACATATATGTAGATTTTAGATACTATATTGAAACCTTATCTTATTTTTGAACAGTGTACCAGTAAGTACAGCCATATACAAATCAAATAGTGAAACAATGTTCTTTATGTATATGAATATTTGACAATGTGCCTTGTACATCACTGACAATATGCTTTGGGTACTTTATAAAATGCTGCATAAATCATTTGAAACTCTGAATTCCCAGGCCTACAAAAGTCTGAGTAAATAGTCTCAAACAGTTTAATGTCCTTGGACCAATATCAATGCAAGTTTGAGCTGAAGCTATCGCATTGACATCAAAAGGTTTAGGGTTTTACAAAATGTTTGCTCAAAAAAAAATTATTTGAAGGCATAAAATCAATTAGTCAAAATGAACCCAAAACCAACTATTCAGAATTTATCAACAAGATTGATACATCAAAAGGTCAGTTGCAAAAGTTCGACACTGACATAGGGAGGAAATTTCAGCTCCTGACTTTATTCATGACCCAACCAGGATTAATGGAAGTGACTGCCCTCTGCTGGCTGACATCCGTCATCAACCATCTCCTCAACTCCACTCCAGCATTTCAATTACGAAATTTAACCTCAACTTCAAAATGTAATCATGACTTCAATTCAACAAACAACAAGGTTGTTTCATCTTCTTTGTCTCTGGTGTATTCTCGCTGTTGTAGGTTGTGTGGATCCAAGAAAGTGACTGTCAAGACTCCAGCAACTTCTGCAGGCTGAGCTCAGCTGTTTACTGGCCAGGAAATAAACATGGCTTCAGCAGGATGCCTCCATATGGCTCAGCACAGGAGAGCCTGACTTCACTTTTTAATCTGTCAGCAAAGAATCAGTGCGTGCCCAACGGAAAAAGCTCTGCCAGCACAGTCAGTCAGCCATGTACTTCGCCATGTGGGGCCTGGTTCAGACATCTCAGAGCATCTTACTGCTGCCTGGCATGACGTGGCACTAACGAAGGAGTTTGCAAATATGTACAAAACATTGCTGATTTCCTACAGGACAAGATGAACCACATGTCAAATGGGCAGGGTCTCGTTACTGACATGCTTTTGGGAGTCAATGTGGTTTGAGTTCATCGTGATAAAGTGGTACATTGTTTGAGTTCCTCTGCCACAGCTATGTTTCCTGTTACCTGCAAAAGAAATGGGAAACCTGTAATCAAAGCGACCTTGGCTTATACAGGAGATCTCATGTCCTTCAATCTGTTAAGAAGCACAACTCAAGTAAATAGGAGTAAAAGGGCCTAAAGTTGTAAAGTACAGAATTGGAATATTTGCAAATATTTAATATTCAATATCTTCTCACGATAACAGAGTTAGCTCTGCTATTGTGAGAAGATTATTATTAACCATGACTACTTACTGTTATTGATAAAAATATACACATTAAACTTTTGACCTCTCTAAAAGCATATGTTAATATATACAGACAGGTGACAAATTAAGAAAACAGCCAAATACATGAGTAGTGAAAGATCCTTTCACAGGGCTCCACTGTCTGCTCCTGTGATGCTTGTGAATTAGTCCAGAGTTGGATATTACATTAAATGATTGGATGAATAGCAAAATAATGCCAGTCATATGCTGTGGCCTTTAGGTCCCACACCTGACTGTACATTTTATATATTATATACAATGTTTTATAAGAATGGTGCCCATCCTTCTATCAGAGCTCAGACATTGGTAGAATAAATGCTAAAGTATACTGAAGCTGTTTTGGCAACACATCAGAGCTCAATAACTTACTGGTAGATTTATTGTTGGTTTCTCCTTCAATTTGTCACCAGTCTGAACAGTTTTAACAACATAATCCCTGGTGACTGTAACCCTGCTGGAATGTCTTTGTTGTCTTTCGCTCGCATGGCCGTTGTGAACCTGCCAAACTACTCTGTTAAAGTATAATCTAATCAGCGAGTAATGGGTTGAAAAGTTGCCAAAACCAGTTGAAGCCGTCGAACATATTTTCCACAACAGACTTCCTTCTAAGAATTCGTCTTGACTCACTCTTTGTGGTGATGAGAAAGCTCAGCCAGGGCTCCCAAAGAGTTCAGCTGCTCCTCCAGTGCTGTGATCTTTAACCCAACGTACCCAGACGTAAACAGAAGCAGCACAATTCTACAAACACACAAAATAATGTCCTGAATGCCTTGGATTCTTACAGTTTTCCACAACCATGCATCTTCACTCAAAAAGTGAAAGCACACTCTGAGCACGAAGTGTGTGACGAGAACAAATTGTTCAGTCCTAACAATATATATATATCAGTGAGATCTATCTGTGTGGAGCCTGAGTGAATGTTGTCTGAAAACATTTCTATATTTGAGTTGTCTCAAGGTTTAAATATTTTTCTTTCTTTGAGAGATTTCAGCCAATTCAAAACAAGGCAACATGCTGTATTTGTTTGTGTATCAAGGACTGTCTGATAGACTGTTAAGAAGTTC
The DNA here is from genome assembly GCF_900963305.1 of Echeneis naucrates. Lineage (NCBI taxonomy): Eukaryota > Metazoa > Chordata > Actinopteri > Carangiformes > Echeneidae > Echeneis > Echeneis naucrates. The sequence continues at coordinate 9,619,759 of NC_042527.1, read as the reverse complement.
TGCTGGATTCTAAAGAAAACAAGCGTTTATTAGCTTGCAATTTTTTTTTTTTACTTTTTTTTTTTTTTTATTTAGATGCAACATTTTGAGTTGTTCGGGTCAAATAACTAGAAACCTGTACTGAGGGGATGGCTGCCTCAAATCCTTGCTCAAGGTATAAATGTTGCTAATATCTATTTTAAACGTGTTTATATTCCTTTCCCCTAAAGAGGTTTTAGCAACAGTAGTCACCCACCTTTGTAGTAACCATCATGGGTACGGGCAGAGGAGAAAGAATGAATCAGAAGCTTAATTACAATAGAAAGTCTATCTATTATATCACTACGTTATTTCTGGTGCATTAAAATGTGTGTGATATTTTCTTCTCGTTTCTGGTTCAGACAAAATACATGATATACATTTTATAGTCAATGATTTCTAAAGTGAGCATTTTCTTTGTATATAAAGTAACCACTAATAAAATGGGTGAAATGAAATAGAAGTAGTGGCGATAAAAATGGTGCCGTTTATCTCTGAAACAGAAATATGAAAGGGAAACAGCGAAGCGCCTAAAGTGCTGTAATTGCATCAGTGTAGTTTTGATACATAAAAGCACTGGAGGTCAAGCAGAGAGCCTGGGAGAGATATGAACACTCACAACACCATGTAGATGTAGAATAGGGTGCTGAGATTTCTCATTTCTCTGTAGAAGAAGAACGGTGTGACCTTCTCAGTCAGCCTCCCGATCCAGGTGTCATCTGCTCAAGACAAAAACTCTCAGCTCCTCGTTCTATAATGGTGCTTTTCTCTGTGACTTATGGGTAATTTGAGGAGATATTTCATTACGTCTATGTTCGTTTGGGAGATCTTCATCTATTAAGCTGCTCTGCCGAGTGGAGCTGTCTCTTGTTGGATCTAAAAAATACAAATGTGTTAAAATGGTATTGCTTTGTTGTTTCAGCATGGCAATGAAAGTCTCAGTATCACTATCTCAATAGAGAAGTGTAACTTAAGAGCTAAAGTCATTCTTGAAAAAAAGAAGAAAAAAAACCAAAACCCTGATAAACAAAATTTGTTGGTGCACAAGATGTATGAAAGCATTAACCAGCAGTGGTTACTCAGATCTACACTTTCTTTCACCTTCACTGGACGACTGAAATGGAGGAAAGCTGCTGTTTGAATTGATGCTGTTTGATCGTGTCAGACGAGGACGCTCTACAGTCTCCTCAAAACTGGACTGACTGGAGACCTGGAGCCAAGGACAGGGATGCAGAACAGTTAGTAAGAGTTCGGTCATTACGCTTTGTGCACTCATGTTCTTTCACATCTCACCTGATCATGATCCATGTCGTTCTCCACAGAAGAGGCAGGGGGGCTGCTGTTCAGACTTGTCTCCTGCTTGAGACAGACACAGAAATGCTGATTGAGCAAAAAAAAAAAAAAAAAGGCCCTTTGCTTGAGAAACGATTGCCTTTAGGTGCATGCAGACTGAAGCGAGTGCGTACAGTACCTGTACATGGGAGCGCATACTTTGGAGGAGTCTGTAGCATTTATCACGGTTCCTGAAGGACATGAATGAGTGCTGAGAGAGAGAGGGGGGAAAAAGCCAGAGAAAGGGTTCAACCTGGAGCAAAAGCAGCTTGATTAGTTGCTGGCTTCACGGCGAGCAACACTGTTTCTGTCTTTAGCAGTTTACACACAAAAAAACCCAAACCAGTTTCTCTTAAAAGTCGACTGCTATTGTTATTAATGAATAGCTTATATAGTTTAAACTAAATTAATAATAGCCCAATCAACCCAAGAGTGAAACGCATAACTGCCTGATTATTCCTGTCTACACGACTGATCTCTCACAAAAAAATGTTAGAATCTTGAAAAACCTTAAAACCATTGGCTTTGAATTCTCTGGGTAGGAGGTTCACCAGCAGAGAGGATATTTGTTTTAAAGGAGATTTTATGATGACAATTTTCTGAGTTTGATGATGTCCCCGAGCACCTTCGGGGGCTCATTATGCAAATACAATTACTCTGCACGCCCCTAATGTAACAATAGATGGCAAATTGTTATACATTTTCCTCAGAGGACTTTTAGAATAATATTATAAATGCTAAAAAAAGACCTTTTCTCCATCAGCAGTTTGGATCGACAATGAGGACAAAGCTGAGTTATGTTTCCTCACTTCCTTGATGCTGGATGCTCGAATCACCACCTACAGTGTGTTGAGAGAGAAAATGGTGGAGTATAAAGTGGAGAGCTAATGTTAACACTAGTTGCTTTGTTACAACTGACAGAAGACTGCTGTGCTGAACCAAACTGTGACAAAAAATTAATAACACATTAGTTCAATTGGGCTGGGTTGGGATTTTGGGAGTTTGAGAAAACCTGAGTTGTGTCATCGCTTTTTAGCACATTTCAGCGTTAATTACTCGCATCAGTGTGAATTGGGTTGCACTGTAATGCATGAGAGTGTGTCACCTTGGTGTCTTTGAGCAGCACCGATGAGTAGAAACACACATGGTTCTTAGATAGAAAGAGTTTTCCATGATAAAGCACCTCCTTCTGCAATGCACAGGTGAAGACTGCAACATAGACAAACAAATACACACACACACACACACACACACAATCACGATTAAAATTATCAGCGTGTGCTTCTTCATTGGAAAATTGCACCATGCCACTGAGACACGCCTGCTAAATAATTTACCAAACTGTTTCAGCTCATCATTTATGACAGTGAAAGTGAAAAAAGGAGTAAACATGAAGTGGCTTCCATAATCGATATCAACAAACAGACACTGGAGCTCAGCTCAGCTTACTATGTGTCAGGTTCTCCCCCGTGGGTATCTCTGGAAACAGCTTGTGTAAGTTTTTATTGTGCTTCAGGAAGCACTGTGGGGAGAAAATATTGAAGTGTTAATGTTGAAAAACTGAGGGAGCCACAAGAGTGAAGCAGCACAACATAAACAAGGAGCAGAAAGTTACTGTGCACACTGATTATAACTTACACACACAAACACACTTACCTGATTGCTGACAGAATCGCTTGACTGCTCGAAGCTCTCCTCTGTTATGGTCTGTGTCCTACGCAAGCACAAGAGTTCAGATGCATCACCGACACGTGTGGTGTAATCTATCTGACTCTACGAATGGCATGTAGCGTTGGGTTATACCTGACGTCGGAGTGACCAAGCTCTTGAAGCCGCAGTTGATCTTCGTCCAGCACCTGGTGAGACTTCTTGTTGCTGAACTTGTTGTTTCTTCTTACACTGAGGCCTCCAACTCCATTCAGAGAGCTGTTTCCCAAAAAAAAAAAAGCAGGAGAGAGAATCAAACCTAATAAACCCCCCCGCAAACACAACATATCAAAATACAAATGAAATGAAACCAACTAGGCTTTTGTAAATATTAACTGTTGCAGGATAAGTTGGCTATTTTCCCTTTCAGTGCTTCAACTGAGGGCAGATTTTCCACAGATGCATGTAGATCATTCACACACAGACAACCAAAGAAGGACTTTCTCTTGTGCAGCATCGTCGGTCTGCTTGACTGAAGGATTAACTGCTACAAGAAGTGAATATACTTTTATTTATGAATCCAATCTAACATCCCTGCTGGCCTGACAACTTTATTTACATGAAAGTAAAAGTTAGACCTGCTCCAAAGCGCTTTAGAAAAACCTGTGGTGAGTCTACACACTCTGGGCAGTGAACTCAGGACAATAGCGCCCAATTTATAAACAAAAAACACAAACACTGGCCAAAAACAACAATATGTCACACCTGGTGTTTAGAGTGGGGCTTATTTGGACTGTCACTTATGGATTAAGATGCTGAATTTTAAAAAGTACTGACATAGACATATAATTTAGAAAAGCAGAAAAATATTCATACTCACAGTGAACTGTCCAGTGAGAACTTCCTGCCTAGTTTCATAGTCATGATGGAAAATCAAATCTTCCCAGCGAGCGTCACATCCAAACGTTGAGATGCAAACAGGGCAGATCTATAGCTGTCTGGTTCACAGAAGTTTTACTTTCCTTTACAGAAAGTTGTCATGAAGCAGCAGGTGGCATGAAACAAAGGCAGGTACAGCCCAGTTTTAGGATTGGCTAATTGTTGTGAACCAATCAGCTGCAGGAGGTGGAATTTTTCACTGCAACAAAACCAATGAGTGACAGCAGGCGTAAAAGGCACGCCAGTAGACAGCTTCCTCTGCTCATGGTAACAGTTGCTATGGGCGGCACCCAACCTATCTTGCCCTTCTTACATACTTACATATACACACACACACACACACACAAGTATTCAGAAACATGTCATGTGCTTGGTAAGTCTGCTGCCCTGCAACCTGCTCAGCCGGCACTGATCCACATCAGCAGATGACAAAAGCACAGATTAAAATATGACAACAAACAGCAGCTATGCGAAGAACTGGTTTGCACACAGTTTCATCACTATCTCTCACTATGAAAAAGCACATAAAGTGAAATAGTTCACATATCCACATTGCAGACATTCCTTCATTTCTGTTTCTTGAAGAAACAAAAATTCATTTTAAAAAAAGACATGTATGCTTTTGTGCACGATATGACACAAAAACAGAGTCAGTTTAAGCTTTGTTAGTATTTCAGGTGCTGGAGCCAGTCTGAGTTTATGTCCTGGGTGAGGGTGGATTCAGCCTGGACAGGCTGCCAGTCCATCGCAGAGACAAACAATCATTCACACCTACGGGCTGTTTAGAGTTTCTGATTAACTTGGAGGTGCGTGTTTTTGGACTGTGAGAGGAAACCCATGCAGCCACAGGGAGAACATGCACAGAAAGGCTTCAGGCTTGGCAGTCTTGCTCTGAGGCACCAGTGCTAACCACCATCCCACTGTGCTGCCCTATATGAATTCTTTTTTTCATGTTTTCATATTTGCACAGCAGGTAGAAAACCCATTACGTTCCGTAAATGATTAATCATTTTAAATATGGACACAATGTACATCAATCCATATTGTGTAATCTGTGTAATCAGAGTCACATCATGATGTGTTCAGATGCTGCTCTGTCATAACACAACTTATCCCTCCAGATGTACTTTCGCTTTACTGTGCCTCCCTCACTCACCCTTTGCCTCTGTTTGCAGCTCAAAAGCATTTGCTTTTGTGAAGATTTAAAATCACCTATAATATATTTGAAGAAGCGAAGGAATTTTTTATTTCTCATACTGTATTTCGGCTTGTAAGGAACTGAGGGTGATAAATGTAAGATGTGAGTTATAACCTTACTCATAGAACTGTTTGGGAAAATAATTAAAGGGGCCCTGAAGAAATATTTTCAATATCTGGATGACTTTAATTAGACATACTGCACACACACCGTGACACCATAGTGATGCAGCATTTTTAGATGAACATTGTATATCTTGCTCAGGATTAATTGCCTGGTTAGAACAGAGAAACATGAGTTGACTCAAGGAAATCGGCACCCTGTGAAGCTGAAGATGAGTAAACTCTGCTATCTGCATAAAAACAAAAGGTTAAAGTATAAAACTCGAGTTGGGACATGTGTAGGCTAATCTCAGCCCTTCTCAAGAGGGAAATATTACAAGTTACATCATGAAAACCCTCAAATAGATATTCAGGAATCATCTCGTGACAGATAGAACAGTAAACATTTTGTAAGCTTGTTTTCTGGGCCAATTCAAGGAAGTATCAGATTAAAGGATGAGGAAGTGCTACCACAGTGATAAGGAACATATTGCACTTGATGTTGTGATGTGAACTTTGAACATACAAAAGACTAGTTATATCCTGCACGTGGGACTGAAAAGTCAAAGATTACAACACAACTATGATAACGATGATATGACAGAGATGCATCCACAACAGATTGGATCTCCTCATGGGTGTGTGTGTCTTGCTGGACTGAAAACCCAGACTATCAACAATGCTTTACATGTCTCAATCAAAAATGTTAATGGGTGACTGTTCTGATAATAAAGATTAGAGAAGTGAAAAAGCTAAAATGCTTAAAATTACGTTTCACCATTCACTTAATCAAAGAAAACTATTTATCTTCTTCTAGTTCTTTTAGAGTCTGTCTGTGCAGCATTTCATTTATTCACTTTTTTTGGTTTTTTCTGTACTGCAAGCAAACAGTTAATTTCATCTGCTGAAAAAGACCACTAGGCCTGGGTCATAGGCGTGGAATGTTAATATAAGAGCATTAAATCGGGAGTTTGATATTATGGGGAAAAAAAAATAAAGATTTGGACTTGAATTTCCAGCCAAGAGTTCAATGAGATTGATACAGTTCTCTCTATAATCTGCCCAGCAGTTAGTAAACTTGGCTGGCTCACAGACTGGAAACAGCGGGATCAGCCAACTTTCCTGATGTGATTAAGTTTGCCTAGCAGCACCTTAATTATCCATTCACTAAAAAGCATGCAGTAAGTCATAATATCTATAGAAAACTGGATGTGCAAAAGCTATTGTTTCAATTGGGTTATCTTTGGACAAACAGAGATAGTGCACCCCAAAATAACCCTAACCCTCAATGTGCAACTGTAATCATGTCACTGCCTCATCATAACCCATGTCAAAAAATCTGTACTCAAATATATCTCTTCAATATAACTGAAGGGAAGAGAAATGTGACAAATTTCGTGTCACAAAGTTAATCCACAATATTTTGTCTGATATTACTGTAATGATACTGTCGAATTTCCTTCCAGTTAAGTGGCTCCAAAAAATTTCACCCATTTGTGGAAAAGAAGGCAGCATTTAAATGAAGCTACTGACCATTTTCCAGGTGGCGTTTTGTGTGCACATCACCGTGACGTTAGAAGGTTTTACTTTATGGCTGCTTTGGCCTCATCTAGTGGAAGAGAAGTGAACAACACAAAAAGGACAACCATCCCCCCCCCAAAAAAAAAAAAAAAAAAAAAAAAAACCAGCAACCAAGCAGTTCATTGTGCTGTATATCCAATCATCCTGCTTTTAATACAAAGTCAAGATAAAATATCTACATCCATGGTTTGAAAGGAAAGAACAGGTACATAAGTGAGGAGGATGGCATCATCAGAGCTGGCCCTCAACACATTTCAGATTATGCTTTGTGTGTGCGCCTTTACATTTCTCCTGACACAATAATCATTAGAAATTGAAGGAATATCATATTTCATATATGTCACACATTATCAAGACTTCAGGACCACACATAAAGTTCATATCAGAATAATTTCAGGTTTAAACAATAACTTTGAGGGTGTTTGTAGCTGGGTACGTCATACCCATTCTCTTTCAAAAATACACTTGCTACCATGTGCTCTCCAGCAAACTAAATAACAACAACTTTCAGAGGTTTTCATCAATAAGTCTGCTCTATAAATCTAATTTCTTTGATGCCCCTAAACCTATCACGTTTGGGTGGGTCGTACCTCTCACCCCACCACGGCTGTTGCTATGGAGGTCGAGGGGGAAGGGCATTAAAAGGGCATCACTGTAAACTTAAACTATGTCTGCCTCTAATGTACATCTCTAACTAAGACATCAGTAATCAGTATCAAATAAGACCCTACACAGAGGGCATACTTTATAATAATAAAGCAAAATAAAAAAGCACCAAAAACTGACAAATAAAAAACAAAAAACAAACCCAAAGCAAAACAAAACCAAACAGTGACAATATGACAATATCATTCTTTAACATTGGCTTGCAAAAGAAACAAGTAAACAACATCTTATAGGTTATAGTTTCTAGATATCCCAAGTAAATCAATAAAAAGAAACATAAAAAGTAACAAAATAGAAGAATAAATATTTTTAAAAAATTATGTGAAATAAATATGACAAAGTGAACGATAACAATAAGGCTTTTTTTGCGACAAGAAGAACTACATCACATCCCATGTTATATCTTGTGCTCAGACATATGTAACTGTACTTTATAGGACTCCAGTGAGACTGTATGTACAAAACTGTGAAATCGCCCGAGATGTCTGATACACTGGAACATCGCTGTGCTCTTCAATCACCACGTGGGACCAATTCTGATTATATGACAAGTCAAGAGGAGATGTATATCAATATCAAGGACTTGTGCTGTTGTACTGGAATTAGATGGAGGGGGAAACATCAATCAGTTAAGTTGGGGTGTTCTGTACAGTGTGGTTTAAATGTAGGTGGAGGAGGGGAGAGGTGATCATGACCAATGCGCTGATTGTTTTTTTGGATTTCTCTTATTAACTTTCATTGGCTGAATTAGTAAAATATCAGCGCAATTTAACTGCAAAGTGGTGCAATTCACGTGGGTAAGCTTCTGAGGAGGATTACCAAGGAGGCAACTTTCATCCTCGAGTTAAGATGCTGTATGACAACAGAAGTTTAGCACACCACGTATGAGTATTAGGCAACATGTTAAAACACAAGAAATCACCGTAAGGCAAAGACATACAGTAAAAAGACAGAACAACCTGCAAAACCGGGCTGACAGTAAAAAAAAAAGAAAAGAAAAGAAAAGAAATGGGATTGAAGATCATTTCTTTCATTAGCATTTCCTTCAATAAGCCACTGTTGAACTGACACAATGGGACTGACATCAAGAGAATCTGAGCTAGAGGATGAACAAGGACTACAGCAAATAGCAAGCAAGCATTGTTGAATGAAAGATGCTCCGGGCTACAAATCTAAACCCAGTTGAGGCTATGATGGACTCTAATCACTGTTCTGAGGCCAGCTATAATGGCGTGAGGACACAACCGGGGGAGTGTGAACCGATCCTTGGCCAGCGTTTTAGATTGGCCTCTTGTCTGACTTTGTGCTAATGCTGGATGAAAGACGGAGCCATCTCTCCCTGTAGGCCACCGCTCATGTTCACGCTGCATGGTTTCTCTTGGCACTGTGCGTTGGATAAACGAGCATCCACATGCTTCTCCAACAGTCCTAGGGTGGTGAGTCTGTACCGTAGGCTTCTGCTGCGGCATAGCCTAGGCGTCTGCTTTAAAGTATGATCTGAACTACCCGTGGTAGCAGTGGGAAGCTTTGACTCACAAACACACAGAAATGTTCACCTTTGCACTTTGCAACCCTTTAGTACACCAAACCAATAGATACAAAGTTGAGGATAAAAAGCCCATTTAGGGTGCAGCAAATATCCAGGCTCTTTGTGTTTTAAATGTTGTCGTTTTTTTTTTTTTTAATCTTTTTTTTATATATTTTATACACATATAGTATCATATTTCCTGTTCAGAAGCCATTTGTATTTCACTGGTTCATAATGGAGATAGCTGACCACAACACACATGTATTATACGTCCTTCACACTGGAACACTGAGGTAAGTATATGGATTACACATGGATAGTCTCCACACCTACCAGCTCCTCATAGGAGGTCCTGATGAGTGTGGGTGCAGTTAAACAAAGATTTCTTGTTGCTGTTTTAGTTGTTGCTTTTTGTCCTTGTTGGTGTGGAATCCCTCTCCCGGAAGAGGTTCAACGTTCATGTAATTTCAGGCTGTCATTCTCTTGTTTCACTTCTTTGTGAACCTCGAAGCAGAAAGATGGATAGGGGCCTCTTCACTTATGTTGCATAGTGGTCAAAGCTACCCAGGTACTCCAGAGCAGCCTGGTAGCAGAACTGGTACTCATCCTGCGTGAAACACAGACAGGAAATTCTTAATGAATTTAACGCTGGCTTCCCACAACTATTAGGCTGTCTTTTTAAATTACCCATGATAATTGTATTGTAAAAGGGCAATTATTAAATTATGACATAACTACATTTGTAATCCAGTCAGAAAAAATGCACTTGCAATGTATTTTCTTGTTCTGTACATTTTCGCAGTTTGATGAAAGTAAGCATTTATTTCCAACTGTGGATACTTTTGGATTGGAATTAAATTGTGAGTTAATACATTTTGTTAAAACCGATAATGAAATAAAGCAAATGTATTTCTATATATTATAGAAATATTATGAAAATAATATAAATGCCCATTGCATCATCTTACTCTAATTACAACATTGAGTCAAACTAAAAAAAATATGTTTTGATTATAAGTGAAAATCCTAATCCGGAGGAATTAATAATAAATATATCCAAGAATATGAGTCCGTATGATATTTCATTATATTCTCAAATCCCCCAACTGGGAAAAATTGTTTAGCATACAGGGTCAGGTCAAATAATTTTTCAAGTGTTCAATTAAAAATGTATTTTATATTAGCTTATTATCAATATTAATTTAGCCAAGAATAATGTGCCCTACTACCGAGCAGTAACTGTGCAGTGATTTGACACTCATGTCTCTGCCGTGTTTACCTCAGTCTGCACCATGGCTGGTCTCTGTGTCCGCAGCATTTTGACTGTCTGGAAGATGTCCACTGCCCCTTCGTAACGCATCCTCTCCAGGACAATACTCAGAGTGATGAAGACACCTGTCCGCCCCACGCCGGCACTGCAGGCATACAGTGAAACATTTGACTGTTGTTTACAGAGCAGCGCACAGAGAGCCTGCAAGGCCCAGTGCAATTATTGGGTAATTAAAAGGTAATTTTATTGTGCAATAACATACCTGCAGTGAACACTGATTGGTCCGTCCTGCCCAAACTGCTCCTTGGTTTTGTGTACTTGGCCTATGAAATCAATGAAGCCCTCTCCAGATTTGGGCACCCCTTGCTCTGGCCAATCAGTGAACTGGAACTGACGCACTGTTCGAGACTGGCCATCCTGAAGGAATAGGAAGTCAAAACAAGGACGCATAAATATGAGCTGTATCTGCTTTTCTTCTTAACCCAAATATCAGGATGTTTGATGAAGACTGAGACTCTGCAAAGTAATCTCCTTTGTACCTTGTAATGATTCCTGTTATCTGACCCTGGATCAGTGGCTGTGGTTAACTTGAAGCTGTAACGTCAGTGTGTCTGCTATTGTCAGCCACTCAGTACACAATTACATGTTTTCTCCTCTGCTCAGCCTTCTCGACTCCCCTTTAATGGAGATCAATAGCGTATCTGTTGATGTGGCGTCAGTGCAGGACAGGCTTAACTGGAGTTATCTATGAGTGGCACATGTGCACGAGCGGATGTGCATGCACATGTACGCGGTCTCTCTATCTCTCACATGAATGCATCGTCAAGAGAATCTGGAGACAGCATGGTTGAATGAGTAATCCTCGGCGGCTTGTCAATAGTACTAACCTGCTGTGTCACACTCATTCACATAGAAAACACACACTAACCAACGCACACTACTGATCAATATGACATGCTTGGCGCCACTGCTTCCTGACAGCACTGATGGATTGAGAGTGGAGCACAAAAGTCAAGGAGTGCCATGTTACATTGCCGTCTAAATACAACACACAACAGGAGAGCAGGTCTTTAAACAACACCAACATGAACTCACCCTGGCATCTGTAACTTTGAACTCCCGCAGGATGTACTGAGGCATGTTGTACTCCGCCATGGGGTCCACCACAAAATATTGGTACCTGGCCGAGCGCTCGGCAGGCCAGTACTGGTGGCACTTCTCCTGGGAGAGCAGAGCAGAAAAATGAGACATTGATCACATAGCGTACGTGGCTGCTATTGGCTGGGATTGGTGTGTAGACATTTTGTCCCTACCCGTCCCATTTCTCTCAGTTTAGTGAGCATGACCACTATAGTGGAGTTGTGTTCCCACAGCATCCTCCAGAAGTCCTCAGTCGTCTCAGCTAGAGGACCCTGGGTGGCGATATAGCCTCTCTGCTGCCTACAAACGGAAACGCGCACACACACACACAATATGAAGCCAGTTCATATTTATCTTGTTCCTTTGTCAAGCACAAGGGGGACAGGCTTCAGGCAAGATGAGAAACAGTAAAAGAATGTATGTGCAACCAATCTGAAAGTCTGAATCATCAGGTCTTCAGTGTCCACCCCCCTTCACCGGCACTGAGGCCAGTGAACCGTGGCAAGACAAACGGGGATTACATGTATACAGTAATGATAGATGTGACAAGACATGACAGGTGGGGGCACTGCAGTGAAGACCCATCCAAGTGGCTCACTCGTCCAGCCATCAAAAGAGGATGAGGGGGTCGGGTCATATTAGTGTTTGCTGGAGGAAGACCCACCTGTATCCATCTATGTAACTGGCGTTGATGTAGTCTGAACCCTCCAGGCCTCTGATTGGCTGGAGGCAGACGCGGGTGGTTTCGTAGGGCATGATGTTGACCAGCCGGTTCTTGAATTTGTTGCAAGGCAGGTTGGCTGTGACGAATCGGGACGTATGGGCTTTGGTGTTAGCAAGTCGCTGGACGAAGAGACAGTAAGGGTGCATGAGTAACTATAGTTTTATTTAATTCAAACAAATACATTTTATTAGATATGAAGTATCATAGATATATATTTTTTTATGCCTGGCTAGGTATCATACATATTCCATTCTATATTCCAAAATTTCCAATTTTGGGGGTGCATTAATCAAAATGAGACTTTTGTTAACAGATCTCTTTATTTTACATTTTGTTCTCTTCTTCTTTCCAAACTAAATTTAGGGATTTAATTGTATACACCATGCATCATATTTTCTGGGTGTTGAAAGATTTTCCCTAGATTCCTTCTTACCTTAAACTCCAGCTCCATCCCAGTGACATGCTCTCCACTTTCCACCTTGGACAGCTTCTGCATGTACGAGTACAGACTCCTGGCAGCCACCTCAGTGTTCCCGCAGGCCACGGCCTCCAGCAGGGCCTCGTGGATGAAGCTGTACTGGTCCTCGGTTTGTACCATGTAGTTCCTCTGTGAGCGCATCAGAGTGACGTGACCATAGATGTCCACGGTTCGCTCGTGTCGAATACGCTCCAGCATGGCATCGATGACAATGAAACAGCCAGTGCGTCCAACTCCAGCACTGATGGGGAGGAGGGAATAAGTGAGGCGTGATGACTGATAGGGAAAATTTGGATTTTGGCAATTTATTCAAGGGAATAGTTTGACATTGGTATTTCCTTTTTTGAGCTGAAAGATACAGATTCATATGTGCGCTTTTTGTGCTCTCAGCCATTTTATCTGAATCTCAGTGTGTATTTATTTTTTTGCATTTAGTGTCCCCAGAATCTCCTCAAGGAACAAATAAGAGTTCCCAGCATGCAGACTTTCTGTACACATCTCAACCAAGCCATACAACAGATGAGAAGATTATACAACTCTTAGAAGAGGACTACTCTAGGGGCCTTTGAGAAGAAAATATTCTGTTGAAATTGAAAAAGCTCCTCTAACTCTTGGAGAGAAATAAATTCAAAGTTGATTTCCACAAGTGTAAAACAACAACGAAGTGGTTTTGTTTTGATTACCTACATCATAACTGTGTGTGTGTACCTGCAGTGAGCAATGATAGGTCCAGCATCAGGGGGGTTACAGGCTTTGACCCTGCGGAGGAAGTTGAGGAAAGGGGTGGGATACTCTGGCACACCGTGGTCTGGCCAGGCTGTAAACTGGAACTGACGCACCTCTCTCCTCTCACTGCTGCCACTCTGACATGAGAAACAGGAAAAAAGACTTCACAACCCTGAAGTTGTAATTACATTTGTACGAGAGAATCCTTTACTTTCATTACGTTATTGAGAAATATCTCCAGTGTCTTATGAACTTACAAACTTACAAATGGGTTCATGAAAAAAAACAACATACCACACTCTGAACAAACATAAATATTCCTACATCAGTCCAACAAACAACAAAGAAAAAAATCAGGAATAGCACTCCCTTGGCTGAGAACTTCATTTGCGTTATTTTCTACTCCAAGACATATCTCCCAACGTGATGTTTCGCAAAAATGATTTTAAGCAGTGCAATGCTTGGAAACTAAAGTTGGCCTAGTTTCTGTGTTTGAAAGTAGGCCACAGAGACACGCCAGTCTGATGCTCCTAGATTAGCCCTGTGCTATAAGAAAGTGCTCTGCCTCCAACAGTGATCAAATCTCAGCGTTTGACACATGGAGCTTGGCCTGGTTTGAGCATTCCATGAAGCCCAGACTAATCTATTACCCTCCAAGCATCCACATGTGCGGCTCTCGCAGTGCAAGCAGAAATTCATGATTACTCCAGTTGCTCCTCGTCCCTAACTGTAAACTCGAGAGATCAAAGCCGGTTTCCGTGGGTGTGACAGTAAATTAAACGGAAGAGAGGGCAGAGCGGTGAGCCAAGGGGGGAGCATTGAGGTAAAAGAGTGAAAGAATTCACCTTATGCAGGGAAAAGGTGCGAACGCAGAAGGTGGCCAGCTCCATCGTGTCCAGCAGCGTGACCTGGATCATACCGTATGTCTCCGTTCCCCGGCTCGGCCAATACTGATCACACTTTATCTACACAGGTTAGAGAGATGGGCCCATTATTTTTGGTCAGATTTGTGAAACAAGCAGCATCTAGAACTATACATTGCAGCTGGTATATAACAGTACTCCAGATAATGAGTGTTTTGAAAATAGGTCAGTAGGTAAAGTTACTCACTCGTGACTTCTCCTCAAGGCGTGTCATCATGACGACAGAGGCGGCCCGCTGCTCCCACACCATCCTCCAGAAATCCCCAAACGTCTCAGCCAGCGGCCCCTGTGTGGCGATGTAGGCATTCTGCTTCCTATAGCCATCAATGTAGTTGGCATTGATGTAGTCGCTCCCTAGGATACCTGCAAAATGAAACACTCGTGAGGCTCTTGCTGAACTGCGATCTAAGCGACACCTTCCTGAATGACATCAAACAGCCTAATGAACTGTTTCTGCTTCTGGCAGCGGCGGCTTCCAACAGACGGCTGCTGGGTGACTACGGACGACAACAAACAAACAAGGCTCTTTCGGTGTAAATTCATGAGCTACAGATTGAATCAATTCTCCCCCTTCTTGTTCTGTTGGACTGCTCGCTGCACTTGAATGCGCTTGCACTGTTTGTCAGTGTCATGCTACTGCACACAGGCCGTCTTGAGCACTGTTTACAATTTCTGATTTCATTCATCATGCAGCTCCCCTCCCACTTATCTGTCTCCCCTTCTTTGTGTTCACCTCCTCCTGAACACAAATGCACTCATACTCTACCATTAGAATCTCTAAGCATCTTCAACCTGCCTGTCCTTTACCTTCTATGGGGGCCAGGATGACTCTGGTGTGGTCGTATGCTATGACGTTGGCGTAGCGGTTTTTGGGCTTGTTGACCTCCAGGTTGGAGTGTTCCCAGGTGAACTGCTGACTTGGGTCAATGGACTGGGAAGAGGTAGCAAAGTACACACATATTAGCAGCAGTGGTGGTATATTAAGTTGTGCGCTTGAGGGTAATGGAAAGAGAGTGCACTGTAATGTTCACAAGTTGCAGCAATCAATGGCAGCACTAAATAAATCATGGATACAGTCTGCACACAGAGAAGCAAATGTTGAATGAGATTTGCTTTATGGGGTGGAAGCTTAACTGACTTAATAACTCTAAACAATCGGGATATTAGCTATATTTTCCGATGGAATAATAAGTTGCTTCTCACCTCGTACTCCTGGGAGAGACTGAGGTTGTCGTTTGCTTTCAGCAGCTCTATGTGCTTGGCCAGCTCGCTGATGGGGATGGGAGGATGGCTCATCATTCCTGAGCGACAAAAAGGTACAGAGGTGAAGCAAACTCCTACTGAATGACTGAAATGACTGCAGGCTGATATCACTCATATGCAAAGATGTGAAGATAATTATATAATCACAGAACATCACATATCATTAAGGAGCACGCTGAGGCAGAAAATCAATTTTGATCCATGTGTGAGGACAAAGTGAGGAGAGTCTTGTTTGTTTGTAAATTGCTTTTCTTTGATAAATTGCTTTCTATGTGATCAGAGAAGCAACGACTCAGAGAAAACAAACAGAGACAGAACACTAATTAGGGGGGTTGAGCTCACACACACACAGAGACACACACAGACACGCACACTCACACATAAAGAAAGCAACCTATGCCTCCTGCAGGCCTGAGCTTTCACAGCTATAATGAAAACCAAGGAGAGAGGAGAGAATTCTCCATTCAAAAAACAAAGTCACACCAATAAATCAAAGTAACTATGCATAAAGTTAAAGTGCAATCCATTTAACACCTATGTCAGGATGCATTCTTGATGTCTCTTGGATTGTACTGTGTTTCAGTGCTCAAGGAGAAGCATTCATGTCAATCTGCTGCTACATCTGTGAAAAACAAGCCTTGCTTTTTTCTTGTGCAACCTGGTGCTGCAGCACCCGCACGGCAAAATGCTCCTCCTGACCAAAATGACCTCAAATAACACTGGCTGGTTATGTTGAAAACAAATTTCATCTTTGCACAGCATTTCAAAGGCAGAAATCTTAGTAGATGGGGAGGGAGCCTTAAAGTTGCTGCCACAAGAGAGTTAAAAAATGCTATGTTTGAAAAAAGGAGCTGAAACACTTTATTCTGTGACTTTTATTTTCCTTTCCAGGAAGATATACATATATTTAAAAAAAAAAAAAAGACATTTATCTGCCGATTAAATAAAAAATGGCAGCATTTGACTTTTATATAACCTAGCAAGTAAAGTCTAAACCTTTATACTGTGGCGCACGGTGCTGAAAAATCGACACACTTTTTCCCCACCTTTCAACGAGCAAGCTTCTATAAACTGCAGCAACAAAGATATTGCGAGAACAGTGATTAAATTCCTTTAGCTTGCGTCTTTTTTGCATGCCTTTAATTGAATAGAAGAAGTGAAAGCGAAGCATTATTGGCCTGATGCCACAACCAAAGCAGCCGTGTTATTAGATCTTACTCAGCGGGGGTGAGGAATGGCAAAATCCATGTAGTTACTTCACAGCGGGGTTTTATTTGGTTATGCTGGTGAGAGCAAAGTCAATGCCTTTACAAATGATCACAGTTCACCCCGTGCATCCATCCATTATCTATACAGCTTATCGTCAGGGTCACAGGAGAATGGAGCCATTACCAGCTAACATTGGGCAAGGGCGGTGTGCACGTCAGCAGGTTATTACAGGGCCGTGGACTGTGTGGGGAAGCTGGAGTACTCGGAGAGAACCCAGGCAGGAACGTGGAAAACATGCACACGCAGAAACACAGAACCCAGAACCTTCTTGCAACGACAGTGCTAACCACTGGCCCACTGTTCCACCGCCTGTGACACACACTTTGGATAAATCATTAAACTGAATTCACGGACATGGAATGTGTAAATGTGTCTATGTCGATGGGATAACTGCAGTGTGGCATGTGGAATGTGAAATGTGGGCGAACGGAGATAATCAAATTTTGTCACACCGTTATGACTCAGCTGTGACTCAGCAAAGACTGCACTACTTGGGCAGCAGCCATTTTGATCCCAGAAAGGACTGGAAGATGCCAGGTACAGGTTGGATGTGATACGGAGGAGTACTTTCACAATCTTGTCTGTATAATCTTGCCGAGGTTAAAATTAGCTGCATGAATATTTCATCATCAAATGAAGAGCAATCAGTACATTTGACTATGCAGATATAAAGTGTGTGTTGGGTGCCATGCTTCATACCGGGAGTCTGGAAGTTGATGCGTCTCATCTCCACAGGGTCTGTTGGGTGATGGGCCATCATCTCTGCATTACTCAAGAGGCTCTTGGTTCCTGGTTCAGAATCCTTGCGCTTGCTGCTCAGACCCCCGTGAGTCAAGCGAGGAATTAGCATATGCAAAGAACCAGAGAAAAGCAGACTCAGTACTGACTCATCATTAGCATGACTACTTGATTTAAGTAAATAGCACATTAACAGATATGGTGTTTTATTGCTTTGTACAAGTTCTCTGGTGTCATGTAATTGCTGCGGGCTAAAACGAACAAAGAGCTTGACATTGGTTTAATCTTACCTGTCAGGTTTGCTGCTTCCAGTGAAACAAGAGCAAAGGACGGAATAATTAGAGGAAAAAAAGGAAGGAAACAGACAGTTTGTTAGAAAGAAAAAAATCAATGGTTCGCATCAGTATGCAAACACGTGATGGCTTGCAGCAGACATTGGAGGCCTACAACAGGCTTAGGCTGTTTGATAGATGTCTGAGGAGAAAGCAAACTCTGAAATTGGAACAAATTTGATGACTATCATGCTGAAAGTTGAGCATTGGTGCAATGGTTGCTGGACATTGAACAATTCTGGAAGATGTAATAACAGCCTGAGCTGTTGGCTTTGTGTAAGCACAAAGCCTAATAAACACAATTTTAATGTATCCTTCAAGAAAAAGGCTGGTAAAAATTTTAAATTATTGTTGACAAATCCTTACCACCATAACAAAGCGGTAAACAAATTGATGCTAGGCTGAAGAACCAGATATATATCATACACTTCCAGTGTTGACTACTAAACTATGACTGCATAAAAGCTGCACTTTTATGTTGCCACATTTACTAACATGGGCAATCTAGTTCAGTAAGTATGAGCCCCACATACTTATTGTTGCTGTCAATACACATTACAGCACCAAATATACAGTATTATAAGCCACTCTTAGTAATGGCTCCCAACTATTGCGCAATTTACTCCTCTTGGACTTGTGCTTACTTCAAACTACAAGCTGTTTTAGGAAATAATCAGTTTCAAAATGTATATATACACTTGTTGGACCATTGCAATGGTAGAATTTATTGACATTAAGACAACAAAAAAAAAAAAAAAAAAAAAAAAAATATATATATATATATATATTTAGACAAAAGCCAGCTGTAGCCTTTGAATAATAATCAAAGCTCCATTGGCATTTGCTTCATCTGCTGAGCAATAGTTGTAAATTTGACATTTTGTTTTTATGGACTTGAGCCCACTCACTTTTTGTAGAGGAGGATAGCGATGACAATGCAGATGATGAAGACTACAGCCAGGACAGGCCCCACCACCCAGATCAGACCATCACCTGCGTCGAAGGGCTGAGGGTCTGAATCTGGGGCAATTACTGGATCTGTGTAAGGACTGGCCACGTACATTTTCTGGGAAAATACAAAAAGTCTGTGTGAAACACTGGGAGCATCGTTGCTTTAGTTTGTCTATTTTAGTGATAACTGGACTTAACAAGCTTTTTCAGCAGTACAACAATAACCAGCAAATGAAGCTGCTCCCTGCCGTGAACGTCTCAGTGTTAATTCACATTCAATACAATAATTCTTCAAACAGAGAACCCCCAAACACCAAAAGGGGAGAATCCATTGCTCAACAAAAACATATTTGTTGAATTGTAGAGCTGTTGCAGTGAATTTCATTTGACTGAACTGGCAGTTCTGTAATTGTGACTGAGTTGCACATGACTGATTTTATGTGTATACGTGTGTGAGATTAGATTTGAAGTAAAGTACCTGGCTATACCAATGTTTGTATTGTTTTCATAATTAATGTAAACTGCAGTGAAGTTGCTTTTTATTACTTCTGAGGGACCTTTGAAGAGTATCCCTTGGGCGAAAACTATTCTTCATAAAAAACATTAAATAGAAAATAAAATCTATCCTAATTCAGCGTCTATATTTCTGTCTATACCAATTCAAAAGCACATACATGTACCAGCACCACAGCAGACAATAACTCTTTCATGCCACAGTCAGTAAACTGACTCTTTATTAGCAGTGGTGATGAAAGTACGCAAAGGTTATTGCCTTTTGCTTACAATGCTTTGACTGACGTGAACTTTATTGTTTTAGCAGTGAGGCCATATTGATTCCAATGTACAGTGACAGCCCGCAGGAAAGCAACACAAGCCGGGGTAGTGGTTCTAAATGCAGAGGGAAAAATAGATGTGACACGGTAGGTTTCATACCCCAGTAGTGGAGTTCAGCTCAGCCAGGATAAAGAAGACGTACTCCTGCCCGGGCTCTAGAGCTCGGTTCTCAAAGCCTCCATAGTCCAGCTGGTCCCCCAGGGTAAAGAAGGCTGGCAAGGTGGCAGGTGTGAAACGGGCAGTGATGTAAGCCCGGCGAAAGTCCACCTGCTTCTGCTGCCGAGAATCCCTCTGCCTTTGACTGATGTCTTTTAACAGCTAAAAGATGGAGAGAGAAGATAAATACAGAAATAGAGGGAATACACACAGATAAGAGAAACTAAATGTTACAGTAGCTATGACTAATGTTTAAACACTGACACAGAATTTAATTAAAGTGTTGCCAAGAGTACTTCGCGATGGGAGTGTGTGTGCGTCTGTCTGTGTTTATAGGTCTTTTCCTCCTTCCAGGCACGGATATCAGTGGGTGCTGTCATTGTTGTGGTTCTCACCTCCTCTAGGTCCATTTCATCCGGGCTCTTGAGGTGTCTGATGACACCGCGAGATCTCCTCAGCGGAACCACAACGACATACACATTCCTGTGAGAGCAGAAAAGGACAAACAACACAAAATCAGCTGCACTCACGCAACAGCAACCTATTTTTATGCTCCCTTGCCAACTTGCTGCTGCAGAGATTGCACCTTAGGTATCTGGGTAGGCAGGCAATGTTGTCATCGTTCCCAGCACCTTTGCCAAATGCAGTTATCTGATCTGAGCGCAGTATTTTGATGAAAGCCACGACTATTTCAAAAACAATTACAACATCTACAGCTGACTCTTCCAGTCTTACTTGACAGGAGTGCGGGTCTCCAGTGACGGCAGAATTATGGTGACGGTGGTTTCCGTTTCGCGGGTGTGGTCAATCTCAGGGCGGCGAATGACAATAGGTGGGGAGGTCTTGGCAGTGATGCGGTGGCGAAGGCCTCCCATGTTGCCCTCAGGAGCAGTGATCTTAAAGTCATAGTTGGTGTCGGGCTGAAGGTTCGGGATGACTGCCCTTTTCAGACGAGCATCTACCTCCATCTTCTGGCGGTTATACTCCACCTGGACAAATGATAAAAATGAGTCAAAAGCAAGCTGATGATAATATCATATTGGATGTTTATGTTAATACTAATACTAATACTAATACTTGATATTAGTGGCAGTCTAGATGAAAATCTTTTACAAAATTATTCATTTCTACTACACTGCTGCACTGTCAAAGCTATATATATATATATATATATATATATGACACCACACATGCACATGCACCAGCTGATGGACATACAGTGAAGCGATATGGATTACTGCTCTCTGGAAACTCCCAGGTGAGAAGAACACTTGTCCGAGTGGCCAGATTGACTGAAAAATTCCTTGGCACATCTGGGAGGCAAACAAATGAAAAAAAAAAAAACAAAAACACAGTCATTAATGATGAAGCTTTTTATTCACGTCACGGTCTCCTCCACTTTCCAACTGCAAACCTGTAGGAGTTGGGCAAACGTCAGTCAGATCAGTTACGGGGGAAGAATAAATGATGATTACTGTACGAGGATGGGCAGGCGATGAGGAGAGTGGATGGCAAGACAAATAAGTACAAATAACAGACAGACCGGCTGCAGGAATGTGTCATGCCACATTCACAGTGTAAGGTTGTGTTTGTTTGACTCTGAATTCAGCACGTCAGCAAAAGGCTTTGGAGAAGGTGGCTGTGGCGGTCTATCAGATAAAAAAAGCTTACCTGTAGATACAGCACCTGATGTCAGTTTTGACTTGACTTCAGACTTAACACTTACCTTGTGTAATAGAAACCGTATATCCAAGTCCTGTATTGACTTTTACCTGAGGGTTTGTGATAAGCAGTGCTCTTGAAGCAAACATCCATTAACATTCAGCCTGCTTCCACTGGTGGTGAGGGGAAGGTGATGAAGGTATAAGTGAGTGGAGTGGAGGAGGCTGAAGGGAACATTTGCGTTCTCCCTTGACTTTGTTGTTTCCCAGCTTCTCTGAGTTGCACTCGTAAGAGGTTGACCTGTAAGATCTGGCCCAGACTTCATTTAATTCACTGATTTGGATTAAAATCCACAGTAAGAGGCAGCAGAGAGCAGTGAAGCTGTACCAGTGCTTATGAGGTGTAGGGTGTTCCCAAGGCCTGAGGCCAGCCCTACCTGTTTCCAGGGCCAGGGTTTGACACACCAGAGGTGGGCTGAAGGGGCCTGGCCCTGCCTTGTTGTGGGCTCTGAGCTGCAACTCGTAGGTTGTGCTGTGGTTGAGACCGAGGATGATGCAGCTGGATTCACTTGCTGGCAGCGTGATTAGCTGTGGGGGAGCTGAGGGGGCAGGTGAGGGAGAGGGGCCAGGCTCAATAGAGGGTTTGGGGCCTGCAGCCTCTTTGTAAGCTACAGTGTACCCTGTTATGACACCATAGGACTCCTCAAGGGCAAGGGGCATCCAGGAAAATTGGAGAGAGCAGCAAGTGGCATTAACAAAGTCAGATATTTTGGGGTATCCCAAAGGTGGGAATATAGGAACTGTAATTTCCTGCTGCACTTCATCACCATAGCCTGCACGGCTCTTTGCAGAGAGGGCAAAGATATAGTTGGAGCCAGGGGAAAGGTTTCTGATGGTGAAGTTTTTCTCCCGGCTTGTGAAATCCACTGTGGTGTCTAAAGTGGTATTCTTCAGGCCAAACTGTAGGCGGTAGCCTTGGATTTCCACCTGGGCCCCCCGGGTACCAGAGGCTGAGTCAAAGCACCCCAGCGGAGGAGCCCACCGCACCACCACTGATGGACCTGATCCTGGACGCAACCAGAGGGAGGGGGGGCCGGGCACTACAAACAACACAGTAGGCAGGGGAAAATCACAATATATGTATATATATATATATGTGACATATATCATGGAAGAAGAATTAGAATTGATTTAGCAGTTTATTCACTGCTGCTCCTGGTGCAGCTTACTGGAAGATCAATGCTCAAGCATGTTACTAAATCCAGCGAACTGATTGTGTACTTGGCATGTGCTTACCAATCCCTAGAGTCTGCACCAGCTTGGATTTGCTGTGCGCTCCATCCCCTTTAGTGGTGTAGGCTGCCACCGAGACAGAGTACATCGTCTCTGCTTTCAGACCTCCCAAAATCAGTTCCTGTGGGGGAGACATGTAACGCCAAAGACTGCTAACTGCTTCTTTAAACATTACAGTAAACATGTGTTTTTACTCTCTATTTACTGTTATACATCAGCAAACAGTATTTAAATGTTACATAACAGCAGCTAATCAAAACAAATCTCTGGTAGAACAATAAGAATTTTATGACTCTTAAGGCTTGTGTAATGCACCCAGTGCATTACACAAGGCTGTAAGTATTAATAGTGGCTTCATTTATAATGAGAAGAGGATGGATGGTCTCCACTCACATACTGAGTCGAGTCATCCTCCTCCATCTTGTGCCACAGACAAGTCGCACCCCGCAGGCAGTAGAGACAGAGGAGAGTGAGTCAAAGAAGCAAAGAGGGGAGGGAGAAAGTTATAATAATAAAATAAATGAATAGAATTTCATCATCTACATATTCAGTTATGATGTCACCTGAGACTCGTCCAATAAGAGGTCTTTGATTCGCGGAAGGTTGCGCGATTCACCGCTCTCTGCAGGGCTGAAATGCACTTGGTAGCCTCGAATCTGGCCTTGTCGTAACCGTGGCAACACCGACCGCCAGGTGACCCGAAGTGCTGAGGAATTGAGCGGCTGGATATCTACCAGACGAGGAGCTGCACTGGGAACTGAACACACACACACATACACACGCTTACACACACACAAATGAGGACTTAATTAAGTGACCAGCAGTCTTGCCAGTAAATAATCAACTCATCATTCAATACTGTTTAGGTCAGAAATCTCAGGCTCTCATTCTTACCATCCTCATCGGTTCTGCACAGCACAGCTAGGCTGCTGAGTCCAGTCCCCTCTGTGGTGGATGCTGCCATGGTGATGTTGTACCAGCTCCACTTCTCTAGCCCCTCTACTATTGTTTGCCCCTGCTGGGCCGCGACGGGAAGTCCCTTCACCTCCTGGCCCTGACCTCCACCTCCCACCCCTGAGACTCTCTGGTATCTGAGCTCATAAACTGCCATATGGCCATTCTGGCCCTCCATTGGAGGTGGCCTCCAACTTACTTTCAGCGAGGTGGAGCTGGCACTTTCACAGGATACATCCTCGGGCGCAGCTGGGGACTCTGATTGGACAAAGGGCAAGGAGGGCATTTGGCAAAGTTAAGGAAGAGACCCCAGAGAATGGGATTGAAAAAGCAAGAAAAGGGAGAAACACAAGTAAAAGGGGTGGCGATAAGGATAAAAAAGGAAACAATGAGAGACGACTGTAAACTGAACTGAAAGAGATAACACAAACACAAACATGACTCAGTCAAAAGGAGAACAACCACATCATGTAAAAACATACTGTTAGGTTTACAGCCTAATGAAATAAACCAGAGACAAGAGTATTGACCCTGAGTCGACAATTTAATAATGCACAGGGAGTGCGTGCACCTGATACCCAATGATTATATTTTATGTTTTGGCTGTAGATAGTGACATGAAAAGATCCAGGTTTATGAATGAAGAACAGATAATCTCATTCTTTCAAACAGAGGGATGCACAGCTCACTGCACGGGGTCACAGACAAATATACACATTTCAAAACACCATAATCCTTGAGTCCTCCGGATAATAGAGTGGTCTGAGATTTTCCACTGCTGACTTGGAGGAGCACTTGGGTTTGACACAGGGAGGCAAAAACAAACTGAAACAGATATCGTGCAGCGTTGGAGGGATTGAAAAGACAGGTTAAAAGAAGGGAGGGAGGCACTCTGGTGGATATTGAAAGTCAGGCGAGAAAGATAAACTGGAGACAAGAATTGAATCAAGGTATCCTGGGACATTTACTCGAACAAACAAGAGCACAGGACTACACCCATACTCACACAACTTAGCCACCACATATGAGGCCTGGGTATAACTCAACCTATACTGCACACACACACACACACAAACACGACAAGCTTGGCTGAAGTGTCTGGGCTTGTGTGCAAGTTCAGGGGAGTATTGCATGTGTATATGTGTGTGAGTGTAATAGTCATAGCTGACAGGTTCAAGTATCTATCCACTCAGCCATACAGCCACAGTTCTGTTAGCCTTGGGGGACAATCTAGATGTGCACCAAAGCTTGGCGATAACAAAGCACACATAACCTCCTTGGGAAATAAATTCTGCTGCATGCAATAGTCTGCTTATCTTGCACCTTCCTATTTCTGAACCCCTCCCCCCGCCACCTCCTCTGATGTACATCCTTGTCTTGCTCACATTTTGGAAGCTGGGAGTGAATTGAGAGCAGCTACAAGCATTAAGCACATTATGCTCTAAAAATGAGCCGATTGTGAAAAGGCAGAATAAAACTTTGAGTCGAGAGTTGTGTGACTGCACAAAAAAAACTTACCGCTGAAGAGACGAAGCACCACCAGCTGCAGGACTCGAGACCGTTTTCTCGACCACAACTACTTTATCAATTCTTTTCCTTGCACCATTTTCCCTGTTATCTTTGCATTTTGTTCTTGAGAGCAGATATGAAATGACTTGATATGCTAGAGCAAAAATACTGTAACTTATTTGGTTCTTACTGGCTCTGAGTAATCATGAGATTTAAAAAAAAAAACCAAACAAACAAAAAAAAAAAATTGTAGAAAAAGGAGACAAGGGAGAGAATCCGCACTCAGCGTGGATAAAATACAGACTTACCTGTCAACATTGCAGGCCAGCCAACATCCTTTAAAGCTCCTCACGACTGGCTGCTAGCCAATAAGTGGCAGACAGTTTCGCCCTTTACAAGACATTAGACACTGATAGAGTGGAAAAAGTGAAAGGAAGGTGAAGAAAAGTAAGACTGAAACATTAATCGGTGCTCCATCTCCATCTGTCATGATGTTTTGGCTGCGTAAGAAAGCAAGAGGCTGAGCAGAAGAAGAAGGGCACAGGCTCAATGTGGATGGAAATGTGGAAGGGGGGGTGGGTTGGACAGTTTGCTTCATAAACGAGATAGATGGAGAGATGTGGACACGGTTCCCAGGTTCAGCAGGACAATGCACTTTGAGCTGTACATGTTTATAAACCACCAAGTATTTGCATGAAATGTGTGTTCAAGACTGAAATACAATACTATTAAAATTTGTGGGAAACGTGTGTGTGTGTGTGTGTGTGTCTGTGTGCATGCACACACTGTGCAAACCCAGTTAAATTGAGACGTACTGGCTTGTGACGTCCTCTGCACCAGTTCATTAGTGAAAGCGCCGATGCCTTTGTTTGAGATGGCGGCCAGAGAGAAGGAGTACTCCGTGTTCGCTTTCAGACCCTCCACTGTGTAAGAATTCCTCGGCCCGAAGGTCAGCTTCTCCTGTGAGAGGAGGACAGGATGAGAGGTGGGATGAGAGCAGAGAAGAAAGAGAAAGAGAGCCTCCACCAGAGACAGTGACTCCAGATGCTGAGGTTAAACTTTTAAACTTCTTTTTTTTTTTTTTTTTTTTTATATATCTCCTCTTATCCCTGTCTTGTTAAGACATCCATTTGGCTGACAGATTTATAAAAGGAGAATGAGAGGTCTTACCAAACTGCCAAACTTGACAGGTTTGTAGAGAAGTTCGTAGTTGACAATTCCCTCCTTGGTGTAAGCAGGTTCCCAGGTCAGCTCTATGCTCGTGTCTGTCACCCTGCCGACTTTAAACTTCCCCGGCTGGCCTGGGACTGAGGGGGACAGCAAAACACACAAAAATGTCTACAATATTTTTCTTCTGTCTTTCACATCGCCTCCATTGTTTGCTTGACTTGCAATAACAATAAAAGAATTGAATTGAATTGAATTCAGTTGAAAACCTGAGTGATGGGATCCCGCAACATGAGAAATAAATTTATCACAGCATCTGCTCTATGTAGACTAACACTATAACACTGATCTTTTCACAAACACAATATTTGTATCCACAGATCAGATTCTTTCAGATGTCTGTAAGTAATATGATCATCAGATGATCTAGGCCGCTCCTATTTGAAAAATGCCTTGAGATAACATATCCATTTTTTATTCCTCTTTATTCCATATTTTTTATTTATAGTACCAAAACTGTTCTTCACCTGCCTTATTTTTATGTATAGCTACTGACCCATAAATAACTAAACCCTTGTATTTTCTAGTATTTCACATATACTGGAAGGTCTGAAGCCTTTTCAAGAAATCTCTTGGCGTAACTCCTAAACAGAAATTTAAAACGCTAATGCCATCACAGATTTTAAATATTCATCTTTCTACCTCATAGAACCTGTATCCTCTCTGCACCTGTCACAGTGATGAGAGCCACACCGAGGCACTGACTACAAAAATTGCTGCAGTTCACTTATACATGAAAAGCTAAGGAGCTCTACTTAACTACTCAGCAAGCAAGATATATTTACATCTGACAGATGGGCACACACACACGCACACTGACCTCCAGGCATGACTTTAACATGGACCGGGTCTGAGAAGGGTCCATCTCCTACAGAGGTGAAGGCTAGGACCTGGATGGTGTAGGTTTCTGAAGTTATGAGGTTCTGAATGGTGGTGATCACGCTGTCTTGGACGTTATGAATCTGCCACTCATTCATAGGCCGGGATGGGTCCATGGTGTAGTACACACGATAACCTTTCACCTGCCCAGAAGCAGAGAGTGGCAAAAAGGTGTTTAGAGGGAGGCTGAGAGTTTTCTGAGATCTGGGCTTGCAATTAAAGTCATTGGTGACTTGGTTGCATAACGTGATCTTCTATCTAATCTCACGGTCCTGCATGCACGATAACACATAATACCATTTTCCAACACTTTCATCAGCTTTGAATTATTGTTTTACTTTAGTCCAGATGGCCTTGTGGATTTGTTGGTTCAGTGTTTGTTGGAGGTCACTGTTAGAAATTCATGTCCTCACGTCCCCTCGGGCTGTTATGCATTTGACCCTGATCAACAAACCTCACTTAAAGCTTGACAAAATCAGTTCTAATAAAAACTGAGTGCCCTTTTGATTGTATTGAATACGATATAATCACTGAAATCTCTCCTATGGGATTTATTTATGGGATGTTCAGAGTGTATGAAATCCTGCAGCTATGCCATTGCCCTTGCACTCCACCTCTAGCACCTTTCCTGTTATTACTCTTTAATATCTATAATCCCCATATGCTCCCAATTCAGTCTTGCACTTTTAAGAACCCCTTCTACAAGCAGGTAGGCTAGAAAAAGGAAATAGGTCTCATGGGAGTGCTCTTAACTTAGAGCGGACAGTCCAATTACCTTTTCTTTCTTTAGTGAGTGGGGAAAGCAGCTGGGGAATTACTGAAAGGAAATCAGTGGCAGGACACAATCCCTGCAAAGGACATGAACCTGCATACTTTCCAGTATGCAGGTTCATAAAACTCCCAGTGGCGACTTTTTTAAGGCTTTATTGTTTTAACCTCATATTGATCTTGGTGCAATTTTGAAAATGTTTTCTGTTGAAAGAGACGGCAAATTAAAGCATTAAGCTTCACTGAGAATTTTTGTTTTATATATGCGTTATGTTCCAAGCAGATTCCTCTTCTGTATTTGCTATAAATTATAAAAGCTGTCAAAGAAATTTGTGACCACTTGCATTTGCTTAGAAATACTTTATCCTATATTGGATGGAAGTTAATCGTAAATCATTGCCAAAATATCAGTTATGAGGTATATTCCTGCTCTGTCTTGGTGGTCAGCAATGACTTTTCGGTTTATATGCTGATATACTGCTTTAAATCTAGTCAATCATTTTAGGTGTCCACAAAGTGATAACACTTATTGAACACACAAAAATGCACCGCAATTAGATTGTGTAGAAACTCTTAAAGAATGAATTCAATTATGGGTAAAATATCAGATTAAATATTGAGCATCAGGGCAGTGAAAGGTTATACAGCATGTGCTCAGTTCCTCCTGGGAGATGGCTGCAGGTGCTCTTTGAATAAAGTTTATATATGAAAATGGAGTAAAAAGGTAAAATCTTGAACGGTGCCTGCAGCCAGTGGTGACTGAGGCAGTCAGAGGACTGTACTCCAGTGACAGGCTTTTGCTAACGTTGAGGACTCTATTTATAACGTTTTGACAGGAAAATACCAACAGCAAAAAGTGAGAAAATACATGTACACTCTTTTTGCTGGTAAGAGATGGATCACACAAAGCTGTGGCTGTCCTCATCCCACCTGTCCGTTGGGTTCCTCGGGCTCCTCCCATCGGACCATCATGGTGTTCTGGGAGATAATGTGAGCCTGGACGTTTCGGGGAGGGCTGGCTGGGGCCTGCTCTCCAGTCCGTGCCTCGACACGCGTAGAGGGTGGTCCCTGGCCAATGCTGTTGAAGGCTGAGACTCTGATTTCATACTCAGTGTTGGGATACAGTCCCCCAATGCTGTAGCGGGTGGTGGTGATGCTGTCCACAGTCTCGTATTTGCTGTCTGGCCCTTTGGCTCGGTATTGGATGATGTAGTAGGAAACAGGGTCAGGGTTGCCTGAGTCCCATGTGATGGTTACACTGGTGGCAGTGGTCTCTGTGACTATAGGTGTCCCAGGAGGCTTTGGCAAAGCTTCAAATTAGAGAGAGGAAAGAGGAAATCAAATATATAATTTTGTTTTATTCTCTTGATGCTTAATTGTCACATATAATAGCTGCATAGCTGCATTAAATTGTACATATTTATTTATTTAAACATTTTTGATTTGTTTTTTTTTTTTGTTTTTTTTTTTTTAGATTTAGTAAAATGCTTTCATACCATCACTATCATGCCGTTTATTTTAAGATATTTATATCCCCTTTGCTACTGGTTGGGTACTAACTTGACTTTAATAAAACTTGACAGAAATAAAACATAACCCCACTGGCAATTTGAGCTTTGAGTTTTTCTGAGAAGCACACATTTGGAAGTGATGGAAGAAACAAATGAAAAAAACAAAACAAATTGTTCAAACAATCAAACAAAAACAGGCACTTTTTTCAGATCCCTTTCCCACCCGATGAGGCCCATTGTATGAGATCATCCCTTACTTTTGACTAAGACCTGAGCAGTGGCTTCAATGATGCCCAAGCTACTCATAGCCACGCAAGTGTAGTTTGCAGACTCCCGGACACCATTGAGTTCCAGCACGTTCCGGCCAATTGGCATTTCATCCTCTGGGGTTAGATCCTCACTGCCCAGCATCCACTTGACATAAGGCATGGGTGAACCCACGGCCACACAGGTGATGTTTACGCTCCCTCCCGGCATGATCTCATGGTTGGAGGGGAGGATGGAGAAACGAGGAGGCACACGGCGCACTGGGAAAGGAGGAGAGTTGGGGTAGAAGAGGAGGGGGATGGGGGGTGTGGGGGAGTATGGGGCGGGGCGGGGCGGGGGGGAGGGGTTTAGGGCAAGGTGGGAGAGGAGAAAAGTGGGGAGGGGAGTGAGGAGAAGAAAGGCGGAGAGAGAGAGAAGGACGAAGGGAGGGAGTAAGGGGGAGAGAATCAGAGAGAGAAAGAGAGAGAGAGACCAAGACAAAGCAAGAAGTAGGTTGAGAGAGAAAGTGAGGGCAAGAAGGAATAAAGAAAGAAGAAGAGAGGAGAGGAGAGGTAACAGGAAGGGGGAGAATGAACTTCAGGGTTTTTACAGAAAATTACAAAGGGATATTTCAAGTTTAGTCCCAATTACTTTATGGTACTGATGATTTCAACAGAAAGACAAAAATCTTGTGTTGAGCTCAACCAATCAGAGTGAGCTGCCTACTTAAAATAATATAGTGACAAACTCTTGAGTACCATTTCAACCAGGACATGACACCTATAATCAGTTTCTCTTCAGAAAAAAAATTATTGAATCTGGTTTCCATCCAGTCAGAAATAAAATTTGGGAATTTTGAATTATGATAATCATGTTATTATCATATTTCCCCTTTAAGTAACGACTGATAATGTTCAACTTAACCACAAATTTCAGTTTCAGTTATTTAGCTATCTGAATGAAGAGCTTCTCTAGTAGATTTTTAGAATTATGTGTATACAGATCATGGGAAGCAGATCAATATGCTCAGCCTGCTGTGTCTTCCTGAGAAGAACAAGAGACCTGGCAAATTATATCCAATTCAGCATTTGTTGGAGCTTGGTTGACTATATATTAGGGAGGGATAACAGCGAGAGACTGAAATCATAGGTTGCACTTGCATGCCTGGGCGACTCAAGAGGGATAAAATGGTGGAGAAAACACAAAGAAGAGAACGAAGAACTGAAGACTGAGAGGGAGACAGAGAGAAGCAAGACATAAGAGCAGAGCCACTGGAGAGACAGTTAGAGGGATAGAGGAAGCATTAAAGAGAGAAAGACAGAGACAGAGAGAAAGAGAGAGGCAGCTCTGCTTCTCTTCCAGACAATGACAGGCAATGTAGCAAAGGACAGCCACATTGTACATCAAGATACTGTACAATACATAGGATTCATAACTGATACAGTGTGTAGTCAAATGAATTGGAAATGTGGACAAGAGTGGATTGAGGGATCTAATAAGGTGTTGTGGGAATTACAGAGTGATTATTGGACACATTGAATAAAGAACACCAAGACAGCATGACAGAGGCAGAACAAGAGAGAACGAGTGCGAGCAAAAAGAGAGATATGTGAGGTAGTATGTGCATGTTTATAAGTTAATAAACTTATGTACATGTGTCTGTCGCTCCTACACATCAGGGTGCAGACAGAATGCAGAAGAAGAAGAGAAAAAAGGGGAAGGGACAGGAGGGGAAAAGACAGGGAAGTGGAGATAAAGAGAGGATTAGAAGAGGGTTTTGGGGAAGGAGGGAAAAGGGAGAAGATAAGAGGAGCGAGGAAGAAGAAAACACATGGATCTATTTAAAAACACGGCTATATACCAGAGTCAGGCCCATTCAGAAAGTAGGTGCTTAAAATTAAGAGAAGAAATAAAGAAAAAAAGTAGAGAAGTAGAGATCGTATGTTGAAGGAACATTGAAAAAGAGGATACCCCGGGATCACAACACAGGAAACAGAAAGAAACGAAGAGAGTAACGGACAAACATCTCTGGATGACAGGAGAGAATGAGAGGGAAGGCAGACAGAGAGCAGAAACATTGTCCATAAACTCTGCTAAACTCAACAAGCTCATACGTGACATTTAAAAATGTTCCGAAAATATGTAAAAAAAAAAATATTACTGTCTAACCCTACAGTAGTAAATCAATGAAAATGAATGGTCTTATCTAGATCATTTGCAAATCCGCCAGTAATTTTAATATTAAATATATGAAATAAAAATAAAAATGAAATAAAATAGATATTGATAGATTTGCGGCATAACCTCCACTCCTTAATGTGTAACATCATTACTTGGAATCTTCATGGGCCACATCCCCCTACTCAAAGAATCTAGAGACAGTTGGATAGAAGTTAATATTTTTGCATGATTTCAACAAAAAAAAAAAAAAGAAGAAGAAGAAGAAGAAGAAGAAGAAGAAAAAAAAGAAGAATTGTTGCCGTGACGTGACTATCATTTCATGAATAACAGATAAAGTGCAAAGCATTTGGAATACTTGGGGGGGAGGGGGGGGGGGGGGGGGGGGGGGTGTAAGATACCCAGAATTGGATACAGAAGTTGAAGACAAGAAAGAGACAGAGAGACAAAAACAGGTAGATCTGTTAGAAACAGACATGATTATGCAGGCATCTCCTCATCTGAGCATGCTGGAGACAGACAAGGACAGACAAACAGACAGACCGCATCCATGACAGCTACATGCAGAAGACAGACACTGCGGGTGCAATGCAGCATGACAGTAGTTATCAGTTTAATTAGTTATTTTAGACCTAGCAGTACAACAAAACTGACTAAAAGGATTGTTAATTAAGCAAACTATGGATTAGTTTGGTGAAATGAGCAACAGCAAGATGGATGTGAAGCCTCAAGATGGATGGTTATGTGATCTGAAATATGAGCAATGTGAGAAGTTCCAAAAGATAGCGCATAAAGACAAAAGGTTCAAGAATCCATCACTGAGACAAAGCCCAGGACTTCACAATAAAGTGAGCTCATAACAAGGGATAATCCTTCACATGCTCAGAGAGGCTGCAGCTTAAAGTTAATCGAGCCAGTCTGCATGATTCCCCTCCATTTTCTATACAGTTTGTGAGAGCCACAAGCCTCAATCTTTATTAGTGGAGCTATCATTAGGCCCGTCCTCTGCAGGGAGTCTGGAGGCTACAGACTGGGGAAACCTTGGCACAGCCATAAGGATTACTGCTGTATCGTAGCAAAGCTAAATACCCATCCAGGCATGTCACTGAGCTGACATTTACACAGCACCACCCTGTCTGTCTCAAGGACGGGACTTTAATAAGCTCCTGTAATAAGGGGGAATCATTAATATCTCCCCGATATCTGAAAATGTTAATGAAGGTGATTCATTTTGTTACAGTCAGTAATAAAGTCGGACACAGCAGAGGTTATGTTTCAGCCGAATTAGCATATAGCTATACCTGCAAGTATGCTGGGAATGACAGGATGATTATCATACTAGGGTGGAAGTACTCAGATAGCTTTCTTAAATATACCGTGAAGTAAAAAATACCACATTACAAACAGAAATGATTCATATTAAAATACTTGCAAAATGTACTTTAGGTGAAACTAAACTTTAGGCAGCAATTGTGATAATGCTAATAGCTAAACTTAACAAAAAATTTGTACAAATTATAATGCTGTTTGACTTATCCAGAAATATTCTCAGTATATATATATATATATATATATATATATATATATATATATACACTCGGTATATTACATAGTAATAGCAGGCTGCACTAACAAGGTACATTAGCTATAGTGCAATGAACAAGTGGGTAGCAGGGTGAGTAATGCTATAGCAGTAAAATCTTAAAGCAAGGGTGAATTTTATTGATTAATTAATCTTTCAATTAATTTTGATTATTTTGTTCAAAGCAAGCAAATGACATTTTAAAAAGAGTTGCTTCAAAATATCAAAAGTAAAAGCATTTAATGTGGCAAAAATAAGATATTTCTACCTCGATGGGAGGATGAAAAAATTTGAAGAATAATATTAAATGCCAAAAACTCGTGAAATGAAATCTTTCCTTAAATAGAGCATGAGTGAATGCACTTAGTCCTGTTACATCAATGGGGATGGTATGGATTCTGTGCCATCTTGAGTTTTCGTCATGAATCTGAACAGGTAGTCGATTTGTCTCCTACAAACCTGCACAGCATAGCTTCACAGCAGAAAAACACGCACAAGTGTGGACTGCAAGTGCAAGATTTCCACTCAATGCAACAAATGCAGATTCGGAGCAGACGTGATAACATGGGGCACAATGATGAATGTGATGTTCCAAAAGTGAAAAAATAAATGCACAAATGAAATAAATAAAATAACAGTAGCAAGACGTGACAACACTGCAAGTTCAATAATACCACTGTCCGAGCATATAAACAGGCGTAAACACACACTGTGCCATGCTCTGATGTCAGTCAGTCAACAGACATGCATGTGGTGCTCCTTTCTCTTTCTCTCTCACTCCTTCCATGCAAACATCGCCTCTTTTTAATCTTCCAATTCTTGGGTCTCCATGACAACAAGATCATACCATGCAGAAAACATTGATCGGGGAGTGAAGGCAATACCAAGGGTTCTGCACACAAGGCCTCACAATGCAGTCAATGCACTCTGCTGCGTAGGCACATCACTTCATCATCGTAGCAGCTTTAGAGAAATCAACTCTCTCCATTTTGGAGACAAAAACCATTTCACTTCAGATCTACTTCGGTGTCCTTTAAATGATTTTCAGTTTTTTATTTCATTTTTTTTATTTTTGTTTCTCTCTGTTTCAATAAGTGAATCTTTCTGAAACAAAGGAGTAACAAAAGAAAAGAAAGAGCACACCAACCTTCTCGAAGCTCTGAGGGATGGAAGGGGGTTGATGCAGAACACAATGACGTGAGGGGGGGGGAGAGAGAGAACGGGGAAACACAGAGAGAATAAAAACGGCCAGCGCAAACCCACCCGCTCCACCGAAAACACACACGCGCACACACGCTCGCACACACACACACACACACACACACACACAACAACCACACTAACCCTCACACATCGCAAACACACTCTCTGATATCCCACTTAACATAGAAGATAGAAATTGTAATTCTAAATATTGGTGGTGGTCTTTCAGCACCTACTGCCCTGAAGCTACACAGGGATTATGTGGGCACACGTGCGGAAAACATATTTAACAATGAAGTATAGCATTTATGTTATAGTATTTATTTATTTTTTTTGGTAATTCAATTCACTTCAATTATCAATCAAATCTATGCATCCTTTGTGCAGCTTTTTCCTCTAAATCTGCCTTTAGCACAGAAACCATTTTAGTAG
This sequence comes from Echeneis naucrates, assembly GCF_900963305.1. Taxonomy (NCBI): domain Eukaryota; kingdom Metazoa; phylum Chordata; class Actinopteri; order Carangiformes; family Echeneidae; genus Echeneis; species Echeneis naucrates. The sequence goes on along the minus strand of NC_042527.1, from coordinate 9,584,502 downwards.
ACAGATCAGTGATGTTTCCATGCAGTTAAACCAAGGTGTGCTCCCAACTTCATGTTCAGCTCATTTCTGCTTTAGGAGCTCACACCAGGGTTTAAGGTGGACTTGTTAAAGGTGGTTGTGAGAATACCAAACAACAGGGTCAACATGTGTTGTAGACAATGGATGGGTTAGTAGAACTGTTTAAGAGCACAGTTACAGAGAAGAAATAGCTCCGTTAATCCCATGAGCACCTTAACAGTCGGGATTTCTGAATGTTGTCTCTGCAGATGTGTGCGCACGTGCGCGTGTGTTCTGTGTTCAGGTCCTACCTCTCACGTATAGGTTTGCGGGGGAGGAGTAGCGCACGCCTTGAGAGTTGGTGGCCACGCACTCGTACTTCCCTTGGTCTGTTTCCTCGCTGTTCTCAATCTGTAATGCTCCTGCAGAAGAAAACAAGGACAGATGTTCAGCCGAGTTTCAAGAAAAACAGTTAAGGCTTCCTTCGCATCCTCTGCTTTTCATCGTGAAATATTTGTCCCTTGGTATTTTTCTGACTCTGCCGACTCTCCTCTATTACTAAAATAACCAGTTGAGTCAACATTGCTATTTCTGCACCACCTGCATGAGCAATGCTTTCATAGAGTTGTTTTTACTTCATGTTTTCTCATCTCCCCTTTGTCTTTTCTCCTCCAAATAAAAAGGGAATAGAAACGACAACTCAAAATCTAGAAATTCCATCCAAAAAGTTTGTGAGCCAAAAGGAAGTGTTAAAAATGGCTTTTTATAAACTTCGATGATACTTTAGAGGTTTATGTTTTATACCTCTACATAAGCGAGTGATTTCTCTCCTGCAGCAGACTCACTGCTGCCATGAAGAAAACTTACTTCTATCTTGGCAGTTAACAGGCAGCAGCTCTACAGCTCTACCATGCAGCAGCAGCAACCCAACAATGCTCTTCAACTCAACTTGTGTCTTTTACTTGCTCTGTTTTTATCTTCACTCTGATAAACAGTGTCTCCCTAAATGTGCTATAATTACACACAGCGCTCGTCAGGCATTCATTTGTTTCTTGTTTCACAGGGTGCTATTCCTACTGCTTGTTTTGCCTTTTGAACTATCAGCAGTGATTTTCTTTTTTTTTTTTCACCCTTTCCTCTTTTTGCTCTTTTCGTCTGCTCTGTCACATTTATCTCATGTGAAATTGACATTGACGTGGAGCCTGAGGAAGAAGCAGAAATCCATGGATTACACTGTTGTATTGACCGGAAAAGTGAAAGACACAGCTCAAAATGCACACAAGACATATGTTATGAGGAAGAGAACTACACATTCAAATACACATTCAATTTTACACACACATACAGAGAGAGAGAGAGAGAGAGAGAGAGAGAGAGAGCTAGTTCCACTCTGATATAAAGCACGATGTTTTGTATTATATCTCCTGTGAGACTGCTAAAAAGCATCTGGCTTGTAAAAGATGCATGGAGATATGTAGACAAATAGACTATACAATATGCTCTGCACTTGTAATAATTTTTCAGACAAGTCAACATAAAAATACTCTGTTACAATTAATCAAGTCATAAATGGTGATATCTAAAATTCAAGATAATTAGAATTTTAACTTTTAAAAATTTACAATGATACATTAAAACATTAGAGGCATTTACATTTTTGAGCTGGATAATGTAGATGCTATATTCAACAGGCAAACGTTCAAATTCATCCCCACTGAAAATCACTGCCAAAAAAATGCTACCCAAACTACCCATAAAAAAAATAAATAATAATAATAAAAAAATTTAACTTTACATTTGCAGTTTAATGTACATGCAAATCTTCCATCTTCCACCACTGGCTACACATACCCATGCCTTATCCTGATGGAAAAGAAGGCTTTTACTTATTTAAGTTTAAAAACACGCTCCACAGAGACAGTGTGTGTCTATGTGTGTGTGGGATTCTCTGAACGCTCCTATAGCTGATCAGTCAACATAAAAGTGAAACGTCTTTTTGGGCTCAGAGGAGGAAAAGTTTGAGTCATTACAGTGAACTGGGGCACAATATGCGTTTTGTGTTTTTGAGTGTGTGTAGTGAGCTGTGGAGGCCCAGCGAGCTGAGGCTGTCATCCATTTGCTTCTGTCTTCTGCAGTTATGTGAAAGGAAAACAGCTCCTGCCCTCCTCTGTCTCTCTATTTTTCCATCTTTCATTTCCCCGCAGTACAGGGCAGAGTTGGGAGATAAACAGGAATAAATTATCTGCTCTACAAGCCGAGCCTTCCCTTCAGGAGGAAGTGGAGGCAGAAGGAGAAGTGGGAGAAAGATGGAGCTGAGGAGAGATGGGGCTGGACAGGTGGAACTCCAGAAACAAGAACTCATCTGACAGCTGGAAACAGCTCATATGGCTAACCATCAGCACAAATTTGAAGTTGGCAATTGAAATCTACTCTCATGCAAAACAAGACGTTTCCATACATAGAGAAGGACAGGTGTTCTGTGTATATGCACATGGAAAGGTCAGGACACATACACATAAAAGCACGAGGTAGATGCATAATTGGCAATGAACAAACTTAATCACAGTAAGTGTGGAAAAGCGGGATGAAAAGCAATACGAAGGGAAAGTGAAAGATAAGAGAGGAGCAGAGCAGTTTGTTAGTGAGTCTGAAAGCTGCTGACAGACCCAGAATGAGATGTGACTTCAGTAAATTGAACCACTGAGAAATCGTGGACGGTGTATTATGTCCACTGGGCTGAGACTCAGCCGATCAGATGACAATAGATATTGTTAACCGGATAGCTGCGCCAGAACTTCTAGGTCAGACAGATCACCTGGACTCCAGTCTCCCACGAGCCCAAACATCAACATGTAACATTACCAACAATCGAGAAAAATGCTATCTATCTCTGTAATCACAACACATCAGCTTAACTGCATTAAAAATAGCCTTTTGGTATCAAATGAAGAATGACGCATGAAGCATTCATTTCCACGATGGTTATAATTCAAGCTTCTTTTTTTTTTTTTTTTTTTTTGAATGTTCCTAAAAAGTGGAGCTAAAAATATAAAAGGCATGACAAGACATGATTTTCAAAGCAAGTCAGGTCTTGAGTAGGAAGTGTAATGGATATATTGATGTTGACCTCAAGTTATCTATTATTCAGTCGTTAGAAAACTAATTATCATTTAAGTCATTTTTTTTAAGAAAAATATCCTTCACATGAGACAAACCATTTGTTTCTTTATCTGTCATATCCTAATTTTTCAATCAAATTTAATTGAAATATGTTTTTGAAATATCCTTCTGTCCAACAGACAAACAAACAAACGATCCTTCAAAAAAAAAAACTAGAGTCAGACCTAATTCTGAGGGACGCCTGTTAAGTGAAAAAAGTACTCATAGTTATATATATTTGTTTTAGAAATCTGCTGTGGTCATTCAAAACATTGCCCTTATCTTCAGAGCTGAAACAAATATCTTTATCTTGACATCATGTCTCTGTTTAGCTTTCGATAAAAGTGGCCTAATATGTGAGCACCATCTTAACTATAACCTTTGATCAGATCCAAGTTCTTAGCCAAGACAGGACTATCTATTACCAAATAGTCCAGGTCACGGTCCATATTGCACGCCATCTGTTAGAGTTTAGTTCTGCAGGGGCTTTTAAGTGCTTAGGTAAATTCTCCAGATCTCAGTCCTGAATGTCAGAAAGAGACAGATAGCTCGTCATAGTTCACCTCATGCACATCTAAACTGGTGCAGCAGATGGCACAGAAAAATAGAGAGATGCCTTGGTGGAGGTATGAAGATGTCAGGAAAAGTTCAACTCTATACTGCACCATATGCTTCTACCCTCAGGAAAGTGATGGTGTGTGTGTGTGTGTGTGTGTGCGCAGGTTTTATGTAGGTGTATACACATGGAGTTCACGACTGTTGATGGCCAGTTACCTGCAGTGGGAAGACACTATAGATGATGGATACTTATGGGCTGTGAAACGACTAAGAGTCATCCTTTGTGGGATCTGAGCACTGTGTTTCTCATATCATTTTTCATTCTGACCCGCATGGGCCATAAAAATATTTCCAACACCCAACACAGAAAGAAAAGAGGAGACAGAGGGAAAACAGTCTTTGTGGCTCACTGGCTGTGATCCAACAGGAGCTGGAAGACATCCACTAAAGCAGATACTCAGCTGATTCATGGAGGCACCTTGCTTGGAAGGTGCTCCCATTAAAAAGATCTTAAAGCAAGTGTTTCATCCATAACACATCTTGGTGCTATTTTGTGCCGAGCTCACTTGTAATTGATTTCCTCCAAGTCATTTCACTGCTGTGTTTGGTTCATTATGGAGTGCATTTTATTGTTCCGCTTTGTGATGCTTTGTGTGATTCAAATCCTATTACACTCTCTGGGGAATTGCACTGAGCGCATTTGTCGTGTTGCTGTTTCATTGATGTGATCTGTGGACAAACATACTGTACCGGTGAATCAGTGTCACATATGTGTGTGTGAGACACCCTATAAAGAAAACAAAAACAAGTCTCCACTACGCTCTGTATTATGGAACATATACTTGGAGGGAGACGAGTATGAAAACCTTCATGTAAAGGTTTGACAGATTTTTTTTTTTGATTTTTTTTTGTGTTATTCTGCAGTTCCACAGAAACCAACACATTTTCAGAAATGATCAGTAAAGAATGGGAAAGTATTATCATATTGTCTGTTGAAACTACGGACCTGCGTTCACTACACTTGTTTTACTTACACGTGTTTCTGATGAGTCCAATGGACACATTTAAAAGTTGCTCCAACACCAGAATTTTGCACTAAGGCAGTTACACATTAGGTCCTATATATCTCACAGAGTTATGTTTTTGGACAACAGTCACCCAAAGGGAGTCACACTAGAGAGAGGTATGAGATCTAAAACAGCTCTTTGCAGAGAAAGAGCTACAGCTCAGATTTTAAATGATCTTAATGTTCTCAAATTATGGTCAACTATGTTTTGAGCTTGGAAATCGATGTTCAAAATAAAGTTTGTGGTTGAAACTAATTATTTGTATATTTGAATCTTCTCAGCCACATGTGACCATAGAGATGTGGAATCAGACTGTATTGTGCCGATATTTCTTTTTTTCCCCCTTTACAAAGCCAAAACACAATTTTATAATATAATGTTTTTGTCGGATACAAAAAAAAAAAAGTAACAGTAGCCCTATAACCCTCTGCTGCTTCAGTATTGTGGGCATTTTCCAATTGTAAGCTCAACATCCATAACAGCTTACTCTCACCTTTTCCCTTTTAAAAGGTAGTGAAATACTATAATACAGCTAGTAGTTCTACCCTGTTATACAAGACAATTTCCACATCCTTTGCTTTTCTCTTTTTGCCAGAGACACATACAAAACTTGAAATGCAGCCATCAACTGCAGATCGAACCCCTTCAGTTACAGGTGTTTCAGGTTTTTCAGCTGGCTGAAGGTGGTGTTTGTGTTCATCCGCAAGCTAACAGTAGGTACTGAAATCTGCAGTTGTCGTTTCACCTGGCAAAATCAACACCTATGGCTGAAGAGTTGTTTTTTGTCTACCTCCGTGGGCTGTGAAATCAGAGACATGTTTTTTCCAAAAATAACCAAAAATGTGATTTATGTGTTCGTCTGGGTGAGAGTGGAAAGTCGGAACTGCAGCAGCAAAAAAAGTGAGCTTTGTGAACGGTCACCTCTTGAAGATATTCAAATTAATTTTTCTGTGTGTTCTTGCACGCACGCACACACACACACACAAACACAGATGCATATATATGTATATATGTGTGTGTGTGTGTGTGTGTGTGCGTGTTTAACAAGCATAAGGGCAAACTCTGCAGGTGGAGACAAACACAGTGTTGACAGAGGGCAGTAGTGATCAGTGAAGGATATTGGCTGACAGCAGGGAGATATCAGAGCTGGCAGGACAGAGGAGGACGGCGAATATGGATGAAGCAACAACAAAATGGTTTCGCCTCACCATCACTTTCATTCCCCCTGAGGGTGGCTGAGTGAGAATGGCTAAGAAAATCCGTGTCTGCCTACTCCAGAAGACACTGTATCATCTATACAGAGCAGCATAAACAAAGCTGAACAAACTGTCTTAAGCGCAAGATGTGATTCTTCTGTATTCATCCCTCGATCTGTCTGTTTGCACAGACACACTTTTGCTTGTCTCCCTTGCAGCCGAAAGCTCCCCTCCTCTTTCTGTCTCTGGTAATGTGACTTTACATTCACATTTTAAGAAGCCAAGCTCATTTCACACAATTTCAGACTGGGTGGGTCAAAAGATAAGAGGAGCATCAGTTAAAGGCCTGATGTGAAGAAACTCTTGTCTTTCTATTGATTTTTAAATTTAGCAAAGATGGTTGCGTTGAGATAGATAGATTATTATATTAAGCCTTAATTTCTCAATGGATTTACTTTTTAACTTTTTCAAATCACTTTTAATAAGTGAATATATGACTTCTTTGTTTATTTTTTAATTCCATTTTTTTTTTTCATATTTATGATCTAAAATGGAAACACATTTGTGCCTTCAATGTGTCATTTTTTTATAATCTTTTCTCCCAAATGTTAATAAAAAGCTTTTTTTACCCTACTTGGCTAAACAATAGTGCAATTATCCTTTTATGAAATTGGCTTTAAAAAGCTTTTACTCCCCCAAAGGATGTAGATAAACACAGAGAGAAGCATGTAATCGCTCAATCGTAATTAAAACATAATAATCACCTAATAGGGAGCAGCGATTTTACCTGACAGCAGTGCTGTCGGTGCTATTGGCAAAATGAAATTGCATGATCGTCAGCTATCTCACCTGATCGGAGCTGTTTGATGCGACCCTGGTTGGTGCTTGTGTCCACGGGCAGGAAGTCTTTGAACCAGGAGATTTCCGGGTCAGGGTTGCCGCTTGCAGCGCACAGCATGGTGGCTGTCCTCGTCCGCTCCACCACCTTCAGCTGCGGACCCATGTCTATGCTGGGGAAGCCGGAGGGCAACAGGTCTTCTGGGAAGGAGAAGACAAGCAATAGATAAAGATTTTTTGAACTCTGGAAATAAAAAAAAAAAGTGGTAAAGTTAACATGACAAGGACTGCTCTATGTTTGTGCAGAGAGCCAAAGCCAGCCCTGCAGAGCAATAAACGTTCTGTGGTGACACCTAAGTCTCACTCACACGTACAATGATCTAAGAGTCCCCCCGCTCCCATTAGCATCCTGTAGTCCTTTGGGACGTGGAGACACTGGCAAGGACATTGAAGCCACTATATACTTCTGCATCAAAGCAGTGAGTCCTTCCTACAGCTAACTAGTCATTAGCTGATATAGCAGGCGGACAGAAACACAGCTGGATTTTAGTGTGTGTGTGACAAGCTGTTTCTACAGGAGTATAAACATACCGCCTAATCAGCAGGAGTCACAGTGCTGAGGAAAGAAGCACAATTCCTAGAAATCACTCGCGTTTCATATAAATGTGCCTTCGAATATGGTCAGGTCTTTGTAAAAGTTACAATAGTGAACAAACACAATCACAGTACCATAATACAATATTTTAACAAATAACCCACAAGACATTTTGCTGTTATTCATATGAAAAACACCATTGAAAAGAAGTAATAAGTTGGAAAATGTATATGACACCATCAGCTGTCAAGTTTAGTTTAGTCAGTGAAACGAGTGTTAGATGTACCGAAAAAAAAAAAAGAAAGAAAAAGAAAAAAGTAAAAGGTGGGCGATGTAGCAGGCTAATGACCACAAATATGAAATAGATCTCTCACAGAATTATTTTAGATGGACCTTTTAGCGCATGACCAGCCTGAACACAGACCTTATCTCAGTGGAGCTGCAGCAGAGTGATGACACAGAGCTGCTACACCAGACAGCCAAGTACAAATCATAATTAGAGTTCTGACAATAAGCTTGAGTTGGAGCATTTCCGTATGAAGACCGGCGGAGAAACAGAAGTCACTGGAGGAACTTGTTGAGTTCAGTGCTGCAGAAGTTGGTTGAACCATTCATTATTATTGCGAAATCTAACGGTTCACTTTTCCCACAATCGCTGTGATTAATGGGTGTATCTGATAAACACAAAGATTACAAAGAGTGATAGTGATATTGTTTTCAGGATTGTGTGCCTGTCCTTTTTTGGCTACAGGTAAGGCACAGTTCACATATTGAAACCAAGTCGCACGTACACAAACATGCGCACACACACACACACACACACACAAAGAACATTTTTACATGGAACCACAGGTGTTTGGTGACTGTGGCAGTGAACTGTGTTTCCTTTTGTGGTGTGGCTCTTTGTTATGAGCTGGTAATGATTCCTGTCTAATAACTATGCAGAGAGCTACTCAGAAACAGCAGCAGCAATTAGGAGCTGGGATCAAGAGGAGGGGCAGGGCACTGGGGGTAATAAGGACTTGTTAGCCGTAATTGTTAAAATGTACCAACGATTAGAGAGGCCGATCTGGGATGTGTCTGCATGCGTCTGGATATGTCTGATTATGTTGGGGGGCAATGAATGAGTGTGTGTGTGTGTGTGTGTGTGTGTGTGTGTGTGTGTACATACTTGTCTCTTCAGCTAGGTTCTTATTAGCATCTTCACAGATTTTGTGCAAAGTGTGGAATAATGTTCGGAGACACCTTCACACACATCCAGGAAAGGCGCACACACTCACATGCACTTTCTGTTGAATGGGATTAAGTATCTCGGTGACAACAGTCCAGATGGCCAGACACATAATCAAGCATCCATCAGCCCTCCTGTTTCCTGCTCTCCTTGCCCTTTTAACCACTTTATCTCTCTCTACATACACACAGACACCTCCCCCATACCTGCAACTATAATTATATATTCTACTTTCCTACAGCAGCTAAGCAATTAACAAGATGGCAGTTTACTTGGCTAATAAATCAAACCCACAGGAACATCTTGATTGTCAAGCAAAACAGAACCAAGTGAAAGTTTACTCGCTTGCTTGCTGGAGCCTGGCATCGCTGACAAATTTGGAGCCAAACACAGTCCGAGATGCAGACCGCGGCCACGTCGACTGTCTGTGTGTTTTTCCTCTGCTCCTCTCCTCCTCCAAGCCCCCCTGCAACCTAACCACATGATGGACGTGCACCATCTGTTTCCACAAGCTCTGCGATGGGGATGAGAGGCTGAGTCGAGATAGGATCTATCTCTCTCTTTCTCTCTTTCCACAGTCATCACCTTTCTGAGAGACTCTGTCAGGTAGGAATGTCAAGCGGCTCCTGTTGCTGTGGGCAAGAAGAGGAAGGAGAGGCGAAATGCCATGAAGGGAAAAAAAAAAAAAAACTGGGACGATGTTTAATCTTATGATTATACTGTGATAAGGCCTCATACAGACACAGGGGGACCACCTTGACCCTGCCTCCAACCCTCCCGCCTCTTTCCTCCTCCCTAGCACCATTCCTGAGTGATCAGTGTTAATGAGACAACACAATGCAGGCCAGTAGTAGGTCCATTGATGAAACAAGCAGGAAGAGAAATAAAGGAGGAGGGGGGAGATCGATGGGCAGGTCAGGAGGCAAGCTCCCCTAGGGATTGGAGTATGCTAGGCCTACATCTGCTCTCCTCTGCCCTCACCCAACCCCACCCCTCTCCTGAGAGGGTTCAGATGGTCTTTTTATCACACTGCTGGCTACCACTACACGGACTCCCTGGCTGTTAATTACAGCGCGGCGCTGCAGTGAGCTCCGGGCGTGTGCATGCATGTGTGTGTATGTGCCTGTGTGTATAGGTGTGTGTGCGAAGGAGCAGGGGGTTCAACTCTGTATTCCTGTCAGGTCTTTACCAATGCTGCAAATATAGAATGTAGGTGGACCTTGAACTGAATCATTAGGGAGAGAGAGAAAGACAGACAGACATTAGGGCAGATAGATAGACAGGTTGGCGGCTTCTTGAAATAGATAATGGACATCGCCTTGATCACACTTTTCCCCAAATGAATCATTTATCAAAAATGCGAACCACTATGCAAGGGTATCACTTATTTTTCATCTCCTGGTCAAAATGATAAGATGGTCTATGGAAAAATGTGCCATGTGTATACAAACTGTCTGTGTCAACAGCGTTTGGGGGGACATTGGCAAAGACCATGCAGCATTGTTCCCTGGAGCTTTTTGTTTGTGCGTATTTGTGTGTATCAGGAGTTTGAGCGTGTACATTTTGGCCTGGTTGCATTTGCAGAAGGGCAATCAGGGCTGGTGCCCAAAACCAGTCAGTGGAGCCAACCAGATCTGGGCAAATATACAATTCATTCGTCTGCATGCACAGAGACACACAGAAGCAGAAAGGCACACACACAGAGTCAAACACATAATGCATACGACACAAACAAACAAACATGAATCCAGGTTTTCTCTCACTGCCCTTCTTTGTATTTCCATTTCACATGCACAGCTACCCAAACACAGATGCACTCACATGCGCTCAAACTCTTCCTTCCACACAGAAAACCACTATTTGCCCTGGTTAAGAAACAGGTTGCCTATTCATCTTTCAGTTCATTTCAGTGGGGAATGGCACATGTGCATGAAGAAGCCTGAATAAAAGGTGATCTCAGGGAGCTTGATTCAGGATTAATCTGCCAGCTCTCAGCAGCCTTCACAGGCTGTAATGCTTTGACTCCCATAGAGTGCAGGAGGGCTGAAGGGGAGCACTTTAAATGCTAATAGACCTTTATGATAATGCCACACAATACAATGCAGAATCAGACTTTGCATCGTAGACCAATCCCACCAGTAAACCCACGAGTCCCCACTATCGTGAGCCCGATTGTGCCTCACCTCACAGATCCAGCAACTGGGGACCAAAACACAAAACATCATAATCCCATACGAAACACTCTATTACATTAAAACATGCATGAAGAATGGACTGTAAGGAAAAGAAGAAATGAAGGAGGGAATAAAACAGTGAAGATAAGGGAGTATATGTGATGAAAGAGCCAGTTCTCTACTCAAGGAGTGTAATCCTCTTGCAGGCTGAGTTGATATTGGCCAGGCTGCCAATGCAGCAGACGCCTGGGGGGAATCACTGATCTGACTCTGTTGTTCATATGGAGGGTGTTTGCCATGGTGGCAGAACATCTCTCCTCCCCTCTCTATCTCTCACTCTCTTCCTCCCCCATCCCTCGCCTCCCTTTCTCATAAAATGGGACACTGGGAGGTGAGTATAATCAGGATTACTCTGCACAACCTAACCACATATACATACAGATATAGACAAACACAAACCCCCTAAATGAAGAAATTAATGTGCCTGCATTTGCACATGTACAGCCATGAAGGTTGCACACACACACATACACACGCACACAATCACGCACTTCACTGCAGTGATGAGAATCTCTCGCCCACCAGAGGTTTTCAAAGCATGCAGAACTGCAGATATTCACATCTCCTGAAGGCGGAACAACACAACTGCAGTGTCCATAGAAAAGAGCAGTTTGGATTGAAAGGCGATAGGGTGGGTTTTGTAGGTGGGATGGAGCAGCTGAGAGTGTCTAAAAATGCAAAGGGAGGAGAAGAGAGAGCAAGAGTCCGGATAGATGGCGAGGGTCAGAGAGAATAAATGGCAGAGAAAATGAAAGAATGAATAAAACAAGAGAGAAGAAAGTAGAAATGGACATTGCTGTGGGCCACAATGGAGACCGCCTTACTGAAAGACAGACAGATATAGTGAGGAAAGGAGGAAAGAGAGAGGTAGTCAGATAGGTAGGAGTGGGTAATGGGATAGGAAGGGTGATGTGCGATGATGATGGTGAAGACGCACTAAAAGAAAGATCTCCCTGACCATAACCTACCGCAGCTCCATCCATTAGGTTGCCTATAGAGTGGCAGCCCATATCCTGTGGCCAGCCACAAGCCCCTCACACTGTACAATACTGCTATTAGTGTCGGTCAACCGTTAGACAAAATGATGAAATGGAACACATCAGGGGATGAAAAGACTTTTCACTGGAAGGGTTTGGTCAGTAATGGAAAACCTGAGGTTGGTGAACCTTTTCTCTGATGATCCATGTTTCGAAAAGACTGACCCAACCTAATAGTTGGTAGATTGGGTGTCTGGCCTTGGAAGAATACTGCCGAATAGAGGAATGTAAATATATAAAGTCTTTCATTAAAATTGTCTTGATATAATGATGCAGATACTAATGGAAGAGTTAACACGATGTGGAAAAATGTGTATAATTCAGAGTGTATCTTATTATCAGACTTCAGGAATCTTTGCCTCTGCTGGCATCTGTGCGCAGCCTGCCTGCACATCCTGCGTCCGAAGCACTAAATCCCTGCAGCTAATAATGCTGTAAATGTGGCTGATTCTTATGGTCAGATATTGCTGTTATTCATAGCAGCCCAATAATGTGTTTACTGCACAGACTAGATCAGCTGATTGGGAGCAATCAAACCCAGCTGATTCTATTGTCACTGAGGGGACTGGGGCATCAGGGCGCGGGGATCTCAGCAGGCGAAAAAAAATGACACAAACCGAAACAGACACACAAACTGGGAGGCTCGCCCTTGAGGTGTAGTTTATGTGGTAATGTGCTTTAGATTGGGGCTGTGTGTGCAGAGATGATGGGCTGGGTAACAGATGGACAGGAGTCTATTCCCTGGGCTACCAGCCTTCTGTTAACCACACAGCCCTGCCAACTCCACAATCCTCTTCCACTGCCTGTACTTCTACACCTCCTCCGCCACTCCTCCAACATCCCATTTCATCTCTATTGTTTCGCGCCATCCTGTTGTGTTACTTAACTTACCCCCACTACCTCACCGTCCATCACACCCCTTTTCACCTCTCTTCAACCTTTTCTTCCCTTTTTTCCCCCATCTCCTCCCCACTTTCCCCCTGCAGAAAAAGGCTTGTCTGCCAAACCCAGCCCTAATCCCCTGATTTTTCTTCATGTAGTAACAGCCTGAACAGCCATCCCTCTATTTCTTCATCTCTTCCTGCTGTGCTAGGCAAACGGCCAGCGTTTAGATCCCAGGCTTGCAACCACACTGCAGCAGCTTCAATTTATAGCATGTTCAAGCACGACACTTGCTACATTTTCCCAATGCAGAGACAATGTATGTTAGATTAACTGGCCAGGGAGCTCGGTGATTACACCAAACTGGGTTCCTGAAATACCCCTTTGCTTGCACACTAGCTAGCCCTCTCTGTGGCCAGATCACGCTCTGTTGCACTCTGAGGAACTATAAAAAGAACAGTTCGCTGCAGCCTGCTGTGGCGACAGGGTGTGGCACGGCTCTATTGTCACATCTACAATTGACAGCACAGGGAACCGGGGACGGCAGCCAAAGTGTGCATGTGGAAAGAAAGCACCACTCAAGCAGAAAAGGATGGATATAGGGTGTGCGTGCATGTGGGATTTTATGCCTCACCTCTGATAATGGACAGCTTTGCAGTGACGGACACCTCCCCTTCAATGTTGCGTGCCACGCACTCGTAGGTGTTCTCATCTCGGGGTGCTCTGAGTGGTTGAATCCTCAGGACAGCACCTGCGCCTTCATCAAACTCTATGGTCTGGTCAGCCAGAGAACCACAAAAAATCATGTTTGCATTAGAATAGTAAACTGTAATTGTACGTGTCTTTTTACAGCAAATTATAACAATAACAATCACAGAAAAACCAAAAAAAAAAAACAAAAAAAAAAACAAAACTTTATTGACCTTCCAAACAGGTCAGGAACAGATACAGAAGATGTACCTGTACACACAGTGCTGGCTCTGGTAGCAGTGTCATTCACAGAAACACCTCAGCAGGATAGAAACTTACCAATATAGGGGGAGTTGGATCTGGATCAGCTGGTTGAAATGCAGTATCTCTAAGTATTAAGTAACATTACTGCATCAATATACAGTCAGGCTTCTACTGAGCAGTAGGAATTATCATCCGCGCAGTATTGCATTACAACTCAATAGGAGTTGTGTCGGTTCTGACACAAAAAGTCAGAACTGACACAGTTCTGACTGATTACATTTTATTAATAGTACAACGTGCAATATGTTTCAAATGTGCGCTGTTATAAAATCAGGATTATAAAGAAATGTAAAGAAATTTGACAAACATTTTCTAAGCTGAGCAATCAACACATTATACCTTACTTATCTGTGGCATGGTGTTAATTCATGATCTTAAGAGGTGTTGGAAGGGATTAAGTATCTCAGACCTTCTCAGATAATTTTCATAATTCAAAAGTGGGCAGCATGGCGGCATCGTGGTTAGCACTGTTGCCCCGCAACAAGAAGTTTGTGGGTTCGGTTCCCAGCCTAGAGCCTTTCTGCTCCGAGTTTGCATGTTCTCCTCGTGCTCTCATGGGTTTCCTCCGGGCTCTCCGGTTTCCTCCCACCGGTTAACTGGTTAGCTGCTGAATCTAAAAAGTCTGTAGGTGTGAGTGTGAGTGGTTGTTGGTCTGTCTGTCAGTGTGTGTTGGCCCTGTGATGGACTGGCGGATGGTGTACCCCGCCCTCTCCCAGTGAAAGCTGAGATTTGCTCCAGCACCCCCCATGACCCGGAAAAGGAATAAGCAGTAGAAGATGAAGGAATGAATAATTCAAATATTGAATGAACTGTTTGAGAAATATGGTTTTAGTGTATCTAGACTAAACAACTTTTAACTATTTATATTAAAACATTATCTAGTCTCTCGAGATTAAATATGGTAACAAAAAGAGACATCATAACAACCACAGCAATAATAATTTACGATTCAGAAAGGAATGTATGTATTTCTATATAGCTGGATATTCATGCTACTGCTACTGGATATACATATTTGTATTTGTCATGTTAGTACAATAGGATCTGAACACTGTGCACTGTGACAACCACCTCGATACGCTGAGAGTTGACCTTCTTGCCCTTCTTGTTCCAGTAGACAGCAGGTTTGGGATCTCCAGTGGCCTGACACACAAATGATGCCACACCCCCTGATACTCCAATCTGGTCTGTGGGAATCTTGGTGAACTTTGGGGGAGCTGAGTGAAAGAGTGAGAGAAATAAAGCATGAAAACTAATACTTTTAGACCCAGAGGACATCAAACTGACTCCATAACCAGCAGAAACGCCCCCACTGACCACGCCCCATTTGACTCTCAGAGACTGGTCAGGTTGACTCGTGCTCTGTTGGCTAAGTGTTGTGCTTACTTCCTGTGTATCATCTAGAGGACATGCTGAAGGACTTCCTGTGGGTCATAAATAAAAGATGGGGTTGGGCTTCAGAGGAACATCTCTCTCTGTCTGTCTCTCTCTCTCGTTGCCTCTCTGCTTCCTCCAGGGCAGGCTACCCTCGTAACTACTGCAGCACAGGCTGTCATGACACATGAGTATTTCACAGGTAGGAGAAGTGTTGGCTGCCAGTTCTTAGCATATAACTGGATTAAATTCATTAATACCAGAGGTGTCATTTTCTGCCTGCAGATTTTGATGATCTTTAAATTGGGTACATTGAATGCAAGAAGAAAAGAATAGGTAGAAAATAACCAATAAATAAATAAAGTAATTTTTACCGCATTGCAGTTGTGTGTCCACTACTCAGATTAGTTTGGGTTATACCACTGTTATTCAGAAATTATTCATTTATTTCTGAGTGAAGTGTTATGGAGGGAACTGTGTTTTGAGGTCACAATAAACTCTAGCTTTGAGCATCAAAATCTAATTAGCTCATCCATGACTCCAAGTGAGAAAGTGTGCCAAATTTGAAGACATTCCTTAAAGTTGTTATTGAGACATTATGCTCAGATGATCCTAAATCATGGCACCTATATAGATATGGATGTAATGGTGGAAACCGGTAATTTAAATAATTGTGAAATGATTAAATGTTGACAATGGGACTGATAGCAAAAGCAAATGTATAAAAACTCCACTTCCAGAGTCCAACAGGCAGCAGTGGGGAGAATCCCCTACATGTTCAGTCCTGCGCTGAAGTGGAAATTATTAGTCTCCTGCTGCGTGAGCTCTGATGTCTTCCTTGGGAGGCATGGACAGACTGAGAGGGGTCGTTCATGATGCTGAATGGTTTCTGCAGCTTCATCCTTTCAGACACGTTAAACAGTCTCTGGTTTGAGTCAACCTTCCTAATTAGCTTGTTCAGTCTGTAGGCATCAGCTGTGTTTACTGTGCTGCCCCAGCACATAGAAGATATTTTACTATTTGAGATTATTCTGCTAACAATGTATTAATTTAGGGGTAGCCCGGCAGTGTAGTGGTTAGCGCTGTTGCCCCACTAGAAGATTGCGGGTTTGGTTCCTGGCCTGGGGCCTTTTTGTGTGGAGTTTGCATGTTCTCCCTGTGGGTTTCCTCCAGGTACTCCGGTTTCCTCCCACTGTCCAAAGAAATCATGTTTAGGTTAACTGGTGACTCTAAACTGTCCGTAGGTCTGAGTGTGAGTGGTTGTTGGTCACGGTCTGCCTCTGTGTGTTGTCCCTGTGATGGACTGGCGACCTTTCCAGGGTGACCCCACCCTCGCCCAGTTACATGGGATTGGCTCCAGCACCCCCCACGACCCGGAAGCAGATACGCAGTAGAAGATAAATGAATAACTCGTCATTTATATCTTTGCCTTCATGGACGACGTGAGGAGAACTAATAAGTTTTGTCTTGCACTTGATGCAGGATGGGTATGTGCAGCAGCTGCCCTCTGTAAGAAAATAGCAATTTCCAAGTCTGATATTGCGCCAACAGTACTGAACCTATATTTTTCACAGTGGCTGAGTCAGATCAATCAACCAACTTCGTGCACCCACCCTTGCTATCAGTCTGTGGCCTGTTGCCATGGTGCCCATTAAACTCCTCCTCAGCTACAGAATCACTGCTATCCATCAGGGCGAAGTCAGGATGACCCTTACCATGGCAACCTGGATCCCTCCTCCCACTTCCCCCTATGTCTGGATGAGAGAGGTCCTGCTGTGTTGATTCACTTCTGCTCTGAAGACAGAACACAAACTACAAAAAAAAAAGACTTAAACCAAAAAACAGAAATCCTTTCACTAGCAGATTTTAAAACCTGTTTACAAATTCCTTCCTATCTCCTTTCGGTTCACTGGCTAGCAGCCACACAGACTTTCCGATTTCACAACCTGACATTAATAGTGACTGGAATAACACAATGTCGACAGACTGCTACTGTCCCTGCTGTACTGTGGTGTGCTTCCTAAAACCCCCTCTCTGAATGTCACAAATAAAGTATTTTCATTTTATGCTTGTCATAATCCTCAACAGGAAGAGGCAAAAAGCTGGTACAGCATAGTCAATCAGAACAAATTTATGTCCACCATTTGAGGGCTCAAGAGCTGTGTATTTCCTGCCAGCTGGACTCTTAGAAAGCCATATTGACTGTTGCGCAAATAGCCCTTTCCTCTTGGCAACAATATAAGAATGTGAACTATCAACAATCCAAGAAAATGTCATGGTAGAAGCCTGTCTTCTCCTGACTATGGGATTATGGATGAATTTCATGTGCTTCTTCCGGCTGGAACATGGGGTTCAGTGGCTTTATGTTGAGTCTAAAATGCTTTCTGTGGTCTGTTAAACGCACTTCAACACCAATCCTCGTGCAAGACTGACCCCACTGGCACAGTTACCACTTAAGCCTCTTCTGACAGCCAGGGAAAAGACCCACAAGGCGCTCACTCTGGACATTGGATTTGCACTCAGAAAATTGTTACGACTGGAAGGCTTCAGAAAGCTCCTGGAAAATGAAGGACTAATGAGGAGACTCAGTCCCCTCAATAGTAGGTTTTACTCCGTTCTAGTGGACCAGTCAGATCTACCGCTGATCCACCGCTGGTCTGTTTTTAATGAAACACTTTCATAGCCTGTGATCATCTCACTGATTGACTAACGACTGCTGTGCTCAGATGTGACAGGGACAAGCAGGTAGACTAAAATAGTCTAGTCAGCACACCATGTGGCACGAAAAAAGGTTTTAGATCTTAGAATTTTTTTAGGTGGGACTGAAGACATGCAGGTTTACTTCATCATTTTGGAAAAGTTCTTTTAGAAACATTAGCATAACTGTTGGTTAAAAAGTTACATTACAGTCTGCCTTAAAAGACTTCACTTCGGGCAGAGGTATTAAGTGCAACCAGCTGTGGTCTGACAAGCCTTTAAGCCACTTTTAATAATGCATCTTTTCCTGTTTGTGTGTCTTTGCTGTCAAGCCTGTTTATGTCTCACAGCCAAATGTGTGCAACAAAAAATCTGTTATCCAAAGATAATGAGACAGTTGGGATGTGCTGTGCAGTTTCAAAAAGAATTGCAACAGGGTAACAATGATTTGTGGGCCCATTTCAAACAGGATGTGAATACTGAGGACTTAAGCAACATAAATTCATTTGCATGGTTCTGGTTGTGTTGTTTGTGTTTGAACATTAAGTGTAGAGGTCATCTTTACAGAGGATGTGTCGGCTGTTCAAATTTCCCAAGATACATTTTTTTTTTTTTTTGATCTTTCAAAAAATTCTTTAAAAACCATTCGCTAAAACAGGGTGTGATGTGAAACAGTAACTGGAGACAGAACATCTGCTTTCCGATTAATGGCTCGTCATTGTGAGTTTTTTCTGTGCTTTATTTAGAACAAATATATAAGACCCTAAAATATTTCAAAAATCCATTATTCAAAGGGTTCAAAAGTTTAAAAAATGGCAACTTTGTCAAAAAGCAGTGTAGTATATCTGGTATTTCTGATGGTTCCCCTCTGATGTCTGACCTTTGGGTAATTGGTAATTGTGTCTCTGTGTGACTTTGCTGTCAGCTTCATTTCTATACAGCAGCTGGGGAGCCTTCTCCAGACTGTTCCCATTTGCTGTGTGCAAAAATCATTAAGCTCCACTACCCTTGCAGGGTAAGCTGAGAAGAATATGGTGGGGATCTGCAAAAAAATAAATAAATAAATATATATATGCATTTTGTTGGGGGTTTTTTTGTTTGTTGTTTTTTTCTTTTCAAAATTAAAATTTAGGTAAGAATGACTGTATTGTATTAGATGTATCAGTCTTGACTGAAGGACACTCTGGAATCCAAACATCAGATTCCATTGGATTCCTGAACAAAGCACTGAGTTCCCAGTTACCAATTAAGATTTTTTGGAATAGATCTGAAACCACCAACACAGAAAATGTATCGTTAATGGAAGAAAAGTCAACAGCTCATTTGTATGTTTATCTTTGTTTTTCTTTGCTGCTAATGTTGAAGACACAGGGGAGAGGAACAATCTGTTCTGCACAAATACACTGTAGGTGGTCCAGAGGCAGAGACTGTCAATCCCACAATTTCAATCTGCTGCATAGTTCTCCCTCCTCACTGCATACAGAAATATTTCAAAGATGACGTCAATCTTCTACAAGGCCTGTGGCCTCAATTGGTTATATAAATGGAAAATTAAATATACATTAGACAATCCCCACTCCTAACAATCATAAGTGCTATCTCCATCTTTATTCTGTATAAGCTTTCAAAAATATTTTCAGAAGTGACAGCTGAGTATGAGCATGTGTGTGTGTGGGTGTCTGTGGGCGTCTGTGTACAAGTGTGGACCGCTGAGGCAAGAAATCTGTGGAAATGTTATCAAGGAGATGATGAGAAACATGTTGATGGGACCTCCCGGCTTATCAAAACACATTAACAATGCCACAATCCAGAGCATATGAAGTAACACACACACACACACACACACACGGACATGGATGTGCAGTATGCACATACATAAAATGCAACATATATTCACACTTTTAAGCATCAAATTAATGCTGACAATAAACCAGCTGTCATCCAACACAGAAAGAAGAAATAATAGTACAGCTAGTTGGTCGGTATGTAGTGTGCCGTCTGTGGTATATAGATATATTTAAGAATATTATCAGAGAATCGAGAACATATAATCTATATACATTCCCTCTATGCTGTATAGCAAATGTATAAAGGGAGTTTTTACAATTCGTTAGCTGCTAGCCAGCCAGTCTTTTGTGTGTATGTGTGTGTCTGCATATATCTTATTAGCGAGAAAGACAGAAAGTAGATACAGTAAGTCGTACCTAATGCTCCACACACACTGCTCAAGGGGCTGGTTAGCAGGATAATGAACAGGAGCAGCATACACAGGGGAGAGGGGCTAAGGCTGAGCCCCAGGATAGGCCTCCTGGACTGGGCTGGAATTCCACCTGTCCTGGGCAGAGGCATGGCAGGCACCACCTTGGGCAGGTTGGAAATGACAGAGATATGTGTAGGGCTTCACTCAACAGGGATAGGCACTCTGCAGACACACAGGAGAGGGGGGAAAAAAAACATTAAGGTCAGCTGTTACATATGAAAGGCATATTTCTTTAACCTCTGACTCATCATACTGCTTTTAAAGTCAAATGTCAACACACCACAAGGATAGATTGCGTCATACAGATGCAGAGAAAACATCCACATGGAAAAAAAAAAAAAGGAAAAAACAAGGAAGATTTATGCTAATGCAGGATTAGGACTTTCGTAAAGAGCACTTCTGATTTGGGATTAACCGTGCAAGCAGGCCAGCTCTGACTGAACTAATACCTGAACAATAGAGCCACTGTTCAACAACTTAGACAAGAAACAGGCCGAAGTACTTTCTCCGTGTACTGCTTCTGTATTAATAAGTTTCCTTTTTTAGTCAGCCGTGAAATGAGCTGCAATGATACATTTTTAAGGGTTTTTCCCCCCTCAGACATCCTGATAATTTCATTTTAGCTCTGGCCTAATTCCTTCTTAGTGTTCAGTATTTTACTGCTCCGCTGGCACATAAAAGTGTTAATGCAATAATACATTTGGAGTGTGCCACTATAATGAAAAACACTAAAACAAAGAGGATTGAGGGGTCAGTCAGAATGCAACAAAATTCAATAACTGCAAATGTATGAGGAGCTGCTGCTGTGATAAATTTTCCCTCCCCTGGTTAATCCGTTGCCTTGGGTGGGATCACCATCAGTGTTTTCGCTCTTTCCTCACATGAGCACATGCAGTCGCGCACATCTTCAAGTCTGAGCATAATTCAGCTCTGTCTGCTGACAGAGATTTAGACAAGCTGTGCAGAAGCTCCCTGTCTGGGAGTCAATAACTCCTCAGTCCTATCAAGCCCTCGCGGCCCCCTCCCCTCCGCCCGATGTGTCAGAACGCAGGTGGGGAGGCCAAATGAGAAAGGAGCCTTTGTTAACCTGTCATATATTACACACATACACGTCTCCCTTCCAGTACCATTATGGCATAACATATATGCTCTCGGGGAGTAACGGTATGTATTCAGATGTGACAGGCCCCATTGTGATGTGTAGATAAATATGCACAAACACCCATAAACACACTTTCACCCCGACATACACTGATGAACTGGCAGAAATGGAGTAGCAGAGATTCGGCAGACCTTTACTCGACTTTACTAAATGAAAGAGGCATTTCTGGTGAGTTACATATTCAAAGGCTCCTCCAACCACTTATTGAGCTAATGACCTGCTCAAACACATTACTGTCTGCCAGTCCCTACACTAAAAATAGCTCATCTGAAAACATGGCTGTCTATCTGATCCAGGCTCTTTTTCTTGCCACTCTGCCCTCATCTTATCAAACACTGCATAATAGACGTTGAATAGAAAAGCTTTCTGCATCCCCTTTCAATTGAACAATGCGATAAGGAAAATCAGATCAGAGCTCATTCAAGCACCATTGGCAGCATGTTAAGTAAATTCTCCTCTTACAGAAACTCAATTTGCCACCGTTAATCTAACTAGAGCGACTGCTCTGTGTGGAGCCACACGGCCACTGAAACATTATGCGCTCCTCGTATGTTGCAGAGTTTGATTCCTCCGTCCGGTGAGCTGGATTCACAGTGACCTCAGTCTAACCCGATCTCATTCTCCGATTATTTGGCCGTACCTGTTGTTTTCACCTGCCAGCAAAGCCCTCTCTGTTCTATCTCCATTATAGTCCCTCGCCCTCTATCTAATCCCTAATCTTACCCTCATCTCTCTCCTGTATTAGTCTCTGTAGTCCTCCAATCTCCTCTTCTCCCATCTCTTTTCATCTCCTTCCTCCCATCTCCTCTCCACTTCCCTCCTCGACTCCCATTTTAACCTCTGCTCTTTTGATGCCAACTCCTCTATGACATCCAATCATTCATCTCCTTCCCCTTTTATACACACTCTAAACCCTGCTTGTATCCAAATCCACTTCCTCTCCCCAGCTGCCCTGCACTGGCTGCTCCAACTGTTGCTGGTCCATTGACACAATTCAAACAAAAGCGCCCAGAGCATACAGCTGTGGATGTTGAGGGAGTGATACAAAGATACAACTAACCCTAACCCTAACCCATAACCATACCATTCCAAGCATGTTTGGACTTGTGCAATCGTAACTATATGCAATAACAACAAAAACCCGCTTCCTCTCCTCACATGTAGCCTGAGTGCAGTGCAGCCACTTTGCTTCTTGACGAGAAGCAGGACTCAGAGGTGTGACCATTCTAATGGCTTGTCTGCAGCCTCCGGAGCCCCCTCAAAGACAGCACAACCTGCTCTTCTTAATCATCTGGCTCGGTGTTCAGAGGGAAAACAGCAGGGGATAGTCTTATTACCTTTTCAGTGTGACAACACAGATGGTCAGCCAGACAGATAGATTGATGGGGATACATGTGCTATTTATTGCAGGGGAGCAGATAATGACACCGCAGCTCAGGTGGTGAAATGTACACCGGTTATTGTGTTCCATCAGCCTGATGACATAACATTGTTTAGGCGGCATCCAACCTGCACCCACTCCGCTGGGGCTCCTCGGAGGACGACATGTTTTGTTTTTCTCACCTCACCCCTAACCTGCAACCCACCCACCATCCCCCACTTTTACCCACGATGCCTTTTGCAAAAAGTAGGTAGAATTGGTCTCACAAGGCTTGTCTCCATGGCAACAAGTTAGGAGCACTCACAGGCAGACCCAATATGTTTCCTGCAGCATCATGCTAGCTGTGAGATTGTGCACCTAACAGGAAATATTCTTTTTTCCCCCCATTTATTACTTTTAGCTTTAGTTGTGTTCCAGTGTTGAGCAGGTTTAATGCATGCATGCTGTGAAGCTTGCAAGATGAAGTTTTGCAGAAAAAAAAACCCCAACATGTTCTTTTTGGATTACATTTTATGGGAAACATGATAGATGTGCAATGCCCTTCAGTGTTTTTCGGGGTTGAGGAATAAGATTGCATCCATTGTCAATCTTCATTCGCATTTTTCCCCACTGATTCTCACACTTTGGAATTTTTTTCAGCCCAAAAAAATGACCTTCTCTTGAATAATGCATGGCTTTGTGTGTCAGTTTAGAGGGAAAAAGTTTAAGATTGCTTGTACTGTCGTTTGTCCTCATTCACATATTTCCAGAGATTCTTACACAGAGAATATTTTTTTACCCACAAAAATAACCTCATCTTGAATAATGCATGGAGTGGAAAAGTTTGGAGTCAGAATTGTGTATTAGTCAGATGCAAGCAGGGGTTGGGACTGATATTACCTCATGTTTCCTATGACCCTGGGCCCTGTAGGCAAACGACACTCCAGAATGCGTGCACAAATACACACACAAAAATGACAGATGGCAAAGCATCATGGGGGAGATTGGCACTCACTCTCTCACACTTCCCCTCTCTCTCTTAAACACACAGCCCACGGACACACAAATTTACAGACACACACACACATGCAAGAACACATACACATTGAGGATCAGAGGCACAGGATGAAGCACGGCTTACTGCAGGCATGAGCTGCACTGCCCTGGTTACATTTTTAGCTGTGGAAATAAAATATGTGAGGCTCGTTTCTAACACGAAAACACACCTGTCACTCAAATACAGTGATTCTTTGCCCTGAATATAAATGAATCTGGAGACTTGGGTGCTTCACACAATATCCCGGAGACTTGATTACTGCTGTGGGATGCTTACTGTGGATGCTGTTCAAATGCACGTTTGAACAGTGGGAAATGATGAGAAATATTGACAGGCACCAGTAACATTCCCAACCAAAAGCTATAATTTTCATCACTTTTATAAAACCATAGGCTGAGTTTCAACTGGAGTTTTAAATTATACCACAGCTAACAAATATGACTCATGAACACAGAATAATCACACCAAACCTATAAACACAGGGAGCAAAACCCACATTTATAATTAATTGCTTAAAGCAGAGCACTGCTGAAACAAATTACAAGAGAAAAACTTGTCACCAAAATAGATTCTCACTGTTATATTTATTTATCCATTCAATCATTTGTCCCAACTGTTTTTATTTTTAAGCTGATGTTTCTTTAATATAATCTTTGTGGGGTTTGTTTGGCTGTTAGTTACACATAGTGGAGGCATCAGTCTGAGTTCTAGTAGACTGTGATTTGCAGTAATAAATTATTCACTATTATTTCACTTAACTAAATTATGGATGAAATTACTAATTCCACATCAAGTAATTAATCAAAAATACCTTCAATGATAATTCATTTTTTGAACAAAGTGTTTTGTTGTGAAATAATAAATCATTCCATTGATGACTAAAGTCATCATATATATATATATATATATATATATATATATATATATATATATATATATATCTTGTGCAAAAGTGGTTTCCAGCCTGAGTGAGACTTATCTGGTTAAATGTATGTATAAGAATGATGCATAAATTATGACAAAATAAAATTCAGTTTTTAGAGTTATTTTTTATATTGTAAAGATTTTTGGTCATTTTCTGTCTCACCTCTTCATTGGAGGGTGGGTGCAGAAAGTATTCAGCTGTGGAGAGTGCGTTCTCTGTATGACTGCGTTCATATCTCTCTTTTATGTATCTCAAGTTGAAAGTTTCCTTTTATCCTTTTATACTCATGTATGATGTGATCCTCGGAAAACCAGCATGATTTTCTCATTATCATGAAATAATGATAACCGACTCATAATAATAGCCTTCTTGGGATCATGAAAAAACAGAATTTTAAAAACTTGATCCACCCACAGTCTCTCACTGTATGCGTCTCCCTGGCAGGGAGCATGAGTTTTGCTCTGGGTCATAATTTAATTAAGTGATCACCTACAGCAAACGGGGGGAGAAGACCCAAATCTAAGATACTTGAACAAAAAACTTCTGCTTATGTAAGAATTTATGATCCTCAGCTCTACTTTCCTTCAAGTGAAGAGGCTATTAGCCTTTCACACTGCACAACATTAACATGGCACTAAAATTACATGCCAGCAACTTTAACTTATGATTCTTCAGCTGTCAGCTCACTGCTCCCCACTTTAGATTTTATACTTGATTCAGTTTTCGTTCATCAAGTCTGTTTCACAGCAGGGACAACACACGGTTTCAAGATGAGGAAAGAAGGGAGGTGTGAAGAGAGAAGCGTGACTGAAAACCTCTCCTGCTTCAATATTAATATGCTAAAACAATGCAACTAAGTTTCCTTTGACCTCAATCTCTGGATGTCTAGGACACGGAAAAGCTTCAGCAAGCACCAGCAATGGTGCAGCAAATGTACACCCACGCATCTTAAAGGGACTCCAAGGTCAGGGAAACAACACATCCAGAAAGATGCATCCAGTAATGAATGCGTCGGCTTCAGAAGAGCCCCACAACAGATGGGCTGGCTTCTGCTGAGCAGGAAATGTATTACCAAATGGTGTAAAAGTACATATAGGGCAGATTATAGGAGGGAGTCGGGACAGGGATGTACAGTTGAAGCGTTTGTAGGTTACATTAATCTAATTTGGTCACAGGAAGTTAAGAGTTGGTTCTGCTGAAATGATAAATGTAAAAGTCCATTTTTGCAAAAAGAACCTTTCCTTTAACTGAGACAAAGAGGCATAATGTTAAGCCCGTTAAATACAGCAATGTTGTTGTATATAATATTAGGTTACGTTATATTAAATAAAAAATTTTCTTTAATGTCAATTACAACTACTGATGTTTTAATCAGCTGCTAATATGTTGCCACCTGTTTTCTGCAGTGCCACTTTCACTCACACACGCTTTTACAAAATGGGGCAAGTTTCTTTTCGCTTAAACTGGATTTCATTGTGTCTTCTGAGGAATATATTATGACTATTATGAAAGCTTCACAGATCAATAATATTCTGTATTGAAAATACAAGGCAGATAGGCGTGCTTCTCAGATGCAATAACAGCTGAACATTGTCTATATTTTATAATTTTTAATAGCAATAAAAAATTCAAAGCATAAGACCCACTGGAAATGAGCCCACAGTGTAATGATTTAACATGTCCCAAATTTGGTTTAAGCTGGATCTATGCCTAACAATGTTGGGTGAAAACCTTGCAGCTTAAATTTCAGCAATTTTCATGCTTTCAAATAAGTTACAGGATTACTTGCTGCTAGGCGAGTTGAGTCAATTTTCAACTCCTTAGGCTCAGACACGTCTTTCAAAGCCCTTAGGAAAATGCCAAAAATGCATCGTCACCCAGCTAAAACATGGCTGTTCTTTTTTTTTTTTTTTTTGTCTTCCCGCAAACAAAACTGACATTTTACAAATAGGGCTTCACCCAATAGGTGAAGGTTTTCACCTAACAACAGCAGAAGAACAAGATGTGAACACATCCACATAAACACACCTACATCACACTCACTCAACTGAAACGGCAAAACACGGAGCATCCAAACAACCAAACATATTTCGTAATTTCTCCCAGCGACCTCCCCCTCTGTCTCTGCGTTGCTTGCTCTTCAGAGGCTTCCGATCTTCTGTGTACTGGCTCATTACGCAGGCTGATGGTTGAGTCCTTGTCAACTCACTGTCCAATTAGCATATCTGAGGCTGGCACATACTCTTATCCTAGTGGGAGCGAGAACTGTATATACATACTGATGTCCACATAGTTATGCACTTACATGAACACCCCTAATTGTTAAACAACTCTGACATATGAGAGAAAAATTATGTATATTATTCCATTAAAGGGCCAATTCTGAATCACTAAGATATAGTTTCTTTTGTACATAAATTTAAAGACTGCCAATAAATGTATTCTGAATAGATCACTGTATCCCTTTCTATTTATCTATCTATACATCTTAGCATCAGCTCTTAATTAATGTTCATTGAGTGGCACACACTCAACACACAAATGAACCCCCCCCCCACACACACACACACACACTAAAGAAAGACAGTAGTAGCCAAGTCACACCGAAGCCAATTAGTGAGCTTCTCCTGGAGCGGGACGAAGGCTCCCTGGCAACAGAGAACACCTTCATCTTTCTTCATGTCACTGTCATCATCCTGGTGATCATCATATTTCAATTGTGCTTCAATAATGAAACATGCCAGCCATTTTCTCTCCTTGTTTCAGCTGTTTAGCACAGCCTACACACCAGTCAGCAGACTGAAAGTCATGTTGTGTGAAGCAGATTGGAGGGCTTGCTGATAATCTTATAATGAGGGTGATAACAGTAGCCCGGAGAAAGACAGTGCTCTGTTTTAATAACCTCATATTGATAGACCATTCATACGCAATCATCCATTGGGGATGTCGTTAATGTAAGCTCCATAGACATCTACAAATGGATTCATCTTTATATTGATTTATCGAGAGAAAATCATCCTCTACATGCATTAGAAACACAAACACACCTGGCACAAATCTACAGTTCTACAAACTGATACGCTCTGTTCATTCACTGCAACTGGAAGCACCATTGTTTATGGAAAATATCTCTGGTCTCTCCTGGATGTTTGTGAATTTTCTGGAGACACATTGCCGTGCTTGCCCAGGATCCAACTCTCTCCTGTGTATTTGTGCTGCCATGGTATCACTAATCTACCTCTGTCACATGACATGCCGCTCCGCAGAGACCTCATCAACTCACAATTGCAACAGTGTTCTGCAACAACAGTGAGATCATCTATCAAAGATTAACACACATTTCACCACTCTTTCATAATGTCACTGGTATTTAATTGAGGTCAATGTAAAGCATGAAAATATAGCTGAAAATGCTGATCGCTGACAACGGACACAGCCTTTAACAGATCAATCAATAGCAGCACTGATTTCTGAGGCTCTGTGTGCTGGCAAACAGATCCTATTTATGCAAGACAGGCAGCCAGCCTTTGCAGCTCTCTCACTAACCAGCCATTGCATGACTTCCTGATGGAGATGAGATTTGTGACGCCAAATGAATTTCTCCTTGAGGGGCAATAAAGTTGTGAATGGAATTGAAAACAGGAGTAATGGGGTCGAAAAAATGCATTTGTCCTCCGTCTCATTGCTGAAATCAGATAGAGTATGTTTCTGTAAGTGAAGAGATGAAATGCTTGTCAAGGGTAACACACTTGTGCAAGGAAGCTTTCCACCGCCGACTAGCCATTACTCTCACCTCTGTCAAACAAATGCTTAATCTAACCTGGCATCTTGTGTGCCTTGGAGACAGAGTCATTCGGAAATGTCACAAAAAAACAAACAAAACAAAAACAAAAAAACAAAACAAAACAACAACAAAAAAAAATCAACACCAAAAAACCCAAATGTGGGGCTCTCTTTGAGCGCAATGTAACTGCGTCTACGCACAAACATACACAGACTGAAGAATATTCCTGCTGACCCCGTAGAGACTCCAGTCTTACATCTTTTAAGTTTTCTGTCTCTGAGTTGTGGTGATGAAACACAGCTGTAAGCTTCCTGGAAGTTGTCACTTTCCTATCCTGTACATTAAAGGTCTTTTGGTAGAACAGAGCTGTTTCACTGATGCAAGAAAGACACTCTTTCACTGGCTAATGGAGGCATGCCAAAACCTTTTCTTTTCTTTGGGTCTGTGGAGCTGACAGGGCAGAGTTGTTTTAGAATGATGACAATAAAAAGAACCAAATCTACATCTTAAAAAAATCTTATAATGTTACTAACAACATGTTACACGTGTCTAATGTAGAATTACTCAGATACATACATTTTTGCACCTTTTATACAAGATTAAAACGCTAAAGGACTGCTAAAGCTTTGAGAGTCCTGATCTACATATTGGTCAGGACAACAACATGCACATAATGGCAGTGTTTACCACCTTAGTTAGTTTTAATATTCACTAATCAGCATTAAAATGTATTGTGTAAACTAATGGGACTGCCAATTTTTGTAATCCTGTTGTAGAGGTTGGAGAAATTCTAAAAAATGATCACCCTAATAGATCAAGAATCAAAAGCTATAGCGCTAGACTGGCTAAAAATTAAGACATATTCAAACACATGCTAAGTGAAGTTTATCATATGCTGTTGCTTTCCATGTAATGCATAGCACAGTGACATAATAAGAGTTAGTTGAAAATGGTAGACAAAGGGGCATGCAATTTAGTATTTATCCCACAAATAAAACAATACCACATGCTGAAGGTCTTATTCCTATGTTGGCACCTCTCCAGCCCAAATGAAACCAACTTTCAATTTATACACTGAAGAGGAGTATCCAAGAGTCCAAAATACTCTTGAGACTTGTCAGCAGCTAGAAGCAAAATTCAAAGAATATTGTGGTGTTTGAACATTTACTTGAATCTACATGCACACTTCAAAGTGGATGGTGCCCACATTTTCTCTAAGTTCTGATTAGCTAATGTGTCTTCTGCTTTGTCAGCCATCTTGTCAGTCAGGCCCACCCTCCTAATGACTCCTGTCAGTCAAGCAGGTAACTGTTGAGCCCAGTCAATAGCTATACTTCCTCCTCCCATGATTGGATAATGTGCTGTGTTCATCAACACTTTTAACCACATTCAGCGCAAATGTCAACAGAAGGAAAACCAAAGGAAACATGTCTCTTGTCATGTAAAGTGGAGAAACCTCTACAGAGGAGCGATTCAGCAAAACTTCAGCTGATAAAAGACAATAACAAGATCTTATAATGGAGGGCAAGACTGAGTTGATTGTTGATTGTTGTGGGTTGAACAGGGGACAGCAGCAGAGAAACTACGTCTTCTTTGCATGAGAGAGGAGATTGAGATAAGGAGGGGTAAGCGAGAAGGTGAAGATGTCTTCGGATGTGGCAGTTGTGATGAAAAGAGAGGCGAATGACTGAAGACAAGAGGTGGAGAAAAGAGGAAGAGAAGAGAGGTAGTGGAGGAGTGTGCATTATTCATCCCTGCTGACACATCAGAATCTCTGATTCATCTGGAGAAGGGCATCAGTCAAGTCACAACCTATCTCTTAGCCTTCACTCATATGCACACACTGAAACACAGACATATGATGCGCGCACATACTCACACTCACGCACATAAACAATTGCGAATGACCTCTTTGCTGAAAATGGATAATTATGGGTCTGGCTCACTTTAGAGAGTTAAAACAGACTGAGATGTGTCTGCACCAGCAGGCTTTAGTTAAGTTTTGATCCAGTTCAGGTACTGTCTAGTCCTTGGCTATGTACATATAATTAACCTATTATCTATGTAACTGGTGTACTTTAGTTCACCTACAGCTGAAGTGGGCAGCAGTGGTTCAGTCCCTCCAGGACAGGCCTTATTTTGTGATTGTGGGGGCCTAAAATGCCTCATTTTGTGGCAGCTGTTTCAAAAACCTGTGGCAAAAGTTGTGATGTTTTGAGATCTAAATTCTTCCAATAAAGATGCCTCACCACAGAATTTCAACAACTCGAACAAAGTATATTTATTTGCATATTAAAATCTGTTACAGAGAAGATTTTTTAACACCGACAACAATTTACTTTTATCTACTGCACGTGGAAGGCAATAATGACATCCCCAACTTTGGTCTACTCTCACGTCAATAATTCAAATTTTTAACTCCGTCTTAATCTCGTTAACAATCACAATCACACACACACACACGGCCAACAGTTGAATCGAAAGCAACTGGATTTAGGATTTAGGTTGGCACTGAGGTTAGACTGAGCAAACCGATTTTCGGTGACAGTCCCGGATTGGGGTGATCTCTCCTCGGTAAAAGTTTAACGGGGGAGAAAAAAAAGTTTCGCGCGCAGCTTCAAACTCGAGTTATTACGGTAGCGAGTTAAATTAACGTGCTAATGTTACTATTAGAAAGCACGTGCGTTACCCGATACAGAATACGCAGCAGAATTATTCACTCTTGGTTTCTCCGCTTCAGTCCACAACGTGTTTTGGTCGATGCGCATTTAGTTATTTATATATTGATTGATTGATTGATTGATTTACTGGAGCCAGAAGTGACTGTGAGAAGTTGGAACTCTTACAGTTGAAATCCAGTTCAATTCACTGTGGACAGAACTGCACCAGACAAAAGCTTTTAGTTTTTTATCATCAATAAGTTAAAAATTGCTCACAATTATACACAGACCACCATAAATTTGTACAATTTGTACTAACTATTGTGGTCATGTATCATAATGTATGAGAGATTCTCTGGTTTAGGGGGGGAAAAAAAAAAAAAAAAACCTTTAATTCAAGTTACAATTTTACTGTGCATCCTGCAAGTGTAGTCGAGGAAGAGGAATGTCCCTGGGATTTCTTCTTTAGGGTTTTCTTTATCCCATTTTAGGCTCTAAGATATGTGTTTTTGTAGCTGTTTTTTGTGGAAAATTGTGTTCAAGGATTATATTGGCTTACTAGACGCAAGTTTCAATATTTTAACTTGCAGAAAAAGTTTTGCTCCTTACACTACACTAATTTTAACCAAGATCAGGCCTAATGGCTTAATTCTGCATGCTGTGTGCACTCCACAGCCTCTGAATAAACAAGAGAAACAAAAGCTCAGTGTTAGCAAGCCTCTGAAAAGGTCAATTAATATCATTTCCTAGATAACAACAAAGTTTCTGTCTGTTTGTGATACAGGTGGCTGCGCTCCCAGCATCAAAGTTGCATGCCTTGATCGTCTCTGTCCTTATGGTTTATGGGTGCAACAAAGCAAATGCAGAGTGTTCGCAGAGAGTCTGACTAAAATCCATAGATGTGCATAGCATGTAACACAAAGAGGGAAAGCAGAGAACGGTGCAGGCAGGGTGAGGCCGCACTGCGAATCTGAAAATAAGACTTCATTGAGGCCTTTGACTTGAAACCAAAGCTGCACCTGTGGGAGCACACGTCATCTGGCATATTCAAATCTGGATAGATCTTACAGTGGTATCACATGGAAGGAGCAGGAAGCTATTGAGACCTAGGGTTGAACCCTGAGAAATGCTATTTAAAGGAGTACATGCCATTACAGATTTCATAAACCTCTCCTCTGAACAGAACCTAGATGAATACCTGTGGGGCCGAGCATCTCTTGGCTCATGGAGGGGAATATTTGATCTGTTTCCCAAAGACAGACAGAGAAAAATTTGCCAGTCGAACTATTGTGCTTCCATACAACGACTTTTCCCTGTCAAAATAATGCAAATACCTGAAACCTGGTCCCTCTCATGCAGCAGGAGTGCCTTATGTGTTATTCTGTTAGGCAGGGGACTGAGCTGAGAAGACAGGAAAAAAATCTGGGCACTGCTAAAGAGAGGAATCCATGTGTAAAAATGACTGATTAAAATAATTAGGGATATGGTCTGGAACAATAACCAGCAAACGTACGGTGCCCCAGGAAAAATTTCCCATCTGCGTGTGAGGAGGAAGACCTCCCTTGGATTCACCACAATAGTGCAATTTTACAGTTTCCACAGGGCACACAGCGGAAATGTAGAAAACCTAAACGAGCATTTGAAGTGTACACGATTAAATCCCAAACAAGCAATAGCTCTCGGAAAATGTGTCAGGATGAATTGATGTATCATTAAATTACATTCTGCCTGTATGCGTGAGTGGCTGCATTAACTGCAAATCCTGCTGCGTATAATTATAGTCATAGGAGAGGTCTATGAACAACAAAACACTGCCTACATGTGCAGATGGGCTTGTTTTAAGTAATGCTCTGGAGTAGCAGATGCAGCCACCACTCTATTGTCTGGAAAACTGTCTTGCTAAGTCCATCCATCCTGCCACCTGGTACCTTTAATACCAAAAGAAAAATAACGTTTATATTAATTTAATAGCCTATATGGGTTTATTCGGTCTCTGATCGCTTCCTCAAAAGTGATGTGAAGACATTATCATAAAAAAAAAAAAAAAAAACACACCATACTTTGCTATGGCTTTAAAATGTCACTCAGTCTTAGAGCTTCCTCTGACTTCTCAAATATCTCTGAAATCTCTTGGATTTGTGTGTTAATGGATTTTCTCACGAGGTCTGGCATATTATTTGTTGTCTCCATGTTTCCTTTTCTTCCTAAGACCTTAAAAATCTGACTAAAGCACAGAACTCGATTTACCTGGACAGCGTTCTTACATGGACATCAGAGAGAAGGCACTTTAAACGAGAGTGGATGAGGAACAAAGGCTTTGCCAGCATGCCCGGGTCCCCCATGCTACCCAGCCAGCAGTGGGAGAGGGGGGGGGGGCGCATTCCCAGTGCTGTTGCCAGCCAGCCTGATCTGCACAGCCCCGCGCTCTGCCTTCACCCAAACGGAATAACAAACTCTCCACTGATGCTGGGCTGGAAGAGGAAAGCAGCAAAGAACACACTCGGTCCCCTGAGGAAAACTAAACGGTGAAATTTCACCCGGGCCGGCCCTCATTAGTTTCCGAAAGGCTATTGGGCAAGTGGAAAAGAAGCCGTCTGGGTGGGGTGCACGGCCAAAAAACATGACCTGGGTGTTGGGATGCTTGCTTACCTTGGTAGGATGTGCTCCGTCTTCTTCTCTGCCTGGCAGATTCATGTGGGTGGATTTGCAGCTGGAAGCTTCCCCGGAAACAGCAAGGATAAATGTAATCCAGTGGCAGCAGAGCTCCACTCTGAGAAAGGTCTATCTTTGTGGAGGATGCATGCACACATCGCCGGTGCCCCCCCCCCCACTCCTCCTCCGCTTCCTCTCCGCCGTTCTGGATGTCGACCGACCTCTCGGGAGCGCAGCGGGTCACAGCTGCTTCTCAGCCCTTTTGTCGGGAGAGCATTGCTGGTCGGGCGGCCTCAGATACTGCTGGTTGATGTCATTGATACTCCCTGCCTTCTTCCTCAATGCCCTCCTCCTTCCTCTTCTTTCCCCTCCTCCCCCCTCCCCGCTGTCTGTCTCTCTCTCTCTCACCGGTACTCTGTCCCTCCCCCTTCATATACATGACGTGATGCAGGGAAGATCTCCAATAGCAACCGTATCCCCCATCACCTCTATTAGCCCCATTACCACCCCATTTCCCCCCTCATCCCCAGCTCCCCCAGCTGGATCGCTGACTGCTGCAAAAGATGTGGATGCTGAGCCAGGTCAGTCTTGTATAGGTGACAGATTTTTTCCACTCTTTTCCCCTGTGGCTAAAACGAAGATAAGCACCTTGAAACTCATAGATTCCCGTACCACAGTGTCTAATCATAGCCGCTGGCATGGATGCAGAGTCAGGGTCCCATATCAGCTTCTATTGAGCGCAAATTCTCAGTAACTGGACACACAGTCTGGGATATTATTGGGAATGTATCAATAATATCACAGGAGGTAAATTACATAACAATAATATAGAATGAAGTAATTACATACATTTTTATGACTAATTGAGGTTAAACTCGATTTTTATAAATAAATCATTCCTATCAAGGAGAAGCAAGCAAAATCCCTGACAAAGGATGAGTATCTGTTTAAATCATTTTGCAAAGCATCAGATAAAAATGGCTGCAGGAAAACCTTCCATCAAAGAAAAAGTGCATTGAATACACAATATATATCTGACCTTTACCTTACTACATGTACAATACATAAGGTATGATCTTATGTAAAAGAATGTGTTGTGTAGTTATTGTGTTGTTCACACAGCCTTGTGCTTCTGATCCATAAAAACGGTTACGTTAAGATAAATGCTGGCCTTTTTTAAAAGATTTGGTCATATTTAGGTCATACAACAGCTTTTACAAGGACAAAATGTTGGAGAAAAGCTCCAGGACTGTACAACGGAGGCTTCATTCTGACCTATCTGCTGACCCTCCTCCAGCTCCCTGCATACAGACTCAACGTCAGCAACTCTGTCTACCGAGATATCCAGATATTATTTTGTCTACTCAGCCACACAAAGATTGAATATTCAACCCAGCCTAATGGGTTAGTAAAAACTATACTCGCCAGCTCATTCAGTCTATTTCTGCCATGCTCTGACACAATGACTGCTTGACAGAGTGTGAGAAGGCTTAGGAAAATTAACCAAGGGCCGTCACCTCTGGTGGTAATTTGGAGCTACAGTTTTTGAGTCTATCACATTTTCTTCAAAGGACAAAGGATTGCAGTCTGATTGATTTTCTTTGTTGCTAGTGACATCTAGTGGGTGGTCACTATTACGTGATGCTCAGTTCACTTGTGTTAAGAAACATTAACACCAACAGTTGGCGCATCTGGGGTGAGGAATCCAATATGCCCTTTTGCTGGCACAGGAAACACAATAAATCTACTGAACTTTTTGTCCTTTGAAATATTCTGAACAGATATCTTCATGTTTTATTCCAGATCAACAATTGTCATTTTCCTTTAAAATCCACAATGTCAATATTTACATTTTGTCTAACTGTCAAGATTACTACAATCACTAAACTCCAGAAAAAAAAAGAGGCCACATCAGCTGTAAAAGCCCTCCTGTTTTGTTTCTATGTCTTTTCTACACTTAAGCAGGGTAGACACACAGTGTCAAAAGCACTTCAACTAATTCTGTCAATATGACTCCTGTCACATTCACACACAACAGCTGTAAATGAGCATTTTAGGTTTGGATGATGCTATAGCAACTGTATTGATGAACTAGCTTCCTGTACTAGCTTCCTAGTTTCCTGTCTGAATAATGCAATCTGTTGTCTGTGCTCCGTCTCTGCCAGTCACCCTGTGACCTGCCTGACTGTATAGCATTACAGTATTCCCATTTTCAGAGTTGAGGCTAGGGCAAAAGACCCCTAAAATTAGCTGGGTAAGTGCCCTCGCTCTACCACCGCCCTGCAGCAGTGACGTTAATTGCACTCTATTTATACTTGAAGAGTGCAGGACTTAGAAAGATCACATTTCTGTTATGCTTTATTTTTATGTCCTACAGCTTCTGTTAGCAGAGCAGTGAAAAGCCTGTTTGGGGTAAAGAGCTGAATTAAGTGGGCACTCGTTATTTTTAAATAATGCCCTAATGTAACACATGGAAATAATATGTCCTCCACTTTCTAGAGGAAATCATTTTATAGACCTGGCTGCCATGATGAGGTGGCAGAGTTTTTATGTCCTGCTATTGCAACCATTCCAAACCATTTAAATATGCCTAATGGCTCTTAATGCAACTGCTGCATTCGTAATGAACAGTGCACAACTAGTGACAAAAGAGAGCACAGAAAATAAACTGATTCCACATACTTATAGCTAATTTCTCAAAATCAGTTTCAAGTGAATATATGCACACAGAAAAGACAAGAAAAAAAATTTGATCAGCCATGCACAATCACACAGATCTTGTTGTGATACTGAATTTTATTCAAGTATCTTCAACACACTTTTGTTCTTGAGTTATCATCAGTTAAACTAATCAGTTGAGAAAGATTTGAGATAAAGGCAGCAACAATTCTTAGCCTGAATATAAGTTGTCTATTTAGGATTTTTAGAGCCTCTCAGTGTGCATTCAACTTGGTGGTGCTTAGCACAGACAGACAAATAAAACATTCATGATAACACAAGATAAACAAAAGAGAGACTATTAAAAATAAGACTAAGATGCAGGAATGGCCCAAGAGCCATCATTTCCATTTCTGTGAACTGCATCTGAGGTTAAAGGGAAAACCCACTCCAAAACAGAATTAAAACATAAGTTTTGACATTTACCTCTGTGGATACAAACAGGAGCATGCAAGCTCTGTTTTTATCACCACTACTACAAGTCCAATTTCTGAAGTTGCTTCTTTGACAGTGAATTAAATATCTTTGTGAACGGTAACATTATCCAGAGGTCACCGGATGTAGGCACAGTTTAGGCTCTTTCTTGTTCATTTGGACATAGGCAAAAATTTTGAGAAAACATTCTTCAGTTAATAAATTCAGAAGATATAACTTCAATATCAGTGAAGCAGCCCCAGATTTGACTTATTGTCATGTTAAGAAAAGAATGTAAAATTGAAGAATAGTTACATGTAAAATTTGTTTATGCAATGAATTTTTGCTTGAAAAACATTGCCTCGGATTGGAGGATTTCCAAACTGCATACGTTATACACACGCGTGTAGAGACCAGGGAGTGTTAGCAAAACCATTTCACCACTCACAGTGAAAATCTGTCAAATGATGGCTCTGCAGGCTGTACAATTATGTCACAGTCTGAAATATCACACAGTTGCTGATGTTCTGGAACAAAGTTTGTCATAAGTGTCCACACATCAGGTAATAACATTTGTAAATTATATGGATAATAAGTTAGTTGTTTTCCATTTTGCTGCCCATTTACAGTCTCTGTAACAGAACATTGCTCCATGGCAGACAGTTGGCACAGTGAATTCACCTTTTCATACCAAAGAAGGGTGGCAGATGGCAATCGGGAATATATAAAAACAGGCAAAAGGGACCAATAAGCAAATTTGGGTTGTGTTTGTTCAAACGTATCCTTCCTGAATGAATTTGCAAAAACAGCACCCGAGCATGTCCACTCTTCAATTTCATACACGCTATCTGGCTAATTTGACCAGATGCCTATCAGTAACAGTAAAAGCATCTCCCAATCTTGCTGCCACCATCAAATACACACAAGCACCATCATCATCCTGTAACTATCTTTTTTTTTTTTTTCCAATGGACTGAAAGTAGGAAAAAAATGCACCCAAGGCTGTATCAAGCTGATGTTTCACCCTGATTGAAAAAGCAGTTGTAGCAGTGGAAGAATAAATTAATAAATGACCAGATCTCAGCCACAGAGTTAATCCCAGAGGCTGGATTATTATTGCTATGGTTTGGTATACCAGGAGGCTGGTGGGACCAGGAACAAAGCAGGTGTCAGAAAAGGAAAATGACATGGAGGATGAAGTTTGTGGCAGGTCATAGTAAAGTATGGGGCACAGGAAGATAAATGCAGGGGTTTCTCATCAGGAGAGAGCAGTGGAAATCAGTGCAGCTCAATGAAAGCCTCCATCTCCTCAGATATAAGTCCCCTGTAGGGCAGTCTGTGTTTTTCAACTGCACGCGCCGCCAGGCACTGAAGGGTGACGTAGTTCAGCGGGTAGAGGGCCGGGTGCCCGCTGCTCTGCTCATCCAACAACTCGTAAGCTGTCTTCCTCTGTGCATTTGTAGCATCAAAGTGTGCCCCAGCCTTCATAAGTAGGGCCATAATCTCTGGACAACCGTTGTTAGCAGCAATATGTAGTGGCGTATTGTTCTCACAGTCACGTGAATCAACGTCTGCGCCACACTCGAGGAGAAGAGCTGCCACTGCTTGAGAGGGGAAACGGCCTACTGGATAACGGCCCACGGATGTTGTTTCCTTGTCTACAGCCATATGGAGAGGAGTGAAGCTGCTCCGACCTCGAGGGTTCAGCTTGAGAAGACGGTACACTGTGTGTTTTTTCTGATGCTCTTGCTCCGGGCTGCACTCAAGCTTCTCCAGCAGAAAAATTAGGTGGAGGATGATGGAAAGGGCTTTGGTGAACTGAGGAGCTTCTGGGGGGTTGTCCTTTTGTGCCACAGCTCGCTCTACCTCCCTGACACTCTTCCCCAGCACAGTCATCAGATCATGGAAGGTGATGCGTGTTGACAAGGTGCCTTTAGCCCGATCTTGAAGGACAAAAGAAAAGAGCTCTGCAAAGGACAGGAAACTGGAGGCTGTCATGGGACTGAGAGGATCCAGGTTGCTCTGCTGCATGTCCAAAGCATATTTCCACAGGCTGATGCAGCGCTCGAAGTTGCCTGAGTCAGCATATACAGCTCCCCGATAGCGTATGTAGTAAGAGGTGTCTGGGTGGGATGGTCCCAGGATGCGTTCTCTAACCAACAAAGCCTGCATCCTCATTTCATCTGGGTCTGTGATCAAGGCTTCCAGTTCATCTGCCGTGGTCACCTCCTGTGCGCAGCCATAAGCTGGAATTGGAGGACCAGGTGGAGGCTTGGCCAGGGATCCAGCTTTCTCCCCTGGCTGCCTCAGCTCCATGGCCCTTCTCCAGTACCTCATTGCCCCTAAGAGGTCTCGCTTTTTGTCCACAAAAGTAGCCCCGAGAAGTTCAAGTGCATCAATACGTTCCTCTCTGGAGGTGCGAGGCTGGTGAGCGAGGTACTCCACAATGTTGGTGTGACCCGTTACACTCGCAGCAAGCAGCGGGGTCATCCCGTATCCATCTCTCTCCATGCGGGCATTGCATTTCAACAGCATCTTCATGATGTCCAGACTCCCTGACTCAGCACAGTCGTGCAGGGCGGTGTTCCCTTTCACGCTCTTACGGTTGACATTGGCGCCACGGTCCAGGAGGAACTTGGCTATCTCCTTGTGGCCCTTGTAGCAGGAGATCATGAGGCAGGTGTGGCCGTGGCGGTTGGCGACCTCCATGTCGGCTCTGTGCTCCACCAGGTAGCGGACGATCTCGAGGTGACCGTCGAAGCAGGCGGCTCGGAGCGGCGTTGAGTTGGTTAGTGTTGCGTTGTTGACGGAGGCGCCGTGTTTCAGCAGGGTCTTAACCACCGGGAGGTGACCGGCTGCCGAAGCCGCCCACAGCGGCGGAGCCCCCTCGATGGTCTCCCCGTCAAAGTTGACGGAACCCCCGAGTTCAACATTAGCTTTACAGTGCTCAAGGAGGTAATCTACCACCTCCAGGTGTCCGTACCTAGAGGCTATCAGTAGCGGAGTGCCCCCCTGTGTTTTCTCCTCGGCTAAAGCCTCCAGCTCCTCGGGAGTTTTGTTGCTCAGCAACTTCTGGATAAGTTTCAGCTTACCATCTCTTGCCGCGTTGAAAACCGCCGTCGTAATGTCCATCTTACAGACTCTGTGCTCCCGCGCTGGACACCAACCCCATAACCTCTCGTTTCTAGCAAAACTGGTGAGTCTGGGTTCAAACAGCAGACAACGGGACTCTCTGTCTGGTCTCCGGCTCACATCTTTCTGCCATTTTGAGGGTGCTGTCAAGATGGCGTGTGTTGTTTGACAGGTATATGTTTACGATGTCACCGAGGCATTGTGGGTAACGTAGTTTTGATGGGATTCGCGTTTCCTGGGGCCGGGGCGCTTTTTGCTTGGTAAAAACTTCATTTCCCATGGTGCAAATTAATTAAAGGCCATAGCAGCTGATGGGTTCGTTTGTTATGGTTGTTCGGAGAAACAAGGGGCCACCTCCACAGGCGGTGGAGACAGAGGGAGCCGGCTGGGGCACGGTACACTGATTCAAAACACCCGATCAATGGTTAGATGACACCCCACACTGCGAATAAAAACTATTTATTTGCGGCTGTAGAGAACAGAGTTATCAGATCAGAATTAGAGTGAAAATACTATTCGTTCTTTGCTTGGGTCACTGAGAATATGTCCGAGGTCTCCTCCTATGTCCAGTGAAGAATATTTGCTAATTTTAGAGGGAAGCGTGTGCTTTTAATAAATTTAAGGTAAGTTTTTGATAAGACAAAAAACTGAAACAAAGAAAACAAAAAAAAATTTACTTGGTATTATATACGACCATCAGTCCGGCTGGTTATATCAGGTGCAAACAACTGAAGCTGTCAAGTGTCATACCCACTCATTTCCAACAGCATCAGCAGCCCCTACAGTACACTAAATCACATTGATTGAGTAGTGAATAACAAAGGAAAAGCCACACATCACCATTACACCGGTAGTGCTGATGTTGTTTGGTGGCAGATTTACTGTAAAAGTAGGAGATTATGTGTTTGTTACGCAACAATTTTGCAGCCATGAATTTAGCTTAAGAGGAAACCCATGTAACTGAGCTGAACTGAATATTTCAGTCTTGTGTAGATCACGATTGACTCACTCCACACAAACACAACACAAAATATTGATCTGAATGTTGACATGCATGGTGCTGAACATGAACACCCCATAGCTAGAATGTAGATGGTGACTTAACTGAGTTCATCTTTCCACAGAGTGAACAGTAATCTGCTTGCTTTTCTATGCATAAATTTGCTGTTGTGTGCAGCATCCAAGAAGTTGATGAGAGTGGAGCAAAAAAGGATTAGAGTATTTTATAAATTCATAGAATTTTCACCTCTAGTCATTTGAAGAGTCGTGTAACAACGCAACACAACTGCTTGCCAATATAATCATAAAGATCAAAAAGTTTATCATTCCCCACTGAAAATTGAGTTGAAACAAAAATGAACTGTATAAAAGAATTCTGTATAGAAGAAGATTGATTATTACTCATAATTGATTGTAAATTTTGGTAATACTGGGTTGGCATTTACAACTATAATCTGAATATAATAATATATATATAATAATAATATATATAATTGTGACTGAATATGCAACAGTCAAATTTTAAGTTGAGAAAAATGTAAAATTTCCTTTAGTCATGTGAGCATGATGAACTGATGAATCTATACACAGATACCGTGTGTACTGAGAACACACGAGATCACATCACATCACAGATGAAACAGCAAAGATGGAAAGCTCCCATAGTGAAATTACCAAAACTGCTCTCACTTGGGCAGAAAACTGTGTTTTAAAACTGTTTGCAAGACCTTTAAATATCTTTGGAAGACAACAAAAAAGGCAATCCATTTCAAATTAGTGTGTTGATTATGACTATAGGCAGATTTTTTTACTTGATGGGTTTCATGTTTCAAACTATTTGCCTCTCCTAGTCCACAGAGACATAAAATAATTACTTAACTTCACCAGTTTTATCTCTCTGCTCTCAGTTAGTAGGAAATTAATCTTCTTTAAGCTCACAGATGAACGTGTCCCATGTGGGGGCTTGTTGTGACTTATTTCAGTACTTTATAAGCAAATGGAGTTGGCTGTAGATCAGTGGAGGATTTTTAAGCCGGAGAGTGCTCTCAGAGTGTTTGCATTTTCTTAATGAAATCTATTTTTCTTTCCTCTTTAGGGTTACATGAGCACATGTCCTGTGGTAAGAATACAGAATGAAGATCCCCAGAGCAGGTCACCACTTGATTAAAAATACACCAAGGAAAGGCAGAGTGACATTATTTTAGGCTTCAGTTAAATGTTATGCTGATGTTCAACCAGTAGAGGAGGCATAAGAGCCACACTTAAATATTGCAAATATCAATCAAAGGTAGCACGTCTGTAGTATATTGGAGAAGATTTCAGGGAATGATTTGTATTTCTCATACAGCTCCATCTTTCATGGCAGCACAATTGTGCCTTCATCCACTCAAATATTGAACATATGAGTTACAACTTCAGCGAATTTGAAGTAGGTGCCAACATTTCCATGTTTCGTGAGAGTGACTTATCCACATTTTACCTCCTGCCATCCTTAATAATGACTTAAAACCCACATGAGGACTGCCTGGATAGGAAAATTGCTTTTGAAATTAATCTGGGAGTTGTGAATGCACACAGAGACAATATTGCATGCAGAGGACCCAGAAGCCTCACAAATGACACCCAGCCTGTGCGTGTCTCAGGGGATCCTGCCTGAGATTTGTTTGGAAAAATTAAGAACTTGAGGCAAGCAAGACAACTTTGTAATCACTCTTAATCCCAAAGAATTGTTAGACGGCAAAATCAGTGAGCCAAAGCTACAGCGTTTAAAAAACAAAACAACAACTCCAAAACAGTTACTGTAAGTTTATTTTTCATTTGTACGCTCAAAAAAGATAACACATATTAACATCACATCCGCTAACAATTAAACTCTAATTCCCAAATATAAATTCTTTCAAGTACACAGAGGCATTGTCAGTTTCCACAGGAACATGCAAAAACTCATGTATCATCTTAATGCATCATTACAAAAATACAGATCCACTTTAAACAGCTTTATTAGGTGCATCACAGCTGATATGTTTTTTGTGCCACATCACAACGTTCATCAGAGAAGGCAACACTTTGTGTAACTCAATAAAAGCATGGACCACAGATCCACTGTTTTACATTGTAAGCATTTAAGCAATAGCTGTTTGTCTGACCTAGACTGACTTATGAAAAAAGCTAGTGATGGCAACTTGATTAGTGTGACTGTAAGTCGACAGTGTCCCCAGGTTTTATGTCCACTATTATACATAACACAGTGTGCGATATCTAACCTCCTTTTCATCAGCATGCTTTTGAGTGTTGAGCATTTGTCAAATCCGTGAAGAAGGATAGAAAGATAGCCGGAGAGGAGTGGGCCCTCAGGATATAGAGCTGCTTGTTTTCACTGGAGTCTTGAACTGAGGTCTCTAGGGCCCTCCGAGCAGCTCATTGAGCAGCACCTCCCGTTCTCCAAGAAGAACATCTCTCTTCAGACTAGTTCCTTTGTTCACTACCTTTATCTTCATGGCCAGACTCTTTATTTGT
Organism: Echeneis naucrates; assembly: GCF_900963305.1. Lineage (NCBI taxonomy): Eukaryota > Metazoa > Chordata > Actinopteri > Carangiformes > Echeneidae > Echeneis > Echeneis naucrates. The sequence goes on along the minus strand of NC_042527.1, from coordinate 9,540,984 downwards.
GCCTGAGGCAGTGCGTCAAAAAAAAAGTCCTCATTAAACACTGGATTCCTGCTGTTCTTGATGATGGTGCTCCTCTGTTTCTGCTGCTTGCCAGGGTTCAGGTAGAGTGCTACACAACAGTTGATGCTTTTAAGCTCCGTCTGCCTGTCATAAAGGGCTTCAGCTGCAAGCACACGCACTCTCAGCCGAGCCGCCTCTGGGTCATAGTGAGTGCTCAGCCTCAGAGTCCCCCCCTTGTGGAGGTTGACAGTGTGTTCGCGCTGCAGGAGGTGTGTTGCAGTGCCCCTGGGGGTGCTGCTTTTACCTCCACGAAAGGCGGGGGAAGGAGGGCAGCGCATGCGGCGCCGTTGCATGTTGGGGCTGTTGTCTGCTGAGCTGCATTCATCAGTGGAAAGAGAGCTGTGGCGTGCCAGGGAGCGCTTGGCACGAGACACCTGGAGGCAGAGAAAAAAAGAAATTTGTAAACATACAGAAAGTTCACGGTGACTCAACTGAGAAAAACACTTTAGTAATAGCTACTTTGGAATGGTTAATTCATAGGCTCAGAAATTTGGAAACAGAAAACCTTACCTTGGCTTGTGTCTCTTGAGTAATGGAGCGTAAGAGGGAGGCAGAGCGGGACAGGAGCGGGGAACTAAAAGGGGAGGACTCTGCTGAGGAGCAGGTGTCACTCTCTCCACCACTGAAATAGCGGTAGGGGTTGGGGTCCGCCGGGGCCAGTAAAGTCCCCCCTTTGGAGCGCCTCTGTGAGTTTGGGGAGGTGAGGGGGCTGTTGGGATCGCTGTGGAACAGGCTCTCCTTACGCCGGGTATGAGGAGACTCCACCAAGGTAGAAAAGCCATACGATGTCTGGGCCTTGGGAACGTATGGCAGAGACATTGCCGTCTGTGACTGGGGGTCTGCATTAGTGTTGACTTCAATGCTGGCATTGTTGGCAAATCCAGTACCTGGCTCATCAGCACTCTCTATTTGGATGATGTGACGGTTGGCTGACTTCTGGAGATTGCGTGCATCTCCCCCCAGGCGGGGAAAGAGGCGAGGGCTGCAGGGGTTCTTGCTGCTCCGAGCTCTGGGGCTCTGGCTGCAGATGGAATGATCGGAAGAGGAGGGTCGCAGGGTGGAGCAGAACTGAGGCTCTGAAGCTAGAGAGTCCTCTGGTGGACAGCAGATCAGTTTAGGGGGAATGAAGAAATCGGGGATCTTGTCTGGAGTGAGGACGTTGGCGTAAACAGAGACAGGGATGGCCTCTGCGGTCTGCGGGGGCTTGGACTGTGTGCCACTACTCTCCACAGAGCTACGGAGCTTCTCCAGCAACCACATGCTGCGTGCTCAGATGCCTCAGCTCTGCTCAAGGTGTCTCTGTGGACAGAAAAATGATGTATACAGAAGAGACATCACATCCCATAATAACAGACACAGCAACACTTCTCCCTACAAGACACATCCCCCTGTCTAAAGGTGCATTTTAAGTCTCAGTTAGCAGCAATAAGATTCTCAGGAGCCAGATCAGAGAAGTGAAGGAGTGAGCAGTTGATATTTAAGTTCCAGCCAAGAAGGACGCAATTTTAAACAATCCTCACACTGGAGTCTATGCGCCTCCAGAGAGCACTTTACATCAACAAGACAACCATTACAGCAATCACATTAAAATTAAAATAACAATGTAATTCCCCTGACTACGATTTCAACGAGCCGCTATTGAAATCCATTATTTTAAGCAGATGAAACCTGATTTTTTTTCCCCCGCAGATTAACATCATTTTAATTCGCAAGCATTTGAATGACTTAAATAACTAAGTGAGTTCAGATAACTTTGTTGTGTCAGACAAAACCACATAAACTACTGTCACTGTGGTACAGGTCCCTACCTGTTGGCCGTGGAACTCTTTCCCTCCTCCGATGGACTGATCGTGCGCTTTTCCTGCGGACCTCTCCAAGCTCCAAGCGCCGTGCGCACTGGCTGATCTCCCGGCAGGCGAAGTCCAATCGCGTCCAAAAACCGGTGGCCAGCGGGGGGAAGGGTGCTGGAAGATCGGCCACTCCTGCTTTATATGGCGGAGTCTGTGAGTTCTGAACCAATGAGGTGGTGCTGAAGCCTTCCCATGATATTTACCATTAAACTATTCTCTCAGCAGGCACTAGAGGAGGAGGAGGTGGTGGTGGGGGGGGCTTGAATCTCATTTAAAGGCTGTTGTTTCATCTCCCACATTGTGCTTCACTTTACGTGGGTTTCATATCTCACACCTCACTGATTTTTAAAGAGAGCATCTGTGAACTGTCTCTTCTGTACTGCTGCCACCTCTGCCTGTGATGCATGCTGCTGACACGAACCCTAATTGGACTTCCCGGTGGCAAAGCAGAAGCTGTTGGGTGGCAATATGTTGCGTTAACAGCCACCATCTGAACTCATCTACCAGCAAGAATGAAGAGAATTGCCTTTTCAATCAAGCCGCAGTTAGTTCGAGGCTGTTGAATTGGCTTCATGCATCTGTTGGTGGCAGCTGTCCAAAATAAGATGTCCTTAGATAGTTTCTTCAAATCTCAGTGTTTGGGGTTTGGCATGGCGCTGAATGTGATGTGCTCCCAGGATGTGTCTCCTCACTGTGCCAGAGTCCGACAAAGACCTGCGGTGATGCTACTGGCTTCAGCTGGACTCAGACTCTGGAACAGCCTCCCTGCTGATTCGAGGACAACATCAGACGAGCTCGTTCAGACCCCACTGAAAACTGTTCTTTTTCAATCCTTCATGTGTGGTTCCGAGATTAAACAACTTGTTGCTTCAATGCAGACCCCAACAAAAGAAAAATAAACATTTAGATAATGGGTGATAATTTCAATCCACTTCTCAGATGAAAACGCCAACATTTCTTTGTTCCATTCTCTGAACTGTGGGCATTTTTTCTGTTATCTGTTAAAAGTGAACAGCAAACGGAAACTATCAGCTTCAGCATCATGACATTGTGCTTTTTCATTCTTGTTAAAATGAACGCACAATGCTGATATATATTTATACATTAGTTTGTAATAAATCTTCCCATTAAAAGTGTATTAACCCTAATTTACTAACCTTAACCCTAACCAGTTATTTTAAATTGTTAATCCGGTCACATAAACAATTTTTCTTTAACCTGTTGTGTAAACTCTTGAGTGACAGTCACTGGGGGATTTATTTTTTCCAAGCTGCAGGCTGCAGGCATCCAGATTAAGTCAGGTTTGATAGATTTGATGACAAAAACTGCCATGCATTATGTGGGAAGTCTAAAATAAAGAAACTGCATATCCATTATTCTATATTACAAACTTTTCATTAAGATTTGCACAAGGCCTGCTTAAACTGATGCAAAATACATGAAACCTAAGAACAAAAAAAGCTAATTTCAGAAAAAGTAATAGGCAGTGAAACATTGCCTTTATTTTCTAACTGGCCAGTTTTTATTTGAAGGAGGCCAAAAATGCATTCAACTCACAGTGTCTGTTGCCACGTGTTAAACATGGAGGTGGATCTGTCATGGTATGAGCAGCCATTTCGTAGGAGTCATTTGGACCAGTCAATTCTGCAGAATTTTTAAAACAACAAATGTAAGTGCATTTCACTGGTATGTCTGGAAGCATGATCCTTCCATGCTTTTATTTTTTCAACTTGACATCTATTAACATATTCACAACTTTGTATGAAGCAGATATACACTGATAGTTTTATTCTTTTGTTGTTGTTGTTGTTGTTCTTTTTTATTTGTAGGCTGATGTGAAGGGATAATTAAAAATGGCGTTTATTTTTAAACACTCTTATTCCCCATGCACAGGATGCATTTTGTTTGGCTCAAAACTGTGATCAAAAATGTGTTTTGCTTGGTGCACACAAGCTCTGTATGACTGTGTTCATTCCCTTTGCCTCTAACATTAGCAATTTCACACCATGCAGCAGTTTGCTCTCGAAAAGGTGATATAACAATTGGCCCCTTTAATTTGCGTTTTTATTTTAAGGTCTTCCTCCCATTTTCAGTTCAATTTCAAAGCTTTTTTCTTTTTTCTTTTTTTTTTACCTTTACTTAACTGGCCAGTTTCATTGAGAGCACTACGCTGTTTTACTCTGCACTTTTGTTTAACTTAACTTCTCACCAGGCTGGTTGCTACCTGCAGTCCAACCTCCATGTCAATGGGCATTTCTTAGTTCCGCAAACCCCACTTACAAAGACAAAGTCCACTTACATTCTCCTTTGGATTCGCTGTTTTGAATCTGCTGTTTGCTATACAAGATGGTGAGTAAAACATTTGCATTATTGGAACATTGGATGCACTGATGCACCAACCTCACTGAGCTCCAGTTGCTCAAGTGCAGATGTGAGCCTGGAGGGCTCTCAGCGTTTTGTATTGCTAAAATGAATGAACATTCAAAAGTAAGTGTAATTCCATATTTTTACTTTTTTTTTATAATAAACTGCAGTGAATTGTGGATTCATGATGAACATCAGGGGTATGATTCACTTACCCACCCATTTTGACGTATGGCAAGCCATTTATTTGTTGTGTCTTTAGAGAAATCCTGTCCTCTATTGTCCCTTAACTCATTAAAACACCACACTAACACAACAGGAGTGAAGAAACAGAAGAAAAACCAATAGTTTCTAAATTGAAAGAGGGAGAGATGCAGCTTGGTTCACCCTGATATTCATTTTCAACAGGTATTATTATGGTTGGCATTGTAAAATATTGATCACATTCTTATAATATGTACAAACATGCATTCATATATTTACAGTGTATTGGCACATTTATAATTTACAAACTTTGTCACAACTAGGAACATAAAATAACTTTGAAGATTAAAACTCGTAGACTGGTTGCAGATTGTAGATTTGAAACTCACTGATGACTTCACATGAACAGTATTGTTTCAATAATTAAATTAACAGAATAATTCATTCAAGTGTACTGAAATAATTCTGGCAATAGTGCTACCACATATTTAATAGTCAGTGCCTCCCCAAAACTGTCCCCCCAAGTGAGAAAAATACATAAGCTGAGGTACTCACTGCTGATCTGTTGCTTCATCGTTTAATAATAGTTTATCAATATTTTACACATCAAATTTTCACATTTATAAGCTGACATACAGTATTAGTTTTTCACTGACGGTATAAATATGGGAAATTGATGATGAATGAATTCATTTCTGTATCATGATTTCTATGTCGACTATTGGATAAAACATCTCTCCAACACAATCATAACAGAATAAACCTGTCACATCTATTCTGGGAAGATGTCTGCATGTAGTCGCACATCCAAAAAATGGATTTAATGTGACTCCATCCATTTTAATTGGACCAAAGCTGAAGTGTTTCTGTATTTAATGAGACCTTCCACGCTCATCGAAGTCTTCCCAAGACCTCTCCACCCCAACTTACCGTATTGAATACGTCATTTCTTGCTTCAATTAGGTCTGTGCTGTAGGCTATTTTCAGGGACCTACACACATAACAATGCACATCACTGCAGCTGAACACCTGCTGATCCAAATAATCAAAAATCGCGTGTGACAGTGGGGAAGGCGTGGGCTACTTCTGCTTTGAGTGTGTCATTTATCTCTGTCATTACTGCTGGCTCACTTTCCTCATTGACTGGTTTTTGCTTTTCATCTCTCCCATTTCCAATCTGTTGCTCACTGTTTCATCCATGGGTCTGACTGGTAAAGGCGTCACAGATCTAAATGAGGGATTATTTTTACCCGCCATCTAAACTTTCCTCCAGTTTGGAATGCCTCTAAATTTATTTGATAGACTGCTGTGACATTTGGTACCTATTGGTACCTATTTGGTAAATTAATCCTAAAGAGTTTCTTAATCCCTTCACTTTTTCTCAAAAGCCACCAAAATGTCCAATTTTCCCCTCTGGCCACATACCTGCCATGTACATGATGGCCTCATTATCCTCTGCTCTTCTTTGTGTATAGCATAACATGCACCTTCACAGAACTGCTAGCATGGATATAGACATGGGTCTAATTTAAAATATGCAGTTCAAACTTTCTATAACTACGGCTACTGCTGAATAAAAAGTGTTCTTCCCACTTCAGTATCAATACTTACTTTAATGAGGCAACTTGACTCCTCGGGTGGGTTGATTTGGTGAGTTATTGCTTTTGTCAGATCCCAAAGCATTTCCTCCACCTGAGAGATTCAAATAAAAAGCTCTGTCTCTGCACATAACTTACATATACAGCTGTGCAACAATCCTGCTCTGACCTCTGATCTATTCTTTATCAGAAGTGTCTGTCAGTGGAACTGCAGTGATATTTCGCTTTAATGTCGTTGCTGTTGTTGTTCTTGCAGTTTGTGTTTGTCTCTGTGTGTTGGCCCCGCGATGGACTGGTGACCTGTCCCTCGCCTGGAACGTTGGCTAGGATTGGCTCCAGAACACCCCCCCCCATTTAGCATCAGTGCTTTTATCGACATGGCACCGCCACACATGCTGTAAGATTTCAGTAAAACTTCGCCATATCCTGAGTACATTTAATGAAAGCGCTTTAAAACACTGCACTGCCACACATACACACATTCTGCTTTGTTTTTGTTGCTCTCATTCACCTGAAAATAGTTCCACGCTGCTGACATGACTCCTCGCTTCCCACCTTGCAGTCAAGTGCTGCAAACGGTGTCAAGGACAATTTTCTGAAAAGTGAAAGCCCACCATAGCATTTCAACAGCATTGCCATTTTGGAGTGCATTCACCAAATGGTTGTTCTCTTGCACTGTACTGATACCGATACCGGGCATGAGCACTCGTACTCATCCCACTTTATGGCAGTGCACCGTTTACAGCATTTGACTGCAAGGCAGGAAGCGAGGAATCATGTCAGCAGTGTCATCCTAACCCTAACTGCTTGTTTTGGCACATCCACTTTGGCACATCCACTTTGGCACTTTGGTGTAATCAAGAATTTCTTTGGTGTAATTCTATCTGTGGTTTTTCTTGAATCTCACTTTCAAAAATGAAATCTGATAAAAGTTTCTCAAGTCACTTGAGTCAGCATTGGTTGGATTTGAAAGTCTGAGGATGCGGCACTGGAAATAAGTGTGCTCACCTCTGTTGCCTGCTACTCATCTCTGGCTGCGGTTGTGAATCATTCCAGGTAAGAAAATATTCAACAAAAATAGGTACGAGGACAAAAACGAAGAATTAATGGGGCTGCATTTCTATCAAGGCTGCATTTGAAGCCAGACTGTATCACAGCTGTCTCATTTCAAAAGCTTCAAAAACAGGACCATGAAGTAGCCAAAAGGCGGAGGAAGGAGACAAATGACATTGATCAAGCAATTTATTTATTATAGTCATCTCTACCTAACTACTGCTACTGCAAGTACAAAGAACTTGGTGGCATTAAAGGAATTATTATTGTTATTATATATATATATATATATTTTTTTTTTTTTTTCGCTCTTTTTCATCCTGACCACTGTGAAGGCATAACTGAGTTTATATGACACACTATTTTTTCATAATGCAAACTAAGCCATTGCAGCACTCTCCCATGATCATGATGGGGTATTTTAATTTCAACCAAGACAGAGGCAAAGGAAAATTGTTTTTGAGTCTGACTTCTTGTGGACTTCTGTCATTTTTTTGTGATTTGAACTTCTTTTGTTGAGTAATTTTCAAATGCAAAACTAGATTTATCTCATGCGTAGCTTTGTTGTAGTGAACTAGTTGGCAAACTTTTTCACAGCAGCCTTCCTAACACTGGTAGTAGGAGTGCGACGTTAAAGCAGTGGTCTGTCAACATTAGTGATTTGCTGTTATTATGTAGCTAGTGAAGGCGTTAATCCTGCGAGGATTTCTTTCTTCAATAAATCTTCTGTCTGGTTTGGAATATTTGCTGAGTCTGTTTTGCCCGTTTACCTCGACTTTATTACCCAGCCTTAATTACCTTGTTCTTATTTATTATTAAGTAATTGAAATCAAAGAATTTCAATATGTTTGTATTCTGTGCTGTAGAAGGTTTTACATACTAAAACCTACCATAAGGGCAGAAAACTAGGAGTGTTACATTGTTGATGACAGTAATCATGGCCTACAACATAGAATTCATTGTATATAATATGAGAAGATAAGATAATGGCTCGTAATAAAGTGAAAAGCTTTCAGTATGAGCCATGGCCCTCACTAAGGCTGTAATTGTTGAGGGAATGGTGCTGAGTTGAGTCATGTTGATAGAGGAGGATCAGATCTGTCTGGAAAAGGTTAGTTTTTGGGTGAGATGGCTACAGATGTGCCTGCTTCAGTGTCTGTAAAACTATGATCAACAGTTGTGTTTTTCTGCAGCATCACGACAGTGAATAGTAAAACAGTGAATGTATCAATATGTGATGTGTTTTTCTTAGTTTCTGCCTCAGCTAAGATGACAATACTCCCTTTTTGTCCGTGTCTCAGTGAGCAGAGAGTATACACCGTAGGTTTGTTCATTTAGCTGTTGCACTGAAATCCTTTATATGGCTCTGAGACGACTGACCCATCTGATTAGGGGCTACTGGCAGCAAACTAAATAAACACCAAGCATACACAAACAAAATCAGGGTTTTCTGTGATGCTCAGAAATGATCTCCAGAGTTATTTTCAGAAATTTGCGTGGGGATTATAGCATATACAGACCAACAGACCAGAAGTCATGAGTCTTCATAGAAGTAAACATGACAAAAAAAAAAAAAGGAGACAGATGGAGAGGGACCTAAGACCGCCCAAGATGAAGTATGTACAAAATGAAGAAATGAAGAGTGGACCTGTACCATCTGTATAACAGTTGGGGATCATAGCTTGCAAGCCATTTTGTTTGATGTTTTACTTAAGGACAGTTAACGGATCAAGCAGATATGCTGTTCTTTACTGTATGAAGCAATAAAGACAAAAACCCCTCCGTTCAAAATCTCTAAAATAATTTAAACCCCCAGCTTTCAACAACAGTTTGAACTCCCTGATTTCAGTAATTGTGTTCATTTAATATAGAAAGCTGACACGAGTAGAAATTCTCTGACACTTTAAAGGGTATGTAAGACTATACGGAATAAGACTACAGGAACAGCGTCTCTTAAATTTCAATCACATGTACTGTGCGCAGAAATGCAGATAAATTTAAGTGCCAAATCTACATCATTATCAGAGAAACGTCAAATACTAAAGTGGGTCAGACCAAAATTCAGGGGGAAAGATGCACATCAAATGTGAATTAAAATGAAGCTGGATGCAAAAAACTAAAGTCGTAATACAGACTAAAATGAATGTAAATTATTTTATCAAATAATAATTTGCATCAGATCATGAGCAACACTGACATAAATAACAAGTCAACAATTCATTACACTACATAATTAATGCAGACTTTCATTAAAGTAATTCTACAGATTTTCCTCCTCTCTGACTGAGTTATCTCATAATGTATGTTTTTAAATGTCAAAAATGATTTTCACTTTAACTTTGCTGCTTTCCATCAAGGACTTCTATTTGACAGACAAGACGAAGCTATTGAGTTACTTGGCTACTTGGATGTCCTCCCCCTGCATTTCTACTTGTGCGTGTTTTTAAGTGTGTTCTCACCATCTCTTGTGACTGCTTGGCATTTTGACAAGTGTGTGACAGTCTAATCTGCAGCCTCATGATGCATCCTTACACAATATGCCAGCATTGAACAGTGTCCCCTAAACAGGCAGAGAAGAAGGGACAACCAAGTGGAGCATTTTTTGACAAGAACATAAAAACAACGCCCTGGGTTGATCACCAATACAAATAAATCAATGAATGAATCATTAGAGACACTGATTAGCTCAGGGACAAGAGAAGCTCAGTTGATTCCACAATCAACAGATGTCAATGCTGAAGCTGCTCCGTTCTTTCATCTGGTCTCATGTCATCTCCTGCAAGCAGCACAAAGGAGGCTTGAATTGTCTCTCTATTTATTCCATCAAAGTAAAAACATGAGTCATAACAGTTTAGTCAGGGCATCAAAGACAAATGAAAATGTTGCAATTGTTGGCTAGATTTTGACACTTCTGGTAACGTAATACCTGATGCGGCCCGCAGGTTGTACCTGCTCTCCTTTTTTTTTTTTTCCCTTTTGTTTTTCGGTGGTAAATAATTTGTTGTACAGCCAGATTTTTAATTCTGCAGCAGGAAAAATACCATGTTGTTTCTGCATTAGTATTTCAGTGTCAACACAAAGCCCAGGGGTGGGGGGAAATTAAACGAAACGAGGGCCCCTTCGGCTTCTTTAAATAGTCTTCTCTTATAAGGGCAACATGTGACTCATGTGTGAGTCATTGCCCTGTTTCATCATGTAATTTGAACAATAGCTAACACTTATTGTGGGTCACAAAGGTAAATGAAACGTAATGTGCCGCTCATTATATCATTTAAAATCCATTATTGGTGGCTGAAAAAGAGTCATAAATCATGGCCTCTGTTTCATAGAATGACACTGACAGTTTTATTTTCACGTATTTTACATTTTATCTTGCTTTTTTATGTAGACACAGTAATTACCTTTCAATATAATAAGTCAAATCTGTGTAATATCAGAGAATGTATTTAATCCTTTTCTTCAATTATCTTGATCATCAATTATCTCAGCTTATGGAATATAGTCAAATAAGCAGTAAGGGAAAAAGCTTAAATCAAAGGAGTAAAGACTAAATAAAGCTGGTCGGTCCTGGAATGTAGAGCGATAGTCTAAAGCTGCAAAAGTACTCAAACGCAAGTTCAGGTGCACTCTCCGAAGTACATTTATTCCAATAAGTGAGTGAATTTACCCTCTACAAGTACTCTCACCCTACCAACAGGCAGAGGTGCGATTTACCAGGACAGGAAGCATTTATCAGAGAAACATCATTATCTCTTCACTGTTGTCCGTTACAGTTTGGGTGAAATTTGTACTCCTGCAACCTTGATTACCCAGAAGAAGGATGAACCTTGCCACATATTTCTGGTAGTACAATGGTGGCTCTGATGTCTTGTAGCATTACAAGTGGAAGATTCTGTTAAAAATACGAAGTATTGTTGGGAAGGATTGTGAATGAATTGAAAATGATATAGCAAAATTATAAATATGTGTGGTCAGCATGGAAACTTCTTTTTATTCCCAAAATGGTCAAATCATTGTTTATGACCTAAAGACAGCAACCTAATTGCAGTGATCTGGTCTGACTTCTGGAGATTACACAGTCTGGATGGTTTTACAATCAAACTGCAGGAATGGATGCCATTGTAAAGGTCAGGCAGACAAGAGTCTCTGCGTGCTTAATGCTGTTTAAAAAGTATTGCCAAGGCTCAGTGTTTGGCATGTGTTAAGAGTTTCATTTTGGGATTCTTTAACAAACTGAGCGCTGTGGTTGGATATTGAAATATAAAATTCCCACAGGAATTTACAGGATGCAGATTTTAATTGAAGACAGCTTGAAACATTAAAATTCCATCCACAGTGTTTTAAAAGTTAATTGGAAGATAACATTCGCCCAATTAGCAAACTGCAGCTTAGGTATCAAATCCAAAAGAAGCCTCGTTGACAACCTCAAATCTAAAATTAATTACCCTTTGTTACAAAAGTTATTAGGAAAAGCTTTACAGGTGTTGCAACAACAGCAAGTGAATAAAAGGGCAGTCAGTTCTCCTGCATCAAACAAAGGTTCAGCCACTGATATCACTGCAGAAAGAAATTTGGTTTTGTTTTAAGCAGGAGCGCCCTGTCATTAAAACCTTTTGAAACATTTCACTTGACAGGCCATGTCAAAAAAAGAAAAAGAAAAAAAGAAGAAAAAAGCGTATGTCTTGTTACAGCGTGTGTGATGTGGGAGAAATCTGACTCCTGTCTTACTGTAAGATAGGCACTAAGGTAAGGGGCTCTGGAGAACAAAGAACTTATCCATAATTGACATATCCTCACCAAGGTTCTGGGCTTTAGTTGCTAGAGTGAATATGCGGCTTGTTATATTTACTGAGTCATTCAGAATAAATATGTTATTTTTCAGTTGTACATGACTCACCCTTCAAAAGCGCCATAATTTGCTGTGATTTAAAACAAGCCAACATGCGGGATAAAACATAAAAGCCAATGCTATCCTGCTAATAATTACTGAGTCAAAAGTTCAGCGCCCCAATAGTCTTTGCCAGTTGTGTTTTTTGGCTCACCCTAAAGTTGCTCACAATGACAACCAAGTGTTGAGGCTGTTTGAGAGGAAGATGACAATAGCAGGGCTCACTTAACACCCCAGAGGCTTGGTTTATTTATACTGATAATACTCCCACAGTTGGAGACTTGTCAGCCTCTTACAGTAGCTGCATACAGGTGCCTGCACCAGGTGAGGTAATCAGGAAACTATTGTTAGAATTTTAGTGAATTACATTTTCAATCATTGTGTTGGTCTACATGCTTCAAAATGAATTACATTAATAATGAACTTGTTACATGCCGAAAGAAAGGAAGATGAGAAATCCGAGGTTGCGATTCAAAGGATCTGTGCACCCCTTCATTTGAATGTGTTGCTCTTTAATTGACTGGCAGAGCCTGTTACTGTTGCTGAAAACAAAGGATGCTCTGGGAGCATCCTTTGTTTTCGTTAGTGAACTGTCAGAGCTACTCACGTATGTCTGATTTATGTATTTTTCCAGTCTGTAAGTCACTTAGTTATTCACATGGACGCTTAAACCAGCTGAGTTCTCTCAGCACAAGAACTTCCCCACTCCTGCTAAAGGTCACGTATTGGACCTTGTCTGTTCTTATGGTTTATCTTCCTCCAACCTGCATTACTTGGATTTCACAGTATCAGTATTGACTCATGGGGCTATTCTTTTTAATGTCACTAGAATATTAGCATACCTGCCTAACTAACACGTTGGAGACTGAGTTGGGATTTAATTGCACTGACTTATTGACGTGGTCTCTACATATAATGAACTACTCTCTGATATCGTGAACCAGCTTGCGCCACTCAAATTTTGCTGTGCATCTTTTTTCTTATCTATTTTCAGCCTTTCTGGATAGGACGGCTTGAAGAATGACAGGAAATGTTGGAGAAGAATGAGGAATGTCATGTGGCAAATTGCACTGACTGGAAATGTAGGAATATTTAACCCAGGGAAGAAAGGTATGAGATGCTGTCTTTCTAGGTTGCTAAAGCAACAGGAAAATATTGTGTCTACTGAACTGAAACTGATGGAGAAAGAGAGGAAGATCATGTTTTATTCAGCCATATCTACTGTCTGCTCAAACCAAGAAAACTGATGAGTTATGTCTGTAGGCACACGTTTTTCATATAATAGCAGCAGTATGAGTTTCAGAAAAAATAAAATGTACTTAATTAATAAACCAATCTTCTTCTTCAAGTTTAGGTACAGTTTGTTTTGTTTGTTTGCTGCACAAAAATTATGAAAACATATCAAATACAAATGAAATACATACCTTCGCACTTGATTGTGTTTCATGAACGTGTAAAGGAGCGTGTAATGTAATGTCCCATGATAATAGCTTTCATAGTCTGGTTTCCAGCTGTTGACAGCTATAGCTACAGTCTATGATACCTCTACTAAATATCAACTGATACAAAGATAATGGAAATTGTTTCATTGTGATCACTGAAACAGAGGATTGATGCCACTGCAGTACACACTGCAAAATTATTTAATACAAGAAAGTCTTTTCAGCATGAGGGAGCCTCAGGTTGGGGAACTTATTGGTATAAAGGACGGAGGAGCTTTAAGCCGCAAAATGATTAAAGTTTCTTGTGTGCTGAAAGGTTTTCAATGAGTTTTAATAATTACTAAATTCATTCCTGAAGATTGCTGAGAGGATGAGTATGGGTGGGATTTACAGAGATTAACCCTCCCCAGTGTTTCTGCTGATTTAAGTGGAGGGAATGTCTCCTCTAACATATCGTCTGCTGGATCGTCTGAGGTCAATACTCATGCTTTGTAATGGTTGGCTCAGTGGAACTGAGCAGCAATACACACATATAGAAACACACAAACGAACAAGAAAACAACAGCAACATACATTTTACCAAGATGAAACCAAGATGATATCTCAGCGCTATATAACAGCCTTAGACAGTGAAATAAACACACACACACACATATATCAGGGTTGGAGTGGTGGAACATGGCTCAGAGGCCAATCAAAACTTTCCTCTTTACTGTATGTATATTTTAGTGTTTGTATATGTGGTTGCGGGAAGGACAGGAAAGATAAAAAAGAAATGAGAGAAGGAAAGACGGATTCGGAGGAAGTAAAGACACTGGGCAGTAAAAGGAACAACAAAGTTGAAATTATAAATGGACACGAAGAACAGAGGCCACTTTTAAAAGTAGCTGCAGAGGTCAACCTTGCTGTGAGGCAGCAGGTGAACAAAAGTCTATTACTCTCCCTATTGTAAGATTGCTGAAGCACTTAACCCCCTCTTCTGAAAGCACAGCTAGAACATAGCTGCCGTGCTGAAATAGCCAGCAGCACATCATGTGGCTTGATAGTCACCAATCCTAACGAGTACATTTCCAGTTGAAGCATTTTCTCCATTATTTATCTGATATGACTCATGTCCTCTTTGTCATTTTGAACTAATAATTCTGCGTATCTTCAGACCATAAAATCTTTGTGGAGTAGTTACACTTATCTGTTCATTAACTTTTAGGAAATAGATGCACTTTCTGCCCCTCAGAGTCAATTTTCTATGATAAGCTGCAGCAGTGCTGATATTGTAGCTGGACTGTTAGAGCTTGTTCCAGCCACATCTGTGCAATTTTGTAACAGTGAGGACTGAGATCTGCGGACTGATCTGAGAGAGTTGAGATTCAAAATTTATGTGAAGCCAGCCTTCACCTTCCCCAAAGATAATGATGAAAATCAAAGCAGAGGGTTTTTCTTCCATAATAATCTAAAGCTAGCACTATTTGGGTTTTTACCAAAACAGCACATTTGGTGTCTGCCTTGGCATTTAGCAAAAACCTCATCAGGATCAACCTTTTATGTTTTATGTAAAAAATGGAAAACAATTTTATAATTTTTTTTAGGAGATGTTCATCTGATATTGCTGTGTCATCACACAGCCGATGTCATTACACAACAGTTATTAAAAAAAAAGGCAATGCACGGTTATCTGTTTCACCTGTTTCATCTGTTTCGCCCTTCTAGAAATGCCATACCTGTCAGTCAGGGAACAGTAGAGTGGCTCTTTAGGTACTCAGGTATCTTGACTTTTCCACTTGTCCAAGGAATATCCTTAAAATAAAATGGATCAAAAGATTTTTGTCTACATCCCTCATGAGGAAAGGATGTGTATTACAAGAATGTGTAAATCATTTACTGATAAAAGATTAATGAGTCCAATCTGACAGTTGTTATTACCTTGAGATTTTGCAAGTAGTTTTTCTCCATATGGTTCGTTAGTTCTTTATGCCTCCCTTTTTATCCCCACACTGACATATAGTTTTCACTCAATTCAAAGTATTTTCCAAAGATTTACAAAAATTTGCTTGACAGTTTGAAAAATAAACAGATAATTAGCTGCAGGAGTCCAATAGCTTTCCAACAACTCAAACTTTTGGATCAAAAGGCGGGATCTAATGTGATTCATCTAAATACAAACTTACAACTTGTACTGGGTTGGACGTGGTGCATTTCTGGTGCTTGTTGTCTTTCTGCAGTTGCCAGGTAACCTGCAGGAACACAACAAGACTTCAGGGTGTGTAAAAATTAAAGCAACAAAATGCACGTTAATTATATTTCTGATGTATGTGTAATGTATGTGTGTGTTTCCTGCAAATGATCACCGAGTGAGATAAAGATATTTGGCTGAGGATGGATGGGTAGGAGTATTTTCTCCTGAAAAAGTAGTGGTTGATTTCCAAAAAAAAAAAAAAAAGAAAAAGAAGAAATGAACATGAAGTAGTTGATATTTGGGACAGTGAACTTGGATCAAATTCTTAAAAAAGGAACTATAAATGTCAACAAGTTATAGAATAAGCTGAACTTTGAGGAAGTTGTTTTCAAAGCTGAACACTGCACCTGACTAAAATTACCAGCTTACTTGCAAAGAGCGAGAATAGCATTTTAGGTTCACAGTTGCTACATGTTATCAGTGTTATCTGACTCAATCTTCAACATGGATTCTTTTCGTCTCACTTGTTCATGCAAGATTTTTCATTTCATTTCATGTACACACTGTTCACAGTGACACAAACACCTGCTGGCTATTTACTCACACAACAGACTAATTATAATAGTTAATGAATGAGACTCTATCGTGGATTTTAATACTAATGAACTGTTTCTCCCTATAAATACATGCTGGACTCTCTGGTGACAGTTGCAGAGAGGAGATCCAGAAACAAACTGCTGGCTATTATGGACAACGCCAGTCACCCTCTGCAGCCTGTCATCAGTGCACAGAAAAGCCTGTTGAGTGACAGACTGCTTCTCCCCAGGTGCAGAACCAACAGATTCAAAGACTCCTTTGTCCCCCGAGCAATAAAACTGTATAACTCTGCACTAGGTGGGAGGGGGAGGAGTAGCAGGAAGAAAGAGGGATTGGAGAAGATGGGACACTAAAAAAAACTGAATATTTATGGTTGTACATTTGTTGTTTATATATTTCAAACTGTGTGCTTTCTTTTACTGTTCTTGTCGGTGCTGTACCTGCTGGAACAACAATTTCCCTGACGGAGACCTCCCAAGGGATTAATAAAGTCTATCTTATCTTATCTTATCTTATCTTATCTTATCTTATGTTCAACACACAGGAAACACGAAACATGCCCAGAAATCACTATCTGCCACATCAAACAGGAGTCACTTTGAACTTTGGGAGGGGAGGGCAGGCTTACTGTTCCTACCTGTTTACTGGGCTGAAACGAATATCCAGGACGGATGTAGCAATTTTGACGAGTACGAGTACCACACGAGTAATCCGAGTCCTGGGCAGGGCGCACTGTGATAGGACAGAGCGCGATGCGTCATACACCAAAAGCCACGCCCACCGGAAGGGAAAACAATCGGTACTGTCCGGTAGTTAACTTAAAACATTATTTCAGCATGTCGGATGAATATTTTAACACGTTAGTTGTACCGAAGAAAAAAAACTGTACAATGAAAAACTTGCATATGTGTGTCATTCTCATTGTACCTTCTGTTTGCCTTCATTTTGATGGAGAAATGTGAGGACTGAAACTGAACGGACGGAAGTAACAAACCGATATTTACAACTACCTGATCGAGTCTCCCGATAAGATCATCATTCAGTCTAGTAGCGACAAAAAGGTAAGCTACATCCAGACTACGACAGCCTTCAAAACTTTCAGATCTACCCACTTTATGGGGTTTGGGGTAAAATCTGATTCTTAACAGAAGCGGTGCTGCATGCAGCCCAAATCGCGTCTCGCTGTTTCTTCACCGGGTCAGTTAGCTAAGTTAAGCTATGAATCAAAATATATTGAGACCTACACTAAGTATAGCAACTTCTGATCAGTCCATATCAATTTCAAGCTTAAAAAAATACAACTCTTGTATAAACCACGCCGACTTCCGGTTTAAGTCCCGCCTCTTACGAGAACGAATACGGATACAGATAACAGCTGTGGATAGTGGTGCACTCGCTCATCCCTAATCTTTACTAGTTTTATTTATAGTCTACAATTATGATGTCTTCGTTTCTTCTCAAGACAAGAAAAACTGCAGTACTCTTCCTTCCAGTGAAATCAAATTACACTCGTTTATTTGCCCTACAGTGGGGAAATTACTTTATTGCAGCGGCATAGATATAGCGCAAACAACCACACAACAAGATAAATAAGGTAAAAGGAACAAGGGAAATGAAACAAATAATTAATGATATCTTAGCAGAGTAGTGGTTATCATGTGTACATGGTCTGCTGATAACAGTGCTGGTTGTACAGTCTTACAGTTGGAGGAAGGAATGATCTGAGGTAACGCTACTTTAGCTTTGAAGACCACTGATTGATCTCTGCTGGGGGTGAAAGTTCTTCATCATATATGAACTTAGCCATCAGCCTCCTCCCTGACACCAAATCATGGCCCTACTTTGGTAATTTAGAGGACAACATTGTTGAACATGAATTTTTATCCTATTCCATGCTAAGAATAATACTTTAAAATCAATTAATGTGACATGATCTCAGTTGTTCCCATGATCAAATCTTTTGCACTTTGATTCCGATTCTCCTTCGTATTTTTCCATTGTTTCTTTTCTTTCTTACCTCTAATCCCAACCCTGCAGCTCACCATCAACTCTTTGCCAGCATGATGTTGTCACCTCATTGCCTCACAGTGGGGATCATGGAAAATGGTTAATGAGCTGTGCTTGCTTTCGTCCAAGACATAGCACTTTCAATTACAGTTGAGGATTTTGTTCTTCTTTCATCAGACAAAATCTTTTATCTGTCACTTAAGAGTTACTGTCTTTGTGCCAACTCCAGGCATGAAGATGCTGATGCTGATGCAGATGCAAATGCAGTTGTCATTTTTGCAGGATTCAAAAAGTTGAACACAAACCTTTGTTACTTCACAAATATCTGCCATCACAACCAAGTGAATTTGTAGGATAGTTTTTATCTTCTTCAATATTTTATGAGTTGTTGTCCAATAATTATTTCAGCAAAAGATGTAGCAGGTTCATATTTGTGCTTTCATTGTGCTCTTTTTAGATGATAATATGTGACATATGGCACCATCTCACTTGTTAGAAAATCACTGAAGTGTATTCAGCAGGCATACAAATTCCTTGATCCCTTGTTATGTTGCAGTGTAATGATTAAATATTTCAATTATTTTCCTCATCTATTAACACTCAAAAGGCCTGATTGGCCATATAGAGATAAGTGAGTGGTTCTCAGCCAAGACTCAGCCGAAAAACTTCTTAAAGATGATCAAGAAACATTACGTAATAGAGAGTCAACTATATTCTGGCCTCTGTCTGGCATTTTATATTTTGTCTCCTGAAACAAATAAATTGCATTTCATACAGTAAATGAATTATTCAGAAGCAATATTTGTTTTTTCACTGGCCTGGGTTTTTAAGTTGTAATTTAATTGGGAAATAGGAATAGGAATTTTACTGATAAAGAAAAATGTAATCCTTTGAATGTTTCAACAAAATTCTGAAAACTTACTCCTGCATTTTAAAGCATCTGATATGTAGAGAGAACAGACTGAATTGAGAGGTTGATTGTTGGATGTGGTCAGCTGCCAACTGCCTGTCAGTATAACAGTGAAGGTTTCAACGAGTGGCACGCCTGGCTGGTGTTGCGTGTGTTCTTCCAGGGAAAACGGAGGGATAAGACAGCTGATCGGGACTATTGAGATGCAGTCATGGGAAACAGACTGCAGAATCTGTTGCCTTGCCAACCAAACCCCTTGGAGTGTGAGGGTTAAATGTAAAAGATTCTCTGCCAATGCAAATATAGTTGGCCATCTGTTTTCATTACACTCCCTTTGTTAGATATTTGTAAATGTGCAGCAATGCTGCGCTGTGTAGGTGTAACTATTTAGATCGGTGGTCTACGCTGCTTGATTCTAAATTTATCTTTGATGTGACAGTATGAATACCTGGACAGTAATTACAAGACCATTCATATGCTTCTCTAGGCACAGGGATATTGTGCCAAGCTTGTATTTGATGTAAAACATCTTTTATTAACACCACTGCATGTATTATATAAGCTGTGTTGACAGTTTATTATTTGTTGATGTAGGAACAGCTTGCACTGTTGCTCAGTTTCACATTCAGCAACTGCAGTAAACACATGCACGTTTAATATAAAATCTAATGCGATGATCATCTCCTGCATCAACATAATCAAGAAAATGGAGATATTATAAAAAAAAAAGAATAGGTATCTTGAAATGAAACAAAATAAAACCATCTCACTCTCCTTCTATTGTTTCTCTCTTTCTTCCTTTTTTTTTTTTTGTTGAACTCTCAGTTATCCAGCTCCCTTGCCAATTTTAACACTGCTTTAAAAATGTAAACAAAACTTTTGATAAACTGCTAAAGTTTTGTGGTCATTTTAATTTCTGGCCTGACTATTAATCTCCAATGGAGCCTAGTGAAATATAGCAAAAGCAAGGAAACAGCAAAGTTGTTGCTTAGGAACAGTGAGAAATAACCCTAACTTTTCTTGAAGCATCTGATCTTATCTCCTGTGGTGTGCATAGCACTGTATCTGTGTGTGTGTGTGTGTCATGGGGGATGGGGGTGGTGATTAGGGGAGTCAGGTTTAGCAGAGGTTGTTTCTAGGCAACAAAATTTTTTTTTTTTTTCATTTTATATGAAACTTGTTGTTTTTATATGCTCTCGCCCAATTCATTATGGTCTGCTGTTACACAAATACCATAGCTTATCCTTTAGGCAGTGTTAACGGTCTCTCTGGTATATGACCAAGCATAATCTACAATGAACAAAACAAAACAGCTACAAAGTTGCTTTGTACTGTTCAAAGCATTCATTACAACATGGCAAATGTGCGTTTATTATTCAGTAGCATAGATCAGAGGCTGTTCTGCAAACTGGGACCCTTTTTTTTTCATTGCTGTGGCTATTTGTGAACTTATATGGCAACATTTCAGGTCTTGTACTCTGTTTACTCCTGTTTTTATCAAAAGCTTTTGATTGAAGTATGCAACGATTGCTTCACCATGTGCTGATTTTGTTCACCCACATCCATCTTATCCATACACACGCCTTCAGCTTACACATAGTGAAGTTTGAATATTTGCCCTCTGACAGCTGTAGGCGCGCTGCCCAGTTCTTATTCCACAGATGAGACAAGCTTGCTTGATTCCAGCCTTTGAGCTGTGCTAAAGTAAACAAACAAATATTTTGTACACTTTACATTCTCAATTACATGACATATGTTGTACACCTGTTGGGATCACATGCATTTTACATGCAGCAGCTTGAAATGTCATCATGTGACCTTAGGATCTTCATCACTGTAATTGAAGCTGCATTCATAAATCCCCAAGTGCATGTGTCTCCTACTTTCTTGAAGTATCAGATTTTATCTCCCATGGTGGGCATAGCGCTGTATGTGTGTGTGCAGCAGGTGCAGATACATTTTAGTATTTGTCCTGCATCACATAATGCATTTTACATAAATGTTGAATTAATTAATCAGTGAGGAGTTGTTCTTCTACAGGTGACTCTAAATTGTCCATAGGTCTGAGTGTGATTGGCCTCTGTCTGTCTCTGTGACGGATTGGTGACCTGTCCAGTGTGTACCCCACCCTCGACCAGAATGAGCTGAGATTGGGTCCAGCACCTCTCGCGACCCAGAAACGGAAAAGCGGTAGAAGATGGATGGATGGAGTTGTTCCTCATGGTTGATCTGAAGTTATCACACCATTCTTTTTGCTGAACAATTTCCATTTAACAGAAATAAAGCATGTACACAACAGAAGTACCCAACTGTGTTATTTCAGACTGGCACAGACTTTGACAGTACAGACAGAGCAGCAACTAATTACAGCTACAGCTCTACTCCGCCACACATAAACACATTTTGCTGATTGCGCTGATGTCTAATACAGTAGAAGTGCTTTGATATGAATTTTAATTTCTGTCTGTGAGGTGTTTAATTAGCAGCTTTGAACTGGATGTTTCACATGGGAACCTTTGATACATCCTGTGTTTTGTCACACCCTAATTAAAAGTCTCTTCTAAAGAAGATTTGACCTCCTTGTCACCTAAACACACTTACTGTGTACATGTCACTATGCATGTCTGAGGGCAGACGACCCACTGCTACCATTCACTGAGAGTTCAGATGCACCATCCTTTCTATTACCACAGGAAGCCTTTGCCCTTATAAACAAAACAGTGTTGCACAATGTGTACCAGTTTAGTCAAAAAACATTTGATTCTTCTCGGGCAGTGACAACAAGTTTAATGACATGAAAGAGTGTATTGAACAGACATTCATGAGTCACAATCATTGTCAGTCAAAGTGATATTTAATTGGAATTGTGGAACATTTCTAGTGATGTGTCCTTCGTAGGCATAAATGACTCATGGGACTGACATGTCAAATGCCAGTTGGGACACTGGTAATGAGTAAAATGCCATGTTTTAGAATCATTTAAATGATTCTAAAAGCATGGCCGATTCTTTGTGATTCATTCAACAGTGGCTGCTGAACAACAATTTGTAATGCGCAATGTATGTGTGTTTTACATTTTAAAACAGAGATACTTTCCTTTTGACCTATATCATGACTTGTTCTGGAATCTAAGATATGTTCATATAAGTTAGCTTTCTTTTTTTGCTCCAGTTCTGATGTTTTTTTGATATCATACATTTAATAATTATTTTTATGGGACTCAAATATATTGAACATTAAAATGATGTTTGCAAAATACACACTGTAGTGCATGTGAACCAAAATTAACTTTATTTATTTATTTATTTATTATTTATTTTTATTTTTATTTTTTTTTTTCAAAGTAAAGTCCCATCCCCAGTGATTGACCATCAACCTCTCTCTCTAACTAAATACCTGTTGGTTTACATATCTGAGAAATTCCTTTGTGTGTTATGTCCCACTCTAATATTCAATTTCAACAGGGAATACATCCAATTAAAGAAGCAAAATACTGTTTCAGGGGGTTTGTAATTGTGGCACCAGTCTGATGTCAGCCCACTAGAGTCTATTTCAAAGCAATGTCCCAGAACTAGGATGTGAAACAGAGTAAGACCTTGGCCTAATTTCAGCGAAGTAAAAAGAGATACTATAGTTTTGAATTACCTTGTGTACAAGAGGAAAGCACGCTAAAATCATCAGACTGGTCTAAGACACAGCCTACTGTTTAGTCAAAGATCCAGTCTATACAAAAACCTAACCATCATACAGAACTTGTATGAGCCATTTAAGATGAAAGGACCAGTCGAGCCTGTCATTAGGTTAGAGTTATAAATGTAGTAAACTGAACAGTAATAATCAAACTATCCTAAATCTTCACAGAGTTACGGAATATCTGTAATCTAATCATCCAAAATGCTAAAGTTTATAATAAGCATCAGACGGATCTTTTATGAAGTCAGACAGTGTCCTCTGTTGGACAAACAATGACCCTACAGCGATGAGTTCCCTTTGATAAAGGAAGTGGCTGCTTCAATACAATTTGAGTTTATTTTCACATAAACCATAGCAAGAACTATAATAATTTAAGCAAGAGGGGGAAATGATTCTAAGATTTGGTCCTGAACTTTGGCTGATACTTATCTTTCTTTTATTTTGCCTAAAATATGTAAATTCTATTCTTTTGCATATTTGATTTTATGGTTACGCTAGTTTAGCAGCTTAATGAGATGATATGCCGCAGGATGTTATGTCACTGCTTTGCTCACACCTCCTGTGCTGCCTGTGAGTATAGAGACATTTTTCTTTCAATGAGAGAGGCAGAAAACAGGAGCGCAGGAGAATGATTATGGACAGGAATGATAACGCAGCAAATTGTTGCTCTTATCTCGTGCATGTGTCCTTGTTTAGATAGTCTACATCTCTGTTATAATCACTTGAAAGGCAATGATAAGCCAAAGTCGTTTTCACAAGCTTTTTTTTTTCTTGCCTTCAAATCCTCAAACGAACCCTTTATTACAGAGATTCAGAGAATTAACGAGTTAAACAACAAATTAAGGCAAAGATAACGGCGTTGTTTATGAATAACAGCAGGCACTGAGCGTCAGGTGGGCGGGCACGCTGTCTGTGAATGGGCGGGGCCGCGAGGTCACGTGACACGGGTTGGTATTATCGCCGCCATGCTGCCACTGCGGCGGGCAGTGTTGTTAGGTGTGCTGGGGACCAACGCACTGACAAGAACTATGGCAAGTACAGTGAACCACGTTTACCTGTTCTGCTGTTTGCTGGTGTGTCCGCGTTAGTGTGTCCTCTGCTGTGCACAGCGGGGGACACATTTAGGACGTTGTTTTTGGACGGACACGTTTGTCCGTTACACCTTAGTGCGGTCAGTCTGTGGGCCTGCATCATCCCCAGGTCCAAAGACGATGCTTAGCCAGCACTTCGAGCTTTTAGATAAAATTAGCTGTTAAAAATCAAATATCGACGGCTTTTTGTTGCGGTTAGCTGTCCTCCGTTGTTAGCTTGTTGTGCCGTGATGCTGAAGTTGATGGGAGTCTTCAAGAAGCGGCTGAAATTGCCCATAATCCGCAGTAATAATCCACAAAATGGATGATGCAACCTAAAATCACACCGGCTCATTTCCTCGTTTTCGTTCAACGCTACGGTTAACCAGCGATTTAAAATCAACACTGTTACATCGGCCAGGAATTTGTTTAAAACTGTTAATACACAAGCTGACTAATTTGGGGGTGTCAGTGGTTGTTCCAGCTTAACTCGTTGTATATGTACATTAATGATTAAGGATGTGGATTGATTTATATGGGCCACGGTCTCAGGACTTCCTTCCCCCTTCTCCTCGTGTGTCTGATTTATTGTGTGAACTTCGTAGGCTTGTGCCTTCGTTTGCCCTTTGCTCTGATCATGGACTTCATGGACTTCAGCTGTGGAAATGATTTGTCAGCGGTTGTGTTACTCAACATCACACACTCACCTGTGATTAATTGTGATTCTTCACCTCTGTGCAGTGTGCTGCGGCCCAAGACTGGCAGACTGCCAAGTCCATCTACGAGTTTTCTGCAAAGGACATTGATGGCAATGAGGTGTCTCTTGATAAATACAGGTAATATTGCTGATTTTGTCATCTGTTGGGTTCACAAGTTTCAAATCAGTTCTTTCCAAACTTATATTCTTAGTGTAACTTTTCGGTTTTTCTGTTTCCACCTGCCAGGGGTTATGTTTGCATCATTGTAAACGTAGCCTCGAAATGAGGAAAGACCAAAGTAAACTACACTCAGCTAGCGAAGATGCACGCCTCCCATGCTGAGAGTGGTTTACGCATCCTGGGCTTTCCATGCAACCAGTTTGGAGCACAGGTAACCCACATAACCTGATGACATGAGAGCTTTCATTGTTTTGGTGTTGTTCTGTGGCCATTCGTCTTAAACCTTACCTCCATCTCACTGTTATTTTTGAATAATTCTGTCTGGCATGAGTGTAGTCACTTAAATGATGTCTTTACATAATTCATTTCAAACAGTCATCTAAACTGGATTTTTGGATATTTTGGGAAATTTGTAGAGTTAAATTTGTTCGATGTAATAGTGTATAAGATCAGTTGTATAACTTGAGTTCCAAATTTTTTTTTCTTTCCATTTTTCCTGTGTGTGCTCTCCAGGAACCGGGGACTGACGCAGAGATTAAAGAGTTTGCTAAAGGTTACAATGCAGAGTTTGACCTCTTTAGTAAGATTGAGGTAAATGGTGACAACGCTCATCCATTGTGGAAATGGATGAAGGCACAGCCAAAAGGCAAAGGAACTTTCGGCAAGTGAGTATTGGTCCTGTTAACTTGGAGTGTTTACAAAGGTTTTTCTATACAAATAGTTTATTGCCTAACATTTTTTTCTTTGGCCTGCATTCAAACATGTCATCTAGAATTTAAGGCTTCTCTGGAAAAAATTGTGGCATCATCTGAAACAAGATTGGTTGGATTATTGTGAAATGGATTGCAACATATCAAGAAATTTATAGAGGCAATTAGTTGTTCATTTAATCACAAAGCAGATAGCAGTAGCTCACTGGCCTACTGGAAAGCTTAGAAGAAGCCAACTATCACAAGATGAAGTACACCGATTGAAAACCTGACATTTCAAGTTTTGATGACTTCAGAAAACTTTGTCAAATAATAATGTGCGAAGCAAAGCAGCTAGGCTTCATAAATATATTTCAGACACACTAGAACAAGATGAAAATCATCTAGTATGCCACATATCAAGCAATTAGAAACTTGACTACACATCTTCACAAGGATAGGACAAAGAAACAACATTTGGCTTCAAGAAAATGAAAACTAGGTCTAAGGTCTGTGTAATATAACAATAAATATCTTCTTGATATATTATTCAAAAATGAAGGAGGATTCAGTTGTTAACCAACAAAATTAGTAAAACTAGCATATGTTGGTACTCAAAGACTTCCTTCAAGTTTGTCAGGCATGTGGTATATTCAGCTCAGTTTGGGTCACTTCATAGCACTACATGCTCTTTGCTCATGATTTGTACTGGTTGAATTTGTGGTAATTTCAATACTTAAATGCTACCGTATTAAGAGTTCAGAACAAATGCTTTCAAGGTCAGCATGTGATGGCAGCAGGTCATATATATAACCCAGAAGTCACCCGTCCAGACCTAACTATTGTGTTCTGTTGTTGCAACCAATTTTGATTGAAGTCTACATAACACCCTGTGCTCCATAAAGGAGGAAACAGTAGTATTTGTGTGGTTGATTTAAATTAGTTTGTAATAAGCTTTTATCTTTCCACAGTAACATCAAATGGAACTTCACTAAGGTAACTTTCTTGGCTGTATCTCCATTAAAGAAACACCCATGTTTAGTAAAGAGAAACTGAACTGTATATTTTTGTCACAGTGGCATGAAAATTAATGTTTGTGCTAATATTGATGATTTTCTCCTCAATAGTTTCTTATAAACAGAGAAGGGCAAGTGGTGAAACGATATGGCCCAACAGATGATCCCAGTGTAAGTATAGTTTTTAGTATTTCTCCGCTTCATATAACTTCACATAACCTCACTTCATATAACACACACATATAACACTGCTGCTGTTGTGACTTAGCTAAAACTTTGAAGGAAGAATTCAGCTTTTTTTTTCCATTAAATCTGTTAGTTTATTGTTAATAAAAGAGTCTTACTGGGAAAAAAAGA
Source organism: Echeneis naucrates (assembly GCF_900963305.1). NCBI lineage: Eukaryota > Metazoa > Chordata > Actinopteri > Carangiformes > Echeneidae > Echeneis > Echeneis naucrates. Next base: position 9,514,135 of record NC_042527.1, on the reverse strand, counting down.
AGATTAAATGGGGGATAAAAATGTCAATTATAATATATTGATCCAATATGGATCAGTTTTTTTCAGTTGATGCAGATGGCCACCCCCCCCCCCCCCCCCCCCCCCAGCCTGGTTCTGCCTGAGGTTTCTGCCTCTTAAAGGAAGTTTTTCCCTGCCACTGTTGCCAAGTGCTTGCTCATCGGGGGATCTGTTGGGTCGTGTTAAATAAGTTCCAATGTGTCATCATGATAATTATGTTTGTTTCTCTTTGTAGGTAGTGGAGAAGGACCTGCCTGCATACCTCTAACACACTTGTCTCCTATGTGTTGGTTTGACTCCTGAGCTCTCCCGAGGACTTGCAGGGTATTTGTTTGTGTGTGCGTTTCTGGACCAGTGACGGCCTGTCTGTAAACCCAACACTGGGAGAGACAAGCCTGATTATTGTCAGCGTGCGACTAACCACCAGAGCCCACCCACATCAAACCCTAGAAGACCATCTGTGAGAAATCAGTAGCTGTCTAAAGTACTCACTTCACATCTTACTTCAGCCTCTACACAGCCATTCGTTTTTCCAATACAAAGACCAATGATGTTCAAATTGTCCTGTGACAAGTTTGCGCTTGTGTTATACAAGGACATAGGATGCCATAAACGTCAGATTTCCATGATGCTACTGATATTTGTACTTGCCAAATTTTTTGGCTTATCATGTGGTGAAATTGGATAATAAATGCTGTCTTGGCGACTGATTCATCATGTAGGTTGATCTCTTTCAATAATCTAATCTGAGTCACCCAAAAATTCAGTTGTTTGTATTGTCTGGTCATTGTAGTGGCCGGTTTGAAAATAATACTACTGTTTATTGCAATAGCCACTTGTTTTAGATATAGAAGACAATGAAGGTTTTGTATTTCATCTGAACATTAAAATTAGGTTTTGGTGCTTTAAAGTAGTTATCTTGGACTGAGGACCAAAGCCTACATGCTCTGGGGCAATATGCATTATGGATTGATGCCCATTTATTAAAAAAAAAAAAAGGCTTAATCTCTTCATAGAGGTCCAGTATTTATGGCATCTGCTGTGGTGAATGTGTTTACAATGATGGGACGTTGTTTGGTGAGCTCACATGATTTTTTTTTTTTTTTTTTTTTTTTTAAACTTCAGACTCCAATACTTAGGAGCCATCGCCAGCAGGCAGAAAACAGGCTGCGATAACAACTTCCACAGGTAGATGTGTGCTATGAGAGGTTTTTATGGATTTTCAGCCGCAGAAAAGCTGGTGGGGTACAACATAAATGTCAGAAGTGTGTGCTGAGTGACTCGGTTAATCGGTCACTCGTGAGCTGAGCAGGATGGTGCTGATGACGCTGATGATGATGATGCTATAGAGGCACGCGCCACAGTCGTAACGTGATGCTGATGACGCGCGGCGGCCGCGGCGGGGTTGATCGGCACAGCTGGCCCGCTGAGCGCGACGATCGCACGGCGGATTGGCGCAGTGATGCAGCCTGAGAGCGGAGCGGCTGAGATGAGAGCGTCCGTAGCGCGCACCGCCACATCTAGCTCTCTTTGAGGAAGGACACGGCCGCGCGTCGTCGTCGGGAGCCGTCGGGGATATGGAGCCGAGGACTGCGGAGACCGGGGATGACGGGAGCAGCAACGAGGCAGCGGCCGCAGACCTCTGTCTGCAGCTCGGCCCCGGAGACACCGGTGCGTACCCGTCCTCCCTTTAGCGTCAGACCGGTGGGACCGAAGTGAGCAGCTTCTACTATGCAGTCCTCTGTGAATATGGCCGGACACCTTAGCAGCACTAGCTACAGATACAAAGAATAAATGAAATCCTGCTTCTTACAGATGGAGAAAATTGCAGTAAGACAAACCCCAGCTGTCGAAATGCATAACTAATTGCTTGAGTAGATGAGTGACAGTCAGTGATCCCTGCAAGCTGGCACAAAGCAAAGTGTGCAATGACAACATGTAGTACACACACTTCCGCAACACCACACAAATGCAAACTGAGAAGAAAGATACAATTCACCCAAATAAGAGGCAAACAGGACATACACGCACCTGCAATGCATGTATGTGCAGGAGCTGTTTTGTATGACACACACAATGGGCTTCTCAGCACCCACCATAGTAAACACATTCAGTCCTTCAGGTGTCATTTTGTTCCTCAAAGCCTGATTCTGTTTGTCTTCTTACCATGTCCCCCATTCCTCTTTCTAGTTAAATCTGAAGAGTGCATTATATAATGTCATATGGAGTTATAACATAAACCACACACTAAGCAGCATCACTGTGGATGTTGTGCTTATAAATATGATGCGATGCACATCACAGGTTTAGGATTTTTAATGTATGAATATTATGTGCCGACTGAAGGAAAGCAGATTAGTCATGATCACTTTAGCAGGTCCAAGAAGTTATCTCTGCATGTGTATGTCCATATATGCACCGCAGCAGTGAATGTTTGTCTCCAGATGATTATTATAAAATGCAGCAGATGAGATTTGAGCAGACATTTATGTCACAGCAACAGGCCGCCATTTTCCCAGTTGATAAGGGGGACATCTAATCTTCTTAACTATGACACACACAGGCCTTAAGGCATACTTTTCTCAACATTGACATGAAATATTTAATCATAAAAACATACCACCTTAGTGAGCGTTTGGTAAATGTACTTTTCCTGAGTGTTTTAATCTCACACTTTGAAAGCACATCATATTTCAGATAGACTGTCTTTCACAAAATGATCAGAAATGCCACAGGGTGTTTGTTGCTTGCAGCTCAGTGGTATGACCCTAATCCCATGAAAAGTCTTTGTGTGTAGCCTGTGCCAGGATACTCCATCTCATTGTTCTGTGTTACTGGCTTTGATGCTCCGTTAATCAGGTTACAGGCGTGGGCAGCCACATATATTTTCCGTGATGTGTTTTGGCACAAACTTTTTCATCCGCTAAAAATATTCCCAAACATTTTTCCATTCCCTTAAAATTTTTTAGATATGCTTGTGTGACAATTGTAGAGAGAGCAATAGGTTTTTGTTTGTCACCAACTACTGGATTAAATGAAATGTCTTGAATGAATTGATGTCACACTTGGGATGAACAGTAATAACTTTCAGTTCAGCATTTGTCTAGCAAATCTGATGACACGCCTGGTTGTACTTTGTGTTTGTGCTTATCAGATTTTGGTCTGCTAAAATACTAAAATAGAATGGTGAACATGGTAAGTCTTACACCTGCCAAACACTGTAAACATTGTCACTGTGTTGGAACAACTCAAAGCATTGCTGTGACAAATTACAGCCTCACGGAAACTGGCATGGCAGTAGCCTCTTAAATCAGTCTTCACATTTGTTTTGTACACGTTTGCAGTTTGACATTTCAGATTGTGCATTTTGTTTGCATCTACCAACCCACCAATAAGAAACTATAATGATATTCAAAATCATATAGACTGTAACCTACTGTTGCTGTTATACAGTACTTTGTCATTCTGCACCAAAGCAGCATATGTTGCAGGGTGTACTAAGTATTTAAAGATGGCTTAAACTTTCATTATCCATGATCCATCAGCAGAACTCAGCCATCCCCTCACATGACCTTAAATTCGTTATCAGGATGTACAGTAACTCAAGCAGCTTGTAGTACTGTGAAGTGAACTGTGCCTTTCCCCGTTCGCGTCCTTCCTTTCCTTCTCACTCACTCTCTTCAATAAGCAGACGCAAAGCTATGGACAAAGCTCAGTTGCATCCCTCATGTTCGTCCTAATCCCTGTGTGTGATTGGTCAGTGACGTCCCCCGGACAGCTCAGCCAATGGCAGCACTCAGATTAGGGAGGAAGTCAATCCAATAGAGTTTTTACCTTCTCGGTGCAAATCTCACTGATCCAGGAATAGGAGAAAAAAAAGCGACTACAAACGGCAGTGGTGGTTCGATTGCTTAATGTCAGATTCTGGTTTAGCCAGGATTTATTTTCTGTATGTTGTTTTTTTTTTTTCTTCCTGGATTATCAAACATTTGGTAACCTGTAGGCATCAAACTCCTCTGCCGGTGAGTTAACTGCCAATTTATTCAATTAGAAGATTGATGAAGACACATTTAGTGTTGCATCCGTTGTGGAATTAGCTTTAACTTGAAATCCATCCTGTAAAATGTATCATGAATGTTCCCTTTTAAATAAGCAAAATAGAATAAGTATGAACTGAGGGACATGGATCTTACCTTGATAAAATGAATTAGTTAATTAGTAGTAGTTCTGGAGCTTTCTGCTGTATCACACTACCTCGTTCAGCAGACCAAGTTTGCTTTACTTGACAGCGAAGCACACACATACTGTATGTTGAAATTCCTTCGTAACCTGAGTCTGTTGCTTCTTTTTTTCGTTTCCTCTTTCCTCTTCTTCTTTTTCTGTTCGCAGATTCAGCTAGGAAGGCTCAGATAACAGAGGTGAGAGCCACTGTCCCACTACACCTCTGTCTGTCTCACGTCTCCATTTTATACTTCTTGTCCTTTAGATTTTCTGCCTGTACTGGTTGGTGTGCATGATATCCGCTATAAGCAGTACCTATGTCAGTTACACATTAACCTCTCCTGTTCCTTTCTTTGCCACAGATGCCATCCCCATTTGGAACGGGCCAAGCCCATGAGAAAAAAATTGGCCACAGGAGAGTAGATGCCTCTGGAGAGACAACGTACAAGAAGGTGGAGCTTTCCTCTTGATCTGTCTCTCTTCCTGTCTTTTTTGGATTTTTTCTGAAATACTGATTGTAGGTTTGCTTGGTGTCACGATTTCATCAACTTATTTCCACCTACATCTTAGTCTCTTCTTCTTTCCATTGTTTTCCACCTCCAGACCACCTCCTCTGCCCTGAAAGGCGCCATCCAGCTGGGTATTGGATATACTGTGGGTAACCTCAGTTCCAAGCCGGAGAGAGATGTGTTGATGCAGGACTTTTATGTGGTGGAAAGCATATTCTTCCCCAGGTCTGTTCGTATGTGTGTAGTTTGTACTCATGAGTGTGTGGGAATTATCTTACATGACATTTCATCTTCCCTCACGATTTCTAATCACCTCACCATGGTCCACACAGTGAAGGCAGTAACCTCACACCAGCCCACCACTTCCCAGACTTCAGATTTAAAACCTACGCTCCGGTGGCCTTCCGCTATTTCCGAGAGCTGTTTGGGATCCGACCAGATGACTACTTGGTAAGACATTTATTTTATATATTGACTGATTATGTATTCAGTGTGTCTGAATTCCTTATAACACCTTGTGCAAAGAGGCATACGCATGCTGTCCATACTAGTTTCATAATAAATTACAACTATAAACTAACAACTATCAGCCTGTTATTTTGCTGCACAATGGAAATAAAAGTGAAGATAAATAATTGAATCAAAAAATAATTATAAAACAAGCACTCTGTCACATCAGGCCTCTGCGGATGTGACCACAATCATTAAAGACCGCACATATAAAAACAACATTGTACAAACAGAAAAAACTGTTGCACATGTTTTTTCATAGTTTGCATGTCATAGTACACACAAACACACAAATGCACATGCAGTGACATGTAGTGTGCTCAGCTGCAGGTCTAAGCTCACATTCTACCTGTGCCAGAAGGAGATTAGTTGACTAAAGCTGTCTTTAAAAAAAAAAAAAAAAAGCAAAACAAAACAACAATTTATAGCAGCAGGCAGCCAGAGAGTAGTTTATTTGTGTCTTTTGTATTTGTGGTGGAGATGAGGGGATTGACTAGCAGTATAATTGCGTTGTTAAGCCTGAACAATAGTAAATTTATTTATTCATTTATTTACAACCAATGCTGTCTTTTACCTTTCACGCAAAGTCATTGTAAGTCTCTTGTTTGCAAAATCTTACTGCCTGTGAGATCCAGTGTGAATTTAAGCCTGCAGATCCTATTGGACTGGTGATGTTGATTTTGCTTCACACGCAGTCTAATATTGTTCCCTTTAGTTCCAAATTTCCCGATAATCCACACCATCTTTAGCACCAGCAGAATGAATTAAATCAGAATTATTACAGTGAATTTGACTTTGATTACTTATATTATGTTAGTACATAAATGGCACACTGTAGTGCAGTTCAGACTCCTAATAATGTAGATGTGTAATTATTTCCACCTACACTTGTAGAGTGCCTTTTTGTACTCAGCAGTAAGAACGCCTTTGCACTTTTAAAATAAAGTTCCTTTCTGCTGTTGGTGAGTTGTGTCATGTGTGTGGGTAGATATGAGTCTTCTGGTTGGTTATTTGAAAGTTCTACCAGATCCAACATTAATTCCACATCCCTGGAGTACCCAAATGAAATTACAATCTCAGGCGACATTTAATGACATTTTAACACCCCGTTTTGCCCCTCTGTTTGTTCCCCTGTGTCTGTGCTCTTTTTAGTACTCTCTCTGTAATGAGCCGCTGATCGAGCTGACAAACCCAGGAGCTAGCGGTTCCATATTCTATGTAACTCGCGACGACGAGTTTATCATCAAAACTGTTCAGCACAAGGAAGCTGAGTTTTTACAGAAACTCCTTCCTGGATACTATATGGTAAGTCAAACATGGCCTCTTACTCATTGAATTATTCGATTGCATATTGTTATTAATTAGTATAAAGAGCTAACATTGCTGATGTGTTTGGATACCCAGAAATTTTAGATTTCCTACTAAACCTGCTATAGTTAAATTGTAGTAAAGTGCCATCCTGCGTGCAAAATTGGAATTGAAGAATTTAAACCCTTGCATTGGTTTTTAAAAGGTTTTGTTGTGTGTTTTCTGAGATGTATTTGGATTGGATGTATAGGACGTTTATGCAACTGAGCGTACCCTTAAAAGCAGCTAAAACTTTATCCTCTTTATTCTACCCCTTCGTGTTGGCCCCAGTCAGAAATGACGCCAGCAAGTGGCTTTGTGATAGATAAGGGCAGAGAGCTTGTACCTGACTGAGACCCAGACTAAGCACTCCTTAACAAGTTAAGCATGCACACAGCACAGACACACAGGCACCGGCTGAGGCCTGTGGATCAGTCACGCTGTGTGCCAGGTGCACAGTGCTACAGCTAGATGGGCCATGTCATATTGCCTAATGACATTTCTTTATTTCTCCATTTCTCCTCTCTTATGTCTGCACCAACATCGCGCCAGAATCTGAACCAGAACCCCCGGACTCTGCTGCCAAAGTTTTTTGGTCTCTACTGCGTCCAGTGTGGGGGAAAGAATATCAGAATTGTTGTGATGAACAATATTTTACCACGCTCTGTACAAATGCACCTCAAGTTCGACCTGAAGGGCTCCACATATAAACGACGTGCTTCCAAGAAGGAAAGAGAGAAGTCCAAGCCTACTTTTAAAGACCTGGACTTTTTGAGTGACATTCCTGACGGCCTCACTTTGGACCAAGACACATACAATGCTCTGGTCAAAACGCTGCAAAGAGACTGTCTGGTGAGAGATATTAAGGGGGGGGGGGGGTTAAAAGAACAGCGTGCTTCTAAATCTACATCTTCTTGGAAGGTTAGAAATGTTTTCAAATGTGATTTATCTGTGTTTTCCATTTTAGGTTTTGGAGAGTTTTAAGATTATGGACTACAGTTTGTTGCTCGGGGTCCACAACAAGACCCAAGCACAGAGAGAATCTCAGTCCCAGGGCTCCCCCACTGCCGGTGGGGATGAGAAAAGACCTACAGCCCAGAGAGCCTTATATTCCACTGCCATGGAATCTATACAGGGAGGCTCCACATGCAGGGACATGCTAGATCACGATGACACGTGAGTTACCATTTAATAAAGTTTGCCCTTGTTACCACAGTGAGTGATTAAACGATGGTAATATCGCCCTCTCTGTCTGTAGTATGGGTGGTATTCCAGCTGTTGGTGGTAAAGGAGAACGCCTCCTGCTGTTCATTGGGATCATTGACATTCTGCAGTCGTACAGGTAGGCAACACAACATTCAGAGGTTAAAAATACTTCAGAGTTGTGCATACATACATAAATTTGGCTGTAGACAGAGCTTTCACAGTGTCTTATAATTCCACGTCCTTTACACACCATGAACTTTTTATACTCTTATGTAAACCTAAATGAAAGATTTATGAGGCTTTACCTAAAGAAAGATGACAATGACTTTTATTCATTAATGATATGGAAATGTTACATATGCGGTATTATTAGCGGAAAGCTTGCGCCAGTTTAACGTTCACGCTTTCATCAGACATCTCAGGACTCATTAAATGACAAATATTGGATTTCTTACTGGCTTGATGGGCTGATGGTAGTCAGGTTTCAGCTGCCTGCAAGGAATATTAAAGGATGGTGAGAGATCACAGAGAAAAATCATCTCACACATGGAGGAGAGACATACAGGGGTCTGAAGGGCCAACCAGAAATATCACTCTTTTAAAACAGATATTTCAAATCCACATCAGCAGTCCGAGTGTCAGTGTAACCTCTTATTCAGCAACACGTTGCCAAGTAACCGAAATAAGACACTGGATAAGCTGAATAATTCAATTGTCTTGTCTGACAGACTGATTAAGAAGCTGGAGCACTCTTGGAAGTCCCTTATCCATGACGGGGTGAGTAACATTCATACGGTTGCATAATAGTCTGGAGCCAATCAAAACAAAAAATTTTCGCCATATTTGATTACTCTGTCTGCCTTTCATGCTAAATAGGAAAGTATCATACACTGTCAATGAAACGTGGAGCATAATTAAAATTGCCTTGTTGTGATTTCATTGCACCCCACCAGGACACAGTGTCAGTTCATAGACCTGGTTTCTATGCTGAGAGGTTCTACAAATTCTGTAGCACTATTGTCTTCAGAAAGAACTGCTGTGAGTCTACAAAAAATGCATGAACCATATGACACCCCCCCCCACACACACACACACTTTATGTCTGATGATAAAAATCTGAATAAGGAATCATTTAGATTGTTTCCATATTAATTTTATTTTCTGAAATAAGAATACCAATAAAGTATCCCCTGCCTTCGCAGCCTTGCGATCGTCTCCGTCTAAAAGGGGCCGCGGGGCTCTCTCCGTGTCCAAGTCCAGTGCTGGGACTGGTTCAGCTGGGCAGCGTCCCTCACTGAGTGATGAGAGGCAGGAAAACTTGGACAACTTGGAAAACCTACGAGGAGTTCGCAGCTTCCCTGTTCTGGAGGACAATGGTAGGACTTGTCTTCAGCTCTGTTAGTTTATGTCTTGGCGTATAAATATATATAAATTCCTTGACAAAAAAATCAAGTGCTTTTTGATTCCAAGTGAAAATTGGTTGTTTCATTTCAAACAAAACTAATGAGTCTTGGATCGCTTGGACACTGTGGTTCTCGCTTTCATCTGGGTTTACTAAAGCGAGATACTCTCATCAAAGGGTGTAAGGAAACGTCCAGACACCATAAAAATATTGCTGGAAGAAAAATTCTTGACAATCAAGTGAACAAGTGAGTGTTGGTTTACCCTTCGTCTTTCTGAACATGGCACATCATTGCTACATAGATATTGTTGCCTGAAACAGGTCTTTTCTTTGCGTATCTAGAAGAAACTTTCATCAAACTTCATTTTTTATCTGCACCAGCTGTCTACAATGATGCAAAGCAATGTTAACTCTAGAATAAATTTCAGTTCAGTTGTTATACTAATATGGGAGTCCCAGCTCATTTTGTCACCTTCGTGTAGTGATTCACTGCAGCCTCCAATCTGCCCTGAAGACATGGCGCTGCTCAGAGAGTGCCTTATAAACTCCTTTCTTGTAAGCACAAGAATGGCCAAAGCTTTTACCAAGTGACAATCACTGCCACCTGCTCACGAAAAGTTCAGCAGCAAACACAACTTTCAAAACTTTACACAAATTGAGTTTAGATGTGCAGCGAAAACCATAATGGGATGTACCATGTACAATGGGAACTCCTCATTCTTAGATACAGTACGTCCTCCTGCTACAGTAAATGAAGAAGGACAACTAGATTGCATCTATTCTTCATCATAATACTTTGTCTACTAGAATACAAAGATATCCAGTTTAGTTCAAGGACATATACAGAGTGGGAAAAAAGAAAACTATGTTTACTATCACATTACACTTATTATATTTAAGTTGTGCTGACACCAGTGAAAAGTGCTCTGGGAGTTGTACGCAGGAGCTGTGGCCGTCACTGCTTAAAGTCTGATGTGCAGTGTCGTACTTGAAGATGGCAGTTTGAATGAATGACTGAGACACACCGGCACAAACACATGTACAGCATTTCTGTATGAAGTTCTGGTGATTGTCATCTTTTCTGTATATTTTCATGGCTTTTGCTCATGTATCACAATCTCTTACTTTGTTATGCCACTCAGGAAGAGAACCGCCCTGCACTCCTCCTTCATTTGAAGATGCCACCACAGCTTCCATTGCTACCACACTTTCCTCTAACAACTCCTTACCTACCACCCCCTTCGATACACCAGAGCACCCACGCTTCAGGAGACAATTACACTCACCAAGTGTGGTCAGGTCAGGATACCTGCATCAGCATGCATTATCATAAAAAAGTGTCAAAAAAAAATTTGGGTATGATTTCACTCATCAGACTTTATTGCTCTGCGCTTTTCTCATCCTCTGCTTTCTTCTGTACTTTCAGGTCACCAAAAGAAATAGTTGAGGTTCATGGGGAAAGGCAGGACACCATAACAGTGGAGGTGGAGCTCAGGTGCATGTTCAGGATCTAAGTATCAGGATAACATCCATAAGCTGCCTGTGTATCGGTGTTCTAACCTTGTTCTTTGTTTTGCCTTATACAGTAAAATCCCCAAAAGCACAGAGCTCACACAGATGACAGAAATGAGCTCGAGCAGCCATCTGTCACCTGATCATCAGCCCCAAGCCTTCGCTTCATCCACCCCTCCCTCTGTTAGTCCATCCTCAGCATATTCCTCCACTACCCTCCCTCTTTCCTTTGCCTCTTCTGCCTCCTCTGCTCAATCAGCTGTACAGTGTTCTGCCACACTTTCTTCGTCCATTCGTCCATCCACCAAGCCGCTCACCTCTCCCACAGCTGTGCAGTGTGCGACTCTCTCACCTCACTCTATCTCCAGTTCACCTGCAAAATCCGCCGCTGCCACCTCAGCCTCCACGCTCCCTCCCGCCTCAGCGTTTACTCCCATCTGCCCGCCATCTCCTAACGCCTCCACCCAGAGATCCTCTCACCATCTCCCCTCGACCCCTCCCTCCTCTGTTCCTCCGAGCCCTCAGGTGCCTCAGCGGGCTCCACGAACATCATGTAATCAACTGTCTGTGTCCAGCAGCCACAACTCATTGGATGGGGAGGTGCAAGTGTCCGACATCTACTTTGTAAGTTCCCATAATTATGTTTGCGTGCTTTTGTGTCATTGTTGTTGTTGCTGTTAGCTTGTTTGTTTTATTTGCTGAGAATGCTTAAATTTAAATTATGAACCAGTTTCACAGAAGTGAAGTCTGCTGAAGGGTGAATTGCCAGACAAAAATCTAAAATGACTCTTTACTATTAATGGATGGATACACTTCCAAAAAGTAAAGATATTTCTTTCTTCCTTTGTTTTCCTTTTATCTACTGGGTCTCTTGCAGTGGCCCAGTCAGGACAGCGTGATAGAATTATGATGGTGAGGGGGTACGTGTGTGTGTGTGTGTGTGCGTGTGTGTGTGCGTGTGCGTGTGTGTGTGTGTGTGTTTTGGTATGCACGTACTACTGGGTTGCTCTCGCTGTCCAAAATATTTCTTTCCCGAGCACAAGGCTGTCCCCAGTTGTAGTTCATGCTTTTGAATGCACCAGCAGAGCACTTGGGTTGATTTTCCTGCAAAGCATGATGTGTTTATATTTGTCAGTCTTCATTCCTCTGCCTGTCAACGCCACATACAGCATTCCATAATTCTGTCTTTTGTGTGGAATTTACTGATACCTCATTTTTACTTTCTTTTCTTTTTGGTCTCTGTATTAATACAACCCTCATATCTTTCCTTTCATGCGTAATAATTCCCTTTATTTTCCTGTTGACACATTATACACATTTGTGTGCTTATCTGTGTATGTGTACGTGTGTCCATCCATCAGTATGCAGATGGCAGATATTGGGTGTATTCTCCAGTTCTTGGCCGTCGTAAGCTAAACTCTAGCTCAAGTTACAATGTAAGTCACCACCAAGGTAGTCTGAGTCATTTGCAGTGCTAGAAGATGTGCGCTCATGTGTTGGTATTGCTGGTAGCTGTTTGACTAGCACTGTCTCAAGCGGCTCATGGAACTTCAGAAGTACTGAAAGAAAACTACAATGCAGTTCCAATTTTCTACTAAGTGTCCAATTCTACAAAAGAAAACCTGAAAAACTGCAGCTTCTGAAGGGCCATTTTGTGCATTTAATGGGAGCATGCATCTGTATGTAGCACAGCTCTGGGGAACAGTAGATTCAGTGTCTGAAGATGTTGGACTTGCAGTCAGTTAACTGTGATTTGTATTGGGTTTGTACATTTAGTGATCCCTCATGCTTCTGCCCTTGAGCCCCCAGGAAGCACAGAGGAGCTGACAAGATGATTAATTTTGTCAGTGCTGGGCTGGAAGCAAATTCTCTGCCTGACGGTGAAATTCACCTGTTTATTAAAGCCTCACTTGGCACGTTTCAAAGCATTTTAAAACCTGCTTTTCTTAAGTATGTGTGCTTTTAATCTGATCAGATTAACGATGGAAACAACTGAAGTACTCCACTTGATTCATTTGTTACTGCACTGTTACTCATGGTCCACCACATTGCATCATTTATATCGTGTCTAAAATGAGTCTCACTCCTGAAAAATATAAATGAACAAAGTCTCCTTCTGACTTTCAAGGAAGATATTACCGTAGACTGATTAATGTCTTTCCTTCTAAGTGAGACTGATAGTATTTCTTTCACTCTCCAACTTAAATTGTAGTCGGCAGACATCTTCTCATACAAGAAGTGATCACTTAAAACACAATAGATGAAAAGGGAATCGTCATTGGACCAGCAAAGTGATCGGATACTGACCATGACAACACAGTGTAGGCTACAGTTAAAATATTAATGTGGGGGTCATTTGGCACCTCCAACGTGTTCTACACCTCCCAGTTCAGCTTTACACAGAGAGTTTTTTATGCATAAATGTCTTTGTGTGTATCTCAATTCTCATTCCCTCCTCCGTTCTCCTTTCTCCTGCCTCTGACAACAGCAGACTCAGGATGATCGGAGCTGGGTGTACTCTCCTCTGCACCTGGACTCAGAATCCAGAAGAGGCTCAGATGGGGAGAGTTAGACAGTAAGTGTACAGTTCATTCATGACTTATGGATCAGAGATGGGTGGATTCACTTGTCGGTTGTTGGATCTCTTAAATTAATCCTTTGTTTCTCTTTCTGTAACTCAAAGTGGAGACAGCAGTGACAGGTGGTACCAGAGACGATCTCCATGTGCAGAGGCTGCAGGGTTTTCGTAATAAAGCCACCAGGACACACTGAAGATTGACTGCTGGTTGCCCAAGCTGCATGTGAAAGCTTGCTTTGCCTACTACAAGAATTCATTTAGAGGTATTTTTTAGAGGCATTGACATATACAAGAACAAACACAAACATACATTCAAAGAAATGCACGGAGTAATATAAGAAAACTATGAACTAACATTTCTAAAGTCATCAATTCATAGACAATCTGAGCGGCATCACGTGGAGAAAAGTAACTGTGAACATTTCTGGTGGCTGTTGAGTCAGGTATCCTTTGCAGTCCTGCTGCCGGATGTGGAGGTATTTAGTGCTCACAAGTCTCCCAGCACTGTGCCACCTCTGGCTATGCAATATGGATATACAGTAATATCAATTCCTCTTTTTGAATGAATTTCAGTTTTTACTTCTTTATGCACTAAGCATTAAGCATGTCAAATTTATATATAATTTTATTTTTAGCACTTTATCAACATACATGTGGCTGCGGTCTTTTGAAACAATACATGTTTTGCTATTTTGTCATCAATTATTGTGTGAAAACACATTTGAACAAAGTAATTTAGTTTTATTTTTGTTTTTGTTTATTAGTGCAGTGTATGCCCAGTGTTCCTGTTTTTTCAGTGGTATTTCGTGGTCCATTCCAGAAATTTTGATCTGACAATGAATGGTTGTGTTCAAAATGCCTTATCTACAAACTCATTTTCATAGCTGTTTTTGATATTACAGTCACATGTAATCATAAAAGAAACCTAAAACATAAATATACAGAGTATTTTATTGTGCATAAATACCAAATCTCTTCCATTTAGACTTAATATTATAGCAGCCATGCATTTACACCTTTTCAGGATTATAACAGAGATATAAAGAGAGAGCAAAGGAAAAAAGTAACACATTATCGTTTGTAAATTGGAGATAAACCGTGTGTGCTTAAGCACATGCATGTAAGCCTGTGTGTGCCCTTATGTCTCTGTGTACATGTGTTGGCATGCGTATAATGTGTGACTGAGAGACAACTAAGAGTGCGATTTCTTCCGTCCTGCCTATTTGTCATTCTGTCAAATGATATAACATCTGTTTATTGTATAAACCATGAAAGTCTGAAAAGACTGTAAGCATGTGGGCTGTGTGGAAATATAGAAACAATACCCGAGTCTCTAATGATGCTGGATTAAGAATAAACTGCAAAATGAAACAAACCGAGCTCGTCCTCAAAGGTTAGTGACAGGAGACAGCATCTACCTGCCATTGATCATACATGGTGAAACTTGATAAAGCAAAACTAAGCATACTGAGACCTTGTTGTATCATTTGAGTCTGCTGAAGTAAAAATGCCTGTTTGTAGGCAACAGTGTTTGTAATTGATCACTGTGTAAAGGAAAAATAAAGAGTATAATATGTAACAAAGACAGGTAGATTTTGGTGTATATTCTGTCACAAACAAGGTACAGGGAGAATATAGACATAAACATGTTCTTTAGATAATTGGACCACTAGATGGCACCACTATGTCTCAGAAAATAACTGTGAGTCCTTACCTGCCTAATTCTGAGTAAAATCCCAATAAACCCGTGTTTTGGGCTTCTTGAACATCCAGAACTCGGCCTTACCCTGTCAGATTATATTGCATAAAAACATATGCTTGCTATAATGATTTTTTTTTCTGTTCTTGATGGATTGTAAAAATAGGAGGGTATATTTAAAGCCTCCTGAAACATGATTTGAAATGTTAATTGCTTTACTGTGGCTGGATTTTCTTCTGCTTTGTTCTTTGTTTGTTTTTTTTACATCTGCAGAGGTTTTGCAGCTAAAAACAAAACACAGGAATCAATATGACTTCAATCAAAACAGCCACTTCAGATCATGTGTGGCTATCTGTTTTTGCTAGACTCTCTATCTATCTATCCCTTACTCTCTCTCTCTCTTACTCTCTTTCTATATATATATCTATATAGGCACTGCCATTAGATGTGTTTGTTCACTGTGTTGTTCCACTCAGTGTGGCAAGTCAGCCATGTCAGACCGTGATGGAATGTGTGATGGACGAGGATCACCTGCCAAATTGCCCAATCCTGCCCTTGTTTTTCCTCTTTCTTTTCATTCTTCCCTTGTAAGGTGTGCGTGTTTTTCTTCGCACACACCTTACAGCTTCTGCCTCCTTAATTTCTTCACTTTAGTTTCATTCAAGGGGATTTTGCTCTCAACCCTCTGTCGGTGCAAGTGACTGAGGGTGTAAAGAACTGCTAAAGGAACTTGTCCTTCTGGATTATAGACCTCTAGTGTGAAGCTATTAAAACCCACATTATTCCACAGCCTGACATCTTCTTTTATAGCAACTCTTTATATTGAACTGATCTCAGACATAGGCTGTCCTCCTGCCAAGCACCAAATATATATTAAACCCCAGGTAAAAACTCTAGTCTCCACCAGATACTATTTACTCTGAGAATGGCATTTCTGCAGTGCCCACTCATTTTTAAAGACTTACGTGGGGCAGATACAAAAGGCTTGGAGCTTGGGTTTATAGACTGGAAAATGAGGTAATAAAAAGTACAGAGAGAAACACACTGTTGGGATTTGTCTGTAGGTCATGGGATAAATGGCCAATAACCAAAACTGTAAATTATCATTAGGCCTATTCTTTCAGCTCTAATGGGGGAAAAGAGTGTCATTGTGGTGGTATTTGCATATTCTACCAGTTGAGGCTGCTTCCATTGTCCACAATCCAAACTCATACATCTCAGCTGTTTTGGAGGCTATGATAAATATGAATGTCTATCTCTGTCCTCTTCCTTCGGCTTTCTGCAAGGGGCAGGTTGGGGCACGCATCAGACACCTGTGACTCTGAATAGGAACAATATCATCGTGATGATCATAAAAACATGCACACACACACACACACACACAAAAAAAAGCTCAATAGACATAAAGGAAGCAATTTAAAAAACGAGTATGAAGACCAAATAATTGAGTTCTCATTTGAAAAAGACAATTTCCTGAATTTAAAGAAAATTATAAATCTTCTGTACCTGGGGTGAAATGGGCCATCGCACAACTGCGCTTTCATCTGCAGGAAGCAAACGCTTTTGTTCTTTCAAAGGCGAGAGGGCCAAAAGCCACAACAAACATCGCGAATGTGCAGTGTGTGTGTGTGTGTGTGTGTGTGTGTGTGTGTGTGTGCACGTGCGTTGTGTGTGCGTGTGCATGTGTGCAAGTGTGTGTGTGCGTGCAAGTCTGTGTGTACCTAGAAAGAAGAGAGACAGAAGAGGAGCGAGTAACAGAGAGGGAGAGAGCGAAAGCAGAGATCAAAGCAGGGGGTATGTTTTTGAATCTCTGTGTGGGAGGTGAAGCCTCACCTACCCAGAATACCTTGCCTCACTCCTTACAGCCCACTCAGGTTTTTAGGAGTGTCACTCCTCTCTGCAGCGAGCCTATTACGATAGCCTACTACCTCTTCATCAGTCATCTCCGGCTCAGCTACAGTATCTTGAAAGTTTTGAAAGGGTGACTTGGTTTGAAGCGGCAGCCAGTCTGTGATTTGTCATACAAAACCTGCACCTCCCACACACAGTTCAGCATGTACATTTCAACACTCCTGGCACTGCACCACATTGACCAGGAAGTCTGCAAAATATCAGTCTATCAGTCATAGCCCACCCCTCTCTCTCCTGGTCTTGTGAAGGGATTGAAGCATCCCTTTTTAACTCAGCATGAGAAGCTGAAAACAGATGTCTGTCTGTCCTCACGTGGGGAAAGTCGTGCCCCCTCACATACAGATGAAAAGTCTCCGTGTTGGGTTGTCAGTGTCTTAAGGCAGTGTTTATCTTTGGCAGGCCGAAGAAAACAAAGCCATCGATTTCTAATCCTAATCCCCTTCTACTACTTCTCTCCTATTGATCATCTATCCATCCTTAATGAGATGGAGGGATAGACAAATGGAGGGCTGATGAAGGGCAAAACTTTCCCTTTTGCCTTTCGGCTTTCGCCTATCATTTCCATCATTTCCATCTGTGTCCGTGATTGTTTTTCATTAACATGATGATTTTCATTAACATGATGTTTTACTGGAACGGAAAATGAAATTGTCACGGTGCATGTGTCGAGGCTTATCGAACTGAAGAGCACAGGGCTCTAGAGCTTTGCCTAAATATTGAAATTGGATGGTATGGATGGTATGGATGAATGCACAAAACACACAGAAGCACATGAATGGATATGCAGTGAGAGTGGATGGAGTCGGAATCCAAATGGCTCCAATTGCATCTCCCTCTGTGAGATACCATGTCCCTGAGTCAGTGATGCGGTGTGATAATGGCCCATTTTTCCACTGCTCTGCTTATCAATTACCATTTCTGTGTTGATACAGTAAATACACAGCATCTATCAAGTATCAGTGTCACACCAGGCTTTGGGGGTTAAACAGCTATTTGTGATTTGTGGTTTTATCTTTGGCTCATTTGAGCCTATTAGAAACAAACTATTGAGCAGATGCTGGTTGATCAGAGTGAGGATCTTTCTACCCAATTTAAACAGGATTTGATTGGACACACTTCATTTGAATAGAACCTGCAGTTAATAAAGTTGTAATCTTCGGTTTATCAGGACCAAAGAAGTAAGAGTTAAGAAGATGGGTAGGTCAGATATAGAAAAAGAAGGGAAAGGAATACTTTTGTTCAAAAACACAGAAAAAGATCTTTTAAAAATAGTATTAAACAATGGACCTGTTTACAACTGCACTAAAATACATTTTTATATCTAAAAGATTAAATAAATGGCATCTGATGAGAATGGTGTTTCCTGCTGTGACGAACCCTCATCACCAATGTCTTTAGTGACCCTCAACGGTTTCAGCATCTTTAAACACCTTCCTTTAAAGTTTGCAACTTTTGGTTAACTCACACAATTCCTGTCAACTGTGTTTGCAGCAGCTGCGGGGGGTTGTTTATATGATGAAAGCTCCATGCACTACCTTCCCACCACAAAACATCAGACAGACAGACAGACTTAGCAAGGAGATTGTGAACATTGAAAAACGAGCCAGATATCCCTCAGCAGTTAGTGCAGATAAAACCAGATGGACACAAGAAGACTTCAAATGCATGCTAATGCTACTTTGTACAGACAACTGTCTGCTAATACAGCTGATGAAAAAGATGTGTTTACATTTTTGATCTGCTGTCTCCTGTGGAGAGAGTATTGCTTTGTGTTCATTTTATTTCCAAGAAGCCAAATGTTTTATGTAATAATTCAAATCTGTTTTGCATTCAAATCATTTAAACTTCTTCATTCCTGCAGCGCCGGTACAACAGCATTTTGCAGTATGTAACATTTACAGCAATTAATTAGCAGTTTGGAATTTAATGTGCTGGTCAAGGACATCTTGACAGAGCAGATTCTGTGGTACAGAGATTTAAGTTACAGGAGTACAAGTACAGGAGAGCAAATCCGGTACCCAAAACTGACAGTGAGAGCTTTTACTACTATCTAGAAATAAGGGAGGAAAAAAATCTAATTTCAATCCTCACATTTCCTTATTAGTCTTGTTTACACAGCTGTGTGAGGCAAGTTTCTTGTTTTAATCTTCTTAGTGGCTGTGTATGTGTCAAATGAAGTTACTGATTAGAATAATCTGAAAAGTGAGAAAGCAGAAAAGAGAATAAATGCTGGGGAAATGTCAGCTGACCATGACCCTTGAAAGAGAGACATGCCTCATTCTGGACAGAAACATTGTCGAATGCTGAAATGACCAAAGAAAAGCTTTTGAACACCTGCTGTTGATGTTGGAGATATTGAGATGGGCTGGATGTTGTTCGTGGAAAGACTGGTAGGATTAATGTTAATCACAGTGGTATTCCCTGGGGGATCGTGAGTAAATAATCAATTTGATGTGGGAGGTCCAAGGGTACCATCCACCCACATTCCTGAGGACTCATCTCTGAGGGAAACCTGCGGAAATCCGGGACTTAACTTGAGGTACCATCCCACACCAAAGATAAAGAAGAAGCCACAGACGTGGAAGGTCATGTCGAAGGAATGCAGCCCTCAAAGAGTCGTTAGTGAAATCAAACAAAGTCTGGCTTTATAAAAACATTGCTTCGCGTCCAAAACATGAAAGAATCATATGCCATCGAATATATAACACAAAAATGCCACTCTGAGGATGTTTCTCCCTAAGTAGGCGATAATGGCTGCAGCAAAAGTCATTAATAGTAGGCTAATGTGTGTCAGATGCTACCTGTCCAGCAGCAGCAGGGGAGAGAG
This sequence comes from Echeneis naucrates, assembly GCF_900963305.1. Lineage (NCBI taxonomy): Eukaryota > Metazoa > Chordata > Actinopteri > Carangiformes > Echeneidae > Echeneis > Echeneis naucrates. Next base: position 9,494,395 of record NC_042527.1, on the reverse strand, counting down.
AACCAAGACACGAGTGACTGGCCAGCGTAATGAGAGGGACATGGCCTGCCAACTTGGGCAGCTGCTACTCCAGTGGGACCGAGTGTGTGTGTGTGTGTGTGTGTGTGTGTGTGTGTGCGCGTGCTTGTGCGTGCTTGTGCATGGATTTTTTCTGTTCTCATTTCCCTGTGCTGTTTCTGTTTCCTCTCTCCACATATTTCTCATCAGCACCATCTACAAACACAGGAACACACATGCAGCCTTACGTACACACACAAACATGCAGACAAGCTCATTGGGGTTGCCGTGGGAATGCCTGTGGCACTATGTCAGTCACTGAGGTGATGCCTTTAATCCTGAAACAAATCTAGACTTTGTGTTGTGTGTCTACGGCTCTGTGTCAGTGAGTGTGCCCGCGCATAAACCCCCAATCTCACACCCATTAGATTACGGCTGGCCGCGCAGCAAAGACACCCCACTGCCACTCCCACATGGAAGAGCGGGCAGCATTAGCCAGCTCCATGCCCTCCCTTATCTGGGGACAAAAACCCACAATCACCTCCCGCTGAGACATGGAGACAGAAAGATTTGATTTGATCTGCCCTCCTCAATATAACAAGAGTGTCTTTTGGGGTTAAAATTACTGCTGCTCAGTCTACCATCAGTCAATGCAGATTCAGCCCTAAAATGTGTCCTTTTTATCCCAGTGATCGATCCTTTTTGTCACGATTTAGAGCACCTATAGGCCTCGCTCTGTAGTAGTGAAGGCAAAAAGAAAAGCTTGTTCGCTGGCGACACAGAGCAGAGGTTTATACAAAAAGTCTCTGCATGTAGAAATGTGTTGCTGTCTGCTGAGCAAGTCCTAAAAGGGAGGACGTCTGAGACAGGAGCTCTCCTCCTTTTATTAAGGCCGCCATGGAACATCTTCAGTGAAAGCCACCTGTGATACAACACAGTGCGTGTATTTCAGTCTGTGTGTATTTAGTCTGTGTAGATTTGATGTAGATGTAGATGTAGATGTCATCACACTAACCGTCACGATGGCAGTATTAACATGTTTGGGCTGAGACTGATGGGAACATCTAGTTTTGCAGGTTTTAGAATAAAGTGTAGGGAGTGTTTAGCTTTTCACTAAATTGCTTATCTTTGCATTCAATGGTTGTTGAGCCATTACGCACAAAACAAACCACAATGTTATTATCCCATAGTGACAACAGATGTATTGCCATTGGACGTAGCTGGAGTAGTCATCCTCTGGGAACCAATGGCAATCCATCTAGTTACTGCTAAGATATTTCGGTCGGAACTCCAGCTTTTGACTGATGAACAGTCACCCACAGGGCCGTGGTGCAGCGCTGAGGACCGCCCAGGCAGGTCTGAAACCATCAGTACTTCGTTTATCTACTGTTTTGCAGATGTTTTTTTACAGGAGCAGATGTCATTCAGAGTTCAGTGAATGATGCATCATCATGAACGGTTACCTGCTAAATGTGGTGTCAGTGTCTCATTATTTGGCAGAGGCTGGCTGTTTCATTGCCCCGGGCTAAGCCAGCTCTCTCCCTCTGTCTCTCTCCCCCTTTCTGTCTCTCACTCAGAGGCATCTGCCTCATTAACCACCATCAGCATTTTGTTTGCTGTGTGTGATTTGGATGTATTGGGAGAGTGAGGCAGGGGGTGGTGTGTGAGTTTGTTAATGTTTGTGTGTATATGTGTGTGTGGGTGGGCGTCTGCGTGGGCTGTGCGTGAGACTCTCATTAGGCTGGAAAAACATTGACATTTTTGCCAGAAAATCAGGCCATATCTTCTCTTCCTTTATGTATCAAAGGCTTCCTCCACTCAACTCTCCAGTAAGTGTGTATGCATGCGCGTGCATGTGTGTGTTTGTGTGAATTAATATGTAGCAGGAGACAGATGTTTGCTGATTCGACAAGTTTGCGCTGCAAACTCAGCCCAATTCATCTGACAAAAAAACATGATGCCACACAGACGGTTCCAGTGACAGCCCACTCTTAATTTTCTCTCCTTTTAATTCAAGTTCTCTTTCCTCTCCGAGCTTTCCTCTCCTACTCTTTCTTCGTGACCGTCCTGTCTTTCACACACACACAAACACACCATACAATGTGTGATTACACCAGCAGCATTTCAGCTGGGTGTTCTTTTGGAGTTGTTTTCGTTGATACAGACACCTCGGACTAAGTTTCAACTTTCACAGAGGACACCTACTTCTGCCAAGCTCAAAAATGATAAACACAAAGTGCTCCAGGTTCCACTTGACATTCTAATTACAGTACTGTCCATTAAATACATTACAATGCAAATGCCCTGCTCAAATAAGATTAAAACTTACATAAATGTATGGGTTTTGGCATTTATTGCAATGAAATATGGCAATCATTACAATATCTCCTCTGCGTTTCTATTTTACATTGTAAAAACTAGATTAAAAAAACACCATAAATAAACAAACTGCTTCATGTAGCTAATGCTTAGCATCAAGCAAGAGACATATTCACAGACACAGATGGACATCACGGACTAATCTAAACACCTAATTCAACAGAACAATAGCTCACAAAAGAAAAAAAAAAAAAAACAGAATAAAACAGGTAAATCACTTCGGTGAAAAGTATGATCTTCCAGTAAGAAACTAGTAAGAGATTGTAATGGTACATTCTGTCCGGCTCTTCCCACTCACTTGGGTAACTTTGCATATTCAGAATATTCAAATATAGCTGATGCTATGACAAGGGAGATTCAATGTTGTATGGATTCAGGCTACGCGTGCGCTCACACACACACACACACACTCACACATACATATCCAAACACACTCTCAAAGACATTCAAGCAAACATGAAACACATTTTATTCAAGTCAAGCCCAAAGCAGCGAAAGAAAGAAGTTGGAAGCCATTCTGCTTATGCACAGCATCACATGTCAGCCTTCACAAAACAAATAATAAAAGAATGGAAAATGGGCTAAGAGGATGAGGCTTCAGTCTAAGCTCTCAGTAGCTTAATGCTATCTGTGGCAACATCCAAATCAGGATTTCTATGTTTTGTTTTACTATTTTTATTTTTTTTTTATTTAATTTTTTTTATTTTTATTATTATTTTTTAGAAAACTCCACTGGATGGAAGTTCACAAAAGTGCTGCTTTTCTCTCTCTTTCTTCTTCGTAATTTAGCTTTAATCCACACCTTGTATTTCGTCTGGTGAAAAGTCCCTCTTAAAGTGCATGAATGAGGTAAATGAAACTCTTCTCAAAACAGGTTTGTATCCATTCAGTAGTTCAGACTGGAACCATTGTGTGTTGGATGTGCTGCATTTGAGACAACATTTCTTGCTGCACACTAGCAATCAATATGTCCTGGTGTGTCGGTGTGATTATCCCGAGTCTGTCCATCTCCCTGTTGGCACAGAGACACAGATATATGTTACACACAAAGCTACGTGCTGAGTTAAAAACATTTAGCAGAGTGGGAATAATTCATGAAAACCATCACTACCGATATGACATTAATTCAGCAGTCCGTTCATTAAAAAGTTACTTTATTCCTCGAGATGTGGGGAGATGCATATCTCAAGGCTTTCCTGCTAACTATCCAACTTCCAACCCTATCTACCAATTATGCTTATTAAACAGCGTCCACACCCTGATATCGTTTATGCTTTTGCACCGTTGGCCATTATTGTCCCTTAGAACTATTCAAACACAGGAAAGAGCCTGTCAAGAAAGGAAAACAACTTTAAAAGGAAACCACATCCCAGCTCAGTAACACAAAAATGCAGTTACACAAGTTTCCCATGAAACTTTAAGGGCTGTTTTCACTGAAGCTGAAGCAGAGATAGGAGTTGGATAAATTCACAGTTGGCTGTCTTTCGGTACGTCGGTACTTTTCGGTACTTTTCGGTAAAACATAAAACCTGACAAAGTACGAGCCTGCAAACACTGTACAGTGTGAGCGCTGTAACGTGTTAAAGCACGGTGAAGATCAGCATGCCATCAGTTCACCTCAAATCATGGAGTTCTTTCTTCTTCATGGATGAACACTTTGGCTTTAGATAAGAAACACTACAAACTCATTCATGCTGTTGCTTTATAGTTCCACTATCAAAAACAAAACACAAACTACATCTTGCCCTTTTACTCACAAACAGCTCATGTGTAATGCTAGAAAATGAAGGCATGAGAAAAAAATATATCAGGTTACTTCCTTTCCAGATTTCCATGATCAAAATGGCAACGAAATTCTGTTGCCAGATATAGAAATGAGGTTCAGTTTAGTACAGTTTTACATGTGATGAGTACATTCCCTGCACTTAAATCCATTTTCACACTACAGTACACTTACTGATGTGTGAGAGTCAGTAGGCTGTCAAGGCTGGTGTATCCTGCTGCTGCCAAAGTGTCTCTGTACCTCTCCAAGCCGATGGACTGCAGCCACTGGCACACCGACCACTCAGGCATACACACCTCCGGTATGACTGACACGCACACCTCTGAACCCACCCCTGACTCGAGCACAGTGGAGGAGCTGCAGAGAGAAATCAGGTGGGTGGCAGCATAAATATACATTAGAAATGGTAAAAGTATGAATGCTGGGTATGTCAACCCACAAGAATGTATGTATGTAAATGCCAATGATTATATGCACAGTACTTACCTCTCCACTCCTGTCCGGCGCAGCGTGCCAGGATTACGGATGAGTTTGTCCAGCATGTTGAGTATTTGGCTGAAGGTGGGTCTCTCCGCCCGCTCCCTCTCCCAGCAGTCCAACATGAGCTGGTGCAGAACTACAGGACAGTCCATCGGAGCAGGAAGACGGTAGCCCTCTTCTATCGCTTTAATCACCTACAGGACAGACAGAATCAAATCAAATCAAAATCTATTCATATAGCTTCAAATCATAACAAAGTTTCATCAAGGCACTTCACACAGAGAGGAGGTCTCGACCAAATTCTTTATGGGGTTGTTAAAGAAACCCAACAGATCCCTCCAAGAGCAAGAACTTGGGGACAGTGGCAAGGAAAAACTTCCTTTAAGAGGCAGAAACCTCGGGCAGAACCGGGCACGGGGGGGGGTGGCCATCTGCCTCGACTGGTTGGGTTGAATGTGAAAGAGAGAGAGAAGCAGAGGCAGTGAGGGGGGGGGGGGGGGGGGGGGGGGGCAAGAACAGAAAACATACAGCGATTGATGCAACCTGGTAGTTCCAAATGTGCGCTAGTAAATATTAGCAGTAGGGGAGAAGAAGTGAGTTGTAGTGTGTAATGATGACTAAAGATAACTCTAGCAGCAGCAGGTACTGAGTGGAAACATGGAGCAGAGATGATTCAGCATCTGCAGGACGGGGACAGGAGGGAAAAAAAACGCAGACTGGGGGAAGAAACAAAGTTAAAGACGTGTAACGTAGTAATGCACATGCATGGGGGAGAGAGGTGCTCAGTAAAAGCCCCAGCAGTCTAGGCCTGCAGCAGCACTACGAAAAGAAACAGAGTAATTAAACCTTTATTTTTTACTGTAGGCTCCGTCATAAAGGAAGGTTTGAAGCCTGATGTTAAAAGCTGCGACAGAGTTAGCCCCCCTGGACCGATACTGGGAGTTGGTTCCATCGAAGAGGAGCTTGATAGCTGCAAGAGCTGCTTCCAGATTTCAGTAGAAGTCATTTGCATTACTGGTTGTACTCATATATAGATAGATAAATATACGGATGCATCCTCAAGCGTTACAAACAGGACTGATGATGTGTCCCACTATTAGGAAATATTCATACTAAGTATGTTGTGTGTTCCAGCCACAATGTGTGTGGATATTGTGTTCTTGTGAAATGCTTGGATCTATAGCAGACAACAAGAGTCTCTGATTATGTGTCCACGAACTTACTATACATACGCAACTGCCTCATAATGCATGGCATCTCTTCAGAGGTACAGTAAACCCAGCCAGCCGCTCGGCCCAAAATCTCCGAAAACATTGCAGCAGATGGGCAAACAGGCTTTAGTAAGATAAACTGACTACATTTGAAATCTACATGGCTACGCTCTCACCTGAGAAGAGTCAACCTTAATAAAGGTACATATTTAGAGCCCTATTAGAGGATATTACAGCAGCTTTTAGTCAGATTTAAAAAAATAAATAAATACATCTTGCAAGTCATTACTGTTGCTGCCAGAAGGCTAAACGCATTCTGGGATTCTGGCTGTAACTTTCTTTGGGAACAGCCAGTTCAGTGTTGTCCTTAATTCTTTATTTAGTAGGTAGCATGGAGTGCATGCCTATGCAGAGCCTGAGAGTCTGCAGCTGCTCTGTTTGCTTGTACTTTACTGTGATGCTTTGAGCTAAATGCTAATGTCAGCATCCTATCATGTCCATGATAACAATGTTAACATGCTGATGTTTAGCAGATATAGTGATTACTGTGCTCATTATATGAGTTTAGTGTCTTGGCTTTAAAATCTGAACTTTGCTGGGCTCACAGATGACCTATTAGTGGTTCACTTAGTGCAGCTGATTAGGCAGTTTTTTTCCTGTTTCATACCATCCAAAACACACTTACTGCAACAAAATGCTATTTGGCAGTTAGCATTTGGATAAATCTGTGTCGTTTGCGTACTGAAATGACCTGTCTCTTTAAAACACAACTGCCAATTTTACAAAAGGAGAGCAAAAACCTCTTTTTCAGAGATTTATTACTTTGTTGGGTTTTCTTTCCAGAGCTGTCTCACCACCATCTGCAATTTGTTCTAATTTCTTGCAGCTGTGAGCCACTTGTCTTGTTCACCATGCGGCTGAAATGCTTTCTGTCCTTTCTAATATTAATCTAAAATTTTGATTGTAAAAAGTAACCATTTAAATCAAATTTTCCAACTTCATCAGAGTAAAACTTTATTCTCACTTCTCAAGAAGGTTAGAGCACAAAAATTGTGTTGAAGGAAAATGTAACTGATGTTGCTGGCTGTGTCCTATTAACCACTGGTTAGATAGGAAACCTGTGTGACAAACCTTTATTTCAAACTGGTTTTTCATTTGTTTTAGTACCTTTTCTTTTATGTCTGATAAGATTTTACCCACCAGCCTCACTGTTAATATTTCCCAGGCATATCTCTTCAACCGAAAGCACTGGGCTCACCACATTTATCACAACAACGCAATTTAAAATGACAATGAAGGTTTAAGTAATGGCACGAAGAGCAAATGTTCATTAGATCTTGAACAGCTACTTCCTGCTTCAACTTTGACTTGTTACGGTTTTGTGAAAGGAAACACGTGTGCCATTTTGCTGTCAGCACTTCCTTGATTTAAATAGTTAGAATGTTGAATTGACATTCACCCTTAAATGTCTGCAGAATTTCATCTCATTGGTTAGATAATATAAAAATTACTCACATCCTGGTTGTTCATGTCCCAGTAGGGCCGCTCTCCGTACGAAACCACCTCCCACATGACGATACCATAACTCCACACATCACTGGCTGTGGTGAATTTCCTGTAGGTGATGGCTTCTGGTGCCGTCCATCTGATGGGGATCTTTCCTCCAGGAGAAAGGTAAGTCCCAGTGGCCTCCTACAACAAGAATAAATCATACAGGTTCATTGAATAATAAAAAATTTTATATAAAATTAGTGACATGAGGTGACAAAAACAACAAAATAATAACAAACAAAATAAACAACACAGGAATTAATACTTAATTACTATGATGAAGAGCAGATTGCACACATATGCTCACATCCCGTTCATATGTTCAGTCTGTCTGTCCTACCCTTGTAGTGTAAGCAGCCTCCGGGTCGTCCTCCAGAACTCGGCTCAGGCCAAAGTCCGACACCTTACACACCAGGTTGCTGTTGACCAGGATGTTTCGTGCTGCCAGGTCTCTGTGAACGTAGCTCATGTCTGACAGGTACTTCATACCTGAGGCGATGCCACGCAGCATGCCCACCAGCTGGATCACCGTGAACTGGCCGTCATGTTTCTGAAATGTTTACATTAGGCAGAAGAAGAGGTTAGCATCTATCTGGGGAGAAAAGGTGAGTGTATTTTATGCTCCATAACGTAACAAGGGAGAGAAGAGAGAACTGCACATACACGAAGAAAAGCATCCAGGGATCCATTTTCCATATATTCTGTGACGATCATCAATGGCTTGCCTGAAGAGACAAAGAGTTGGAAATATTGACTAAATTGGAACCTGCATATTAATTGGTCATCCAAATATTGCTGCGCCTCACATCTCGTGACGACACCCTCCAGCCTGATGATATTCGGATGGTCAAACTGGCCCATGATGGAGGCCTCAGACAGGAAATCCCTCCTCTGTTTGTCCGAGTATCCCGCCTTCAGACTCTTGATGGCCACGTAGATCTCCCTCTTTCCCTGCACACGCAGCCGACCGCTGCACACCTCCCCAAACTCTCCTACAAACATATAACAAACAGCAGTCAGTGCCAAGTAAGATTACTTATTTTTGTGCTTATGCATGTGTGTGCGTGGAAGCAGTAACGCTGGGCTCACCCATGCCAATCACCCTCTCTATGTGAATACTGCTAACATCTATTTCCTTGGCAAATTCATGGATGGCTTGATCGGGATCTTCGTAGGTGAACGGGTCCACATAGATTTTGACCCCTGCGGTGGAGGAGAGATGGGAGAGGAGAGGAGGCAAAGGAGAAGGAGGAAAGCAGAGGAGGGTGACAAACATGAGTTGTGTAACGGCTGCGTGTGTTATGTAAATGTCTTTGTGTGCAGGTGGATAGAAGAGGAAGGGGAGAAAAAGATCATCCATCTCTCTTTCTTTCTTTCTTTTTTTAAGTGTATGTGTGTGTGCAGTCTACCTGGGTTAAGATGTTTCTCTTCCTCAGAATCCTGCTTTGTTTTACTGTACTTATTCCTCCTGATGAGACAGAAGAAATGATGGACGTTTCAAACACAGACAGAGAAAACAGACAAGTTCCTGAAAACATTTCTTTTCACCTCTCACATATTTTATTGTGGATTTTTTTTTTTTTTTTTACAGTTAAAGGAGTTGAAAAGATCATGTCTGTTTCCTCTCCAGCAGTGCTGTACATTCATGGGGTTTTTCAGGCTTTGCCTCAATGAAAGCAACAACAATTAGAACAGAGAGCAATGGGCTGAGAGCAGATGAAAGCATTTAAGGGAGAAAGGGGGGAGGGGCGACGCCTCAGGTAGCGCAAGATAAAAGGTGTTTCCATTAAACAAAGAAACTGTCAAAAACACCTTTGTGCCTGAGCAGGTGTGTGTTTGTGTGTGTGGGAACTAGCGCAGGCTTGTGTGTGTGCGCACCGGAGGAGACTGACACACAAGCTGTGCTGTTGAAGAGACACTAATGACAAGTCAGGGACAAAGGGATTATCACTGTCTCCACTATAATCCCCTTTAAAAGCTCCAGGTAACACACACATTATTTAGCTGCACAATAGCAGGGGAACTGCGTGTGTGTGTGTGTGTGTGTGTGTTGTTTATGTGCATTGTGGCAGTTTGGTCAAAAGCAATAGTTAAGGCAGCGGCAGTACACAGGTTGACGATCGTGATGCACTGATGGGAAACTTCAAGCCAGCCTAACAAGCCTACAGTGCAGCACACCTGTCGGTATAGGTGCTTTTATATATGTGTCTGTGCGCCTGTGTTTGTTTGTGTGTATACCTGCGGCTAATGATGAACACAGCGGCAGATATCAGCAGTAAAATGCCGACCCCGCTGACAGACAGCAGCAGGAATGCTGAGTTGACGCCGTCACCAATCAGAGGGAAGGGATCTAGCAGGAAAGGGCACACAAGTCTTCCTCATATAAAACTTCAATTCATAAAACTTTAAACTAGTGGATGTTATTGTGAGACTACCTGAGTTGGTGGAGAATTCAAATGGACCACTGAACTCTCCATATCCAGCTGCAGTGCGAGCACGTGCATGAAACACGTACACGGTGAGGGGGTTGAGACCAGTGACATCGACACTGCGAGAGAAGGTCCTCATTATGCGGTAGGACCTTTCTTTCTGATCCTGATTAGAAGGGACAAAAAGAGAGTCCCCTTTTTCAGCGGCTGACTGCAAATCCATCTTCACCATCAGTGAAATACAAACAGCCACACATATTGACATTCCCAACAGCTGCCTGAGCTGCATTAACCCCCCGGCAGCTCACCTTTTCATAGAACTTGACCTCGTATTCCAGGATGACCCCGTTGGGTCGATCCGGCTGTTGCCACGACAACGACAAACTGTGCCTGGTGACATCGGTGGCCTGGATGAACGACACCGGAGAGGGTGCTGGGAAGGACAGAGAGATGGAGAGAGATAATTGAGACACAATAGGATAACTTTGGAATGGTGGCATGCTGTATATCCTGTGATGCCGCTGATGAGATAAGTCCCCGTTCCAAAGCTACGTGCCCGTTAGTCAACAATCCCATTGACCGAGCGCACACGGAGAACCGACCCAAATCTCAGTCCTGCCTTTTTCCAAAGAAACAAGGCCCATTCTCCTCTTACATCCCTCCATTTCCCACCCCTGTATGGTGTTTGGCTTCCTTTGTGGCTGTTCACATGATATCCAGCCATATGGTGGTGCAGGTTGGATGTGACACATCCCCTGACACACTCTCCTGCTGCGCACACACAGCAAAGTTATTTCCCCGAGGCACCTGGAACGATGCAGGTGTGTCGGTTTTTAAGTGGCACCGTAAAGTCTTATAGCAATGACAGTTGAGATGTAACAGCAGCACACAAAAAGAAATAGTGCAAACTAATGGAAAGCATGTGTGAGAAAAAGCCACACACCCGCAGATGCTTTCACAACTAAAATGAAACACACCATAAAACCAGGGTGATTTTTTTTTTTTTTTTTTTTTTCATTTTGGGGGTCTGTTGTTGACCCAGGGAGAAAAACCAACACCTAGATACAGTGAGGTTGTTATGTACCAATTATTCTTCTCTGTAGAGTCGTAAGACTTTTTCATCGTATCTGTTCTCCTTTCAACAAGTTTTGTCGGTTTGTATTTAAGTCAGTGATTTACATTTACAAGAATGCTTTCTGGCATCCATTTGAGAATACCCCTATTATTAATTCAGCTGTTGTTACATGTAGGAGGACAAATGAATATCTATGGAAACAATAGCAGTAAAAATAAGATTTTCCATTCAAGAGAAGAAAAGTGTTTTGTAGTTGGTGTTAGCAAAGAAGCTAATATTTCTGCCGATATAAGGGTGGATGTGACCTTGTGAGTTTGTTTAACATTAGTCTATCTATTGTAATTATTTCAGCATTATATTATCTGCGCAAAATGAAAGCATATTCATGGGAAAAATACATGATTCAGAACTTCTTTTCACATTAAATTCCCTTCATTTACTATTCATCAAATATCCTTAGCTTTTCTGGACTAAATTTTGGACTGTTATATAAACATTATAATTGTATGTAGAAAGCATTATAATAAAATAGATACATTCCACATACATTTACTTGCTATTTCTTATGAAAATGCATGAGTAGTAGTTGTCTTACACTGAATATTTCCTTTATCATGTACATATATAACTAAATACAGATCTTGTTCAAATCATGCTGCCACAGTTTAAAACATTACTCTTGGGGCTTTCGCTCCCTGAGGACTCACAAACACTGAGCAGCAGTTTGTCTTGTGCTGACCCACTTACAGACAAAGCAGATTTCATGTTGATGCAACAATCTGACAAACACATGCACTGTGCCGCACACTCGTCCTTCTCACCAGCTTGGTTGGTGGTAACAGTGACAGATACGCTCTGGGTCGCCCCTGCGCCACTGGCCCGGGAGACCCCGTTGTGAGCATGGACGATGAAGGTGTAGTGTGTGTGGGCCCTCAGCTCGCTCACCACCACCCTGGTGGTCTTCAGGCCCGTCTGGCTAGGAGAGAAGAGCACATCAGAGCTGCAGGGCAGGCAGAGCTGGGAGCTGGAGCTTGAACCAGTTCCGAGTCTCAGGTAATCCTGCGGTACTGGTCTCGTCTGGAGGACACCTCTCCCTGCCTGGACATCAGATCCCACAATCCCCTGGTCTGACTGCATCCCCAACCCACTTTGCTGAGCTTCAGGCTGAGGAGTGCTGTGATTCCTTGGGAGGGCTTTGCCGGCGCCACGATTATGGCTGCCTGCTTGACAGATGAGGCACTCCAGGCTGTAGCTGGTGTCACTACGTCCTCCCAGCCGGCGAGGGGGGGCCCACTCCAAAACAACTGAGGTTTCATTCACAACTGAGATGAGCTGTTGTGGTGCTGAGGGTGGCTCTGAAGAGGAGAGAAGGATTCACTGAGAGTGAAAAAAGCAGACCACCGACAATGCACATTGTAGAATAGACATAAAAAGGCAGGGCTGGACAGGTGGGGGGTCTGGTGAGCTCTTGGTTGAAATGTGGACATCTGGCATCAGACTGAAAGTCATACCATTCAGCGATACTTTTGACGGGTTGGATGTTTTCCTCTGTGGCATTTCTTCATGTGTGAGTGTGTGTGTGTGTTTTCATTTTTCCCAGGCCAAGGAAACCATGTGCTGAATATAGGCATAATTAAGTTTACGACACACAGACTGAGGTCTCCAAGTCACACAGGACTTACTCACAGATTTAGAGGGAGAAAGGGGGAGGGGGAGAGGACATTCATTCATTTCTCAATTTCCTTAGCTATCGCACTCAGTCAGGATGTAGAAGGTGGCTTAGTCATAAGTAACAGGATCATGAAACAGGGGGGGCATTCAGACAAGTTTGTGCCTCCCTCTGTTTGGTAGTGATAGGGAGGTTAGAAAACAACGGGAGCGCTTTTTTGCTTTTATATTTGCAAGCAATAAACACACATGTCTGTGTTTTCACTGATATGTTGTTTAACTAGTACGTGGATGTGTGTGTGTGTTCTTACGGGTACAGGCCATGGATGGAGGGTCGCTGTCGGCATGGAAGTATCCAGAGTGGCAGTCACAGACAGTTGCCCCGTCTCTGAGTGAGTGACTGTGTGGGGGACACTTGGAACATCCTGTGTCTGACGACTTGGCTTTGTAGAAGCCCACAGAACAGGCTACAGACAGAGACACAAAGTGTGGGATTGTTGAACAACAATTTAAACCAATAGTAAAGGTGTCACACATTACTCATCCTCTTTGCTGGTGCAGCAAGCACACCAATCCAAATTTGGTACTGCTATGAAGAAAGTCCCAGGCCGGGAACCTGACCTGGGATTTTCTTGTTGTGAGGCAACGGCAGTAACCACTATGCCGCCATGCTACCCACCCAAAGAAAGCCCCCAAAAAAGTGCAAATATATTGAACAGAACACATTTGCGGAAATTTCTTTTTTCCTTTCAAAGTCTTATCTTTGGATTGTAGAGCATCTCAGATTTAGGAAAATCAGATATGGAAACATCTCCTGACAACTTAAAGAGAAAACAGTCGATTAATGGATTGAGGAGCATGTGAGTTGATATGAAACAAATTTATGGTCTCATTGATGAAACAATAAAATGTAGGTTTCAAAATATCAAGACACATCCGGCCATATTTTCTGCATTTATGAGGCCCCATGCACGAATCACCCCGCAGGGAATCTTCAAAAAGTCAACATGATAAGTGAGTTAATCCACCATGACGTTGGTTGCAAGCAGTGCAGTCAACAGTGACTTAAGGTCAATTGACCTCTGACCCTGGTTACAATCTTAGCTGTCTCCTGTATTGACAGCTCAGAAAGTCCAGACAAGTTAATCAACATGTTGACCAATTTTATTTCTTTGGACAACATTACCATCCAAACAGAAACAAGCATAAAGACAAATCTAGAAAGCGAAATAGATATGAAATGAGCAAGAGGGGCTCTTTGTTTTCTTTCATCTTTCATTTTGATGAGCAAAGAAAGAAACACCTCAAACACTTACTGATCAGCTCCTACTCACACACACAGAATCCAGAAACACTAGAACAGAATATATCAAAACTCCACAGTGCTGGCAGCCCACACAAATATATATATAATATATAAGAAAGAGAGGATAAACAGAGAAAGGGAGAGGGTGACGGAGAGACAGGGGGAGTGGAGGCAGAGAACTCTGTATACCAAGGAGTTCATGCATTGACAGAGTAACAATACAATAAATGAGTGCATAATTATACTGCTTGACATCCACTGCTGAAGCAAAAGAGATGGCAAAGTGAGGCTGCTTAGAACCGTTTTTTTCTCTTTTTAATTTCAGAAGGCAATCCTTCGTTTGTTTCAATTGCAGTCATTTCTTCACCACCTTTTTTTTTTTTCATCATTACACCCTATTCATTTTCCCTCCTCAATCCCACCATCTTCCAGTTTCTCCTTTATTTCCAACCCTCTCACATTTCCAAGGAAGATGAAGACGTCCCAATGGGAGGGGATTGGAATGTGGGAATGCTGTGTGTGTGTGTGTGTGTTCAAGTGTGTCAGTATGCTTTATGACATGCTCATCAGTAGATGAAAGAGAGGAAGTCTCCTCTGTAATCGACTCGCACCGACCATCCTGCCCCATCTGCGTGAGCCTCCATAGATTTGTGCTTTCACACACTCGCTCGCCCTCCCTTTCACATTTTTCTCAACCTGCCTCATTTTCTCCCTGTGTACTTCCTCTTCGACCTCTACTTCTATGGCTTTGTGTCCCTGCTCACTCCTGCTCCATCCAATATACCCCTCTTGTCTCCAAGTGTCAAAGTGTGAGTAAGCTTTGAAGCTGGTTCGCATCGAACTCAATATTGACACCGATTTAAACGGGGCTGCACAGCGTAGCTCGTGGCTGAGGCCACCAGTCGAAACTTGTAAATTCATAAATCCATTTAGAGCTGATAAGAGTGACTTTCATCTGGCGAATGATTCATTGTGTTGTCTCAGCTGACATCACCAAATGCAACATAAAACGCAGCCTGGTTGCCTTATCATCATTCTCCTGCTGTTCTTCACATTCATTTGTTTTTAATCATCAAAGTAGCTAAGTATACCACAGACTGAAAAGACGGGGAATTAAAAACGTAGAAAGTATTTGACCTGCTGAGGATTTAGAGGTTGAACCAGGGGGCTCAACCGGACTCTTCTGTGGGGTAGAGCACTGCCTTTGTCTCCGTCCCACCCTGTCCTCTAACCTTGTCCACAGCACAAAGGGTAGAATATAGGCGGGAGAAGAAGAAAGAAAGGAGCAAAGCATTTGAAGCCATAAACTTCCTTCATTGTCCTTTCATGTCTGTACTCTCTGTTGTCCGTAGCTTTTTGTCTCTTTATTTTGTAACTGGTTTCCACCAGGGAGGTGAGTGCCACTGACCTGGAATAAGAGCTCATGAGGGTGTCATTAACCCGACATTAACCCAACGCTACTGAGAACCGTGGAAGGGCCTCAGCTAGACCAGTAAACTGGGAGGGTTACACAGACAAACATGCACACATGCTGATAAGATAAGGTGAAACCTTGGAGAGATATGTGTGGGTGTACATGAGCACTTTCACATCCTGCCTGTTAGGACAATAAATGCACTCATCAGCTGATGGCCTGCTAAAGACAAGTTAGCGAACGTAACAGCTCGGGGAAGGTTGACTGGGAGAAACACTGAAAGGGACTGACATGGAACCTAAGATAAAGGGGTGAAAAGAAAAACGACAGTGAGGAGGAGGCAGAGACACGGAGGAGAAGGTGCCCTTTGATTACTATCAGCATTGTCGACATTTGCATATGCATTCTTCGGCTACCTAAAATGCAAATGCAGCTCATTGCGAATCCAGCTAAGAGCCTAGTCGGCATACTGTATGTGTGTGTGCGTATTCTCCTTGACCCCATGCTATCTGTCATCATCTCTTGTTCCTTCCCAGCAGAGGGGTGTAGATGGGAGGAAGCACCCCTGACCGCTCCAGTCTGACACCTGTCTCTGTGATAGATGGAAGGATGGAGGGTTGGATTGATGGACGGACGGATGGATTGACAGACTGTCACCCGAGAGGGAGGGACACTATTAATCACAGGGGTCATGGCCTGTTAATTAAAGCCCACAGAAATTCTGGATAGAAAAGTGGTCCTTATCTCTCCCTGCTGTATGTCTTCATTGAACCGACTGCCTGCCTCACACAAAAATCTGACTGACAGTCCTGTGTAGTCTGCCAAAATTCATCTCATATCTCGCATCTCTTCAGAGTCTCAAGATATGAGTGTTTAAAGTCTCAGTGTGCTTAGTGGAAGCTGCAGCTTTAAGTTTGTCTAAATTTAAATAATCGAAAACTGGTGGTTTCAAGAGATGTGTGTGGATTGTGTGTGTGTGTGTGTGTGTGTGTGTGTGTGTGAGAGAGAGAGAGAGACCGCCCAAAGCCAACAGTGCAAAACATTAGCATGTGAAAGGGGCCACACAACAATGCCCCACTCCCCTCCCAATCATACAGAGAACACCCAGCAGCACCCCCACCCCTGACCGAGGATCAGGGAGAGGGGCTGGAGAAGAGAAAGGAGGATAATGAGAGCAAGACTGAGAGACGAGAGGGACAGCGAAGCTTGTTCTGGTGCCAGGTAGCTACAGACAGCCTGGTGGAGCTGGCAAACTTCCGCTACGTTAAAACAACCTGGGAGAGCATCACAATGTCTCACACACACTCTCTGATTGGGATGATGCTGGAATGCCCCCCCCCTCCCACCGCCCAGTTTTGGCCTGCTTCAGACAATCATTTGAGCCATGAGCCATCCACTGTCTTTGCCTGATTTGTCACCTGCCATACACGCATTCATATACACATGCATACACACAAATGCACGCACACACAGCTCCTCCTCCCTTGCTGTTTTCCCCAACATACTCTTTTGTAGGCATTTCCTGGGCACCCCTCCAAACAGTGAGTATAAAGGAGGGAGGGGGTTTGTTGGAAGGGAAATTGGAGATACAGTATACACACGTACACTTGTGCACAAACAGACACATGCACGCATGTGTGCGCTATAGCACAGAAATGCAACGCAATAATTAGAGGCACTGAATGCAACGATTACACACTCTTTCTATCATCCGCTAAACTCTCTCTCTCTGTCTGTCATCCCTCTTTCAGACTGGCTGTCGTTCCTTCAGCCTCTCTCTTCTCCCTCCTTTCATCCCTCTCGTCCAAAATGCTTTCTGCTGCTGATGAGACACTGCAGGTGCATTGGAAAGAAGCATTACCATGAAATCTCTCCGGACGGAGGGAACACAAGATCACACACATGCAAACACACACACACACACACAGAAAATCATTCCAACTCTCCAGGCAGTGAGCAGAATCAGACGACAGAAGAAAGAGGTCAGTGGAGAGACAGTGAAACAAAAAGTAGAAGGCTCCTCTGTCACTCCAGCCGATCACATCATTTCAAATTCTCTCTGCTTTCTCTTCGACTCGCCTCTTGTCTCTCTTCTCCCGTTTCCGATTCTCCCAGACGGATCGCAGCTGCCAAACTTTTGACGTCTTCATCTACCTCGGTCATGACCCTGCACTCTGCAGCTAAACTCTCTCCCTACATGTGTGTGTGTGTGTGGCTGTCAGTAAGAGTTTTTGACATCTTCATCAGGCTCAGTCATGACCTCGGTCTTAACCAGGGGTTTAGAAAAGAGGGGGAGTTCCCTCTCTCTTGTGTTTCTCCACTTGTCCCCTTTGCACCCAATGATGAACCCCCAGCAGGGGAGGGGCGGCTCTCCATTGATGCCTTCTGCTGTCAGTGGCTCTCTTTCAATCCTCCTCTCACCCCATTCAAACCCTAATCTCTTCTTCCTCTCCACAGCTTCTCTTCTCATCCTCTCCATCCTCAATGCTCTGTGTCAACACTGAAAATGAACTTTTCACATTTCACTGCATTAGGTAGTTCTCTTGTTTGTTAGCTATTGAGATGTGCTTTAACTAAAGGCTGAAGTACTTCTGCAGAAGCAGCTTATTTTAAGATATCATACGTGAGTTCTTATAAAAGTCAAAAACCGATCAAATAATGAATTCACCATTTACTTGCAAAAACGCAATAAATCAAACCAGAGACATACAAACATTTCTAACAGATATCACCTTGAAAAAAGGATGAATAAATAGTTTCTAGGGATTTAGACTACAAACTGGTCTGGATATTTTATTTTATTTTATTTTTTTTTATCATTCTAGCTATTTGATAGATACAATTTGAATATTTTTGCAAAAACCATGTACTTGCTTTCTCAACAAGTATTAGATGAGAAGATTGATTCTTGTGCATTGTGTTAAATGTGAAGCTGGCACTCGGAGATGATTAGCTTAGCTTAGCACAGAGACTTGAAATGGGCAAACAGCTATACTGGCTCCATGCAAAGGGACCAAAATCCGCCGACCAGCACCTTGAAAAATCACTAATAAACATGTAACATTTTGTTTGTTTCCCTGGCTCGAAACAAGGCGGAGGTGGTGCCATCCTGCTCACATGCATACGCGGGCATGTGTATTGAGTCTTCAACTTGCTTCAACATTGTTTAAAAGCAGTGCATTTAAGGCGTTTGTGTTAGTCGTCAGAATTTTATAAATCTGTAGCTGATACGTTGCCGAATGAAAAACATTTCTGTGATTGCTGAATTTTTTTCTTTGGACATTCTGCTACATTCTGATTATTATATTTACTATGAGAAAAGGCAAAACCCTGAAAAGGCAGACCCCGTGTCTGTCACAGGAGTTCTGATTCTGTCCATCACCTGACCAACCTGACCTCGCCGGTAATGACTCGGTAATGTCTACACAATGAGAAGCTTCCTCACTGATTGATATTAAGATAGAACATTCATGTTACTGTTTTTGTTTGTTCCTTGGGGTGGGGGGGTAGCTACTTCCTCATCTCTCAAAAAGAGAATGTGCGTATTTCCCACAATGCCTTAGTGTCTATTTCCAAACTATGTTGTCTGTGAAATGTGCCTGTCCGCCTTTGGCTGTTGTACTGACTGAGTGAAGATTGTATAAGAGAGACAGATCATCTTAATCTCCTCACAAATCAATCTTCTTCATCCCTCTATCCTGCTCTGCCCTCATTCTCTCTTTCTATCTGCTAATTTCCAACTTAGAATGGGAGAAGCATTACAGCGTCTATCCAATAGTGCAGGGTCAGAGTTTTCACTGAACAGCGTTCGGTATTCATCCAGACTTTGATGGATTTCCGTTGAGGCAGCTGAGCCCAGCCAACAACCTGACAGGCAGTGAGAGCAGGGAGATAGAAAAGAGAGCAGCACAGAGATAGATGGCACTTCACATCTGCTAGAGGTTCAACAAAGTCAAGGGTCTCTCCTAAATCTAGTTGAGGAGGAACATCTTTCAGGCTTCTGTGACCACCCCTGAAACCTCCTCCTCCATTCAGAAGGAACAAACGGAGAAAATGGGATGAAGATTTTCGAGAGCTTTTGTCATGTCTGGAATTTTGGCTCCTGCTTTTTCTGCTGTAAAGGAGAAAAAGTCAAGTTTTGTTTTCTCTCTTTATTGCCAACTGACACAAACTGCATTGCTCTCTTGATGTCCATCTCCCTTTCTTTTCCCCAGCATCTCTTCTTTTCTATTTGAATTATGGGTCTGTTTGTTATACAATTAGCATGCTGGGATAGGCTTCATAAATAAAACCAAGCAGGGAGCAAATCAGTGAGTCGCTCACCCCTGTCTCTCTATTGGTCTCTGGCCCTCTGCATACGTGTATGTGTGTGTGTGTGTGTAAGTGAACATGTTGTGTGTGTGACTGAATAGAGGGGGGTAAGCCATGCTGTAAAAGTGTCTACACTGAGTCTGTTGTCCCCCAGCACCCTGCTTTCTCACACAGACACACACACATTCAGTAGGCTTCACTACAACAGCAGTCACTTCCAAACGTTACACGTCATCCATGCCACATGTATGTTGGTGAGAGGTGTGAACAGCTTGCATATTTGTTACCATAAAGTTTAAACCAGATTTGTAAGTGATAGAATTTTTGTCCAGATGGCTGGTGTTACGATGGCACACCTCACACTGAGACCTGAGAGCTTCTACTAAATACTAAAAGATGCTGTAAGCAACACTGAAAACTAGGTTCACATCTTGAATATAACAGATTAGCTGAACAGGTGAAGGATACTGGATATTTAAAGGATACTAGACATGTTAGGATCCCAAAATATATTGATTCAAGCTTATGGAAACTATATAAAGTTGCTTTATTATTTCACCCAAACCATTCTCAAGACTGTCCATCAAAAACGAGAGTTCATTTAGCTCAGGCTGAAAACAGCAGGAAATAGATTACCTGGCTGGGTTAGAAGGTTCCTACCAGAACCGTAAAGATCCTCCATAAAAGATGTGGTTCTGAGGTAGTTGACTGCGTGCAGTAACTTTCTGGAGACTTGCTGTCACTGCAACCAGTGGAGCATCCTCAAGATGTGATGTGTTGATTGGTGAGGTTAAAAAGTGCTGGTGGGGGGATTTTGTTACCTCTGAATAAAAGCAGTCCACCTGCAACCCTCTGTTTCCACGCTAAACTAAACTGTCCTCTGGCTCCAAGTCATAATAAACTAAAGTAATCTTCAAAATAAAGAATAACACCACAGAAAAATTATTCCTAAAGGGTGTTATGTTTAATCAAAACTCCAAATACCTAGTCCTTTCAAATATGCTTAAAGAATTCAGTTCAATACAAACATAACATATTGCCACCACTTCTTTTTTTACCATCTGTATAAAGCATCGGTGCTGCAAATTGTTACATTACAATTCACTATTATTCTGTAGTAGAAACATGTAAATGGATACATTTTGGTTTGGCATAACGGAATATACAGCATGGACACCTCCATTCCCAGCTGGCACACGT
The DNA here is from genome assembly GCF_900963305.1 of Echeneis naucrates. Taxonomy (NCBI): domain Eukaryota; kingdom Metazoa; phylum Chordata; class Actinopteri; order Carangiformes; family Echeneidae; genus Echeneis; species Echeneis naucrates. The sequence continues at coordinate 9,473,591 of NC_042527.1, read as the reverse complement.
CAGTTGTTCCCCTTTAAGCAGAATCTCTCAGCATATTGCTTGAACAAAGAATTTCAATCAGGTGCAAATGAATGCACAAACCAATGTTTTCCATCATTAACAAGAAGCTTCTTAGGTCGAGCACGCATGACAGGGGACTTAGATGTGGCAAGCCAAATGGAGCAGAGAAATTACAGCACGATGAGTCAGACAATCACAAAAACGAGAAATCAAATATTTCTGGTGCATCACTCACCTTTACAAACGCCCCCCTTATCTTCATATCCAGGACTGCAGAGACATCCACCGATGGGAACTAGCCACTCCCCATCTGCACCACAGTACATTTTAGGTTCCTCTTTCTCCTCTGATTGGTTGACACAAGACCCCCTGACCTCCACTAAGGAGGATGTATCAGCGCCGGTAACGGTATCAGGAAAGGTTGCAAGGTTACGGATGGTGAGTGGGCAGGTCTTGTAGAAAACTCTGACAGAAACAAGGGCGATGCAAGCGCCAACATCCTGAAAGGCCAAATAGAAGCCTTTCCGGGTTGTGACCTTCACGTCTCGCACCTCCGTGTTTAATTTCATGATGCGGTCTCCAACGTCCACCTGGATGGAAACAGGAGTTAGATTAATGAAATCTGCAGTATAGTGTGTCAGCTCTTATTAATTCAATTTGCTTGTTTAACTTAAAGTAGGAGTTGCTATTGAACCATGGCTCTTCACACATTCAGCATTTGGCTCTCATCCAGACTTACTTCTATTGATTACAAAGGTAAAATAAGATTTAATGCATGGAATGCTAAAATTAGAAGTAATTTTAGTGAAGACTAAGCAAAAGATCTCTCCCAGTCCTTGGGATGGAGAAATGGACATCTAAGATAAAAATGCTAGTAAAACAAATACAGAAATGAAAGAGCCAGGGGGGTTTATTTTCATGATAAGAGTAAATTAAAGCGACTGGAGGAGGGATGAAGAATTCAAAGCCTGACTCAGTTGATTAGTTTTACCTGGGTGAAGCTCTCGTCTGCTGCCACAGTGTCCACCTTAATGAAGCTGCTCTCTTTGATGTAACTCTCCCTGTCTTCATTTGATTCGTGGTAGTACAGATTGAATGTCTCCTACAAGACAAAGGAGACAGTAAAAAAACGAGACTGAATTGTCTATTTATCATCATCAGGGCTCATCTTTTCTCTTAATATGATAATGAGTTAAAGGGGGGTTTGTGCGTGAATGATCAGCAGGGCTAATATTTAATAAAGCCTCATTAGCAGCAGCCTGTCCGTTGACTATTTAGCATAAAAGTTCCTATGTTAAAAAGAAGTCAAGCATTTAAAATAAATCTGTATAAAATGCTTTGAAAACTTCTTCCGAACCATAAAATGACCGTTGCATTCTCATATTCTGTACCTTGCAGGTGCCGGTGACTCCCGGTAGGCTGTTACAGTCTCTCAGTGTGAATTTGACTTCAACGTAGACCCGCTGAGCGCCGGACCGATGGATCCAATCCGTCCTCAGCCAGTTGTTCTGATTCGGCTCTAGGACGTTGCACACCTGGTATGTTCGGATAGGGATGTTCTTCTCATCCATGATACTCACTTCTTCCCACTGCAAATCAAAAAACCAGACAATTGTATCGCTCCATTTTTGTGAAGGAATTTTATGAGAACATTTAGACACTTTCTGGGCATCCACTGGTTTTGGCTCATCGACAGGAAGAAAATCAACTTGCACAAATCTGAAACTTTGTTGAAACTGTAGCTCCAGCAAAGGGATTATTAGCTGTTATTGAATATTAATCACCAACGTAATCAAATCGTCACGTGGTAGAGTCACTATGAGCAGGATTAAAACTTTTGCAGCCGCCGAGAAGTAAAGCTTTTCAAGTGATGCTGTCAAAAAATAAAACCAACTCTACGCTTATATAGTGTGAGAGGGTAAGTGTGACTGTGAAAATGTCTCATATTCTTAAAGGTAGCTAGCTTACTATCTCAGAGCTTCTGGCAAGTATTTGAATTTACCAACAAATAAGTGCCCTGACTGGTACCTGTAGATAATACAAGAAACACACAGAAGATGGTCATTGTATTGAACAAAGCTTCGTTTGGATCTTTCAGTGTACGTCTCTTACTCTGTTGGGGCTTTTGCAGATGGTGTTCCTGATTTTCCTCAATTTCCATGCTTTGCCCTTTATTAATATTAAGTAGCCTATACAGGCACAAACAACGATATGCTGGCATGAACAGAGACAAATGACATAATGCAAAGTCTGACCAAAACATAACTTCATCGTCTAACTCTGATCTTTAGCTCAAGAGCCATACTAGCTCAAGAGACATACTGTTAGTGGTGACCAGAAAAATATACTCATACAGAAGAACAAACTCACATGCATTTCAAATGCTGAAGACCATCTTCAGATTCACCCTGTGATATCATTCACATGGTAACATTCATTTTCATATCAGTATTCTTCAGTGGACAGGTTGAGATGTGTTGCCACTTCGAGGCTTTTACAGGAGCATTTTCTTATGAGTGGAACAGGCTCATCCCTCACTGCGCCATCCATCTCAATAGAGTTGACTATTTGCCTTGTACTGTGACCCTTCAAATGGCCACTGAGGCTCCCAACTCCAAATTAGGTCTTTATTGGCACTGAATAATAATCTGCTTTCTCCCTGCTAAGAAGAGCTGTATACACATTAAATGCACCATGTCAAAAGAGGCCAAAAGAGAGGGAGGATGACTTTGTGTGTATGTGAGTGTGTGTCTTTTGGTGAAGGGGGGTCGTCTTTGTGTTAGTGTGTGTCTAATTGGGTCTGATCGGTGTGTCATCGGGCTGATGTTATTGGCTGATGATGTTCTATGGTGAAGAAAAAGATCAGTGTTCATGTTGGCAGGTAAAAAGATAGCCTTCGCTTCATTTTCATTTATTTTTGATTTAATTTCGTCCAATTCAAAGCCAGTTTTCTTCAGATAAAGTTGACTGTATAAAAATGTTCTGCATTTTTGACAGCAACATTTAATATGGTCCAGTTCTGAGCTGTAACTGCTTTGTCCCTTGACAATATGTGAAAATAAGAGTAACCACACATGAACAAAATAAGCATACATGATTATGTCTTTGTGTGCTTAGTGTTGGAGGTCTATTATACGTGCATGTATTTCTGGTGAAGAAAGCTGTTAAAAAAAAAAAAAAAAAGCTGTCATGCAGTTTGATGCTGCCTTGTCTAGTCTCTTTTGGGGTCTTTGTGAGCAGACAAAAATTGCTGCTGTCAGAGGAAAAAAAATAAAAAAAAACCACAATGTGCTCTTGCCCCAATCATACAGAAATGCCGTTTTTGTGTGTTTGTGTGTGTATGGCTAAGGGATGCGGAAGGTAGGGGGTGCGTGTAATCAAAAGCTCAGTGCGTGCAGACCAGGACCCCGTCAATCAAGTGGGTTGGAAGAGAATGAGAGCATGGTGACTGAAGAAAATAAGAGTCAAGTTCACCAATAAGTCTTAAACCAACAAAAGGTTGACAGAGACACTGAGCAAATGAAAGGAAGAGAGGGAAGAAGGGGGAGAGGAGACGTAGATGGCAGATCATAATTTACCAACAATGAGAACTACAAATGGATGAGAAGAGATGGCATGAAGTTGATATTTGCAGGATTCATTTTGGCAACTGCATGGTAGTAAAAATCCCTAAAAAAAATGACACCCACCACCAGGCTGGTTTATGCTTTTCCCTGTGCCAAACACAACGCCAGCACCCTCATATTAGCACTTAAGCTTGGTGAACAACAGCACATTTCAAAATCTGTGGGTTGATTATTTACAGTTTCCAGACCAAGTGTGCACAAGTGAGTGTGTGTGTGTGTGTGTGTGTGTGTGTGTGTGTGTGTGTGTGTGTGTGTGTGTGTGTGTGAGTGTGTGTGAGAGAAAAAGATTTCCAAAGAGAGACCATATCTGTAAAATAATAATAATAATAAGGCTCCCACTCACCCCTCCCTCTGAAGGACTGGCTGCCCATTTCAGCTCTCCTGGCACTGTCCTGGTATCCAGCAGGGTCACTAAAATGTACACACACACACACAGAGAAAGCGGTTTAAGGGAAAATAGCCAACAGTGGTTCAAATTTAGAAAAAGAAAAAAAGAAAACAAAAGATTCTTTAATGATGAGCGATAAGTGGAATTTTTGGGACTATTATGACCAAAGACAGATGAAAATCAGATGAAGCCTCAGAGTAGACGATAACTATTAGTAATAACCAAAGACAGATGAAAATCAGATGAAGCCTCAGAGTAGACGATAACTATTAGTAATAATTACTGCCCTTTGTCTCAGTCCTATGTAGTATCAGATAGCTCTTGAAAATATCTGCAAAATGTCAAAATCTCACACATATTTTAAGTTGTCAAAGGTGATTCAGGTATCGAGAAATTGCCGACAAAAAAGTATTAGCTTTTGTCACATTTGTCACATTTAAATACGTCTTTCACAGTAAAGAGTGCCACATAATGTGAAAATATTCAAGCAGCCGGAGATTTTCATGGCAGCGCCAGAAAGAGAAAACATGCAGCCGAACTCCCAGGAGGCGCAACTCTGGCCAAAACCAGAGGAAATGCCACTACATGTGAACATTTCCCACAAATCCAACTTTTGACATGTCAAAGTTTGGGGTTTCAAGCTCTCCCTATCCGACAGGACGCGCACGGAGCGGAAGCAGCTGTGTCTCTCTCCTTCCGTCCGTCCGTCCGGGGAAGGAGCCGCTCGGCTACGGAGACCGATCCAGCCTCACTTACCTTCGTTTGGCGGATAAATCCTCGTCCTCGAGCTCGAAACGGATGTTATTATCCAGAGGAAGGTGTAAAATGTTCGCCGTAGATGCGCAGCCATGTGTGGCGACGTGTGGAAGCGTGCGTGCCCTCGGCTGGCTGTGCGCGCTGGATGGAGCGGCTCCATCCCGGTGGGAAAAGTGTGTGTGAATGAAAACGAGTGTGAAAGCGAGTTGGATGCAGCAGCGGATACTGGGGCGGTCTCTTCCACTTAGATGCTTCCCTTAATGGTTATTCCAACGGCCTGAACCGAATAACGCGCAGTTCTGCTGTCACTGTTTGCGTCAATGTTTCATCTTTAGGTCACATTTAGATTCACACTGGCCAAAACAGAGCCAATTAAAATAAGTGGTGGATGTGTTCTGTTGTTTTTCTGTGGGCTCTATGGTTCATAAAACGGGACAATGTGAGGCTTTAAAGCGCTTTTCTGTACCACGTAGAACTGACTGGGCTCATTTTAGATAGTGAGACTGTTGGTTTTAGACTCCTGAACGACCGAGTGTAACTCAGGTGGACCGGGACTCTAGTCCATCAGAAACACAGAAGTGACATTCGGTGGGGATAACATAAAGGTGACCAAATGATAAGGAGTCATAAACCCATCACTCCCATCATGTTTAAAAAATATCACACAGGCTGTGGCATGAACACGAAAACGTGTCACTGTCTCCCAGTAAAGGACTGGACTGGCTACGGAGGGTGTTGGTGGCTCTTTGTCCTGAGGAACGTGAACACTGAAGAGTGTGGCTTCAGCGCCACCTGTTGATGGGCGTAGAGGAAAGGAGGAGAAACCCAATGGCTGATCTGGGATACTTCATTAAAGGCTGGTAGACATTTTAGGCCTAATAAGATTAAATTCCCCCGCCATCTGCCAACTGCTTTTTTTCTTATATTTCTCATCTAGGAACCCCTTAAGACGACTAATGGGAGCCGGTCTGTGGCCCTGTGCCGAAGCGTGGTGGTGCAGACGATGACCTGTCCTCCTACACTCTCCCTCTTTCAAAGACCCTGGTGAGCAATCCCTCTCGATGTGGGCACGGCTTGAAGAGGCAAATACTTTCATTTTCATTGATCCAGTGGGGGTTCTCCCTGTCTGATGATCACAAAGAGCGCTAAATAGCCTGTGTCCTCACATTGGGTCCTGTAGACTGTTTTAAACGGGGGACTGTAGGAGTGAGTGCATGTGTGTGCCTGCATTTGCATGTATGTGTCTGTGTGATCCTCCATCTTGGGCCGGTCTCCATCTTGCTTTGTGTCTTCTCTGTTGCTATGCCGAAACCATCTCGATCCCCTGTAAGGCATCATAATGGACCCAGGAAGAGCATCTGGCGCTTTGAGTCGCCAGAAACGATCTCCTCGCTTCAACCTGCCACTCTTCCCCCATCCACCATAATACCGTTTTCACGTCTCATTCTCCCCCACCGCCACGACAGACTGCGCAATCACAAAGACCCAATTAGCCAAGAGAGGATCACGATTTTGCTCTGGGACCAACAAGCCAATCACATCGTGCGTGAACGGCGAGGGCCTATGGGGCAGCGGCACAGGTGGGTGGGACATGGCTTTCGGGCGGAGGTGACACAGTGACATGGATGGGAACAGTCCGTTGTTTCTGGTCATTTGTGTCACCAAAGTTTTGATTGATGACCAGAGGGATGTTTTCCCACTCTCCCTTGAGATTCCCAGCCCTCTAGAGGGGGTTTCCACAACAGGCCCCCAACCTCAAGCCCCTACTTTAAGTTTGGCCCTTAACCCCACGCCACACATGCACACACTTTACACCCACAGACACACACTTGGTTCTTGTCTCGGTTTGGGGCCCCAGATGGCTGCTGCCCACACATCTGTATCGTAAAGCCCTAAATATAGGCCTGGTGTGTTTTTCTTTGAATATGTTCAAGTCTGAGCCTGCATTCATACATGTACAGTATCCCCAACACTCCAACACACGGTGAGTGAGGCTCGTGGAGAAGACAGGAGGAAATAAAGCAAAGAACATACAAAGTAGCCAAATGTAAATGCGTACGTGTGTGTCAGTGTAAGGAGAAAAGCCCGAGGGATGGTAGGTGTGTGGGCGGCTGAGAGAGATGAGAGATGAACAAAAGAAGCAGAGAAGAGCGATGAGGAGAAGCGCATTGCCAGTGAGCATTTGATTGGGTGGGTGGTGGTGGTTGTGTAGGGGTGGGGGGGTGGGGGGTGTTGAAAAAGGATCTTCCCTCAAAGCCTCACTAAGATATTCCTGGAGCGAGTTAGCGTTTCATTTGGCTTGCAGTCCCACACAGAGAGCTTACATTGTACTGGGAGCTCAAACCACTTAATATTCATACGACTAGACTGATATTCTCCAGGTTATGTGACAGATAATTGTCATATTTTGTAAATCTGTGCAGTGTGAGCTTGTGAGGTTGAGCGGCTCGACAAGGTGTCATTAGTTTGTTAAAGGCGTTTTTTATTCGTACCCAGTTCTGTCCGTAACAGCTGCTAGTCTGGCAGGTTGCTCAATTCAGGTGTGTTTTTTTGTGTGTGTGTGTGCAGATAAGTGTCTGCTTTTGTGTGCGCATGTGCTCAGTAGACACGAAGGCAGGAAACGAACAGAAGGTTACATCAAAAAACACCAAAACACCAAAAGTGTGTGTTTGTGTGCCATGCTTCATGTGTGACTTAGATGAAAGAAGAAATCTCCACCAGCATCTTGCCTCAGAGTGCATAATATGTGTGCGAGCGCGTGGAGTGTGTCTGTGTGGTGTGTGTCTGTGTTTGTGTTTGTGTGTGACTGCATAAACATGGTGTCACAGTGATGAGATGTTCTCTCCATCCATCTGTTCTCCTGGCATTTCTATCTTCAGAGGGCTACAATAGAGGAAAGATGGCTGGAGAGAAAGAGCACGAGAAAGACGGAGACAGAGCGCTGATGTCACAGGATCTCGCCGGCTCTAGTTGTCAGTCACTGGCGCAATAACACACTTAGGTCAGTTCCGAGGCTCCGTTCTCATGTGCTCTTTAACACGTGTGAAGGTTTCTAAGAGTCTGCAAGAGGATGTGTGCAAGTGAATGTGCAATGAGTCTTCCTGTAGATGTGGTTTTAAGTGTGTATTAGTGCCTTTGTGGACTTAGAGTGTGTGTTTGAGAGGCACAGAGAGAAAAGCTTCATTGTTCTGTTCCTCCTTATCTGCTGTCTCGGCACAGAGCCCATGCTGTTTCCCCCTCAGCGATGTGACCTGGCTGTAATACCACAAAGCCTCCTCTCTGCAGATAACACACCACACTAAAAATACTCCTCTTTCTACCACACTACTCTCTTCCCCTCTGTTCTCCTCACCTCTCCTGGCTGACTGTATCCTCCGGAGTCTTCCTGGCCAGGAGTTCGCTCTGCCAGACTAAAATACCTCTGGGCACTTCCTAATGTCACAGAGGTCTTTTCATTTTATATTTCCCCCTCTTTTTGCCTTTTACTACTCATTCTCTTTGTGGCCCCGTAATGTTACAGCTTTGGCCTGAACATCAGAAAGTGCAACTTGGACTGTTACATCACAATAATTCCTCATCCCCCCCACAGCTACTTCAGTCACCCACACTTTGGACACACGGGGCAGATGGGATGTAGGAGGAGACGGTGAGGACAGAATCTGCTGGGCTCACATAATTATGCATCAAAGCAATTTACCATAACTCCTTAATAAAATATTGAAGAGTGCATTGTTTCCTCTGCCTCGCGGGTTTGACAGTCTGGAACGATGCTAATTATGATAAACTAGCATTATTTTGAAGATCGTGCTACAGCCAAGTGCTCTAAGAGCTTTCTCATCTTTCCGCTGCCTCCCTCTCTGCCTCAACTCTCCTCTGCTGTGAAGTGCTTTTAAGGATACTGACAATACCCCCTTTCCAGAGTTTACAGGAAGTTTCTTGCTAATTTAAAAGCTTTTATTCCAAGCTCCTCGGCCACATTTGACATTTGGTGTGAGAAAGCAATTGTTTTATTCCTCTTTGTGTGTGTGTGTGAGCACGCATCTTCGTTTTTCCTTTGGCCCAAACCCACGCAGGTGACCAGAGGGTGGCCTTGTGTGGGTGGACAACTGAATGGTGACCCCCACCCCTCCCTCTTCTCCCTTCCCTCCCTTTCGTTCACCACTATGAGTCCAAAAAAGAGAGAGGGGGGGGTGTGGGAGGAGGAAAACACCCACTCTCAGGCAAACAAACTGGCCAAAATGTTGCAGCTGCCAGTGTGACAGATAAAAAAAATAAAAATAAAAATACTTCACCAAGTACACTATGGCCTGATCATGAAGCAGAGGCTTCTGCAAAGACTAAAGACAAAGCATGAGAGGAGGTCGCCAAGGGTTTCGTTTGAAGTAGTGCTGAAATAATTACTTGGATAAATTAGTAAACAGAACATTAAGCAATTAGTAACTGTTGAATTTGTGCTGATCACAACTTTTACACCACCAATAAGTTAAATGTCTACGCATTAATTGGAAGTAATATCTCTGCAGTATGAAAAGTCTTTCGTTTTTTTTATCACTCTGATTTCATTGTATAACACAAATAGATTTTAAAATCAAATTAAAATGAAACAAGCAGTTGCTTGGGGGGAATGGTGAAATAAAATAAATGAATATTTGCAGACTAAGGCTTTTCATTATTCTCTATTTGAAATAATTTGTGCATTGACATTGTTCAGACTGAACAATTTCGAGCTATTGTTATTAGGTCTATAAAATGTAAGTAAAAATTGAAGACATTCCAAGAGTGGCATTTTTAATTTTCTTGTTAAGATTATTCAGATCACCAGTCAAAAATATAAAAACGTTTTGTTATAACATAAAGAATATCCACATTGTCATCTTTGAGTGTCTAAAACTGAATTGTTTCCATTGTTCACACACTGATAGTAGCACTGTTTCATATGCTATACTAAATCATGACTAAAATCTATACAAAATAATTCCCAATTAAATCTCTGTCATTCAACTAACTGAATAATCCTTGAAGTCATCTGAGAGTTTGAAGTCGATCTGTGTCTCAGTGGAAGCTGTGTGTTTGCATCTGAAATGTAGGAAGAAGAGACAACAATAACACCAACACTGTTTTACAGAGGATTAACTGGGATTAAGTTATCAAACCACATTTTGATTGCCTGTTTCATGACATTATGTGACCTTTCAACAGCACATGCAGTGGGAGACACAAACATAACCACAAGCACACACAGGGTGAAATAGAAGCCTTTGTCTGGTGAGACATTGTCCCACACTGTGCTTCTGACATTTGCTTTCTGTTTTGTGATGTTAAATTGAACACTTTTCCGTGCTGATCATTGTATGGCAATGTTGAAAATGTGGACTACATAAAGACTGATTTGCATTTTACACAAGACTAACAATCCCTGTTGTTCCATGACACATATTGTGGTTGCTGTGGGACATTTGCTTGACATTCCTAAGTGTCCCAAACCAACACTGCCCCCCTATGGGTGACAACCAAAACACTGCTGTCGGCCATCATTTGATGCAGCATGAGTTTGAAGAAAGGTGCTGTACGTAGATGTGTTGGCCTGACTGCCAAGTGGGAAGACAGAGGAGGTTTCAAGGAGGCCGCAAGTTGGCTGATAATGAGAGCTTAATGAGTCATGGTTAACATACTCAAACTCTCACAAAACTACAAAGTTCCCAACATTCCCTGGATGGCACAAGGTGATGTTTAGCTTCTGACAAAGACATTGTTGTTGTGCAGCTACATAAATTTAATATTAATAAGGACACTATGCATGTAGAGGTTCATATCTGCGAAATCTATCATCGCAATAACCATATGAACAATTATAAGACGGTTTACTGCCTTTGAACGATTATTCCCAGAGACAGAAACAACATCAACCTGATGAACATAACAGGCGCAGGATGGCGGCATAGTGGTTAGCACTCTCACCCCACAGTAAGAAGGTCACCGGTTCAGTTCCCAGGCCTGGGGCCTTTCTGTGCAGAGTTTGCATGTTCTCTCCGTGTCTCAGTGCGTTTCCTTCAAACGTTCGAAGACATGCATGTTAAGATTCATTGGTTAATAGGTCTGAGTGGTTGTTGGTTTCTGTCTGTCTGTAAGCAGTAGAAGATGAATGAATGAACATAACAGCAGTGAATTGTCAGTCAGCTCATTGCCTTCCTGTCTAATTAATTATATTTCATTCTTGTATATCTATTGGAAGACAGAACTTGCTCACAAGTCGAATTGTATCAGTGAAATATTTCTGGCATGTACACACCTAATAGTCATATCTGCTGTTTCTGTGGTGGAACTTTCCAACCAGCAGCCCATCTCTTTCCACAAAATGATGACCATTTTAGTTATAGCAGAAGCTTTCATGCTCTTAATTTTCCCAGTGAAAAGGCCAACAGAAAAATATATTTCTTTCTTAGGGCTTTTTAGAGTTTCATCGAGTGGTAAAAGAACAATTGGAAAGAGTTCAGTGTTTTTATGCCGACTGGTAAATGTCAATATTGAATGCCGTCTTACACTACAGTATGCAGTGTAACATAAAGTCTGGGCTGACGGTCCAGGTCCAGGAGTGACAAATTCATTCGTGACTGTGGCAGAAGCTAGCATGTTGATTTTTACAACTAGCCATTTAAAACTCATACATGTAGTTTTTCACATATAGGTTGCATTTACAATTTAAGATGTTGCCTCTATCTAGGTCAGTTTAGCAACATTTGGGGTTGGCAGCTTTCTGAAGCCTAAATAGGTCATTCTAACAAGGTGGGGGGTTTTGACAAGCCTCTCATACTCCATCACGTCTAACTACTAACTACTACTAACAATCTCATGACTGCTGGTGATTTTAAGCATCCTGACTTTAGCTTTGAGATACAATGTCAAATTATGACTGTATATTACAAGTAATTTTTGTCATTGACAGAAAATATGTGAGATGCATGATAATAATCTGTCACAAATTTAATTTAAGCTGTTCTGTAGGCACTAAGAGCTAAATATGCCGTAATCAGCTGTAGCTTTGGAGGAATCTAAATGAAGCAGATTACAATCTGCTGTGCTGTATATGAAAAACTTCACAGAGGGATTATTAACCCAGAAAGCATAAATATAGATGAGCACTCAAGGAGAGCGTATGAACGCAATACGTTTGTGCACCGTTCCCAGGAAACACTTTCAAGGCCTCACAAACAAATCTTGGTGTTGCACGGTGGAGCCCTAATTTGAAATCAAAGTGCAGAGTCTGCATCTTGGCTTGCCATGATGTAACAGTGGGCTTCCTGTCCTCAATTTAGGAGCCGCAGTTTAAAAAAAACAAGCGTCTTAAGATATATATCTGTGTGTGGAGGTTGTTTCAGTAAGCCCTCCGCTGTTTTGCTGCACTGACTAAATGGCTCTCAGAGGTATGATCACTGTGACAGCTGCCCTCCTCTGTGTCATACTGGGCTTACTTGGTCCGGCTCCAGCTACCTGTAAGTTGTTTTTTTAACAGTTCGTCAATTAGATTAAGACTCTGTAGACATTACGTTAGGACTCAACTGACTGACAACTGTGTGTTTGTGTTCTATAGGTAGCATATCGTGTTGTACCTCACACAACAGGAGACCGGAGACCATAGCCATCCGGGCTATAAGGGGCTTCAGAAAACAATCGGCCAGAGAAGTCTGCAACATCGAGGCAATCATGTAAGGCTTCTTCGAAATCGTCACAACTCCAACCCTGTGAACACACTGGTCACAACTGAGAAAGTGCATTGATTGGATTTACTCCAGAATATTCAAAAGATATTGATGATTATTTCATTAACAATTCAAAGGCTTGATGGGAAGAAGCATTAATGCTGTGTTCAAAGAATTTCATACCATGAAATTAAGATATTTTGTCTTCTCAGCCACAATATTCTGCAGTTAAAACTAAGACTGGGTGTCATAAGTCTAAATAAGCAGCTGTTTGGTTCACTCCCTATTGCAGCAAATTATGGTAAGAAATAAATTGACCTGCCTAAGATTCACAAAATCAGGCCCCAAATCTCAATTTTTTTTTAAGTCCCTGTACATATTGTAAACACAAAATAAGTCACGGATTCCTTTGAGAAACTTGTCCTGATCAAATTGAAAACTTGGAACTCTTTCAGGAATTTGGTTTTATTATATTTCAGTATAGAACTTGTGTATAAAAGACTACTCACACACTTACCTATACAGTTTGTGGAAATCTCTCTGTAAGTCTGACGGTGTGTCTCATGATTGCAGTTTCTACTTGGCAAATGACACAGAGGTATGTGTGACTCAAAAGGATGCGTGGGTGAGGAAAATTCTGGCATTACTCAGGTATGAGAATCCTACTCTTTTTGAAACACCATTTAGCTTCAGTTTAGAGATGGACCTTAAAAAGAGGACATACTTTGTTTTGTTTGTGCAACATTGTGACCAAATTTATTTTTTTTACAGCTACGAGCTGAGAAAGATGTCCAGGAATAAAGCTGAGGCCAAGAAGACAAATACAAAGCGTTCGTCAAATAATGGAGGCGAATCTTTCTTCAGCACCACAGCAATGCCCCATAATAGAACGAGAAGTTTCAGCTCGCCAAAACAAGGTGTCCATCTTTAAGAATCAATGCTGTAAACGCGCTGATTTGAAGGATAACAAACCTACATGCAATTACAGATTGAAGAGGCCATGAAAATGCTTTTACTTGTCTAGACACATGCAGGACAACCTCCAGCACTCCACTATTATGACTTAAGGGGAAGCTGAGAAAAATAGCTTATGTAGATCAAGTGTTTTGCTTTTTGGCCCTATTTTCGTGAGCATTTGTTTTTTGATCCTGCTCCTCTGACCTGCCTTTTCTTCTACAGCAAATCTGCTTAATGATGTTAATCAGCCAATTCACACAAACAAATAAATATACTTGACAGCACTTCACCATTGTTGTCCACATTTGTTCACTTAAATTACAACCCAATGTGATTGTAATTAGTCAAGTACCTCTCAGCATCGCCGTGGTTAACATGCTGTGAAAATGAATAATGACAATTGTTCTTTCAACAAATCTTATTATCGTTTCTCCTCAGTAAATGATACGAGTCAGCTGACACCTGGACTGAGTAGACACTGTTGCTTAGAGAAAGATGGAAGCAGTACATCTTCCCAAAGGTTTCGGAAAACATTTCGGTGAGCCATCCCGCCATGCAAGCTCATGCAGGTACGGGACGTGACTGACAAGGAGAAAAGTCTCTTGTGCTGTTTCACATCACCACCCTCTTGGGTTTGTGCTCCAATCAGACAAGGTGACTCCCTTAATGTCGCACTCCTTTCAGAGAAGCTGCACTGCGGTTTTTTAAATCCCCACAAGATGGCGGGATTGGTCTGTAAGCGGATGCTTTATGAGAACAGTTTCCAGTTTACCGTTCCCAGTGGTTACCAACAATAATGAAACAACAATGAAGTGTTGTAGGTGAAAACAATTTTTTATTTTATTTATATCAAACAGCACATAACTCTCAGCTGTGTTGCTTCATACTGCGCATCATGGACATCTTTTGTTACTTGTATCTATAGAAAGCTGTTTAATCAAAACAGACAGCCGATTCTGAAGATACCAAGACAAATAAATTACTGCCTATAATAAATATTAAATATCACAGAGCAACATGTGGAATTATTTTTAAATAGTCTAAATTAATTCAAGTGAACTGGCTGTAAATATAAATATATATATTTATGAAGGCGAAGACGGGCTCTCTATGAGCTGGTGGTCGGGGCAGGAGAGGTCCTCGTGGCTTTGCGAGCCTTCCTGCAAAACATACGAGCAAAAGATAACATTTAAAGAACTGTTTGAGCAACTGTTTTAGCAGCAAAGTGCCGTTCGACATCATTCTTCTGGATAGCACCAACAGTCAATAATGAAGCCTGACAGAAATGATGAAGGCCGACTTACTCTAGCTCCTTGACCTTCTGGAATACCCAGTCCTCTCTCCAGTGGCTGCAGACATGTCCCTCTGTGGTCTCAAATCTGGGTGGAAAAAGGAAATCACAATCTCTAATCAGTGTTTTGGTTAAGCAGTTGCATTTTGAGGTCTATGAAGGTTGTGAGTATCACTCTGTTTAATAATAACGGTTCTTACATGACAGCGCGGACACATGGCAGGTTCTTCCTCTGGATCCTGTAGCCGATGATGGGAGCAGTGATGGGCACATTGCTGACAGTAGTGCAGCAATCGAAAACCTTTATTGGTCCTTTTCAGGAACAAAACAGATTTTTTTATGAGTATAAGGTTAGATTTTTGTTAGAATTTGCCCAAAAAGATACAGTTTCCTAAAGTGACAGTGTTGGAGCACATGTAGAGCAGAGCAGCATTGTAATATGATGCAGGATGTGTGAGGTCCACTTACCAGAGGTCACTTCCACCACCAGGACCCCGATAAGGACAGTCAGGCATGTCATCGTTCTGAGGCACAGATGCATTTTTGCTGTGTGAGATGTTCTTTGCAGAAGCTGACTGGTGGATGTGGCAGATGAAGATGAATGATCTCCTCAGACCACATCTCCAGGTTTTTATGCCACAAAAAGAGGAACCAGGGAAGGCTGACCGGATAAACCATCTACAGCAGTGTGTGTCAGAATGCGTTATGATGACATGGGGGTGATCATTTCCTTTTTTGTAATCCATCATGACATCGGAAGCAATGAGTAGGGCATATATTAGAGCCAACAGTGAAACTCTCATTTAATACTTTTAATTTTATTATTGTTAAAAATAACAATAGTAAGAAAGACAAACATGAAACACATTAGCGTAGAGGGATAAAACATAGAACACAATAAATGCATTTGCTGTAGCAGTAAATAACTACAGCAGGTCTAGACCACTTGGTCGGTTTGCAAAGATTGCATTTTTATTATTATATTGTACGTGGATATTCATTTGTACGTGTCTCATCTGGGTGTTAGGTTCTTCTCTCTTGTCAAAACAAATTCAGCTATTAGGTGAAATTCAATTGAGTGGGCATCACAATGTGAAATCTGAACCCTGGTGAACAGTCCATGCTATGACTGGTTCATGACATAATGCATGCTGAGAGCACATCATGACCCTGAGCAGGTTTAGCAATAAATAGAGATAAGATATGTAATATAACAGTAATGTTCTTCATCAATGTGGCGCATTAATGGCATATATTTGTCTAATGGTCAAGTATTGAATTATTGTCTTTAGCTTTAAAAACTGCTGACTTTTGTAAAAGAAAGGCAAAGTCACGCGTTAGCCCCATGTGTCATCTTTTTTTCTCCTTATTCCTTCTCTTCCTCCACACTAACCATCATGGTCAGTACCGGGGAAAGGATGGGGAAGGAAGAATATCTTTCGGGCTTTCCACCACAAACCACAGATTTCTGAGCATCCTGAACCCAAATTTGGTCACTTCTCCTGTCTTGTCCTGACATTGCTGTTACAACTTCAACTTGTTCAGTGGCACTTTTATGCTAGAAAGGTAAAAAATGTATAGAATTCCTTATTGTATATAGTTTTATTTATTCTGTATTATTATAGTTTGACTGGAGGCCCAGTGTGAATGGCACAGTGTGGGTGGTGCAGTAGCACAGTGGCACAGTGGCACAGTGGTACAGTTACACAGTGGTACAGTGGTACAGTGGTTAGCCCTGTTGCCTCACAGTAGGAAGGTTCTGGGTTTCTCACGGTGCATTAGTACCCATGGCTTCCTCTCACATGCACTCTTCACATTAGGCTGATCGGTGACTCTAAACTGATCTGTTCAGGGTGCACCCCACCCACACCTACTGCGCAGTCATCTGGGAGACATATATATGTATTTCTGCCACTGCTGATCATCAAAAGCAAAGCAACAAATAACAACAGATTGATTGTCTTTTAATGCCATCACCAAGTCTTTAAGCAATCTTCAAAGCTCCATTCATGTCACCTTTAATCCACAAAAGAAAGACACTACTATGCCCTTTTGCTTCATTTCACTGAAGCATGAGGCAGTTAAAGGAGGCTCTGCGATGCCAAAAGATCAGTTTGAAAGGATCTGCTGATAACAAAAAAAGCCAAAACAAAACAAAACACACATTGTCATTGTGTGCATGTTACAACAGGGACGTGGCTGCTCTCCACGTAAAGTGGTGATTCAATTTTACAAAAGAGTCAGAAGGAATAAATATGATTTAATTTTTTTTCCTAGAGATGTATTATGATGAACAAGACTGTCTCAGAAAGACGTAGTATGACTACCCTTCAAATCTTACAAGATTTATTTTTCAGCAAACTGCCATTTGACGTGGCGCATTTGTTACAACCTATTAAAATGGAATCTTAATTCACCATTCACAAATTGGTGTAGAGGATTTCAATTATACTTCTCCAAGATTTACTAATCTAAGAAATCATACTGTAAAAACCTTCTGTATGAATCCCTCCCAAACCTACAGCCTTATTGTGAATTTTTGGGATGGATTATTATTATAAGGACACCAGCATAGGTCAGCTGACACAGAAATAGCCTTACGGGATATGGGCGGGTTTTTCTTGAATGAAACCTTAAATTCTTTGTAAAATGCAGAAACGATTACTAAAATGAGGAAGGATGCATGGGCAGAATAATCAGCTGCAAAAAAGGAAAGATAAAATTGCGAAACGCGGAATTTGTTCCGCCTGAAATGTGGCTAGAAAGTGTGTTCCATTCACAAAGTTTTGTTCTGACGATTTTACAGGCTTCAAATTTTACAAATAGTAGAGCAATGTACTGGACTCCAGCAAACACTGGCACAGCAGACCTACAGCACAATTAGAGTGAATTAAACAAAATGGACTGCCTAATCTGTCATTTTAAAAGCAACAGAATAACTGCCTCATCTGATTCAAGAATTCTTAGGTTCATTTTAGCGCTGTGTTCACTTTCCTCACTTTATAAGTGTTAACCAGGATTGGTTCTCATGGGTGATCATCCATCTCATGTTCTGCATTAAAACAGAAAATCGCCTTAATAGTCATTCCCAAGGCTCTGCCTCATTAGAATAAGAGACAGGGGCTCATTCACATAGCCGACCTCTCTCAAGTGCTGTCCTTGTACATACTGCTCAGAAACTGCCTATGAGGGAATATGGTTGGCTTTGTGCTATATATCAATATGCGTTTAAAAAAAAAAAAAAAAAAAAAAAAAAGGTCACAAACAAACAATTCTGAATTAAATGACAAATCACATTGTTTGCCAATGTTTTTTAAAATGTCAGACTGATCCTTTTCTGAATGTGAGTGAGCATGAGTGCATTTTGCCTTCAAAAACAGATACATATGATGACAAAAGTCATTCACAAAAACACATTCCTTTATTTGCTGCCGTAGAAAAGGTGTAGTGATTTTATCATATGAACCACAGGGTTAAACCTGCAAGACAAGCTTTTTGGCCACTTAGGACACTTTAAACCAGTTTAAAAACAACATTCTGAGTATTTCTTGTTCACACTACTACCACTGTTGCAACTAAAAAGTAAAAGTCAAAGGCATCTTCTTCTATTGATCTTCAGTTTTCAATTCTGTGATGTTGATCTGATCTTAAATAAATGTGAATAGTTTAATACTTTCACTGTAAATGTTCATCATATACAAGTGGCGAAACGAAAAAGTTAAAGAGAATTCTGCTTATGTCCCATTATGAGCGTCATCGCCACAAAAAGGTGACAAAATGAAGATAATTTACTGCAGTAACATAGACTCTGAGCGGTCCCAATGCAAGTTGCCTAAATATGTTCACAACTAGTTGCTTATGCATCCTGTGGTTATAAAGCTCTTTCTCTCTCCCACCTATCTTTAATGATTATTAATGAATACATTAAATACATGAACACATGTACCTCGCCTTGCTTCATAGCCCTTTCCATGTCAGCCGCCCTGTTCCTGTTCATGCATTACATCCTGATAAACCTCGTGTTCCCTAAAAGTCAGATCAGTTCTTTGTGTTATTTTCATGAATGCTCAGTGACCCTCTTAATCTGAAACTCTGCAGCCATAACTTCCTGAGGTTACCCCTCATTATTTCCCTCTGCGTCCTACGTCCGACGCCTCCATGCACCACTCCTTCCACCTTGTGGCATCCCTCACACAACCCTGTGCGGAGCTTCCTTACCATTTTAGGTGGTTTGTTTCGTCATCTCAGAAGCTATTACATTCCTTCCCCTTTGGTGACTGAGAGGTTTTCATGTGCCCTCTGTTGGAGAAGGACTGCAACCGTGCCATTTAACCAAGATTTGAATGCTGCCGCATGTTAAGCTAAGTAAATCTTCATGCCCCATTCGAGGAATTGTGTGTTTGTTTTTGGCACAGAGATCTTTACGCCTGCCTGATGTTTCTTCTGTGATTCTGTTTTGTTCAGGTAATTTGTTGTCTTCTTTGCTGCATCTCTCAAGTTGCTTAACCACACAACTGTTTATGAAGATATGAATAAACAATTCAAGGCCAGTTAACTCATAGAGAGAAAGGCTTTTGTTGCTATGCTCTTGCAGGTGGAAAGTACAGACGTGACAACAAACCATGGTGGTTTCAGTAGAACACAACATTCAGTGTATTAGTGTACATGGTGCATTTGTGTTTGTTTGCCCACAAATTAAAAGACGCCACCAAGAGGCCCATGTCTGCCTTCATGCAATGTGTTTGCAGAGATGAGTACACAAGCTTCAGCAGCACAAGAAATGTCAAAACTAAAAACAGTAGATGTTTTGTCTCAGGAAGTGAAAGTTGTTCCAGTGTTGTTTGAGCATTCTCCTGAGTTTTATGGGTTACTAACAGAGGACAGAATAGTTTATACTATCAAAAAGAAATGTCACTATCGGCTGTGTCATCAACGTGATACTATGAAAAAACAAAAGTTATTTGGAAGGCTGCTCTTTGTAGAGAAGTATCAATATCTGTGCACTGATCAATTTAAAGTGGGTATGATGACACAGTGATGTCATCATTTTCATTGACCAGCGCTTCAATGCTGGTTTTACAAGTCACAGCAGTTATTTTCCATTTTGTAAACTGAGTTGTAAGAATGATACTATATGCAAAGACCACATTCTCCTGCAGCGGAAAATGCTTTGACCTCACACCAACAAATGTGTGAGTAGAGGGGCGAGGAAAAGTGTGAGGTGTAGTGGGAGGAAGTGTGTTTCAATGTTCCAACTGTATGCATATCTGTAGGTGCAGTGCACATACTACAAGCGGTATAAATCAATGTGAGGTCTGTCTTGGCTTTAAAAGCGATGACAGCGAAGATTACACTTCATACCTCTTGTAACCAGAGACCGACAATGACGGCCCTCACCTTGGTCTCATTTTTATTTCTAACTATGATGGCATGGACAACCTCAGCACAAGGTAAGGAAAATAGTAACAGCAATATGAAGATATATGATTTATGCATTATTATATTTAGAATGCAAAGTTTTATGTGTTGTTACATTGCACCAATGATGATCATGGTGATAATTAAGGCCTGTGTATTCATTCAAAGGTGGAATAGGAAGTTGCTGTCGCCACATTTCAAACACCACTGTCCGACGTGAGAACCTGAGAAGTTATTATATCCAGCAACAACCATCGTGCCAACTACATGCAGTGGTGTAAGTCAACAAGACTGTTCATCGTTGGATTTGTGTGCATAGTTTCGAAAACAATACTCTTCTACACTGATTTACTCCATTTCTGAATTCCCCACAATCATTGTTGCTTCAAAATGAATAATATTTTAAACAACCAACATGTGATTTTGTGATTTTCAACAGATTCACCACAAAAAAAGGCAGGAGAATCTGCGCTGATCCCAGTAACAGTTGGACCATAAACAGCATTGACTTTCTAAAGGAAAAGAATCACGTTCTACAAAGAAGCAGCAACTGACACAACAGCAACTCCACGTATACCAACAACACTTTCACACAAAAACATTGCACTTTTGAAAATAAATAAAAAGTACACAGCTTCCATTTTTTGTTTCTCTATTTAAAAATGTATTGTGTTACAATTCTGTGATGTTTCTCAATTTTCTTATATGAATGTAAATCTGTAAATAATCTGTTACTCTCATTGTACAATAATATAAAGCAATGTAATAAAATGGACACACAATATAATGGCTATGTTTTTGTGACTGTGAAGTGATACATTACAGATTATATAGATAAATTATTCACCAGGGACGGTCTTGAGTAGTGTGTATATATAATTACCTATATTTTTATTACATGGCCACTGACCCAATCGCTTAAAGGGTTTTGAAAAGTCAATGCTTAAATGCGTTGTTCTCCTTCATTCCATCTAAGAACCATTTGGGCGGCAATTGCACAAAGGTCTATGGGAAAATGTTTAAACTTACTTACTGGATCTGTTTCCTCCATCAAAGCTTTCCTCCTAGGATTGTGGTCTCAGTCTGTGTCTTCTTCAACATAACATGATGTTCATTTTTGAAATCATGGTCCCACTGACAGACTGTAGCAGAAAGCACATACCTGATGTAATCTCTAATGTGCTCCTACTCGTCCTCATCTTGTCCTTCTCATCCAAATATAGTTTCATCTGTTTTCAAAAAAAGGGGGAAAAAAGCTTCAGTACAGTTCACAAACCATTGCAGTGGACTACCACTTGGTTTGACCATGAGCTATAATAAGTTATACATTTTCTTGATAAATTGTAAGATTAAACATTTCTAAACTTTTATTTCAATAAATTACTCACCATGGGTGGTCTTGAATCCTGGCCTTTACCCATTTTGTCTATTAATACCACCCTCATTAAGGTAAATTGAGTCACAATATTAAATGTCAACACATACACACATTTTTTCTGATACCCACTACAGACTAAACTATTATCTTCATTCTCAAACTGATGATGAGTCATTGACAGATTAATTGTTAGTCTTACACTCATTCTGATGGCCATCATGTTCCATGCTGTTTTCCTGTAATGGAGGTACATGGTGGGTTCAGGCTGACCAGGTGGAAGTTTTTGGGGGCTTTCAGTTAAGATGTTTCCATCATTTGTTGGAGCTAAAAAAAAAAAAAAGTAGCGTCATTCACTATATGTGGGCTGAAAGAGAAAGTACAGCTCAGTCTTTTGCAGAAAGGGGGAGGTGTGAGGGGCTGAAGTTGTGACTGTTTGAGGTCTGTGTAACGTTTGCTTGAACCACAGTGTAATGGGTTTTCCCCACCCCTTGCATTGTGGCCCACCATACTAGCTGAATGTATGACTGAACTGTGAATGCATTAAACAAAGCTGTGTAAAGTGTAAATAGGATTCTGAGTCAATCTTAATGCAAACTTACTGAAAGTGTGGGATAAGAGTTGCGTTTCTTCTGGTCTGGACAGTGCTGTGCTTTTGCATCATTTTACCATTTGCTGCATACATATGGCAAAATATAGGTAGTGTTCTCTGTATTTTGTCTTTTGGTTGTGGGATCTTTGTGTACTTTGTATGGCTGCAAACACAACAGATAATTATTATTGATATAGATCAAACTTGTCATTTCTGAAGCTCTTTCATTGTGTGTGTTGGTGTGCCAGTGTGGACATGCGCTTGTGACTTGTGACTCTGAAAGGTATGTGAAACTTCATTTTCCTTCTGATGTGTTAACCACAGAGGCACATGATATCAGATGATCTCTGTTCATAACATGACTATACCCAACATTTTACATTTAAGCTGATAACCTGGGGACCTAGCTCAGTGGCAGAGCTGAATGCTTTGCATGCAGAGGCCCCAGGTTAGTTCCTTGACAATTGGATGAGGTGTGATACCCCTCCGCATGTATATTTATTAATAGATGAGTAGGGTTTGGGTTTCCCAGTTAAGAGTATTGCCACTCAAAGACTTCACCATAGCCCCACCGATTTACAGCATAGCTCACAGTGCGCTTCCCACTTCATTTTAAATCCTCAGCCTGCGGTTATTGCACACACACAAACCACGGGGCTCCTGGTGCCGGCTCTTCACAAAACTCTTACTTCCACAGACAGCTCGAGCATCTCCAGCGCCGTGTGGTTGGACAGCTTAACTTTTCTAGGATACAGCAGGGACCCAACTCGTCCCTCCTTTCTATCAGACAGCCTATCCAAGCGCTATGGGACCCGTGTCCCCCTCTGATCCTCTACCACTCTTTCCTTCAGCAATGCTTCAACAATGTTTTTGCTCCAATAGCCTCAAATCAAAGGTTTTTTTTCTTTTTAAATCCACCATTCATTTTGAGTGCATCCACAGCAGCTGAGACTTTAGCCTACGGCCTTCAGTTTAACCTACCTTGTGCTGCAGCTTCTTTGGTGCGGGACGTGGCGGCCTCCCTCTCAGCCCAGGGTCCAAACCCAATCACGTTGTGGTCACCAATTTTGTTGTGGCGAGAAGAGGTGGTTCACAAGATGAGTCATATAGTCGAGACACAGGTGTCAGACGGGGACTCTGCCCTACTAACAATGTAGTCAGAGACAGAACGAGCAAAACAACATGTGGCATGCTTCTTATTCCTAAAACAGGCTGTGTGTGTGTGTGTGTGTGTGTGTGTGTGCGTTGTGTGGATAGCCTTCACCCTTATCTTGAACTTCAACCAATGTGATTGTGCAGGACTATGTGTGTGTGTGTGTTGTAGCTCTCGTTCCTGGCACCCCAAATGTCTTCTATTTTGTTTTGACTTGTTTGGCGACTCATATTGAGGCATGAACAGAGACAAGGCCGCTGGACCCTGTCTTTCCCCTACACCGCACCACAAACCAGTGTTAGGGTTGTGTCGGTCCCAAGTCCAGAGAAATGGGGGTTGTGACAGGAAGAGCATTGGAGTAAAAACTGCTGCCAAATCTATCATGCAAGTCGCGGATTATGAGTACCTCGTCATGGTATTTGGACTCAGCAATGTCCCTGCTGTCTTCCAATCCCTGGTCAATGACATCCTCCGTGACATGTTGGTTTGTCTTTGTGTACCTGGATGACATCCTGATTTTTTTCTCAGTCTTAAGAAGAACACATGGGTCATGTCCGCCAGGTGCTGCAGTGGCTGTTGTTATTCAAAGCAGAGAAATGTGAATTTCACATGTCCACCGTGTCACCATGGGGAACATCATCTCACCAGGACTGATCAAGATGGACCCGGAGAAGGTCAATGCTGTCCTAAACTGGCCTATGCTCACCGACCGGAAGCGGCTCCAGTGCTTTCTTGCCTTCGCCACCCTCTACTGTCGGTTTATCAGAAGTTACAGTCAGATTGTTTCCCCTTTTCATTTTTATTTGGGGCAGTGACCTGGGACATTAAGAGGGAGAGTCAGAATCTGCATTTAATGTTGTCTTGTACACTTCCTGTTTTATTTTGAAAGCCTTGTCTTCCCCTGTGTTGGCAACAGTTTTACTTCCCCTCTTTGTTCTTAGTTGATTACCTATTTGTTTCACCTGTGTCTTGCCTCCCTGTGTATTTAACCCCACCCCACTATGTCTCCCTTGCCAGATTGTCTTTGTTATCACAGAGTACAAGCTTTTTCGTGTTGTTTCTATATGCTGTTTGTGAAAGACTGGATTGTTTTTTTTAACTGTGGACTTTCTGCCTGCTCCTTGCCTGTTTTGTTTCCCTGAACCTGCCAGCCATTTTTGTGTATGACCACCTGGATTAAAGAACTTGCCTTACTGGATTTTGTATCATTGCCTCCCTTCCCCTTTTCCCACCTGGGCTCACACTCATCAGCCTTCACAGTAAGTCAAATGTGAATCCTCTTATGGCTCAGATTCAGTCATCACCAACTCCTTAATAGTTCAACTATGTTCACCAGCTGGTGTCTAATGTTTGATGGTGAGCAGGTAGAATTTTTTTTTTATTTATTTATTTTTGTTGTGCAGAAAATAGCTGTCTCGTGTGGCAAGAATAGACTGAGAAGTTGGAGTTGGCTATTAAACTGGAATGCTCCACTGAGAGAGTTCAGCGACGAGAGAAACATCATCACAGGTACGACCATTCACATCACACAAAGCGTCTCTTGTTAAGCTTTAATCTTTGTTTTACTTCAACATGATCAGAGTTTCACCCACAATTTTTCATTACCCACAATGAGTGACGCTAGATGTTTATATTGTCGAGTGGGGTTTAATTTTCTGAGAAAAGAGGACACGGTTCTACTAATAGATCTCTATACACATGAACACAGATGCTCTGCAGCCCCTCAGGATGTGATGGTTTTAGTGGTTGGGCCTCCAGTCTCAAGTACAACAAAGCACTTTCGCATCTGCCAGAGAAAGAAAGGTATTGAAATAACATGCATCATTTAATGGATCACTATTAAACTCCAAAGGCATGATAGCTACGTTCTGATTTTGAAATGTATAACGTCTGTTTCTGTAAGATTGCAACTGACAAGAGGAAAGACAAATAAGTGTGCTGCTTTCCTGCACTTGACCAGATTGTGTGGCATCAGTCACATCTGTTCCATGCTGTGTGCCTTACAGCCAATGAAAAGACACTGAAAGATGAGTGGTTATGACATACTGACTCTCTAATAGAGCCATGAAAATAATTGTCATGCCAGTAAATATAGGAATGAGCTTAATCTTACGAGTGCAGATGACCACAATGATTATAGCAAAACTAAACAAAAACAAGTTTCAACAACATGACTTGTGGATCCATCATGTCAGTACATAGACGATGAATATTAAACTCCTTCCACTAACAATGCTGAATCAAAATGTATTTCATTGTTATTGTAGCCAGCCTGGGTATTTTTCAGAGAAGAAACACAGGAAGTTTAATGTCAACACAAATTCACACAGCTGGGAGGTCACTCGTGTTGCCAGGTGTTTTACTTCAAAAGTGAGTTAACGCTTGAACGAGCATCAACACCAACTTCTGTCAAGCAGAAACAATTAGCTGCCTCTGGACACATTTAGGCAGTTTTCTCCAACCTTTGTTCCATACACACCACAATATCATTAGGCCTGCTGGGAAAGGTCCAACCACATAACCCCCAACACCCTAAAGGATGTTCGGTTTTTGCAGCCATTCTAATATACAGGAAATAAGTATTGACGAGTAATAGTCATGAGACTTAATAACTCAAGAAATCCACAGACAAATAGTTATTGGTACGAAAGTGAAATCAAACTATAAGTTAGAAAGTGAATCCTGATTATCACAAACCTTAACAATGGAAATGTTACAGACCTATTTAAAAACATCAGTCTTCCAGGAAGCAGCATTGTGGCCATTACCCTGAAATGGAAGGAACATCATCACCTAACCCTACATCAGTCACGTACAGCAGTTCCTCACAGCATTTCTGACCAGGACAGAGTAACCCAAGAGTCCATGGACTCCTTGGGAAGAACTTCAGAAAGACTTGGAGGAAACAGGTTCAACTGTTACAGAAGAAACTGGCAATGCAAGCTCAGCCTGCAGGACTCCATTACTAAAGATAAAGCATGCTGAAGCTTGTTTTGAGTTTACTCCACAATATTTGGACAAGCGTGTAAAAGCCCCCAGAGAATGTATGTCAGTCCGACAAGGCAAATATTTTACTTTACGGCTGTAATGCTGCGCAGCATGTTTGGAGGAGAAATGTCAGCACACATCACTCAAAAAACATGATGCTGACAGTGAAGTTTGGAGGTGGAAGCATAATGGCCTCGGGTTGTTTATCATCTTATGGTACCGGCAGACTCCATATAATTCTAGGAACAATGGATGGATTATTGAAATGAATCTGCTGCCATCTATAAGGTGAGGGCGGACCTTCTAGCTGGACTGTGATCCCGAGCATAAAGCACTGAAAACTTTCAACTGGTTTCAGAGGGGGGGGGGGGAAACCCTGAAGCTATTAGAATGGCCCAGTCAGCCACCTGACTTAAACCCGATTGAGCAGTTGTGAAAAGGACTGAAGATCAACAGACTATTCAAGATTTAAAGAGAATCTGTTTTGAAGAGTGGAGTCCTCCGAGCGATTCATTTCTTCCCACATGAAATGTCTTGAAGCAGACATTACACAAAAAAGCGAATGAATGAATGAAATGAATTGCTCAGTTCAATACTTTTTTCCTGTTACATTTCACTTTATTACACACACAACTTTATCAGTGGACTCAAATGGTTTGACTATGGAGACCATTATGCAGGATTCTGATACAGTGTTTCGTTTGTGTAACAGCACCATTTATTCAGAAAAACTTTGTTGGCAGCTGACACTGGGGAAGATCACGATACATGAACACATAAACTATAATTATTCAAAAAGGTATTAGAAACATTAATTTAACTTTATATTCTGCATATGATTTATTATATATTTGTCTTTTTTGCATCACATTTGCTTTCTATTAATGTGATAGAAAATGCATAAGAAAAAAGCTAGTTAGAAGTGGAGCAAATTTTAATTTCCTTGATCTTCCTTTTGGTACGTCCCTTCATCATATGATTTAGATTTTTACTTTTCCTTCTATTCCTGTATGTCCTGTATGGTGCTTTGCTTGATACAGTTGTTGTTGCTGGGGTGTCTGTCGTTGCTGGGGTGTCTGTCGTTGCCGGGGTGTCTGTCGTTGCCGGGGTGTCTGTCGTTGCTGGGGTGTCTGTCGTTGCCGGGGTGTCTGTCGTTGCCGGGGTGTCTGTCGTTGCCGGGGTGTCTGTCGTTGATTCCGGTTCATTCTCTTCAATCTGTAGCAGCGCTTCTTTTTCCCCATCCACCCTCTTCATGGCACTTTTTACCCATCCTAGTTCAGGGTCGGAGCAAATTGTTACCCCAGACTTCAGCAGAAACCTGCAAATGATTGAGAGCTGTCAGTGGCATCATGAGGCAGTTTTGAGGCAGTAAGGTTCATTCCAAAGTTAAAGAAAAACAAGTGTTCAAGTTTTAAAATGTCAAGGCTCCATCCACTCCAGAATGGCTTTAAAATAATAATTTAACAGTCGAATCTCTTTGCAGATTGGGTTGAATAAGACACAGTTCGAACTGTAAACTGTTTTCAAAGGGACTGTTTTGTTCCAATGAAAGCTATTAATTCCTTTTTGAATTACTCAATGACAGCAGTTGATTTTTTTTTTTTTTTTTTTTTTTTAAATAAAATTGCAGAAAACCAGGACAACACTATCCGCATAAGTAGATACCACTGCAGATAAAAAAAGCGGGATCCAAATAGTTGACATTTGATACAGTGTGACGTTGTAAGAGCACTTACAGTACAGCTGGGTTACGGCAGGTCTCAGGCTGAACTGTGTAATTGACGATCTCTGTCTTGCGGGGTCTGGTTGTGGATGTCCCACGACATTTGCAGCCATTTAAGGGTCCATGGGCTACACAAAATAGAAAAAAAAACATTAGCCCTAAATATAAACTCACAATCTTTCTCATCATACTCTACGCTCTGTGAATATAATGTGACTACTCACTTGCATGAACCAGGCTGAGTGATGCGACCCAGTAGAAGACAGTGACTGCTCTCATCCTCAGTGTGACTCAATTCCTCTGAAGCTCATCGGAGTCCTTAATAGTTGCTCTGCCCGAGTATTTATCAGTCAGCCTGTCACACAGCTGCAGATGTGTTCAGGGTATTTTCCACGTGGTAAGGTGGTGTCGCTCTGTCTCATTAAACACCCGCCCCTCCCAGTGTTAGTGGCCGCAGAATCGAGGAGCGGAAACTCTAAGTTCACCTTGTACTGGCCAGAGACAAGAAATGTGCAAAACCACAAACCAGCCCACAGTGCAGCTTGCACAACCATAATGCCATCTGAAGAGCACAACTGATCATGTGTAAACATACACACAAAGGAGTGTGTTGGTTATACTTTGTTCCCTTTAAACGTCACCGACAGGATGCAAAGTTAAGTGAAGGAAAGGAGAATAATATTTTTTTAAATACTCACTTACCTCTGTGGTGATTTCTGGTCGTTCAGTAGGAATATTAAACATAAACAGTTTGTTGGTAACAAAGGTGGCTGTGCTGCATCTAAGTGAAAGTAATGTTCACATTGTTGTTAACCATCACACTGTCAGTTACGTTCACAGTCATGCCCTAACTGACATGGCAGGATCTACACTCAGGAGCAGTTTTTCCTTTCTTTTTTCACTTTCACTGGCCTCTCCTCCAGTGAGACTGGTTTTGTTTCCCTTTTGTTTTTTTTCAGTATCAGTTTTTTTCCTGCGCCGGACTGTTCCTGTAAACACTTTCTTTAAATGAAATATTTATCAGAACCTTAACATCTGTTAGGACAAATTCAGGTAGTCTGTGTCTTTATGTAACAGTTTCCTTTCATGGCATGAAGACAACATGAGCAAAAGTCTAATTTGTCAGGAGAAAGAGAACACCTGAGGACATGTGCATGACCTTTGGGTAAAAGACTTGATGGTTTTGATGGCAATAAGACTGTTTTAGTTTTATATAATTCGGGAGAAGAAATGAATAAAAAAATGTATGGAGACAAGGGAGGAGCTCGTATTGAAAAGCCCATTTATATTATGGATGGCCATTTAGGAAAGAAGAGCTGTGAATAGTGAATTCAGGAGGAGCCGCACGTTAATCCTCAAGTTTTTACACAGTATGGTATAATGGATTCAGTTTCAAGCCTACATGGAGAGAGAAATAAAGAAACTGAGGCTTAAAATAGGAACTGAAGATGAGAGAGCAGAATGGATATATAGATCAGTGGAAGGAAGCAGGGAGTTTAATAGCAACACAAAGATCCACTGAAGAAAAACTGAGATGCAACAGGTGTGAATCAGAGAGAAAATGAAAAGAGGAATTAAATGTTGAGCACAACTCTGAGCCCTTTAGTTTTCAGCCATCACATCATTATACCAGCTCCACAAATAACAGAAAAAAAAAAACACTGACAGGCCAACTCCCTCCTGTCCGGATGGAAAGCAGGTATTCTCTTAATGAATTTGGCTCCCTCTGTCAACAACAACAAATCCCATAGCATGCAGACATGCCTGTCATCCCAAAGGTCCAGTCATTAAAATCACTGAGAACTCAGCTAGTGTTTGCCCTCACCGAGCACAGTGCACAAAATGGAGACCACACATAAACCCATAAAGGTATACAGGCATGCATGCTTGCAAACGGACATACAGTAATGACCTGCCTGCACCGATGTACCCAGCACGGGTAAAGACAAACAAACACATTTTTCCACACCCAATATCCCATCCTCATCATTATCATCCCTGTGGCAACCTGTTAGTCAGAGCAGAAATGCCTCGCTGGATTATTTGTTCCTCTCTTATTCATTAGTTATTGTGTTGGGCAGCAGCCAGAGCTGTTGGTTGGCCGACAGTGTGGCTAATAGGAATTAGTCTCCTGATAAAGCAAGAGAGTGGAACGTTGCGCCGCAGGAAATTACAATCAATACTGACTCTCATATCCTCATATCCGATATCGACCGCAAATGGGAATGAGAAGCACACTGTCGAGCCCTTACCCGCAGACATGAGGGGTCCTTTGGAACATATTTACACATGGGCCCATGCAGAAATTTTGAGGTTGCAACGAATGCGATTAGGGTTTCACACAAGCCGGCCTCCTCATCATGATGCACGGAGCATAGGTGAGAAGAGAAATAGGGAAAACCAAACTCCTTTCTATCAGACCACAACTTTCCGACCACACCGTACACATTGACACCCACCCATCAACTCATGCATGATTCACAAAGCCTACATCACAGCTGCACCCATCATATAGTCACTTGCAGTGGAAACGCAGACAGACTTTTAGGACAGCCTGAAGAGAGCTCAAAGAAAACACACACATACAGGCACAGACACAAAGTGAGTGACATGTCTCAAATCAGACCAGTAATTAAAAGAATGTCTCATCAGATGGATATATTTGGCTGCGTGTGCTCCCTCTGTTTAATAAAGAATCAGCTCCATACAGATCAAGGTTTAATTTTATCCTTTATCCAACACTGAGAGATTGTATTGATTCATTTCAGATGATAAAGATACGCAATTTCTGTACTTTTTCTTTTTTTTTTTCTGTAGGGCTATAATGATCAGACAGTGTGACTAACTCACTCACTCTCTGTTTGTGTGCACATTCTGATAAGTTCAGCTCCAGGAAGAAAAACAGCCACAAAACTTCTATAAAGGCCAGGTATGGCCTAACAAAGACCGATGTGTCTGGACGGCACTGGTGCCTCAGCATGACAGGCCGGACAGCTGTCTTGGGATGGACTGCTGTAAAGAGCAGTGCACTTCAGGTCATTTTTAGAGCAGTACAAGAACAGAGATATTTTTGATATGTAAGAGTAGAGCCATACACACCGATCAATAGCCCGACCTTTCTCGGACTGATTACATGATCTTCTACTTTGCCCCAGCACAAGCACCCACCAGCGGTCCATCAACTATTAACCAATGATATTCTCTGTTCCGGCAAGAAGCGTCTGTCTGATTCTTTTATTCATTCTAAGATTTGTAGTATCTTTCCATTTCACCTTTCTGTCTCTGTAGTCTCTTCACACACTCATACACATACATATTGCTTGTGCTTATGAAAAAAAGTGACAAAATTTGTCCGGTGAGTGGTTGATCCTCAACAAATGAGGATCTCTATTCCCCCAGGCCTCTATGGATGGATCTTGTATATTTCTGTTCAATACTTGAAGATGACTAGAAATCCCCCTTGGAGTTGAAAAATGTCATTTGCTTTTCAATTAATATTCCAATTAACTAAGCCGTTACCAATTCATTTCCTGAAATCAGTGGAGCTGAAAGGAAACTGACCTCCTGCCCCGCTATCAATCCCTTCACTATTGACCCCACCAGACAAAGCTTCAATTGTGGATCAACCGTCCATTTAGGGAGAGAGCGTCAATAATCAACTACAGACAGGGCCTATTTTACTATAGACATTAGCATAGCCATTGCCTTGGTAGCTCTGAGGTGATTTGAATGTCTGTGAAAGCGGCTGCCTCCGGCTCATGGTCCACAGGACGCAGGAGCGTGAAGACTAATCAATAAATGCTTTAATTATGGCACCGCTCCGCCCGCACTTCTTCACGGTTGAAAGACGTGCAATGCCACAGCTGATCCAGCACGATCATTTCCTCAGTAACCTGTCTCTTTGGCTGCCAATGCTATTATACTGAGCAAATTGTCCTCTCCTCTCCTTAGATTTCATAAAATGGGCTGATTAGTTAGGAGGTGGAGGCCACTTTTTCTCTTTTGTGTTACTGCTTTGTGTTGCTCCTGTGGACTGACCTTATCCATTTGGCCGAAGTATAATTTTTAAAATCATGTCTGTTATGGTTGATTCAATTTATTATATGGTTATTTACAACTCATATAGCAGAAAAATTATATTTTATGAGCTTGTTTATTTTTAATGAAAAGACGTAAATAATAATGAAAGAATTTTATATATATGTTATATGACAGACCATCGAGGCCCCAATACTGCATTTTGACTGGTTTAGGTAACCTGATAAATTTGCATATTTCTGACACCAGAATACTAAATACAGACAGCTCAGTCAGGTTCTGCGTTGGAAGGGAACCTTTGGTCAAAGTGTAGCTTTAGGACATTAATAGCTGCAGCTTAAACTATGCTGACAAAGTGAACATAAAAAAATGTGTTAAATTTAGTTGTGTGTAAGAATCTGGAATGATGTACTGCATTTGGTTTCACACAGCTTTCTTGACTGGTAAAGACTGAATGCAAGGACTTTCATCCATCCAAAATTTTCTCCTTTATATCTGTTTTCCACATAAGTCATGTTCTTGAGCAAGCAATGTATTGTTCTCTTTTCACAAAAATAAGAAGGTGAACAACAACAGCAGAGACTTTAGAGATGCTCTACTGAAACTGAATGGGTTTTAAATGCGTTTGGGGCAGCAAGATGCTGTCTTTATCTTCTTTTTAGTTTTAGTGATGCATCACATTCTCTTCACTGCATGCTTCATGCACAAGACAATCCGCGGCACCGTGTTTATCATTTCTCCTCTGAACTCTCTCAACACTCTTGCACTAGGTGGCGTACTTCCCCTGTAGAGAGCAGGAGAAGGCTCTGAGCTTTGACAGGCTCTGAGAGAGTCATCTGAATTTAGCCAATCTGTGTTGCAAAAATACAACTGCTGCAACCCACAGGCTATAGCTGACATTATTCTGCTCTTCACTGCAATACAGTAAGTTGTGGGGCCAAACAGATAAAATGTCAGTCAGCCTTGAATAATTTAGACTTCCCTTCCTGGGCATTTCATTGCCTATAGAGGAGCTGCAAGTTTAACACTGTGCTCTGATGGAGAGTTGAAGAGTGCAAAACACTGAGTTGTGTTTTTTTTTTTTTTTTTTTTTTTGAGGGCAGCTGATGAATTCACAAATTGATTACTGCATCTACTCGTCATTTTTTTGGTCAATAAATTTCGTCAATTTATTTGGTATTGTCATTTAACACTGGGCTTGAGGAACTTTTCTGGGGAGGATCAAAGGCTGTGCGTTCACTTTAAGACCAACAAACTCATTCATGGTAGACGACGGCGAGGTCTCCCTCTCTCTTTATCAGCTTTGATTATACAGTCCATCCAGTCCACAACCTCCATCTTTTTTCTCTCTTTCAGCAGCTGTACACCAAGACTGTCTATCAAACACACGCCCCATGATCACCGTTTCCATCCCTACCACCGCCATTTTTTCATCTTTATGTCCACATAGATCTACAGCCCACTTTCAGCTCCTGTGACACCCTGCTATTTGTTACTCTGTTGGGTTAAGCAGGGTCATATCAAAGCCTTAATCTCTAAATGTGTATGTGTGTGTGTGTGTGTGTGTGTGTGTGTGTGTGTGTGTGTGCGCGTGTGTGTGTGTGAGAGAGAGAGTATGATCCCTCCTGCATGAGCTAGATTATTCAAAGTTCCTGACCTCTGAGTGATGAGAGGGGCCCATGTTTGGAAACACAGGCACTTGTCTTTGTCTCTCAGGCCCAGCAGGGGAGTTCAACCTGGGGCCCCTCTTGTCAGGCAAGTCCATGGATGCACTCGGCCTCCTTTAGGGTTGAGGTTCTGTGCTGTGATCTTCGCCACTAGGACCTTGTTATTAATATGCCGTGAATAAGCAGACAGCTGGTTGGGTAGGTGGGGGCTCCCTGGATACACACAGACAACAAACACACATCAGAACAGGATGAGTTTGGCTTGCAAGCATAAACATTGATCCAGAGTCCCTTCAGTGTGAGTCAATCTGGCCCCAATAGCCATTCAAGTGTATCTGCTTGATCTGATGTTAACCGATAACGGAGATTCCTCCCAGGCTGTGCATGTGTGTGTGTGTGTGTGTGTGTGTGTGTGTTTGTTCGAGCTATTGATTTTTGAGTGACATGGCACTATAGATCCTGAGCAGCTGCTAAGAGTTTAAATGAGGCCTAAAGCATATCATTAAATCTTTGTGATAATGTCAAAGGAAACTTTGGTAGAGTGTTTTCCATTTACAGCCTTGACTGAGTGCATGCACTGAATTGCTGGTTACATTCTCCCCAGGATACTTGCTTTATACTGAAATTGCATCCATGAAAAGGTTAGTTTGGTCAGCCAGAGGTAAAAAAGTTCTCTAATTGAGGACTATTAGATTGATCATCACCATTTCTTTGATTAGGGTGCTGTGGCTTCAACCTTTTTAAAAGCAGAGGCCCAGCTCTTTTTTTAGCTACCCACTAGTTTGTCACCTACATTTAACCAATAGCTGACACATAAACATGGGAAAAAAGCTTTGAGCTCAAAGTTTCTTTCTGATGTTTTTCCTTTTGGGTAAATTTTCTTAAAGACGCACTACAAGCTACTTGAAGAAATTTTATTTAGCCTTGGCACTATACTTCTAGGAGAAAATCACTCCTGGAGAAATTTTGGGCTTGACACATGAACAAAAAGTGTGCAGCTAGTTGCATTCTGGGAAAAGCCACCAGTTTTGGATCACGATCCACATGAAGAACTAAATGTCCTTTTTATCTTGTTTATTAAATCAGTTACTTTTACAATATTATGGCATATCAGATGAACTGTTATGCCTGTCCTTCAACAAAATGAGTTAAATCTGAAGTTGGTAGCCTGATACTGTAACCCTGCTCAGAGCTTCAAGAGATAAGCACTTTGAGCCAAATGCTAATGTTACGATGCTTACATCCTAACAGAGATAATGTTAACCAATACTGATTACATATGCTGTAATCTTTAACACGTTCATTATCTCAATTTGGCAAAATTAGCATGCTAAAGTTAATTAACTAACACCAACAACGAATGGCTGATGGAAATGTTTTTAGTTTGTCATGGTATTTGGTAAAATCATGCATATCAAACTAACGGGGCTATAGCGAGAAGGAGATCTCCAGGCGAAATCCCAAAGTCCCAAAATCAGGAAGATGTCCGCAAAGTTTTTGGAAATGTCTTGAATAGTTAAAATGTTACAGACTAAATCAAATTTCAATGATGAGGTTGTAAACATGACTGTCATTGTGTGTGTGTGTGTGTGTGCGTTTACAGAGCGATGGTCCTGTGCCTGGTCTATCCTGCCTCTTGCAGCCAATGGATTTTTAATTTGTGAGCATTTGAGCTTGAATTGGAAAAAGAACTGAAGAGAAGTGATTTTCATTTCAATATGGCATCTGTAGACTTTGAAGAGCACTGTCAGACTCATTTATAGTCAGAATTTATGCAAACTGAGTGGTCTAACTGATATCTCTATTGATGCAGCATTTCAGCATTGAAAAGTATCACCACACAACTCTGTGACTGCAGTAATGCCAGAGAAAGTGTTCACGGCCACTACTTCGCATCCATCTGTGATGAAAGTCTTTTTGCTTTTGTTTCCATTCACTTCGACTGTACAGGCACATATTTCTACACATTTTCACAGAGAAGCTCGTACACACAGACACACCTCCAGATGGTGGAGGTGACGTGGTCGTGAACAGCGTTGCCACAGGTAATGCGATCACAACACACACCAGATGATGTCTATATCATCAAGCGTGAGACAGAATGAAGAGGAGTGGGGAGAAGGTGAGTGCAAACATGCTGTTTAAAAAGTGAGGGAGGATCGAAAAGAGTTTCAGACAAGAAGAGGTGAGAGGGTGGAAAAGGAACAGAGAAATGCGTACAACAGGAGGGAGGGATAATGAGAGAGAATGAAAATGGATGACAAACGATGAGGAAGAATGGAAAAGACAGAGCAGAGGAGGGAGTCGGCCTGTCAATCAGATTATGAACCATTCATTTGACAGAGAATTGCTTTGACCTGAAACCTGAAGGATCACATTCACTCCTACACACATTCACAGATGCACTCAGTATCGTTTCACAGCTGCATGGAGATAAATGTGTCTCACTTGCATCCAGTCTGGTGTTAAGTGCACGTATTAGGGCCTATCAGCATTCATGTATGTGCTCCTCGTGTGTGTATGTGTGTGCCTGAGAGTAAGTGAGTGAATGAGTAATGAGTGAGTGATGGATGGACGATAATGCACATTTACTCTCCCTCACGAGGGCCTGAAGCATTTAGAATGTCTGGCCCGGCTCACGCATCCACACTGACACATACACTCGCATAAAATTGTGTTTGATAAGACCACTCTTCTCTTATTCATTCTATTCCATGCATAAATCTTGTGCCCCCGCTCAGCTTCTGTTTTATGTTTATTTCTCACAACATATATCTCTCTCAATATCCCTTATCTTGAACCTTTCGGTCTCTCTCTCTCTTTCTATATCCGTCTCTTTCACCCTTGCTGTCTGTCTCTTAGTAATGGAGCTAATTTGTTTAGGACACAAAGAGTGTCCGTCCATTAGTGCAGACGTGTCCATGCCAAGAAAGATGGTGACAAATCACACCAACATATGGATCTGCTCTGTGTACATAATTTTGTTTGTGTGTGTGTGAAGTTAAGGTGAAAGAGGAGTCCAGACTGCTTTAGAAAGCTTTCATCTACAGTGGACCCGTATTTTTTGTAGAAACTTTGATGTGACAGGTCTTCAGCCACTTTGAATGCATTATTTTTGGCAGCTACCTTATGTTACATGGAAATTCAATAATTTTGTGCAGCCAACTAATTTGATGTTTTTGGGGTTTTTTGGTTGTAAGGCTACTCATTACTAAAATACTGATTCTTTCCTTGAGATAAATTCTGAAATCCAAAAGAAAAGAAAATTTTTAGCATTTCTGTTCAATATCATAAGGGCTCAGATTAACTTTAGACCTAAGCTACTTGTTCAACACTGAAGTATCCTAAAGTTTGAATGAATATGAAATTTGCACATGCATTCTTTCTATGTTATTAAGGAATATGATCTAAATTTAAATTAGCTGTCATGGACTGTCTGTTGGACAGGTCATGTGGGCATTTCTCTTTATGACATTAAGACATGTGAAAGGGTGAGTAGTAAAATATCATACCTTCAGAGTAATGAATTGCATGTGCCCCAGGGAACCATCCTGGGACTTCTCTCATTCAGCTTATGAATGATTTACCATCTGTCTGCACTGAAGGTGAAGCTGATGTCAAGCAAAAGGTGCCAATCTAAAACCTACTCCCTCCATGTAAAAGCAGGCTCTCAATGCGTTACGCAGAAATACCAACTCTTATTTTCACCTTCCTTGTGAAATACACTGTAATTAACCTAATGTTTAACACACTGAAAGGAAAATCTCCACCGCCTGGTTCTTTCATCCAACGTGATGATGTAAACGAGATGGGGCTGTGTAATCCCTTTCAGGTTCCATTCCTTCTGCTAAGCTTGTTTCTCATTCATGTAACTCCCTACCCCCCAAAATAAGGAATTATTGTACCTCACACCAGACTTTCCCTCATTGTCACAAGGCCTGCCTTTTGAACAATCAGGAACACTACTAAACTAAACGAAGCCTAACTGACTAAGAACCCTGTGGTTCTTATTATGTTAATTGCCATTTACTTTTGCCTCGTCCTTTGCCTGATAGCAGAAGAGCCTTTTTTTCCCCTAATGGGTGGTGCATGTATGTATTTATGTACACATGAAAAACCATTTTACCACTGCCTATTTGAACATTTCAGCTTTAGTCAACATATTAATTACTAACCCAAAAGCTTACCCCAAAACCATAAAAGGAGATCTTCTAAATACCTCACCTTAACCAGGATATTCAGGGCTATGTGCAATTTGAATTTGCAAAAGCATTGAGTCTGAGCTTTGGGCAGAATGAAACTAAAAGTGAAGCAGCTAAATGGAATTCAGAAAATTTTGTTTACACTCGTGCTTTTCCTGATGATACATAAAAACTTTCACGTAAAAAAAAAAAAAAATGACTTAGTCCTCAAGGTCTTCGTGTTACTGCCCTTGCCATTATGTCCTGCAAAGTTTTTAATACTGTTGGATAAGGGGTTTGCTCGAAGTAAGTTAGCAGGCAGCCACACATCATAATGAGACATCAGAGAAATCTGATGACAGCAGTTCTGGATGATACATATGTATGACACTGAAGCCTAATTCCACATTCATATTCTACTTGATCTCAGCCAGCCTATCGATATAAGCCACTAAGCAAGCAGGAAATGATTGAGCTCTGAGGTGGCCATCCCTCCCTCGTCTGTCTGCCAACAGACTGTCACTGTTTGGGCAAACTCCAGTTACTCATGATGACTCAATTCTCCCTTTTATCCATCCATTCCCCTCGCTTTTACCACCTTTTATATGATGTGACACCAGCTGGGGCAAATAACATCAAGTATTCAGTTTCCTTCCATTTGTCTCCATTAGACTCAGTTAGTTTTGTGAAGGCCACACAATATTTTCTTATTTATAAGGGAAATTGTTTTGCAACAGAGTGTGTTTACCACATTCACCTCACCCCCTCTGTTGAAATCTGTTTGTTTTCTCAACATCGGCTGCCAGGTCAGCTCCAGCAGGAATGTGATACAGGAAGAAAAGGTCAGTTTTCATTGATTGCAAAATCACTCCTCTTTTTGTGAACGACACAATTGAGACGGTAAGACACTGACTGCTCCTCCTTAGGAGGCTTACAGTAAATATCCTTCCTCTTTTTTGCCTACAAGTCAGCGGTTTATGTGTCTGTGTGCAGGGAAGTGTGTGTGAGAGAGAGTGTGTAGCACCGGTAGTTTGGTTTAGTAACTAGTAACCTGATGAGAAGATAGTTGGAAGAGTGTGAATATCCTCCTCTCCTAGCCTTTCTATCTGTCTGCCTGCCTGTTTGTTTGTTTGCCTCTCTGTCTGCATAGCTGGCGTCAGCCTCAAGGAGATCCTCCTGTTTCCCGCTCTCTTTTTGTGGGTAGAGCTGGCAGATACTGGCAGCTTTTCCTCCTTGAATAGCTGTTTTTATCTCTTTCTCCCTCCCTCTGTCTCTTCTTCCCTCTATCCCCCTGGCTGAATGACTATCTGGACTGAGCTAAAGGGTTTTTTTTTTTTGGAGGCCCCAGAGAACTGATGTTTAGATATTTTGTGAGTACTATCTATGAACTCATACATTTTAAGATTTGTGGCCACAGTAAAAATAATAACCTCACTCCCAGCTGTGTTGTTGCTCAGGGCTACATTATGCTGCACCACAAAATTAAAAAGTATACTTGGGATATGGAAGTG
The DNA here is from genome assembly GCF_900963305.1 of Echeneis naucrates. NCBI lineage: Eukaryota > Metazoa > Chordata > Actinopteri > Carangiformes > Echeneidae > Echeneis > Echeneis naucrates. The sequence continues at coordinate 9,434,230 of NC_042527.1, read as the reverse complement.
TGTGTCTAGGTTTAGAGCCATAGGTGTTTTTGCAGATGGTGGCCTTGGAGACAACAGGGTGGGGGATGCCAAAAGGGTTCTAGGCCCATCCATGCAACTGAGACAGGGAGACAGACGGGGGCAGGGAGGGCTTTGTGCACCAGCCCTTTCCCACACTCTCTTTCACCTTTTGTTGTATGGCAGCACCAGTGCTCTCTGACATGACGAATTACTCTGCTTGCTCAACAGAGATGGTGGCAGAAGGATAGTAAGAGTGGAGTGAAGTTGAGGCGGAAAGATGGGTGTGTTTGTCTGTGTTTGTGTGCATTTTGGTCCTTTAATCTTTGTGCCTGAAACAGACACTGCATCCCCTCGTCCTGCAATTCTCTGCTCTTCTGTCAATAGTCTGGAGCGAAGGAGCTGAGGTTTCAACACTTTAAGTATTAGATGGGTTCATTCCACAGCAGATGAACCAGACACGGGCACACACACACACACGCTCATATACACACTAATGCCTATGCCCAAATGCCAGCACCAAGCTGTTGCCCATAAAGCGTTCAGGCTGTCACAATAGAGACATTACCACATGAGTGAGTGGCTCTGAATAGGGCTAAGGGTATGTGTGTATATAGAGTGTGGTGGCTATGGGGGAGTTCCTGGCAAGACAGACGGCCCTGTCATCACCTCTGCCCCTTTGTCAAACAAGTGATTGCCACCAACGGCACATGTATACAGCGCACACACTTGCACACACTCCTCACACACTGCTTGTTTAGCAAGTTTGTAACTGTCCTTGTTTAGTTTTTTTTTTTTTCCCCACACAGAACAGCTGTGAGTATGCACACAATGTAGTTGTGTGTAAGACAATGAGAAAGAGGTTAGTAGACCAATGTAGGAATAGCTGATCAAGTCAGGCCAAACAGGGTGAAGGGTGAGAAGGTCGAGGTCGAACAGGAAAAATGAGTGAAAAGAATAAGAAGAGATCAGTACTTTCAAGTGGAAGTAAGTCCTTCATAAAAATCTGAGGAGAGTGAAGGGAGTGAATGTTGCAAAAACAAATACTTGCACGAGGAGAAACATGATACTGTCACTCAACTCTGTGTGTGGATTGTGTTATGCGTGCATGTGCAGCCTTGAATTGTCATTATGCAAAAGCAGCGCTTCACTCTGGTGAGATCACTCTTCCACAAGGCATGCTGGATGTGTGTGTTCGGGTGCATGCATGTGTGTAGAGAGGGAGTGACAAGGGTTTCAGGGGCCATGTCATGCTGTCACTGCTGGAATGCATGACAGCAAGGTTTGTCACCATACAGATAAATGCAGCGTCATGGCAGTAGAAGAAGAAGGAGAAAAGGGTAAAGGAAAAAGGAGTGAAGGATGAGATTAGGGAGGAGAGGAAAAAAGCTGTTATTTATTTTTTTTCTCTTCCCCCTACACCAAATGAGGAAATTAGGTCATCCAAGTAAAGCCATTGTAGGGAACAAATCATCATCATAATTGGACCTTTAACAAATCTGTGGAGGTGGGTGCTTCTCTCGCTCACACACACACACACACACACACACACACACACACACACACATATATATATATAAAGGCTAATACACACTTCTATAGCAACACACACAGCCAGGAGGGGTATAACTGAATTTCTGTATAAATCAGGGTATGTTTGACAGTTTTATAGCCTTTTCAGAAGCTTCATTTGGGACAGAAGTGTGATAGAGGAATGCTCCTCATGGTAAATATAATTGTGGTCATGATCCTTCCATAAATCATGGTATGGTTAGATCACATTTGCCTGCTAGTGGTAGAAAAAAATCCCAGTGCATCAGGTGGCCTATGGCAGTGGTTTTCAAAGTGGGGGCCGTGGCCCCCTGAGGGACCGCCAGGGGGCGCTAGGGGTGCCTCCGGAAATTAGAGGTTCTGGTTTCTCAGCAGTTTGTTGAAAAGTTTATTATTCAGTGGAAATGTAATACAGTGTTGTAAATGTGTTGTTGTATTATGTTGTATTATGCTAAGCAAATCAAATACTTATTGAATATTGAATAAAGTTAAGGAAATCATTCTAAAAGATGAAGTTTCTTTACATATTTTGTCGGTGGGTTTGCAAAGGGGGTCCCCGGCCAGAAGCTAATGCTGTTTGGGGGTTCCATGGCATGGAAAAGTTTGGGAACCCCTGGCCTATGGGACCCCTTTATTCCTATTCTTTGAGTTTTTCCGGCCATTCACAGTGAGAGAAATCTTAACTGAGATAAGAAAATAAACTCTAATCTTGTACATTACGTTACCAGTCACTGTATTGCTCAGAGTTAAATGAAATATAACATTTTATTTTTGTACAGTAGCTACCACCAGCAGCCAGCATATTGTTATCAATAAAAACAGAATGCAGGGGCTAAAGGCCAATCTGGCTCTGTTCAAACAAAACCCTGCCCGTCTATATATAACTCAGTAGTATGTTAATGTTTCCTGAGCCACAATAGAGCCAGTTACAATCATGTTTAGTCACGTCCCCATACACAACAGAGAAGAAGCTGTCATAAAAGAAGTGATGCACCTCCGACTTTTGCTTGGTTAATGCCACATGTTGTGTTGTCCTCAGCCTACAGGTGAAAAAAGATTTTCAAAACTGATGGAAACACTGAAACCAGAGTGAGAAGTAGAATATACGGTGTATGAAAACAAACACACGTGCACGCAGCTGAGCAGTTCAGCGAGAGAGGCAACACATCCTTCTAAAAGGCGTCTTCTCCCGTCAGGGGCGGCAGCTTTGCCACAAGAGCCTTGTCAGCCGGCTATGTTTAGGAAGCGGAAGATTGAGAGGTTGACCTTGCACACTCAGCTTTTCCTCACACATTTTATAAGACAAGCTGCGCACATTATTTATTCATGTTTAAAGACGGTCTGCTCGAGATGTACCAACAGCCACATTCACATTCTTGACGTCCAAAGTGCAGTCAAATACAGTGCAATATAGGCTGAATAAATCTCCATAAAGTGTTTGATTGGAATCTGTTGTGCATGTCAGTGATGTCTACTGCTGGTAGCATCTGCAGCAACCATATCAACAACTGGGCAAAGACTGAGAGAGGCGAGCCAGAGTTGACACTAATCCAGTAATTGCCATGTGCCCATGTCGCTTATCAAAATAATTGACAGTATTTTCTACAGTGAGATGGAAGTGTTTATCCTGGTGTTACCCAGACTATCGACTGTAGAGCCAGACAACTCTGAATCAGTAATGAGGGAGCTGGTTTTTTTTGTTCAGCCCAAGAATGTGATTCTGGGAGAATTCAACAGAACATTGTCTTCATGTTGTCATGTCATTCAGCATTGGCGAGATGTACATTATATTTCGAAAATAATAATAATAGGTGGAGGTCTGGGTTAAACTGTCAGTGGTGGCACTAACAGCGTGCCTCTAATGGTGTCACTGCTCTGGAGAGTGGATGGGTTTGACATCGACCTTAAACAATAGGTCAAAGTCTTCCTTGTTATACCTCCATTTCTTTTAAACTGAATGGATTTTTATAGAGTTAGATGTACAGAATCAAGCTAATCCCATAAGAGGGTTGCTGTAACGTTTATACGCCATTATTAAATTTGGAGTTCGCTGGTGCACTGCTTTCAGTTTGGGGGGGCGGCTTTAGATGAGATTACACCATTTCGATTATGTCATTGGAGCTCTCCGAATAAAATGTGTCACTATTTTAAAACTAAATATCAGTTTGTTTGTTTGTTTTTTTTTTTTTATCAGTGTCACCCAGAGAAAGGAGTCCCCAAAGGCCGCAGACCCAGGCGGCTGATTGACAGGGCTTGGTTGGCTGTGGACCCTCCTTCCCAGCGTCTCCTCCTCTCTTCTCCTGGCCTAACAGCCCCCCCCCTCTCTCTCCCTCTCTTCTCTTTCCCTCTCCCTCTCCTCAATCGCAGGGCTGCGCTCACCGACTCGACACCGCCGACAGGGATGCAGCGAGGGCGCAGCGCAGCCTGAAAATGGCACCACCACGCGTCCTGTGGATCTATCCATCTCTCCCCCTCCTGTCCTCCCTGCTTCTGTTCCACGGGTTGCCGCCGTGCCGGGCCTTATGGAATTACCCGGAGAATGAAGGTAAGCGGCCCCTTTGGTGCCAGTGAAACAGTTGACTTTGGTTTCGGTGTTTGGCAGATGAGGACCTTCCCCCGCAAAAAGCCGCGTCTCCTCCGGTCGGGGGAGCAGCGGAGCAGCGGAGACTCCCGTCAAAGTGCTCGGCTCGGTTATGAATCATGCATGAATAAAAAGCGAGGAGAGAGAAGGAGGGAGGAACTGTTCGTCACGTTTCTTTTTCTCGACCATACTGACATTAAATTTGTATGACATATACACACGGGCAGCCGAGCCATGCGGGAGATAGAGGAGGCAGATGTGGCATTTCACTTTCTGACATCGGAGGGGGAAAAAAAAAGCTTCTCGGCGCTGGATTTATCCGTCTAACTATTTTTCTCGCATTAAAGTAGCCCAACTTATGATTATGCCAAAACAACATTGACATGCCCACAGGGATCCCTCTCAATTATAGATATCTTCATTATAACGCAACTGATAGATGTTCTTCTCTACCCGAGTCTGCAAATGAGGAGCAGCAATTACATTACATTTGTCACAGCTCCTCTCGTTATTGTATTAACATCGATAGACCGCCTGGAATCAGTCAATGCGTTTACTTTGCCAACAACTCCTGGCTGCTTGTTGGGCTCAAACATGGGAGCTGGCTTGTTTGGCTGGGGAGATGAAGTTACACTAAAAGAAGAAGGGAACGCAAAAGCGTGTGTGTGTGTGTGTGTGCACAGTCTGAGTTGTTTATGGGACAAGTTGTTGCAAAAGTGGGAGAGTGTGTGCTTGCGGGGCTGTTTTGCTTATTGGATGTCAGGAGAACGGATTGGGGATGACACAGGTCTGCCCTGGTTGTCATTGTGTGAATGATTTCATTCAGTTCTTCCCAAAGCTCCGGTCCTTTGCCTTGCTGGAGCTCGACAACGCTCCATGCCTGTTTTTAAGTTGCCTGATTTGTCTTTCACGAATATTTTTGTTTGTCTCTTTCTCACTCACTCTCACCGACAAACAACTCCATGCTTAAGCAAGAAAGAATAAAAATAAAAGTGATTCACTTCAACACATACAATGATGGGCCACAGTGAGGTTTGACTGGACCTTTCCAAATCTGGCTGAGTTAGTAGTACATAAGATGCCGCTGTATGTACATTGCACTGAATGTATGTCACAGCCCGGAGGAGCTCACACAGAACAAAAGCTCAGGTGGATAGATAGGCGGCGAGAGAGGGAGCATCAGAGAAGGAGAAGGAGAGAGAGAGGAACAAGAAATAGGAGGAGTGTTTTAACAGCAAGAGACAATACATGTGAGGCAGACACAAACACACTGTTAAAATATTCATTAAAATGAGCATGAATGATGAAACCAACTGGAAGCCAAAGGAAACTCCTGTTGATTTATATAAACACAAATGTATGTGTGTGTGTTTGAATGGATCATATTCAACTTGAGAATTTTTGAGATGACTGACATGAAAAAAGGTTCCTCCTTGCCAACGCACACTTTTCAAATAATTTGCCCGGCCGTGTGTGTTTTATCCTCTGGTCATATGTCTGTGCTTGCTGTTTCTCTAATTGGCACAGTTAAGCTCAGTGTCCACCTAATATAAGTGTGCGGCGGTTGTGTGTCTGCAGTGGCCCAATGAAGTCATTTTTTTGTCAGTGACTGTATGCTCAGCTTTTACCTTTCGGCCTGCCAGTTTTCCTGCTGTGACTCCACACTTAGCTGAGGGATTGCTCGTCTTTGTGCTGCTGTTTGTCTGTGTGTGTGTGTGTGTGTGTGTGTGTGTGTGTGTGTGTGTGTGTATGCATGTACCTTGTGTTCCTCTGAGTGTGCATATTCTCCACCCATGCATCTCGGCAGTCATGTTATTCCAGGAAATCCTCCCTCTGAGTCTGTCTAGTAGCAGAAGCGAGGCTGTCATAAAAGCAGAGATGCAGCTCTCAAGGCTCAATTAAGAGCACAGTCCCTTTGTTAGAGCTGATAGTGTTAGCGGGAAACTAACGTTGTACTGTCAACAAGCTTAGTTCACAACTGGAGCTATTGATCTGCTTCAAAATTGTTGGCATTATGAGGGAACACAGTTATGAGAGTGGACCAGTGGAACATGGTGCTTGGGAATAAATGATCAAATTGGTTGAAATTGCAGCTAAGTCTGGGCTAGGAAATGCGATGGAATTATGAGTTCCTACGACGAAGTCTTTGTCATCAGCAGTGAAGTGGGGAAGAAGAGTGGAGGGGTTTTTTGTGCACCAGCAGAGGGAGCCCAACACACAATGTGTCTGAACCCCCGAGGGCACACTCCTGTAACATCTGGGTGGATACTCACACGTCTCCTGCTGTCCTGCTGTCCTCGTCCTCATGTCTTTATTTCGTCCCTGCAACGATGCACGTTCTGTCTTTGTTGTTTCTTTGCACCCACTGCTCCCTGCATTTTTTTCTCCTGCTCCTTTCTTGTGCAGAATCATCTTGGGGAGCAGAGCAGACAACCACTCATTTCTATTTTGGTGTCTTCCCCCTGACTCTAAATATACCTCCCCAATCCTAGAAAAATGTAGAGCATGATTGGAGCTTCATGTCTCCTTCCTCTAGAGCTGGTCGTTGATTAGAGCGCAGTGATGGGCCAAAGAAGGATTTAATTCTGAATTCTGTCTGAAACATCAACATGCACATGATATACGATTGAATTTATGAAGGTAAGGCGAGGAAAAAAAACAATGGTGTTTTTGTTCTGTTGTCTTGAGTTTTACTCTAATCTGTAATAGCTTTCGAAGCTGCACATGAAGTTTTTTTTTTTTTTTTTTATTGGATTGGCCTAAGGGGAGATGTTTTATTGCTTTGTAAGGTGAACGTGAGTGTGAGCAGCGAGGCAGGGATATGTAAAGCATGCCCTCCACTTAGACACATACTCCCATACACACAGGTCTTATGATTCGCACAAGATCATGACTGTGGTAAAATGTTGGGTGAAAGGTCACCTCTCGTTTAATTGCTTTAATCTATAATGGTTGCTTGTAGTTATCGGCAGAGCGATACGTCACAAAGTGTGTGTGAGAGAGAGAGAGAGAGAGAGAGAGAGAGAGAGAGAGAGATAGATCGCTGTGCTCCCATGTAGCAGCCATGACCTTGGACAGAGGAGGATATGGATCTCCACTCTCATCAGAGAGCAGCTGAGGGGCAGAAAGCACAAGCACCCTCGTGTTTTTCTTTTTCTACCTCCTCTGCTCCAATCAATCTTTAATCCCCCTTATTCATAAATGCCCTCCTCTGTTTTCCACCGGCCTTCCTCCCGGCGTACGGTGTTCCCTCCTTGGCTGTTTGTCCATCTGTCATCTTGCTCCCTGAGCCTTTTCTCTGGCTCCTCTCCTGACCTCCAACAGTTGAACAGGAACCGTGAACCACTGTAGGTTTTCTGCAATGATGCTGAGCCTCTATATCTGCTTAGCATAAGCCCATACTTAAGCACGTGCATATGGGTGTGTGTGTGGTTGTGCATTTGTGCACCCACACTCATCCACACATCTTCATCCCAAAATAATGTATGGCTGGGGGGCAGTTTGGTGGTCTTGGTCTAGAGAATAATGTCACATATTCCCGGGCCTGGCTGATAGATGGGGTTATAAATACAGCTCAGTGACAGAGAATGATTCTGCTGTGAGGGCTTCACCTCATGGATTCATTGTGTGTGTGTGTGTGTGTGTGAGACAATGAAAGAGTGAACAGGAAAGAGGAAGAGCCGGATTCATTGTGTGTGTGTGTGTGTGTGTGTGAGACAATGAAAGAGTGAACAGGAAAGAGGAAGAGCCGGATTCATTGTGTGTGTGTGAGACAATGAAAGAGTGAACAGGAAAGAGGAAGAGCGAAAGAGAGAGAGGCATGACAACTGAAATTATCAACAAAAAACGCATCCACAAGAGAGAATCTCAGACAAAACAAAAGTGGTGATCAAGAAAAGAACAAAGGAAGCGATGTAGCTGTAGACAAACTGAACGTCCCAACACTCTCTCCGTGCTCCGGTGAGCAGGGAACCCATAACAGCACCCACAGAGACATTGTGCTATAGTCAGGAATTTGCTAAATATGGTTTTGTATTCAGCTCCATTTATTCACAATCAATGTAGTTTTTTTTCTCCTTTTTGTGTTTTCAAAGCAGCTTCAATAAATATACAATGCATTCATTGCTTTCTTTGTTAGATGAGAAATTTGATACTACACTCTGTCAGGTTTGTCTGACAAATACGAGGGCACAGCTAGGTGTTGTAGACAAGACACTTGATTTGTGGGGGGGCACAGCTAGCCCAGCTTTCTCAAAAGACAACGAAATCCACCGGCAAATTTAATTTATTAATTTATTAATTTCAAAGTCGATTGCTGTCAACTACTTTGGGTTTTACCCAGAGTACCTGCTCGTCGTTATGAAGTCTCAGGAAGTCGCTGCATGGCGGTAGAGAAGTTCGGTTATAAATGCCCCACCCTCACCACAATGTCTGCTGGTCAATCACTGCTCACTAAGCCTTGGCCACTATCTACAACCTATAACACACACACACACACACACACACACACACCAATATTTCTCCTTTTCCCTCTCTGTCCCTCCTCACTCACTCACCACCCGCCCTTGCACCCCCTGTCCTGACCTTTAATTTGGCTAAATTGAATTTGGTTGCTTTTTCCCCTCCACTCCTCTGTCTTTCTCCCTCTCACTTGCTTTCTGTTTTTCTTTTGTTGTTTGCTCTGCTGGCTTGGCTCGTGCCATGACTGTGAAAGGCTGCATTAGGCAGCCTTACAAACAAACAGCAGAGGGATTTGGGTTGCCTGCACATATAGTGCGTTTGCTGACCGCTGCTGCAATCTTTTTCTCTGCTGACAAATGGTCCTGCGAGGGTCTTATGAGTACAAAATAACTGGGAAATTGGAAGCTTCAATTTAAGTGTCAAGCATTCATGCAGCACCCATTTGATTTGATCGGAAAAGAAAAAGAAAAAAGGCAGCAGATTTTCTTGATAAAAGGTCTACAGAGGAGGTTACCTGGTATTTTAGCACTCTACCAGTTGGGGGCTGGTTGTTTGAAGTATTTCAAGACATCAGAGAAAACTTTCACGCCTTTCACATCTTCTTCAACCCTTACCTGTGTAGTTGCTTAAACCTAGCCAAATGTAATCTATGGAGGTGGCTGATCAGAAAACATGTTAAAAATACATAATTTCCTGACACCTGGCTCGAATATTTTCACTGTCTGCGTTTTCTACACATTTTTCTTGAGGTAAATAAGGAGCACATGTTATTGATGCATTAATATAAACTGAATGCTGTATAACAGTTTGCCAGAAAAAAACAGAACAGCAGTAAGAAGGACCAAACTAGCAGATATGCGTCTGTTTTTTTTTTTTTTTGGAGGTGTTTTGTTAATTATAATTCCCTCATGGGTTTTTCTCCATTACATCCTCTCCCTTTATCCTTTTTAGCTCCAGCATTTTGCCATTTAAGCTTGTTATGGCTCTCAGCCTCCGACTTGACGGTGTTTACATCAGTGCAAATTTGTTTAAATTTGATTTGATGGTGGCAGGATGGCAGACAGACAAGTTGCTAGACAGACAATTAGTGCAGGTGTGTGGGACTGACAGATACTGAGGTGTGTGTGTGTGTGTGTGTGTGTGTGTGTTTTAATAGTAGCAGTTCGTCTAAGCACTTTTTTATCTGACATGTGATTTCCTATCTGTCTCAAAAGTCGTGGCTCACTCTTGAGATTCCAAGCCAATTTACCCTCCTGTGACCAACCACTGTGTGACAGCTTTGAGCGAGTGTGTGTGTGTGTGTGTGTACGCTTGTGTGCATTTGTCCAATCAGGAGGACTATCTTAAGGACCAAAAGAACACAGAAAAGGTGGAGAACAGTGTTAAAACGTCAACGTCAAAGGGGAGAAAATAGAGTCAGGCAGGGAAAAAGGTTTCTGCTTATTCAATTTATTCAACCCTCTCTAGCTCTTTAAATTAATTGTGAGATGTTTCAGCAATTTTTTTAACTCTCAACGTCTGTAGTTTGTGTGCGCCTGTCTGTGTGATGGTATATGCGATGACTTGCTGGCATACTAGTGAAGGAGTCCTATTAAAGGAACCCAAGTGTCTGCATCTGACTGGGTGTCACGGTTCAACATTGTAAGCATTCAACCAGCATGCACAGGCGCAAACACACACACACGCCGGAGCCTCTTCAAGCGACAAACTGGGGCAGTGCTCTTGTCATAGTCTGACAGAGTGCCATCTTCTCTGTTCTGCTAGTGCTGCTCGTGTGTATGAAATAGCAGAGTAGGCTAATAAAGTGTCGAAGAAGAAGGGGGGGGGGGGGGGCATGTCCAAAAATGGAGGGGAAAAAAAAGTTCATTATGGTGTAATTCATTTCACACAGGACCTGAATATTTTCATCACCTTTGGTTTCAAGTGCCGGAGCACTTTTCAAGGCTTTAGAGAAGGACGTTTTAAATAAATCATTCACATTTGTTTTTAAAAATTGCAGCAATAAAGCAGCTGCATTGAAAAAAAAAAAAAAAACTTTGTAGTGCTCTTCTTCCTATTTCTGACTGCAGCATAGAAAACATCTCATCCGTTACATTCACTTATCTATAAATGAAAATGGCTAAGATTTGGCCAGCTGATGCATTAAGATTCATATTTATATATACAGTGAGAGCCACTGATGAGCAAAGCAGATGTGCTATCCTATTTTTCTATTTTTGATCGTGACAGATGGCTTGTAAATTTCTTCTTGATTTGATGACGTACAAACACTGAAAAAAAAAAAAAAACTTATCTGATAGCTTTCTGCTTTGTTAATGACAGCACTAATACCAGTGTTTCATAAACATTTCCATCTGTTTAACTACATATCATTCAATATGTACTGCAATTCCAACCAACCAGCCAAGCAACAGCCACACACATCACGTATCTCTGGATCACTTTAGTTGCAGTTTGAATTTATGTACATATAGTCATTTCATACATATGTATAGATAGTTAATGATTCTTCAGCATTTTTACTAAATGGATTTCCTTCGAGATGGTGATTAAAGTTCTATCTGATGTAATCTAATCAAATTTAATTTCATCTTCTCTATCTGTCACCTGTTAAACTAGTTCACCCTATTTGGTTTCTGCCAAAAGTAAATTCTACTACATTTATTTCTCTTCCGTATTTCGACCCCTAAATGATTGCCTTGTATAATGGAAGAGGAAAGCAACTGTCAAAGTAAAAGTAACCGATTTACCAGTGACATACGTCAACAACAGTGTATAGATCACCATTTAATGTTAATTACATACTGTGCGCCCCATGTTAAGCACAGTTGCGCACACAGACATGGATCAATAGCCTCAATGTTGTGTTTATATGCCACATCATGCAGTTAACACATTAAAGTAATTTTCCAAAATCCTGCTCATTATCAGAATAATCAGCAGCGATACATACTGTATACTCATTGCATGGTTAGACAACTTATCAAGTCAGATTCACAACTAACCCACATTATCAACGTAGTGTACGTTATCAACATTTTTCACTTTACACGCAAGGAATTTGCTGTTTGTATGATTTTATTTGGATCAGAAGACTAATGATCTAAACGATCATCTAACTATCATCTATTTTCTGTTTGCAGTCATCTATGTAATCTATGTATTTTGTTCTGCACAATATGAAATTCAATTTTGTGTGTGTTGAAGTGGAGAGGATCAGCATTTCTCTGATCAGAATGGAAAGGAGGAGCAATGAACCTGAATCAATGAGGAATTAGGATTAGAATTGAAATTACCTCTGATGAATAATTCATAGACACTTCTTGCAGTTAGCGATGAGACACGAAGAAAAGGGTTTTTTTTTTTTGTTTTTTTTTACTCAGCAATCATGGTAGCTTTCACCTCATTTTAGTCCTGCAAAAATTTTGACAGTATATTGTTGATTGGAATATGCCCTGCTTCATGGAAAACACACCATCCACATACAAGTGAAGGAGTCTTAGGTACACATAAAAATATATGCAGCAGCATTTCTCTAAATGTGCGTATACCCTGCAATGCAGAAACATAAAAAAACCCCCAAACTTTCTGGATGCATCAGTTAAATTATTCAGTTGAAGCAGTAGTATCCATCTCACATTTGTATGGTAAAACAAGGATAGGACAGGAAGGATATACAGCACCAGACAGCTTCAATAAAATGAGCAGGGCATGAGGGCACAGATGGAGAGAGAAAACTAAAAGGGGGGAAAAAAAAGACAGACTGAGAGCCTCTAGTGGTTTGTGGATGAGTGGAGAGAGGACTGATGAAAAGACAGCAAGAGAGGAAAGTGTAGCAGTTGGGATACAACAGCAGTTTCTTCCTAAAGTTCAGAGCTCAACTCTTCCCACTCCTTCATCGTGCTCTTAAATCGGCCCGTTTGTTGCCCCGACAACACTCGCTGGTTGAACTGCGCTCTCGGCGGAGTGGAAGACGGGGGAGGCTCTGTGTGTGTGCTGCTACTGAGATATAGGGTGTGCATGTGTCCGTGTGCGACCGCGTGCAGTTGTATATTGGAGCAGAGTAAGTTATCTAGAAGAAAGCTTTGCGAGCTGCGAGGCTTTGTTTTACTAAAGCAGGCTGTTAGCCTCTTTTGTTGCCTCAAAGAAGAGATTTCAGTCTCAGCGGTGCTGTCTCTCTGATGAATGCAAAGCAACATTTCAACATTTTGGGAAACAGTCAGTTTTTCTTGTAGCGAATTAGCATCCCTTTCTTTTTAAATAGGAGGTATTTCCCTGGAGCTGGCTGGACGAGCTTAGCATAAAGTCTGGAAACGGGTGTAAATCACTGGTCTGGTTCAGTCCAAAGGGAAAAAAATGTATCAGTTTACCTTTAGTATTACGAATCAGTCATACTTTTTGAGTTTAGTTTGTACGAAACTTAGCTATTTCTTCCTCTATGTTTTCAGCCTTAAGCCTTCTGGCTTTAGCTCCATGTGTTATATTTGAAAAATGTAGAAGATTTTCCTCAATGATTGAATGAATTATTAAGAAATATAATATACTTATTTTAAGGATACAAGAAGATAGTTGTTTAATGTTTTTTTCTGTTCTTTTCATTAAGTTAGTTTTAATACATCTGTATGCTTGTAGGGTATGTATTTTTTTATGACTGGATGTGTTGATTCACTGCAATCATTTTGATTACTCGTTCGACTAATCTTGGTGTGAAAATTTGGTTCTGAAAATAGATATATATATCAACTACTTGTGTATGGTCAGCATTTCATTTGCCTTACCTCATTTTTTTTTTTTTTTTGGACTCTCTTACAGGAAGACGTTCTATCATAACAGGATCTGTAAAGTGGATTACTGTAAACTGTAGCTGTCAGCGTTATTAAAGCAGCTATTGGCTGTGAGGGTCATATTACCAGTGTGAAAACTGGTCTAAACTGTTTTAATCCTTAAAAAAAAGTGGGTTTATATGTAATTTCAACAATGAGGCTTATATGAGCAGCATTATCATGTTGAATATGGCGTCAGTAAGTCCCTTTACCAAGTCCACTGGTTAATTTCATGTTTCTCTGACTAGAAAAGATCTGAAGAGCTCATTATATAGTCACATATTGTACTCTGTCTTGAGCGTGTGTGGTGGTCTTATTGTGCGGTCTTTTCTCTTTGTGCCACTGGAACCATCTTATGTTGTGTGTTTGTCAGTTTTGTGTGCAAGTGTGTGTGCGTGTGTAAGCATCCCAGTCTCTTTGTGTGCCAATCTGGCTGTTGGCAAGGCTGTTTGATACTTGGCAGGTGGATCACAGCTTCTTGCAGCCCAGCTGAGGCAGTGTATGCCGACCAGAGAGGCAGAGAGAAAGAGCAGCAGAAAGACATAAACAGACAGAAAAGGAGAAAAGAGGGGAAGGCAGGGAGAAGCACACACTCCCAGAGTGAGAGGACAAATAGACAGAAGGAGATGGAAAGACAAAGAGACGCTGAAATGCTGAAATGCAATTTCTGTAAACAGCTCTATAAGTAGGTGCAGTTTCAGCGTTTTACAAGAAGTACAATTTCACACCTCCACCCCCCTCTCTTATCATCTTTCCTTCTCAAAATGTAAACCTCACAGTTTGATGTTGAAAATCAATACAACAACGTGTCTCTGTGTAACCAAACAACTCTCACAGTAATCAGGTCACACGTGCATGTCTATGGATCTGTGCATTTATGTCCTCTGATCAAAGCCCATGAAATATTAGAGACTATGAGTCTCCATGAGTCGTTGTGAGGTATTTTTAGACGGGGATGCTGGGGAAAGCCATGTTCGTAGAAAGATGTCTGTCCTTTTAGTTTTGTTTCCATTGCTGTCACTGAGCGCTCACTTTTGTAACGTGCTCCGTTGTGAGTGTGAGATGTCATGTTTAGTTGCTCATCAGCCTGGAGGTTTGGTATGGTTTGTGTGTGTGAGTGAGAGAACGCGTAACATGAGCCTGGCCTGACTGTCTGAGTGATGAGCTTGGTGTTTTTGTTTTGGGCCAAAACCAGTCTAGCCCTGGGTTCGATTTCACACTTCCCACTTCCCCCGACAAGAGAAGAGAGAGACGGAGATAGGATGAGAGCATTTGGAAATGGATGGACAGATGGAACCAGATCTAGAAATAGACGGCTATAGATGGAGGGGAATTCACGTTTATTTGCGGGAGAAGGAGACACTTTTCTATAATTTCCCTGTTTTCCCAGTCTGTCTTCAACAGACACACAACACATGTAGCACATGTCACATGCACACACGCACAGACTATATGCATACTTGCTGTATCAGCACACAGGAAACTATAGCTAATACATAATTGATGAGTGGAGCCATTGATTACAAGTGATTAGTGGTATTGACAGGAGGTGTGAGGGGAACAGAAACGTGTCAATGCGTAGGTTTCTATGTGCGCCTGCTTTCCCAGTGGGCTGCAAAAATGCTTCAGAATATGTAATGGCCTCAGGAACACTTTGGCTTACTAGACAGTTCTGTCAGGGAAGTTCTCCCTAATGAGTGACTCACATGCAAAAAGGGTCTTAAAGCAGACCTTTGGAAGAGGCACCTCTGCTCAGATTATGATTTGAACTCTTCTCTTTTAAATGCAATTATGACTGAAGCTCAAGTGGCAAGATGGGTAATTTAGCAGCTCTTTAATGTTAACTGGCAGTACCAAAACTTACAACTTAATGTTTAAAGTGTTAAAAAAGGAGATATTTTGGTGTTATTGGCCCAGGAGAGCATTATTAACAGCAGATAATAATATAAATTAAGCTAAATACGTATTTTTCTCTCAAGATTATAGGTAACATGTATACAGTTTATACACTGCCAATTGGGAATGAATAAAACCAGATGGTCGATGTTTACATGAATGACATGCTCCCAACAACCTCTATACTATCTGGACTAGAAGGACAGCTTCAGTGGTGGGCAGCTCTGGTTCAAAATTACCACACACACAGACACACACTGCTGAATTTGCTTGTTTTAAACACACACACACACCAAAATCAGTTCACTTCACTACTTTACCCTCCGAATAAAGTCAGACTATCTCTCGGCCTAGATGCCAGTGCATGGAAGTAAATTCTAAAGTAAAAAACCCTTTAAAAACTATTAAGGTTGGAGTCACTTGTGCAGGTTGAATCGGCACAACAGTAAGTGAGTCACAGAAAATATAATTGGCAAAATTAGCTTAATATGAAACAGACAATTATATGCAAACCTGTTGATAAGTGGCTTTTATCTCAGAGCAGAAATATGTGTGTGTGTGTGTGTGTGTGCATCCATGTCTTTCTGTTGAGCCCTGAAATCACGTATTATTATACTATTATGCTCTATTTCTGTACACCACTCAAATGCTCATGAACTGGAAAGCAGTCTAAACGGTCTTTAGCTTCTCTGAATACACACATCGGCTGGAGGCTGCTTTTGACCTTTTGCTGCTTAGCAGCTCTCCTCCACTGTCTCATCCCTCTCATTTAATCTATCTCCCTCGCTCACCTCGGCTTTGCTGTGCAGCCCCTGTCTCTACTTCGTTACATCAAGTGCACTATTTTTGAGCGGGTTTCTCACTGTGCATGCGCAACCAGACCCACATGCGCACCATTACACATACATACACATACAAACACACTAATGCACTATGACATGCCTCCTTGTTGTCGTGGTGTGCAGAGCGCAGGAGAGCGGCTGGGATTCAGTTCGGGCTGGTGAACAGCATGAGTGCGAAAGGAAGAGAAAGAGAGGGAGTCAGGAAAAGTAGACCAATTTTACAGTTCCTTTGATACCTACAGGCTGTATGGATACACAGAGGGGATTGTAAACAGGCACTTTCTGCCTCTTTCAGTTGAGTGATTAGTCTCATTTGCATTCAGGAGGACAAACTGTTTCCTTCTTACTTGGGAATAGTTTTTCCAGGTCACCACTAACCTTATAAAAATTGGAGGGAATATGCAAGCACGCTGCTTTAAGTGATGCAGTCATTTTCAACTGTGTCAGGTCACCTGCTCGTAATGTCTAATCTTGTCTGAGATCGAAAGCGTAGGTTGAAAGATTTCAATAGCCGGATCAACAAAGTCAGCTGCGATGTGTGTGATTGAGAGAGAAGAAGAAAGAGAGAAGCAGCAGTCTCTGCAGATGGATACTGATTAAATATTGATGGTCAGCAGTGTTGAGGGCATGATTAGGAGCCGAATGAACCAAGCCTCAACAAGCACACACACACACACACACACACACACACAAACACACACACACACACACTAACAAGTGACACACATCTGCACACAGGCGGAGAACCTTGCTCCAGAGGCTGAGCAGGTTTCATTATGCCTCCCACTGGTCAACCTGTCACCTTCTTACCTTCACACTTCACTCTCACCTTCCTTCATTCCCCCTCCACGTCCTGCTGTCAGGTAGGAGATCACTCACAAATCAAAAACACATTCATTCGTCCTAGAGGACATTCTCAAATTATAAAAGTTGTAGTTTTTATGAATTTTTTGGGTTCAAAATTGTCATGTTTTTCTCATTTACACATACACTGTAATGTTTTCGAGCCACGGAGAGAGTTTTCATTTAATGTCCCCAGGTTTTGAGATAGCCATCTCACAGATTAATGTGTGGATAAGCTACGGACCATGCTGACAGCAGATTTTATAGGGACTGTTTCTCAGGTGGAGTTGTCTGAAAAGTGCATCTAAGAGTACATTTTGTGAGTGAGAGAGTGCAACTGCATTTTGTTTGAGCACCACAAACAGGATTCAATTTATCTCCACTGTGTTTGATATCCCAGAGATGTATTTGTTTCCAAATGTTTGCCTTGATAGCAACTGTGCTGTCAGAAATCTACTTGAATTGAGAAGGGCAGCACGGTGGCGTAAGAACAGTTTCCTCCCAGCGTCCAAAGACATCATGTTTAGGTTAACTGGTGACTCTAAATTGTCCGTAGGTCTGTTTGTCTCTGTGTGTTGGCCCTGTGATGGACTGGCGACCTGTCCAGGGTGTACCCCGCCCTCGCCTGGAATGTTGGCTGGGACCTGAAAATGGAAAAGTGGTACAAGATGGATGGATGGACTTGAGAAGAGTTTGGATTCAATGTTCAGTAGGGAGTGGCAAAATATTGCCACAAATGCCTCAAATCTCTCCTGCTGTACTTCTGTTCAGTTGGATAAAATGGCTCGACCATCATAACAGCTTGATGTCCACAGACCAACACATGTGGCTGATTGTGGGCCTGACCGGGTGACGAGAATGAGACGAAAACAGTGTTTAACCTCATTCGCACAGAGACACTTAATATGTTTTATTCATCCTGTAGACATGTCAGGATTGAGATCTATTATAGCCATAGTCTCATTGGCCCTTGAGGAACACAAACCTCAAAGCTGAATTCTTCAGGCCTATGGAGGGCGAGAGGTTGATAGTGGAAAGAGAGAGAGAGGGTTGTGAGTGCAGTATCACTTTAATGTCTAGAATGCAAATGTAAAATATCCATAAAATATACATTTCCTTGGTATTTTTATGCTGTTTCACTGACTGACTTTGCGTCCCCTTGAACCAGGACAGCTGCAGCACAACCGCAGTAATCTCAATGTTGAAATTGTAGGTTTCCTGCTGTTTGTGCAGTTTCCACTGCTGTTGCACAACGAAAGGCACCCACCATATAAAAGATCTCTGAGCCTCGTGTGAGGTTTACAAGACAATGTTCTGAGATCCATCAGATTTCTTCACACTGCATATTGAAAGAAAATATTGTGACTTTATATGGGGACTGAGAAATGACATGTGACTTACGGTTACTTCTGCACATGTAAGCTGACATATCTGTTCTCTCTGTGTTCTTGCAGTTACATTGCTGGAGTCAATGTCAGCTCTGGCTGACCTGGGCTGGGAGGCCTACCCTAATGAGGGGGTGAGTACTGTATATACAGCACCACACAAACACACACACACACACATAATTATTAAGTATAAAGCTGATACCCATCTCTAGTAAGTCGTGTTGACATGTTTTATTTTCAGGGAACAGGCAGTGACTCAGCTAGCAGTCGCGTTTGAGCGTGTTTCAGGGAGCATTGTCTTCTTGAGCTCTCCTTGCTTAATTGGGAGTCTGCAGGGAGAATTAACAAATTATTTCTGCTGCGCTGAAAATTCTGTGGCACCGGAGCCTCTATTTATTACGGGTTGTGATTTTTTTGGAAAAAAATGAAGAGACAATGTGGAAGGGTAAATACTCTTACGTAAGGGGACCTGGTGGGTACAGGTTGCCGTACTCTGAATGTATGCAGGGATTACATAACTAGAGTTTTCCATGTATAGGGACCGAGCGAGCCTGGGGTGCAGCCAGCATGAATCAGTACAGGACATCAGAGGAGTAAGAAGAGAGAAAGACGATGAAAGCGCAGAGAGGAAGAGTGACAAAGGTGATTCAATAAAGAAGCGAGAGCTGGTTCTGTATGTCACTCTAGCACTAGAGCTGCTGAATGGCGCTGAATTAATTCTATTTCCCCTTGAGTCACGCACTTCCTCTCCACCATTCAGCATCACTGTGTTAAATTGCAGGATGCCACACGTAGTTTCATGGTTGTGTGCAGCAGAGAAGAGGCAGCTGAAGTGTGCAGAGCTAACCAAGGCTGTTTTCTCAGGCAATCAAGGGTATCAAGTTCACATATTTGAAATGCACTGATTGTGCAGCTATATTGTGGATATCTGTATATTTCTTTTCCTCCACTGATGTCCTTATAGGAGAGGAGAATGTTTTCCATCTGTGGCTAAACCAAAAGCTTCTATCTGATTTTGGAAAAAAAAAAAAAAAGTTAGTTTAATTGGAAATATGGTTCAGTTTTGGTTGGCTTAATCATGGCCTGGAAAAGCACATGTTGTTAGTTTACTCTCAAAGAAATGTGTTGGCAAGAAAGTAAAATATATACAATAAACTCCATCTAGATTCTTTTTTCATGAACTGTCAGTATTATGAGTGTACTTCCTGAGTGTATAAAGGAACTGAGAGGAGACTCGCTCTCTCGGCCTCCGCACAGCTCCTGTGTTAAAGAAACACTACAGCAGCATCAACTGAGACATTATAAAAATGAAAAAAACTTTGTTTCATTATGGTGCCTTTACTTTCATGTTTTATCAACTGCTTGATCTGCTTTATCTTTATTAAATTGGTTAAAGCTGGGAAAGTCTTTGCTCTCATGGTTGTTCTCATTTTGTGTGCGTCCATGAAGATGACGCTATCGTCCTCCTAGAAACATGAACCCCCCCCTTTGTTTTACTAGCCACTGCCAGTAAAGCAAGGCAAATCTTAAGTCTGAATTGTATGAAAGGCAGCTGCTTCTGTTTCTTACAGAAGGATGTACATTTTTCTTCGCTTTGTTTTTTCAAAGCTATTAATGTTGTGTTTGTCATAAACAGCTGAAAGGCAAACCAGCTTAAAGCAACACAAAGCAAGTGCAGCTGAAGAAGCATAAACAAACAGGAAAACATGAAGTGAAAGAAAATGAAAGGTTTTTTTTTTTTTTTTTAACAAGTTCCTATTTTTACTTTTCTACTTGTGACATAATTTCCATAAGAATTTATAGCATGGGATCAATATTATTTGAAGTCTGTGCTCTATGTATTATTTCCTCAAAGAACTTTTCTAATGCAGCTATTAACAAAACCAATTAAAGAACATGTTATAGGAGGAAAAAAGTCATACTCACTCCACTATTAATATCTGTTCTACATCAGCATGAAGTTCAATTTAGTCACGCAGCTATGCCGGGATAGCAACATTTCCCCTGCCTGCATATTATTTGGTGAAACACACAGGAAATCTATTATGTTGGTCACCAAGGTAGCTGAGCTTTGTAAATGCTCGCCTTCAGTGAAAGGTGGTCGATGCAACAAGATCCTATTTGTTCAGCAGATCAGTTTTAAACAGCGCATTGAGGAAAGAGCAGAAACAGTGAGCTGTTATACTAGAGGTGGCTGAGGATGACAAGCTGTTACTGTGGCCAGCCTGCATCAAAAAATGAGGAAATAAAAGTGTTGGGAGATCATTGTTCCAAGATGATCGTCCGCTGGTCATTCCTGGACAGACCGTTCTTCTCTGTATTCGTATACAACCTTATAAATAGTGACTAATAGAGGCTGCAAATCCCGTTTGTTTATCATATCTATATACATATTGTATGTCTCAGAATTAAGAGTAATGCCTTTTGAGGAGAGCTGCTCCATGCATGTAAAGGAGAAGAAAGGGGAGAATGTCACAGTCAGGGGGAAAGCTGCCAGGGCTGAGAAGGTCTGTATGTTTTATATCAGGGGGATTATCTAGTTGACCTTTGCACTTTAAACCTGTGGACTGGACTCATTCGGAGGCAATTCCCAAAAATCTGAGACCACTGTCTAGGGGAATTTGTCCAAAACCACACTTGACCCCCGGGGGTCACGCTTAATCCAAGCCGTGCAGGGCCGGATGTGCCCGAGACTGAGCTGAGCGGCCCACTTCTGTCACCAGGCAGGGGTGCTCCCTGTGAGGGACACAAAACAGATACGTCTTAATGATGTTTGAAAATGAGAGGCCCCCGCAGCATCTCGACTCCCAACCAGAGGCTCCACAACTCCTTCTCTTTCTTCATCTTCCTGTTCCCTCATCCATCTGTTTTTATCTAACTCCACACCCCCAACCACAGATTGTTCCAGCATTCTGAGGCCAATTATGTCCTCGTAGGTGTACCCATCAGAAGGGGGGATATTGTTAAGCTGGTGAATGGTTGAACTTAAACCCTGATCCGACATCTCTGCTTCACTTCAAAGCAATCAAGCAGGCTCCTTGCTGATTGGCTGGGGTGATTGAGGGTTCAGGGAGGAAAGTTTCACTCTGAATGTTAATTAGCGTTGAGTCTATTTGAACACAGACAACATTTTTCACGACAAGAATGATAGCTTAGATTCCCTGGCCTGCCCAAATATTTTCCCACTCGAGTTTTTGGTGAGTTTGCGCTCAAGAGGCTGGTGTATCATTTGGAAGTGTGGAGGTGAGCAGGTTGTTTTTGTGACCACAAACACACCTGTGCATTACACCAGCTAAAAAGTGACAGTGAACAGACGCCACCATCAAGGGAAATAAGTCACTCACCAGGAAGTGGCAGTAATCCAGCCACTCCAAACTCTGCCTACAAAGAAATAAACAAAGACATCATAAAGCCCTCTTTATCCCTCAATGACTATTCCCATAAATGCTTTAATTACTATTCCCCGGGGACTCAGCTTTGTGTGTGTGTGTGTCTGTGGGTGTGTGCAAACGTCCTGTGATGTCCGACTGGTCCCAACTCTGCACAGATGGGTCTATTTAGCTGCCAGGCAAGCCTGTAATTTACCAAAATTCATTCATCTCTCCTCTCTTCTCCCCCTCTCTCCCCATGTCTGGTGTTTTGCGCTTTTAATTGAATCGAGCGCAGTTGATCACAATGACTCTAAGTTATTGTATGTGTACAATGTCAAGCAAGAGTCCAGTTCCCTTACGAGTAATCTTCAGACTCAGAAGTGGCTGTCAGGGACATTTGTGTCAGTTGTTTTCAGCAGCTTAAACAATCTCCTGCCTCTTCTTTTTTTCTTTGGTTTCTGCAGTAGAGGGTCTGTTGGGTCAGAATCAAGAGAGAGCTGGTTTTGTTCGAGCTCCAATTCATACACAGTAGATGTTTCATTGGAGGCTGTGGAGATTAAAAGCATGTGAGTGTGTGAGAGAGCTGGTGAAAGTGCGTGTGAGCTTATGTGAGAATGTGTGGGGGTTTTTTATGTGGATCTGTTTTAGTGCTCAGGACTTGGAGGTGAAATGCGTCAAGCTTTTGCCGGGTTGTTGGGCTGTCACATCTGATTAACCTCAAGAATCCAACCTTAGCTTGGACTTGTTTGAAAGTTTCTTTGTCTTTTTTGTTGTTTTCCTGGCATTTTATTAGCGTGTCTTCTCTCTTTATTTCTTACTCTGTGCCTCTCGCTTCACCTACAACTCTGGGTGATTGAATTTTAGGACATCTTAGGGATGGCAGGTAGATCATTCTGGGTGCTGCTTTCCCTGTGTGCGCATGTGTGTT
This sequence comes from Echeneis naucrates, assembly GCF_900963305.1. Taxonomy (NCBI): domain Eukaryota; kingdom Metazoa; phylum Chordata; class Actinopteri; order Carangiformes; family Echeneidae; genus Echeneis; species Echeneis naucrates. The sequence continues at coordinate 9,411,549 of NC_042527.1, read as the reverse complement.
TGTGTGTGTAGTCTTAAGTTCACACAGGTATGCATGCATGTATGTGTATGCACTATGGGTTTATAGCATGTATTATGTGTTTGTATGGTTGGGAGACAGTAAGGTGATATGTGCTCATCTCTCCGGAGCTTAAAGCTTCAGTATTAACATGATGACAAGAGCTCAGAACAAAGATGGTGGTCCTCTCATCCCTCACCACAAACGAGGACAAACTGGTATGTGTGTGTGTGTGTGTGTGTGTGTGTGTGTGTGTGTTTTGAAGAAAATCCAGTTAGCTTCCTCTTGAATGGATCAGATATCTTGAGACTCTGAGACCACATTGGTGTATTTTCCATTTCTTTAAGGAATAGACATGCTCTCTCTCGCGCTTGCTCTTGCAGTGTGTGTGTGCGTAGATAGAAATGTTTTCCTGCTCATGCGAGAAGTGTTCTCAATTACTGCCTTAGTCAGAAGTGGAAACAGATGGTAGCAGATGACGGGAGACAAAGTAGCTCTGTCCTAGTCCTTGCTCTCTGTCTCTCTCTCCCTCTCCATCGCTCTTTCTTTCTTTCTCTCTCTTGTACAAACACATATACACACAATCCCAAGAGCAAAATCACCCATTCAGTTTAGGAAAACACACACACATATAACATAGACAAAGACAGCCCTTCAGTCATCTTGACACAGATCATCACTCATATTCACCCAGACATGAAAACAGAACATGCAGCTTAGGCATCGGTTTGCACTAAACCACAGTCCACTGAACTCAGGCCCAGTCTCCCATTAGCAATGTTTGGACTAAGATCTCCTTTGTCTATTGCCTGCCAATGAAATAAGATAATCTTTCAGCCGAGCAGTGCTGAATGTCACTCAAACCTGTTTGCACATTCCCTTAGACTTTGATTTGAAGTTAACGTCCTCCTTTGCTTGTCAGTATTTTGCTATTCTCTTCTTCCTCCTTCTTCCAGCATCATTCACTCATCATTCCAGCTATCTACTTGTATCCATGTTTTTCCAAGTAGCATATTACAAAGATCTGCAATTTGCCTCAAAAATTCAGTATTTACAACTGGTAAAAAATCATAATCAATAAAGATAACATAGCTTTCTCATGTAGCACTTTGTTTATTTTTGGTCCTGTCTCTCCACCTCTCCTCCTCAGTGGGAGGAGATCAGTGTGATGGATGAGAGGAACACCCCAATGAGGACCTACCAGGTGTGTAACGTCATGGAGGCCAATCAGAACAACTGGCTGAGGACACGCCACATCAGCCGAGAAGGGGCGCAGCGTGTCTACATAGAGATCAAGTTCACCCTGAGGGACTGTAACAGCCTGCCGGGCGTCCCTGGTACCTGCAAAGAGGTCTGAATCACAGCACAGAACATATGGGCAACAAGGTGGCAGATAACCAGTGTCCTTGCAGCTGGACCGCGTGAATGCATGTTTAGGCCCTCCTGTTGTATTTTTCTTCTTTATTTTTCTACTGTCGGTGAGCAAATCATTGAATTTTGACTCTGCCGCTGTCTGCTCTATGAATTCTTTTCAGAAGGAAGCAAGTAAAAGGACATATTTCTTATTTTTTGGATTTATGGTACAGGAGTAAAGCTTGTATGAAATGTGGTAGAGAAGGAAATTCCTTTGAGTCTGGGATTTGACTCAGAAAAATCATTTCTGAGATCCAGAAGTATGTCCTTCGACCTTTCTGTGCTCTGAGCCTTTTGGGTAAAATTGAGTGAACAAAAATAAACAGTATGCTTCACCTTACGAATATTTCATTTAACAAGTACATACTGTGTTAATTACAACACAAATTAAAAACATTTACAGCCTGCAACACGTCCACTCTAAAGCAATCGATGTCAGCTGAGTTCAGGGACATTCACTTCAATTTTTATGTCAATACTAAATCAGCAAATTAACGTTAGTGACAAATCTCAGCCATTTCAATGAAAATTGCTTGGTCTGATGTTGTACTTTATCACTGCAGCAGAAAATGGTGCAACAAAAATAAAATGAAGAAAATGTGAATTAAAATAAACTAGTAGAAACCAAATATTTTTGTATCATCTTTAAGATGTGTCTACATGTCAGATATGGGTCATGTTTTAGACCTGTTTACACAAGTACTTATAAGATGACTGGGAAGGATATACAGGTTTACAGTGTATATATATCTACATATAGATATTTATATATACACAGACACACATACATATACATATATATATGACAGAGGCAGGAAAAGAATATGAGAGAAGAATGCGGAATGAAATGGAGACTGCATTCGCTCGTATATTTTAACTTCTGATTTATTTTTTTTTACTGCTCCCCATGCTCTCATATCAGCCAGATATCACTGCCCCTCTGTCTTCATTTATCTCTTCTTTGTATGCCCCGTGCACCCTTTTCATTCTCATTACATCTCCAGAATGAGTTGTGGCGATGATATGAGACAGTGCAGCGCTGCACTTTCATGAAACTGCAGACAGTGCTGTTGACTGGCCACTGAGATAGAGGGACTGAGGACTGAAAAGAAGTGGGAGAATAGCTTTAGAGTGGACTCACTGACTCTTATCTGTCTATTCAGGAGTGTTCATTTTCTTTGTCTGATCTCATACATGCCTAGAGTTGTAAAGGTAATAGATGCTGTGTTCGTCTTGCAGACATTCAACATGTACTACTATGAATCCAACAATGCTAACCTATGGTTCATCAAGGAAAGTCAGTATGTCAAGATCGATACTATTGCTGCAGATGAGAGCTTCACACAGGTATGGAGACGCATAAAGGCACATCTACAGACCAGACAGGGCCTTTCTATAAATTTACAGTGTAATAAGCAAAGCTTCCACGGTCACATGCATGGTGTACACACACAAATGAAAACAAACCAGTGTGGTTGACTTTCGGCACTGGAAACAAAAGGCGCTTATTGACTGCTCGCTGTCCTTTGTCCACAGGTGGATGTTGGTGACAGAGTCATGAAGTTAAATACGGAGGTGCGCGACATCAGCAACCTGAGTAAAAAGGGTTTTTACCTGGCCTTTCAGGACCTGGGTGCTTGTATCGCCCTGGTGTCTGTCAGGGTGTTTTACAAGAAGTGCCCCCTCACTGTGCTAAACTTGGCCCAGTTCCCTGACACAATAACAGGCGGCGACACAGCGCTGGTGGAGGTCCACGGTGTGTGCGTGAATGCCTCTGAGGAGTTTGAGGCTCCCAAGATGTACTGCAGTGCAGATGGAGGCTGGCTTGTTCCCATCGGGAGATGTGTGTGCAAACCGGGCTTCGAGGAGAACAAGGACGTCTGCCAACGTGAGTGGGGTTGGGATCCCCGGGGCATGTATGTGGGATGTATTCTTATGTGTCAGAATGTGTTTGTTCGTATTTGAGTTGGAGGGAGACGGGGAAGGACAAATTGTATAGCATCAGTGAAAAAGGGGGATGGTGTTGTTATGTATCTGCGTTAATGTTTCGGTATATGAAGCGAAAACTTAGCAAGGTACAATTTACAGTTGTGTGTGTGTGTGTGTATCAGTGAACACACACATCTCATCAGTGCTGGCCTTCTGTTTAAGTAGAACTGGCTATTGAAGTATGTGGGCCTCTTCAGTGTCTTACAGAAGTGCCCTTATAAACGAAAACAGTCATTGTCTCCACTCTGCTCTCCATGATGTCAATAAACGCGTGTGCATGCATGTGAACCTGTTCAGGCCTGTGTGCCATTATGGATACATTTCATCGCTCACACGTGACTTTTGTTGTGGAACTGAGGATGGAAAGGCAGTGACTATGTATTTAGGTTAGTGACGAACTGTCCTTGTGTGTCAGCACGGATGCCATAACTCTGATTGACTTTAATACAGCTCCCAGCACTGTCAGGACAGTTCTCACACAGGAAAGGGTAGGAGTTGCTTTGAGGCATATCCTCTTTTTTCCCTTCTCTTTTCTTCTTTCTTTTTTTTCCAATTGTGTACACGTGTGTGTGTGTGTGTCATTTCCCCTGCTGAGTCAAGGAGAATGGCAGGAGTGTATGTGTGAGGAAGTTCTTATCGATGTGTTTGCATTATAGGCGAAGAGGAAAAGGTATGCTTATTGAGTCATAAAAAATCCACAAATGGTGTGTACATGTGTAGTGTTTGTGTGTGAGAGAGTGTACTGTGTGTACATGCATTTCGGTGAGCAAGCCATATTAGACTCATGCCATCATCTGTCCCCACAGGCTCACTTCCTCCCCAAAAAAGAAAATGGATATTCATTGCTGCAAACTTGGGATCGGTGCAGATAATGCATTTTCCGTTGTTTTGGAGATGCAGCAGCCAAGGCACCCAGAAAACTTGGCTGCTGGGCCTTAGAGACAAGTGAACAAGAACAAGCTGTACTCTGTAGTCTGCGGACTGGTAATGTGCACAGATTGTGGCAGAACTCTGGCTGCATATCAATCATCAAACACTGACTGTTGAGCTACAAGTCTGTCTTGTAAAATGACACACTGCAGTTATTTGAGAGATGAGCTCCCTGACAGGTTTTCAAATGATTTCACCACCGACGGTGTGCAGGTCCATGTCACATTCTCTGTATTGAAACTGCATCTGAAGTCAGTCTGACGCAGCAAAGCGGTCAACCTCAGTGATCCCCATGACCTCATCAGTCGGCTCCCTGAGTCTCATCACGCCACAGAGAACATTTAACAAGCTTGTTTTAACTCGTTAACACCATGCATGTGCACGTGAGCTCCAGTTCTGAGCAGAAGTCATGATGAAGTCTTATTGGCAGTCTGAGGTCAGAGGTCAGGAAATATATGTGTCCCTCACCTGGTAAGTTACGGTCACCACAGATGCGGTGTGCAAAGTGAATGTGTGTCTGGTGCCTTCGATGCAGAAAGAAATCTCGGCTTTTGGTTTCAAAGCAGCTTTTAACATGTAGTATTATTCTGTAAACAATCAAAAAGCATTTTTCAATAGATTTAAATTCCATCCATGAATTAAAGCTCCTTGTGTGCCACCCAATCAGTATTAGGGAAAACATTTTTGGGAGATCTTGGGGAGGATTTGCATGGCAATGAGCGGGAGAATTCACTGTCCTACGTATGTCAGCCGAACACATCTCATACTTGTTTGTTGCCTGTGAAATAAATGCCAGATTGGCACCCAGGAAACCAGATTTCGTTTGTTAGAAGCGCTTTCATGCCTGAGCCTTTTCGCCTGCGCGTGCCTGCGTTCTGATGTTCCCTTCCCTCGTCAAAACTTCACTTAGCCTGCTAATGTAACTGCATCTCTAATCAAGCTGCTTTTAGCAAAGACATGGGAGGACGCAGAGAAGTACAATGAAGCCAGTGTGTTGCACTGTAATGTGTCCCGCAGAGAACAAGGGCCAGGCTTTTAAAGAGTCCTCTCAGCACACAGCGTCAGCTCCAAACAAAAGGTTTCCTGCCCTCATATAGTCTGAGGGTCTTCCATAGGGAAAACACACTCTGCTAATGCATTTAAATCACCCTCTTTCATTTGCTGTCACACAAAGGGATGAAGGGATGAGGTGGGGGAGAGAGCTGAGAAAAGGACTAGGAGGGCATTTGTAATTATCACCATTGTGCAGGTGAACAGGTCTTCTATTGGGCAGGCACTTTGAATTCTCTTCCTCTTGTTCTTTTTGTGTGTCTGTGTGGGTGCCTGTTTTGGTCTTTTCTATCATTTAGTGGTTCTGATGCTCATTGTTTTCCTGCTCTAATGTTCTGTGTAAATCTTGTCACAGCGTTTTAGCTTCTCTCACCTCCTCTTTTTGTCTCTGTGTCACTCTCCCTCTCGCCGTAACTCCCTCTCTCTCTCTCTCGGTGTGAGACGCTAATGGAATCATTACTAGTCTCTCTGTGTTAGACAAACACCAGACACCACCAATTACAGCCATTTTTCTCCTCAATCTCTTGCTCCTAGCTGCTATTTTCTAACCTTGCTCTGCTGTCTGCTTCTATAATAGGGCTGTTCTCCACCTCTCTCCCTGTACAAGCCCCCCATTTTGCTCCTCACCCATCTCTTCTGATATTGTCTTCCTTTTTTCACCTCACCATTTTTTCTCCTGCCTCCTTCCTCTTCTTCCTCCCTGCAGCACCCATCTCCTCTGAGTTCTCTCGTTAAAAATTTATAGATCATGGGTTCATCTTTCTCTTTTTGTATTTTTCCCACCCCACACTCGCTCCATGTACCGTAAAGTGAGGCGTTTTGAATGTGTATGTGTATATTTGGTGAGGTTACTGTAGTGTCACTGCTTTAGAGTCAACCTGCTGAAATGTGTTGCAACAAATTGGTTTTCGCACAGACAGTTTCACAAAGCGAACAAGTAGCAACAGCATAACAAAATATTGTAAGGTTACGACAGAGGCTAACGTGTTATTATGAGAGAGAGAATGGCCGGCCCATGTAGAGTCAGTACAAGATTTATTCATTGGTCTGACTGTACATGTTTGCCTGTGATTTACAGTTACACACAGAATACGTGTATTTCATTTCTTCAATTGACCTGCTCTGTATTGACTGACACACTCTTTAGGTTTCAGTGGCAAAGAATAGAAATGAAATGTGTGAAAAAGTACAAAATTAACACTTTGCTTGCAGCTTTATGTCATCGCTAAAATTAACATTGACTCATATTTATGTGGGAGTGATTTATGGGGTGTGTAAAATAAGCTGCTGCTGTAGTTTTTAGCAGATATTACATAAACAGCAGCGGAGAACTACTTCTTGTGGTTTGTTAGTGAATGTCTTACTGAGTGTTGGAACACAGTAGGATCGTGTTTGTGGGTGGAATTAAAACTGCTACAGCTCCCATGTTTATCCCAACACACTAACCACTACACTACTGACACACAGCAACAAACTGCGTGGTCGTTTGTGTATTCTTAATAGTTTTTGGGCGCTGTGTGTATTTGCATGTTGGATGGAAACATTGTTGTTTTAGGGAATTATTGACTGTAAGTAAATCCGGCCCTTTTAATGTTATGTAACATTTCAATTTGCAGCGCACGTTTGTTTTGTTTAGTTTGCGTGTCTTTTTGGTCACCTTTGGGTGAGATGTGCAGTAAACACATGACTGCCCGAGCAGCCGAGGTTCTGCCACTCAGCCACATGAAATCACACTCCTCTGCCTTGTCATCAATGCAGTTGCATAACATCTCTCACTCTTATTCAAACTCATACTCTCTCTCCTTCTCTCTCTGCCTGTCATGCACATTTGCGGACCCCTGTCACTTCTCCTCCATCACATCTACCCCATGCAGAGGCCTCTGTGTGCGAAGCCGAACCCCCCTCCTGCTTGTTCTCTCTCTTCCTTTCTCTCCTCTCTTGTGCGTTCTGTTTCTGTTCTCTCTCTCTGTTTCTGTCTGCACCCCGCATTTCCACCTCGTACTCCCTTGCCCTCTCCTGCTGTTTCTCTGTCTCTCAGCTGGCAGAGGATGTACTGAATATTCCTCTCAAACCTCTCCTGCTTTAAGCCCTGGGGGTACATGCTGAAGTATGTCAGTGTATGTGTGTGTGTATATGTGTTGCTGTGACTAAGCATGTGTTAGTGTGTGTGTTCTGTGCCTCTGTGTGTGTCTGACCGCACCAATTACTACCTCAGATGCCTGAGAGATGGAGGAGACAGAGTGGAGAAGGACAGACACCTGTCACCTCAACACAAGTTCTCCTGCTTTCATCTCTCTCTCACTCCTCCTCGGCAGCTAATAGTAATATAGGTCAGCATGACATGTCTGTCTGTCCGCCGGCTCTACCTGTCTAATGGTCTCCTTCCCTTTTCTTCTCATTCATTTGGCTGTGGGCTACCAGTGTGAGGCAAAAACTTGAAGAGGAACTTCTCAAAATCACACCACACTGCTCAGACTGATTCCACTTAGCTCTCCTGCTGTTCTTTTCACGTCTCAAATTGGACCTAAACCAAAGTGTGAATCACCAAAGAGCAAAAAGTCCAGGGTACATTAAACACGGTGTGAATTGCCTCATGTGTTCATACTGTGGATGTAGAGCACTAACACTTGTGATTTCTGGACTGCTGTGTAACTTGGAATAATGTTTTAAAGAAATACAGCTGTTCATCTGAAGAATGCGCTTGGTTTTGCAGTTATTGCATTCGTTTGCTCGTTCAGAGACACTCACTCATACACTCACGTCTGCACCTTAAAGGAATAGTTAATCATTTTCGGTCATATATTCATTCTTGCCAAGAGCTAGAGTACAAGAGTGATGCCATTCTATACAATGACTAGAATGCTACAGCCCATAACAGGTTAGCCACCAGCAACAAGTTACATCTTGGAATCTGTGGAAAAAGTGTAAAACAACATATTGCATTGTAAAATCTTATGATCACATGAATTGGCCACAGGCCAGGTTTTGTACAGATATTGGAAAAGAGCGTATCAAGGCAACTCAAAGTAAGAGAGAGAAGATAACTTAAGTCTGCTCTACTACATAATAGTCCAATATTATTAATATAGCTATGTGACCTGTACGCCAGGCAACACCTCTCACCACTTCACAGCCTGTCGGAGACTCCAAAAGTCTGCTTGACTTCTTGGGATGAAAACGTAGACCCCGTGCAATGTAATTTTCACAGAAAAAAAACCAACAGCAATTTCATATTTGTAGAAAACATTTCTCAACCTGTGAAGGGGAACTGGGCTTTCTGTGTGCCCGGTGACAAACAGCGATCAAAGGCCTCCCGCTCAGCTGCTCAGTCGATCAGACGCGGCTGTGACCGCAGCACAGCAGGAAAGGCTTCACAGTAAAAGCTTTTGTTTGTTCTCCACAAGAAAAACGTACATTCTCTGTGGAGGAGTGGAAGTTATATAATACATGTACTGTAAAGGCTCCATCAAGACATACACTCTGATGCACATAATGAAAGAAATACTGCAACCGCACAAAAGACTATGCACGCACACACACACACAATCAAACACAGGCGCACAAGGATACAATACATTTTTGAAATTTATATCTCATAAGAGGATTGCGGTCTCTGATCGTAACAGGCCTGAGCAGGGAACAGATGTAGGAAAAGGCTAATCTTCACACCTGTGAAAGAGGTTGAGCTCATTTGCGGTGTGTGTGCGGCTGTGTGTGTGTGTGTGTGTGTGTGTGTGTGTGTGTGTGTGCGTGCGTGTATGTGAGTGCTGAAAGTTCACTAGGGAACCTGCCTTTCTCTATCGCCTCTCCAACCCAGTGCTTCATCTCTGCTGCTATGGCTCTATCTGTACAATAGGACTGTCTGGACAGTAGAAGCAGCAGGTGAAGTGAGCATTTTTATGTTGATCACATACAGTCTTTTGAAGGTCAAGGGCTCCCTCCTGCATGTAGTATATGCTCTTTCAGAAACATATACACACACACACACGCAGACTCTCATTGCTTTGCTCTTCTCTTGGTGGCAGCTCAGGGAGGTGGAGAGCATGAAGGTGTTGGCAGGGGAGGGAGTGGGAAGCTAACAGAAGGATTTAGACAGGGACTAGGGAGATTTTTGTGTGTACTCTTACTGTCCTGTGTGTGTGTGTGTGTGTGTGTATACACTGCTGCAGGCATTAGGGCATTAAGCTGTTGAAGTGGTAGGCAGTAGGGTGTTAATACTAGACAGATGTTCTTAAAGGACAAATGGATATATGGGCCAAGTAAAGTCAACCAGTCATCTGTCCTTCTGTCTGTCTGCAAGAGTGTGTGTCTTTCTGCTGCCTGACTCCACTTTTCATTTATTTGGATAAAGACAGCCACCTCCGCCTTTATTTCTCCTTCATTCGCCTTTATCTTCAGCCTCACACATGTCCTCCCTACACCCCATCCCTTTTCCCTCTCCCTCCTTCTCCTCTCCTCTCTTTGTATTTGAATAAATGACACACTAATTCACAAAGGGTTGGCGCTCACATTATAACCTCCATACACTGTAGTCCTCGTCTACATACCCACACAGCACTGACCCAGATAATGTCTATTCACACAGAGCCTCCCAGCCCGGCTCCTCTGTCAACATGGCGGATCATTTGGAAGGGACATGCTGGATTGCCAGAAGCCTCCTTAGTAGGATGGCATTCGCACTATTGAAGTGTTAGCTCCAGTGAAACCTGTGCACATCAAGGGGGCTGTTAGAGACAGGAGCTCATGGAGCTCAGCGGGGTCTGGTGCAGTAGGTTGAGCTGTGTGAACAAAAAAACCCGCAGAGAAAAAGAGGCAAAGCAGGCCAGGCCAAGGACTAAGAAACTGTTAACGCGTGTTTCTCTTTATATAGAGCGATTCCCTACAGAGGCACGGAGGGAGGGGAGAGGTGTAGAGGGCAGACTGTGTCCCCTCCAGGTACAATTGTCATTAATTGGCTGCGTTTCATGTTCTGTTGAGTTCTAGTTGGGGATAAACATATGTGCACTCATGGGAAAGTTCATAATTTTCATTTTTGTGCGTGTGCTGAATGTGTTCAGTTTGCTCCATTTAAGATCTGAAGGTTTCAAGAGAGACGGGTTTGTGCATGAACAAGAGCAAGAGGTGGCGCTCAGGCAGCCGGCGGGGGCTGCTGAAGCGGGGAACACAGGAACAGGAAAGCAGCCATTGACCCCTTCCCCTCGTGCCCCCCCTCTCTCTTTCTAGTTCATGGATGGCTTCCAGATGTACGATTGGCTTGTCAGACTGATTGGACCAGGGTTGCACAGTTATTGTGTTATTGCTCAGCTCCAAACATGACGTACAGATGTAGCCAGAAGTCCAATTTGCTGCTGCTTTCATATGCTGTACAGCTGCACTATTGTTCTACACGCCAAGAGGAACCACTCAGGAAATTCAAATAGACTTTTCAGTTCCAGTGTTAGCCCGACCAAAGAATACGACAGATTATGTTTCATTTTAAAATGTGGTCGTTTGGACCAGCTGCTGCATTAATACAGTATACAAACGGTGAATTTATACAGTGGCTGCAAAGATGAGAGGCAGAGATGCGGTATGAGATAAAGGAAACAGGTGCATGATGGTATGCTGAAAACAGCTGGATTTTAGTCATTTTAGTCAGGCAATTTATTTGGCCGCTTTATCCTCAAGTTCAGTTGAGCTGACAATTAGCTCAAGGAGGTAATTAAAGGCTTGTTGTGTTGTGTTCTTTATGTTACTTCTTACTTCTATTTTCGTCGAAACGCCGAGTTGGCAAATGAATGTGTTATGGTTTATAGTTCGCTATTTTGAAAAGCAAGATGAAAAAAAGGAACACAGAAATGTTCAAGTTAATATTATATAATACAGTGTGTTATATCATACTGGGACAAACAAATAATATTGGTAATATCTTACTTTTAAAATATTACACACAGACATAATCTGTTATTTTATATGACCACGAGTGAGGCAACAGTCTGTGTTGTTTTCTGACATAGCTGACTAATGGCCACCCACAGGTTGAGGACAACGAGGATATGGTCTCCTACTTAATAGCCACATCTGTTTGCATGTGTCTCTGTGCAAGGGCTCTGCACGGGGCTCTCCCTTCCAACTCCTCTGCCTGAGAGGATGAATTATTGAGAGTGATGAACTGAAAATAACGTGGGTGAGGAGAGGAGGTGCGGTGCAGTGCACCTCCTACACACACTCGCCGGTCACGGGGCTGGGCGATGTGGGCACATTTACGGCTGTGTGGATGGGTGGGTGTGCTGGGGAGCATCAAGGGAGACAGATACATAGATCTGAGGGGTGTGTGTTTATAGTGTGTTATAACTCTGTGGGTCGGGTTTTATGGAAAATCTTTAGGGCGAGAGAAGATGTGTGGTTGTCATGAATACTTGAATCTGTGTATGTCTACGTATTCTTTGTGCATGTCCATTGTGTTTTTGTCTGTGAATAGGTCTTTCTGACTACATTCAAAAGAGGAAAGGAGATCTTTGTGTTCCTTTCTCTTTTTTTTGATAGCAAAGCAGGCAGAAGAATAAGTCATTCAGACTGTGAAGCAAACTCCCAACAGACTCTTCTGTGGGCCTGTCATCTCTCCCTCTCTCTCTCCTTCTCTCTTGCCCATGACCCTTTTCACACAGAAACACACCTGGTATCTATTTATTCTGTTTTTAGACTGCAGTATAATCACACAGGTTCAAAATTAGAGAGCCATCAGCTTAGATTACCGCGAAAAAATGTGTCTCTGTGTAGATGTGTGTTTGCTTTAATTGCACTGAAATTGAGAAATCTGTCCTTGTGATTTTCCTTTTTCTGAAGAGTGCATGTGTGCGTGTGTGTTCGTGTGTTCCTGTCACTGAGAGAGCAAATATTTGTGCAGGGGCTCTGGAGAAGGTCAGGGTCAACGTATGACAGACAGCCCACTGGGAAATAAGACACACACACACACACAAAGGCAGAGTCTCACACATGCGCACAGACGCACGCGCGCGCACACACATTCACACACTTACACAGGGAATAAGATAGAGATGGTTAGTGAGAGAGCAAAAAAGACTAAAAGACTTGACAGAGTCAGAAATCTATAACTGGACAGACAGGAATGAAAACAGAGAGACAGACAGAGGGAAAGAAAAACAGAAACAGCAGAACAGATAGGGAGTGAATGGGGAAGAGGGGGGAAATTCGCCTGCTCTCAGTAATTGGCTGGTATCCAGAGGACAGACAGTAGACAGCCTGAGTGTACTCATGTGCTTCATGCACTGGACATCACACACTATTTCAAATTGGCCCTGACCATGTATGTTTGCATCTGTGTGTTCGTGTGTCATAAGGTACCATTAACCCAGTCAGGGTCTGTCTGAGGTGTCATACAGGCCCACATCTCCTCCACAGCTATTATCCCTCTAACCACAGCAATCTGCCTTGTCTTCTTCAAACTAAGGGCCTCTGCATTTCAGCATTCCTGTGCCACAGCATCTGCCGGCAGGAAGGGACCACAGTTTTATACAGATCATACTTTCATATAATGAACAGTAGTTCAATTAGAATAACAACCAATAAATTGATAAAAGAAGTTTAATTATTCAAGCCTATTTATCAAAATTCTCACTTAATATTACATTTAGCACGGTCAAAAAAAAAAAAAAAAATTCAGACAAAGGCAGTCTCTAAACAATTTTATTTTATTTTAGCAGTTGATTATTAGAAATCAAAAGTTATTATGAAGTTGAATGTCTGTAAATTTAGTCTGTCTTTTCTCAGTATAGCTCTCAGCTTACTAAAAAGTTTTTCTTTGGTACTAGTTATTCTGGTGGAATAGAAAAGCTATAAAATAAAATGTGGCTCAGCATCGCAAGAGCACGTTTTCATTTCTTTGTGTTCCACTATTATGTATAAGACCATGAAAAATAAGCTCAATGTCAATATGTCCCATTGGAAAAATGTACATGTAATCTTAATTTTTATGTATTAGTTGTCAACTTGGCTCATGGGAAACGGTGAAAGATTGACATGTTTGTGTGTTTTCTCAGGATTTTGTCAAATGCTGTCACTTACTGATAGATGGTTTTAGCAGTGTGGCAGGGGGGATCAGATGTAATGTAGCTCAGTGTTACTGCTCAGACAGAGCAAACAATGTGAGGTAATTAAAGGCTGGTAAGCAGATAGTATTAGGAAGGAAAAAAGGCCAAAGGCTTGCTTAGGAATTTTGTCTGAATGTGTGCGTGTGCGTGCGTGCGTGTGTGTGCGTGTGCGTGTGCGTGTGCGTGTGCGTGTGTAGCAGAGGATTAGTAGTAATGTTGAATATTATGTTGTTAAAGGTTGTCATGAACTCCAAATGGGGATTAAAGGATCTCAGTAGGGGGCTGAACCTGAACTGATGCTGACATCTCTATTCCACACAAACCTTGTCATTACCACATGCACGCACGCACAAACACTAGTGCACTCTGCTCGGCTCTCTCCTCCGTAAACTGGACTTAATATTGGAAACAAAAGCACACAAAGCCGCGACCATATTGCATCCACTTATCAACATTGACACTGTTGATGACACAAACACATTCTCAGTTAATAAAGTCACGTGTCATGTCCGCCTGCAGGTTTTAGAGGATACACTGTTGTGATCGCACCATTGCATGTTTACATCAGTTTTATTGTGTGGCACCAGATTGTTATCCGCTCTTCCACATATAAGGTCCCTCAGTTGGTTTAGCATGAAGATGTGCCAAATCAACTGAAAGCATGTTTCACGGGTACGTACACATGGACACAAACACACACATAAACACATACAGATGCGACCCCGGTGGCCGTAAAGGACGTCAGATTCAATCTCATCAGATTTCTCCAGTGATGCTTGATGTATCAATTTTTAAGTAGCTGGCCTCAACTAACGCCTGGGTAGCCTACACACACACACACACACACACACACACACATGGACACAAACAAGCAGCTCTGTGCTCCAGGAGCAGTGGCACTCGAGGGGTACTAGAAGGGTGCCATCTTGAAAGCCTGTTGCCATGGTGACTATTATGGAACTCATCTCCCCTGGGCCAGCAAGCCTTACACAACTTCCCTCTCAAAAGGACACACAATCGGATACCCACACTCTCACTACACCCCAATCACCCACCCATCAGCAAACATAAACACACACAAAGACTTCTCTGGTATCGCTGCCCTTTAACATAAAGCCAGCAGGGATCCAATGTTTGTCTTGAACCAAGTGCAGGAAAGAGCAGAGCAATTAATAGTTGAAGTGGCAAGAATGTGTGAAGGAGAAGTGGAGGAGAGGAGCATTCAGTAAAGTGCAGCGGATGGGATTTTTTACACACACACAGCCGTGTGGTTGTGTGATGACGACGATGGTGAGGTTTGGAGTGTACGTTCGTCTGCATGTGAGTCTATAAGGGCCCAAGTCCCAAGTCAAGCTTTAGTCATCAGCCTTCTTAAGTGTGAAGATTTGCAGATTTTTCTTATCTTAAGTCCCAGAGAATCTGGGATTTGCACTTTTTGTTTAACCAGACTAGCAAAAGCGGCACTAACTGTCCAAAGCACATAAGAAACACTCATTAGCTCTGTCGACCTTAGTGGAGATTGAAAGTGATTCGACAATACCATAGTTATATAAAAACATTGATTGGCATGGGCATATCTTCACTCTTTGAAAAGTGGGATTTTCTTATTTGACATTTTTTTCTTATCAGTTAAATAAACTGTATTTGAGACCCTAAAAATAATAGAAAAGACTAGAAAGAGAATACAACAGGACTCAATCAGCTCCCTGTGTACCGTGTTTTCCCAGAGGAGAAAATTGGGCTGTTCCCTTCCCAATCAGTGGTGACTGAGGGTGTGTCTTGAGTGGCAGTACTATATCATATCTAAGAGCTATCGATTGGCATAAATACACTGAGTCTCTCTGGTGACCAGATGAATATTTAATAAGACACTGGATCTGAGGCCACTCTTTGTTTTTAGAAGGAGCGTGCACGCACGCACACACACACACACATACACACACACATAAACAAACCATATATACAGCATTGTAAACTTACTTTGAGGATGATGCAAATTTGGAGCTGGTTCATAGTTTGACAACATAGCTGAACTTTTTCTCTCCTGTGTGTCGGCTTTGTGTGAGAGTCTGTGTTTATGTGAGCACTGTCTTACTTCCTCAGCCTTCCTTCTTGTCCCTTTTTGCACTGATGGTAAATCATTAATCATGAGGGAACCAAGTCAAGTCACACATTTCCCATGGGGTAGACACTAGGAGTAGCAGTGAGGAGGAAAAAAAGATTTGGGAGAGGGAGAGACGGCGGGGGGGACTTAAAGACAGGAAGAAAAACTGGAGAGAGAGAGAGAGAGAGAGAGAGAGAATGAGGTGGTACAGCACAGTAAGCAGCAGATCAAGAGAAGGGAGCTCCACTGGAAGAGTCCAAGTCCTCGTCCTTGTACAAAGTTTTTGATCATGCAGTTGTTCAGACGCCAGGCCTGGCATGGGGCACCCTGTCTGTCCTCTAGCGCCTGGGTCCTTTGTGCCTCTGTGGCTGGCCTGCACCCAGAGCCCGAACTCACCGGATGAAACGTCCCAGAAGAAAAGCTGCTTTTCCAACCTGCTGGTACAGCCAACAGCCGTGCACACACACACACACACACAGTCACCAGCACAGCACCCATTACCTTGAAAGTTGACAGCAAGGAGGAAAAAGAGCAAAGCCCTTTGAGAATTATCACTCCTTTACTCCTCCTTCGTTTATTTTTCTCTTTCTCTCTCTTTCTCACACACACACACACACACACACACACTAGTGTTCTCTGGGGTCTTTTGGGGATTGTGCTAGTGGACTTTGCTCCCCTATGATGAATGATTTGCCTAAAAATACTGTCTGTATTTGAGCAAGTAAGCTCAGTGTCCAGGTGGAGGAACTTACCTCCACAGTGAGAAATCACACTACTTCCAGGCCACGTTCCATTCCTCTCTCTGCAGGTTAACCACAGCATCAGATATAGGTGTTTATGTGTATGTGTGTGTGTGTGTGTGTGTGTGTGATAATTTACAGCCTTTCTGGGACGAATGACGTGCAGCTTGATTAAATCCATGACCTTCACCACCAGCACAAGCAATCTAGTAAGCAAGTGAACACACACCTTCAGTCACACACTCGCTGCATACTTAACAACTTCTCACACACACAAGCACTCAGCATACGAACATGCAATCAGCACCTGGCAGATTGTATCGCATCATTGATCCAACCCATTCTCACACACACACACACACACACACACACGGAGCATGTACTGAATATCATTTAAGACACCCTCATTTCCCTTACATGGGGTTTTGTGCACTGCAATACAATTTACCATCATCACAGAAACAGCTTGCAAGGATTGGAATACCAAGTCCACGAATGTATAAATAAATACATGTAATCTATATTCAGATAACCAAAGGGGAAGCCAGGAATTCCATTTCAGGGCCTTGGATGCAGAAGGGAAATCATTCAACTCCCCAGTCCATATCAGCATGCTGCTGCTTTTGAGCAGTAACACAGTTTTCCCTCCCCAGTTTTACGACTCCACATAATGAGTAACATGCAGCCACTGTAGCAGCCATGGCAATAATCATATTATGTTGTTAGGACTATTGCTGTGACTTTGGTTGTGTATTTTTTGTTGCCTGAAGATTGACTGCTATAACAGGAATGGCAGCTGATCTCCTGTTGTACTGTCACTGCACTGTACAAGCCCGAAGTTATATGATATAAAGGGATCTCACGTTGACCAAATGTGACTATATAGTCAATCAAACTCTGTTTTTTCTCTCTCTGCATGGGTGCTGCACAGCACATCCAATGACCTATCAATCTTGTAGCATAACTCGTGATGTCAGTCTGTATTGTACATGTTTTTCTAGCCTCTGTTCTCCCTTACACTCTTCTCATTCTGCTCTATTTTCACGCAGGCTTGAGAAGTCCGGTTTTATTTTATTTTTTTCCAATCTTGGTCTTATTTGTAAATCCATTACCATCCTCTTTGTTACTTATGATAACGCTGTATATATCTGGTTGGGTTCTGTGGTTTGGAAAAAAAATATCAGCAAAGATGGGGAAAAAACACAACTGTTCATTGTATTTGGTTGTAAAATGATCGCTTCTCTACTTAAAGCCTCAGTGATAAATCCCTACTGCACAGAGAAGTATGCGCATGTACAACCATGGTGGTGGCAAGAGCGGGTCAAGAAACCACTCACCCCTGCCTCGACAAGTCTGGCACACCTCTGGAGGTTGTTTAAACCCTCCCTGATTATTTGATTACTTCGGTTTCTTGTCTCATTTTAGCAATGTTGCTGCGTTCCTGGTGCCCAGCAATTACTGTGGCAATTATAGTGTCACAGTAACTGCCAGAAGTGATTGCCGAAACGATGGAAATAAGAACCGACTCATAACAACCCAGAATTATATATTTAAGAGCATTTGCAGCACAGTAGGGATTGCTTCCAATATGTATAGAGACAGGAAACAAAAAGGGGTCAAAACATCAGAAACGCAGAAAAACCACATTAGAGCAGTTAGTCCAGCTCGTAGCTTTATAACCGTGACAATTTAGGATATGAGGAAGCTGCTCATTCTGTCTCTGTTTATTTTTAGGGACCAGCAAGTGTGGTTGCATTGCTTCACCCTCTGAGCCTGTGTTTGTCTGTGTCTTTGCCCAGCGTGCAGACCTGGTACCTACAAAGCTTCAGCCACGGATGCCTACTGCACCAAATGTCCCCCTCACAGCTCCTCCCCGCAGGAACAGGCAGTCGAGTGCATGTGTGAGAAAAGTTTCTACCGTGCTGAGACCGACCCACGCTCGATGGCCTGCACACGTGAGTCTGACAAACACTGAGGAAAAGATGGTAGCTAATTATACACCAAATACCTTTTTATATATAAATATTTTGATGTTTAGTGCCATTAAATTGACTTCTGGTTACAATGATGGCATCACAGCTCATTTTTATGAGTCTGTAGTGTGCTCCGTGTATCAGGCTTATATCACATTGCTGCTTTCTCTGTATTAATGTATCATCTCTCCATACAGATGGCACACGCTGTGTGCTGTGTGGTAGCGGCATGCATATAACATATTTAAGTTATATACTTCTCTAATATGGATATGGATGATTGTCAAGGAGAAGGCAGAAAGCTGACTCTTATTCTTTCCTACTCTCTCTATATCACACACACACACAGGAAGAGTGAAAGACAGGGACAGAAAAAAATGGTGGAGAAATGTGGGAGTTGGAAAGAACAGTGACATGGAACGCGAACACACACACACACACACACACACAAACACAGATACCCAAACCCATTATCAGGTTATGGTAGATTACACTCATTAATCGTTGTAGCAGGTGAGATGTGACAGGTGTTATCAGCTGGAAATGAGTAACAGTTTGTTCAAATATGTATGGGCACACACGTACACACATGCTCTCCTGACTGGTGAAGAGCACTAAGGAGGATTGAGAGGAGAAAATGAGAAAATAACTAGAAAAGGTGAAGGAATTAGTCATGGAGATGTATGGAGAATGATACCTAAGACACAGGCAAAGAATAAAGCAGCAGGAGAATTAGTGGACTATCAGAAACATATAATCTAACTGTCATAAAAGGCCGATCAGTATAAATTATGATGACGGACAGTTATGTGTGGCCTAAGGAAGTGGGGGGAAGGAGAAAAGTAAAAGGCAGAAATAACGGGATAAGTCAGCACGCCCTTTCAGCAGATTTATGACCGACAGCCTCAATTATCCCCAGCGTGGCCTCCATCCCGCGATGCCCACGCCCCGTTATCCCCCATCACTCCTCTTCAGAAAGCTGCGCCACTCGGAAAGCCAATCAGAAAGGCCCCGGGTTCTGTCTGCAGGACCCCTGAGACTCACTGCTCAGCCAGGCCCTGATGAGATGTCAAGCTGAAGGGCCATCCACTGTCAAATTTCCTTGTGGTTGAGATACCTGCATCTCACTGGACTGTGAGCAACCATAATCAGTGAATAATAACATGGCAAACATGTTTCCAGTTTGATCAATCTGTCCATTTTGGTAATTCTAATTCTGATCTGTCACTGTAGAAGGCCCAGATGTGGAATCACTTAATTACTCCTGAATTATCACACAGACAGCTGAACAAGCTGTTTAGAGAAATCACATTATTATGTGGAGAGAAAAAAAAAAAGGCATGATCATGATCTCTGTGGTGCAGACGAGAAGCGAAGAGCTGTGAGGGTTCGTACCTCTGTGATTCATTGACACATGCATACTGTAATACCGAATATGATGTGTCATATTTCCTTCTGTCCGACATCTTTCACACTTTGTAAAAAAAAAGGCAGCATGTGGCTGAAACACGAGGTGGAGTTGAACCTGTCAGGTCTATTTAGTGTAAAAAACCTTCCTCTGAAATTAAAATGATATAAATTAAAATTTTTGTATCAGTGGATCCAGCCGTATAATGAACATTTGTGTGCCGGCTTCTTTGAAAATGATTACTGACAGTTCTTGCATTCAGTCAGTCAGATGAAGTTTGGAGCAATATTAACTTCTCTGAATCATAAAATGTACCTGACTAATGAGAAAACTACTCCAGGCACTTTCTACAGATCATTGTCCACTTACTATTTATTGTCTGCAGTGCAGCCCCAAAGAGTATCAGTTAATATCGCA
Source organism: Echeneis naucrates (assembly GCF_900963305.1). NCBI lineage: Eukaryota > Metazoa > Chordata > Actinopteri > Carangiformes > Echeneidae > Echeneis > Echeneis naucrates. The sequence goes on along the minus strand of NC_042527.1, from coordinate 9,391,438 downwards.
TGGTGAGAAAAAATAAAAAGGCTCCCAGCACTAAGGAGTCTACTATTTATCATCACATGAATTCTCTTTAAAGAAGGTCTTAAAGTTCAGTGGTGTGGTATTTTGTCTTACCGCCACATTTATCAACCAACGTCTTTGAATCTAAAGCCTTCCTTAATTGAACGCAAAGTGTCCACCCTCCGGCTAGAGTCATTTTAACTAATTTTTAATTTCATCAATGTGATTCAGTCTTTAATAGAAGCTGCTATTAATTTGGTGATGTGCTCAGAGAGAATACACGTTAAGGTAATGTGCATTTGGGAATGAAATAACATCTACCGCTCAGGAGTGTTGGAAAAGGGAACAGTGCTCAGCAGCAGACACACTCATTTAGTTGGGTAATATTATACATCTTGCAGCATGCATGCACTTTTTAGTGGGCACAATTAGCCATGATGTGACTCGAATCAGTATCGATTAGGCCTGAAAATGGAAAACAAGTAGGTTTAGGCTACATTAGCTCCTTCTGTTATAACAAACAGGAACCTCTGTGAATAAACTGGTTTTATTTTTTTAATCTCAAGTATGAATAAATTCAATTTGAAATGTTCAGAGAATTAAATTTATAACTGTTTGGCACCTCAGGTCCCCCTTCTGCTCCAGAGAACCCCATCTCCACAGTCAATGAGACCTGCGTCACCTTGGAGTGGTCGCCACCCAGAGACACGGGAGGCAGAGGAGACATCACTTACAGCCTCCACTGCAGGAAGTGCTCCGGTGATGGCAGGAAGTGCACGCCATGTGGCAGCAGCGTCCATTTTGTTCCCAGACAGTTTGGCCTGTCCTCTGCCTCTGTGCTGGTAACCGACCTGCAGCCAGACTCCAACTACAGCTTCACTGTTGAGAGCCAGAATGGGGTGTCAGACTTGAGTCCAACACCCAGAGGAACAGTGGTCATCAACGTCACCACATCACAGACAGGTGAGAACGTACCGTGGGTCATCTCACTCCTTCAAACATAGAATAAAATCTACAAATATGGTACAGCTGTGGAGACAACTACAGTTTGTTGACACAGAAAGTTCTCCCATCATATGAGTATTTTCAGATTTAGACTGCAGGAAAACCTTGAGAGGATAGAATTCTGCAGGATTTCAGTCATTTTTGTCTTTGAAGACAAGCAGGAAAGAAAATCTTCTTCAAAATAACAGACACGTCAGTCTGGAATGGGAATTTGTCAAATGGTAATGGCAAAGCATCTTCAAAATTATCTCCTGATTGCTCTGCTCTTACTGATAACATCTGGCTTTTACATGATAACTATAAAGTCACTCTGATGCCACAAAATCACACCTCTGCACTTCTCCATGTGCACATATAATTACATGTGCATCTTTCACAGCATTAGATGGTGGAAAATGAATGCAAGAGAAGCACATATGACAGTGGTGATGACTAATAAGCCTCACACTAAGGGTGTGTGTAATAACAAGGGGGGTGGAAGGTGGGGTGAAAGTGATGTAGGAGGTTGTTAACGTCATTAAGATCCCCACTTGTCATGCGTGCTAACTTCAAATACGCCAAGTCTCTCTCACACACACACACAAGCACATGTGAGCACACACTTACAACCCACACAAGAATGTTTCCCAATGTGAGCAGGAAGTAAGTCGCGAGATTTTGGGTTTGCAGCTAAATAAATCATGAGCAGATCACACATCACACATAAAACACACACCTTGTAAGCTAACTCATTAGCAAAACAACATGTCACATTTTGTGTTTGTGTGTTTGAGAGGAACCATCTGAACTGTCTGGCTGCCACATGCTGCTTTCTCTCCCTGAATCTTTCCATGCCTTTCTTCCACAGCTTGTTGACCTTCATTTTCTTTCTTTGCTGCTCATGCTTTCGCCTCTCGGTCTTTGTTCTCCTACAGTGAGTGTAGTGTTGAAGGAGAGGCGGAGCAAGGACAGCGTGACTTTGGCCTGGCAGGGCCCAGTGAGACCGAATGGAGTGATAGTGGAGTATGAGGTCATCTACTACGAGAAGGTGAGAGACACAGGAATGGATGCAGATGCGTGGGTGCGCACACACATATAGAGGTACACCACCAGTTTCACACAGGATGATCAGCTTACATCTAAATTGAACAGAGAGAGAAAAGAAAACTAAGGACTATGGGAAGTGTAAGGTTGCTTTTTTATTTATTTATTTACTTACTTTTTTTTGGAGAAATAGACTTATTTGCTTAAAATCACTATTAGAGCTGTGCTGCCCAGGCTATGTTCAAACGTGAAATCAAAACATCTGTAGTCCACTAATTCCATACAAACCTGAAGTATGAAAACATTTTTTTGTGGTTTTAAGGTAGGTTTTATTCTGAAACAAGGTCACCAAGGTGAACTAAACTGTGCTATCTTTTGTTGTGGCTCCAAGTTCAGAGATGGCTTGTCACGCTCTGTAGTTAAAATTCTGACAATGTCAGAAATGAATGAAGCACAAAGCTACAACCTACATCAACTAACCAACCATGAAATCTACACTTTGTATGCTTACATGTTCTGAAGAACACCTATCCACACAAAGACTACATCCACAGTCTGCCTCTTCTTTTTAACATTCAAATATCAACGTCACATGCGCTCAATACTTGATTAGCTTCATCGTTTACCACCATAGCAGCACAGCTGGAGAATGAATGCAGGTGATGTTTTATTCTTGTATTTTTTATTGTGTCATAGTTTACAATTCAGCCTCTCCATCAATCTTGCACCCATTTTCTTTCCCTGCAATAGATTTAAAGGATGCTGAAATGACATATTCTGACAACTTTACATGTGGTTAGATTCTGGACAGTATGTCGTTCATGAAGTTCACTTTTTGCCTGGATTAACAAACTATATAAAATATGTTAATTAGTCAGGTTTACAGGTGCTAGAGGTAAATTTACTTTTGCACAGAACTTTATAGAGCTCCTCTAAAGCTTTTAATGCATTGAATTTAATGTGCTTTCAGTCTCTTGTTCACTTCATCATAGGATTTGTGTTTAGCCTCAGGCCCTGTCTGTAATGACTTGTTCATCCCAAACATCAGTGTCTCCCTTCTTCAACCTCGCTATCACTCCTTTTCCCTCCTGTCTCCCCTACTGCTTACACCGAGCCAATTAACCACACATCTGTCGAACAAACCTTGTAAAACATGGCCAAGGTGATGAAACTAAGTCTCTGTGTGTGTTCGGGATGGTATTATTAGCCACTTTTACTATGAACCATGCACATTGTTAAGCAACCTGCACTGCAGCTCCTGCAGCCAGAACAAAAGCCTTTCAGCAAAATTACCCAGAAAACACAGGGTTTCCTCTTTAGTTTGTTTGTGTCTTTAAGGGACAGAAACAGAAGAAAAGTCAGCACACACCGGTTAAATTACCAATGAAGCTAATGATGCCACAGGAACAATGGCAGACAGAGCCAGCGGTCTTTAGCCACCCAAATCACGAGTGAAATTGTTAGAGTGGGAGTATTTCGATTATAAAAAGGATGATGAGGGGGTTTTTCAGGATGGCGGACACCCAATCTGCAAAAACCTGCCAAAAGAAAGTTACAGCCAAAGAGTCCAACACATCCACTTCAGTACAACACTCACAATGAGGTCCACAACAGTTTAACTACACTACAACACTGTGTGGTTTCCAACTAGTGTGGGTGTGCTTGTGTGTGTGTGTATTATATTAATTGTTAAAAACGAATGAAAGCATTAGGCAGCTGATTGACAGCTGATAATGATTATTTCACTCACTATAATCGTACCAACAAAATTTATAATCATCCCATCCCTAGATTCAGTGTGAATAGTGTTATCCTGTGTTGTAGAGTGTCTTCCATTGGGTAGAGTATCAGACTCTCTGCAGGGAATCAGCTTATTCTTTATCCATCCTCTCTCTAACACATTTCTAGGTGCATACGCATTTACACACAATCTATAAGGTATTTGAGAAGCTAATCTTTGAGTAACTGAATGCCCCCAGGTGAAGAGAGGATAAGATTTGGAACTTGACAGTTGCTCCCATAAATGGGACCAAATGGACCAGCGATGAAGAAATGAAAACTTAGTGAGGTGTGTTTGGCCTCTGGAGAAATTTAAATTCAACTGTCTGAGGTTTCTATTACTTTCAAATGTTCCTATCTATGACACCACAGCCTATTCCTCTTTATACAGTAGGATACGATTATATCTATCTTTTTTTTTAATCCATGATCATTTTATTTCTCTGGCTCCTAAAATTTCATTCCCCCACTTCTCCTTTCAGAACCAGCGGGAGCAGAACTACACAGTTTTGAAGACTCGCTCCAACATGATGACAGTGGACGGACTGAAACCAGGGACCACCTACGTGTTCAGAGTCAGGGCTCGAACTGACGGCGGCTATGGGAGCTACGGTGGAGAAATTGAACTGGAAACCAGCCATGAAGGTATGATAAAAAGATATATCCTAAAAGTTTCTGTTTACTTTGTTTTCATTCTCTCCCCTCTGGTTGTCTAATATCATCATATTAGTTGACAGTGCTAACACACACAAAAAAAAAATCCTTATCAGCAGTGAAAAGCTCAGGTGAAAGAGAAAGGCAAAGATTAACAGCAGAGCAGAGTCCTGTCCCATCATATCTAGAGCAATATGAGCCTGATTCACCCTCCCACAGTTTGAATCAATCTACTGGATGGTTAGAAATTGCTCACTTTTGATCCAAATAGCTTTTTCAATTCTGTTGTCAGACAAAGAGACCTTGGCAGCCTCACAGGGCGTTTATGTATCTGAGGAAAAAGAATGAGCAAACTTGGGATTTCTGGCTTGTGAGGTCTGATCACTGGAGCGAAATCCAAAGGGCAGAAAAAGTTTACCTCAGTCATAAATCATGATAACACCAGTGAATACAACACTTGGCATTCTTGGACATTTTGCTGACATTTGGTGAATTAATTTAAACTTGGCTGGACAGCTTACTACCTGCATGACTCTTGTTTAGACTGGTCTTTTTCTGCTCTCCTGAAACAGCAACAACAGTAATCTATGTAGAGTATTATTTTATTTCTCCTTTTTTTTTGCATAATTGAGACAAACTGTATTTAGAAATATGTTACATCCTTGTGGGGACTTGTTGGAAAAAGAGGAGACTCTTTACAGGGTTTGAACCTGACCAGTGAGGACAAACAGATCTGTCCACACCGTGTTCTGTCTCTGCCATGATGTTTTCCATCTCACTGTCACCCGTCTTTTTCTCCTTTCTTTGCTGTCATCCACTTTCATTATCTCTTCATTATGGGCTCTGGTATTTTCTGCTCTAGAGGCCCCGTAATGTGCTTCTCAAAGTGAGCATTGATCCCCAGACAGGCAGAGCAGAGGGGGATAAATCAGCTAATGTATAGCGCTGCACTATAGATTGTGTGTGTGTGTGTGTGTGTGTGTGTGGCATGGCATACAACAGACACACATTAGCCTACTAATTATTCAATTATCAAAAGTCTGACATATTGTGCCTGCAACTTTATGCATGGATGACAAGACCCAGGCTGGGAGTCGCTTATAGTTACGGAGCCGTCGTACAGATTCACAGCCAAGTTCAGCTGTAAAATCTGCCAGATCCAGCTGACCCCACAGCAATCATATCAAGGTTATCTAATCAGATCGATCCTATTGATGGCTAAAGATGGCTGTGTATGTGTGTGCCAGCAAATGTAATAGAAGATCAATGCTTATAATGCCTCGAGGCATTAATTTTGCCTGCAACACACACACAGATATTTGTATATACGTGCACACCCAGACACATGTATTTGCTCTTTCTTAGCTAAGCCAGATAAGTATTTGTTTTGAGTAATGGCTTGATAGGTGTGGCGTAGAAATCGATACCTCTTTACAGAGAGTTCTAGGCGGTAGCCTTGTTATGTGCAATGTTAACATATCCATTTGGACAGCCCAGCCGAATGGGAATGGTTTTCACGTCCACTCTCATCCCTTCATAGGCAATGCGGAGAGGGAGAGCGCTTTTCATCAAGGAGCTTACTTACTATTCCACCCACCTTCTCGCTCTCTTTTACCCGTTTGCTACTGTCTTTTTTTCCCCTCTCCCTCAACCTCTGCCTTTTATCTCCTTTTCTATTGCTCACATTTCACCCCCCGTCCCAACACACACACACACACACACACACACACATTCACCATCTCTTGCTGTCTTTTTTTTTTTTTCAACTGTTGCCTCCCTACATCTTTTAATTCCTAACTTTACTCCTGCAGAAAACACACTCAGCTTCATTTCATCCTCGTTTACGCTTGTTTTACTAATCCACAGTGTTCCCTCCATCTCTCGTACAGATGTTTTGGCCATTGGGGACCCCAACCAGTCCACCATCCTGGCTGTGTCCATCGCTGGGGGAATCGTTCTCCTCATCTTCCTGGTGACTTGCTTCATTGTCAGTGGCAGGTAGGGGCAAAAGTGAAGTGACACCAAGGTTCTAAGTACAAAATGAGCTGCACCACAGATTCACGGGTCAGGTGTTCAGTGTAGAAACAGTTTATGGGACCTGAGAACAGCTCAGAGAAGTTTGAAAGCACCCCCTCAAACAACAGTCTGCTGTGATTTATGTACTTGAGGCATGAAATGCAGTTGGGAATATTAGCAGTCATCCTCCAAACCGTCACTATTTATCCAGTATGACTCAGCATAAAGGATTATTTTCAGTAAAATAGGACATTTTTTAAAAACAACATACAGATCCACTGTCTGTAAAGATGTCTATGTGCAGTTTGAAAGAAGAACACACATGCTGGCAAAGTGGAAAAGCTCTGAAGAATCATTAAAACTAACACAAACATAGACATATAACATACACTGCCAAGTTTAGCCTTCATTTAGCAGAGTTAGTGTTGCATTTAGATAACCAAAATATGCTTGTTGTCAATCCCATCTTGCTACTGACATCTGTAATTAGACAGACAGACTCAATGTCAGAAGTGCTGTTGCCTCAAGGTCCCTATAGGCTCAAAACCAGTCTGTCACTAATTATATGGCAATGGCCTAACTGGCAACGCATATTCTTTACACACAAAGGCTACCACACACATTCATACATGAAATGGGAACCTCCCACTTGGCCTTTCTTGCTTTCTCTGAGGGATTACATGTGGCTGTGCCAAAGCAGGACCTCAAACTCTGACATTTATGCTGCCGCCAAAGCCCAGCTAAAGGCTGTGTTATTCTATATGTGAAGAACACGGACTCTATCATCACTTGCTTTGAAGGTTAGGCTGCAGTGCATGCTCTGTCTCAAATAGGGCCAAAGAGGAGAAGGAGATGAGAGGGAGAAAGACAAATAAAGGATTGCTGATTGCTATGAGGCGAGAAAAGATGAAAGAACAGGAGTTAGGAGAGGAGACAGCCATCTGTGATTTAGTGTGCCTGTAACTGAATGTTTATCCTCTATGAGCTCCGACTAGATTAGCAACATGTTAGGATCTACACAAACATATCCACATGCACACCCTAATGTACACACACTAAAAACATTAGTATTGATTGAGGTGATTGCTTATCAGGCTGAGTGCTCTATTCACTATTGACTAAGAGGAATGTAATCAGTGCAGACTATGTAACACACGCACATAAATATGAAACATTTTTTTAATCAGAGGGGAATTGTGAGGTTGTGCATGTGAGAGGCTCAACAGCCTGTTAAAAAGAGAGTGTTATGAACTCACATGATGACACAAACACACACTCACACTCAACTTATCAGGTTTCAGAGACGGTGGGAGGCGTTAACTAGGTGAGCGGTCGATGCACCGCTGTCAATTTCAGGTCTTCCTCTACCTCTTTCCCTCCCAGTGTTTTTATCCATTTTTCTTCCACTTAGAGGTGGGAACGCTTGGGAGGAAGTCATGTTGATTACTGCTTTCTATTAAACAACATCTGTCAATCTGTGTGTATCCATGTGCACGAAGGGTGGAGTGTTTGTGTGTGTGTGCTGGGTCTGTAACTGAGGGATGCAATAAGGATCAAAGCTGCATCACTAGAGAGTTGAGAGTGGGTGAGAGAGAGCTCCGAGGGGAGAAAGATGGACAGAAGTGAGGTAAAGGAGAGACACAAGTGGAGGATAGATGAAAAGATATTATAAAGGCAGTAGGGATAACAGACCGTGGGGGGTGGGGGGTGTACATCAGAAGTATGTTTGTGCCACTAGAGAACTATATTTTGAGATGGCGTGAAAAATAGAGAGAAAGAAGATGATGCTTGGGAGATAAAATGATATTGATGGAGGGCGGAGGAAAGCCAGGGGGAAGAATAGAGGTACAAGGAGAAAAAGATGAAAAGGTGGATTACAGGAGTGTCTGAAAGAGGAGGAGGAGGCATGGTTAGTGTGATGGGAGTGCGATTGCAATGTTAGGTGCAATAGGAGTGCCATGCTTCAGGTGTGAAAATAAGGCTCGGTTAGTCTCGTCTTATGTCGTCCATACCTCGTCCTTTTCATCTTATCTGTCCATCAGTCCATTTTTCGTTTGCTTCCAGCTCTCATTTTACTGGGTACACCACTCCCTCTGCTTCTGCGTATCTCTTCATTTTCCACATCTCCCAGTTCTTCAGTTTTCATTTCCTGTTCCATTCTTGAAATTTACATTTGGATAAAATCTCCCCTGTAATGTATTGAGAATCTGGTGTGTTTGCTGAGACCTGTTCAATGCAGACAGTGATTACAGATGGAATTGAAATAGACACCCTGAGTGAGCAAGGGTTGAAATGATTTCCTACCAGACATTTGTAAGGTCTTTTCTCTTCTAAATGCCAGCTGTTTAAACCATTTCCTCAATAATAAATACACTGGTTGGACGAGCAGACGTTTTTGTAACCAAAGATCACCTATTGAATCCTCAATCGTGGAAATAGCTTGAGCACCCCTTCTATAAGGGTTTTATTGCTCAGCTATGAAGCAACAGCACACAGTGTGCCCATACAGTCTCTGTCTTTCTGCTATACGCTCACTCTGTCTGTGTACACATTTCCTGCAGCCTTTGCCAGCAGGCTTCTGAACAGCCATGCCTCATAAACGGGCTGATTTGCAGGCCATTCTGTTCTGTCCTGTTCTCGTTTAATAAAGTGCTGTTATGCTATTGTTACTGCAGGAGAGAAAAACATGAAAAAACGCTGAGAGCTCCTCAGACACAGCACGGCGCTGACAAATCACATCAGTTATTGCTGCGTGTGTGCCATTATGGCTCTGCGAGTATATACGTGTGTGAGATTGTGTTGTGCTTGTGTGTGAAGTTGGTGCTTTTGTCCTCCTGAGGGTGCTTTGGCAGGCTGGCAGGTGCGAGCGATGGGAAGTTAGCAAGGGACTGGCACGACCACTGATTCAGCAGATGGCCTTTCACTCAAAGAGCACTCTCCCCTTTGGTCTTTACTTTCTCTCACTCCTTGTTAAACATGTTATAACTTCTGCCTCCCAGCATGTGTGTGTGTGTGTGTGTGTACATGCCTCTGTTTCGTCTGCAGTCGAGTGATTCTCCATCCTTTTCTGAATAGCTGCAGGCTTTTGGTTATCTGCCAGACTCCTATGTGTTCATGTTTTTAATGTAGGAGTTTTGGAGAGCAGTGAACATGAAGTTGTTCGATCTATGTGATGTTTTTTTTTTTTAAAGATGTGTCATCTGGTATTCTTTTCAGCACCTTTATCGAGTACATCTGTTGTGAGAGCAGAAAATGTTCAACAGGGAGGCAATGAAAGCTGCAATCTGTGAAATAAAATGTTTGAAAATCTTCAAAATAATAAGTGGTGATTAATTGAATACTTGGCACAAAATAAGGTGTACAGTTATTGCTTAAATTCACTTTGCGTTCTTGTTACTTTCTCTAGAGAGAAACCCCTTTATGATAACTATCTTGCGGGGTGGTTCAGTATTTTATCCGAAATGAAAAAAAGGAGATAAGAAAGAGTTCAAGTTCACTTTCCAGAAACATATTCTACAAGCCTAGTTTGAGAAAAACAACCTTTTCTGAGCTGAGTTTTGAATAATAAAGAGTGAAAGGCAGAAAGAGAAAGGCACAAAGGAAATTGAGATGTCACAATGTGGCTGATTCGAGCAGGAAGACTTCTCAGTAACACTAATAGAGAGCGGTAACAGCTCTACCTTCTTAACACAATAGCATGTCCTGTGGATGTGCGTGTTTGCGCGCATAAGCTCTTTTTACCTCCGCAGCATCTGCTGCGCAGCCCAGGGTTATTCTTAAAAACTTAATGATAGAAAAGAGGAGAGGAAGCATGATGAGGAAAGGGAAAAAATGGGGGGGTGGGCGGGGGGTGCTGATGAAAACACACTGGTAAGAGAGCAGAGAGCAGATTTAAGAAGCAGCGAGTGAAAGAGACTTCTGAGCAACTGAAGAATGCTAATTAAGTGTAAAATTGCTCAAAATGTGTGCATGTGTGTTTTGTACTTAAGAGAGGTTGTGATAAACAAAATTCAAAAACAACAAAGTGAAAGTAGGAGAAATTGGTACAGCTTTCTACTGGGGGACAATAATTTTCAAAATCAAAGGTTTGCTTTTAAGCCCTGAAACGGAAACATGGAACAAAGGCACACATAATAGACCCATGTTCAAGCCAAATGGTGCTCATGGTAAATTTGGTGGAGGCAGATATCAGCCAATACATTATCTTCACTGTGGGTGGTGTTGGGTCTGTTTCCTTGATAACAGCACTAATTATCATTTGGCAGCAGAAAGATTTTTTCTATGGCAATGTGAAAGGACAATATGGGGAGGTGTTTGCATGTATACAATGCGAGGGCGATGTCGCTGCTGATCATGTGTGTAATGTCATTAGACAGATTTGTGTCGTCTTGATCGGATGCTGGTGTTTACAGCTAATGCGGCCAAATGCAGCTTTGTCTGCGCTACGCCCGGAAAGTAGCTCACCAACAGTGCAATAACAGCAGCTAGTTGCCACAGGTGCAAAAACTATTTCTCTCAGGCTTTATGCAAATGAGCAGATGTTGCAGGGAGACTGATCAAATGTCCTATAAAAATCTGACAAAGTCACAACAGGTTTGTTTTTTTTCTTTGGCCAGCGTTTTAACGTTCATGGCGTATGTAACTACGTGAATTGATCCACACACTTCAAAGTGTACATAATATGATCATGACCTAATCAAGTTGTGTCGGTGTAGTAACATCATTAGGGGAATTAGTTTCACGCTGATCTGTTAGCAATTACAAAGAGACACTTCTCTGAATGATACAGATGACAAGCCCCTCTGCTTCCTCTCTCCCCCACTTTTCATCCTCACAGGGTTGACCTTTTTCGCCAGGTTGTTAAAAATTCGGCTACATTACACCAATTAAGACAGTCCAGCACTAGACCTAGCTGCCAACCATCCCCCCCACACACGCACACGCAGCCCACCAACCTCTTCTTCTTTTGCTTTCCATCCCTTTTTTTTCCATTACCACTCTCTTTAATGAGCGGCAGCTAAATGAAATGTTTCCAAACAGGGTGTTAATGAAACATAGACAGATTTATTAGTCATAAGTCTTCAGCTAATCATTTCCCCTTCCTAATAATTAGCCTGAGCTGAGTAAATCTTTTTACACTGTGGTCAGAAAGTGCTGAGCTTGTGCCAGGATGGAGAGAGCGCGAGAGGGAGGAAGGCCAAAAAAGGAGCAGAAATCATACATACTTCTTTGTCAGAGTTTGTTTTTCTTCACGGTATTTTGACTTTTTATTAATTATCCACAATCAGCTTTCATAGTTTATTAGCACCAAAGCAGTAAATGCATTATGTTTTCAGGTTTGAAAGCAAAGATTAATTTTTCTGTGAAATAATGCGAGTGAATTTCATCCATTGATTTCATTCCCAGTAATTATTTTTTATTTAATAGCTTGATATTAAATGGAATCACCATTAACATGAGTAATGGTGTGAACAGATACTCACAGCAGGGGGTGTGTGTGTGTGAGAGTTTATCTCTGTATATGTATAAGACAGAGGAGGAGGGGTTGATGGAAAGAGGAGGATAGATGTGTAATTTCATTGTGTAGTGCTGGAAGGGTGACGAATGATTTACTGATTTAATTTTTGTAGTCGCTCTGATTAGCAGTGGGAAAAATAATGTGGAGAGACAGGAAATGAAAGGCGATAGAAGAGGAAAGGAGGGAAGGAGGAAGGAAAGGAAAGAAGAGCAAAGTTATGAATGATCCTGTCGCATCTTTCTTGTCTCAAAGTGTATCAAATACTACTCTTGTCTTCCCACCAGCAGGCAGCCTGTGATCCTATAAAAGGGAGCCATTGATATAAAACCAACTATACTATACCACCAGATCAGAACCATGCTCTTTATTAGCTCTCTTTTTGTCTTTGGTTAGTGCTCCTCCAAGGTTATTTGTTTACATGAAGATAAACGGTGGCCCAGTCTCTGTCTCTGTCTCCAGCTCATCATGTCCACATACACATTGTTTGTCTTTGGTCCCTGCTTCCTGTGCCATTTTAAAGTCTTGGTTCTGTCCCGCTTCATCTCAAGGTTATTTCACCATCCATATTTACCAGTCCCTTTCTTTTCTTCAGCCTTTAGTGCATTATCAAGCCTTTGAGTTTGTCCTGCCAAGTTTTCCATCAGTTTGATCTTCTGTTACCTCTTTCCATGGTCTCTGTTTTCTTTGTTGCTTCTACTATCATTCTTTTGTGCTGTTCCTCAGTTACGCTTCCTTCTTTCCCCTCTCTGGCTGAGATAAGAACTCCAGCAGCTTACCAGACATTCCTCATAAGAAAATTTTATTTGTGAACTTCAGGCTGTTAGCAGGTTTGAGTACATCCAATGAGAGAATGCTGTAGTATTTGTGTGATATGATTGCCTCAGTCTCTGACAAGGCTCATTCTCTTCATGGCACACTGCATCGTCATGCTGCTGTAAAATGGCATCAAAAACACTGGTTATCAAATGAGGGAGCACAATTGTAGAACGTGTTGTCTCCCTTTCTCTAGCCAAGAGTCAGATATAAAAAGAAGTGTAGCCTGAGGCTAACAGACCAATAAATGAAGACTTGCCATAATACTGGCAGTATCACGAAAAAGGAGGAGACCCGCTTTGTTACATATTTTGTAAAATTATTAGAAGACTTTATTGGACTGATTTTCAGTGTGTATATATTCAGGACCCCCTACATTTGGACTCCTCTGCCTGTCCGAGTAATTGTGAAGCTACTATGTTGAAGACTTCATTCGCCACATGCTCACACAATATCTGCATGAATATTCGGTTGATAGACTGTGATAAAGTCTATGCTATGTGATGTAAGTAATGCAAGAGCGGTGTGCAGGCAGTTCTCACTGTAATGTTTCCGTAACATTTGCTAGCTCAGTTAGTGGACAGGAAGATTCAGTGTTCACAACATGTTTGTGTGAGTTGACCTGCGTGTGCTCTAGTTTCTTTCCAGTGTCAAGTGGACTGAATACTCCCAATTGTCTGCCTAGTTTGTGTGTATTGCTCTTCTTGTGTAAACTTTGGGTTGGATTGGCGATCTCCCCCGGGTGTTTCCTGGGTATTTAGCTGATGTGCACCAGGACAGGATCCAGCTTTCAGTCATCTTGAGCAGGAACTAAGTGGGTAAAAGCAATGAGGGATTGTGGCATTCAGATTTAAGAGTAAATGAGGGTTGACTGTCCTCATCCTCTCCAGTTTACTATTGTGTCATTTTAGATGCTATTCTGCTTCCCTTTCCTTCTTTCTGCAGCCGTACTGTTGATTGGCAGGTTTCTCTTTGTCACAAATTAATCAAATCTCCTATCATTTCTCTTAGTCTCCTACAAGGTGAGCTGTGTGCTGCTAGTGTTGCACTTGTTATTCCTTTGAATCCTCCCAGCACAAAGCAAGTATTGGACATCATCATCCTTGTTTCCCTTTTCCTCACCCTTCTGCAATTAGTGCTCTTTCGTTTTATATTTGTTCTTTCTCTTCAGCTCTTGTTGTTGCGGCACAAATGCTGCCCCACCCCTCTTTCTTCCCACATGCTGCACGTTAACCTTCAAGTTTCTATCTCTACAGCTACTTCCCCTCCTCTCCTCACTCTTCCTCTCCATCTGATTGCTTGTTAGTTGGTATGCAGGCTTGAACACCCATTGTGCATTCTTGCCTGTCAGCATCCTCTTTTTCCCTCTCTCTGATTCTTTATTTCTATCTCCAGCTCCCGGCGTCCTCTCTTTCTCTCAGAGAAGAAGTACAAAGAGCTGAAGACAGGCCCTGTTTGGGGGATAGATACATGGATGGAAACAAGAGAAAGAAAATGTGGATATGTGAATATGATCACGGACAAAAGACTGTTTTCACTTAAATTAAGAATTAAGACTATAGAATATCCACAAAGATAAAGGGCAGAAAGGAGGAGACAGGGAAGTGGGGGATGGGGCAATAGCGACAATAATATATGGATGGAGTTCCATGAAGGTGGAAGCTTGCTAGCAGAATGACAAATGGGTCTCGAGTGACAGAGCATTATATTAAAAAGCAAATTGATATGCAAATGTGGAGCGTGTGGCTTTGGAGAACAGGGATAGCCCGTTGTCCTCAGTGAAGTGGAACAGAGAGAGGCAGAAAGAAAGGTGAGAGCCCGAGTGTGATACTGAGATCGCAGTCCATTAACGTGTGTGTATTTGCATGATTGGTGCAAGGCCCATATACTTAAAATCTGCATACATCTGTGTGGGTTGGATGTGTATTTACCGTACAAACCAGCAGTGTACTGTATGGTGCAGTTGGGTGGCTGCTAAATGACACAATGCATTCTCCCACAGTGACAGATAGCACCAACTTCATACTGCAGTACAGCAGGATAAAGAAACAGCGAATGCAAAAGGTGGGACTATCTTATTATAAAGTCTGTTCCAATATAAGAACCTCTGAATGTCCGTATAGGAAAGTAAACAGCTGAAGCATTCACAGCAAGAGAAGACAGCTTGAAACTTGCAGAGGCTGTGTAGTACGATATGCCAAGGCAACAGCATTGTATCCAACCGATCACACTAACTCACTATTACTTTGCAGCATCACACCACCTATACTTGTTTCATTTCGATGAATGTTTCAGTGTAGACCTTATCTCATTACTTTATCATGTGTATCAGTTCAGAGCTTTCAGTTTTTTTTTTTTTCCCCCACCGACTTTCTCACAAAATAGTTTCCACAGTTCCACAGTTCCACAGGAGTCCAACTGACTCCAAGGACCTATCACCTGCGTTGATGTCAAAGCTCAGAGTTTACGTTGTCATTGTTTCCCTAATTTTAAAAATAATTTGCTTTCACACAAACATTAAAATAGGAAATGCAAACATCAAACAGTTTACATCAATATATATACTAAATTTCAACTTTTTCTCCTAAATTAATCTGTTCAATATTCCAGAGACATGATATTGCACATAAGAGAAACAAAAAAGAGGTTATGGTAGTTTAAACATTCAAAGCATATATGTAGCTAACAGTGTTGGGCAAGTTACTTTAAAAAAGGAATTAGTTAGTTCTCCCAAAAAGTAACTAAATCAGTTACTCAGTTAAAAATGATAAAAGTAACTAGTTATTGTGGGGGCAGCACAGGGTGCAGTGGTTAGCACAGAAGGTTTGCATGTTCTCCCTGTGTTGGTTTCCTCCAGGTACTCCGGTTTTCTCCCACCGTCCAAAGACATCATATGTTTGAGTTAACTGGTGGCTCTAAATTGTCCGTAGGTCTGAGTGTGAATGGTTGTGTGTGTCTATGTGTTGGCCCTGTGATGGACTGGTGACATGTCCAGGGTGTACCCCGCCCCTCGCCCAGAACATTGGCTGGTATTTGCTCCAGCACCCAACCCCCCACGACCCGGAAACGGAGAAGTGGTAGAAGATGGATGGATGGATAGTTACTGCAGAAAGAAACTATTGCGCTACTTCAAAGTAAAATTTTAAATGCTCAAATGTGCCTGAATGTGGAGCCCACCTCTACCCTTCTGTAACAGAACTTAAAATACATGGGCCTGTTCAATTAGAAGATGTTTAAGTAAGTTTGAATTACTTGACACCAACGTGGAGAGGCTCTTTTGTCCAGGACATATGCATTTCATGATTCCATTCATTCCTTTCATATCTTGGAGAGAAAAGTAATGGTTATTCTCCCATTTCCTGTTTGTCGTTGGCTGACTCACTTGTGTCGTTCGTTGTGTGTCCGACTATGCATTCTTTTCGATTTTCTGTAAACAACACTGGCCCACCTCTATCTGTGATTGGCTCACCATGAAATGTGACTCTTTGCCTCTCGGCCCAGAGATCTAATTGGCCTGATGGAAAAAAACGGCTTCAATTATAGTAACGCGCCACAGTAACGGTACCGGTGTTATAAAGACGGGAAGAGTAACCAATCAGATTACTCGTTACTGACAAAAGTAACCCCGTTATTTGTAACGCCATTATTCCCATCACTGGTAGCTAAAGGAGTAACGGCAAAACACTGATCAGAAAGTTCATTCAAGTGAACAACCTGTTCTATTGTTTAAACATCTAAAATCTGACTGTCCTGAGATAAATGTTTGTTTTCATACAACTTCAATGTAGCCACATTTAAATTATGATAACTAAAGGTTGCACCATCATATTTAAGTTATTAAAAACATAATAACACACACCCAAACACACAAAAGCCACAGCCATGTCAAGGTTTGCACTATGCTTAAGACTGCAGCGCTAATGATTCATGACACTTCTAACTGCAGAGGAGAAATGAGTCGCTCTGTAATTACTATGGAAATGTGTTCATTTCCCATCAGATACACATTCCATGCACCCGTGGAGAGACATACACACACACTAACACAGACACACATCTAGCTGTAGCTGGGAAGTCTTTCAAATGTGGGTTTCAGTTTGTAGAGGGTGCAAATGTGTGTGTGTGTCTGTGTGTGACTTCATCCCCACAGGATTATCACCCTTGGACCAGAGGTGTGACCCATGTCCCTATTCCCCATATGTTCCAAACACATGCCCCACAGCACTGTGTGTGTGCAAGAGTGTGTGTCAAGGGGGTAATGATGGTCCCTTGGTTCTCAACTGGCTTTGGCCCAGCTGATAACCAGGTGGGGCCCAATTCCCCTTTCATAAGAACATTATACCCCCTCCTCTTTATCCCCAAATACCAGCAATCAGTCTCTATCTTACAGTGTGTGTGTGTGTGTGTGTGTGTGTGTGTGTGTGTGTGTATCTGTGTGTATTCCCATAACAGACTATTGATGTCTGGGTTATACCATGCATTCAGCTGTGTAAAATCAAAACAAGGATTAAACGACAAATGACTGAGATTTAGTGAGCCTGGCAGGACCCCACTTCTCTCCCCTGACATTGTTGTGTTCTTATTCTCATTAGATGATGGCTTGCTGTTTTTATCTTATTATTTTCCCGTCTTTCCTTATTTATCCAATCACCTTTCTTTGTCAAAGTTTATTTTAAGTTACTTCTTTTCTATCTCAGGCCTCCTTTGTGCTGGCTCCTTATATCATATGCTGCAAATTCCTACTCTTGGCTTCAAGCCTAAATCAATTTGTCTCCGTGATGGGCAGACATAATGACTGGTGGCTGCTTTACCTGCAGCAGTCAAGGGGCATATGAGTAGAGGAGGGAGACGATTTATGTCATGTTTAGCACTTAATTATATGAAACAGCTTTTACATTTTATGTTTTTTGGCCTAAAATTTGAAAGAGTAATAATTTTCACAGGCAGTCTTCGTGGTGGGTGATTAGAGTTTGAGGTTTCTGAGGCTGTAGCACAATAATATATTGGATTAAATACACTGACACAAACATGAAACACTCAAAGCATCACACAAGGTAAGAGACCCACAGATCAACATCCCCCTGCCAGGTCCTTAAAACAGAAAACACAGTTAAACTCTTCCTCGCAGCTGGACAGCAGCACTGAGTTGATCAATTTGTCAATATTTTCTCTTGATCATTGAGCTGGCCATCGCTGCAGGGTGTGTGCACAAAGGGTGGGATGGGGCAGTTAGACAGGGGGGCTAGGAATAGTACTGTGTTTTAGTGTGTGACCCCATGATAATTTTTAAAAGCTTTGGTTAACAGCCAGAGGGGTGCTTAAATGCATAGATCTGCCTATACAGGAACATCTGTGACACGCACACATACAGACACACACAGAGGGAAGTGTGGAATTGACAAGCAAACACACAAAAAGAAAAATAGTCTGTTTCTTTGTTTCCTCTGGCTTGTCTAAGACAAAGAAGGGGGTGAATAGACAAAGGAAAAATCTAAAAGACAACTGGATGTACAAAGAGTAGCTACAACTTTTTTACTGGAAAAATCATAAATTAAAAAAAAAAAGGCAGCACACGTGCTCTTGCACATACACACTGTCCATTGACATGCTATAAAGTCAGATCGGTGCACTGGAAAAGCAGTTGATGTAAGATCACAACCCAGCTGTGCATTTCTTTTTAGGCACTGTGGATATATCAAAGCCAAGCAGGATCCAGATGAAGAGAAGATGCAGTTCCAGCATGGCAGAGGTAAAGGCACGAATAAGGATACATAAAAAAAAAAAAAAACAGATACAGGAGAGCTCATTCACTGACTTTTCAGATGCTGCGAGCAAACAAAGCATTGTGTGGTTTTGGTCTCATGCTCCTTTACTCTTTGCAACATCAGAAAAAATCAGGCCTTATCTGACTCATTCAGACGCCCAGCCCAAGCAAGGCTTGTGTCTGGCAATGACTGCTGCACTGCTCTTTTGCCAGCTGTCCTTAATACAAACCATGCAGGTGGTCCAAAAGGCAGCAGCTTGTCTGGTCTTCAAGCAGCCTAAAAGCGCCCGTCGCCCTGTTCCTCGTTGAACTACACTGGCTAACATTAAACCATCAAATTCAGGTCACTAATGCTTGCCTTTTGGCCTTCTCAGTGTCTTTTGGGTTTGCAGCCATCTTCTTGAACTCAATCACACAGCTTTATGTGCCTTCTCAACCATTGCATTCCTTCAAAAAAGGCCAGACTTGCCTTTAAGGCACTGACAGTCCAGGCTGTTCTCTCTATCTAGATCTGCACTCTGAATCTCTTCTGAGAACTTTAACACCTTATCTAACACTTGCTGTTCAACTCTTTTATTAGATCTTCTTGTGCTCATTAAACAGAAATCAGCCTATTAGTGTCTTTGGTGGTTTTTCTCACTTGAAAGTCACTTTGTATAATCTGCCAAATGAGTAAATGTAAGTTTGAACAACATTATATCATGGCAGATACAAATGGAGTGCATATTATTTTAGTTTTGTTTTTCAAACTCAGTAAATGATTTTCATATATACACGTCTCTGCTTATACAAGCACCTCCACACACAGCTTGTTTTTATAGTGCACTTCACACCCATCTGCAATGAATCACATCACAGCCTGCATTTATAGCTGTAAACAGACACAAGGAAGCATATTTTATCAGTCTGAACTCTTCAGGACGAAAGATTATGGTTGTTTATTCACATATACGTATTACATACTGCCAAATGTATAATGATAACTTATACAACACTTGGGGCTGTCCCATATAACACACAGCTACATATGAGCAGTCTCAGTCAAATAATCCATGATGTTTCACACTTTCTTGCCCAAATGTTTGCTGGCAAAGTTAAAACCCTGTGAAAAAGATTTTATTTTAACACCTTTGCAAACAAAGTACGTATTTATTTTATTACGAAACAGTGTGTAATGCCACTCAAACTGAGCACCCACGCTCAAGCTCACATTTCAACGTACTTTCATGCTGCACAAATGTCTGAGCAGGAATAAGTGTCAGGAGTAAACTACTTTAATAATATAATAATACTATTACTCATGTATCCAAAGCTGATTATGGTAAAGTACTTTAAGCATTACTCTCTTTTTCCATATTTCTCTACTTTTCCACTCCAAAGTTAAGCTCCCAGGCAGCAGGACCTACATCCATCCTCACACCTACGAAGACCCCAACCAGGCTGTCAGAGACTTTGCCAAAGAGATCGATGCCTCCAATATTCGCATCGAAAGAGTCATTGGAGCCGGTGAGTTGGCAGTGAAACAGCTGTGGTCTAGAGTAATAGCTCAGGATAGCAGAAACTGGTGAACACTTATGTATTTTCAGCACTTGAGCACTTGAAAAAATAAATAAAGATGCAGTAGTTAGATGTTCAAAAGTACAAGTTGGTTTACTCTTTAATGTTCATCATTGCGTGCATGTGTGTGTGTGTGTCTGTGTGTAGGAGAGTTTGGGGAGGTGTGCAGCGGTCGGCTGCGTATGCAGGGAAAGAGGGAGATCTACGTGGCCATCAAGAGTCTGAAGGCGGGATACTCGGACAAACAGAGGAGGGATTTCCTGTCTGAGGCCTCCATCATGGGCCAGTTTGACCATCCGAATATCATCAGGCTGGAGGGTGTCGTCACGAGATGTGAGTGGCAAATAAAAACTTCGCACCATTCTTGTGAGGTGGATGAGGTGTTTTGTTGTGTAATCGTACACACTCTTTACTTTTATCTGTACGTGTAGTGTAATTTGTGTGTGTGTGTGAGTGAGTATCTGTCAGATACCTGTAAGAGACACAGCAAAGCTGTTGGGTGATGTTAATGGTGACCCTGGATCAGATAAAAGCTCCATTACCATGGTAACAAACAGATGACGCATGGGGGTGTGCATATAAACGGCGACTGACCGCCTATCAAAGAGCCACCTGTTTACTTCACATGATTGTGTTAGGCAATTAGAGTGAGTGTGTGTTCATGTAGGTGAGACAGACACAGGCCTGGTACAACAAGATAGCTGATTTGTTATCAGTGTAAGTCACTCTCTCAATCACACACACACACACACACACACACACACACACGCTCCATCTGATTTGCTCTTTTCTTATTTCTCAATCTCCCTCTCCAAGTTAGTGTCCATCTAATATTATTCAATCACCGCATCCATCTCCATTTTTCTCTCACTGTTTCGTTCAGTCCAACCTTCCTTTCTGCTAGTTTCAGTCCCAGTCTCTACTAATGCAACATGCTGATTTGACTGACCACTTCTGCTGATACAAGCCACGCCCACTGGAATATTTACTTTGTGGATCTGAACAAAAAACATTAAGACTCTATAAAGATAAATCCTCCATCCAGACACCTTTGCCTTACTGATTCAGGCCAACCAGTTAATATGTCACCCAAATGCAAAACTTGGTTTGTTGTTATTTGACATTAGTTATCATATGCAGCAAGGAAAAAAAGTGACACTGCAGTCGCACATTAATATCATCATCAAGTATCGATCCAAAATAAGTTTTTCCTTGTGATTAGTTCAAATAAAAACATGGCTTCCAAAATGGTCCCCTGCATCCCACAAAGATAAATTGAGGAAGTCAGCTCTTGTAAACGGATGTAAACCTGCTGGTCATTAGCTGTGTGGCAGTAAATTAAAGTAATTCTTTGTTTTAAATGTTAAAGTAGGAGATAATTCAGCACAGGTGTAGTGATGACAGTTGTCCATACTTCATTAACCATTCATAAATCATTTCTATATTTTCTATTTATTCATGTGGCAGACACACAGAAAAACCCTGGTGTGGGCAAAACCTCTTCACGCCCATAATGTGTTTTATATCAGCCGGGTTTCCTCTGATTTCATATTCACTTTCCTCTGTGCCACTGCTCTGTTCCGCCTCTGGTCTGACACATTGCCATGCAATTGTGAGAGATCTACAGACAAGTAAAAGGAAGGAGACAGTCGGTATCAAGAAACAGAATTGCAAACATGCAGTGGGACAAATAAACCTCAGTTTCCCCCAGTCCCCCCCTCTCCTGCCACAGACACAAACACCAACACACACACAGATCTTCAGTCCATTTCAGTGGCACTTAGGCCAACAACAAAAGAGCAAATGCATATGCATAGGCTTTTATCATGAATATTAATAATTCATGAAGTTAATTGGCTGTGTTTTTAGCCTCATGAATATTCAGCAGCATGTGTATCCCCTCTACATTTTTTTGGTCATTTCCTTTTAGTCTGTTTCTTGCATTGTCTAAATAATATTTGATGTGTCATAACTGTGACCTTTGGGTAGTGGGATTGAGGGAGTTCAGAGGGGAAACCAACATCAGCGACAGATAGATCCGTGATCATCACATTTTCTTTTCTTTTTCAAGCAGCACACAGACTACTCTCTTTGGAATATTAGCATAAATGTA
Organism: Echeneis naucrates; assembly: GCF_900963305.1. Classification (NCBI taxonomy): domain Eukaryota; kingdom Metazoa; phylum Chordata; class Actinopteri; order Carangiformes; family Echeneidae; genus Echeneis; species Echeneis naucrates. Next base: position 9,369,199 of record NC_042527.1, on the reverse strand, counting down.
AGAATTACTGCCAAATCCTTGAAATTTTGTTCCAAAGGACAAGAGCCAAGTTGACAGTGGAAAAGGCTAAACAGCAGAGCCTTGACTTGAAAAGAAACTTATTTTAACATAGTAAGGTGCTCTTTATTTTGATGTGCTCTGTGGACATAAAACTAAACTGGTCGTTTGTGGTATGTCAGTGTAATAAGTGTGTGTCTACTTTTACATATGTTTCCTTTGTGTCTCTCCTCTCACCTGTCTTCACGGCACATTGAGAAGCTGATAGAGCTCCTCAGAAACAAATCTCACTAGTGGAGCAGTAATTTCACAGGTCACAGCCCGGGGTGTGTATGTGCAAGCAAGGGGGTGAGAGTTGAGATGGGTCAATAATTCCTTCAGGCCTTTTTCTCCAGCACCAGCTGGTCCCTTCACACCGCCCTCAGTCTAATCAGGCTGGCTGACCCTGACCGCTCTGGGCTCAGGTGTGTTGGATTGGTTTGCGTAGGTGTAAGCTGTAGCAGAATCAGCAGGAGTAGGGGTAGTAGAGGTGTCAGCAGCTGCAGAACTAACTCTTACAGTGATATTAATAGTAGCAGGTGCAGTAACATGAATGTTATACTAATAATGCTGTAGCAGCTGCAAGCGTTGTGGTGTGAGGCCTAAAAACACCCACTTTACTATTACATAAGACAGAGAAAATAGTCTCATTTTTGGAGTACTAAAAGTTCTGAAAAAGCACACACCAAAAAAAAGGATGCCTATTCCCAAGTATGAGGATGGATTCAGATCAGTAAACTGTAAACTCTGTATAGTTTACTGCTGCTCTTTCATCTATAATTGACTCTTTTCATTCAGTGAAATGTTCACTTTATCTCGACATCATCATACAGGAAGCAGGCCAAGTAATAGAGGTTGTGTTCTTGTTCTTCAGCCTTGTAGCTCCTAAAAATATAAGTCAGTTTTCAAGGTAGCATTATCGTCGTTGTCATTAGTAGCAATATCAGTAGGAGTAATACAGTGTTGTAGTAGCTGAGTTGTGTTCAGCGGTCGTGGCAGTTGTACAAATGACTGAATTGGTATTATTTTGTACAGCTGTATTTTGTGTGTATGAAGTGGCAATTCTGGCATTCTGCAATTGTTCATTCCTCTGTGCGTGTGCGTTCGTGTGTGTGTGTTCTTGCTGTTTAAACTCACATAAGTTTTCAGCCCCTTTAGCCGCGGGCCACCATAATAACCTTCTCTGTCTGTCACCTGATTGTTACTATTGTCATGCAAATTACAGCCCCACATGCAGAAACGGAGAAAAAAAAAATCTTTTCTCTACATGCCTCACATAAGGAAAGTGTGGTAATCAGCCCCTCCCCTCCATTCCCTACGCCACCTCCCCTCCTCCATCGCCTTATCTTCCGTTCATCTCCCCCGCCCTCATTTTATCCATCCATCATCATTTATGTGTTTAACAATTGCTGCAACAATCGGCTCATTTGGAAAACCCTCAATTACAGAGCACCATCTCATCTGCCCACAACAGGTTTTAGAGCGTTACCTGTCAAGAGCGTTTGAAGTTATTCACGTTTAGAATATGCATCCAGATCTTGAGACGAATGAAGAAGATGAGAAACATGAGAGGAGAAACTAAACAATAGGTGTCGGAGGGTTGCGGGGGGTAAGAACAAGGGAGGAAGGAGGATTTTGAGGGGATGGATGGATGAGATAGGATACAAGAGTGAGGAAATGAGAGAACATGGGGCTTGAGAAGAAATGAGGGTGACAAGGGGAAGATATGCAAAGAGATTTGAGGAAAAGAGCCATGAATAGATGAGGAGAGGCGGTGACGAGACAAACGTGAGGAAATGAGGTGAGATGGGAAAGCAAAGAGATGGGACGTGAGGTAAAGAGAGGAGAGGAGAAAGGAGATAAGGTTATTGAGTTTCTGTCTCTCTGTTTCTCTGCACCCCTGCATCCTCACACGGCGCTTCCCAGAACAGAGATCTGTCCTGTGTTAAAAGCATTGTATCATTTAGTTCAGACCCTTAACATTAATCAATACTGCAGTTATTTCATTTTCTCGTTTGTACCTTGGCCTGCCTCATTCAATAATGCGGTAATGCAGCCTGCTGGCACACACACAGATAGCTACTCATGATGTAATTGTCAGGATGTATACGGAGTCTATCACTGTTGTTTGCATTCACACCAACACACAAAGAAAGGGTTAACCCTCTCATAATGTAATTTCCTCGATATATTCAATACAAGTATTCTCTCACTTTCAAACAGACACTCAAAGCAAATAAAAATTCTACACACACACCCACACACACACAAATGCACGCGCAACACTGTCTAAATAATCCGGGCTTTATCCTGGGTAAAACAGAAACACTTTCTATTTTCACTTAATGAAGAGCTGTAAAAAGCAGCAAACTCCTCTCTGATCCATTCCATAACAAACTCCACCTGGCAGAACATCAATATCCAATGTACACGCACGCACGCACGCACACACACACACACACACAAACACAGAGGTGTATTTAGCTCCACAAATGGCTGTGTTATTTCGGAAGGCAATAAAAGGCAATAGATTCCAGTGAATATGAACATGATTAGTTAATTGTGGGATTTCAGGGGAAATTGACAAGCACTACAGAATGTTTGGCGGAGAGGGGCTCCATGATGAGCTAGAGAGGTGTCGTCTTTCCAGTGTGTTTGAAGTGTGGGTAGGTAGCGTGTGTTGAAGTCTCAACAAGAAATGAAAGGGATTCTTTGTTTGTTGTGTGTCTGTGTGTGTATGTGTCTTGTTTTTCTATATTTGTCAGACACAATGAGCTAAAATGCATTTTAAGTGTGTGTGCAGTAGGTTTTAATGGTAACTTCTGTTATCTTTCAGAGTTGTAAGGATAATTCTATATGGCAGATGTCCAGATGATGGCTAGTAATTGTGTGTGTGTGTGTGTGTGTGTGTGTGTGTTTGTGTGTGTGTCAGTACCTGTAAAGCTTGCATGATTCTCAAAGCCTAAACAACAGGATGAATGTGTTTCGTTCTTGAACGCATCTAATACAGTGAATCTATTCTTTTTCCTAACATACATAGGCAGACACACACACACATACATACATAATTGGTTTTCAGAGTTTTTTTTTTTTTTTTTGCCATTTTCCATTTCATGGCTGTCTCTGTGGCAGAATATGACATTTATGCGAATGTGTTCTGTATGGATGCACATAGGCACACACAAAATGCCATGTATTCACATTCACTAGGGCTAAAACATCACCAACATCTGGACACACACACACACACACATGTGCTAGGTAAAAATGAAAAAAGGCTGTGAGGAAGCAGACCTCCTTTCATTCAGCCGGTCCCACAGCTTTATCTGCCACTGTGAGGAACAAACAAAAGCACATATATTCCCAGCCCCGAACGGAGCTCAAATCATGTACTCATCATCAGGCCGTCCCTCCCAACTTGCTGTGCCCTGAAACCAGCTCTCTCCTTCTCCCTCTCGCTCTCTCTATCACACACACAAAGAGATGCACCACACACAACACAAGCCCCATGTGGAGATAAATGTGACCAGCAGTCCTCACCCCCAGCAGAAGAAAATCCAATTCTCTTTCACTTTTATCCCTGAGACTAATGTTACTGTCAAAGAAGACACCACCACCAGAGACCAGGCAACTCTGTTTTTGTGTGTAAGTGTGTGTGCCGCTTTATGTGTGTGTCAGTGTTTGCTGCAGTGAGATAGTGAATTCATTTAAGGTGATGTATTGCTGTCTTTACCTACAATCTCTCTGTAGTCCTCTGTGGTGTTGTTCCTGGCTGTCCATGACAAGCTGTTGACCCCTCCTCACCCCTTTCTCTCCTCAGCTTCTCTAATCTAACTTTTTTTCCCCTGCCCCTTATCTGATCAACCATTGCCCCTCTTTTTTTCCAATACACTCGTACATGATACATTCTTTTATATTTATTTTCCATTCACTCTGATGTGTGTATTTTCACGTCTCTGCTCCCATTCTCTTCTGGTGTTTATGGTGATATAATCCACATGTTAAGTAAGGAGAGTTTGAATGATTTTTTTGTGGAGGAAAAATCATTTTCCACTTCTGTTTTAACTTCGGCTTTAAACATACAAGCGGACTCATCCTCCTCAGTCTGTCTTTCCCCCTGTTGGCTTTTATCGCTCCCTCAGGTTCTTCCCAAAATCTCTGAGGTCTGATTTAAGAAATGTAACCCATTCATCACCATTGCCATAGTGTGTGTATTTACAAGCCACACATACTCACCACGATTTGTAACTACACGTTGTGTGTGTGTATGTGTGTTTGTTATTGGCTAAGCTCAGCTGTAGGGGGTGGTACCAAGGGAGAACCCTGTAAAACAGGGATAACTGCTGTTTTTTATGTTTGTGTGTGTGTGTGGGTGTACATGTGATTGCACATACTTTGTTAATCATTTGTAAGCCTCACCAGATGCCATGCGGGGGAGCATAGTGCATGCAGCCTGTCAGTCAACTATCCCTCCATTACACACATGAACATAAACACACACTTATTCAGGTGCAGGTGCACAACAATCTGACCACAACCCGATCCCCTTGAGGCTGATTACTATTCATGAGATCTCAGGAGGCCCCCTTATATAGACACACACACACACACACACACATATTGGAGGATTGGTCCATTCTAATTATCTGCTGGTGTTTATGGAGAGGGCTGATTAGAAGCTGTCAGTATGACTGATGACGACATGCCATGTTATCCCCAGGGAGAGAGGCAGAGAGACAGAAAGGAAGGCTGGTCACAGCTGTGGACACCAAAGCCTCTCTGTCCTCTATCACTTTAAACTTTGTGTCTCCTATTCCTTGTAATTCTGCTCCAACTAACATCTAACCTTGCTGTGTTTTTCTTTAGGCAAGCCAGTAATGATCATAACAGAGTTCATGGAAAATGGATCTCTCGACACTTTCCTCAAGGTGAGTCACGGTTCAGTGAAAAGTAACGCAACGCACTCATCTGCCCCTTGGTCAGAGCCACAAGTCTTTACCAAAAAAAAAAAAAAAAAAAAAAAGCTGTAAAAAATTTGAAATTGGGTTTATTCCTTTAACTTGGTGTCCTTGCAGATAAATTCTTTCGAACATGTATAAAGATACCTGACTAAATTTGTGTTTCACCTTTCAACATTTGAGAATTCAATCTGTAAATCTTTACAGAAACAACCAAGGACATGAGTTTGGCCTGTCAAGGACTGATCTGAAGTGCCCTTTAAAATAAACAACACAATTATTGCTGATGGGATTTTTTTGAAGTGGGTTAGATTTTAACCACATTTTTTGTTTTCAATCCTCCCACAAAATACTCTAAAAAATGCATGTCAATGTTTAATACACAAATGTCTTTAGCTGGGGCCAACCTTTATAGTTTGGTTTAAAAAAAGCAGAACATCCTCATTAAACTGAACTGCAACTGATTAACAACTAATTAATGGCATGTTTATAGAAACATGCCATTAAAACACAACATCTAGATAGACACTGTACTGTATACACACAAGGCAGGCTGTGTTGTCTTCATACACTTGCATCACATGATGTTTAATACTGGGTCCATAAAATGCACTTAGTGTCCATATCCCAGAGTAGAAAACAGCAGCAGACTGTTAACAAACAAGCAATAAACAAGAATGCGTATTGCTTTGTGTGCAATTTTGCCCCTTCAAGGGATATGAAAATAAACAGTCCATTTTTGGGGTAATGTAATATCTCTAAAGTCATATGGTTAAAATTCAAGGCAGCAACTGAGAAAGCTATTGGAAATCACCCCAGAACTGCTTTAGAGCTTTAAAATAAAATCAACATGTCATGAATGAAGAGAGAAACATAGCCAGTAGATATATTATAATCTCACTGTATATAAAAAAAGTATTGAGAAGTAGATTTTACTCAGGAGGCCTGAACCTCACATCAGTCAATAATGCAACAATGCACTGAAAATGAAATTATGCCAAGAGTTGAAAGAAACTATTGCCCAATATTTTATCTGTAACCTGAGGAAATACCAAACCTGCACAATTTTTCGAATCGGTCTATCAACATTTCATCAAAACTGACTCAGAGGCTCAGCACCATTTCTTAAAATATCAATTATATAAACAGTTTCTATATTTAATGGGAGATGGAAGAAAACTGGGCTATAATAATGTGAAATACGACAAGTGTGAGAGCCGTGATTCCTGTTAATACACAATATGTAGCACAAGTGACAAACTCAAGGTTTTTATTTAGCCGAGCGGCCCAGAGCTGGGTTTAACATTCAGCCAGATGAATGGATGGTTCCAGCTTGTGTGTGCCTCACATTGAAAGTCCCCCTGATTCATATTCAGAGTTGTTTGGCAGCCAGTAAAATCACTGCAGTGCTCCAAAGCCATTAAGCCTTCGATGATAGGCCCATCACTAAATAGACACCAATCCCATCAGTAACACTGAGGCAAAATGTAATGAGATCGGACAGATAAATAAACACACACACTCAGATTCTCTCACCCACATATGCACATACAGTATATGCATGTTGTGTGTCACAATATGTATTGTAATGAGGGTCATAAAGAGTGTCCGCAGTGGCTCCTTGTAATTATGGCATAACTTTTATGAGTTTTACAGCTCATTGGTGTTTCTGGCATCCATATGTGTCTTTAATTATGTTGGCCATTAATCAAGCAGTCCTCCCTCAGATATAACAAAACAACTGTTGTGTCAGGGAAGCACCTCCTCTTTGAATTCTTCTCCAACTACCTTTATTGATTCTTTCAATTTTCCATTTTTCTCCTTTCTCCTTTCTAGTTTGGGTGCCAAACATTTTAATATGGCAAAATTTGACTAAAAGAAGTCTAATTTTCCACCTTTCTCGTTTGTACCCATTTCCTTGTTTAACCTCGGCTGTCCTGCATTTGTCTCCTCTCCCGTTCCCTGTCCTGCCCACCCGCTCCCCTCCTCCTTCCTGGCAAGGCAGTGTGGTGGGCAGATTGATAGAGGAAGTCTGTAGGTTTGTTAGACAGTCCAATCAATCAGCATCTCACAAAACCACCGGCTAATTAACTTACTCCACAGCTACTGAGGGAGAGACAGAAAAAGAAGGATAGAGGAAGGGGAGGGGGGGGCACAAATGCAGAAAGATGAAGGTAGGTAGATAGATAGATGGAGACTGAATCAAAGTAATACAGGGCTCTCTTTCTCCCTCTCTCTCTGTCACACTCTCTCTCTAAGACAGAGACTGAGGAGAGCAAGAGATGGATGGAGAGAAAGAAAAGACAGAGGGAAGGAGAGATGATATGAAGGAGAGAGGGTGACTGATAACATGGATGGCTTTTTAACGGGGACCGTTGGCCCAGGGCAGAAATAATTGGCAGAGGAAGGTGAGGTGGACTGCCATCGATCAACAGGCTCCGTTCTCTGCCAAAGACAGCTCAAAATCTGAAATCCAGTGAGCTCTGCTTGGGCACATGCTCAGCGTTAGATGGGGAAGTTTTGTCTGCTCTGTCAGATTCAATCCTCTGCACGTAGGATCTTTTAGTGATCCCCTATTGATTCCTTTGAGGAGAAATTCATCTTTTGCTAGCAGCCCCCAGAGAGAGGTCAAAGCCCACAGTTACCCTGGTCTGGAAAGGATTCAAGGACTTATGCTCGAGGATGGACTGGTGCCATCAGAGGTCATTGCCGGCATGTGCCCTCACTTCCAGCTGAGGTTGCTGAAGGATCCAGCACCAATCTTTGTGCCCCTCCTGATGCTGCTTAATGCCAGCATTTGCACTGTGTGCCGTCTATTAATTCATTTTTCTCCTTGTCTCTCTCTCCAGAAACATGACGGCCAGTTCACGGTGATCCAGCTGGTGGGCATGCTGCGTGGCATCGCCTCAGGTATGAAGTACCTGTCAGACATGAGCTACGTTCACAGAGACCTGGCAGCACGAAACATCCTGGTCAACAGCAACCTGGTGTGTAAGGTGTCGGACTTTGGCCTGAGCCGAGTTCTGGAGGACGACCCGGAGGCTGCTTACACTACAAGGGTAGGACACACTTTTCACCAGCTGTATTTGTCAGAATTAAATGTTATCTCCAATTACAGTTCATCCCCCCCGTTGTCCTCCGTTATTGTTCCTGATCCAAAATAGGGTGTTACAATCTCTGCTTAAAACAGATGTGCAAAAATTTATTTCAAGTGAAGATGCTTGCTCCAATGGGAGGCTAATGAAGCAGAACCAGTTAAAGAAAGATTTCCGCCATCATGTTACTAATGACATATTTTCTTTTTCCTTCTCTGGCTTTGAGAATCTGCTGTGTTTATTTTATTTATGACGTGCACACATTGGATGTCGAACCGTCTCTCTCTGTTGTTCTTGCTCCACGCAATTTATCAAACAAGTCCCAGTGTGCATTTCACAACCACTGGCTATAGTGTAGACTCAATCAAATTGGCACTGCAGCTCTATTCTGTCAACATATAAAGTTTTGCTATCATTTATTCCAATATGTTGTCAGTTCACTGCCATAATAAAAAATCCAAACATTGGTTTTCCATTTGTCAGAGCTGTGCGAGGTCCAGCTTGCAGGGGAAAAAACGAAAACATACACAATCTTGGCAGCTAGCAAACTGGCTCTGGAGATGACCAGCTGATTATCGTCCGTGTTCATCTCTACAGACACAAATGTAATACTGTGCTTGTAAATTTGTGTAGAAAATGTTTCTGTACTGAATAGACAAAGATGGAAACAGCTTATCACTCAATTCAGTTTTGTATGAGGTCACAATACCTAATCAAGGCTATAAACTCACAACGTAACCCAACCATGCACACACAGGGATGAATGAAACTCCTCCTCCCTTTAAGATTTTGCCTATATATAGTAAAATTGAAGAACTCCTTAGTAACATCACCAACCTCTCACAGAGCTCTAAGAGAATGAAGAAAGTCAAACGCTGGTGAGTTAAACCACTGCGGAGTAACTCATCTAAAATGCCCACAAGGAGATGGGATTATTCATATTCATAGGAAGTGTTGGGGATGTTATTTTTAATATGGCATTAGCATTGCCCTGGGAGGAGTGTATCAGCTGCTGACTGCTCTATTGCAATCGCAATAATACACACACACATACACTTCGACTTATGTCAGGAGACCTAGATGGAGAGCTGCAGGCATGGAGGAGGGAGAGGCTTTGGAGGAGATGGGGAAGAGACAGGCAGAGAGGAGTGGATATCAAATAAGACTGAGGATCTAGGGAGGCTGAGGGAAGACAGAAGGGGGAAGGATCCAGTGAGTGCAGTTAAGAGAAAAAAAGAAGATGGTGTATTGGTGGACAGGGGGTGGTGGAAACAAAAAGTACAGTACTGAGTGACTTGGCAGCTTTGTCTTTTATTTGACTTTGACCAAGCAGAGAGGGGGAATACTAGGTGGTGCAGAGGCAACTGCCGCATGTTAAAAAGCTGAACCCAGCCTTATAGAGACTGAGTCTGTGTAGACAGGAGAGGAAGGGGGGCGTATCTCTCTGCCTATTGTGTCTGTACACTGGGCTTTTCATGGAATCCTTTTGATCAGCACATCAACAACAAAGGCAGCAATGAGGGAGATGACAAAAGAAAGTCAACGGCAAGAATAAATGCAGGAACAGAGGTAGAACTTTTTGTTGAGGAAATATCAGTGGAGTGCTGTTTTGTCAAGTCACTGTATAATCTCATTCTCATTCTCGCTTTGTTATTGATGACACCATACTTCTTTGCAGGCAGCATCTTATTTGCTTTGTTGGATTTACTTTTGATTTGCAGGCAGAAATATACCACTGAAACAAGCTTTAAATATTTACCTTATTACCTTATTGGAGACATGATAAAGCGTCAAGTTCGGGATGGTATACTCAGTTTGTCAAGAATGTGCTGACTGTGATGTAAACCATTTACAGGGAGGGAAGATTCCCATTCGATGGACAGCTCCTGAGGCTATAGCTTACAGGAAGTTCACTTCAGCCAGTGATGTGTGGAGTTACGGTATCGTCATGTGGGAGGTGATTTCATACGGAGAGAGGCCCTACTGGGAGATGTCCAACCAGGATGTGAGTCATACAGCCATACCATATCTCTTAACTACAATTTTTTTTTTCTCAATTGTCAAATACTAAACCTTGAAAATGAATTTTCCTGGACATTTTATTTCCCTGTTCTTGTAGTGATTAATATCTGGATAATGTCTGGCTCTCTCTCCCTGTAGGTGATTAAAGCAATAGATGAGGGCTACCGTCTTCCTGCTCCCATGGACTGCCCTGTGGTGTTGCACCAGCTAATGTTAGACTGCTGGGAGAAGGGGCGCAGCGACAGGCCAAAGTTTGGACAGATTGTCACAATCTTGGACAAGCTCATCAGAAACCCTGCCAGCCTCAGAGAGCTGGCCAACAGCTCAGTATGGTCAGTGGGAGAAAAACTAGGAATTCAATGCATTCAATGACCTGTGCATTTATACTTGAGCTATACATATCACAGGGTGATGCACACACTGACAGCATAATCATTTCCTCATGCCTGCGTTGTGTATCTGTATTTAAAGTTGAGTCGCGGAGGAAGCAAGTTATTACTTACATTCTTATCTTTTTATCTTTTCCTTTCCCACAAAGTTAAGTTTGTCAGTGAAATTATGTAAATATAGGGTTGCGTTTGGCATATCCATATTCTCACATTCAGCTTAGACACCCTGTCTCCCCCAGCTGTACTGCACACGTCCATAGAATGTCATTATTTTCACATTTACATTTTACACTCCAGGCATTTGGCTGATGTTCTGAATCAGACCAGCAAACAGTGTACAGCAGAAGATATTTTAATCCCTTTCACGGGAGACAGAAGATACTCAGCATAAAAATAAAATCCCAGCACAACTGAAAAGACTGCCGCAGCCTAAAAGCATTACTAATAACAAGAGTTTACATATTACAGACAAAGTGAACAACATGACCAGAAAGCTTCATACACAGGACTTGAATACTATGGCAGGGCTTTAATTGAAGCACATATATCACGGCGTGCAGATGCATCAGTCTTGTGTAGTCAAGGTATTCACAAAGTTTGAGCACAGAAATTAATAAACACAAAGATCATTTATAACAATTTACCGCTAAAGGAAGCAATCATGGGGCAAGTCAAAGGGTTTCAAATCGTGTGTGATTGTGCGAGCAGGCTACGAGGGGATGTGTCATTAATCATACTTACCCACTAATGGGTGGGTTTAAGGTTTAGGGTTTTTGTTTTCTTTTTATATAGGATTTGAATCTTAAATGCTACAGCTGTTGTAGAATTTAAACTGTTCTGTCCATATCCAGATCCAGCGCCATGAATAAGCATTAAAAGACCCTTCGAATGTGCACAAGACAGCCTTTATTATTATGAATACTCAGTCTAGTCTACATTTAATAAGAGTTACACAAGTCACAAACTGCTATTAGCCACTCAACATATAGAAACTTCATTGAATAGTGAGTGTGCTTTGTATTCCAGCAGGGAGGACCCATCCAGCCCAGAGTTCAGTGTGAGCACAGTGGATGAGTGGTTGGAGGCCATCAAGATGGGCCAGTATAAGGAGAACTTTTCCTGTGCTGGATATGTCAGCTTGGACTCAATCCTCTACATCAGTGTCAGGTATAAATGGCTGAGGGCCTCATCCTTTTAAAGTGAAACACTGAAAAGGTCAAGGTGATCAGTAAAAGAGGTATTACTTGCTACTTGAGTGCAAATTACAGAAATGACAGAAAGGGATTTACACAAGTATCTTAGACAACAAATCTCAGCAGCTGCTTGGAAGTTGAAGGACATTATAGATGTATTTCTCTGAAAACACCACTAATAGAAATGTTTCCTCTCTTTTCTTGTAGTGAATTGGCCAAAATGGGTGTGTCTCTGGCTGGACATCAGAAGAAGATTTTGTCCAGTGTTCAGAGCCTGCAGACCCAAGGGACGCACGTCCAAGTATAACAGTTTCCATAAACACGTAATGAGACAGAGCCAAAATGGATGCTCCTGTGAAGAGTTTCTCCTGACATGGAGTTGTAATGGATACTCTGTGCTCGGACTTCCATTGATTTTTACGGCACACAGAGATGGAGACAACAAGGAAATTTTGACTCCTTCACCTTTGCGCAGTTTCACCATTCTTCCCATCCTCGATGGGCACTACCGGCTTCAGCACTCAAAGTCCCAGCAACACGACCACCAGAGAGAAGCAACAGAGAGACACGTGTCCGACAACAAGGCCACAAACAGAGCATCCCAGATCATTTCACATCATATCAGTTCAACGAAAAAGGAAAAAGAAAAGATTTTTAACAAATGAAATGACAAAAAAACAAATTAGAATATAATTATCACTGTCTGTGAGGTGTACAGTTGGTTTTTACTGTCATTTTGTTTGTTTTGAGTTTTCACCTTGAAGAGTTTTAAAAGGGTCAGAGGATATGTATATGTGTAGATATATGTTTATATGGGCTGCGTGTCCCGCAACCGTAGAGATGGACCTAACGTTTGTATTGGTGGTGAGAGTTATATCGCTCAACCTTAACTAGAGTTATTACCTAGTACTTGTATGGCCCTTTCCATTGCTCTCTGTCTCCAGAAAGACAATGAATGAGCTGAGATTCTGAATGACATGAATGTGTTGGGTGAGAGGAACAGAAAAAAACTGGACCTTTAGAGGTAGAGAGGGATGTAGATTTTGCTAGCTCATGTAGGACGGACGAGGATTCGTTTAAATAGTGTATTTGACCAGGACAATGGGTTCCCTGGTGACTGCTCTTAGACACACTTCTACACCAACTAGACCCAGTGCACGTGTGCTTGTCTGCTAGCACTTGGTGATGTAACTGAGTGCGAAGTGACAACAGAAACTACTTACGGTGGAAATAGCACAGAGACATTTTTTACTTCCATAACTGTCTATTCCGAACAACACTGTCTGTTCAGCTGTTGGAATATTTCAGCCTAAGAATTTGCCTTCCCATGTTTCAGGTTTGTTAAGAAAATTATTGGTGTTTTGTGTAATGCAAAGGTGAAAAGTCATGAGTTGACACTGTTAAGAACGTGAACCTTGTTTTTCCAATGTTGTACCATGTAGAGTACAATAACCTTGAGACGTTCATCTGAACACCAACACAATTTCTTTAATTCTGCATTGTTCCACAAGGCCAGTCACAATAATTACAGTGTTTTATCCAAGTAGTTTGCCTGATGAAAAGGAGTCCTGAAATGGCAGTACGAGGAATTCCAGAACGAGGAAAGATATGCAGTGTTGTTCTCAGCTGTGACACCAAGTGAGGGAGAATTTTACAAAAAAAAAAAAAAAAGAGGATTTGTGTGTTGTGTACAATCTCACTTTCTTGTTATCTGTCATGCCAAACTATTTCAAGCATCTCTAGTTTCAAAACAACAACCATAAGGCTAATTTACAAAGCAATGTTTACAAAAACAAGCAAATAAATTGGTTTGTTAGCTGTTCCTTGTCAGAAGGAAGCAGTTGCTTATCATATTAATTACAAGGTTAGATATGATGGGAACCTCCTCGTGTGCACCGCATTCATGGCACCGAATCTGCTTTTAGTGTTTCCCCAAACCTGGTTTTAATATATGTGGTACTCTATAGGACCAACAGTGGCATAAAGTACAGTATATATGATTGTATCATAGTGTAAAATATGTACAGTGTTGATTTCCAATGTTAGAATGTTTGTAATGATAACGCTGATGATGATGATGATAACTATGATGTACTTTTATTGTGAAATAGAGATTTCTGAAGTACTCGTTCAGGGGCGGGTCATACAGGAGAAAAGTGAAGGGATGTGACTCGTAAGTCTGAACAAAGGAATGTAAGGACGGCGCAAAGCTTTGGCTTTGATTTGACAGGTGACAGTGACTGCAGTTTTTTCCATAGTGTTAGAATGAGTAGAATGTACTTTCCTTATTGAAACAAAGGCCTGATTTGGAACCCAAATGAGACAGCCATTACAAGCAATTATATGCACGTTTTAAGCCTGTGTCAGTGTTCAACATAACTTTTGAAAATAACTGTTCCGGTGAGGAAGGCAAAGAAGGGGTGAGGATGAAACAAGAGAAAAATTCAAATGAAATTTCTTCACATATTGAGCATTTGCTTTAACTACCTACCCCCAAGAGCCATAACAATCCAGTCCTCTCTTAGCAAGGCATGGCAGACCTGTCAAACTTTGCATTTACTCACATGCATTCACGGTGTGCAAGGAACTGTAGTAAGAGCAAGAGCAGACTTTGGAGGGCATTACACGCTGTCTTTCTGATAGAAGCACGAGTCTCAATGTAACACACAGATGAAACAGTGTGTTTATCTGCTCTATTTGCATTTGTTTCCATGTCTGGCTTTAATAACCAAGCTATACTTGCAATATCAAGAAGTACTCACTACTTAGGTAAAAGAAATTTTGAAGGTTGCAGGTTTTGTAAAGATGCAGTGTACTATGGTATACCAGGTGAAAAACTGTCCTGCGCTTATGTCTCATTTGGGTTTATTTACAGTTCATCAAAAAGAAAAGCATACTAAATAAAAAAAAATAAAAAAATAAAAAAATAAATTCTACACAGCAATACAAGAACAAGGGCATTTCCGTGTCTTCTATGTGGATCCTCCACTGACAACTTGGACAAGCAGCTTTAGCCTATTGTATGTAGCCACGGAATGGAGATGGCATTTAAAACCAATTCACGGAGCTACTGATAGCATAGTTAGTTAGCTCTAGCTGATAAAAATGTGCTAAAGACAGCGACTTAGCTGTTTAGATTAGGTTGCCACTAGAAACTTGCTTCCAACTGAAATCAAGCAATCATTGTTTCCAAAATTGATAAGAACTGAGACGATAAATGTGCAACCGCTGTAAATCCTACATGTTGTGTTAGAAGGTAAAGCTTGACAGGCCTGGTAACAGTAACAGTTGGGGCAGAGCCAAAATGAACTTTCACCCTCAGCAGCACAATAAGGTTTATACTTGTGTCAAATATTGATAAACACATTTAAATGCATACAGGTTTCATACATTTACAGCTAAAAGAATACAATCCAGAGATCAATATCTCTTGCCAAACCACTTTGCTGTTTTGTCAAATACACCCAAGGAAAAAAATGCTATTGGGACAGTCTGAAACTGTTCATTCTACTTGTGCTAACGCTATGATTTCACTCTAGCGGACTACCCTTGACCGCTGGCCTTTTAGATGCCTTATTTCCTCATTTATTGTTCTTTTCTGTTGCCCTATAGAGGCGATATTAAAAGTAAACTGTATGTACAGGTAGTATTTATCTGTGTTCTTAAAGATAACCTCACATCTACACCCTGGTTTTATAACATCCCTGAGACACCCTTAGATTGCAGATTCACTTTTCACGCAGAAGAGTGACATTTTCTTCTGTAATATGACAATGAGCCTTCAGGCTGTTCATCAATCAAGATTATGGAAGAAGAAGAAAATGACAATATGGTTCTTATTTGATAGCAAAACTACTTATTTATTGTTCAAAATAAAATCCTAATAATAGATGTGATTGGGCTATATTTTGATATTTTTGACGTATGATAGTGTTAATGTGCAAAATTCCTCAAACAAGATCAGGTTAGAAGATGAAACATCGCCTAAAAAAATAATTAGCCCATTTTGACAATGCTGTCCTCTTTTTTTTTTTCTTTTTCTTTTTTTTTTTTGCAAGCTTGTTCAACACTCCCATCTTAGAAAGTTGAAGAATACAGAAGTCATACTTTGGTTTCAACCTTCAATATCCCAAATTTGTCTCACGATTCACTCTATCAAGCTTAGCTATGTGCGTTGGTTTGCTTGATCTGAAATGTGGTGTTTGTCCTTTGTTTACCACCAGGTCTGTATTGTAAGCATTCATGAGTGATACTCATTTTAGACTTCAATTCTTTCTAGTCCCTCTTTCTCCTCCCGTCTTCTCTCTCTCCCTCTCTCGTTCTTTCTTTGGCCACCATACAGTGCTAATTTGTCCCCATGCCAGTTTCCTCTGCGTCGTTGTAAAGGGTGTAGGCATTCTAATGTCTTTCATGTTGCTGTAATAAATATGCTAATATTTCTAATTTCTCACCTGAAGCCTGCAGTGTCTTTTTCATTTTGCACAGTTGCTGCATTTTTCTCTCCATCACTCAGGCACACATACAACATTAATTTTGCCATATATACGCTCATACCACCATTTAATTACACTGAAAATGGTGATTTAAAATTCAAAGTGCCTTTAGATGTGTTGTGGAGCTGGCACTTAATTATTTTCAGCTATGTAACAAAGCCTGAAGGTTTAAAATGTTGTTTAGGTGAGCACATGACCAGTGTGACAGAAAATCAGTGAATAGTTGGGAAATTCAAAGGTAGTCTCATTTATCCCCAGATCAGTGGTGAGTGGTGGTGAAACTCCAAGCATCCCATTCTTTAAAAGCCAAGGCTTAAAGCTAGGCAACAACCACATTTTCATTATCAGTGTGTGTGTGCGTCTCCCTACTGAGGGATAATTCTGTCTCATGGGGAAGGGAAGGGTCAATGACTCCTGACCTTGGTTAACCCCTTAATGCACTGGCCCAGTCTGTCAGTCTATGTTACCGCCATTACACCTTATTTAGTCCATCATATTAGGCTCCATATTTCCCTACTGCTACTGTGCACACACACACACACACACAAATAAAACTCCCACAATTTACTCAGTATCTATCTCATCCCTCAGCCCTCCACTTAATCTTTCTGCTGGCCACATGGACCCTGTTTTTTTTTGCCCTCACCTTACGTGTCCATCCTGCGCAGACAGACAGAAAGGTTGTGGCCAGTCCCCTGACCTCCAATACCACATTATCTCCCTTTTCTCACAGCTTTCTGACTTCCCCTGCATCCATCTACCTATCCATTCATCCATCCAAAGCTTTTCTCCACATGTAGCCTCCTCTTTGAGGTCTGCTGCCTCTTTCTGTCTCACTGCTATCACTGCTGGGTTTTCCCTCACTATTAAAAGCCAATCCATAACTTTGGGCTTTTGTCTCCAGGTGTCTCAACAGGGAGAATGTCATCTCATGCATTTACTCTGGATAACACGGAAGCTACCAGGAGCCGAACGCTTAGACGATTGATTCATCATGCAGCTGCTATTGGCATCATGTGAAAAGGTCAGGTGTCCCTATGGAGAACACTTTAAAAGGCCATTGGTGACTGATGAGCCTGTCATGTTTCTATCACACAGACACACACACGTGCGAGCACTTCCTTACTCCATTTTTCTGTCTTCCTCTCTGCGACACAGACACACACACATTTACACTCCTGTGGGAATCCTAATTGGGCCCCAGACATTAAAGTAACATAAGAGAGCAAACTGCTACCAAGACCTTGGCTAGATGAGCTATGAGTATATATAAATTTGTGTTTGCCTATAAATGTGTGACTTTTGTGTGTTTGTAATGTTTATACTACAGAAACTGGTGTTCATGTGTAAGGCTGCGAGCAGTGTGACTTTTAAAAAGGAGTCGAAAAGTAGATAAAATCTGAATCAGAGGAAAGATTTCATCGATCATTGGCTAAATTTGCAGGAGTTCCTGTTTTGCCGCTCTTAATTGCATTGCGTGTGTCTTCTCTAATCAAATATGGCTGAGTTCAGACAGGCTCAGTGTTTCCCAGTCCGCTCAGACATACACACACACACACGCAAACACATCAGTCCTCTTCTGTCTCATGAGGTTTCAGTTTGCTATCAAAGCGATTTCCTGTCTCAAATTTTCATCAGTAATCAAAGTTCCTGATTGAATTTGAAAAGTGAGCCCAGCTCTATAAATCACATTACATACCTCACTCCCATCATGGTTGCTCTCATCAGCCACAGGAATGAGCCGCCACCCTGAGTGTGCGTCTGTGCTTTGGTCTGCGTGTGTGTGTGTGTGTGTGTGTGTGTGTTCTTTTATTTGCTGTGGATTGGGAAAATGAATGCTGACAGAAGTGCTCTATGATATTTTTTGTTGGGACTGATAACAGAAGAGGTAGCAGGGTGGTAAAAGGACAGAGACAAAAGATAACACACCTGGATCCGGTTATATGTGTAAATAAATCCTTGCATGTTGTTTTAGTGTCAACTTAATACAAGATAGACGGAGTCTATTTTATCAACACACGAATAGTGAAGGGAATTTCTTGAATTATGAATTAAGAAATGAATTATAGATAGAATACTGAAGTCAGATACGGGTTGTGAGCTTAGGAGACCAAGGGGTCAGGGACCTCACCAAATCCAAACAAATATCACTTGCCTTTATATAGCAGATGCATGTAAAATTGAAGCTGTAGTAATATTTCATTTAAATACAGCAACATTTGTAAAACAATTTCAATATAGGTGATAGAAATATAGTTCAGTGTCAAGAAAATACAACCTACATCAAAATGTCAGTATAAAGACTCAAAGAAAAAAACCCAAACAAATTACATGGACACAAAAGAGATACAATAAATAACTGCAGGTAGATTCAAAACATCTACAAAGACATGGAAAATGATAGCTGATGCAATACAATTGCAAAAAGAAACAAAATGTTCTCCAATCCTCTCCAAAAGGGATTATACCAAGACAAGCTGCAACAACAAAAAAGAGGCAAAGCAACTTGAAATTCAAAACAACTACAAAGAGGTCAGGCAACAACAACAAAGAGAGAGAGCAAACAACTGCGGGCTGGTTCATGGTCTCTCAGACCAAGCTCTCAAGATCTGCTAATAGAAGACAAATCTGAATAACTGTACCAGAAGGCGAAGGCTCAAACGTTGGCTGGGATGGAGAGGGAGGAAAAAACTGCAAAATCATTTATAATGGGGATAGAAACAGAAGTCTCCCCAGGAAGCCATGCAATGTGTTGCAAATTAAAAAAAAAAATAAATAAATAAAAAACTAGAGAAAGAAGTACAATGCCTGGCTCCTTTATCCCCATTACAGTTGGCCAATGGTGGTGTGAAGTGGGTGGTTGTTAGATGGTTGGTTTGTGAAAGCTACAAAAATAGTTAGATGCAGACACCCCCACCCAACACCAAAAAGTTGTTCCAAAACTTTCTTATCGCCCATCAGTACAGTACAGCACTTGTATAAATGGCAGGGGTGACAAAAGTCAACTAAGAGACAAGAAAAGATGTAGAGGAAACACAAAACAGCTACAAAACAGACTGGGTGCAAGGACCTATTGTCTCATAATCCATCTACAGTTTTTGGCACACTGTGAAGAAAAAAACTGCTGAATTTTCAAATACTGTTTGACCCAAATAGGTATGGGAATCAGCAGGAATAAAGCCTGTATCGGACAACTGTCACCACCTATAATCAGCTACACACTTGAAAATGGAGCAGAGGCAGATAGAGGATGAACAGAGTAAGAGGAGAGGAGGATAAATAGTTTGAGATTGAAAAATATGTCAAGAGTAACTTGGAAGGGCTTGGAAGGAATGAGATAATATTGACCACATAATCCTTTACAGATGTGGAGATCACTATTTAATACCTGGCAGACATGACACGCTGAACTGTTATTGGATGAGTCAAAAGCGACTCTGACCAAAGACAAACTCTCACTCAAACTGGTCCATCTATGATGAAAAATCTAAATTTAGAGCAAATGTAGCAAGGCCACATCTGCTGGTCTATGAACTACACAAACAGATAGACAGGCCAAATGTCTTTCCAGGTCGCAGTGATTCATTTAGTATGACAGCAAGTGTAGAAAGCGTATTTACTCCATTTAAGAATAATTGTATGGCTAATGTTATCTTATTCAAAAACATACTGTACAGGTCTAGCTTTTCCCTTCTGTGAAATCCTTTTATGAACCCTGCGTGTGACAGCTGATTGCAGTAGGTTGCATGATTTCCTGGGTGTGTTGCCTGTGTGTGTACATGTGTACGCACGGTGGCGAGACATCCATGTTCTTTTGTACGCACCATGTGCCTATGTGTGATTCCTATCCTATATAATCAAAAGCTACTTCTCAAGTGCCATCAATCCAGCTTTGATGTTACAGGGAAGAGTCTCAAAAAGAGCAACCCCCATCTATGCGCTGTGGCTGGGCTGTTTTTGGGCTGACATTTTTTAAACCCAAAAGTAGGTGTAGAACATCAGCGGGCAATGAATATAATGGCATGTGAAAATAGATGTTTTGAGCTAAGGGTTAATCTTTGTGTTAGCCTTGCTTTGTTCCTCATCTGAGGAGGGCAAGAAGCAGTGAGGTTACATAACGCCAGTGGCAATAATTTTAATTTGCTTTTGTCATAAACACGTTGTCTGTAGTAAGAATGGTGATCCACCACATGTCCAACAAACACCCATTTGGCACCAGTGTGAAAATCAAAGATATTGGTCTAACCTTCAGGAGAAACTGGAGTGCTTTCTCCTGCTAAGGGACACTTCAACACATACACAGGAGAAGTGTCTAAGCCTTGAATGAGAAAAACATTTCAGTCAAGGCCCTTTTGTCAAGGTAAATAACCAACTTAAAACATTTCTTCACAGGGAAAATGTCAAAAACTACACAATCAAAGCATACTCAATATTGAAAAGCTAACTAAATACAAACAAAGCCAAAGAATGGCCTCCTTGGGAAGATGTGAATCATCATCATCTCTTTCTTGCCATAGCTACAATGTCTCTTCAAGAAAAGCATGATGTGGTGTTTTAAATTTTCACCAGAGTTTTAAATGGAGACATTTCAGTGGTGGGTTGGAATGAACTGAAACTGAAGGTCTCACAGTAATATCATTATACTTGGAAAAACTGCCACTGTAGCTTTAGGCAAGACATTTCTGCAATTTTGCTGACTCTGTTTTGTGCTTATCAGATAAGATGAGATAAGATGAGACTTTATTGATCCCACTTGGGGAAATTTGCTCGTTACCACAGCTCTTTACAGACAAAATAGAAACAGATATCTTAAGAACATATGAAGGATTCATAAAAGCTGAAAAAGGTCTAGATGGAATTCAACATAGAGACACATGCTGGGCTGCTTTCTACTATTAAATGACCACCTTTACTATGATTGCTTTCCTCCTCCTTCCTCAAGCCAGTTTGTCATCTACATAATGGCTGGCATTGACAAGTAGGCGTGTCTTCTTGGCAGTGATTGGTAGCCTCTGGGGTTATGACCGGTAACATAACAAACAGCAGAGCATGAGTAAGCGCTGCTGTTGGTTGGGAATATCTTCATGGTTGTGTTAGAAAATTACAGGGTGCACAAAAGGAACTTTCACATTGTGCAGAAAAACTGAATTTCCTGCGTCAAATAAAAATGAAATGTGGTGTGGACCAGCATGTGTGACAGACTGGTCAATGGGCTGGGAAATTTCTTTTTGTGTGGTCAAGGATGAATAACCTATCCAGCACATTAGATACATCACATGGATTCCCATAATAACATTTCTGGCAAGTATTTATTCCATATTAGGATTTCTGAAATGTTTTCCTTTCCTTTTGTGTTCCCATACAAAATGAGTTATGAGATGCTTTTTGAAAATGTCCCCACTGTTGGTATCAAACTGAGGTAAGGATTTAGATGTATGAAATTATAACACCAGCCATTCATTAAAAAAATACCTAGATGCTCTTTTAAGGAGAAATACACAGTCTATACATGACAATCATGCAATATTGAGTTTCTCTCATGGGCTTTTGAAAGCACTAAAGAGATATTAGCCAGTCCTCCAGTGTGATTCAGACAGAACTATCTCCTGACCTTTTCTCTTGCATTAATCAAAGTCAAAACTTGGACTTTTTATTGCCAAAAAGAAAAACAGCAAACTAATGAGTAAGAACTAATGGCTGTGTCTTACAGTGGCCCATTCACTACAGTTATTAAATGCAAAGGCTTTAACTGAAAAACTAGAATAGTTTAATAATAAAGTGTTGGTGCTGAGAGCTAAATAGATAAAAATTCCTAAACCTTATAAATAGTACGGTAAGTGTGTGCATAAACTCTGGTCAGACTGGTTGAGAGGAACACTATAAAATAAAGTTTACAAGGAAAACAGTATGACAGCCAAATTAAAAGTTTAAGGAAAAAAAACAGTTGGTGGGTTTTTGTAGTGTAAAACCACAATCACATGGTCTGTGAAATTTCGTGGAAAGCCAACAGCAAGTTTGGAGTCACACCAACACACACACAGACGCACACAGTCTCCCTCTATCCACACGCAGCAAGCGCACACACTATGACAGTTGATGTCTGACCACACAAGATGGGTTAGTAAAACAGCATGGGCAAGTGCTGACTCAAACTCTACTTGTGGTCTAGTCACAAAAAAATGAAAAACATTTGAGCCTTTCTCTCTGTCTGTGTCTTCATGTCACCTCGAGGTGAATGAATGACTATTGTTTATTGTCATTACCACAGAGCATGTGTGCGGTTATGAGTGCATATATAAAGCAAAAATACAGAACTGGGAGTAAGCAGCTGAGGCTCTAAATCAGCCACGTGCTTACTAACAGAGGTTTGACCCAAATAACAGTGTAATTTATGAAGGCTTTTAGGCTCTCAAGCAGCCATGGAATTGGAGCAGAGAATAATGTGACTCTGACCATGTCTGCATCACTTCAGTTTATGTCCCAGTCTTTTACTAGGACACACATCTGCAGTTCTTAATGATACAGAGACAGTAAACACAATGTTAATGGATGGTAGCTTTACAAAGATGTGCCAATACACAGCCGTGCCAACAATTATAGACTTGTTAGCCCTATCTAAGAGGAACAGTAAATTGTGCATGTATAGGCAGGCATAATTATGAAGAGTAAATGAGAAAGGGCAGTAAATAAGGTGGATGGATTGATAGAGGAAGTGAGAAACGTGAGAGATGTATGGATGGACAAGGAGAGACAAACTGAAGCATAGAGATCATTAGTACTCCACTGTAAGGCACTGGCCTCGGGCAGGGTTAGAGGCTGAAATGGACTGTTAGCAGCTGCTGGAGGAGATGACATCTCAGGCAGACCCAGAAGACGAGTTAAGACATCCCAAGCATACTTATAACTCAGTGTGTGGGTGTGTGTGTCTACACGCATACAATCCTCTGTGTGTCTGTGTGTGTATGTGCTCCCCTCCGTACTGTATCGGGTCATTTACCTCAGTGTTTGAAGTGGAGATGCAGCTCTGAGGATCAGGCTCCTGTCACGGCTGTACAGATCAGAGCGCAGAGGAGCAGGATGCCACGAGAGAGGACGAAAGGGCAAACACGAACAAATGAGATGACATGAGACTTTAGCAGCAAAATATTTTTTTCCGCCTCTTGTTTTTGCTGCTATCTTTCTTGTTTTCCTTCTGTGATTATGTCCACAATGCCATAAAACACAGTTGTGTGTGACAAGTTATGTATCCAAATATGCAGCATCAGGTCATTTTGCTAATGATCTCCATCTGCACTGAAAAATCTATAAAAAGATTACAATAAACAGTGGACACTTAGAGAACAGGAAAACAGCCAACTCTTTTGTCCAACTGGCAACCTACACTGTGCAGCAAACATCTGCCAGGAGTGCAACAGACAGTCTTGTTACGTTGTCTCTGGGGGTTAAAACATTGTCAACAAACAAGTTGGTTGAGGCTATTGTAATGTTACCTATTCAACATCCCCGAGGTTCTATTTCATAATTTAAATATTCTAAAATTCCAAACTAATGATGACAAATGGCAACAACTAGGTTTGACACAAATGAGTGATCAGAGCGATTACAGAGACATAGGATCACTTCACTTTCCCCACATAAAGATGCAAGGTCAATGCTTTCAGATGTACCCAGTCTGGTCTGGAGGCCAAAACACAGAGAAACAAATGATAGTGAACTCTAAATATACACGAACAGAGGCAAGAAGTATCCTTTGCTTTTCTCACACACACAAAAAAAATAATGAGAGAGTCCATTGACTGAGAACCGTGAGAATCATGCAGATGCATCAGTAATGAAATTACACCACTCTCTTTTCATTGGACCCAGAGTCAGATGATTTACTTAATGCCATCCACAGACTCATGACAGAGAGACAGGAAGATGAGGAAGAAACAAGAGATTAAGGAGGGAGAAAACAGGAGGAGTGAAGGGTAAGAGAGTAGAGCCAATTTGTGTAGTCACATGTTTCGCTCAGACTTATCATCGCTGAAATTAGGTCCTGCTTTCTGCTGATAAGGTCTGCTGTCAGTCTAGGCTGATTTAAAGGAGAGCATATTCACAGCCAGACACATACGATTCTGCAAGCCCAAACTGACTCCTAAACCAACCGTGCATCATTACAACAAATACATCCATCCATACCCATCTGTGTGCTCCTCACACACTCATTTTTACTTTGTGTCACATAATGACTGCACCGTCACACTTCCTAGAAAGCCGTTCCTGTTGTTCGTCAGATTTATCTCAGTCATGTATTCTAAAACTCCACTGCTTGTAATCTATCAGTCATAAGCTTGTGTGTCATAAACTGTAAATTCAATTGCACATTGCAATAAACCACTATGGGATCACCCGTCTGAACCGTGTAATGTAACGGCGACACTAAAAGTGAAGTGCCTTTCAGAGGAGAAATGTTCCCATATGTAGGTGGCAGGCGCTGTCATTCTAACAGATTCATTCTGGCTATGGCAAAGAGGATGCATAAAAGGTATTGCCAAAAGCTGAGTGTTTGTTAAATGAAGATGAATGCAACAGTTTGGATTGAAGGTGATATTTTATTTAGGTTCAGACGCTCTCTGTTTGGTAATGCAACAGCCACTCTCGCAACAACATGACAGCCCCAGGAAATGGATATTGATTAGAAAAGGTTGATGCGCGCCCCCCCTCCCATTTTTTTCTTGCACTGCCTCCATCTCTTCCCTACTCTCCCAGCCTCTCTCTCTCTTTGCCTTTTTTTTTTTTTTTTTTTTTTTTTTTTTTTAAACACTGCCTCCTCAGTTGTCTCGGAATTTCCCTCCTTCTCTCCATCTCTCTCTGGTTCTTGTCAAACCACAATGTGTGATTCACTATAAAAGATGATGGATGGTGAAAGCTGATTTTAAGGCCCCACAGCTGAAGCTGGGGTTTTAGGACACCTGATCATCAAATTTCAGTCATGGTTATGCAGGTTTGTGTGGCTGTATGTGTGCATGTGGAGCTATGTGTGAAAGGGTGTGAGCCGACAGGAACAGAGAAAATAGAGAGAGTGGGAAAGATGTATGAGAGAACCAACTTGGAACACCAGTGCCTGAAGATGGCTCTCAGGTTAATTCAATAAAGTGGCAGGAACATATGAGTATCAGCTGTGGGCAAATCTGTGGATCATTTAACCAATACAACTACAGAAATTCTTTTACTGAAGGGAAGGAGTTATATAAATCTTGAGGCTGCTTTCATCTAAACTACAAAGAAACAGCTTTGTTCATTATGTTCTATCAATCTGAGCAATTGACTAAAAAAAAAAAAAAAAACTGTAGACGTGTTGTGTAGAAACAGGCTTAAACTGTTGTGTCTTATAAGTCATTGTTGTAGACACTCACACAGATGCTCACATTTATTCCATGCAGTCAAAACTTTCTCATTTTAGGAAGCAATTTCTCTATCCTTTGATTAACCCACAAACCTTAAACGTGCTATGATTGACTGGTTACCAAAACGCAGAAAGATTAGGCACAACACATCATCATACAGATCACAGTTGGCTCTTCAGCTGCCAAACTTTGTTCTCTAGCTAGTCCTTATTGTCATCTGTCTTCTGTTTGGAGCTGGGTAGGCGGTGTGCTGTGGGTTTAACAGCTTTGCTCAAAATAGATGACTGCTGATGGAAGTGGTGGTTATGAGCGTGGTGAGAATTTATCAACTATGTAAAGTTGCCGACTCCTGACCTACAAGATGCTAAACAGCTCCATCGAGCTGTAGGTAACTGTGGAGCTGGTGTTTTTATATTCTCTGTGGACATTACGCATGTAATCCAAGCATTGATTGTACAGTAATAGTTTGACTAAAAACTAAGTGATAGGCATAAAATTTGATGGTTCATTTTAACTTGAGCTGGGGAACATTTTTTTTGTCCCCAAATTGGAGGGAGTACTGTGACTGTGTGAGCGTTTTTTTTTTTTTTTTTTAAACTAAGTATACGTGTGCTCACGGGAAGGAAAATGGGATAGAAAATGCTGATGTATTTTGCCTGTGAACAATAGTGTCTGTCATAGTACGTGGTGACATCATTAACATTACAAACTATATGCACAACCCCCCCATGTACCTCCTCGTCTCTCACACACACACACACACACACACACACACACACACACACACACACATTACTCTGGTATTATCTCTTGTTCCCATACACCCTCATTACCATTCACCTCTGATCCCTGATGATAACCTCTCCTGGGCAGACAGCCACACAGTGACCAGGATTATGGCTTTGGACAAATCTAATTAACACCAATCTAATGACAGCGATCAATGGCATTGATTAAACATGCTGGGAAAATTCATAATCGCCTGGACATGAAAGGTTAAGTGACTTCTAAAAAATCTTAATATACCATTTAATGCATCTAAGGTTCTTTTGTCATTCTCTCTCTATGTTGACTCTTGAGTAGACAATTGGCCTGTAATGCACCTGCAATCATTGCTTTCTTTCATCTTTCCTCCTGTATAGCTGAGGGTAAGAGGGTCTCAGACACATCATTAGTAACAACATAATTCACTTGGTAGTGTAGACAGATAGAACAATGAATGGATCAGTGTTCACATCGGTCTGTGCCCACTTCAGTTCTTTTGTACCAGTTCCACAGTCAGCTGCTGTGTTGGGGGATGTTTCTGTGAGAGAGTGAGTTTCATGTTTATCCATGGGGTTAATTCTTTGTAAGAATGAACCAATGATGATCCTTTCACATTACTCAATGTCTGTACTGTTATAATAACATATTGATTAATCCAGCTTTGTTTTGTCCATACAGAGCTTAGATACCCTGTTGCAGACGTATCCTGCGTACCATATGACAACGAGTCATCTTACACATCACATATAGAAAAGAAACTCAGAATGGCAGTTTCGTGACCGTCACTAAAGTGTCCACACCTAAAAAATATCTAGAAGATAATTGATGGAGGTTAGTTGCTTCTTTGTCAGCCTCCCGTAACTTTCATTCATCTTCTACTGCCTATCTGTTTCCTGGTCCTGCGGGGTGCTGGAACCAATCCCAGCTCACATAGGCTGAGGGAGGGGTTCACCCTGGACAGGTCACCAGACCAACAACCCCTCACACTCACACTCACCTACAAAGTCACCACTCAAACTAAACATGTTTGCCTTTGTATGGTGGGAGGAACCGGAGTACCCAGAGGAAACCCACACAGGCAGCTCTAACCGCTATGCCACCGTGCTGTCCACCCTCTGGTAATTTCTCTCCTGATATCTAAATCTTCAGCTTGACTACATTGTGCTGCAGGTCCAAATGCTCCAGTGTGCAGCACTTCCCTCCACAGCTGTGTTCTCTTCTGTACTCTGCTGCGAGCTCCTGCTTCTGAACTGAGATGAACAAGATGGAAGGTAAAAACAGACTACTGCAAGGGCATCTTGCCCAGTAGCCAGGCTTTGATCAATTCTTTGAGTCAAACACACTTAACTCCGTTTAGCGGCCAGTGGGGGTCTATTCAGGTGTACTCCCTCACTGTCTCTGCTTACTTCCAGCAAGAAAAGATGAAACAAAAGGAAAACATGAAATAATAAACTCTTGTCTCATCTCCTCTCTACTTCAGTGGCAGTAACCAATTCTAACAAAGACTTGCTTTGCTTTACCGCACGGGCCACATTCTCACGTAATGTTTTTGAATAAAACGATTCATTGAAATGTGGTTTAGAATAAATAAGAAATAAATACTTTATGCATTCACTGCCACCTTTTTTAATTCCCCCTTAACTTTACTAAAATGCCAAAAAAATATAATCAGCTAAATTACAATTATTCAAAAAAAAAAAACAAACAAAAAAACAATCAGTTTACCTTTCATCTACTGCAAACATTTTCCAGCTTCAAAATAAGAATGGTTCTGTTCTCCCCTGCCTTTCAGATGAAGACCAGAGAAAAGGATCTGTACGCAGGTTATCGTAGGAGGTTTTTTTTTTCATGTTATCACTGCTGGTCTAACATCAGCAGTGCAATTTTCTTTTACTGTTATCGGGCTGTGGGTGTTTTGGAGGCTGTAAGTGGATTAAAGGGCTACATAAATAATCATGGCATTCAAAATAATCAAAGCATAGCAGGGAAAGGTAGCTCTGTATATTCTGTCCAAGAACGCAGCATCCATAATAATGTTTCTGGCGGCAGAGTTCGAATTTTTTGAAGAAAAATCAGTTTCTTCCTTGCCTCACCTGGTTATTTATGGAATTCATGCTGATTTCGGTTTGTGGTTAAAAACATTTTTGTCTCACTTAATCGATGCAATGGTTCACACCTGGACTTTCACAAAGTCCATACAACTAATGTTAATACTATAGCAAGGGAGGAAGCTGTGGCATCAACACTACAATTTTAAAGTGAAAGAGCATTTAGCACTATATGTCCATGTAGTATTTGTCCTGCTGAAAGTATCTGACTGATAGTTCCACTACACACAAAAGGCAAATGTTGTCCTCTATTGTTCTGGAAAAGGCCATGACAGTGCCATGGGGATCATCTAAATCACTTTGTATGTCTATATAATGTAACAAATGGTACAATAATAGGTGCTGCTATGGTCTTAAATGCATCTGTGAGGTTGGAATGCAGCATCTAAGTCAATAGCTGCACTGTTTCATACTAAATTGCGGTTTCTTTTCAGGGCCATAGCATTGCCAGATGTACTCTTTGTGTAACAAAGCATTGTGGGGAAAAAAAGGGGGAGTTACCTTCTCTGAGGGAATGTACAGAATATGTATACAGATCCAGTCACAATGTGGTGTCTGCTGTTTGTTTGTGCATGTCTGCGCACACACATTCCAGTGTGTGCGCGTGTGTGTTTGCACGAGTGTCTCTCTAATCACCAGGGTTCCTTGTCAAAGAAAGGGCAGGGAGGGACCCAGAGGTGTCAGAGAGGACAGCGGGAAGCAGACAGAGGTGACACCAGGAGAGGACTCTGGTGACATTTGCACAGTGGGAACCAACTATCACAGCATCACGAGGAACAAGGTCTGGTTTTACTAATGAGAAAAATAAGGAGGCTGTGGGCAGAGAGTCACTCAGTGATGGACATAAACTCAAGTATACACACTCATACATACATCACACAGTCTCCCTCTCTAATTCCAATTTCATGAACAAACAGAGAATGAATGCATTGTTTCTTGTGTAGGGTATACAGACATGCACAATTGTGCTTATGCATATATGCTCACACCAAGAGATACAACTGGGCTAAATTCAAAAGCCCCCTCGTCAAACAAAGCCCTAATGTAAAAATCTCTGTGTATTGACACATACTTGACCAGGGGCTGCTGTGAGGCAGTGGAGCACAGTCTCAGTTCAGACTAACCATTGGCAGCCTCTCTGCATCTCAATAACAGATGTCCCAGGGCTGTCGATGACTCACAATAGCTGGTCAGGAATTAATTAAAAGTGTACGTGCGTGTGTGTGTGTAAGTATACAAATACATTAGTGGGCATGTAGACAAGCACCATTAAGAATTTAGTTAATATTATCCTTCCAATATCCTATCACAGACCTTCTGTCTTTATAATGTCTTCCTAGCTGCCTTACAGATATTCTTGTGGGTTTTTTTGTTTTTTTTTTTTTTAATCACTAGTAGTACTTACCAGAGGTCATTAGGTAATCAGATAGTGTCCTTAATAAAGTGGTGGCTTACCTCTTGAATTTTCTGTTGATAAAGTTCAAAAAATAGTTCCCATTTTGAGGAAATGTGCTGATTTGCTTTCTTACTCAAAGTTAGATAAGAAGATTAATAACACACTCATACATTTATGTTAATGCTAAAACAAGCGAGAGCCAGGGGTGATTAGCCTAATTAACATGGTCTCTCATTTATTTAATCTGTACATACACAAATATGTAACAGGATCAAGATGTACTAAGGCAGCAGTTCTCTGGGGCTGCACTAACATGCTCAAACCAATACTATCTAATTAGATATAACATTTTATTTCCTAGTGCAAGCATCAAGCACAATGTGTGTGAGGCTGCTACAATTTGAAAATATGGTATTCAACTGAACTGTGACCCAATGATGACACTGACA
Source organism: Echeneis naucrates (assembly GCF_900963305.1). Classification (NCBI taxonomy): domain Eukaryota; kingdom Metazoa; phylum Chordata; class Actinopteri; order Carangiformes; family Echeneidae; genus Echeneis; species Echeneis naucrates. Next base: position 9,338,906 of record NC_042527.1, on the reverse strand, counting down.
ACGGTTATTAAAGTTTTTGACATTCATCCTGTGGTAGCATTTTTGGTTTTATCAAAAGTTACATGCAGTACATATTTCTTGGCAGTCTTTATGCTTTCACCTCAGCTCAGAGTGGTGTTGAGCCAAATGTTGAGCAATCCCTCTAAAGTTCTTCTATAGGAAGTTGCTTCAATAAAAAAAAAAAACATGAAAGACAAGTTCCAGGAAAAGCCCTAACCAGTACCAGATACTCAAAGAAACAAAAGAAAAAGATTTCATAAATAAAGACTGAATCCCTGTGTGCATTGCCATTGTCCCATCAAATTGCAATGGAAAGTACCCTTTGAAATGGAAATGATAACAAGCCAGATTGTTACTTGGTACTGAGGAGGGTTACACTGTCAGAAAAACAATTTTTAGAGTTAGGGCAGTTAACAAGCAAAGGTGTTGCGGACTGCAGAGATAAAGACACTGACGGAAAGGCTGCTTTGAGTGGAAGTGAACTCAGACTGTGGCATGCATGAGGAGCTGGTCACTACAGGCTGTGGACGACTCAGGTCAGAGAGACGAGCTGAATATTGATCTGCAGAGTTTGAGTTTCTTTGTGAAACAAGATCTAAGGACACAAGCTAGGGCCTTATTTAAAAGTCTCCCTATTCACATCCATATCTATTGATCTGTGCACACTTTCATCCAGCTTTAAGTAACTCTCTGGTTGCCTTCTTATTTCAGCATCTCGTCTTCTCATTCTTTATTTTCACATCATGCTTTTGTTCCCATCCAGGCTCAAAGTATCCTATATTTTCATTCTCTTACTCTCAGATTTCTTTTTCCATCTTCTTTGGCCCCTTTTTAGCACTTGTGTGAACTTTTAAGAGCATACAGTATTTCCTGATCATGTTTCCATGCAATTCAACTCTGTCTGATTGAAACTGGCTCTTTTATGGGTGTTTATTTTTTTTTTTATACGTTTCCCATAAAAGTCTATCTTCTTATCCCCCAAATCCCTTATCTCTGACAGAAATAAATTGAGTGGATCAACTCAATGTAACACAATCACATTTTGCAGTGACAAGCAGTTTTCAACACCTATGCGCAATAAGACACACATGCAAACACACACACACATATATATTAATATAGATATAGTGGCGATAACAACTTAGCTCTGTGGGGTATTTGATTGGCTGCAGATACTGTTGTGAGACTGCAGGAGTAAAAATATGGCTTTCGTTATAGTGTGGTGTCATAACTTAGCTGTAAATCTCTGCCTGACTGGAAGAGGAGGGGAGGGGAAACTGGGGGAATTGATTCTCTTGTTGTGCTTCATCTTTAACCTCTCTGCTTGGTGCCGAGCCAGGGGCCTTGGAAGCCATCTTCATTATGTGTCCATCTACGGCAGAAGGCAGCGCTGGTGACCCCTCTATCTGATGTCATTTTAATTATCATGCTGTCATATCTAGCATGGCATAGCTCTCTTTTTTCCTCATCTCTCCTCACTTTATTTCCCTGCCGTTCGTACTCATGTGTTTAACCTTTGCCGATTCCATTATCTTCTTTTTTTCTACTTCCATCAATTTATGAGAGTCTTTCCTTTTCTGTCTCCCCCTACCCCCTCCTGATTCCCTTCTACTGGCTGACTCTTCCTCAGCAGCAGCTCTGAGTAGACCTCCACTGTTTAGCAGGGTACAACTGATAACGTCAACCAAGCTCTTCGTGACTGACAGGTGGGCAAAATGGCTGTGGCAGCACACAGAGAGGCATGGAGAATCCGTTTTCAGGCTGCACCAGAGTCGGTCTCAGTGCCATCTGTCAGCTGAAAACAGGAGCACCGGCTATCAGTCACAGCTGACCCCCAGTCAGCGATGCAAGGGACTAGTTGGGAGGGAAAAGGCTCAAAGCAACACAAATAAGCATGAAGATCAACAGATGGCTCTCTGTCAATCATCTTCCTTCTTTTTTTTTTTTTATCTCCCCATGCTGCTCTCAATTCTCCACCTTCATTTACTCATCGTTGTATTATCCTGCCAATCTGATATATTGTTGTAAATCTTCGACCATTCCCTCGAAATCTTTTTTCCTCCATCTCTTGATTTGTCAGCGGGTGGTAGAGTAGCAAATGTGACATGAGTTCAGTCAGATTCTCTCCTGCTCTCCCCCACACAGCTAAGATTGCTGTCATTACACTCACACCGTGCTATTTCGCTCCCGTTGTAACTGGAGGTGCTGGGAACAAAAACAGGGTCCTTGATTTCGTACTTTGAAGATATCGATAACTGTGGGGCTGCCAAGACAAGGGACGTGTACATGCATGTGTGTGTGTTGGGGGTGTGCAGAGAGACCATAGAGCTGGACATGCAGAGTTAAGTGTTGCAAACATTTGCAAAATTACTTCAAGCTAATTTTCATTCATAGTAAAACTCCCCATCTTCTTTAAAATGGTGATAGCGAGGGTTTGGCACAGGTTCGCTGCACGGCCTCCCTTCTCTCAGCTCCTTGTTATAGTGCGCAGAGTATAAGGTCTCACACCTTGTTAATGAGCTCCAAGTTGAACTCCAGAGACACGACTAGATACAAGAACTGCAGAGACTATCTTCTCTTTTATGCTTGCAGATAAATTCATCTACATGTAAAACCGTAATTCTGCTGAAAAAGGACAAAAATGTGCTTTTAGTAAGGAGAAAAAAATCAATGTGGCAATTTAATTCTGTCTAGAGTGAACACTTTTACATATTACTGTACAAGATGCAAATGAGATTTCTCTCCTTGAATAATCATCTGTCTAAAGGCTGAACCTCACTGGGAGATAATTACACTGCTCTGATCATTAAATAACCCCTGTTCTCTCGCTCACACACTTTCTCTCTCATGCTTCCATCTCTCTTTGAACAGTCCAACCATAGACATTGAAAATGTGCCACACACATATTTCTGTACAAACCACAGCTTGCAAAGACACAAGCAGTTCACATGGAAACAATTTTTCAAGTCTGGGTGTCAGCTATACTTTTTCGGCAACAATTTCATGCTAATGGTTGCTTACAATTTGATAGACAATTTGAAAAGTCAATATTACAAATTTCTGCGTCAAAATAAGTAATGGAAATTATTAGATATAGCGACCTTTGACACCAAATACTCTTTAAAACCACACAAACACATGAACACAGTTGATTCTTCATTCATAGTGTTATATTAATATTAATATTATCTTCCCTGGAGATGTATGAATCAGCATTCACTTTATCAATGAAAGTTTCTTTGAGTATCCTGCATGTTCTTTCAATGGAAATTGTTGATAATTGTTCACTAACTCCTGTCAGCGCGGACAGACACGTCCACAGGAGGCCAGAAATGTAAGAATCCTACATTTTGTGGTTTTAAACTTTAACTTCGATCTATTCTCTTCTCTTGTTTCTTTTTTGTCGAATGTCGTTATTCACCAGAGGACTGAATATGCCCGGGGCATCTGCAATCTCAGAATTATTATCCATCTTGAGCTAATTAAACTAGCCTGACTTTTACTGCAGGCATGACCACTCGATCATGACAGACACATGACACACAGAGTGAAGAGAATAAAATAGGTGTGATATTATATATTATATTATATTATAATAGGTGTAATAGTTACAAAACCATGATTCTGTCGTCTGGTTTCCACTTTGTTATGCTGTTCTAATTTCAGTTTCAGTATCGCTCCTCTTGGCTATGACTGAATGGAAAGTTTTCTTTTTGCTCAAGAGACATAGATAGAGATATCATTACTTTATTTGTGGCATTACTCCAACTGGCTGTGGCAGGCTTCACCTGTCTGACAGTTCTAACGCTACCAAACACCTCAGCCTGGCACTGCTGACAGTTTGCTTCACTCAGATCAAAGAATCACCAAAGTGTAGACATTTTTCTTCACTGGAAAAGTATGATATTGTGTCAAAGCACAGCTGTTCAGCAGGAGTATAGATGGATTCAGAGTGAGCGGCAGAACAACTTTATTTATCACTCCCTTTACAACTTAAAAGGAAGTATTGCTGCCAATTCTGATGAAATAAATAGACCAAAGTGGGACACATTAGTTTGTGCACCTGCTTTCTGCTACTGTTGTTGACAAGTCACGAGCAGCGATCAGTGACTGAAGAAAAACTGATCCCCCTGAAAGGTGACGTTTCTGATTCAGGACCATCTGTTAAATTTGGTTGAAGAGAAACTCACAGCTGCTGCACAATATACATATTTCCTGCACTGTTGCTTGTTGAAATTCCTGATAAGCCATCTTCAATGTGAAGAGATCAAAGAAAAACATTAATAGCAACCTTGCTCATCCATGGAAGATGCTGCTATTCCAAAACTCATTATGATAGTTGTCAAGAGAAGGTCAGCGTTATGACACAGGGCTCCAAGCTGCCTGGAGGAATTTAGTATGGATCACCTTCTGCAACATGCAGAGCTCAATTCCAGCTGTCATCATAGTGGAGAAGGCAGAAATGCATTACCATCCAGGATAATATGCTTTATTATTTAGCTTACATGCCCGCGCACACAGCCTCAGGGCAATGAGAGGAGCAATTACAAGGACAGGGATGTCTAGTGTGTGTGTGTGTGTACGCTCGCATGTGTGTGTGCGCTGTGTGTATGCGCGTATGCACACAAACATACCTGCCAGCATTTACCTTTCAAAGGCAATAAACTCCTAATGTGTTATTTCCAAAGTCGCATCAATGTTTAAAATGTTATCAGCCGTTGGACATGCACCACTGCGTTCTGATCTCCAGTACAAGGACACAAGCTTTATCCGTCCAGCGTACTCAAACATATTTACTGCTTTACATCACTCCTGAAACTGTCACGTGATTCAATTTTTTGGTTTATCTTGTGAATTTCTAGATATTTCTCACAATGACATGAGCCATTTATTATAGAGGCCCCATAAACAATATGTCAGTTCAGGAGATTCAGCATTAAATGACTCAAACACCCAAAGGGAAACTAAAGCACTGACTGAAATCTCTGTTAGATGAAATGTAATTTCACCACGATACAAACAGATCCTCTCCTGTGGAATAGCATCACTGAGAATTGTCGGCTTTTTATGTTCCATCGGAAAATAATCCTTTGCGCCTATGTTGAACCCCAGCCCTGTATGTTCTTAACACATCAATATAACAGTAATATGTGTTTTCAGGTCAGAAAACAGCAAAAGACTGAGTCAAATATTCATCCTGTGTTGCCTGCTGATCAGTAATCTCCAGTTTTCATTTTGGCAGCATTGCTTTCCCCATCCTCTATACCCCTGATCTCTGGCTCCCCGGTCTCATCTATACGCTCTTTCCAATGAAATCTTTTGGTGGCTATAGAGCAAGAGAGAAAGAGAAATGGTGATACCTTAACAACATCACAAAGCTATTCACTGTACTGCTGGAGTTACTGATGATGTTCATCTCCCAATGTTTGCCGATGAATATGAGTGTGTGGCCGTGTACAGCTGATCTTTTTGCATGCCATTGTAGGTGATGACAATGTTCGTGTGCACATGTTAGAAATGAGCATCCTCACTTCTAAGATACATTGAATCACTCCTCTCCTTTATCTAGTTGATGTAAAGCAGCTCAGATCTGATGCCTGTGCCTCAGGTTGGAAACGAGATGTTCTAGCACACAAAGAATTGACCGTGAATGATTTCCAAAGGCTGAGACTCTGCTGTGAAAGCCTTGTGCTTGTTAGCATTAATAATGTTTGAAGAATGTGTATTTGTATCTGGCCTCTGCTCTCAACAGATGTCTCCTGTTGATTGGATCAACACACATACACGAAGGGAAATTGGCCGAGACTGACAATAGAACAAACAGTGAGATAAGCTACTTCTGGAAATAAAGACACACACCTCCTGCAACTCCTGAGTACTTACACATATGTTAAGTTATGAATGTATTCAGGGAAAATTTGCTTTGCATGCTGTTAATTCATAACAAAACATATCTTAAGTCCGTTTAAAAACAGTGCAGGCTTAGCACCTGTCTTTATATATTTATATACTAATAACTTTAACAGTTGCCAGGGAGAGCCCCACTTGGTGACAGAAGCAAGCAAAAACATTATTTTAAGTCTAATTGTTTTCTTTTTCTTGAATAAAGGAAGGAAATTAGAAGAAAAACTTATTTAGAGTGCAACAGGGCCACACATTAATTATCACCAATTTACACAACTGACATAGCACTCCTATATATTTGTGAGCACTACAATATTCATCAATTCATCTATGGTTTATCTGTTTCTGGGTCACGGGGCTGCTGGAGCCAATCCCAGCACACTCTGGGCAAGGGCAGGGTACACCATCCGCCAGTCCATCAGGGCCAGCACACAGAGACAGAGACCAACAACCACTCACACCTACAGACAATTTAGAGTCATCAGTTAACTCAAACATGATGTCTTTGGACAGTGGCAGGAGGAAAACACACATCCACACCGAACCCGCAATCTTCTTATTGTGGGGCAACAGTCCTAACCACTATGCTGCCCTGCTCTACGATATAAACAATGTTATTTATTATAGAGCAACATAGTACATTCAACTTCATATAACCCAGGCTGTTTATTATTTCTAATGGTAGCATATATCTGTGTCTGATTGTGCTTATCTATATTTTTCTGTGCTTACCTACTTGTAGCATAATCACAGATTGGTTTAATGTTTTATTGTTTGCTGGCCATTTTGTCTTAAAATTGTGAGCTTTTCTGTTCACACAAAAGTTTTTTTTAACTTTCAAAAATGGTGATGAGTGAATTCTTTCAGAAAATAAGAAATGAAATGTTTTAAATTATGAGGTAAAGTCTATCTAAATCCATTTGTTTTTTTTCCCAAAACATGGAATTTCCAGGAACGGGGTTTTGCTCACACTTTATTTCTATCTCTCTGTCAGTGTCTTCTTTTATCATTTCTTTCTCTTTGTTTCTTTCTTTTCCCTTCTCTCTCTCCCCCATCATCATTGCCAGTGGTCCCAGAGGTAATTACAAGCAGTTTCAGACAGTGGTTCCGGAGACCTGGGACTCTCCACCAACCATTATTCTCCAGATCAATTGCTTTGGACTAAACTGAACACACACTCTCAGAAGCACAGAACAATTAAAAGTCAGCACAGGGGAAAATTCTGCACACTCTCACATGGATACACGTATGGGAGCGCAAACACACGTATACACACACACACACACACCTGAATAAACTGAGAACAGCAAGCAGACATTTGTATGTTCTGCACGTCTGTGTGCTCGTGACAGACATGCCGATTACAAATGAGCATATACTCCAAAGACACATGCACAGATGCATACATACATGTGTGCATTGAAGGAAAAATCTTTGCATGTAATGAAGTGGTGGAGGATTCAACAAAGCTTGAAGCCAGTCTTGTGCCAATGGAAAGTGGCAGATGAGAAATCTTACTTGATAAAGTCTTCAAAACAACCTACTACTGCGAGAACCACGCAGAGCAAAGTCGAGCAATAGCACCAAACAAACCTTTGCTGCAAGCACAACAAACGTTTCCATGTTTTCTCTTCAAAGGATCACACCCTAACACACTCCACAGTCTGCCAAATCGAAGCCCTTGAACTGTGTGTACGCAGACGCAAGAGTCAGTACATGTGCAGTTTGCTTGCACTTTTATGCGTGTATAAAGCATGTGTTTATACGGGTGCATCTTAAGCCTCATACACACATTCTTGAATGAGATGCAAAGCAGCTCAACTAACTCTAATAGAAAAACAACATGTTAGATGCTAATTTGCTTGAACACAGCGAAGTTTATGAACAGAATTTTTGTTAAGCAGATTTCTGCTAAAGAGGTTGAAGAAATCAACAGTAAAGCACAGAAAATGCTTGTTTAGGAGCTGCCGTTCCATAAAAAAAATGCGTAAATGTAGGAAAACACAAACAGTGCCATATAGTCTGCAACTGAATGCCTGAGAGACAGTAATGCATTGCTGAGCCCTGTGTATGTGCAGTTGGATGCTGGGAAGAGGTCTCTTATATGGATCTAAATATAGGAGCATGCTGTGTGTGGGTCTTCACTTAGTCTCTCTCTTTCTGTCTCACCGACTTCAACAAATACTCACACACCGACAGACACACACACACGCACATTTTAATAAACACTCAGGCTTATCACAACTTTTGTCTCACACAAACTTGTGCATCTATGTAAGTGTGAGTGTCTCATGAGGACTCCGGTGAAGTAGGGCAGGCTGTAGGAAAGTGGGGCGACAAAGGGGCGGGAAGAGAGCCCAGTCAGAATATCAATAATGGATAAACATGTTGCCATCAGGAGGGACTTAAGGATCGAGCGATGTACAGGGAAGGAGAGAGGGAGAGAGAGATGGGACCTGGGGCGGGACCAGGGTAGTGTGGACAGAGGAATATAGGAAAGAGAGACATGTGGAAACAGGGAGAGAGAAAGACAGCAACAGAAAGACTGAAGAGATGGAGGGAGAGGAGCATTAGCTTTTAAAGGATCAGATTACCTAAATTAGGAAAACATATTTTCTTACTTATCTCTAGTAGGATCAAGCCATCAGAGTTTTGGTTATATCGGCCCAGAGGATATCTCTTGATTCTCTTGCCACTCGAAATGCATTTTGAAACCTGCCATGGTTGGTTCATGCAGATCCAACCATGGTTTTTTTTCACCCTTGGTTCAAATCATTCGTTCATCCCAGCACTTAATCAAGTTTAGAATCAGAAAATCCATGATTGTGATTTTGATCACTCCCACCTACGAGGTGAGCTCTGCAAAGCCAGCAAAAACCAATCGAAAACTCATCTGTAACTAATCCTGAATTACCTTGATAATATTTCAAACCTAAAGCAGCACACCCACACCAATGTAGTCCATTTTTGATGTTTTAATTCTAGCTAATGAAAAGGAGGGGAATGATTTCTTATTTATGATGCTCACAGATCCAAAATATTCCATTTAAAATTTTCAAGTAATCCAAAAACCTCACTTTCATCAGGATTTCAACTTGAGAGAAGCTCCAACAGAGTTGAGCAGTAGGAATCCAGTAATTGAGTTTTGAAAGACATGATACTGTGTAGCTTTTTTGTCTTGTCTTCTTGTTTTTAGGATGCTGTGAGCGGTGTAAACAAAATTACATTAACCTCCAGTGTATTAGGGGGAAGGCATAAATCTCAGATACAGATATTTCAAAAGAAGGGCAAATAACACAGAAGCAATCTATGTGACAAGGAAACACAAGGGATAAGTAAGATAATGTGGTTTTAGTCATTCGGATGAACCAGTGCTTTAACATGGTGTAGCAACAGTTTAATAAACATGACACAATCTATTTATTCACTTTTATTGCTAATATAATAGGAAATTCATTTCACTTCTGCTCAATTGCTGCAACAATCGGTTTGCAATTTTTCGACCCACTTTTTTACAGAGTCATTGTGACACTAGTTGTGATTACAAGAGCAGAGGAAAGATGGGAAACAAATGAAAGAAGGTACAGTTGGGTTTGGAACTGTACCATTTTTCACGTTTAAGTAGGCAAACCAGTGTGAGAGGTGAGGCAGCCAACGGTGTTCCAAATCCATTTAGTCCAAGGTAAATGATGAAAATAGGATGCACAGGGCTCCACTCTGCACGCCATTGTCACCCCTGATTCATATTTATGCAGCCTCTAGCATAAAATCAGGTGTGTGTGTGTGTGTGTGAGAGGGGGAAAATGAGCAGAAAGAAAAAGATGATGGTGTTTGGAGGTTTTCTGCTACAGGGCATTCAAGCACTTCAAGTTCTTGTAGTTGTAGCTGGTGTGTGTGTGGGTGCGCATGTGTATGTGTGGTATTTCTGCAATCATGAATGCATGTTTGTCACTGTGAGTGTTTCAACCAATTACTGATTGGCTTCCCTGCTCTTGTGTTTGACAGTCCACCCAAGGCATTTTTTGGCAAAGGAGTAGTTCCAGTTTACCGGGGGCTTGTTGCTCATGGCAACTCAGCTGAGCCCAGTTTTGTCTGCTCTTTTTCCAACTTCAAAAGACATGATCACAAACAAAGAGAGAAAAAGGAGGCTTAGTGTGTTCTGCGCCGTGCATTCAAAGCTGAAATATCGATTCAACACCATTAAGACTCGCCCATACAAATTCATACACTATTCTACCTTAGGGATGACGGACTAGTTATGTGTCAGTTCTAAAAAGGCACGTGGAAGTGTGTGTGTGTGTGTGTGCGCGCGTGCATAACACACAATGATGGCTTCCTTCAGCTCTTGTCCTGACATACAAGCCTGTCTCTTTTTCTTTCCTTAATGACACTAATTAGGCTGTTCCCTTTAATTAATTTGTCCTTGAATGAGCGTGTTTGTCTGTGTGTGAGTGCACAGTGGTTTGTGTGTCTGTGTGCCTCAGTATATCTGCCAGTAAGGCATGATAATCAAACTACTGACAATCTCTGTGTAAGTGACAGAAAGAAAATGTCAGGCAGCACATGGAGGTCCTTAAACTCAACATCTTTACTGACTTCAAAACAGTGAAGAGTGTGCCAAAACTATATATCCACAGTTTCCAAGGGGACAAGAGGACAAGTGGAATCTATTACAATCTCTTAATTACTTGCAATGGTTGCAATTAGTGAAGTAGCGCATTGCATTTGCATGAGGAAACATGAGAGGGAAAAAACAATCACAGAAGTTCTTCCTCTTTCTCTAATAAATATGATTTGGCACATTCTCCCTCTTTTCTTTGTTTGCTCTCGACTATTTCTTATTTTGCTTTGCCTCAAGTTCCGTGCAAAACCCAGTCCATCTCAGCAGAGAAAATGAAACACTCTTTCTGCCTGACTTTCTGTTTTCATTCTATAATTGTTGCCATAAAGCATAATCAAACTACATGGTTCATTCTTTCATCCTTTCTCCGTCTCTTTGCCAGTCTCTCTCTTGATCTACTCATCGTGTGTTAGAAAGTAATTATATCTGTGTGCCTGCGAGACAGCACACTCCTGATCCACTGATGAGAGCAGGCTGGGAGGTTTAATATAATGAAATAGAATACATAGCAGGATGCCAGTGAGCCATAAGCCCAGCCTTAGAGGAACCTGCTACTCCAACAACCGACACCACGATTATCACACCAAATTCTGCCACTGTTAAAAGGACAGAAAGTTTTAGGACTGAGTGACTAACTCAAGTGAGAAAAATTACACTTTTGCAATGTTTGTTTAGAGACTGCCAGCTATCTTCAGAAACTGAAGATAATTAAAAAACAACATATCCTGTGATCAGTGCGCGTAGGAAAGTAACATTCTCCATTCTCTCCAAAATTTGCATTTCGCTCCCCAGAATTTGCTTTCATGTAGGGAAAGCAAATTAAGGTGAGAGACAACCAAGGTCTCAAGAGTGAGCGCATTGTAAGTTGTTTATTTTCTTTGAATGACTAATACACAGCAATCCCTGCTCATTTCCAGCAGTCATATTATTGACAACAGAAATTCAGCATACAGACTGTGGCTAATACTGTAAGCCCAAGTAAAAGATGTCTGTAACCAGACCTATCAAGTTTATCAGTCAATAAAGTAAAACACCAAATAAATGCACTCAGATGATACAGCCTTCGCACAGTCTGAAGATTAAAACCCACGACTAACAATTTATCATCAGGCTTCTTCGAGAGAAATGAGAAGAATTATAATGGGTGTGAGATCTGTACTGATCTGCACTAAAAAGATACTTGTGGAAATGCCAGGACAGGTACAACAGCGGTGTGGTCTCTCGTCCTAGAGACTATGTATGTGTGAGGCATAATATACATCTGCTTGTGCTTTGCTATCATTCCATGAGAGAACTGGCTCACACACAGAAACACACATACACAGATAGTTGGTGTTTCAAGTATTTTTTACAGAAGGAGAGAGAGGGGGAAAAAGGGTGTGAAAGAAAAAAATGAATGACAAAATCTAAGATAGTTCAGGGAGGTGGGACCTCTGCAGCCCCTTCTCTATCACAGAGCGAAGGAGCTGGCATCACAGCATCAGCATACAAACACCTCAGTAATGAAGCGCCACCAGTCCTGGGCTCTAACCACACAGACCTATCCATCTCCCACATGCATTATTCACCGCACATAGCCATTTTACCGCCCAGCACACCCGCCAAAGATTGGTTCCACTTTTTATTTATCTGTTTCTCTTCCCCTCCTCCTTCCCTTCCGCAGCTTTTCAATTAAATTAAGGCAAGCGCGACACTAAATCCATGCGGCAGAGGCTGCCCACATGACAATTAGACTGTCAGCCAGACAGAGAAAGAGGGAGAGACGAGATAGTGAACACAGCCCAGGTAAGTTGGCAGTGCTGAAATTCTCATTTAATGCAATGAAGCAAAACCCAGACAATATGCTCAAGGTGGTGCTTTGTAGTCCTTCGACATCATATTTTATACAGATTACCTACAGGCTGGCATTTAAGGTAAAAAATTCAATATTGACATATTAGTCCAAAAATAACACACAAAAAATGTAACCTAATGAAAAAGTGTTGATAAAACCTAGATTACAATTTTCTGGCAGACTCATTTTGTAATTAATACCCATAATCTTAGATTGAACCTAATTTTCACTACAGCCAAGCACGATGGCCTTTCTGCTGCTGTAGCAGCAGCACACCACAGGTGCAGCTAACAGGGTCAATAAAGGGCCAGCTGATTAGTGGCAGGCTCCCATGTGAGCTATCAGAGTGGATTGGTAGTTTTAGGCCCACTTTACTGAACGATGAGCGCAAAGAAGCAGATGACTCTTGAATTTGAAACCAACAGTATAAGAGCGGAAAGTGAGAGGAGATCAGAGTAGATAGGAGCCATCAGGCATGGAATAATAAATGAGCAAGCAGAGGGGAAGGAATTAATAAGAATGATCTTTTTTCATTCTTTTTCTTTCCAGCTGATTGACCTGATGATATTACTTGGTTCCAATCAGCAGTCAGCCTGTCGTGCCACGTCACGATCTTGGTAATTTGTTTTACGTGTAGTTGCTCTTCCTTGCAGCACCAAAGCAACTGACGAGGAGATTACTGTTCTCTACTCCAGGCAATATTTTGGAAATGTTCCTCTTCCAAAGAGGAAAAGTCAGCAGAGGTGCAAACCAAATATTTCAAGAAACTGAATAATGGAAAAACGGCTTAACCGTCTTGAGTTACTGTAAACTTTCTTCACTGCAACATGTTTTTAAATTCACTGTCTGACAAGAAGTAGTTGAACCGACTGAAATGACAAATCAAGGGTTCACGAAGTTGCAATTTTTTTTGTTTGTATTCCAATGATGCATGTGTGCCATTTGAAATTTAGAGCAAATTAGATTTCTAACAGGACACATTTGAATATTACTGCTGCTTTTTAATGCTTTTCAATACAATGTATACATTAATGCATATAGTTTTCCCCTTTATGCTAGGCCAGCTATTTTGTGGTTTCCTGACCAAGAAGTTAAATTTCTCCGCCTCATAAGTTTCTCTTCTCTTAGTTGTTCCTTACAATTAAATACAGAATTCTGCCTGAAGAGAAGATGGAGCATAAGTGAGACAACAGAGACAAGAGACAAGTATAACATGTCAAATGACATGCGTATGAACAGGGCACTGCCATGGGATTTTTTTATATTTATTATTAAACAGGCAACATCAAAAAGCATTATTATGTGCAGTGTGTATGCACATTACTTTGAGTGACATTGAATAAAAAAAATTGCCTTACTTTCTCAGTTCCCTGGAAACCAAAATGTATGCATCTTTGCTTCTATGCTTAAACGTTTATACTATCACAAGGTGGGTCTGTTGGGTTGTCAGCTGCAACAGTAGTAGTGAGTCAGCAGTCATTTCAGGGAGACCCCCGTTCCTGAAATGAGCAGAGACAGAACCCAAACCAAGCAATTAAGGAGAAGGTCAGGCTGGATAGATAGTCTCCCATTTCTTGAGGAAGGAGTAGCATGTGTATGCACATACACACACACACACAGGTAGTAAGTAGAATTACTCTGCTGTGAGCACACTCAGTAAACGAATTCATCCCCTTACAGCCAAACCATTGCTTAATAGTCTCCACTTAATGTATAGCTCAACCTAACCAGAGACTAACTAAATTACTAAATTTCACACAAATCTTAACCTCCCTTAAAGGAAAAAATGGTGGTCAGTGTCCTATCTCACCGCTCATTTTTTAAATCTTGTGATCTTGGTCCTCTAGGACAGACACAACTCATGTTAGCATTAAGCTGACCCGGGTTTGACAAAGAGCAGCAGATACTGTGGCAGCATAAAATTACTGACACACACAAGGGCACTCACAGGCGCTCTTACATGAACAAAGATGTGCATCACTTTTGAACATTTGAAAGCCAGCGTCCCATGTTGAAGGGTAGTTAAGATAATGAAATGGTGACATTTCACCAGAAGGTCTTTTAATGAGACGTGAATGGTGAAACTGAAGCAGGGGGGGGGTTCCTGCTGCTTACTGTGATAGAAGTTCACAGAAAAGAAAGGCAGGGTTAGGTTGGCAGACGGCATGGGATGAAAAATGCCACAAGAATTACAATAAATACATGGGAAAGACATGCACAGTTGGCAGAAGGAAGTGGGTGAGTTGGGGTTATGAGAAGAAGAAGAAAATGAGAGTCATTGAGAGAGGAAAAAAAAGGGTAAGGAAACAGAAAGAAAGGGAAAGCAAGAGAGACGAACATATAAAAGTCATAACCCAGATTCAATTAACATCTGATTGCTGTTCTATTGCTGTAATATTATACATCTGAGAGCGGTTTCATATTTCAAACAAAGGCCAAGCGTCATTCTCATTTATGATCTCCCCGACTCATACACTTATCCTCTCACATACACACACACACACACACACACACACACACACACTTGCAGACACTCAGACACAGAACACATTTTTCTCGTTCCTTCTGGAGGAAGGAGGAGGAAAACAACACGAGACCAGAAGCTAAGAAAGTGCTGACATCAACAAAAAGTGTGCAAATGATTGCGACAGAGAGATAGGAGAGGAGAGATGGGACTCAGTCATCTAGACTTTTTGGGGGTGCTGAGTGACAGCCTATTTGTTCGAGATGATGAAGATATTTCCATCCAGGCAGCCATTTGTAGTATTAGTGCCGAGGACAGCCTGTCAAATCTGCTTTAGCTCTCTGTCCTGCCTGCACACTGTTCTCATCACGCACACATCCACACAAACTGTGCAACTCCTTTTAGGCCACAACAGGTGTGCATCTCTGTGACTGCGGATACATCCCTTTTTTCTGGAAGAAAGGGAAAGCCATTGTGCTTTTACAGCACCATTACCAGCGCATCACCTCTAGGCTGAATTATTTCTGGCCAATACACACACACGCGCACACACACGGGGACACAGACTAAATGCATTGTTGCCACCTTTTCTATGGTGCTCTGCCAGACTGTTATCACCCTCAACCCTGTCTAACAACCACACAGTGGCAAAACATGACCATGAGGAGGGAAGGTGTGCAATTTCTATGTAGTTAGCAGGTTGAATCCTGTTATACTAACACAGAAAAGGGGGTAATGTAGTTTGTCAAACATCCCACATCCTTCACCGGTGTAACAGCAGGAAATAGAGCTGAAAGTATAATGCTACAGCAGGCTATAAAACAGACGCTCAGGGGCAGCTACATCACAGAACCCCTAGTCATCAAAAACTGGACATCTGTCAGGAACGCACACATGTACACTTGGGCGAGGCATAAATACACATGTGGACGCATACACACTAATTGTCTCTCCCCATGCAGTCATAACTTTGTGAGCACATAAGTGGCTTTTGGGGAGACTCGAGGCACAGAACTGAACACACACACACACACACACACACACACTTTAAGTGCCGTAGAGGGGACTGTGAACTCTGGATGAACTCGGGGTAAACGAGAGGTGAGAGGCAGTGCCACTCACATGCACAGATGAATACACACATACACACCAAGTAGTTTTAAAACGAATGCTCTGTGGCCTGCTAAAATAGTGTGCTCAAAAACAACATGGAGACAGTGTTTGACAAATATAGTAATAAATGAAGTGATCTTAATCTAAGCGTACATCTCATGAGCCCGGAAAGCACATGTACATGCATGAGATATCAATGCTCAGTCAGAATCCCATTAACCTTTTCAGACATTCCTCCTTAAATACAGTTTGACTGATTGTCTCTAAAATACTCTGGTTATTATTAAACAGATCAAGGGGGTGCTGAATTTCCTAACAATTAAAAAAAATATAAATATCTAGATTATTTCTTTAAGAGATGGACTATTTCCCCTCATATATGGGATCATCGCATTAATTTAATTTGACCCTGGAGGAGTGGTTGGGCAGGATATGTCTGGTGTGGGGAAGTGAGGGCGGCAGGGTTCCCTTTAAAATATTAATATGTTACTTTTTGTCACCCTGGCTTGCTGCCTCACTAAGTCTCGTTGGCAACCTTGGCCTGGAGTGTTCACCAAGAGCTGTGTGCCATGGCTCATCAGACACACACACAGGAATGCATGGCATCTGCATTCATATGTATGCAGGGATACTCATTCATAAACGCTTGCATGGATAATTGCCTACATATGTGCTCACAAACACATATACGTACATACATAGGCTAGGGGTGAGCCAAAAAAAAAAAAAAAATAAATAAATAAAATTTGTATGCGGGATATCTTGATGTCACCACAGAGCCGGTTCCAGAACATACGCACGCACAGTAAACACTAAAAAAGGAAGAAACTACAATGATGGAGGTTTTTTCCTCTCTGCAGGGGTTTGGTCTAGTCTCTGGGGACGTTCCGTCTCTGGTCTAGTCTGGTCTGGTCCGGTCTAGGAGCTGGGGGTGCCGCCGTCCCTTGCTGTAGCCCAGTCCATTCATTCATTCATAGGTAGGGGGCGCGCATAATGGGGGAGCGTTTAGTAAAATGGCAGCCAGTTCCGTGTTATTCCGTGTTTATAATGAATTCCGTTGTTTCGTGATTGCAAATTTTATAGGGCCATATTTACTGAATGTCCGGGAAGACTGAGCTTGACATGAGCTTCACAGTGTGCAAGGTTTGCAAAATGAGGAACCCATGTTTAACTGCACTACTTTTTTAGAAAGAGACACTTATAACTGCAATATGTGATATTGCTTATACGCAACAATTCCATCTCAGCATGGATACATGTTTAAAACTTTCTGTGAAAAAGACACCTTAATGTCTCCATTTGTCATTCTGGAGTAGATCATGAGGATCCTTTGCACACCCATAGATTGAAGCAGAAATCATTATGAATCAAATCATTTTGAATTGAAAATCAATTTTGAATCAAATCATAGCCCCAAAATTCATAACTGAATCAAATCGTGCGATAGTAAAAGATTCCCTCCCCTAACGCACACACACCGGGTAACTGGTGGTTGATCAAGCCAATCTAAATGCTAAACAAGACTATCTCAGGAGTAAACTACTGGCTGGCTGCTGACTTTCTCTAGAGGCACTCAACAAGGGGACATAAAATTGATGCGTGTGCTTTCGTGCACGTGTGTGTGGGGAGCTATGTTTAGCCTCCTTTTGTTTTTGCAGACCTCAGGCCTTCAGTCACACTGAGAAAATTCAGAAGCACTTGCAAGAATTTTTGTTTCGCCACCAGTGCTTCGAAGAGAAGAAAAATAACTTCAGTATCAAACAAATACACTGCACAAAGACACAAAATCTCATATAAAGACACTTTGCTGCAAGTAACTCAGTCACAAAGCGAAACACGTATGATGATGTTACCTTTGAAATCAGTTCCCTGATTTAACCAGGTAGACTATTTGTGCTGCTGTTTTTGGTTTAGTTTTTTTTTTTTTTTTTTTAAGCAGAAATGAAAGTGTGCACTCACTCCTTACTTGATATACTGTGCAGTAGCTTTACCTCCCCATAGGTCCTCATAGAGATAAGTAAGCCTGGAAGTACCATTTAACAAAGTGTTTCAGGGAAAAGACAACAAGTTCCACATTAGCATATTATCTATTATATTATCTGGTCACTGGATATTCCTGCTTCTTTTCCTCGTGGTATTCAAAGGCCATTTTCTCTGTGTTTTACTCTGCACCAATCCAACGGTAAATACATCACACTCATTAACATACAACGTTTAAAGATGTGCCTTGAAAACTACATGTCGAAATATCGGCGGACGCAGGTGTGCGCGTGTGCGTCTGCGCAGGTGTGAAACCATGAGAGAACACAGAGGACGCCGTGATGAAGATTGACTTGTTGGGTAATGAAAACCCACTGCAGCCCTCCTCAGGAGAGACAAAGCGAGGGAGAGAGCTGAGAAAGTGGAGTAATGAAGTAATGAAGGAGCAAACAGCTCAGAAGCTCCCCCCTTGGAAAGAAGGCTCTCTGGGGGGCAGAGATTCAGGGGCTAAATGAAGAGGGAGTAAACTAGAGAAAGAGGAGAGAATGTGGCTTTGAAGGTAGATTTAGGAGTTGAAGACAGAAACCATGATGGATGGAAATATATTTGCACACACTGCAGATTCAAGACGTAGCAGGTGTGCAGAGCGCTTGAGGAGTCAGAAAACCGATATCTTGTTTGGAAGCGGGTGCGTGTGACCATCTGAGCAGAGCTGTCTGTTGTGAAACAGATGGTTTTAAAGTTTTCTCTATTTGCTGCTAAATTGAGGAAAGGGCTCAGGTGTGTTACTGGGACACTCGTCGGCCTTTATTATAAATCCAAAGGTAGCCCTGATCTATTATTTATAAGGACAAATGGAGGCGAAACCAGCAGGAACATAGGTCACATCTACCCACTCACAGACACACTTCCAAAGCTTCCAAATCTGCTGCCACACATGCAAGCTCATTCTTTCAGGCAATATGTGGAGTGACTATGTCTCTTGGGTGTAGGCTAAACGCCCAGTGCTATGGTGATGGAGCTGGGCCTCTATCCAATGAGAGAGAGATGATATATAGAGAAGTTCATCCTTCATGGATGGCCATGAGGGGAAAACAGCAGCCAAATAACACCAGTGCCTGAATGGCCTTGGGGCCTTTCAATTTGAGGGAAATTGTTGCTTGTGGCGGCAGGAGAGGATATTTGTCATGTCACTGGACGATCGAGAGCAACAGATCACAATCGATTGGACCATTCAGGTTTTACGTGTCATGGCTCATGGTGTCGCTGTGTGAAGTCAGCTCAAATGTACATGTGAGAGGAGGAGGAGGAATAAATTAAACTACGTGCTGATGATGCTCTTTCATTACTGTCAATACTGTCTGATCCCATTCCACAACAAGCAGGAAGGTGCACCAATCCTTCCTGTGTGGATGTGCAGTATGTATGTGTGAATTTGTGTTATGCAGGTTGGAGTGTGCAATCAGAGCCACTCCAATCTGGTTCAATGTAGCACAAATGTCAGTAGGTATTAGATTCTCTGAAGTCTCAGGATTACCGTCCAACATCTTTTATTCCATCCTGCTCTCCAGGGGGAGAGAGAAGGCTGGGATCAGGGGGCGGGGTGGGGGTATGATTTATCCCTCACGCTACTTGATGAATCTGCTCTGGGTGGCTAAACTATTTATGAGCCTCATAGCTACATTCCTCCATGCGTCTCCTTCCTTTCTTGCCTCAGAATCCAAATCGAATTCAGCCTGGCAAAAGTACGCACATGTATGCGCATATCCGTACACACATACTTAACACCAAGTCAGCAGCATTTACACGCACACTCACACATAAAGAAAACTTAGTCTTGCATGATGATTAGCATTTGTGCCCGTCTGTACACAAATCCATATTTCATGAGGGGGGAAAAGGCAGAAGTGTTTAGTGCAGCATGTTTGGCTCTTGTGAAGACCAGCACAGGGACAAGCAGAGATCCTATTATCTTGGTGTGCCAGGATCTCTTCTCTAGGTGATTCCCATCTTTCTTTAAGAGATGGTGGAGGACTTGGAACTACTTTGTTTACTAAATAAAAAGTACATCTCAAAACATTAGAAATTGTGCTCTTTCATCTGTATACACAACATTAAATGGCACTTCGCAGTCTGTGAAATTAAAATCATCGACAGCGTGGAATATTTATGAGCCTGCTGCTTCAGAATTTGGGTATATTCGCTGGCATAAAGCTTGCACATCCAAATTTTTTGGTCAAGGTAGCTAAGCAAGAAAATCTTGGCAGTAACAAATGGGAGCTAAAGTCAAGAATGTTAGGTTTGTCTGATTGAAAGGACTGTGAATTGGTCTGAAAAGTTTAGGAACTGCTTCGTTTGTGGTTTTATTTGCCAACCTTAATAATTAGAATATGTAACTATGACTCGCTGCAGAATGAATCATATCACTATACAACTCCCTACAGAAATCATGTTAGGCTAATTGAAAACAATGCAAAGAGAAACAAGTACATTTCAGATTAGTATGAAAGTACTAAGACATTAGTTAATTGTATACTGTGGACCACTCACCCACAGCAATGGCACTTTGAAACCATTGCACTACAGCTGTAAGTCAGCTGGAGGTTGGCTTTGTAGATTTTCCCACGCTTTGTAGATAAGCAGCAGCTCTAATGCAGCATGGAAGCAGCATTACAGATCAATGTGTAACAATAATACATACCAAAGAGTTTCAACAGCCATTTCATAATTTACTAATCAGCTCAAAATCAAAAGCATGCTGTGAAAATCTTGAGGGAGTGAGTGTGCAATATGCTTGTGATCAAGATTAGTTTGCTTATCTTGTTGAAAATACATTTACAAAGCTGTTTTTATTAATGCAAAAAGAGATCTGAAAGCTGAGGTTCAGTCACATTTGTGCAGAATTACAATCATCTCAACAGAGGGGGCTGAGCAGTTGGTTCCTGGCTGAGCACTTGTTGAACACTGTTGCTTTGTCCAACACTGATTCTAAATCAACCTGAATGAACACTAGGTTTACTTGATTGTCGGTATCTGGGCAAGTGTGCTGTGGAAGAATAGAAAACTTCAACTAATCCTGATGGTAACACGGGTCGGCGCCATCTTTTTTCACTTTGCTGACTATTGAGCAGTGACTTTATAGTCTCTCTGCCACATATGTGTATATTCACACTACGTTATGGGTCTGCCATGATCCTCTATAATGCAGTCCATACATACAAACACTTACATGCAGTGCAGATGCTTTGCACAAAAAAACAAGCAAAACCTATTTATTACACTTCAGTTTTTGTACAAACAAGAAATTGCATCTCAAGTAGTGAATTTAAAAAGGTCCAAGCGTGTGGATTTTGTTTCCTTTACACAGTCAGACTGACACTTGCAATTCACCATTGTTGCAACATTCTTTGTTCCAAAGCTGTAGCTTTGGATTGTTGGGGATCAAGGTGAGGGGGGTAGCAATCAAACCATTCATAAATGTGTAGTCGCATTTCATTAATTAGAGCAAAAAACTGCTGCTGATAAAAATAAGCAGAATGGACTGATATTGAGATTAAAATTAAGAAAAATTGCATTGCAAACAAAAACAAAAACATTTACAGACTGTTTTCCCAATAAAACCTAGGCATGACAACTTGCCTTGCAGTGAGGGATTTTGAGCAACATAATAGGTAAATGGTGGATTATGTTGCTGTCCATTACAGGTAAGTGGTACATTTAAGATGGTTTATAACATTTATAACATTTCTGATCACTGGCTCACTACTTGTCTGGTTTTATTCAAATTTTAAAAATGTCCACCTTTCAGCAATAGAGATTTTTTCACCAAAACACATTTTACATACCTCATATTGTGTATTAGTATATCCAAAAAAAAATAGTGAAAACCTTTTCTTTCTCCCTTTTCTTCATGCTAAACTCAAATAGTCACCTGTCTGCTCAGTGTTCTTATTCTTCTCATCTAAGGATTGGAAGGAAAGATTTTAACTGTTGCTCCCCACATGTCTGCCCCTGAAATTTTTTAAGTTTCTCAGAAATGTTTAATGTTGTACATGCAGTCTAACTTACAAGATAGCAGAGAGTAGATTGGTTGAGGTGTGAGGAAGAGCAGCAGCCAAAATTAAAGAAAAAGACAGACAAAGAAAAATTACATACATACTAAATTAATGCAACAGACTCTGTAATAGAGGGGCTGGGGGCTAGAAGGGCAGATAATGATAATGAATAAAAAGGAAAAGAGATGGAGTGGTGGCATAGTGACTACATACACAAAATAGGGAGTGAATTAGAACAGAGAGAGAAAACGGCAGGGTCTTAGAAAGGTGAATGGCTATTCTCTGAGGTGCACTGATCAGGAGGAGAGGTCATTATGGCCAAAAAGACAGAAAGAGGGGAGAACAGAGAAGCAGACAAAATGCTCCTCATTTTCTAAGTTTCCCTTATCTCTCTCTTTGTGTCTTCATCTGCACTCAACTCTGATGCAGGTTTTCAGGGACACTTGGCAGGTTGTGAAATATGGTGCAGAATTTCAACCAGTCTTGCCTTCATTAGTATGTGAGAGCTGAGAGCAAAGATTGAGTAAATCACTTAAGCAGAGTTCAATTCATACAGCTCGTGCTTTGTTTGTACATAAAAACATGAGAAAAACTGGATTCAGCTGAAGAGTATTAATGTCATCACAACGAAGAGAGAAAGAATGGACTGAAACAATGAAAGGGAGAGGCATAGAGCTTAGAACATGATGGAAGAATGATTTGTTAAACTAGTAGGTGTAGGAAGATGAAAGAGCAGTAAGAAAGGAAGAGGAGGAGCCATTGAAGTCTGATGAAGGGAGTGAAATGCAGAAATAGAGATATAAATCATCACAAACTGAAAATCTTTGCCTTTAAAAGGCTATTATCAAACAATTATCTGATTCAGAGAGAAGCTTTTTACTCTTTCACATTAGTTTTTTTCTTCTTACCCCGTTTCTGTTTCCATCTTTCTCCTTCTTTCTGACTCTCTCTCACTTTCTGTTTTCCTGTACCTCCCACTGGGACACTTGTTTGTTTGAATCTCAAATATTCTAAATGAAAGGGTGTTGTTTTATTTGACAGGTTGAGATTGCTTGCAGGCATGCAAGCTGTGTGCCTGAGTAAGTGTGTGTGTGTGTATGTGTGGGTGCTTGTGTGCATGGGGGACACAGTGGTGCATGGCAAAGAGGTAATGAATTCATCAGCAAAGCAGCAACACACAACAGCTTCCAGATCAATTTTTAATAAGAATGCTGCAGTTCACAGCCGGTGCAAAAATTGTCTGTGCATGTGCGCGTGTTTGATGAGAGCTCTGCAGTTGGCTTACTAAAGTCGGCGTACTAAACATATTGTAATCAGTGGCTTCTGACCAAGAAACCTAACCTGTCCAGGGCATAACCCATCCTCACCCAGTGTGAGCTGGGAATGAATGAATGAATGAACTGTTGAGCACAACAAAGTATCTGTGCTTTGCAAGTTTCAAAAATATTCAATGTAGTTTAAATATTTTTTTTCTCAGAATTAGATTCCGAGGTGTGTTTAAAACCTGACTTTCAACTAAACAATTAAGGGCTATTTTCTTTTGGAATTATGATCATTCATCTGAAATATCAGCAAATAAAGGAAAGAACCTTGAAAAATACCAGAGAAATGAAACATTCTTAAACAATTATTCAGTTGTTTTTTTATTTTTATTTTTTTTTTTTACTTGCATCATTGTGTGACTGACTTATTAATGCCACTGCCAACTTTCAGTTCAGGCTTCAGGTTTCAGGCTGAAAAGCAAAGAATTTCAAATAATACGATTGTTTCAGGAACTAGTTTTCTAAAAATAGCAGATATACAGTTAGTATTTTTGTCCCAAATTAGTCATTTTAAAAACTGCTGCGTAGAAAAATGTCAGGGTAGAGCCCTATCACTTTCTTATGCATCAAGAACAATCAGGCACATTACATTTCAACTGACTGCTTTCTTTAAATACCTTTAATTACACCCATATACCTGGCTGTCAGGGATGGATTGCTACTTCAGTGTGCTAACAGATCTGACAGAGAATCCACTTCTGTGGAAAAAATACTGTTAAGATCCATTCATGTTTTGTGTGAGCAGTGGAGGCTATGGAGTTCTACCTGACCCACACCAAGACAGAACTTATACACATTTACATAAGTATTTTATTTAGTGTGATTTTGAGTGACTTCAAAATTCTAAAACAAACATATTAAGATCATAAAATATGCTGTTAAAGGTCAGGCCAGAGGTTTTTTATTTGCAACCCTTTACACAAAAGTTATCCATGAGTTTCAGCAGTTCTCCCATAAGCATTTGGTTTGCTATAAACCAAGGCTTTGAGTTAAATCATTCATTCAAGTTATGATCCTTGAGGTTGAAATAGCTATTCTAATCTAAAACAGGTACTCTTCCTTTTGGTATGTGGCTGTGCTGAAAAAAAAAGCCTTGTTTTCATTCCCTATGAACAGGAAATAGACACTTCCAGTAGTAGCTTAAGAATTACCAGGGGAAAAAGAAGGATGGGCCAATGTTTTGATGTCCAAATAGGCCACTGCCGCAGTGGCCAACCTAAACAACTGGACAGGCCTGGACATATCAGAGGGACATTTTTCCAACAATCCTGTTAGAAGTAGCCCAAGAATTTGCTACAATTGGACCTGCCTACTATAATTTGCATTTATCAAAATGTTCCAATGCCAAAAAGCCTCCAGTCGAGCCTGAAGTCCTGACAGGAGCTTGAAAAACAGATACCTCTCCAAAGTTAGCTTCTCTTCATCAGCTCCCTGTCAAGTCCAGAATAGAATTTAAAATCTTCCTCCTAACCTACAAAGCCCTTCAAGACCAAGCCCCATCATATCTTTAAGATCTCATTGTACCCTATTATCCCAGTTGAGCTCTCAAAGCGCAGAGCGACTTGTACTTGAGTTTTCGTGAGTAGAACAGGAGGTACAGCCTTCAGTTACCAGGCTCCCGTCCTGTGGAACCAGCTACCAGTTTAGATCCAAGAAGCAGATGCTGTCTTTAGTTGGCTTAAAACTTTTCTCTTTGATCAAGTTTTAGTGAGAGCTGGCTCAGGTGAGCACTGAGCAACCCCTTAGTTATCCTACAATAGGCTGGGGAAACTCCCATGACACAATGAGAATCTCTCCATGCATTTATATCACACTACTGCATATCATTCATAAAATCTCTTCTGTCCCATATGTGCTTCTCCTGTCTTTCTCCATTTCAGTCCTCATTCTGCAGGTCTTTAGAGCTGCTGGATCTGGATGTGCCACTGCAACACTGATCATCACGATTATAATGTATTTTATTGTTATTGTGGCTGTTATTTATTATTAATGAATTATTTCACGTATGAGTGCGCTGTTATGACAGTGGTGAAATACAGCTGTTTATACAGATAACCCTGGTCTCTCTAGCCATCTCCTTCTCCTTTGTCCTCTCTCCCATAGTTGTCTACTTTCAACCAAACTGATTGAGCCCAAGTCAATTTTCCTTGTGCACAGTACAGTTTACCTTGACCTTGAGGCAGACTGCCACCAAACCCGAGTCCATCCCATTTGATGTTTTGAGTTTGAGCTTTTGAGTTTGCAGAGCATTTGAGTTTTTCTCCTCCATTGTCCTCCACCTCACTAAGAGCTTTCACCTAGAGAGAACTGTTTGGCTTTCTCTTTTATATTGTAGGGTCTTAAACTTACTCTGTGATGGGCCCTGGGTTGTATATATGTTATGATGTGGTGTTATGTCAATAAACTTGTATTTAACAGAACTTAAGTGAACTCAATTGATTGAAAAAAATATAATGATATATTTCAGATGTCTCAGAGGCCACCTTTTTTGCAGCAACTAGCAGTGTTCTTCCCCAGCAAGTGACCTATAGTAAGTTATCAGAGTCAAAGTAATGGGCTCCAACTAGAAAAGGAGAGTTAACATTCAGAGCACATCTCTGAAGTGTAAGTGTAAGCACACGATCAAGCCAGGTGACTGCAGGGAAGGCCATTCATATTCAAGCCTAACACAGCACCTCTGTTCCCATCAATTATTCATGAGTCTTCCTCCTGCCTGCCTCATCACCTGGCCTCCTGGTCCAGCCTTCACTGCCTTCTACACTGTATCACACCTGAACTAACCATAAAAGCAATTATTCACTGAATGTTCGAGGTATTTCATGTGCGCTAATGCCATAGGGAAGAGAGCAAAAGAGAGGTGGTCAAGGTTATTAAATATGAAGCCCCGATTTAAAGTGTTCGACACATGAATCACCCCAAACAGAGTGATGACCCTGATTCATTTGTCTGTTTTGCTCTTATTACTCCTGTCATTAACCTCCTCTCTATAGAAACAGCTCAAAAATAACAATTTTTACATTTCACACATACTTTCTTTTTCCAATCATACATCCGTTAGCTCTTAAACTCCCCTAAACATGAAAAGTACTTCAATCTGTTCTTCCTACACCACTGATCTAGCTTAGATATGATTGCAACCAGGTCATTGTGCTAAACCACAATAAGACTTTGCTGAAAGTTTTATAGTAATAATAATAATAATAATAATCTTCTGGTCCACTATGAAAGTGTGACAGAGGTGTTAATGGACACTGTTCCTCAGAAAAGCAGCAGGACAAGGGCAAAGTTTTCAAGGTGTAAAGGGCCCTTTAAGAAGCTCTGGGACAGAATGACAGGTCAGTCTTGATGTGTCCACATCAGAAGACTCATTACTTATTGATTGCTCGTTACAAATTGTCTTTGTTTGTAGTTTTACACCACAACCAAAGACACATCAAAAACATCCCCAGGCTACTTCATCAAGTCTCAGTGGAGCATGAGGAACACTGATGGTCACTTTAAGCAGACAGAGTTCAGTATAAAGATATCAAAAGAGCTCATTACGTAAAAGCAAGAGGGGTACACAGATGCACAGCTAATCACTTAGAGCATCAAGAATAATTGGCCAACATCAATTGTACTTATCTGGCCCTCCAAAAAAATCAACTACAAAGTGCATTGTTTTGCGTTTGTGTGCATGTGAGCATGTGTGCGTGCACTTTTCTCCATTTGAGTTTTTGTTTATTTGCATGATTTATCTGTTTGTCAAGGCAAAAGGTCAGAACAATGGAAAGACATTTGAATTATATTTTAAATTTCCGTATCTCGATGCCACATGTAATATCAGATAATGTTAGACTTAGAGGATAATTCAAGTTTATTACAACACGTCTAATTTCCAGAGTTTTGCCCATTGTTCCTATTTTTTTTTTTAACTTAACACTATAATCATTAAATTAACTGCTGAGAACTGCAAATATGATAACATCTAAGCAGTTCGACAGGGCAAGAAACATGAACTGTCAGATGATTATAGTTATAGATCTTTTCATCTATAACCATGTAAACTTCAACAGTAAGCTGCTATATTATGCAAAAAAATGATTTTCTATCAGTTTGAGCTGTTTTCTTCAACATCTATTCAATTCATTTTCTCTCACTAATTACCTCATTAAGGTTTTCAGTGTTTGTGTGGAATCTGCCATTCCTGTGGTGGATTCAAACTACCTAACATGCATCAAGGACATATAGTAAACCATTTAATTGTTCACCATTTGCTGTTGCATATTTTCCAGATTTACCAAGCATGTCACTTCCTTCCTCATAAAACATTTAGAAGGCTGATTTTTAAAAAGCATTTTGAATCCAGTGCTCTTCGCATCCATGCTTATTAGCTTTTTCGTTTTCTCTGCAATTGCAGGGCCATAGAGCAGCCTTTAGGCACACCATCACCACCGTCTGTATGCGTGTGCCAATGAGCATGAGCATGGGCATGAGATACACAAAAGTGACCAATAAAATAAAAAAAATGTATAGCATCTCATTAGAAAACAGCTCCATGGTAGTGATATAAATTTAGAACATCCCAGGGAACATTTAAGGTACTGTTAATGCAAACCAAAGATTTTTCAACTGCAGCTCATTCATACAATTACATTACATACATACATACATGTTGCATCCAACCAGCAAAATATGGTATGGATTCTTTTATCAGTTGATAACGAATAATGTAATGTATGTGTTGAAGAATGGTGAGTATAACCCTGAGCAGTAAAGGCTACAAGGCTTGACAGAAATATGAACAACAAATGGCTTCAGCCTGGAAACATGGGTGCACATACACATCATACCTTTTTAAATTGCCTGACACATTTCCTTCTTAGACAAATGCACAGAAAACAAAAAATACAGACTCAGTGGGGCTTTTGGCTGCCACCAAAAAATAAATAAATAAATAAAAAGGATGGGGACCTTTTTAGATGCAGTGTAGTGGGTTATGGATAGTTTTGGTGGGGGGTGAAGTGGGTTTGGCAGCAGTATGCCTATTGAGTTGGCAAAAGAGCAGCAGAGCCTCATGACTTAAACATGAAGTAGGAGTGTAATAAGTATGTGTGAACTTTGGAGTGCATATGTGTGGCACGTTTCATTTTGAGCTGAGAAAGGAACCATGTTAAACCCATTACAAGTCTCCCTCTGTCTGTAACTGGCTCAGTATTGACTCGTCTCAATTGCCATGTCAAAGTGTAAACACAGAGCGAACACAGGCGCACACACAGAAACATATACACACCTCTGCATGTTTCATTTTATACTCTAACAACCACTTGTGTAATTCTCAGTCTCAGTGCAGTGGTAATAGTCAGGAATTGCTCTATTGGGGTTCCCCCCACTGGCCAACTCTGCACCAGTCCAACAGAGCCCCTGCTAAGTCTGACTAAAATAACACATCAAGAAGCAACTTTGGTGTTTTGGCATAACACAATGAATAGTTAAAAAAACAACTGAAAAAACAAAAACTATGTAGAATCCTTGAATTACAACTATGTAATACAATAGACCAGTGGCATTCTTATTTTGCTGGGAGGTCATGAAATGATTACATCCAGAATATATCAGAGATTTCCCAAGCTGGTTTGACAATAATAAAATGATTTGTCATATATAAAAACATGGTGGTTGGTTTTAAATCAGCCACATCCCCATGTATCTGAAAATAATCAACTGCATATGAAAGCTTAAAAGTTTAAGCTTTTCAAGAAGTTTAATTTGAGAAATCTTGTTCCCATATACGTTTTCTAAGACACGTCTGCAAAAAAAAACTTCACATCATATACTACAGTAATTTTAAACTCAGAAAAACTTAGAACTGAACATGTTAAAGTTTGATTCAATTATAATTATTAAACAAGTCAGTGCAGGATATCTGCTGCACAGGAAAAGCATCAGGAATCATAAGCATCTATTACAACCCCTGACTGCTTCCCCGTGCCCTAACCACATCTTGATAACAATAAGGTGAGTGTTATAATTACACCAGTCTAGCCTGTCTAAGATGTTGGATCCAGCATTAAGTGCATAGAGACAGCAGGTTAAGAGTCCTCAGAGGGGTCACCTAATGTAAATGTGGTTCAGTGGGTTAGTTGCTTCATGCGATGAATGGCATGCGGATGTGACCTCATGTAATATTGTAAATGCATCGATAGCCATACTCTTCTCTCAAAGACACAGTTTGCAAGCAGGCAAAACCCTGGGACAATCAACCAGAGGTCCGCTTGTTAATTTAGTTGTAACCAGCTATGAACAAATAAATAATAGCTGTGTGGGTGTAGTTGGGTGGGATTTTTGATTTGTACTTCTGATCTAACATTAACAGTGTATGAAGGTCTAGGGGTGTTATGCTCAGACATGCATTAACATTTTATTTAGAATTTAGAATTTAAATAGATTTTTCATCTGATAATTTGCGTTGTGGCAATTTCTATGTAAGTGGTGGTAGTGATCTGAAGTAACTGAATATGGTGCACACACATTGGGATTTCATCAGATGTCAGTGACCATGAGTCGACCCCAAGCACCATGGGGGTCTTTGGCTCCATACTGAAACAGCAGCACAGATCTGTCTGTAAAACCTAGACAGACACATACTTGCACTGTGCATATTGCTTATAATTCTCCCCTCTCTCTTTCAGACACATGCAGCAAAAACCTCCTACCAACCCAGAGCACACATCAAGTTGTGGTTTTATTTTCTATGTGAGGAGCCGGTTGAAAAATCATTCATCCTACATGTGCATTTCTAATGTAGCCACATTGAAGATAAGAGCAGAATGACTTAGTAGAGGCTCTGCCTCTGCTCCCTTCATCTTGGTACAATTATCATTTAATGTGACAGGTGACATTTTCTACCACACTGGGCCAGCCTCTTGTTCAGAATTCAAATGCATGATAATAGGGTGTAACTGAAAAATAGCATCTACTCCTATCTGCACTCAAAAACACTTACCATCTGGGCGCATTTTCAGCGCCTTTGTGAATGCCATGTAGCTGTACTTGTACGTAAAAAAAACAAAAAACAAAAGGAGTGTGTAATGGAAAGCAGGGTGATCATGCAAAATGGTTTTACACAAGTTTGAATGAGGCAATCAAAGAGGAGGAAAATTTTCCTCTCTAAATGGCCCTTCTGTTGTTTGAGCCTTCATTGAGAACATCTTTTGCTATTTTGAAAAAGAAATTTAAACAGAACAAGAAAGGCAGTTTAAAGCAAAAAAAAAAAAATCTCTTTCTTGTGGGAAGAGCAGGCATTTCAGACTTTTGCATTACAAAAAAAAGCTACTTGTCATCTTTAAGTCTCAGTACTTTTGCTAAAAGAAAAATAAAAAAAAAAGCCAATTAAAATGTGGATACGCAAATGTTTGGATGTTTCAATTACAGAAATATAAATTGACTTTCCAATTGTATTTAATGTGAGCATCTTAAAACATGCATCTAACCAAGCTGCGATCTTATTTCATGCTGCACAATAAGCCACACAAAAATGCACAACCAGAGCAGACACCAGTTGAACCACACAGGTCTCATTATACCCCTGTTCACATCTAAACCAAGGTCATCTCCTACCCACACACACATGCACAAATGCACAAAGTCCTATTAATGAAACAGAAGATAGTAAGAGGAGGGGGAATCATGAAAGTGACATGCAAGAGCAAAGAGGAGAGTAAGCAAATGTGAAAGCAAATGAATACAAAGTTCTAAAGGGTTTGTTGTACAAGCAAGACATTCTCATTACCCCATAATCTCTGAAAGAAAGTGAAAAGAGAAAGACATCTTAGAAGTGAGGAAGACAGCAATTCGGGGAGATTCAACTTGCAGGTGTCAGCAGCATTTGTGGCTAGAGTCTTAAATCTGCATCTGTGGTTGGAAATTAGAGGAGGAGAGTAAAGGAGTGTGAAACCAAAGATTAGAGGTGAGAGGGACAGAAAAGGGGAGAGACAGGCACGAGAAGAGAGAGAGAGGGCAAGAGGTCTCAAAAACAGTGGTCATTAGCAGTCAGAAGACAAGCACCATACACACACACACACACACATACACAGGGCTTCTCAGCAGGCAAAGCACATAGTCTTGATAGTGCATTGTAATTAATATTTCATAGGCTGTCTCCTGCAGGTGAAGGGAAATGAGGGCTGGATGGAGAGAAAAGAAAAGAGAAAGAGACAAAATAAGCAAAGAACTTGTTTTATGTATGTATGTGAAAATGCGTTTTTGGCTCAATGCAGGCAATTGGTTTTCTGTAAAAATGCCTGCCTCTGTGTGTGTGCGTGCATGTGCGTGTAAAGACTGAATAAACTGCGAGTTAAACTGGTAATCAATACTAAAACAGCTGCTACATTTTTTGCAAAGATGACTTGTGGCAAAACCATTGAGAGGAATCAAATAAAAAGTTAAACACTTTGTTTATATCATGGATTCTTCACCACAGAGGCATGAAAAATGATTGATATTTGTGGCAAATTACTTAATAATGGGGACAGCAGCACAACCACAACATTTTTTTTCCACCTGTCTTTTTCTGGAACCTGTTTTGCTGCAGGGCATTTGGAGTCAGACATCCATCCAAGTGAAAAACAGAAGTGTAAATAAGCGTATAATGAATAACAAGTTGTCCACAGAGCCAGACAAGGGCCTGGCCGCACCACTGGTGGCGCTGCAATTTTTCCAGCCCTTTGTTTTAAGCAAATGTCTGCTGTAGTTCCCCAATGGCCACTTTCCTCCAGCAGCATTCATGAATGATTGACACGCTAGGAACTGGCTGAGTGGCATGATGTCTCTAGAGCTGCTTAGATCAATGGGTGTTCTTGGAGCTTTCCCCCATTTCAAGAGGCACAGGGACCAGAAAAGGAGGGAAACTGGATTACCATAGCATTAATAAACCAAACTGTAATCTGAAACAAGAGCAACAACAAAAGGCTGCATCCATGTTTTCCCCCAGGAAGAGTCTGCGCGACTGTGTACACACGCACGCGCACACACACACGCACGTATGCACACACACACACACGCAGACAGACGCACATACATGCAGCCATGCTTGTAATGGCATTGTTCTTCACAAAGGTTAATTCATCCCAGTTCAGCATGCTGAGATGGAGAGAGCCAGAGAGGGAGGTGAAAGAGAAGAGGGGAGGCCCGAGAAGGGAGAAGAATGTAGTGCAGCAAGCAAAAAGGTAATATGTATTATTTGATAGGAAGGGGAAAAGTATGGCTGCTAAAAAATGCACAGTGAGGCAAAATAATCCAGGAGGGTTGAATCAGGAGGAATGGATTTTGGGAGGGTTCACTGTTGGTAATGGGTAATCAAATCACAATCCAACAATTTCCTGCATTTAAGTCTTCATTTTGTCATCAATAAAAAGCATTACCTTAGTGAAAGTACTAAAGCAACCCTTACTAGAGTCTACTCTTGTGACAAGCCTTATAACGTCATACGTTTCTCTTTTACAAATGCTTTAAGATCTCAGCAGGCGGGCCACCTTATTATCGCAAAAAAGTAAGACTAAATCCTCTACAGATTTCTTCCTAACCGCCATATTTCCCATTAGAGAGGGTGGATCGCTTTTGATCTAGTCAAAACATAGTGAATGGATGAGTTTGTAAAGATCAGAAAAAATAAATATTTGAACTTTCTTTATCAAAGACTTAATGGTCCTCTTAGCATTATATATTATTATATTATATTCTCTGTTGTCTATCATTGATGACTGCATTAGCTGGGAACCCCTCAATTTGCTGATCTAAAATCAATAGTTTTCTATGTTTAAGAACATCAGCAAAGTCTGCTACAAGAAGCTGGTGAACACCATCAATGAAACATTGGTCGTCTCCCTCTCAACCGACCAAAACGCGTGGACTGCACTTTAAGCGGTCGCCCACTGAG
This sequence comes from Echeneis naucrates, assembly GCF_900963305.1. Classification (NCBI taxonomy): domain Eukaryota; kingdom Metazoa; phylum Chordata; class Actinopteri; order Carangiformes; family Echeneidae; genus Echeneis; species Echeneis naucrates. The sequence continues at coordinate 9,305,696 of NC_042527.1, read as the reverse complement.
CAACTCCAAGCAGGAATACAGCAGTTAGCACTTGCATTCAATGTGGAGCTCATCTTTAGTATTTATTTAAACTTGGGTGAAAATGGTTGAGTCACAAAATTACAAGGAGAACACATAGACAAGCACTACTCTGCCACAGCACAATGTTATTTTGTCAGCACAAAGCTTGCACCAGGTGCGATTATAAAAGTCTATCAATCCCGAAAATCATTTAATGTGATGTTGAGAAAATACAAGATAAAGGCAAAGCAATCAAATTAGAACACACAGATATACAACAAATAAATAATGTTCCCACAGAATCAATTAAAATGGGTACAAGCAAACTATAAAAGGTTTAGGAGAGAAAATGGCCAAGAATAACGACAAATGAATTCTTAATGTGCTCCATAGTGTATTCCAAGTAGATGGCGCAAAGAAAAGAAATGCAGACCTTCTAAGCTCAATATGAACACGAGGGCCAAGGAGTGAAACCAGTTATTATTCAAGGTATAGTTTGGTCCAGTGGATCGGACAAGGACAAATGAAATGACTGCAGGTAGTTTTTCCAATAAGGGCCTTTTAAATATGCAAAACAAGCCCACATATAGAGATGGAGAGAGTGAAAGCAAGAGGCCTCTTGTGGTATGGTGGATCCAATGTGAGCAGAAGGCAAAAAAGTATAACTTCATTGTAATTCATGGCTGTTGTGTTTTGTTTTGGTTTTTTTGTTTGTTTTGTTTTTTGGGTTTTTTTTTTTTTGGGAGGGGGGGTGTCCTCTGCTGTGTCTCCAGCATACAGTGCATCTTAACAAAGCAAACCTTCAGCATCACCTAATTATGGAGTCTTCTTTCACAAAAACGTAGCAACAAATACAATAGTAAAATTATTCAGCCCCTGAGTCCAAACAGAAACCAGTGAGTTGGTGGCATTTACTTAACTAACTTGGCTGGTATTTAGTCCCATCACTCAGGGGACTGGTGGAAGACGAGACAGATGGTGCATCTAATTGTCTGAGTTGGATTCCATTTCAACACCGTCGCAGACTTAATTTTTATTTAGGAATCACGTGTGTAAGAGTCATGAGTGACTGGAATAGGCATGTGATAGAAAAGAAAAGCTATTCCAAAGAAATGTAAATTATAGAAGCTCGAGCCACAGCGTACTCACCATCCATGTCTTTGTCTAATGCTTTATAATGGAAATGATGTGCAAATGGATTTTTACAAAGCTAGTACAACCAAATGGTTCCCAAACAATCACCACTTCCCTTCCAATTTCTATTTCTTTTTCGGCTGCTTTTTCACACTATTGGTCTGTGGATGAGGGGAATATCCAGCAGCTACTTTTAGACTACTGGATACAGACATATGTCAGCAATGCACAGCATCCGATGAGGCAATATAAATGAAAAAAGAGAAACAGAATTTTGTGAGACAGAGTGACAAAAAATGAAAGAAGAAAAAAGGGAAAGAAGATGATGACAAATGCCAGAGAAATGTTTTGGTCAGACTGGTGATGGCAGGAGGGAGCAATTTGAGGGAGGGTAGAGGGCTGAACATTTGGAATCAGGGGGAAATTAATTTAGCAGAGAGTGGGCTGTCAGAAGTGGTGATAATAGCAGGAGGTGAGATGATGATAGAGTTGATGTGGGAGTGTTGACTGTGGGCTGCTAAGGCATGCCCTTGTGCACACATGCATGTGCACACAAACACACAGGCATGCGCACACACACATGCAAACACGGGCAAGCTGTCTTGGGTTGGTGGATATGGATATTATAAAGTACTCCCAAACTCAGCCTGATGCGCTCACATGGACACGCACGCTTGAATGCCTTTGCTGTATCGGTCTGCACAGATAAGTGGGCCCTTGCTGTGATGTCTTTTTGAAAATGGGATTCTCCACCATCTTCCCCATTTCACAGATGTTGCATCTCGCGGAGGGGAGGAGCAACTTTAAACACAGAGCTAGCATATAGCAAGCTAACTCTTCCTATTGCTCACGACACTTCTGTGGGAGACGAACTGTGTGTAATGGAATATTATTGTGAAGGACAGAGGACAAGATAGGGAACTGTAGACTTAGATCACACCAACTGCAAGATGAAAATGCTGAAGACTGAATGCATATATGGATTACTTTGAGAACAAAGTGAGAGTGAAGTTCTCTGCTGCTCATTCTCGTCTATGTATTTCAAGTATTGTGCACGCAGACAGAAATGGAAAAGCCAAAGAAGATCCATACAAAGTACTTCTCACTTCTGTCTCATTTTTTTTTCGAGGCAGGTTTTCCACAGAATTTGGGGAATGAAGGATGGCGAGGGAAGAGACGGTGTCTAGTTTTCCAGGTCATTAGGACCCTGCATGGTGTGGTGTAATGTTGCGTCTCTAATGCCTACAGCCAGTCATGTTCACTAATGATGTTGAATCGCCACCACAGGGTGCTTGCTACTCACTCCTGTGATGGTGGTGTCAGTGGTGATGATGTTTGTCATGAGCACATTCAAAGAGAAGCACTTGAGTAGTAATTATTGCGCTGGCAATGGAGACAACACTTGAGTCAACGCCCAGCAGTCAAGTTTCTGTTCTCCATGAACATCTCTGGATTTATAAGGTTTACATTTTATTGTGAATGTTTTGATGTCAATGGTAAATCCTCTTGGCTTCTTTCTGTCCTTGTCTGTCCTTGCTCACTGAAGCTTGTCAAGTCAAATATTATCCTGTCTACTCCCATGTCTTCCCACCTGTCTGCATCTCCTGAGTTTATTTCTGTTTGCAGGTTGTCCTCTTCCACAGTTCAGCACCCTCAGGTTCTCTAACTTGCATCACTCACTCCCATTCGATTTCTTTTGTCTGTCGCATCTTGGCTCCCAGTTTCTGGCCTGCCATCAACCTGGCTCCAATCTCAAACCTCTATTTTTGTTCTTAAACTCTTAAATTCTTTTACAAGGAACACTCTCTAAGGCTGTAGAGCCAAAGAGGAAGTCATGTGGCTTTGAACAACAATGGTCTAGGTGATCTATATTCCAAAAAGATGCTGTTCAAAAGTAAGTCTTTCATGCTAGCTGAAAAGAGGGAAGCTTTTAACTCAGAGCCAGTAAAGTTGACATTAATTTTTTTACTTACGTTTCCCATTCCCTTTTTACAAGAGAGAAAAACTGGATATTAGGCTTTGAAGATTGAGGCTTTTTAAGATGGCAGAGAGCTTTTCAAGGGTTAACTTTTATAAAATGCAGCAACCCCCATTAATAAGAATAGTGCAGATTATCTCATACAGGAGGTTGACTTTATATGATTGAAATATTTAAGAGCTAAAAGGTAAGGTGACAGGGAGGGGAATAGGAAAAAGTCTCCATTTTCACTTTGATTTCCAATTTCCCAATAACTCGCTCTATGTTTTTATGGAGAAACATACTTTTATTATTTGGGGTTATTGTTTCCAGTAAAATGGGTTTTGCTTCCTTTCAGAATCTCAGACTCTATTAGTTTTTAAAAGTGCCAATTACCCTTTAATGGTCAAACAGCCAATCAGGCCACTTCCCATCACTTGCACTGTTTAATGACCTTCCCGTGGCACATATTAATCACCTGGATATGTGTGGAGACCTTCTGAGATACTTCATGTTGCATTTACATTCAAGCTCTATCCCTTCACTTGCTGTGCATTATTTACATGTTATCCTAAGGTAAAGAAGTTTACAAGTACTCCACAAAAATAACTTGAAGTCAGCACTACGGGGTGTTGCAATGCACTTCTGCATCAAAAGTGACAAGTAAAACAATTATGCCAATTACCAGTTGGTGGAACGTTATTGGTGCTAGCATATTTCATTCGATATGAACAACGTGGAATTAAACAGCGACACCGTCCATTTATGATTCAAGATTAAACGATGGTGTAAAAAACTTGACATCAGAAGAAAAAAGCTACAGATCATAGTGAAAGTGTAAGGTTGAACTACAATTCCCAGAGGTTGCTTTCAAGATAAAATGTTTCACTTTCTCTTCTCGTTCCCTTCCTGTTACAGAGCACTAGCACCCATTCACACTGCAATTATAATCAGAGGATGGGTTAGGTGCTCCCACACACTTTCACATACACACAGGTGCCCACACAGATGGCAAAAACACACAAGAAAGTAAAAAAAGCATGACAAGTAGGGCATCACACATGGACATGAGCACAGCACATGAGCACAAACACACACTTATGCCAATCAGGAAGCTTGTCAGATGTGATAAATGACAGCTCTGTAATCAGCAGGTAATGATGGGACTCCCACAGAGAGGAAAGGAAAGGCGAGGAGACCAGAGGAGAGGAGAGGAAAGGAGGAGCTGGCACAAGAACCATAAAAACTGCATAGGGGGCGCTGAATCTGAATTGGATTGCAGTCTCAATGAGAGCCTGTCAGCTCCAGGTGCCTACTGAATGTTACCCCCACCCCATTTCACACGCACACACACACACACACACACACACCACTTTGCACTCACACATCCCACCTGGGCCATACTGTATAAGCACAGTGGGGTCTCTCCCTCTCCATTTCTCTCTTCCTGAGGATCATCAGGCTCTTTTTCACTTACATGAGATGAAAATCTCTCTGTGCTGAAATCATAGACTGATTGGAGCAAGGACTCATGCTGAGTGCACTCACAGACCAATATAGATATGCACAGACAGTCTACAATCACAGGCAGGAAACATGAAACGTGGTAGTCATGGTGCAGCTGGTTTGCCATATAAATGCTCACTCTCATGAATGAACAGAAGTCAAGCTTTAACTGTGGAATTCATCAGACTGTATCATGACCCCATGTTCAATTCCAAAACTTGTGACCTTTTGATGTAGCTCTGCTGTTTTACAAACTTGAGGTGAGAAGTGTGTCCTAGGGGGTGAACTAAAGGGATAAGATGTAATTAAATCTCTTTAAAACAGCATCACCACCATCCCACATTTGCATTGTCTCTCATTCTCTTTTTATGTATTCTGCATGTATCAATTCAGGACAACTTTTCACACTCATACTATTATTCTTACAATCTGCTTCCAGAAGAATCAGATCAGCTTATTTTGTAGTTTAAAGTTAATTTCTCAGCTATTATTCCGGACAAAACCAATGTTTTTGTTTATCTGATGGTGATGATTCATTTTTTGCTTGTATATGAAGGCTCAATACAGGTTAACATTGACATGCATGTACCATTTTTATGTCCTAAATATTATCTAATTTTATAGGAGAGGGTTTCATAGACTTGGAAAAGTCAGTTTTTTTTTTTTTAAACTGTAGCTATAGACATCTACTGTGGGCATTCATTGTAGTTTTTCAGAGACTTTTATGACCTTCATATTGATATTAGAATTTAATTATATTGACAAAAAAATTTAAATATGAAAAATTTGAAAACTGTTGTGTTTTAATAAGTTAAAATAGTTTTCTCTGTTCTTAGAACTAGATTTCTATGTGTGTACATGGGTATGTGTGCAATCTTATGACTGTGTGTGGGTGTATGGGACTGTGAAATTGATTGTGGCTGGACAGGAGGCAGGCAGGCAGGCGTGTGGTGGTGCCCAAGAGGCAAGACAGTGCTGAGTGAGCAATACTTGACCTGCACTGAAGACACACACACACACATCTGAACTTTGTCACACACATCCTGACCATTAAGATTTACTCTCGTCATCCAGCCCATTGATCTGAGGCAAAATCTGAGAGAAAGGAAGAAGAGAGGGATGGTGAGAAAAAACGGAAAGGTAGAGACAGGCAGAGGGGTGTTGGTATGAAGAGTCCCCTTTAAGCAACAGTGTAAACGTGAGATGAAACAAGTCACCTCAGGGTTTGTGGAACACAACTGTGTATCTGTCCTACTCAGATATGGGACAACATTTAATGGCCGGCCCATATAATAATTAATACCACTATTTACCACTGACAACGAAAACATGAGGACTGAAGTTGAGACCCAGCCTCGCCTGGAGACTAACATTTTATAATTTTTCTCCATTACAAATGAACTTCTTTTATCCATGCACCTTACAGACTGTGTGGAAAGCGGTTTGTGTGTGACTGTGTCTCTATGTGTGAGTGTCTATGTGCTAGGAGGGCCGATTCTTTTAACTCACTCAATTCTTTTCAGGCTGTCCAGTTGTATTGAATCAATTCAGGGTCTGTTGAGTCACCTTTCCAAAAATGTCAGTTCTGTAGCTGAAAGAAGCTTAGTCTCTGGCAAAACAAGCAATGACGAGCTGCACCATCACAAAAGAAATACTCTAAAGGGCAGAGGTTCAGCTGCATTTCACATTTTTAAAAAGAGGTTAGGATGACTTTCTCAAGTTGCATTTGTGTGCATTGGTCATATCCAGTTTTGAATAGTGGTAAAAATAAACCATACATCTAAACTCTTTAAATATTCACTGTAGCAACTTCTGTGTAACCTGCAAAGCTGTAAATCGGAATGATCGTGATGTAGACAACAAACAAGTTGCAAATAGTATAGTGGTTACTAGGTTACGTGTGGGTAGGCTACGAGCTGTAAATTATACTGCCCAACCCATTCGTAACGGTCAAGAGATAATTCCTCTCTTGTTCTCATCAATAATGTTTTTATCAGAGGGTGGTTCTGAACACCAACATCCTCAGCTCTTTTTATGATTTTACAAAATCTTGTATAGGATGTGTATTTTTTTATGAGTGTCCACTACCTAAACACCATGACCAAAATGTCACTTAGCATTGTTTCAATGTCAAACTGTAGCCAGTGTTAGGATGTCTCCTCCATGACTTCTAAGGAGGGAATAAAGTTTTGTGGGGGGGTTTTCCCCACTTTTTGTGCATCAAGTGCATATTTGCATTTTAGGACAATGTGCTGCATTTTACTTAATCTCAGGAGGCTGGGCTATAACGTCAAAAAAAACAGATTGTCCTTTTCTACCTCGTAGATTGCTTCGGCAAAGGTATCCTACTGAAAAGTAACACTCTCAGTACTAATAACTGCGGCGAACAGAAGTATTGATAGTTATTTATGGGACAGGTCTCACATTAAAAAGTCTCATAGATTAGGTGTAAATGTATCAAGTATAAATGGTGTAATATAGGGTTTCTACAAATTGCTTTTTCACATACTTCCTTCCATCCATAAGGAATAATAATTTATGAGGGGGAGAGAGTTCCAGATGAAGAACGGCTGCTTGTTAAGAAGTTAAGCTCTTTATAAATGTCACATGCTTCCTACTTTAATGAACAACCAGGGTTAAATCCAGAGCACCAATATGTGCACACATCAGCAAACAACCACAAGCATGTTCACACAGAGATGCTCTAATAAAACAAACGTACACACAGTCCATCAATATCCTACAAGGAAAAATGCAGAAAGAGAAAAAGACCAGTGGAGAATTTTATGTAACTCTGTTGAAGCTTTGAAGGAGAAAAAAAAGTCAACAAGTGCTCTATTGCTGCTTTTGTTTGTTCCAAGGAAGGCTTAACAAGAGTCTAATACACCCATACAGTTCTCTCCAAACGCCACACAGCATGATGAACTTCAAAGCACTTAGCTTCTAACAGTTATGCATATAGCATGCATGCACACACATATACATCGCCAGTGCCTGACACAGCCACAAAGGAAACTGCCTACACGGTACAATACATTATAACGAAAAGCACCAGGCTTGGTGTGTTAAGATTAAACTAATGAATCAATATGCTAAGTGAACGCGGGTTTCCCAATAAAGCCAGGGGAAAGCGTTTTAATGTGACACTGCTGACACATACCCAAACTAAAGAAAGTAATATGTTTCTCTCACAAACACACATTATGGGAGAGAATGAGGCACTGAGTTAATTAAGGAGATTAAAGCTCTCAAGGCCTTAGCCACACCTTGTGAATATTGACGGATCTGCAATAACAACCTCACAAAGGAGAGGAAACACAAAAAGAAGAGGGAGAGAGAAGAAATATAATGAAATGGAGTAATAAAGAATAAAAATTCAAGGACACAGGATGCCGACAAACCTGAGAGAGGAGTCAAAAGAGACAAATGGGACATGAATGGATGCAGATGAGATGCAAAGAAGCATGACATCAGAGAAGGCAACGCAACCAAGATCGAGAGTCCAAAGCATCAAAGGATGAGTAATGGTAAATTTATTCCTCTCCTCCATCTACTACATCTACCTTCTCTCCATTCTCACCGAACACAAACAGCTCTCCGTCACCATGAGATGAGGTCACTTAAAAAGGATACTGTTATTGCTTTATAAAAAGCAGTGGGTGATTATTTCAAGCAAAACCGCAGCTTGATCAATCTTTCTCAATCTCAAAACACACACGCTGCTCATGGACACTTTGGAACAATCTACTTCTAAAACACTCTTGAGACCAAACCACTTGTGGAGATATAGATACCAATGTCATTCACCTTTGGTGAGAAGGGATAACAGCCAGTCTCTTTCTTAGTTGTTCTTTCTCTCACTCTAACCTGATGCCCACCTTTTTATCTTCACATTCAGACATCAAGCGTGACAGAAAGCACTGTAAAGCCCCATGTGTGCACAGACTGCACTTTGAGCTGAAGTGTAATTCTTTCCACTATCATTATTGACACAACGGCATGACAGTTGTGTTTCTGTGTCAGTGGCATTCTTCAAACCAGCTCACACATCAGACAAACACAAGTACTAAATTATAACAGGGTTTGGTTTGAAATCCTACCTCCACTGCACTTTATAGTGAGTTGCACCATACCCAATCATTCTCTCTGTCAGCAAAGAAAAAAAGATTATATATATATATATATAGCCATTGTCTCCTTTGAAACTGAGGTCTTCACAACACACAGAAAGAAAAGTGAGCAGGAACAAGATGGAAAGGCAAGACGAAAACTCATCAAGAATAAACGAGAAGTGACAATTACCAGGAAACAATGCTTGGAAGAGGAAATTGAAGACTAGAAGTCGGGATACATTCAGGACAAATAATAATTTTTAATCAAATTTAGCCTGGAGCTCCTGGAGGTTCATTTACCTGGACAACTCATGCCTTGTGGATCTCATATGACTCTGGTATGAAGAGGTTGCATGATAACTTGACCCACAGATCACATTACACCAGCATGCCAACATACAAATGATGTCAATGTTAACAAGCTGCTGCTAGATATGATGAAACTATCATGTTTGCCATCTTAGCTTAGCATGTAAACATACTTTTAGTTGGCACAAAACCCATGAAGTTGATATTAATGAAACTGCAGGTATTTTCTCATAAACTTTTTAAAATGTTGACCTGAACATGCAGCTAGATGAAGAATTAAGAGCTCACCGAATTTATTACCGTTCTTACATCAAATAGTTGTTGAGACTTTGTTAAGATGCTACAAATGTCTTCCTGAAGGTGGTGCTACAGAAAAAAGTAAATAAATCACCAGCATCATGAGGACACATCTTGGTATCCCCTTTAATAGTTGTTGACATATTTCATTCTGGTGGACCAGCCCTCCAAATGGTAAAACTGCCCGGGAGCCATACTCCTAGTGGATACAAATGGCATACATGCAGTCTTAGTGGAGCGCATTGTCATCTTGTGCTGAACTTTGCACCCACTATTACCTCTGTGCCTTGACCTGAGGCATATAGAAATCAGAGAAATTTTACCAGACCAATGATTTTAACAAAGAAATTACTCAGGGTCATTTTCAAACCTGATTGATTGAAAGAGCTTTTCTGAATTGACCAGTTTAAGTGGGAGAGAAGTTCAAGAAGGAGAGACAGACAGATGGGGGGTGTGGGTGGTACAGTAAATCAGGCCTAACGGAGCGACCTTTCATAACCCAAGACAGAAAAGGTTACAAGAGCAGTGGAGAAAATGGGTCTATCTGTCAATTACTAGTTAGCTATAAATGATGATGGTGTGTGTGTGTCTGTGTCTGTGTGTTTCAATTCATATGAACAAAGACACCTAGGTGTATCTTTCTCTCACCCACAGAACATTAATAGTATATTGCCCTCTGTAAATTTCTTCCTTAGATAAAGGACACTCTTTTCTGTGGTGCTACACGTTAGCCGGGGTCCATCTGATCAGGTCAGAATATATAAAAACTGTTGGTCTTCTTTTAACAAGGGAATATAAAATGTATATACAGTATATAAGTAGGTTACATGGTAGACATGGCAGCATAAGTCCCTTTTACACAAATGTTCACTTTGTGCTGTGTAAATACGCTGTAGTTGTACAGGCTTCATCAAAGCCATCGTTGCATCAGTTTTTTAGAACATCCTGTGTCAGGTGGGTCTCTATTTCAGCTCTAAGAAAGAGAATAATTCTTAAACAGTGGTTTGTAATAAAACGGCACCACCAACACACGTTCTGCTCCGTTCACTAAATATGCAGGGAAAATACATATCTGCATTGTTGGCCCTATTTGTTTGCAAAAGGATCTGTGGGAAGCGCAGCACCACTGTGCTGAGCACAGACAGGAAGAAAAGAAAAGCAGATTACCCCCTTCAAAGCTGTAGCAAAAAAAAATTAAGTACCATTTGTCAGGTGGTTCAAATCATGGTTACACATAATTATATTCACAGTCATCAGCCCCTCTAAGGTAGTTTAATAAGTAAATGCTTTGTTGAATTGCATGATGGCTGTGCTCAACGGCTTACGTATTATTGCTAATTTACACCCCAAGCTACGCCAGTTGTCTGTGCCCTTGATACTCCCTTAAGTCCCCTATGCCCCTGTAGTGTCGAATGTGCTAAATTAAGCTTACTGTATTTTACAAACCTCAGCGACCCATGCTATCAACTACTAATGGAGGGAAACAGAGGCATCTCATTAGGAGTCTGCCAAAAGACACATATACGAACACACAAACACACACGCATTGAGTCAACTTTCCTCTGGCTCTGAGCCGGACATTAATGATGTTCCAGTTGGTTTTAGCAACTATTTACTTATTGGGGGAGTAATTTTGTGGTAAAGGGAACCTGATAAAGGTGTTTGGGGAATTCTTCTTGCATTAATCAACCTACAGTGTCTTTCTTTTTTCAAAGAGAGGAGAGAAGAAAGAAGGGCAGAGCCTGTGCATTAATCGCACATGGATGCACACACACATTTCTTGAGTAAACAGGGAAAAGGACTATTTAAATAACAACTTGGTGACAATGTGCTATGATTGACAGCAGAAGGAGGGGGTTGATGGGAGGATTCTGTCAGCGACTGATAACAGCTGTCTGCTTCACTCACCAGAGAGACAGAGCACAAGAAACAGAGAAAGAGACACTCGCACCTAAACAGATGCACAATAATACACCCTGGCATATATTTCCAATTAAAGTTGTTGCCTGCATCATACCTAAGTTACATAATATAAATGAAAAAAGGTAAATGACAGAGTCCATCATGTAAATTTCTATCAGCACAACAAACAATCCACCGGAGTCTGACACTACTCTGTCGCCCAGTTGACAAACAGATACAAGCACACATGCGCGCGCACACACACACACACACACGCGCACACACACACACACTTACTTATTAAACATTCATCAAAGTGAGGATGGGGTAATGAATGAGAGACAACAATGAATTATGGATCATATTCTAATGGTTGACTTACCCCTCTCATTACTGGCATGCTAATGTGATTGGAAAACAAATGATTACCAGCTTTATTAGAATAGGGAAAAGAGCAGGGCCTTGTGATCCCCAGGACACTCCAAGGCTGTTCCATTTGCAGAGGGAGATGCAGTGGAGGAAAGCGGAAAATTGAGATACATAGCAAAAAGGGAATGATTTAACACAGTCTTTAAATTTCATTTTACTTCTTTGGATTATTAAGAACACTCTCGCACGTTTGAATCTAGCTCAACATCTCATCAATTACAGCACACAGCTCATTGCCAATTAACACATTTAACTGCTTTGTATGCAGTTATGGTTTTTTTCCTAAAGAACAAATTTTCTACCCGAAGACGTGCTCGTGTGTTACAAGCATCACATAAATTCCTCTCTACAACAAAATAACGCTGGTTCTTCTCACAAATTTGCTCATACCTACAGCTCCAAACTGATGTAATACATTGAAGTGCATGCATACACAGCCTTGGGCATTTATCACAGCATTGGTCAAGGTGGAGACATCTCGTGCAATCCATCTCTCAGCTTATTGGCACCAAAAGACTTGCTTTTATGCTTTGCTTAGAGATTTATGGGCAACTAAAGGCATGTGCGGCTGCGTGTGTACGTGCCAGAATGCATACATTAGCAGCATATGCGCACCTCGCTGTCTGAAAGGGATCAGGTTGATGTGCTTATTGACACCTCACCTCCCTCTCCCTTCTTCCTCTGCTCGTGTCCCATCTCCCTCCCTCTATCCATCTATCCCTCAATCCATCACCTTCCTTTAAAAGCCTGTTAGGAAACCCAATACCTTTCATTAGCACAAAAAGATTAGCTTTTTAGCAGGAGGGGAGTGAGTCTTCGAGTGAGATAGAGAGAGAGAGAGAGAGAGAGAGAGAGAGAGAGAGAGAGAGAGAGAGAGAGAGAGAGAGAGAGAGAGAGAGAGAGAGAGAGAGAGAGAAACTGTAGGTGGGAGGGATAAATAAAGATAATCAAAGATGTCTGTGCCAGGCAGCCACTTTGCTTAGCCTAGAGTGAGCTGAGCATGTTCAAACACAAGCACAGTTACACATATAGTTGCAAGATATTACACACTTCACAAGTAATATTAAAGGATTGGAACAATTTAAAGAATATCATTCCAAAATAAGAAAACTGAAATTGGCTGCTGCAAAATGATTTCACACATGAAAGCAAAGCCGATTATGGTTTATCATTAAAGTTACAAGTTACCTTAATCTCTTTGCTTCCAAAATAGATGTGGTATTGATGATTAAATCATTTGGGAAGTTTAAATATTACCTGATCTGATACATTTCAGATTAAATCTAGATGAAATAGCAAGAAAGACATCATAAGGCCATTGATTGTTTTTTCCATTGTCACAGTAATATTTTTTTGATGAATTACACTGTGAGAAATACAGGAATCAATCTTATTGCAATGCTCCAAATTTGAAAGAAATCAACATAGAAGGCCCAAGTACTTCTGTTTCTGAATGGCAACAGTTGAGAAGCCTGACTCAAACTTCAGACACAAGGTTTTGATCTCATTGAGAGCATGTCCATCTTTTTTTTTTTTTTTTATATAAACAGTCAATGTCTTGAGGTGTCAGTAAATATGAAAAACATCTTTACCATATTGCTCCAATTGATCTTTAATACATCTTCAGTGATGTAACCTGGGATCATCAGGTTATTTCAGGCCTTTCAATATCAGACCCCCTCCACCAGGCAACCCTGTGTTCATTGGGCATTCGTTTGACCCCATGGATCTTCTCTCTGGATCCAGAGCCACCTTGAAGCTTTCTATGCATCTTCTACAATGTCCTTCAGGGCTAAGCCCTGCGCTCCTCCTGTGATGCCCAGTGCACTGAGGGCTTCGGGGAGCAAATGCACTTGACCTTCAAGCCCTTCTTAACAGTTGGTCACTTGATCTTCATATGTAGTCATAATAGTGTCTTCTTAAACTACTACTCAGAATCCCTGTGTGCATAGTGACTGATGATGTTAGCCCCCCTGGGGGCACCACACAGTACAAGGAACATCAACATATTCATTCATCGTCTACCTCTTAGCCATTTCCAGGTCACAGGGATTGCTTTAGCCAATCCCAGCTCACATTGGGCAAGGGCAGGGTACACCATGGACAGGTTGCCAGTCCATCGCAGGGCCATTGACATATTATCGCCATATAAATCAAATATGGAAAATATGCCTGAGATCTTTATTTACCATACATGTCCAGCAGGCCCACAGCAAAGTTAGCACTAATTTAGACTCATGCCTGTATCTACCTGACTGGCAATATGCATTCCATTTTTAGCTTTGCTCTCATCTGGCTCTTCAGTTGCTCTGCTGTGTTCTTTATCTACATACCACATGCAACTGGATTAGTCTGCCATCTGCACTGGAAGTATATAAAGGTTGTCAGAGCATTTTTACTATTAATAGCTGCATGGTGTATCAGAAAATGCAGTTATTGACTGTACTGAAACTAAACTAAAAAAAAAAAAAATGCAAAACAATGAGATAAAAAGCTATTAAAATCCTTTGTAGAGCTGAGGCAAACAGCAAACTGTGATGATATTTCTCTCCTTATTGACCTGCTTTTAATCTGTTAATCTTATTAGTTTAATCAGTGCTGAATCCAGGTAGAGTTTTGTCCTCTGTTTTTCATTAAAGATAAACCAGCTACAGTGTGTGATACGCCTTTATAAATCCATATGCAACAGAAGTAACAAATTTATGGAAGTACCTTCTGTATTTCTCTTATCTTCAATCAAGACTGAGTTTCTACACTTCTTCATTCATGTCTGTATACAATATGACTGTGCACGGGTACTCAATGTTTAAAGGACCCAATGTGCAAAGCCAATTCTACTGGGGGCAATAAATGTTTTTTACTGATTCATAACAACATATGAGGGAGAAGCACACACACAAACAAAACACACATATATCAATCCTGTTAATCCTGTCCTGTTGGTCATACAGACACACAGTCATTAAGCACATTTTGAGCAATCTCAGCGGACATGCCATCAACAAAAGACAAGTAAAAACAATACAAGTGCATTTCCCTTGGGCTACAATTGTTGTCCTGTTAATCTAACATACCAAACACACTTTAACACAACTGGACACAAAGAAGAAGAAAACACACTCACTTAACCAACTATTTTCCAGGAAAGAGGGTCTTTAACAGTAACAAAGCAGCATCCTATTGCTTACATGTTTTTCCCCAGTGCCTCTGCTTTCCATAAAAAATAGTCGAAGAACTAGATTACACACACACAGATATACGCATATACACACACACACACACACACACACACATATGCTTTCACCTAATACCCATCAGTTTTTGGGACGGAGGAAAATCTATATTTCATCTGAGAAGCTGAGGTGTTTGTGCACACGCTGAGTTTGTTTGTCATTAGGCCTAACCCCTGTGGCTCACCTAATCAGGTTGCTGTGTATGTGTGTGTGCTTAATTCTGTCAGTGAGGGGTTTGAGAAAAGAGAGAATATGACTGGCTGAGGTTGTGTGTGGTTGACAACTGTAGAGGAGTAAGAGTTGTGGGAGACAGAATCGTGCAAGCACACTCTTGAGGCTGAATTAAAGTTATCGATCAGCCATGGCATGCTCTCAACCAGAGATCAAGGCTTAACCTGGATCAATGACTAATCTGTTTGTTTGTGTGCATGCGTGTGTTAGTGCATCATCTCAATTTCCATATTTCTGGTCGCATTAATAGTTTTAGACTTCACATATTTCATAACCAGGCTCTATCCTCACCATCAAGTTCTGATGTTAAGTCTACAGCCATTCTAGCTCTGAGATTTAAGATGTTGTACTTGGCTCAGGAGGGTTTAAGGTAATTACTAGAATAAGCATGATATACCATAACATTGTCATAGTGACAATTCTGACATCCTGATGTTTAGAATTCATAAGACTCACTATGGTCACCATTTCAATTCAGTATAGCTAGTAAACATGAGCTATTACTGAACAATGTATTTAGTTTTGCAGGAATTTGGTCATAAACTCACAAGTAGTGACAAGTTTTACTTTTTATTTTACTTGATGATGCCTAATGAAAATTTGAGGCTTTGTTTCATATTCATTCGCCAAATATATTACAGTTTATCATGCATAAGGACATTTACATCATTTCCAAATTTTATGGCAAACCATCCAGTATGTGTTAACACATTTCACTCAAAACCGCAAATGTCAGCAGCATTTGATTCAACCAGACAAGAAGCTGGAGATGGCCAGGGTCATAAAGATTCTACCTATCTTGACAAAATTTCATAGCAATCCAAAATAGAGAATATCCACTCCTTAAGTTTCACTGTGGATAAAAGCAGGGTAATAATTAGGGATAATTAGCAGGGTTGTCGGGTGAAGAGAAACCCAGAGGGGAGAGTCTGGCCAGTGTTAAACATGCATCCATCCTACTGAAGTTTCCCTGAGCAACATTTGTCCTGTGGCTAAGTGTGTGCGTGTGTGTGTCCAACCAACCTTGCCTGTGGCCTGAACTCTGCACTCATCTTACAATCACTCAGAGAATCCCAAAGCTTATCACTGCAAATTTGTCCACTTTCCGTACAAAACCAACAGATGAACAAGTGTGTCTCAGCTAACAAGGACACCAGACTGTACTACAGTTAACCTATATGCAACATTAAACTAATTGCTGGCCACTGAAATAATTGCGAATGAAAGGCACCCTAAATGACAGACAATCAGTCTCTGTGCCCTACGATCTTCTTCATCAGTGTGAAACCTCAGTCTATCATTTCCCCTCTGTCTAGCTTCATTAACACGTCTTTACATATAATAGCCAAGCACTGGAAGCCAATCAGGCCGAGGCTGGTGGCACAGTTACCATGTCGGTATAATTCTTTGATTTGTTCTTGCACATATTTTAATAGATCCAAGGAAAAGCTTGACTGCTTTCACCTCATTTGGCTAAATCACTGAGCATGACAAAGATATAGGGTACAGCATGGTATTACTCTTCATCTAATAACATGGTGGAGGATATTCAAAAGAAAGGGAAATGTATTTGAAGTGACACAGCTCCGGCTTAGAGCTTTATTTTTGTCACTTCTCATAAAAGCTAAACAAAGTGAAAAATGAAAAGGTGCATTTTCCTTCTCTTTTTTCCCCCCAATCATCTATCCAACCCTGAACACTCTCACAGTGCAGTCCACCACTGGAGACAACAAGCTATGTATAATTTATATTTGCACAGAGGTTACCCAGGTGTATTTCACTCGCCCTTTATTGTTTCATGGTCTTAATATCTCTGAGGTGAGTGCATGATGATAAATCAATAGAAACAATAGTTTCTCTCTATATCAAAGACCAAGGGAACATTCAGTGTGTGAGTCTCAGTCTGAATCTCTGCAAATATGCTTCTATTGCTAGTAGTGCACAACTATCTGTGTGAATACCTACAGCAATATGTTTATGCTATGTTTGCAGTGGATTTATGCCAAATTCAATTCAGCTATTGACAAGGACCACATGATAGACATCTCCCCAGAGTTTATATGGATATATACACACAAACAGATGAGCCATAGGAGAAATTTAAAATTAGACCTTGGAGAGTTTCTGTGGTGCCTGATAGAGAAACAGCACCCTCTACAGTATTTAAGCACAACTGCAAAACCAATGCTCCCCACCCCATTCTGCTCATTCAGGGAGGGCTGTGTGCCTAACTTTAAATTCCAGTGCATCTCTTCGTCTCAGCAAAACTTAATGAGCCTCCTGAGAGCACGCCCAGGTGAACTTGCTGTAAGAGGAAACTACCTGCATCGACCACAGCACAGAACAATGCTGGCCTTTTTTTTTTCTTTTTTTTTTAAACAGAAAATACTGTATCTGCATTTTTTGGAGGGGACACTGCAGTACTTTAACAGTGAAATAAGGGTGTTCTCTTACACAAAGTGTTACTTAGTGAACAACAGCCTGGAAGTGGTCAGCTTGGATTCAGCGTTTTCAACACAAATTGCTGGGATCCCCTCACCTAGAAGGCACAAACCCAACATGCACGTGAGCACTCACATACACTTGATATACTCAGAAGAGAGCAAGCTCAGGACTTGAATACACAAACGCACACATCCTGGGAGACTGGCCATGCTCTCTAACCCCTTCCTGTGTGTATAGACCTGCCTCTCAAATATCACTGAGTCCAGACAGAGGAGAAAGACCTTTGCAGAAAAAGGGAGAGGTCTGATAAGGAAGAGCTTACTGGTGACATGCTGCCTTTTCTCCTAACTACAAGGAGACTGCCTGCCCCTGGTGGTTTGTCTGAACTGGCCCCCTTTCTTGACTCATTTCAGTTATTAAAAAAAAAACACCAGAGACATAGAAACAGAAAAGATGGAAGAGCAGGAGAGGGAACGATTTTGAAGTGGGACAGACTGGTGTGATGGTGGAATAAAAGGTTACAGAAGGTTGTAGGGATAAAGAGGACAACAAAGGAGTAGTACTACAGTTTGATTGAGGAGCTCAGAAGAATTAAGCTAGGTAACCTTGATGACCTTGTAGCCCAGTAATTGGGGTCACAGTTCATCTAAACCTGTTCTATTTTGTAAGTTACCTGTGATGACAAGAGGGTACTTGCGTTTTAAGAAATATACTTCACAAAATGTAATAGCAAACTAAAGAATTGTACAGTGAATTAACTTTAGATAACCATACATTAGAAATGGGCTTTGATTGCTCCAACCAACTCATCAGATAGATCAGCTAATAGTGCTTTTGTATGTGTGTCCAAAAGAACTGGCAGCCATGCAGAGGTATGTGACAGATGTGTGTGTCAGCCATTACTGTAATCGCTCCATTTACGCCTTCTACCCTGGGAGCGATGGCTGGTCAGCACCATCTGGACACAGATAGTACATACATGGCAATCACCAGCCATGTTTGGATTTCAGTGGAAGTCATCCAGCAACAGGAGGGAAGCTGTGATTATATCTTTGTGTGTGTCTGTGATATTGTGTATACATTTTCCATCTTTGTCACTGTCTCAATTTCTCCCTTTTACGAGTGATTTTTCTCGTAAAAAGTTTTTTTGGCTTCAGAAATACATCAAATCAATCAAGAGACTGAAAGACAAAAAAAAAAGGATGAGCTGTACCAAAGTGAAGACTTTTTCAAGACACCCAGTTTCTGAGTTCCTTCTTGTGTGTACATATGGTTTAAGGATACCGAGACCTCAAGCTCATGTACATATAATCTCCTTGCCCTGGCTGAAGACAGGGAAAAGGGAGATGAAGAAAGAAATAGGAGTGGTTGAGGGGAGAGGCAGAGCTCGCCAAGCTGAAGCTCTGGACTCAAGAGTAGCAGCCTGATTGTCAAGCAACACGTAGTCATAGCAACAGCAAATGGAGAGACTGACGAAGAGAAACAGAAACACAGGAGGTGAAAAGAAATGCTGAGAGATTTTTGAAAAATTATTTAGCTTGTGCTTTGCTACATTAGAGTATTAAGTCCACTTACAGGTGATATTTCAGCTACAGCCAAGAGCTGGGGGTTTAAATATTGCCTGAGGATATTTTCATCATTTGCCTTCTTACGCCTTATGTTTACATTACTCAGCAATGACTGCACTTGAATATTTATCAGCAGTAGCCAGCCAAGTCTCTATTCTGCTGTTGCTCTTCTGCTCCTTCATCACTCTATTCTCTGTCTCATTTGTATTCTATAAGCTCACTATCCCTTCCTCATTCTCCACCCCAGCATACGCCCTCTCTTTTTCCCCTTTTGCCTCTCCATTGGCATCCTTTCCAGCTCCACTCGTCACCCTGTTGTCCTAAGATCTCTGTTTCTGGCCTCCATCCCTGTAAAGCAGAGCTGACATTGGGCATGAGGTCAGAGAGATGGGCAGTCATGCTCCTGCTGTCAGCAGGCTCAAATGGGCTTAGATACAGTGTGTGTGGAGACACCCAAGGGACACCCTCCACTAGCCCCGGGCTCCAGACAGTACATAAGCATATAACCCGCACACATTCAATCAAACACTTTGTTGGCATAGAAATAAACACATATAAGAACGTAAATACCAACTAAAACTGCACCTACACATCATTTAGAGGGCAATGAATAAAGCTGGGAGTCAAACATTTGCTTATGCAAACAGAACAACGCATGGAATTACAGATTTCAGAAAGGACAAATTCCCTTGGAGAACTGCCATGGATTATCAACTGTTATTGCCAGTGTTGTGAACAATGAAAATATCCACTGTAGATTAATGCTGAGCACTTGTGTTGAAAACCAACACAAACCTCCAAAGGTTATTTACATTCATTATTTTTTTTAAATGAATTCCTCTTGATCAACTGAATGTACATTCAAAAGTGAACATTAAGTCAAATGGAGGTAATTAGAGATAGTAAAGTGTAGTTGCTGTATGAACATGTATTGTAATGGAGAAAACTGCATTTGTAGACTGTATAGGAACAACAGAGATAAGGGCATCTTATAGGTGTTAAATAACATGGTTACTTTTTACAAGCCATCTAGTGAGGGGATGCTTCTTTTTTGTGCTTGCAGGCCCTGTGCAGCTCTGTCCTGTGTGCAGAGCCAATGTATGGCCATTAAGTTTGCATTACACGCAAATGTCAGTCATCATAGAGGGGCTCTGTCCTCCCCAGTCAGCCAAATTTAAATTGGGATACAATTACATCAGTGTATTAAGGTTAAAGTCAGAAAGTGCAGGCTCTTTAAAAGGGTAATCATTGCTGTGGTATTTTAAGTAACACAGTTATAGAAATGCCCCATTTTTCCATGTTTTTACATAAATGGCATATCATGTATAATAGGATGTCATGGCTAGGGTCACTTTGGATTACAGTTTCAGGATGTCAAAAACATTGTACCATACTGCCCCCGAGTGGTGATGATACACACAGGATGGAGTAATCAGAGAAGGCTAATCTATCTGGGTGAATTTCACTTGAAAGGAGTTTTCTCTTCTCGGCATTGAAATTAAAAAATATATATATCAGAACTTAGCTGTTCTACTAACTATTCTACTAATTATTTGTAAGCACTATACATAACAGCACATCTTTGTCTGATTTCATGCTCCTAAAAACCTTTTGCAAGTTAAAACTGTAATATCCTTACCTGTCCTGGAGGGTCACTGCAGCAAAGTCTCCTCTGAAGGCTCAGGTTACAGGATAGGGTTGCAGGCTGCACACACTAAAAAGATAGCGTGTACGGTGCAGAATAATGACGTGAGAACACTTCATTGTCCCAGTGATAAGTGAAACTGTCCATTCAGCTGTGTGTAGCCCTGAGATGATAGCCCTGGAGAAAAGACAAAGTTGGAAAGACAGAAAGAGTTTGTCAGTAATTTATTTGGGTAAATTTTGTGACTTCTGATCTTGACAAGGAAAGTGGTGAGTTGATACCTTTTGTCACACCCTGGCATGATTTTCTTTTCTGTTTTCACATCTCCCACACACTGAGTAAAGTACTAGCGGCCTTTCTTTCTGTCATCTTCACACCAGCTGAATCTTCATGGCTGAATCCACCAGCAGCAGCAGTAACAGTGGTGGTTTGAGCAGCGGAGGCACCGGAGGAGTGCGAATACCACAGGAGCCCTCTCTCAAAACTGGGGTGGTGTCTGATGAGAGGGTGGACTTCCTTCGGGAGCAGGCCTTCTGTGTGTTGCGAGTGAAAACAGATAAGTGGAACCGCTTCATCGGAGCAGAGGAGAACCAGAAGATTCTCTTGGATTTCTTGGACCACATCTGGACCAGCAGGCTGCTGCTCCTCACTGGACCTGGAGGGACACTGCATGCAGGGGATGCCCAGGTAAGAAATACAAATATAACCAGTGATACACATACACAGACATGAAGTGTCTAGACAGTTCAGGCATCACAAGAGTGTATCACTTTCTTTTTCAGCTCCCCATCATGTTCAGTCAATTTTTCAAGCAAATTCAACTATGATTATAGCCTTGAATGAATTTTTAATAGTGTTGTTCATCTATTGCTTCTTGTATGGAAAGAATTTTAGAAATTCTGTACACTATATCGATATCACTGAACTTAAGAGTGGTTGGGGCAAATTTCATTGAAGAAAAACACTGGAGAAGAAAAACATACAGCAAATGACATACTGAAAAGTGAGTTTAACTCCTAAGCAAGACAGTAAGCTGACATTCAGGCACATGCTATATATCTTTCACAAAATCCCCTGGACTTCCCATCTATAGCTAACATGCACATACTTTGAAATAAGTCCCTACTTATTTCTGGTGCTTTCAATGCTATTGAAAGCATTCCTACTGTTTTTTCAACTGCGAAGCTGCACCCACCCTGGAAGACCAAGCTGTTGTGCGTGCTAAAGAAGGGAGTAAAGAGAGTCACCCAGCAAGAATTCAGACGCCAACTCCGATTAGGAGAGGTGTCTGGATATCCCATGGAGCACCTTCCTGTTGTCATCTCAGAGGTGGGCTAGTGTGTGTGTATCAATGAGTGTACAAGCACCCAACTAAAGCTTAACACAGTATATGGTGTGTCTCCATTATTACCTTGAAAACCGATTGATCGATCAATCGGTTAATAAACTATTTGTCAATCTATCTGCTCGCTTGACTTGTTGATCCCAAACTGGTGAATTGTGCACAGGTGTTAGTGTGCGTGCTATCCAATGGTCTGAACCACGAGGACTGGCCTCGGGTGGTGTCTGATGACATCCACAGGCACCTGGAGAAGCTGAGGAGCCGGGTGGTGACTCTGAGAGGCCGCGCAGAGGGACGGACCCTGCTGCCTCTGCCGCTGTGTGTGGAGAGGGCTCGGCCTCAGGACATCGCCCTCTGGTCAGCATGTATTAATGACCAGCCCTGTGTTTGGCTACGCTAGCTAGCTAGCTAGTAGCAGAATGTAATGTTTTGTACAAAGGTGTTACGGTGCTAATTATTGCTCAGCTATATTCGTAGTTTTTACGCATCATTTCCGACGCGTGTCGCCATGAATGCCCGCTGTTATTTCGTAAATATAGAAAGCCATGCTAAATGTTTGTGTCTGGTTAAAAAAAAAGATTTAAAAAACCTTTAGAAGCCGTTTGAGGATACTCACCGCTTTCAGTCATTAAAGGCTCTTTCACCCACCTGGGTAAAACAACTGTCCAGCGGTTTACAAAAATAACATTTCCTCTGTGCCAAACTTCATTCCTCTAAACGCCTGTTTACCCGGAAGTGACAACGGTCCACCCTCCGTGTAATTAAATTAATACATGGAAGTGCTGTTGTTTTATATATATTAAATTTAGTATTTTTGCCATTGATTTGGTAGTGTTTATTCGTATTTTGAAGTGTCGTTCAAGTCAAGGTCAAAGGTTATATCCGCCATCTTAGTTTCATGTTGTCATGTGACAGCTCGGGCTGTGTACGAAACCGCTCCCTAATCCCTTATTAGTGCACTATATGGGGAGCTCGTCGGTTTCTAGTGGTGTCCGAAATCTTTTGGGACAAAATGTAGTGCACTGAAAGTATCCCACAATGCATTGTGAAAAGTAGCGAATAGCCGAGCTCTTACATATTGTAGAGAATATTATGTGATGTAGGCTGCGTGTGTTGTATTTTCAGTTTAATGAAGGTAATTTGCAAGCACACAAACACCAGCCTCTTGTAACTATAAATTGGTTTGTTGTGTAAAACTTGTACAAGAGCAAATATTTTGAATCACATTTTAACTATAGCTCTGGGTGTTCATATTGCCTGTCTATATTTTTAGTCACACTGATTGTATCCCTGTCTATCTCCCTCAGCCCCAGTGGTTGGCCACTGGACCGTGGCTTGTTATACTCTATAGAAACTTTGATAGTTCAGTGGTCCGGACAGATATGGAATATCCTGAAGAAAGACTCTGGCATGGTGCTGCTCCACAGGGACCATCCAGGCCCCAATGCAGAGCTTCAGTTTTGGGCCACTCAAAGAGAAAACCTGCTGGGCATACACTCCCAAGTATGAGACTTTTTCTGTTACTTTAAAGCAGAAACAGCAGTTCCTACAAAAAAGTTGTTTTTATGTCTGGTAGTGGATATTGCGAGACATGTTTTGTTTATATGTCATTAGGTATTGTTATTACTAAAAAATTTTTAGGACACATGAGACTGCTGAATTGTTTAACATCAGCAGACACTGTTGCTTGGCATACTCATTGCAGTAATGAGGACTTTATCTCCTCATATCAGCCCAGGACATTTGCAGTATATATGTTATTATGATGCTTGTTTTCAGATTCAGAGCCCCAAAGTGGACCACATCATGGAGATCCTGAGAAGAGCTAATAGCAGTTACTACTCCTCCTTTAAGGATGTCTCCCTCCGTGTCAATGAGGGTAGATCAGCATTACTCATCTTTTATCAGTGCAAATTAATTGTCTGTCAGTTTTGCTTTTTGTGTTTCATCATGCTTGGTTCACAATAGCAAGCAACATGGCAATCATATTATCACAAGATATTGTCAAAGAGTAGATTTATTGGTCTACTGTATAATTTTTATCTCGTTATCTTACCCCCCTATTAGGGTCATGATAATATTATTATATTTCTATGTGATAATTATAGCTTTGCTTGAAGCTGAGGATATTGATCTGTATCTGCGTCCTCTGAGAAGACTGATCACTTGCTTAGAGGAGAAGAGTTTCCCTCATGTGGACACTCTGCTGCCTGCTCTCTTCCACACTCTCTGTCTCATTTGGAGCCATTCCAAGTACTACTGCACCCCACAGCGCATGGTCGTTCTCATGCAGGAATTCTGTAACCTGATCATTGAAAAGGTACATTGATGCTATTCTATATTTATGTGAAACAAGTAAGACAAATTAATTACTTAAATTGCACTTCCAAATGTTTATATTTGTCTCCAGGCCTTTGCGTACCTAATCCCAGAGGAACTGTTTAAAATGGAGCTTGAGGAAGGCGTGGAGCGAGTTCAGACCACCATCTCAGTTTTGCGCAGTTTCAAGCAGATGTTCTACACTTACCGCCAGCAGATCCCCACGTACTACAAACACAGTGAGCGTGTCAAGCTGTGGGACTTTCCAGCTACGCTTGTGTTCGAGCATACAGACCGCATCATGGAGAGGCTGCTCATGATCGAGGTGCACAGGCTCACAAGCATAGCTCTGTGGTGTTGGTTTCAAAGCCAAATTTAATGTTTTCTAGCCTTGAGAAGACATTATATTTTGGTATTAATCACAAGAAATGTTATTTCCATCCCATAGCTCAATCAAGTAGACTGCTACAAATTACTTTTAACAAAGCCCCATCTAATCACCCTTGACCATCCCTGTTTTCTACTGCTCTCATCTATAGGAGCTTTTTGCAACAGCGCTGGACTTTCTGAAGCTAGAGAAGATTGAACTAGGTGGATCCAGAGGAAAGGTCCTCAGTGAGATGGTCTTCAGCATGAACGAGGAGTTTCATGACCGCTGGCGAGCCCTTAGAGAGAGCAAATATGACCCCTTAGACTATAGTAACGATGTGAGGACAAGTATATTTGACATCAAACTGCTGTTTAGTGAATAGCCATCTATAAACGAAATTGACAGGCACAGCTAAACAATAAAAATAGCAATTAGATGTCACTTTTCTGCCCAGCAATGGAGTAATTTGGAAGTAGCAAAGGCAAGTAGTTTCCTAGCAACACACAAGATCTAGTGACAGTAATTATTTGTCAGTGCATCAATGTTTAATTTATTAGATTACAGCTATTTTCCAACACCGTCAAGGATGACTTGGCCAATCTAAACTGGAACTCAACAGAAATTGATTTAGTATGTTTTCATACTTCTAATACTGTTCTAATATATTTTTTGGAAGCGTATTATTCTAACAACTACTTTTAACTGTGCAAAGGGCTAGTTGAACTACTGCACAGAAAATATTACATAAGAAAAATTGCCTAATAATAAGAGCAGATATGAACCACCATTTCCTATCTATCCAGGATTTTCTATATCACTACAGGAGCTTTATGGATCAAAACAGAGATTTCGATCAGAGACTTGGGACTGTTCTCAATCTGGCTTTCCAACATTCCAAAAACCTGAAGTCAACCTTTAAGGTAAACTGTTGCTCCTCAAAAATTGTATATTTTATTTCTTATTTATTTATTTATTTATTTATTTATTTAACAAATTTACTGTACTTTAAGGCAAATTGTATTATACTTCTCATAATGCATAATAATATGTTCAGGTCACGATTCACTATCTTAAACTTTGTTTCTGTCCCATTTAGCTGTTAAAGATTTTCGGCACCCTGCTTGAGAGACCCAGAATCCATCAGCTGTTTTCTCCCAACTACAGCATGTTGTTGATCATGTTCAACCAAGAAATAGGCCACTGTCAAATTATACTTGACCAACACAGAGATGGGGTCAGAGAAGTGGACAAGAAATAATTATCCTTACTAATACAGAAATTGGAGTTTTGACAAGCCTACTTCACAAAAGTGTCACACACTTTGCCAAATATGTGCAACGATTAATTGGAAAAATTTATTGATAATAAGCATGATTTCATCATGAATTAAATGAATTAAGCTTTTTTTTTTTTCAGCTCCAGTCAGGTACTGCAGTCCTGGGGAAAAACATGCCATCAGTGGTTGGCAACCTCAAATGGTCACAGGAACTTCGGACTCGAATCCTGACCAACAGGAGTAACCTCTGCCAGCTGGCCCAAATGTATGGGCTCACTGTACTCATACACACACTGTGTTAAGCATAGACTGTAATGCACTGTGTAATGTATATCAATAGAGTTCCTAGGACTCCGCAAGCAGTCCTCTTAAAAACTGAAATCTTAATTTGATCTGCAGCTTGTCGTATGTACTTGATATATCTGTTTTGATTAAACTCAAATCTAAACACTTCAAACCTTAAAAACGAATTGATTTTAAAGGTAATATATGTGAAACGTTACATCAGCTCTGAATTTACTTAACTAATTTGTCATTATTTAGTAAGTGAGGTGTCCAGTTGTTGATCAATGCAGTTTGCGTGTCACTACATACAAGCTAATGTACAAACAGTATTCTGCCTTCCATCTTTTCTTGCCAGGCCTTTAGGGTGTGCTGAGGCAGATAATGTCCTCCAGAGGTGTGAACATGTTCTGGAGGCTCTGGACCAGCATGATGAGGTGCTGTTCACAGAGTGGACTCAGGGCTTGGAGGAACTTTGTGAAACCCACCTGAGGGAACCACTTCTCACACTGGATACTCATACAGGCCTGTTTCAGGTCAACTTCAGTCCAGCTGTAAGCACAAAAAGTCAACAGTAAATATATTAATAACTTCAGAGCACACAACATTTTTCTGGCATACTTATTTAGCCTGAGTTAAATTCATGAATTCAGTACAGGCTTCACTGCTTTTTACAGCATCGACTTGATGTGCATGAAATTACCAGTGGAACAGTTGCACTAGTTTGCTTTGAATAAAGAGCGGGACTATTTTGCATTCACATCTATAACCAGTGTGTGACTATCAGAAAACATAATCAGCATAAAATAAGAAAAAAGTGATGAAATGTTCACTGAAAAGCACAGCAGCAATGAATAACCAATCCAACTAATCCAAGGATAAATTCTTATCTGATGGACTATGTGCATTTCTTCTAATGTGCCATATACTGTATATGTGCCTTTAATTCCAACAATAATTGCCTTTACATATCTACCATTCATATATTCATGAGTGTAAATGAGATTTGCAGTTCATCTGATGATCCTATCATTTCAGATTTATTCCCATTGTCCTAAAAGGAAACAAAACTTTGTTGTATCATATTGTTGAGTGCATGTTCTCCTCTCTCTTCCCAGTTGACATCAGTGCTAAGGGAGGTGAAGTATTTGGGTATGTTGAAGAACCAAACCATTCCCAAAGCAGCTCTCCATCTCTACTCCAAAAGGGAAAGACTGTACATGGTGCTTAGTTAACCTCCTCGTATTGCACTGGACATTATGACAGACAGCTAATTATATTTAATAGTGTATGAATTCTTTAACAGCGAATGGTTTGTTGGAAATATGTCAAACTCAATCTGATAGCCTCTATTATAAAATCTAGCACAGACAGACGCTGACCTTGGTGACCCAATGGTACAACCAGCTGCAAAATACCATCCTGGCTGTAGAGCTGGGATTAGTGAAAGATGAAATGGACAGGACAAAACAGCAACTTCATCCAGCTCTGCAGGAGCTTACCTGGGCTCAGGATGACCTTTGGGACTACATTCAGAGCACGCGAGACCTGGTCAAGGTGCACAATATTTTCAATGGGAATTGACATTTCCTACTTAAAGCATTCATGTTGACACTAGTCTAAGCTGGTCTCAGATGCATTTCAAGATGAAATATAAAGAATAACTGGTTAATTTCAGAGTTAATTTAATGGTATTGTTAAAACAGCAGTGAAATGTGAATATAAATGGAGCATGAAGTTTGGTATTTCTAAAAGGAACAGATTTCTAAAAAGAAAATGCATGCATCTGCCAACCAAAGGGAGCATTATTCCTGGCTTTGATAACTTCTCCTTTGTCATCACCAGAGCATCTCCAGTCGCGTCCAAAAGAGCAAATCTAACATAGAGGCTATCCAGGCCCACATGGGTAAATTCAGCCACCGTGCCTTCATCACAAGAAAAAGCCACAGTTCTGCTCTACTCATATTCTCTGACATTGAGGAGTGTGTTTCCAAACAGCATGCACTTATCACCAGTACAGGAGAGCAGATTCACAAACTTTTGCAGGTTTGTACAAAGTCTCACCGTTGATTACAATGAGAAGGATGTTAACAGCCTCCTTAACACTCTCTGATGCACTGCTTTTCCCTTGCACTCCAGGAGAACCAGTCTCTGCTCGGTGTTACAGACCTCAACAGCAGTGAGTGGCAGGCCTACACAGAGTATGTGGATCAGATGATCATAGCAGACTTTTCCAGTGCAGTGCGGTGCTCCCTGCAATACCTAATGGACAACACAGATGCAGCCCAGCGTATTACACCGTTGTTTGAGGTCCAGCTGGTACTCAAAAACAATGAGATGACCTTTGAGCCCTCATTTGACTTTAACCACAGTGGTAACTTCTATGATATTGTGGATAAGATGGTGGCAAATATCACAAACATGGCATCCTTCATTGCCAGAGTGGCTAATCATAAACAACTGGAAAACTATCAGGTGCTGTAAATTCTCAGCTTATACACACATACTGCATTAACATAAAAATATATGTCACTTCTTACACTGCTACACTGCCATATCCAGCTATTTTTTTCTCATCTTGTAGTGTGACATAAATAAAAAGGAGGATTTGTCAGCAATGTGCCATGTAATCCGCTCACGGGCACGATCTGTTATCGCTAAGGTAGGTGTTTGTTTTCTGTCCACAGATAAAGACCAATTTACAATGCTTCATTGTTTTCACTGAAATGAATGACTATTCATTTTCAGGCCAGGGAATACCAGGGGTCATTTGCCAGTTACAGCTACCTTTGGACCGATGATAGGTGAGATGAGACTTCCTGTCATTCTCATTACTTTAAAAATGATAGTTTGAAGTGAATAGAAAAACCACTCCTTTTTTCTTAACATATCGCAGGTCTGAATTCATGAGGCAGTTTTTGCTTTATGGCCATGTGTTGAGTACAGAAGAAGCTGAGCTGTACGCTGACTATGAACTGAAGAAGAACCCACCCACACTGGATAATTTCAAAGAGCAGGTGTGCTTCACCAGCCTTTTATGTGCCTGCATTTACATTTTGTATTGATCTTGTCAATGGCAGGACTCTGGTTCTTTTTTCTTTGACCATTTTCTCTGAGCTGTCATATCATTGGTCTTTTCAGATTAACTTGTTTGAGTCTCTGTATGAACGAGTGAGCAAAATGGAGGA
The DNA here is from genome assembly GCF_900963305.1 of Echeneis naucrates. Lineage (NCBI taxonomy): Eukaryota > Metazoa > Chordata > Actinopteri > Carangiformes > Echeneidae > Echeneis > Echeneis naucrates. Next base: position 9,276,151 of record NC_042527.1, on the reverse strand, counting down.
CAGGAGGGTGTTTTATGGCTGGCTGCAGCTTGACATCAGACCCTTTAAGCATACACTGATGAATGTCATAAAGAGGTGGAGCTGGATGTTCAAGGAGCACCTGCTAAACCATGTCAACCAAAGGTGAATGCAAACAAACTCATATCTTGTTTTCTCTCTAAATGGACAATAATTTCAAAAATGATGTAAAATGATTAACACCCATTAACATCATCTTCTCTTTGTCATGCAGTGTGAGAGAATTATCCTCTTTTGTTCAGGATACAGCCCATGGTCTTTCTAACAAGGTGTCAGATGGTGACTATGCAGGTCTTGTGGACATCATGGGACACCTCATGGCCATCCGAGACAGACAGATCAGCAATGAGCAGCACTTCAAACCTCTCAAGTCCACTGCTGAACTCCTCAAGACCTACGGACAGCAACTGCCTGAGAGCGTTTACACACAGCTTGAAGTGTGTGTTGTTGCCCAGATGCACATATTTCCATGAATACTAGTAGAATATGTCTTTTTTTTTTTTATCCATAAATTATGTTCTTCACACAGGAGCTGCCCGAGAAATGGAAGAGTCTCAGGAAAATTGCCTTCACCGTCAAACATGAGGTGGCACCTCTGCAATCAAATGAAGTTTCAGTTATACGCAGGAAATGTGTTCGGTTTGAGGTAAGGCTGTGTGTGACGGATCGGATGTCAGTGTGGAGGCCCCCAACAAAGAGCTCAATATCTGACATATAAACCTTCTCCCTTTCTATCCTGCATTATATATGACTGACACCACACGCCATAGTGTGGATGGTGGAAGATGGACAGCTGGAGGCAGATTATCTCAAAATCTACAGTTTATTGAAACTCACATTTTCTGTTTTGTCTCCGATTTTTAGGTTAAACAGCATGAGTTCAGAGAACTGTTTCGCACTGAACCAATATTTAAGATTAACGTGGAAGAGCCGTATAAATTAATTGATAAGGCAAGTTAAAAAGTGTACATAATTTCCTATTCAAAGAGGTCATACCATTACAGCAGAAATACATTCCATAATTTTTGGTGAAACGGTAATATAATGATAATAATTTATGTCCAAAACGTCCTTGTTTCAGTCCAATCGAACAGTAGCAGTGATGGAGACAGAAATGAAGAAGCTGCAGGACACTGCTGATCTATTTGAGGTCAGCTTCCCAGAGTACAAGCAGCTGCGTCAGTGTCGCTCTGACATCATAATGGTGAAAGCAGTTTGGGACATGGTCATCTTTGTTAAGGTACACAGTAATTAGCACAGTAAAAATTGGCATTCGATTTCCACTCTGCACGTGCTTACACAATTGCCGCTCTTGCTCTGATTTCCTTTTCCTCTGTAAAGTTCGTTATATAATCAGTATAAATGGTTCCATTCTCCTCTTTTATGTCAGACTAGTATTGAGGACTGGACCAAGACTCCATGGAAAGAGATCAATGTTGAGCAAATGGACATGGATCTGAGACGATTTGCTAAAGTATTGCAAGCTCCCATTGAAAGACAGATATAATGAAATTCTTTTTTTTTTGTCGCTATTTCTGAATTATTTCATGATTAATAAATCTTTCTGTCACACATTAAGGAAATGAAGATGTTGGATAAGGAGGTGCGGGTCTGGGATGTCTACATGGGTCTGGAGTCAACTGTGAAGAACCTGTTGACCTCTCTGAGAGCTGTCAATGAGCTGCAAAACTCTGCTGTTAGAGAAAGACACTGGCAACAGCTTATGAACACCACCGGGGTATGAGACTATCTCTGCTGCATCACAGTGTCTCATACCAACAGATTCAATAACGTTTCACTATTGATCACGTTCTGCACTGTGCATTTGCTATTTTATTGAGTTCCGTTCTGTTCTTCTTTAATCTAGTGTTCATGTACTTTCATTCAACTCTTCTACAGAGTCCTCCAGGCCTTTAATGATCAGCACGGTTCAGTGAACCCAATTATCCTGATCTGAAATCTAATCACGCTCATGGTTGCCTGGAATTTTTTTTTGGCCTTTAGGTCATGTTTGAAATGGGGGAGGGCACCACCCTGGGTGACCTCTTGGAATTGCACCTTCACCGTGTGGAGGAAGAGGTCAAAAACATAGTGGACAAGGCTGTTAAGGAAATGGCCATAGAGAAGGTACTTTTAATATATTCATATAGTAGTCAGCAATGCTGTAAGGTAACCACCAAGTATTGACTATACCAAATAAACATTTCCTTATTGGGTTCGTTATAGTAGGACATTTTGTAATTCAGTTCAGTTTCCTGGAGTGATGGGTTAACTTGAAGAAAATTTTTTCTAATCTTAATAAAAAATAAGCCTCCATCAATGCCACAATATCATTGGCCATTGATTGTAGTTTCAACCATCTTCTTAAATAAATCAAAAAAATAAGATATATGACTTTATTGATGCATAAATGTTTTCTAACTCTAAACGACTAACAGTATTACACAGAAATGTGCAAAACAATAAACTTCTTAAGCTTTATTTCTATCCAGCTAGCCATCTTTTTTTTTTGGCGGGGGGGGCACTCTTAATTCCACATCTTTAAAAGAGATATTTTGTATTATTGGCTTAGGTTTTGGCAGAGATAACCCAGACATGGAGTGTTATGTCATTGTCATATGAGGCTCATGCCAGTACAGGAACCCCTCTGCTCAAAGCAGATGAAAATCTAATAGAGACTTTGGAAGACAACCAGGTGAGTGTGCATCACTATATTGCTTCCCCACAGTATGGGAAATATGACCACTTGAACTGAATATGTGTATTATGATGCAACGTATTTCTCTGTTGGTTTGGAGAGCCAAAGAGGCTTTTGGAGTGTAAACGACTTTTTCCATGTCTCTTCAGGTTCAGCTGCAGAATATCTTGATGAGCAAGTATGTAGAGTATTTCCAGGAAGAGGTGAGCGGATGGCAAAAGAAGCTAATGGTGGCTGACCTGGTCATCTCTTCCTGGATGTCTGTCCAGAAGACCTGGGCACACCTTAACAGTATCTTCACCAATAGCCACGACATCCGCTGCCAGTTGGCCAATGATGCAAAGCGTTTCCAGGGAATACATTCTGACTTCCAGGTAACAGTTGCACATGGCAGAGCAAGGCCTGTGCCAACTGTATCAACAAGGTGGCTCATCTATTGCACTGTGCTTTGTGCATCTTTTTCATTTTCTGCTCTTTCCAAGGGCTTGATGATTGAGGTGGTGCAGAACAGTAATGTGGTTGAGGTGACCAACCAGCCTGGTTTCCTTGAGAACCTGGAGACTTTGCAGCAGCGACTGTCTGTGTGTGAGAAGGCCCTGGCTGAGTACCTGGAGACCAAGAGGCTCACATTCCCCAGATTTTACTTTGTCTCTGCCTCAGACCTGCTGGAGATCGTGTCCAAAGGAACACAACCCAAAGAAGTGACAGAATTATTTTTTTCAAGAAATAACTCACTGAGGGATAACCAGATCATTTAAGTTATCAGTGTGCTCTTTTCTTCAGGCTGTTTCTTGGTGTTGTGGAGATTGTTGATCAAAATAGAAATGAAAGACAAAGAAAATTCAGACTATTTGATGAATTCCGTTGAAATGCTTTCTGTGTGTGTTTTTGTTTTTTTTCTAGGTGACCAGACATCTGCTGAAGCTTTTTGACAACATTGCAGATCTTCGCTTCAAGGATTCAGACAGAAATGGAAGAGCAGAGGAGGATGAGGAGGCAGTTGCGATAGGCATGTACAGCAGAGAGGGAGAATATGTTCCACTGTCTGAGCCCTGTCTCTGTGTAGGACAGGTACTGAACAGCAAAATATGATTTACAAGTTTGTAGAATTACAGTCACCACTGTATTCAGCCATCACCATAAAATGGTTTAGCTTAATTAACATCTTTGTCTATGTTCTTTATCATATGTCCAATAAGTATATAATTGTGCTTAAATACATTTGCCATGTGCAATCATTTTCAAGCGCTTTGTTTTATTTCTATTTCTATTTTGACATTTTGAGTCTGTCTTCAGGCTGAGTGTTGGTTAAGTGCATTGGAGAACACCATGCGCTGTACAGTTCAGAAGGAGATCCAGGAGGCTGTAGCGGCCTATGAAGACAAGCCACGAGACCAGTGGCTCTTTGATTATCCTGCACAGGTGCAATTTATGGATGACTGGTGGAATTAAAACTTCAAGTTTGCAAACATGGAAATAATCTGTCGTCTGGGCCTGTTTTCCTTCCGTTCATAGGTAGGACTGACTGGTAGTCAGGTGTGGTGGGCCACAGATGTGGGCATTGCCTTTGAGAGAGTGGAGGAAGGATTTGAGACAGCCCTCAAAGACTACAACAGAAAACAGGTATTACTAACACACTTACAATAATTATGATGATGGTTTAATAAGCTTGCTTATTTCTTCAGTGATGTTTGCTGAATTCTGATTTTATAGATTACACAACTGAACTTGCTCATCCACATGTTGCTTGGAGAATTAACCCCTGGAGATAGACAGAAAATAATGACTGTCTGTACTATCGATGTTCACGCTCGAGACGTGGTGGCCAATCTCATAACTCAGAAGGTAATCATCATATTTACCATGTTTTTAGCAAATAATTAAACCGTCTTGATAAAGAAAAGTGTATTATTGGGATCATGGTTAATGGACAATGTTTTCTTTAATTAGGCCTTCCTGTTTTTGTTGTGTGTCCCTCAGGTGACAACAGGACAGGCATTTGCGTGGCTCTCCCAGTTACGCCATCGCTGGGATGATGAAACCCGACACTGTTACGTTAACATCTGTGACGCTCAGTTTCAGTTCAGCTATGAATACCTGGGGAACACTAACAGGCTGGTCATCACTCCACTCACTGACAGGTACACACACACTTCTAGTTCTTTAAAGAAAAGTTGCATGTGGGCCTTTGTTTGGATAAAGTGAAAACAAATATTAGTGACAGAGTCCTCTTCCTCCACAGCCATTATCAGGTCAAGGCACTTCATGATGTGTGGCTTAAAACAACTTAAAACAACATTATTTACTATTAACAGTTCCACTGAATCATACATGCATCTCTCTCTCTCTCTCTCTCTCTATATATATATATATATATATATATATCTTTTCAATTTCTGTTAGGTGTTATATAACCCTGACTCAGTCCCTCCACCTGACAATGAGTGGTGCCCCCTCAGGCCCAGCTGGCACTGGTAAGACTGAAACTACTAAGGACCTTGGACGCTCTCTGGGTATCATGGTATATGTCTTCAACTGCTCAGAGCAGATGGACTACAAGGTAGCTTCGACTGTGCAGATGCTGGCCACAGTGTCAAAATGTCACATTTATCTAATGTATTCTATCTCCATCACATTTCTTCAGTCCATAGGAAATATTTATAAAGGTCTGGCTCAGACAGGCGTGTGGGGATGCTTTGATGAATTTAACAGGATATCGGTCGAAGTGCTCTCTGTGGTGGCTGTACAGGTCAAAACTATACAGGATGCTGTACGCAACAAGAAGCAAAGGTAAATGGCCTTGTAAACTGTCCATATAGTTATGCACGTTTCCTGCCAATGCAAAACGGAAATATAATTTCTGTGTATCCCTTTTGTAATCTATAATTGGTTCTGTATGTGTGCACAGGTTCCATTTCCTTGGAGAGGAGATTGAGCTGAAGCCAACAGTGGGAATCTTCGTCACCCTGAACCCTGGTTATGCTGGCAGAGCTGAACTCCCAGAGAACCTCAAAGCTTTATTCAGGTCAGATATATAAAGCGAATTGGAAGATCAACTCATGTTAAAGGTGACTAATTAAAAATAAGAGTGGTTTGGTTTGGTTTAGGCCATGTGCCATGGTGATCCCTGACTTTGAGCTGATCTGTGAGATCATGTTGGTGGCAGAAGGCTTCATAGATGCTCGTTTGCTGGCACGGAAATTCATCAGTCTCTACACTCTTTGTAAAGAGTTGCTCTCCAAACAGGTACGTTCATAGAACATAGAATTTTCCAAAGTTACTTAAATTATCCTCTGAGGTATTTTACGAAGAGTACACACAATCTAATAATCCAGGACAAACGTTTGACATGCGCTAGGGGGTGCTATCGTATCTTTTCCTGACTTTTCCTTATGGTTTGATAATTCATTGCATGCTGATCATTTGATTGACTGACAAGGCTGATAATGCTTGCTGCCTCCTTTTACTTAACTTTTAATCAATACTTTTGTGTATATTATGATGGATATAAAGGACATGATCAAAGTTAGTATGAGTTTTGGAATGCAATTTTCACTCCTCAGCATTCCTACTTGAAAATTCACAATTTGTATAGCCCTGCAATTTCAGCAACAATTTAATGTAAAATTATCATACTTGTGTGATTACTTACGCAACTCAATTCATTTCTCTTTCAGGATCATTATGATTGGGGTTTAAGGGCCATCAAATCAGTTCTGGTTGTGGCAGGATCTCTAAAAAGAGAGGATCGTAGCAGACCTGAAGAGCAGGTATCGATCTCTCATCTCATGAGTAGTTAATCTAAGATCAGCTCTTTGGAATAATACAGCTTGTAGTGTCCACATATTTCAATTTATTTAAGTGCATATGCTTTGTTTTTGTTTTTAGTTTTTTTTATTAATTGGTTAATTTCTCCTCAGGTGCTAATGCGGGCACTGAGGGATTTCAACCTGCCTAAGATAGTGACCAGTGATGTGCCCATCTTCCTCGGGCTGATCAGTGACCTGTTTCCTCAGCTGGACGTTCCCAGGAAGAGAGACCCTGAGCTGGAAAACTGCGTTCGCCAGTCAGTCAGTGAACTGCGCCTGCAGCCTGAAGAAAACTTCATACTTAAGGTGTCTTATCTTCTCTTTAAAAATGCCAAGCCCCTCTTTTTTAGTACCAGCACAAACCGTCATTTGAGTTTGTATTGTATTAATTTGTATTAAGAAAATATAAGAAAACCAATATAGGCAATGAATAAAATTCATACACACACGGTTCATCAGCATAATTAGTGTAAAAATATTAATATTGTTTTTACGAGCAGGAATCAAGTATGAATCACTGTATTTGTGTCCTCAGGTGACTCAGCTGGAGGAGCTGTTGGCTGTCAGGCACTCTGTGTTTGTAGTAGGTGGGCCAGGAACTGGAAAGAGCCAGGTTAACTTCTGTCTACCTACAGAATCCACGACACCACATTCATAGTCTAAGCTTTCATTTGGTTTAATGAACAACATAAAAAAAATACAATTTTATATTTGTATCACAAAATATTTCTTCACGTAGCACTTAAGAGATCTTAAGATTTTTTATTTATTATATAGAAAATAGGGAGATAAGTCGAAAACACACTCAACTATTGCACTGCCCTGCTGCTGCCCTGTATTACTATCTAAAGTCAGAAAGCAACCCACAGTGCACTAAAATTTCCACACCATCTAGACTGATAATGAGATTTACTCCTGTGAAAAGACACTGTATCATATATTTACAGTACATTTGGTTATCAGATCCTGAAGACTCTTCATAGAACATATACGAACATGAAGATGAAGCCTGTATGGAACGATATCAACCCTAAAGCAGTGACCACAGATGAGCTGTTTGGCTACCTGCACCCTGCTACCAGAGAGTGGAAAGATGGTGAGGATTGTACAGGGAATTTTATAATAAATAGATGATAATTAAAGGAACACACGATTCTTCCCAACTTTAGGTCAATTTCAAACTTTTGCTGCCAAGATGGCCACTGGTTAGACATACGGTGATGGTCAGCTCTATCAATGTGTCAAATATCATGAAAAGAACTTGGTATCTAAGGAATTTGTGAATTTATCTAACTTTACATGATACTTGGGTGTCATCTGTCAGGATTAATTTCTGCTATTTTTGTAGTTTTGGACACTTTTCATGACAGGTGTTTGAGAACCAGCATTACTGGATTACCTGGAGTATCAGAAAGACAGTTGTTTTCTTTTGTCTTGCTCTTGAAGTACTCATATAATAAACATAAAATATGGCTACAAAAAAAAATTGCCAAAGACATGGAAGAGTTAAAGAGATCCCTGAATTTCATGTCAGTATAGTTGGCCAATGTGGTAACACAACAGACAGGCCTGCTGGATTTAAGGGAGGAAGTGCAACAGCTGAAGGCTTTGACCAAGAAAAAGATAAGATTGAAAAGCTTGAAAGAAGAGTGGGAGATCTGGAACAATATACAAGAATGAATGATCTGGTGATATCTGGACTTGAGACAACTCATCGCAATTATGCATGAATCACAGCAGGTGACAAGAAAGGGGAGAATGAGCTGAACTTCCCTTACTTGAGCAGCAAGTCGCCAAGTTCTTCAATGGCAAAGCTATTCCTCTAGACTTTAAAAATAAAGCTGGGTGTTGTACTATTCATTTGAAACACAACATCATCATCATCATCCTTCAGTTTGTGAGGAGGAAATCTAAAATCGAGCTGCTTCAACATGCAAGCATACTGAAGGATACACGAGTATACTGTATGTCAATGAGCATCTCACAAAGAGAAATGCTGAGATTGCAGTAAGTAAGAATTCTGAAGAAGAAAAAAGCGAATTCAGGACTCCTGGACAAGGAACTGTAAAGTAATGTTAAGACTCAGTGCTACACCAGAACAAGCTGTAGTTTTAGTCGTCATCAGAGATATCACAGACCTTGATCAATATAAGTGAATATCAGGACCGGTAGAACAGTGGAGGAGTGTCAGTTGTATTTTTTTCTTGTTTATTTGTTTTGTTTTGCTTTTTTGTGGGGACAAAGGAGGGAAAATACTAACGGTAACACTAATAATGCAATGTGTGAATACATAGATTTAAAGTCTTTAGATCTTCAAGACTATGAGCTTCTGTCTTTTCTTTTTTTTTGGTTATTGTACAATATATATTTGTGTGTAATTAGTTTTGTTTGTATGTCAATAAATATGATGATGATGATGAATAACTTTTGTTAAATTGTTAAAGGGACCTTTTCTGGCTCATAATTATCTTTCATTTAAATGCTCTATACATGTAATAATTTGACTATTTTGACTGATTTGCTTTTCTCTCCACTTCATATAAGGTCTGTTCTCCTCTACCATGAGAGAGCTGACCTCACTGGGTCATGATGGGCCCAAATGGATTGTACTGGATGGAGATATTGACCCCATGTGGATTGAGTCTCTTAACACAGTTATGGATGACAACAAGGTGAAAGTACATTGTTGCCTTCTTTGCTTTTTTCTTATGACATATTTTGTCCTTTTTTGAGCATTCAGTCTTACATCATCCAACCTAAACAATATTAAGTACATACACTTTTGTCACTGCTGGTCCTTTTACGTTTTGCAGATACTTGCTGACCCACTGAATTTTCTCTTCTCTGTGCAGGTATTGACTCTTGCCAGTAATGAGAGGATCAGTTTGTCGTCCTCCATGCGTCTCCTGTTTGAGATCTGTCATCTCAAGGCTGCTACTCCAGCAACTGTGTCCAGAGCAGGAATACTCTATGTCAACCCACAGGACCTTGGCTGGAGCTCGTGAGACACACTCAACAATTTAAATCAACATCAATCTCACATCTTCACTGTAATTATGCTTTTTCAAGCAAGTGCTGTCTTCACCATATTTTCAGTTATGTAACTAGCTGGATCGACACCCGAGAGGCCCAATCAGAACGAGCCAACCTGACCATTCTCTTTGATAAGTATGTGCCATACTGCCTGGAACAAGTGCGCTGCAACCTGAAAACCATAACACCCATACCAGAAAACAGCATGGTGCAGGTGAGGACTCACAACATGTTTGTTTTGTATCTACAAAAATTCAGCCAGTTGTAAAATTTCTATATTGTGTCTATTATATGTTGTGAGAAATGTGTTACTATACAGTGTAGTGTCCAATTAAATATAAAATGGCTGCGTTTTGCTTAATCAGACACTGTGTTCCTTGTTGGATTGCCTGCTGACAGAAGAAAACACTCCTGCTGATTCCCCCCGAGAACTCTACGAAATCTACTTTGTCTTTGCCTGTGTCTGGGCCTTTGGGGGGGCTCTCTTCCAGGATCATGTGCGTGCTGGAGAACTTCTTTGTGTTGATTATAATTTTACTCAATTTTCTTTTGCCAAATTTTACTGTTTGTGTTACTTGATGTTATATTCTCCAAAACGCCATTTTCAGCTGAATGACTACCGTGCTGAATTCAGTCGCTGGTGGTCTAAAGAAATGCGGGCAGTGAAGTTTCCCTCACAGGGCACCATCTTTGACTATTTCATTGACTCTGACACAAAAAAATTTACTCCCTGGAGCGAAAAGAAGGTGCCATTTGAGCTGGAACCTGATGTACCATTACAGGTGTGTACTAAGGTTTTATATGAATTGAAAACTGGAGATTATATTCAACAGTCAATATTGACCACGTTCCTGCCAAGCCATTTAGCCGTGTTATGTGGTATCTGCTTTAGACGGTGCTGGTCCACACCCCAGAAACTATTTGTCTGACCTACTTTATGGACCTGCTGCTCCAGAGAGGCACACCTGTCATGTTGGTGGGCAACGCTGGAGTGGGCAAGACCATCCTGGTGTCTGATAAAGTTGCCAAACTGAAGGAGGACTACATGGTAGCCAAAGTCCCCTTCAACTACTACACCACGTCAGCCATGCTACAGCGTAAGAATCACAGGAAACAGAAGTTAAATGACTGTTGCCCATTCATGTTTCATGGCCTTTGTGCCATTGTTAAAGCTGTTTCCCATTAACTATTTGTGAGGAAGGAGAAGGCGCTTTTGATTAAGTAGGAAACTAGATCTTTTTTGTCCAAATGTCATCTTTTTAGAAGCTAAATAAATGAATATCTGCAGAAACTTTGTGAAAAATGCAGGCAGGGATTTTGACCCCAGGTGTTATGTCACAATGTATTTCATCTTGTTCTAGTGCCTCACTACATTTGCCTATTATTAGCTGTTAGATTTCACAGCCCTCACTACAGCATGTGCACTGAGTCGTTCAGTTATTCATGTATTTTTAATGTTCTTTTTTAGATGCAGAAATGAGAAGAGAGTAATTTTCCCTGCTTTTCATGAATTCCTCTTGTGCTCTTATCCATATGTTATCAGGTGTCCTGGAGAAACCTCTGGAGAAGAAAGCTGGTCGTAAGTTCGCTCCTCCTACGACTAAGAGACTCATTTACTTCATAGACGACCTTAACATGCCTGAGGTGGATGTTTACGGAACTGTCCAGCCGCACACACTCATACGCCAGCACCTTGACTACAACCACTGGTGAGACGGAGACACGTTTACAGATCCACGCTCTGTCAGCATGTACCAGTGTTTCCCATGTTCTCACCTAAGTAGATTTTATGCGCTGACAACTTATTATGTCATGTGCAATAAAAGCTTCTTCGCTCAGAGCAGCCTTGGGGAAACACTGTTGATACTGTTCATACACATTATACAGATTGTTGTTGGTTAGGTGGAAATTAAATGATGTTGATCTTCTTAGGTATGACAGACAACGACTGGTACTGAAGGAAATACATAACTGCCAGTATATTACCTGTATGAACCCAACAGCAGGGAGCTTCTCTATCAACCCCAGACTACAGGTACACATTTAAATGCACAAAGTTACATACACTACATACTACAGTAACAATACAGATCAGATTTTAAAGGCAGTTCAGAAATTAATATTGGTAAAGGGACAGACTCCTAATGGTAAATAATTGTTAAATACCCCCCATTTTCCTTCCAGAGACATTTTGCAGTGTTCTCAGTACATTTTCCTGGCACTGATGCACTGGCCACCATCTTCTCCAGTATCCTGTCAGCTCACTTCCTCCAGGGAGGCTTCAGCTATGGCGTCTCTCGCTCAGTTGGAACACTCATACAGGTCTACAATATACAAGGCACTGCCTATAAATATTGTATGTGCCAATATCTATACAACCATCTCTACATCTGCTCATGCTTTGGCTTTGCTCATCCAGGCAGCTATTTGTCTACACCAGAAAATCAGTCAGAACTTCCTGCCTACAGCTATACGCTTCCACTACATATTCAACCTCCGAGACGTCTCCAACATCTTCCAGGTTATTGAAAATGCATAATACATTACTTTATTGTGCTATGTTTACTTCATTGATAAAGTCACATCAACGCCACTACTCTGACATCCTGGCATATAGGGCATCCTGTTTGCCCTGCCCGAGTCTGTCCGTTACCCCACTGATCTGGTTCACCTGTGGCTTCATGAGAGCTCCAGGGTTTATGCTGACAAACTAATGGAAGAAAAAGATGTGGAACTGTTCAATAAAATCCTCCTGGACACTGGCAAGCGATATTTTGAGGTAAAAAACAAAGAACATATGATGATATTAAAAACATCAACATTTTCAAAAGTTTTATTTCGGCAATAAGCAATACATAATCAACAGATCAGATCAAAGAAAGTCACCACGTCAGTATAACACTATGTCTGTCTTCTTGACAATTTTCCGCAGGGAATAGATGAGTCCATCTTTATCCACCAGCCTTTGCTGTACTGCCACTTCGCCCAGGGAGTGGGAGAGCCTCGCTATCACCAGGTGGACACATATACATTTACATACAAGCTAGTTTGAGCTGTTTTGGTTTAGATTTTGTGCCACTCCACTCCTACTCAAGTATCAATTTATTTTTTAATAGCAGCGATAATTTAAGCAGGGAAGTTTAATTGTTTTTGACTTACGGCAATTTAGTACGTGAATTATCTGTAGCTCACATATTCAAAGACCGTATGGCATAAATTCAGCTGTCATGTCTAATCTGCCATGGAATAAATGAGGATAAATGCACTATCTAATTACCTTTCATTTCTTTATGGTGCTTGAATTGGAAGGTACTCAACTCAAGTCTCGATAAAAACTTAATTTCATTATGTATTTTGAAGTAAGTAAGCACAAATCAAGTTAATTTGTGTATTTGGTCTCACTGTCAGGCTTCAGACTGGGAGAAACTCCAGAAGACACTGGCTGATGCCCTGGAGCATTATAATGAGCTGCACGCTGTCATGGACCTGGTTTTGTTTGAAGAAGCGATTCAGCATGTGTAAGACACACACATACACCAGCTGCAGTTCAACACATACTGTCTGCTGACATGTACAAGTGCATATTTACACGTAAATATACCATAGACTACACACAATGTAGCTGTATTCTGTGTTGGTGTTAAGGTGTCGAATCAGTCGTATCCTGGAGGCTCCCTATGGTAATGCCCTGCTGGTGGGGGTTGGGGGAAGCGGGAAGCAGAGCCTGTGTCGGCTGGCTGCCTTCCTCAGCGTGCTAGAAGTTTTCCAGGTCACCCTGCGCAAAGGCTATGGCATCAATGACCTGAAAGTAAGTTTACATCTACATACTCATGCACAACATAAAAAAATCCCATTCAACTTCTAAATATAAATGGAGCACAATCCTTCCTCCTTTGACTTGATTAGTTGGTGACTTGTTGTGTATTCTTTGTCCCGTTTCTGCAACCCCCTTCTGTCCAGAGTGACATAGCAGCATTGTATATCAAAGTGGGGGTGAAGAACATTGGGACAGTGTTCCTTCATACAGATGCCCAGATTCCAGATGAACGCTTCCTGGTTCTAATCAATGATATGCTGGCCTCAGGTATGTAAAATTGTCTGTGTTCCAAGAATGAGCAAACCTTTTTCTCTTGCATGTAAATTTATGGTGTCAAAGCCTCTCAGAGAATGAATACAGTGACCCTTGACAAAGGGAAAAATTCTTTTCTATTATTCATTTGAATTGGAGAAGAGAAATGAGACTCGAGTCTGAGTCTGCTATGCGATTGGCTCGTGAAACAAAACACTTGGCCAAACCATTAACACCTAATCACATTATATTTTGTCTTTAGGATGGTGTATACGTCTGACAGAATAGAATTTATATTCTTCAGAATATTTTGTCGAAAAAAGTGTGCCAGCCAGCATCTAGCATTCTGTCACCAAGCAACATCATTGGGCCAAAAAGGCACTAAATCAGCAAATCAGCAACTCTAATAGGGGAAGTTGTGGTATCATATATAAACAGAAAGAAATACAAATTATTTTGTGTTATTTAGGGGATATTCCAGACCTTTTTAATGATGAAGAGGTGGATACTATTGTGACATCCATTCGCATGGAGCTCAGAGGACTAGGACTCATAGATACCAGAGACAACTGCTGGAGCTTCTTTATTGAGAGGATACGGAGACAGCTTAAGGTCTGAAATATCATTTATGTCATTTAAAAACTGTTTATTACAGTCTATCAAAGTATAATATGGCCCTGGCTTTATTTAAACACATTTTACGACATCATCAATTGTGAAATAAGTCTGCTGTTACCCCCTCCACCCCTCCAGGTCGTCTTGTGTTTCTCTCCAGTTGGATTCACATTGCGGACACGTGCACGGAAGTTTCCAGCTCTGGTGAATTGCACAGCAATAGATTGGTTCCACTCCTGGCCTCAGCTTGCCCTGCAGTCTGTCAGCTCTACTTTCATAGAGAAGATTCCTGGGCTGGAGGTAACAACTCATTCACCAGTATTCATTCCCTTTCATTCATCAAAAGCAAAATATTGTCAGATATGGTTCTATATTAGATTTGTCAGGATTGTTAAGTCTATCGGGAAAATGTTGTTACTTTAGCTAATGGCTGCAGTGTGTTAAATCTTAACGCATTCATCCATTACAGACAAATGTGAGGGCATCAATCAGTGAGTTCATCTCTTACGCCCACACGAGTGTCAATGAGGTGAGTCATTGTGAAGCACCTTGGTCACCTGGTCATCTTCTCTAAGATCCCCTCTCAGACTAATGTTTAACTCCACCATTCAGGTGAGTGTCAAGTACCAGCAGAATGAGAAGCATTTTAACTACACCACCCCAAAGAGTTTCCTGGAGTTCATGAAGCTGTACGGTAATCTGCTGGGGAAGAAGCGCACAGAGCTGACCCAGAAGATGGAAAGATTAGAGAATGGGCTACAGAAACTGCAGTCTACTGCCTCACAGGTCAGAAAGCATGCACTGTGTTGCATGAGTACATGCTAAGGTTAGTAAGCCCACCCGAAAAATGTTCTCGAATAGTTTTGCACTGCCTTTTTTTTTTTTTTTTTTTTTTTCCAGGTGGAGGATTTGAAAGCCAAGCTAGCAGTGCAAGAGGTGGAGCTGTGGCAGAGGAACACAGATATTGAAGCACTCCTTGCTAAGATAGGACAACAGACAGACAAGTTGAACCAAGAGAGGGCTGTGGCTGATGGTGAAGAGCAAAGAGTAAGCGTGTGTGTGATTCTAGGTCCTATCAAGGAGCAAAGGAACAGACAAACACCCCTGTGTTCTCAAAATCATGCCACATTTTGACACGGGAGGGAAATAAACCTAATCTGCGACAGTTCATGATGTGTTTTAACTGTTCAGGTGGCAGCAATTCAAGCTAAAGTGACCAAACAGCAGCAGGAGACTGAAGATGATCTGGCCAAGGCTGAGCCTGCCCTACAGGCAGCTAATGCAGCCCTCAACACTTTAAACAGGGTAAAAGACTTGTTTACAACTTTACAGACACACACACTTAAAACACAATGACCTGAGATCTTTCACTGCACTCTGCTTATTTTATTAGCTTTTTCCAATCTATGTCATATGTGCTCATTACAAGCAGTGCAAATAAACTGTATAGCCATATAACTGCATTATAAGGCTGTGTCTGTGTTTATGTGTGTGTTTGTGTGTATGTTAACTAGTTGAACCTGACAGAGCTGCGGACGTTTCCCAACCCTCCAGCTATTGTCACCAACGTCTCGGCTGCTGTTCTGGTGCTTTTGGCTCCCCAAGGCCGAATCCCCAAAGATCGCAGCTGGAAGGCTTCCAAGATGGTTATGAGCAAGGTGATATTTTACATGATACAGTGTTGTGTTTCTCAAATTAATGAGCCACAGCTACAAAGCCAAGAATTCTCAAACTCCAGAAAAAACATTGTGTGACATGAGTTAAAGCTGTTTTATCCGTTATAGCTTGTCTAAAATGCCAACACAACTTAAAGTTTAATATGAATGCTTTATTTTTTATTAATTTTTTCATATATCTTGTAATAGTCCATTGAATGCTGGTATTTTAGCAATTTTCGCTTTGCTCAATACTTGATGTGAAGTCCACTTACCCTTTTCCAATACATTGCCTTTAATCTTTTATAACCTCTTTATATTATGATCTTTATGTTTATGTAACCACTGATGATTGATTTGTGTCCAACAACCACATTACAAAAGTGTTTTTATCTCAGTGTTTAATTTTCCTGGTTAATGAAAGTGTTGTAGGCAAAAGGAAAAAAAACTGTGAGAAAACTGTTATTGTATATTGTTGTATTATTATGGTCCACTTCTTTTTTTCATGCATAGAGACTGTGACATGACACTATTTTATTTGATACACTCCCACACACTCTCTGCACATATGTGCATCCAGGTGGATGACTTCCTGCAGACTCTGGTGAACTTTGACAAAGAGCACATCCATGAGGCCACAGTGAGGTGTGTCAGGGATGAGTACCTCAGTGACCCGGAGTTCAACCCAGAGTTTGTACGACAGAAATCCTCGGCTGCTGCAGGGCTCTGTGCCTGGGTGATCAACATCATACGCTTCCATGAGGTACTCACATTTACAGCAGCTGGCTGTTTGTGTCATACAAGCCAGGCCATTGTGGGATGTTGTTCAATGTACATCTCCGTGTTCTGGTTGTTTGATAAGTTGTTTTCTGTTTCCCAAATTATCCTGCTGCCCTGGGTAGATTTTTGTAAGTATGGCTCTTTTCTGTGTGTTTTCAATTCATGTACTTGGTGAAGAAGATGAGCTGATATTTATTATATTTAATTGGTTATAGATGGTTTATTGCTAATATTGATGCCAACCTGTGTCATATTGAAAAAGTGTGTGCATTTGTCATGTCACCAGGTGTTATGTGAGGTAGAGATGAAGAGGATGTGCTTGTCTCAGGCCAACGCTGATCTGGCTGAGGCTGCTGAAAAATTGGAGGCCATCAGAAAGAAACTTGCTGTAAGCCATTTACAGGAACGTTGTTCCTTCCTTTATCTTTAATTAATAATTTTCTTTCTTTATTGCCTTCTTCATAAGTGTCGTCATATAATCGTATTACTTGTTACAGTGAATTATAGGACAGCTCCCTTGCTACACTCCTTCAATGCTTTTTCTCACATTTTAGACTTTTACTCTCTTCCTCAGGAACTGGACAGTAGCCTTGAAATGCTGAAAACAGCATTTGGGAAAGCAACATCAGAGAAAATGCGCTTTCAGGAAGAAGTCAA
The DNA here is from genome assembly GCF_900963305.1 of Echeneis naucrates. Classification (NCBI taxonomy): domain Eukaryota; kingdom Metazoa; phylum Chordata; class Actinopteri; order Carangiformes; family Echeneidae; genus Echeneis; species Echeneis naucrates. The sequence goes on along the minus strand of NC_042527.1, from coordinate 9,258,817 downwards.
CCACACCAACAAGACAATAGAACTGGCCAATCGTCTGGTCAAAGGGCTTGAGGTGGACACAGGAAATCTTCAGTGAATTCTGAAAATGGATTTTTGATATTTCATTATATGCAGTGTGTTGTGCTATTCCTTGTCTGTTACGGTTGACGTATAATTTTGTATCTTGGTTTGGGTTTCAGAGTGAGAATGTGCGTTGGGCACATTCAGTGGCTGAGTACCATGAACAGGAGGAAACTCTGTGTGGGGATCTTCTCCTAACTGCAGCATTCATTTCTTACGCTGGCTCTTTCTCCAAGAAGTACAGAAGAGAACTAATGGACAACCTTTGGATGCCCTTTCTGCGCAACCAGAAGGTCACAATTTACACAACAGCAGTTCCCACTATGAAAAATATTTTCTCTAACATCAAAATCAAATTTAAGATTTGTAGTGATGTTCTGTTGCTCTTTCCAACTGCAACTGCTTTTCCCTCCCTCTGCGTTCACCTCAGCTCCCTGGCCTTTACAGCCATAGGTTCATATTGCTCATGTGTCTGTCATGTCATCACTCTGTCAGGTGTCCATCCCCATGACAGAAGGCCTGGATCCAGTGTCAATGCTGACTGATGGTGCAATGGTGGCCCAGTGGAACAATGAGGGCCTACCTGGAGACAAAATGTCCACTCAGAATGCGACCATCCTCACAAATTGTGAGAAGTGGTTATGTTTAAAGAGATAGAACAAGATTTTTTTAACACATACAGGTAGCTCTGTGTGTGTAATGTGTGTTTTGCTTTCAGGTGAGCGCTGGCCTCTCCTCATTGACCCTCAGCTGCAGGGCATCAAGTGGATCAAGAGCCGCTATGGCAGCAGCCTCAAGGTTGTCAGCCTTGGCCAGAGAGGGTCAGTGTTTTCTCTTTCCAGTTCGAATATCCTCAGGTCCTCAAGTGTCAATGCACCCTAAGTTTCTTCAGGGACACTGATCTGATTCTTTGTTTTCATTAATGACATTATTGTTTCTCTCTAGAGGAAATGAATTTGTCTCGGTGTTACTTTTTCATTTTCACATATTAATATTTGAGTAATTCCAGTTATGTAGATGTGATAGAACAGGCTGTAGTGGCAGGTGACACTGTCCTCATCGAGAACCTTGAAGAGACCATTGACCCTGTCATTGACCCTCTGCTGGGACGGCACACAATCAAGAAGGGCAGGTAACCCTTCAAATCCACAATGAACAATTGTACAAAAACCAATTTGTTTATGTGAATGCGTTTTCTCTCGTGCTCCAAACTCCAGCCTTTTTTCTGCCTCCCATCTCAGTTGTATAAAGGTTGGGGACAAGGAGTGTTTCTTCCATCCAGGCTTCAGACTGATCCTGCACACTAAACTGGCCAATCCTCACTACAAGCCAGAGATTCAAGCACAAACCACCCTCATTAATTTCACTGTGACCAGGGACGGACTGGAGGACCAGCTTCTGGCACAGGTGGTGAATCAGGAGAGACCTGATCTTGAGTACCTTAAGGTGGGTGAATGAGCTTTTTCCCCTCATTATGTGGATTACTGGTTTACCTTTCCAACAACATAATGCTCTTGAACAGTGACCATCAGTGTTTTTTGATGGAATTATATAATAGTTGCAGTGATAACTAAAAGCAATACATTTTTAGTTTTGGTTCATCCACCATCTATATGTCTTGTCCGTCACGGTCATGGGTGGCTGGAGCCAATCCCAGCTGACATTGATATTTACAGACAGCCATCCAAACTCGCACTCAAACCTGCAGGCAATTTAGAGCCATCAATCCACCTGAATGCATGTCTCTGGACTGCCCAGGGTTCAAACAGAGAACATTGGTGGTTAACACTGCGACACCTTGCCAGCCTCGTTTTCACTTTGTAAAAATAATTTTTGTCTGCTCTTCCTGCAGAGTGAACTGACCAAACAGCAGAACATGTTTAAGATTGAGCTGAAGCTTCTGGAGGATGAGCTGCTGACCAGATTGTCTGCTGCAGAGAGCAACTTCCTGGGAGACAACGTGCTGGTGGAGAAGCTCGAGACCACCAAACACACTGCTGCTGAGATAGAGATGAAGGTAACAGGCATTTCACTTTCTGCTGTGATTTGTTCCGGCATGTGTTGAATATCACAGTAGATTCTCTTGTTTTCTTCTTTTATAACCTAACATTTGCTCTACCCCCTTTTTTTCCCTGTGCTCCATCTTTATTTGTCCTATTTGTTTTTATTCATTCTTGTGTCCTTTTATCCTTCATTCTCAGGTCCTAGAAGCTAAAGTTAATGAGGTGAAGATAAATGAAGCCAGAGAGCACTATCGTCCTGTTGCAGTTAGAGCGTCTCTTCTCTACTTTATCATGAATGATCTCAACAAAATAAACCCCATGTACCAATTCAGTCTTAAGGTAACCAGAAGGGAAGATTGAGAGCCATCTCAAAGTCCAAAAACTAACTGTGGATGAGAAAGTAGCACACATTCATATTGAACTAAATTAGATCGCATTCAATATCTTCTGCTTAACCAGTGATGAAGAATATATGAGTGAGCATAACGCATGCTGTGCTGGTTATTTCTTCTTCTCAGGCCTTTAATGTGGTTTTCCACAAAGCAGTTGAGATCGCAGAGGCCTGTGAGGATGTGAAGAGTAGAGTAAGCACCCTGATAGACTGTGTCACCTACTCCACCTTCAACTACATCAGCAGGGGACTGTTTGAGAGAGACAAGCTAACCTTCACCGCACAGCTAGCCTTCCAGGTGTGTGTGTGTGTGTGTGTGTGTGTCAGCGTCAGTGTTTTTAAAGTGTGTGTTTTGTCTCTGACTCTGTTCGCCCTCTTTCAGTTGCTTCTGATGAGCAAAGAGATAGATGTGCGAGAACTGGACTTCCTGCTACGTTTTAACATTGACCACAACTATATCAGCCCCCTGGACTTTCTGTCCAACTCAGCATGGAGCGCCATCAAGGTGCAAACACACACTGGAGTTATTTGGCTTGCTCTTAGAAATAAATCATAGCATAAATCATCACCTGCAGTTCCTTGTCTCTGCGCAGGTGATGAGTTTCACCGATGAGTTCCGTGGCCTGGACCGGGACATCGAGGGTTCCCCTAAGCGCTGGAAGAAAATGGTGGAGTCTGAATGTCCAGAGAAGGAGAAGTTTCCTCAGGAATGGAAGGGGAAAAGCTCCCTGCAGAAACTTATCATGATGAGAGCCCTGAGACCTGACCGTATGACCTACGCTCTCAGGTGCTGGCGATCAGTCTTCGATCTTGAATCCTCCCGTTTTCATCATAAATCTTGGGCATGATGCTGACTAATGTCTACTTTTCCCACCCAAAATGATTAGTGTTTTCAAAATTGTATTTTATTTATGGCTACATCCAGCAATTATTTCTATCACTTATTTGTAATGTTTGTTTCTGCTGTTGGAATTCAATAGGAACTTTGTGGAGGAGAAGCTCGGTGTTAAGTATACAGAGGGCCGAAAGACAGAGTTTTCAAAGTCCTTCAGAGAAAGTGGTCCAGCCTCGCCTGTGTTCTTCATCCTTTCTCCTGGAGTGGACCCTCTAAAAGATGTGGAATCACTGGGTATTGTCTTCGAAGTCACTGCAAACACACACACAGACTACACACAACTACATATCCATAAACACAATACAGTACAATGCTGTTAAAGCAGCACTAAATGTAAGAAATGTTTTTCACTCATAACAGCAGACCAATATTTTTTCGTCCATTTGTGTTCTCAGGAAGGAAGCTGGGTTTCACTATCGACCTTGGAAAGCTTCATAATGTGTCTCTGGGTCAGGGTCAAGAAGCTGTGGCTGAGGTTGCCATGGAGAAGGCCGCCAAAGAGGGTCACTGGGTGATATTGCAGGTCTGGATGAAAGATGGGTGGTGTGAGCCTCTACCTGTACTATTGACTGTTCCACTGACTTACGTTTTCTGCAGTTTTCTGACTTTTCTTTGTGGGTTTCCAATCCATTTCGTCGTAGAACATCCACCTTGTTGGTCGCTGGCTGGGTTCACTGGAGAAGCTCCTGGAGCGCTGCTGTGAAGAGTCTCATCCTGACTACAGAGTGTTTATGAGCGCGCAGCCAGCACCAACACCTGCAGAGCACATTATCCCACAGGTAGAAGATGCAGTGTACATTCAATATCATTATCAGTTCTTAACTTTAAAAGTGACTCTGAATGATATAATTTTTCGATTCAGGGCATTCTGGAAAATGCTATCAAGATCACCAATGAACCTCCGACAGGCATGCATGCCAATTTGCATGCTGCTCTGGATAACTTTGACCAGGTGAGCTTTTGCTTTGTAGCTTGTGGCAATGGTGCATATAAATGTATTGATTTGTTCGGTTATTGCACCCTCTCAGGACATCCTGGACCAGTGCAGTCGAGAGCAGGAGTTTAAGACCATCCTCTTCTCTCTGTGTTACTTCCATGCCTGCGTGGCTGAGAGAAGGAAGTTTGGCCCTCAGGGCTGGAACAGAAAATATCCCTTCAACACTGGAGACCTGACAATATCAGTAAATGTCCTTTTCAACTACCTGGAGGCTAATGCACAGGTGGGCTGTGGGGGGGTCAGGTGTGAGTAAGCCTGTCCAGGGTGTGTAGTGATCGCTTTGGTCCTGATTTTCACAATGATTATGAAAATGAAGGTGCCGTGGGAGGACCTAAGGTATCTGTTTGGGGAGATCATGTACGGAGGACACATCACTGACGACTGGGACAGACGTCTCTGCAGGACATACCTGGAGGAATACATGCAGCCCAGCCAGGTTAGACACACATTCGAAGGAGACAAAGAGAGATAGGCATGAATGTAACCCTCTGCAGGTTCTCATCAGAGTTTGGCTAACAGCAGCAGCACACAGGCTGACCGAATACAGCCTCTTTCATTAACTGTGTTGAGCTGAGCGTGGCTGAGAATCTGCACAAGTTCGTAGCGTTTGCGATAAACGAGTGTCTGGCAGCCAAAAATGCAGAGTTGGCCCGATGTTGGACCAAGAAGATTTGGTTTACTGTGTTGAGATATTTTTAGGTTTTGTACTGAATTAGAGATTTTAGGCTAAAAGTTTTCCTTTCTGTTGCTCCACTTCTCAGTTTGATCGTAAACTTGCTTTGGCACCTGGATTTTTCGTCCCCTCCAACCTGGACTATCAGGTAATAAATAGTCAGTCGCACCTTGAACATCTAACCAGTGTAAATGAAAAATCGGCATGCTGATGTATCCTGCATCAGTGGAATCACGACACAGTTCTTCCAGCGTCCCTGGATAAATAAAAGATCTTACCGCACCTTAAATAAATCTGGCTGAAAAAATTTCACATTTAAACAAATGCAACAAACGACCTTGTACATCATTATCTTATGATTATACTGTTATCAGGTTAATGTGATTCACCAGTTTTCTCCCTTCCCTTCTCCAGGGCTACCATGATTTCATAGATGAGATGCTGCCCCATGAGAGCCCAGTGCATTATGGGTTGCACCCCAATGCAGAAATCGAGTTCCTGACAGTGACATCAGATAACCTCTTTCGTACTCTGCTGGAGCTGCAGTCTCCTGATGCTGTGATGGGGGAAGGAGCCTCACAGACGCTGGAGGAGAAGGTGGCTTTACACATCCAATCATTTCTTAATAGAATTAGTTTTTCCTTGACAGGAATTGGAGGATGTAATTGAACCCTGACCCACTCACAAGCCCAGTAAACACACAGTAATGAAGATAAGTTGCTATTTACATTAGTGGCTGGTTAATATCTGTGGGCAGATCAAAGATCGCACATCTCCCTCCTGATGCTTGAACTTATACTCACCCCGCCCACATTCAGGTGAAAACTATCTTAGATGAGGTGCTGGAAAAACTGCCAGAAGAATACAATATGTCTGACATCACATCCAAGACAGCTGAGCGGTCCCCATACATCCTGGTCTGCTTCCAGGAGTGTGAGCGCATGAACACACTCATTTCTGAGATACGACGCTCACTCAAGGAGCTCGACTTAGGACTCAAGGTCTGTCTCTTTATACATTTATGCATGTCTGACTTCTGTTACTATATGAGCCATGATCTTCCCCATCATGCTCCTGATGGAGTGGAGGGTGACAAAGGCCACTATCCACGTACTGCCAGTTCGTTTATTGTCCATCAAATCCACCCTTAAGTGTTAAAGGCTCCCATTGTGTTGTTGTCTCTGTCTGTCGCAGGGGGAGCTGGCCATCTCCTCTGAGATGGAGAAGCTGCAGGCAGCCTTGTTCTTCGATAATGTCCCTGATACCTGGACCAGGCTGGCTTACCCCTCCACGTATAGCCTGGCTGTATGGTGTGTATTTTGTACGTCTGTATCTGCAGTGGTTTTGTTTATAATGGACTGTGATTAACACAAAATAATGTATTTTCTGTTTAAGATGTGTGAGGAACTGAATGGTTCTTTCTCTGTGCGTCAGGTTTAATGACGTACTGCAGCGATGTAAAGAGCTGGATAGCTGGACTCAGGATCTGTCTCTGCCCAGTGTTGTCTGGTTGTCTGGACTTTTCAACCCACAGTCCTTTCTCACTGGTAAACACATTATGGTGCATGAAGATACTCAGACAGTAATAGTTTAAATCGAATATCACAGCTCTTTGTGTTTTCAGCGGTTATGCAGTCTCTGGCGCGTAAGAACGAGTGGCCGCTGGACAAAGTGAACCTGACAGTGGATGTGACCAAGAAGTTTAAGGAAGAGTTTAACCAGCCTGCCAGGGAGGGGGCATACGTGTATGGACTTTACATGGAAGGTACAAACGCAGCCTTTCCTTTCCTCTCTCTCATGCGGCAGCATGCAGAATGCTCTGCTGTTTTGTCACCCATATCTATCTCATATCCAGGTGCAAGATGGGACACTCAGGCTGGTGTCATCACTGAGGCTCGTCTAAAGGAACTGACCCCTCCCATGCCTGTCATCTCAGTCCGAGCTGTGCCCAATGACCGCCAAGAAACCAGGAACATCTATGAATGTCCACTGTACAAGACAAAGATCAGAGGACCCACATATGTGTGGACTTTCAGCCTGAAAACCAAGGAGCGGCCGGCCAAGTGGGTTCTGGCTGGAGTGGCTCTTCTGCTCAGCATGTGAGATGGAGTTTGGAAGTCAGGAGTCAAAATTTATGAGGAAAATTATTTTACTGAACAAGTTAGAGATGTATCTCTTTTATTAATGGCGGTAGATATGTACCATCACTGATAAAAGAGCATCATCATTAGCTCTTGGCCTGTCCCTTTTGCACTTGTCATCAATATTGTATTTTAAGTTTAACTGAAGAATGAGCTCAGAAAAGCAAAAGCACATGATCAGAATCTTTTACTTTCTTTTTATTGAAAAATGATAAAATATACAGAGAAATGCCAAAAAAAAAAAATCACACACTAGATCACAGTTAGAACTGATAAAAGTCAAAGCTTGTTTTGAACAAATCAAATCTAGAAACTAACAAGATACCCAATAAGCAGTAAGGGGAAAAACATCAACACTTGTACCTCTTACAGTATGTTATGCAGCAGTTTCAACAGCACGTTAAATTACACAGGTTAAATCATTCTGTCAGCATAACAAGACAACCTCAACGTGTCGTTTTGCCCCTTCCTACTTCACAGTACACATGGGAGTAGTATTCATCCATTCAATAAAAAACATTAACAAAAAAATGTGTGTATACCAGCTCTTCTTCCACCGGAGATTCTAATGCACATACTGTAGCTCTGATACTGTACGTGCTCACAAGTCAAATCCTCTCTAGTTTGGCCTCTGTGTGTGTGTGTGTGTGTGTGTGTGTGTGTGTGTGTGTGTGTGCGCGCGCCCGTGCACTAATGTGTTTTCTAGTCACTGTCGGACCAGTCGAGCTCCATCATGTCCATGGCCGCAGTAGCCATGTTGAGCTTGGTTCCATGCCGCACAAGAGCACTGCTGCTCTTCACAGAGTTCTGATTGGACGATGCCCGCATGCTCACCTGGACCCCCGAGTGGCCCATGACCCCCACTTCACCTCTAATGTTTTGACCGCTGAGGTCACCTCTGACTCCCTGAACGACAACCCCCATGTCACTCCTGCGACCCCTGACCCCCAGCTCGCTCCTGACCCCATGGCCTACCACCTTCACTCCGAGGTCACCCATATTCATGTTCATGTCCAAGTCGCTGAGTCTCTCCATCTCCCCCATGCCGTCCATGTCTAAGGACAGCATGTCCCCCAAGCCCCCCAGACTGCCGTGGATACCCTTGAACATGGTCGGGAGCCTTCCTCCTTCGATCCCTCCCTCTATCCCTCTCTCATTGAGCCTGTCCCCGAGTTTTTCTATCTCCCATCCTCCCTCCTGCTCCCTCTCCCCTTCGGCCTCTCCAAAGCCCCCTGAGAAGCCTCGGACTATTGTGGTCACCCTGCTCCTTTGCATGCCTCCTCTTTCCCTGTCTCCCTCCTCCCACGTCCTCTCCTCCCTCTCCACCACACCTCCTGGGAAGCTCCGGAGCGTCACCTGCACTCGTCCTCCCTCCATGCTCCCGCCATCCTCCCTCTCCCTCTCCCTCTGCCCCCATCCTTTTTCCTCCAGGGTTCCTTCCTCCTCCTCTCCCTCCTCTCCGAACCTCCCCTGCAGCCCTCGGAGCATGATGTGGAGCCTCCCGCTGTCGAGCGACCCCACCCCCCTCTCTAGGACGGCACTGCTCCCCCTCTCGGTGTCTCCGTTGCTGAGGGTGCGGAGGAGCGAGCTGACGCCTGCACTGCTGATCCCCGTGCTGTTATCCTGAGAGTGCGAGCGGAAGAAAGAGCCAGTACTGAAGAACTGTAAAAATGAGAGAGAGAGAAGAGGAAGCAGAGGGTCAAGATAATGAACGCAAAGGTATTAGATTTTCCTTTCAGCCATCTGGACAAATTTCCATTTGGTTATTTCTAATGACTCACTGGTGAGATGTTTGAGCGCTCCATGAGCAGGGAGGTGGGACTGGGAGTCATGTTGGACCTTTCCATCAGCCTCTCCTCCCACAGCCTGAGCCTCCGCTCTCTCTCCTCCAGCTCCTTCTCTTTGGAGTAGAGCTCCCTCTCCAGCTTCCGGAGGCGTTCCAGGGTTGACTCGATTTCACACCTGTTTGTATTTGCACAGACAGAATATCAGTGATCTCTTGTGCCTTTTTACTGTGTGGCCTAGTTTTAACTGCAACTTTACCAGAGCCACAAACAGACGACATATTCTCAGATGAAGGAAACTGATATAAACTAAAATAATATATAAATATTTCAAAGGAACATATAAATCATTTCATTCAAATAAATGATTTGAAGAGAGACTTTCATGCCCAGCGCAGTGTTTGTGTACATGCTGTACACAAAATTCAGTCATTTTTTTGTGCTTTGTCCCTAAATTTCTATTCATCATACAGTAAACCAAAAGTATTTTGGTAGTATATTGTCATAATGTGCAGTTAGAGCACAGTCAATCATTATATCTGCACTGACAGGCCAATTAAAAAGAGACCTTTCGCCCATTTACACTGACAAACTTCAATTTATAATCTGTAATGTGGTAATTTTGATGAATTAAAGGTTGGAAGAAACTTTTTTTGACAGCCATACGCTTTAGCTTAATTTTTTGTTTCTCTAATGGCACTTTCATCAGACTGCATATACCAAATACTGAATGAAATGATTCACCTTCTTACTCTGAGGTCCAGAGTTCATGGCAGAATAAGCAAAAAGTGATGATTGTGTGTTTTGCTGCAGCATCACCTGCTGCCACAAGAGGCCAGTGTGGGAGTTAGTGACTGTTTCTCTGGAGCTGCATTCACAAACACAATCAGCTCTCACGGCACCTAAATATAGACAAGAGATCTGACGCACAGCCATGCCTCCTCCTGTGTTCCTGCCATACCTCCCTATTCATTCATCCCGCCCCTTCGCCTCCCTCACTCTCCCTCTTCCCTTCTCCTCCCTCCTTCGTCCAAGTTTTTCCACCCATACCCAAAACTTCACTCAGAATTGATTGCCTCGCTGTACTCCTGTTAAATATGCACAGAATCTCACACCTTCTCCCGTCTGCTCCATCCCCTACTTCTCCCCCGTCTCACCCCTGTCATCTGTCCACTCTTGTTTTCGTTCCATGTTCAGTGTTTTAGATTTCACATGTACCCAATACATTTCTGTTCCTCCCTGAACTTCTCCACTTCTTCAGTTAATACTTGCTTTCTCCACCACCTCTCCCTGTGACCCCCCCCACCTACACACACACACACCCTCCAAGTCCCTCTGTCTTTCCTCTGTGTGGTGGAGTGAGGGCAAAGAGTGGAGGAGTAGAGGAATCTCTTCCATGGACACTTTCCAGTGAGCTTATTATAGACTGAAGTAGAGTACAGGGTCACACATTCAACTTCTCTCCTGAGCTTTGGAGTCCACAGAGATGTGTGTATATATATATATATGTGTGCGCTTGTGTGCAGTGAGGCTATAAATTGGTTGAAGTTGTGCATCGAGGGCTTTTTTTTGTAGTACATTGAATACCTGAGTGCATTTTTCACAGAGACAGAAAAAACAGATTTTACTGTTTAATAATTGCAGATGGCACAGTATAGATACACATATGCATGTGTGTGTTGGTGTGTACCTCCACTGGTCCTTGTTATGTAGAAAGGAGTTACACTGGTCCGGTAGTCTGCTGTCGTTGGACATGGTCTCCAGGGTTACCAGCACCTGCTTAAACTGTGGACGCTCCTGTAAGTACGCACATGCAAGTAAGCCAAAATACCAATACCTGTTTTTAATATCTAGAGGCATGATATCATTTGGGAAAATATTCTTTTTGCATCCGTCCTTAGTTTACCTTTGGGTCTGCCTGCCAACATTTCCTCATCAGCTCAGCAAAACTTGCTGGACAGCTGGTCGGGATGGTCAGCCTCTAGATATGCAGACGCACAACCAGAAGAACCGGAGTCTTTACTTTTTACAGATAAGTCATATCTCACCACCTTATTGGTTTTGAAATTTTAAACCTACTAAAAAGACACTTCAAACCCCTGAAAACTAAAGGTGGCTCTTTGTAACATTAAATATTCACAAGTAATACACAAAAGTAAAACAAGAGTGCAGGTTTAAAGGCCTGATGCTGCAGTGTGAGTCGGGACTGAGGCACAGAGGGGCTTTGAGCTAAAATATTATTATCAAATCAAAAACTCAGGTACTTGGCTGTAAACTAAAAAATACCCTGATAGATGTCTCATTTTGACTCAATACTCGACAAAACAAGATCCCACTTCTCTCACTGCATTTCATTCATAATAACAGAAAATAACAAATACAGAAATGCCCCAGGTGAAATAACAGTAACTGCTCTCACTTTGAACTCATTGTCCTTGAAGTGGAAACCAGTCTCATATTATGAGACAAGGATCCTTTGTGACAGATTAGTTTGTCTGTTTATTTATACAGTGCTTCAGTTAAATCGTGTGTGGAGTTGAAAATCTACTCGCTCGTGAAATTGTTAATCAAGAAGGAAAATATAAAAGTGTTTGGGTCTGTCTTAGTTTCTGCAGTAGTAGTCCATGGCTCTGAGACAATGTTCCCACATTAAAGATCTTCTGGCATCAGCGAACGTCTGAATGAGCCCAGACAGCTCCAGGGTAGCATGCAGCAAATGGAAAGAGTTTTCTGTGGGGATTAATCCTAAAATATCACAACTGTGAGTGGAGAGAGGGCAAGTTAAAGGGTCAGGAAGAGGGGAAAATCAGAGGGAGACTGGGAAAGAGAGACACAGAGTTATTTAGGGAGAGTGTTTGGAGATTATCCAACAGCTACGCAGGAATCATGTTCTCTGAGTTGCTTGTTGGCCCCCAGCGTGTGTGTGTGTGTGTGTGTGTGTGTGTGTGTGTGTGTGTGTGTGTGTGTGTGTGTGTGTGTGTGTGTGTGTGTGTGTGTGCGCGCGCGCGCATGTGTGTGTAGGCAGGCAAGTCAATAACTGAAATATATATACTGTGTAACTATCATCCCTCACAGCCCATGAACTTGTTGAATCAACCCATCTCATTCTCTTTCTCTCTCAGTCTCCCTCCTTCCCTCCCTCTCATGAAGGCTTTAGCCGGGGGCAGTCTGGCCCAGCTCCACTGCTGTGTATCCAGGCCTTACAAGAGCAGAGAACTGACATCAGGCCTAAAAATACCAATCCTCGGCCTCACCAGCTCACAGTGGAAACCATGAGAGCATTGCATTGTTCCTGCAGCCTTCCCCACCTCTGGTTCCTCTATATGCTAACAAGCTGTTTACAAAGGCGTGCACACATATGCCTGTGTATGTGCGTCAGTGTGTGTGTGTGTTTACTACCTCTTGTTTTTCCACTACCAGCCACGCAACCTGCAGCCCTTCAAAGCCTTTGAAAGGAACCTCCCGAGTTAGCATCTCCCACAGCACCTGGACACAGAAAAAAACCGTGCAGGCTCATTCAGAAACACACGAGTGCTTCTTCAGTGCTGCTGCTGGTTGCTCCAAACACAGCGTATTTCATCTTTGGCCTTATAGTGCTGACATTTGTGCAGTGTGACCAACGCACCACGCCGTAGGAGTAGGTGTCACAGGTCTCAGACACAGGCAGGCTCTGAATGACTTCAGGAGCCATCCAGGGGAACGTGCCCACCACTGTCATGTGGGTGGTATGGGAGAGGAACTTAGACGCCCCAAAATCACAAATCTGAAATCCCAGCAGAGAGAGAACACAAGCTGTGAGGCTGAACTGAAAAAAAAAAAAAAAAAAAAAAAAATATATATATATATATATATATATATAATATCTACTAGCCCACAAATCACAAGGTGATTGTTACAAACCTTCAGCACTTTGTCTGCTGTCATTACCACTGTATAGGAGGGAACAGAGGAAACAGTCAAATCCGTGTGATGCTCAGACGTTTCGTACTACAGTGGCAGGTCAGACGGCAAAGAGAACTTGTGTTTAGATGTAAAATAGAAAAGGAAGCAAAGTGATTTCAATCTCGTTACCATTTCGTGACTTGAGGTCTCTGTGAATGACTTTGACCGGAGCTTCAGCGTGAAGATAATGCATCCCTGAAAGAAGCATAGGAGGAAAAATAAAAAGCTCTGGACCACAACAGGCGAAAAAAAACTTCTTTGCTAACTTGCTTTTTGCTATTCTATCAAAGATACTCGTTTATTATTGCAATTTCCCAGTCTGGGATAAATAAAGTATCTATCTATCTATCTATCTATCTTATCTTATCTTATCTTAAAACTCCTCAAGTAGGTCTTCATTCTTCTGCCATTATTTGCCACTGGAGTCATCAGCAAAGTTGTCATGTGCTCTTGCATTTATTTATTTTTTTTTTTTTTCATTAGTTAAATCACAGGCTAAAAATTGCTATTTAAGTAATATTTTGTTGCCTAGTGTAGTTTTTGCTTTTCTAATTTACCTTTCATTAAGCTTATTAAATGGAAAGAGCTCACTGTTTCTGAATAAACAAAAGTTGCAGACTGACTAAAAGTGAACTAAAAAGCTGATTATATCTTTCCCTCTGCTACACGATTGGGAGTAAAGTGAAGCAAAATGCAGGAGCCTGCTGCCTGATAAAATCCTGGCACAGGGACATTTTAGTAGATTTCTTCTGCTATACCTTTGGCTATCTGTATGGCCCAGGCCATGATCTGCTCCATGTCCATCTCCTCACTCTGCTCACTGGAAAGGTACTCATACAGAGAGCCTCCACTCGCATATTCTGTAAGACGCGAAGAAAGTGTTATTACAAGAAACCTGCTTTTAATAAAAGTGAAACAACACGTGTCCACACTCAGCTGCACTTTCTGTTTAATGTGATCATGAGCAGAATGAACATGATCAATCTGATCAGATCTGTCATTTAACCTCATCTACTGGAGTTTTCTCAACACTGTTTACTGACAGATTTAACATCATATTCATAATGCAGCTACACTAAACATCCCAGCCTGAAAGAGGTGAGACAATTTCAGGGCTTTTATTTTTTTTTTTTGGAAACTGGAAATAGCACAATGTGTGAAAAGTATCAGACACAACTGAGTGTGGGACACTACACATACCTAAACAAGAGAAGCCAGTTCACATTTGCGGAAAAGTTCACAATCTTCACACCCTAACTGTCTAACCCAGATAATCTCTGGACATCCACCTTTCCCCACTTCCTGTAATGTTGACAAGTCAAAGAAACAAGTTAGGTAGCGTCCAGTCAAAGCTGGATGTATCCCGATGGGTAGAAAATGGTAAAATATGTCTCCTTTATGAGTAAAAGTTACCATTTGCAGACTCGTTGGAACCAGAATCTCTTTTCTGCACTAATTCTCACTGGTATTTCTGCTGTACTGTACAGTACTGTACTTATTTTTAGTAATTGTTGTACTTGGTAACACTAGTTATTGCTGGACAAGTTTGCAGTAGTGTGTCGTTGCTTTATCTTAACCATATGACCCCATCAGGATTACAGCGACATCCAAACATGCTGGTCTCAGTTACAAATGTCCTGCCAGGAAACACAGCAACAACCGGCACTCAGAGTTACTCTCCCATACTTCAAAACACACACATAAACACTGCTCCACCATCACAGCATGTGCTAATGTAGCTGTAAAGTGGCACGTCAAGGACCAAATACACACCAGTAAAGTCGATATACACACAGAAAACAGTCTGCAGCAGCTCATCCCAAAGTCTGGCCCAACCTTTGGGTTGAACCCTAACCCAAAGATAATAATACACATTTCATTTGAATTTGTTTAAAAGGTAACCTTTATTTGAATGAGGTTAGGGGTTAAACAGCCACACTGAGGATTCATGGGTCTCGCGCACAGACACACACACACGGGGTCTGACCTGTGACAATGCCATAGTTGGGAGATTCCAGCACGGCTCCATAAAACTGAATGATGTTCTTATGACTCAGGACACTGAGAATCTCAGCCTGGACAGTGAGATGAGGAAAAGAGAAACAGGCACATGAAAAACTGATTTAAGTTTGAATTAGACATCTGAACTCAGGTCTGAATCTCTGTTGTACCACAGGTTGAATCTCCAAACAAAGACTTTTAACACAACTGTGACAAACACGCCATTAATCTCAACTGACAAACAGGTCATAACCTCTGCATATGTGGAATATTTAACTGTTGCCAAGGAACACAATAACTAATCATGTGCACTAAAATATGGTCACAGTAACTCATTTCCAGCATGTGGGAGGTTATCAGTGTGTACAAACACACAGTGTTTATGATTTTACACTTGCAGTTGTAGATTTGTGAATAAAATTATGGAATTTAGTGCGTTCAAGAACTCAAATACTGATGTGCTGTTTTAAGTTGTGTTTCTATAAAAACATGACAATTGCTGTAAAATTAAATTATCACATCTCCACAAACTGTACACACTGTATTATAACACATGGGTTGTTGTGCAGAGTAAGTGCTTTTACTTTACAGTTTGTCAAAACTGTCATTTAATTGTTTAATTGTATTATGGTATAGTCTTATTTCTCCTGGTCCAGCGTCAGCTCGTATAGTGTGGTGCAAACATCAGATGAAATATGATTTCGTTGTTCAAATGCTGCTCCATTTCACATTAGGTGTTCCAGCAAAAGACTAACGAAGAATCCACTAAGCTGCGGGTTCTCCCATGATCCATCAATTTGTATTTACACTTGAACCACACACACAGTGTTTTACACTGTCTTGTTTATGTATGGATGTGAGAAAGCGAGTGTGTGAGAAGTAAATCAAAGGAGAAAGCAAACTCTGTGACAGTGCACTAAACTCACGATCTTCCAACTCTCTTGATTTGTTTCTAAAATATATATATATATATATATATATATATATATATATATATATTAATTTTAAAACACTGTTGCCACAGTAGTAGCACCATGCCCAATTCACCCACAGGTGCCTCATTTCCTGACGCTGCATTGTACCGCTCCAGGATTATTAACATGGAGGGAGGTTGAAGTTGGATGACCATCAGGGTCGTACTCATGGAGTACCACCTGGCCCTAGACTACACATTGTTAGAGCTCCAGATGACCACACAAATCGCCCTGACATACAATGGGAGGAACAGGGGAGTTCTGGCATCAATAAATCTGCACCATGCACCAAAGAGTGGGAGGAGGAGGGGGGACAAAGAGAGGTATGTTTAAGATAAACACATGTTCAATAGCAGACAACATGAGAGGAGGAGGGGCAGGGAGAAAGGGAGGGGGCTTTAGGTTCAACTGAGAGAATCTTGGAAACCAGTGGACACTGACTTGTGTTGACGCTCACAGCACTGATATGTCACACAGGAGACGCATTAACAGTCAGCAGTTTTGGATGTTAATATTTTGTGTGCAACTCTGCCCACACAAGTGTTATCACTGCTCTGTATGTGTGTGTGTGTGTGGCTTCCCACTTACCTCTTTGTCAATTTTCAGAAGTTTCTTCACAGCCACTTCTTTGTCCTGGGATACCCAGAGGGCCCTGTAGACGCTCCCAAAGCTGCCTCCTCCACAGTTTTCATAGAAAAGCAGGTCCTCATGCTTTATCTGCACAAACGACGAGCCAGGGGACGACATGGCATACTGACTCTATCTCACAACACACACACACACACATACACACGGAGGAGCTCAAAAAGCCTGCGCCCTCGAGCAAAAACTGCTTTCCCAAAATTATATACAATTCCCAGAGCAGCAAGGAGCAAGTGAAGGATCAGTAAAAAGAGGTGGAGTAGTTTCCTCTATGGGGTCTGAGTGGATGTTGTCAGTCGTCAGAAGAGATGAAACCAGAAAGTGCTGGAAAGAGAGAGAGAGAAGTTTGCTCTGTGTGAGTCAGGAAAAGTAGAAGCCCCGCTGTCACCACCACACAAGGTATTACATTGCCTGATAGTGGTGATCGAGTGTAACTACAATACAGAGCAGACACACGTGGAGTGCAAAGATGGAGGGGAGGTGAGTGTTTGAGTGTGTGTAAATTACAGTTTGCAGTCGGCCTGGAGCAGACACACGGCTCTAATATGGTCACTGGCATCCAGGGCATTCCTCCTTCCTGGATAACTGTGGCTATATAAAGATGCCCATACACTGCATGCGCACACAGACCCACACTCATAGATATAGACCTATGGTCTATGGCGTGTCAGACCCAGTAAATCAGTTGGCAACAAGGTTGACTGCCACAAATACCTAAATCCATGTCTCACACACTCGGCAGCTAAAAACACACACACTCACCGCAGAAGCCAGGCAGGGACAGTGTGTTACTGAACACGACAGGAATGACCCAGTGACATCATCAAGCAAGACAGTCACACTGACATCACCATGCAGGGGACAGGTGAGATCAGCTTGGGGAGGTTAAGGATACTTCTCAGCTGCTGACAGGAAAGAAGTGTAAAAGTAGAACTTCACAGTGATTCACTGAATGGATGGTAATGAACGAGATTCTTGTTACTATCATTCAGTCCTTTATCAGGTCCTGACTGAGGAGAGGAGATGCCATCCTACAAAATGGCAGAATAAATTAGATGACTTCCATGAATCTTAAGCGAAAGAGGCAAAGGACACTTTTAGCTTTTTAAAAATATCATCAGAGCATTAGCACTGTTAAATTAGCTATTTTTATTTACAAGGCAGACTAAACATACAGTACAATTACAGGCTGCTCTGGGGGATGCCTGCCTCACAGAAGTTCTCAACACAAACCATCACACCAAAAGTTCCTGAGATCAAAGGAAAAACAAATGATATTTGTCAAGAACACGGCCAAAATCTACACACACGTATACAAAAATAAAATTACACTGACTGAACACAATTGGGAGATGATAAAACTTCCCCTCAAAGTATAAGTTGCCTTTTGACTCCAAATCAATGAAGGAAAAATGTGGTTATACAGCTGACCTCAGAACAGATCTGACCAAGCAACTTCATCATCTAAAATGAATTCCTCAGGAGATGTCCGCTAATGCAAAAAGAAAATGCAACAGTAAGTGGCTAATTTGAACACTGCAATAACATTAGGGGTTTAATTCAACTAATACTCTGTTAGGTAGTTTTGAAAGTGTATGACTAGTTAAGGAACACTGATATTCACCTTTAGGACAACAAATCCTAAAGATTCTCAAAGACTTGGTAATACTTGTCGATTATGGAATAAATAAGTACTTTCAGATTTCATATTCATCTGTATGCTCAACAGGGAGAATGAGGAATCTAGAGTTCACTACAGCTTGTGTGTTTTCTGTCTATGAGCAGAATCGTCATGAGAGAAAAGTTTGCTTTACAGACAGACACAGTCATATATCCTAAACTAGGGCTTATTTTGGGGCGAGCACAACATTACAGGACACTTCGATAGAAATCCACTGTATAGAACACAGAGCCTATGAAGTTCAGTCATGCAGTATATTGATTCAAGTTCTATACATTACAGTTCTATCTACCAGGTCCCAAACAGTAACAGCTAGCATGGTAAACCATCACTCTGATGGCCGAGACACAGCGACAGGAGCAGCTGGGCAGTTGGTCTGTCCAGGAATAAGAGGCTTTTAATGGCACAGTTTCAGTCCTTGATCCTTAAGAGTCCACAATAAAGTTGTCGACTATCATGAGTTGCTACTGAACGCCAAGTTGTGTTGAGTTTATCCGTATAGTGTGTGTTTTCTTTGTTTATGCTAACATCACAGAGAAGGCGATGGCGGTGGAAGATTTGGGGCTCATGTCCTGCGAGGCTCCAGTCTGTAGGAGAGCTGAGTCAGCGCCCTCTGGTTGTCAATCACACAGAGTTTCCTGACATAACCTCGGACCTCTGCTTGGTTTTTGTTCGGTTGGCAGATGTCAGGATCTGACACAGTGAGAGGAAGCACATCATTAGGATGAAGAATTTGTTTGTTAAGTCGGTCCACTGACACATAACATGGCACTTACTGAAAGGTTGACTTCTACAATGTCTCACTTGCCGAATTGTGTTTGCTATAATACGCTGATGAAAAAAAGACTTTCAGACATTAATCTGGCAGTTGAATGGCAGTCAACAACATACAACAAGCAAAATTCAAATTCAAATTAACCATTTGAATTTTTATCGTTCACAAAAAAACTTACCATTTTCTCAAAGTTGACCATACTGTCAACAAATGTCTTGTTGCCCTCATGTGTGAATGTCATGTCTGAAAAATATGAATAAATAATGGTAGCCATGTCCCATAATTAATTCATAAGTGTCACAGTGACTGGCATGCATTGATAATGAATTGCAGATACTCTTCACAGTGCGACGCACCTTTGAGTAGGAGCGGCATGAAGGGGATGATTGGTGGTTCCAATTTGGTAACAGTGAGCCGGTAGGACCGATGGTTTCTGGAGGGGTCCTGTTATCAAAAAGGCAGAGTTAATCCAGAGGTTGGTTCAACATGATTATTTTTCTGACACTGATATGTGATAAATCTGTTCAGATGCTAATTGGTTTTTCTCTTATTGACCCAGGTTTCTAGATACGTCTCTGAGATTTCTGCTGCCAATCCAATGCAATGATGGTGAAAATCTCAGAAGAAGGCAAGATCAAATTACGATATATGATACAATTTTTGGGGAATTTCATTGAAGTGACACACACTAAAAAATCTGATTAAAATTAATTTCAAATGTGTTTTGAGGGACCTTGAAATGCAGCTTACCATCATACTCTCAAACTCAGCATAAAACTTCTTAAACTTTGTAGGGAGTTTCTGCCAAAAACAGATAAGATCTCAACAGCAGAATGCAACAAGTGAAGGGTCTGTGAAGACCTAGAAACAGATTAATTCATTTTACAAGCAGTTTACCTCCCACGTCTGGCTCAGTCTACTAACAGCAGGGTTGCTCATCCCCATGATGATGGCAAAGAACGAATTGAGGTTCTTGAACTCTCGACAGCTGCAGATAAGTAAACACAAACGCAAGAAAAAAGGGGAATACAACTAAATTCATTCAAAAGACAACCTTTGTTATTATTATAAGAAAATCTTCATCTGAGTGCTGGTGTACAAACAAATGTGCACAAGTACTAAGTGTGTAACATCCCCAGCGTGTCCTACTCACTGTGCGGCTATCTTGATGAACTTCTTGAGGAGCTGGACTCTCTTGCTGAGCTGCCCACAGAGGCAGACTTCAGTGACAACCCACAGTTGAACCTGGTTGAATCTCCGCAGGAATAAATCCAAGTTAGCCGTGGTTCTTCTGAAGCTCTGCCGACCGAATGTGTGGTAGAGCAGCTCGTGCTAGAGAGAGTAGACAGGAATTAATTGTGTAGACAGGCCCTGCCACTGTGAATTCATTTGTCCCGCAGGGCTGTTGTGTTACGAACAATAATTTGGCACTAGTAGAAAAGCAGGCCTACAAATTACCAACTTGCAGAAAAAGGTTACATATACAAGAGCCACACGTTGATCTGACTATGAGAGTTTCTACCTTTTATTCTGAAATGTCGAATAAAGCTCTACACAGCTCTCCACACACTTGTAATGGCCGAAGGTTGACTTTTGAGTGTCTGCGTGTGTGTGATACCTCATGTACACAGCTGAAGAGTTCCCAGTCAAACATGGTCATTTGGTAAGCCAGGTCCTTAGAGCTCATCAGCTCAAAAGTTGACATGGAGCCTGCAGAAGGTCCCTCCTGGTCTGGAAGAGGAGTCTGAAACATACAATTCCCAAATTTACAGACACATAGAAATATATAAATAATGTGTATAGAGTAACACATGAGACATGTTTAAAGATGTAGTTTTGGCCTAAGATGTAATAATGCAACCATTACAGGAAGACAGTATTGCATAAACCTCTCACTATATATTCAAACATGTTGTTATTAATCATTGCCTATTAGCCATAATACTCTTTTAGTTTAATGAAGGAGCATAGATGAAAAACAGAGGACAAATTGCTCTCTTACCACACTGTTGAGCTGGTCTCGGGGACATGCAAATAATCGGCCATTGATGCTCAAAGTAGAAAACACTGACACGTCATTTGGTTTCAATATCTGTTTTTCTGAAACACGAAGAGGGATAGTTGAGCTGTATCAACCAGCAACAGCTGGGAATAATACGGATAAGTCATTTAATTTATTGATCATAAGTCTTTTAAACTAACTCTCCTTACCACCAGCAGAGCTGAGATGGATCAGCAGGAGCTCATCAGTGGTGCTAAGTTTGTCAGCCACAGCAGCAATCACCTCTCTTCCTGTCGCTGACACAGTAATCCGGATTGTCGTGTACGTGTGATCAGTGCAGTAAACCTTCAATAGGACTGACACACATGGAAAAATGACTAATTACAACAACACATGCATGTGGCCACGTCTGATCTGAAATAATAATATAATAATAATGAAGGCATATTTGTCAATAAGAAACAAAACTAGAAAGCCCTTAAAGAATGTGATGATTGCCACACCAACAAAAACCATACAGCTGGACACAATGAACATTATATCATTTGCTTTTCTTAATGTCTGAATACAGATATGGGAACGCAACAATGGCAGGAAAACAATATTTTCACAGAAATTTTACTGCCCACTCGATGTTGTTCTTGCTATAAGTTAAATAGCATGGATAAATGGTTTGAATTGATCTTCCCAGCACCATGAATATTTATGTTGAAACTTCAGGGCAACCTGATAATTTCACATCTCAGCTTGGAAGCTGGGCCTGCCACTGGTGCGAGATAAAAGGTGATTTCAGTCTCACTCTCACTCACACACGCGCGCACAGACACACAAACTTACTGTCATCCTGATTCCTAATGGGTTGTTTTTTCTGCAACCTTTCCTCTCCGTTGCTGAACTGTCGTATTAGGGTTTTCTGTTAAATGAGAGAGCAACATGTCAGTGTCCACACTATTATGGTACGGATAGCATTTTAGAGAAACAACAGTATAGGCCTACCTTTTTACTTGATTTGGCTTCTTCTGAACTATAAAGTGAAACAACAGAAGTTTTAATAACTAATTTTGACAGTGTTTGGGTCATTAGGCATTAAAAAAACATTAACATTGGAGAATCATACTGTAATTTGACGATTTTCTCTAAGTCAGGAACCAAGTCTTTCAGGGCTCGCAGCATCCGGGAATCATTTGATAAACTTCCATACAACTCCTGCAGAGAGACAGAGAGGAAGAATTGCAATCAGACAGATCCACAGGATCAGATGTAGGTTGTGTAATTTACTGCATTTGAAAGCTTGCTCATGTTTACCTCCAGGAATGAGATTGCAGCAGGCTCTTCCTGTAGGAGGTATGTGTGTGTGTTGGCCCAGCGCAGGGCCAGAATAGTGGCCCTCCTCTTATTATTGAGTGCATACTCCAACCTCTCCTGTTCAGAGCCAGGTGGAGAAGCCGCATGGTAGGTGCACACAAGATTAAAGATAAATACAAAGACATGAATAGAGTTTGCATTCCTCACACTGTAAATTCAGACGGACTGTAATATCCACTTTGTCAATCAGAACCTTTCGCTCCACAGCATGGAGCTAAAGTGATTATCACAGCAACCAAATCCATATTTTTATTATCTTATTAGTTTAAGCTAAAATCTTTGAGTAGGTTTTCAAACATAAATACAGATGATTATGTTTAAGCCTATCAGAACACAATTTGAGAACATTTTTATTTACAGAGCAGTTCTCAGTTTCCTACTGTCATATAACTTGATCCAGGAGCAGAACATGACAAGAACTAAATGCTTTACCAAAAATAGAAGTGATACTTGTACAGAATCTACTGAAGGCCATATTTAATCCTCTTAACTACATGTTTGTACTGGTACTACATAATGGAGCTGTTTATTATGTATCATAAGTTCAGCAGTGGTGGAACACCAGCAGCTGAACACTTGCACTGCAATGACTAAGACAACAAGAAAAGACCTGCTCAGCTGGGATTACAACTTCATACTTTGGTGTAAAGAGGTGAGCAGTCAGTCAGCAGTTCATTAGTGCTGGGCGGTCAACTGCTGCTTCAGCGCTTCCCTAAGCAGAACTGGAAGTTGCACAATCCAAGATGCTGTCAGTAGCCCTGATATAGTATGCAGCAAACAATGGAGATGTTGTCAACATAACATGCTGGCTGCTGTTATAAATGTGTGACCGCACCTGGTAACTGGATAATACACAAAATATGAGTTTAAAAAAAAAAAGTAATACTGAGTCCATACCGAGCAGAGAGAGAGCTCAGGCAAGAAAGGATATTGTGCCATTAGTAGGGGGCACAGCTGGCTGTTTGGCATGAAGACACAGTGCATGAGGACAAAATCATCCACTGCTGGGTCTACCAGATGAGATGAAAAATAGAGAGGGCAAAAGGGAAGAGAGTCAGAGGAGCAAATTAAGTGCTATAGAGTCAAAAGGGTCAACGGGTTGTGAAAAAGTAATTCATCCATAATCCATTTATCTCTCTCATGTGTCTACTTGTCATTCATTCTTCATTAACATATTTGATATTATGTTTAGAACATCTCTCATGTGGTAAATCACCACATCTGAGTTTGGCTTTTAATTCAGGTCTAGAGTTGAATGTAAATGTATGCAAATGTGGTCAGCCCAATCTTTTCAAGTGCAAATTGAAAACCTTAAAATTTTATTGCATCAATCCATGATACACACCATATTATACAGCATCTCAATGAATAATGTGGCGTTTTAGAGAAAAAATAAACTGTTTTACACAAGAGCGCCACCTTTTATCGGTACAATATGTATAGCTTCTAATACACTATTACAAGCAGTATATGGCTCAAGATTATCTCAAACCTTCCTTGGCTACCTGGTTCACTGTGGTGTATGTCCATCCTCATGGTTTCCAGGAAGTGCTCAAGAATCTTCTCTGGTGTTCCTGATATCACAGTATACCTTCAAACAGTGAGAGAACGAAAAGAGTTGCATTAAACAAGCATAGTCTATGGACAGATGAGGGTTAGGGTGATTCTACATGTAGATATTTTCCTCCAAATACAAACATACTTGATACTTCCCAGGGTGGTGGTTCGAGGACTCTTTTCTAACACTAGAACAGCTTGTTCGTGTTCTTTCAAACGCACTGTGTTGGCTTCCACATCCTGCATTTGCAAAATCCAGAACACAGAATCACTACATGTAAAATAAGACTAAATTAGATCTAAAATGTAATGAGACTTACATGCCAGAGGAGGGAGACAAACATCAATGTCAGACAGCATCACCCAACACACAATGTGGCATAATGCCTCCAACTGAATGAACCTATCAATGTGTTGACATATATTCTTTCCATTCATGTGGTGTTCAATGTACAACATCTAAATTTGTCTTTTTGGTTGAAGAATGTAGGCTAAGTAGTGACTCTATAAAAGTGTATCCAGAGGAGTTCAGACCGAAATGTATAATTCAAGTTGTCAGCTTTGTGATGTCCTCTTCTCCACCTACCCTGAGTATCCTGTTGAAATCTTCTTTGTCCACACGAAGGAAGTGACAGTTGTCCTCTCTGAGGACAATGGAGGCAGCACGAGGTGAATCTGTAACCAGGGCCAACTTCCCAAAGTCATCACCCTCATGGAGTGTACACACCACTCCCTAGGCCACACACACACACACGCACACACGCACACACGCACAAGCACACATGCATTCATTCCACACATACCAAGAAATGTAACAAAACACATTTTACTCGTCATAAACCCTGAGGGAAAATCACAAAGGCACAAGAGCTCTCAGGACTTGAATGAATATGTGTATGTGTGTGTGTGTGTGTGTGTGTGTGTGTGTGTGTGTGTGTGTGTGTGTGTGTGTGTGTGCGCGTGTGTGTGTGCAGACTCTGTTTTTCTATATAGAAGTGATAAATGTGTGGATGCACACATGAAAATGTGCAGTACATCTGCCTTTACAGTGCTTGGGTGATGTGAGTTTGTTTATGTGTAGAATCCTTTAAGCCATTTAATCATAGAGATGATTCACAGTGAGCTCAGCAGAGTTTGCCAAACTCCTCTGCTGGTGTTTCCCAGCCTGCTGGTCTGCTTCACACAGATCTTAATCCAGTACATACAGAAGAAATATTAAATGAAGCAGAAAACTACAACAGTATTCGTGTGTCGCACAAACCATGAGCATACAGGAGGATGAATGTATTCAGGCACATATGCACACACCTTGCCATAGATAACCACATTGACAGAGCCCTTCTGGATGATATACCAAGATGTGCCCTCCTCTCCTTGGTTGAACACTTGCAGGTAGAGAAAAAAAAATATATTAACCCCACATTCACAGCTAGCACGCACAATGAGCATCATTGTATGAATTAGAAATTGAACTGCAAGACATGCCTCCCTCAGGGGGTAATGGCAGAGTTGAAGGAGAGGTGTGAAGGGAGAAATAGAGCTGGAACAAGGTCAAACCTAAAAACATTTGAGATGCATTTGTTTAAATTCAGTGTGACCTTTATTATCTGGACATTATGTCCATGAAAATTCTGATTCAAATGTATTTATATGGTGCGTTACATCCAGGTATTGTATGTATGGAGAAAGTCGAGACCAAACGCTTCATAGAATTATTTAAAGAGATCCAACAAATCCCAACTGAATGTCTATTCACAGCCTTAGAAATCACAAAATAAACCATATCACATGCAAATGAAAAATCTGCCTGAGAAACATAATGTTTTCTCTGGTATAAGAGCAGTCCAATAATAGTCATCTGTATATCCATAGATACAGTGCAAGAGAGGCTAAAAGCAAATTCACTACATCAACAGGTTGTAGTGGCTAAGAGAGTTCACAGCTAACTACATTATCCTACAAAAGTGGAACAATCATAGCAAATATTGAACATGTTAATGTATGAGAATGAACAAAAGTAAAACAAGGTAAGCAATAATTGAATTCATTGATATTAACTTTTTTGTGCTGCACTCAATATTTTTGAAGGCATTAAAAGCCAGAATGTTCCAGTTCTTATATACCTGAGATAGGCACATCTCTATAAATTCATACATAGACTTTGGGCTTGAATACCATGGAGCAGAAGTTCAGAGGAAAAAAAACTGCACACAATGCAAACAGTGTTGACTCACACACAGTTCCAGCCTTTGCGTGCGATTCAAAGATCACAACACTTGCCAGTTCCCTCTTCACCTGCAAAAAAGATCACACAGTTTCAAAAGGTTGTGTTGTATTTCACTGAACTGCAGAAATGTGTGAGAACAGGAAAATTAAAAAGATTATTGATATATTTACAGTATATAAAATAGCACATGATTAAAATCGCCTTGCTGAATTTTGCACAGGACCATCCTGTATATTTTTAGATCCTTAGATCTTTAGCAGATTACTTTGGAGTAAAGAAATCATCTTTTGCTGAGGGGGTTAATGGAGGTTATTGGGAATCAAAACTGGCTAAAAAGAACTTGATTGAAGACCTTGGAATATATATTTGCAATACTATAATGTATATGCCATTATTTAATATTAATTCCAGCAGGAAAACTTTCTATAGGAAATAAAAACACCTCTGGAGCTGTATCAGACTCAACACCTCCTCCACATGATGAATGTTTGCCAACACACAGCAGATTGCATGTAACATTCACATGTCTCATTACACAAGAGGGAGGGTTGCTGTGGCCTCCCCTCTTAAACACTAAAACACAGTCGCAAGTGGTTCTGGTGAATCTATAGGCTGTAGTGTAAAATAAAAAGATCTAATATCCCTTTGGTAGAGCAGTGGACCGAGTGACTCACAGTGTTGGAGAGGTGAGCTAAGGCCTTGATGTGAAGGAGCTCATCGTAGATGATCTCCAGGTCATCCCCTGTCCTCTGACCAGGCCTACAGAAACACAGAGGTGAGTCAGAATGAGTCACTTGACTTTTTAATCATACTATAGCAGACTTACGTATGGCTCCTCCTAATGCTAAAATAATGTTGTTTTGAAAGTAGAGACTACAGATGATCACTTTATGATACACATGCTGCTTTGGGACTACATTTATGCTGTAAATTATGTATGAGATGTGGCAGAACATCAGAAATTAAATTTCATGATTTACTTCAAAATGATTATGTACACTGTGTTCCCAGTGTGATGTACATTCATCAATACGCTATTATTGAGTGACTGACGATTTCCTGAGGATCATGCGCAACAGTGCGTCAGGTCCAGTTTGAGCGAGAAAGAGGATGGTCTCTGGCAGTTCTTCTTCACTCTCCCTCTTCTCTTCCTCACTTGGCAATGGTGTGTCTTCCTCCTCATCATCAAGAAACCGGTAGAAGAGGTACTTGTCCTGGAAACCCAGCTCTTGGTCCACTGAGGAGTAGACAGATGCACATGGGTCAAAAAGCACAAGTGGAAAAACATAAACACACTATCAGAGTTCTTTTCTTATCAGAAAGCATTGCTTCAGTTGTCTTTGAAGTGTAAGAGTCTAAGATCAAGACCGTATTTATAATTGATTTTAATTCCTCAAAATCTAACTTTAATTTTCACTCTGGCATTCGTACTGACAGTCTCCCTGTGACTGATGCTAAGATTAAAAACATAGTCAGCCAGTGACAATTTACATTTTTACCTTAATTATACTGGCAGAGACAGATACAGATACAGAAAAGCTGTGGAGAGGAATGGTATATAAGGGACTAAATCTAATAGCATGCACTGGAAAGAGAAAGTAATAAAGATAGCTCCAGTTTTAGTTACCATGGTTTAGTACCCCTTCTTCGAGCAGTGCCTGCCACATCCCAACAGCATGAGACCGGGTGAGCACACATGCACTCTGCAGCACCAGCCAGTCAACCAGTTCTGTGCCTACACAGCATTGTCTGCAATATACACAACAGCATAGTGTTTAAGTCACAAAAGTAGCCCCCCTATTTTCATCAACATCTAAGTCAGTGCATGTTCAGAACTCAGTACAAATGTTGGAAGTGAGGGCTATCATACTCTTACCTATATGTTTTGAGGTGGTACTTCCGGTCTCGAATCATGTGTGGGGCTCTGGAAAGGATAGCATTGCGGAGAACCTTACCGCCCCTCTGCAGCTTCTCTGAGGGGATCTAATGAACAATAGAGAGGCAGAGTAAACTTTTTGTTTTTTTGCAACTGGCTTTATCCGATGGACCATTAAAAGTAAAGAATTTTTGGTAAAATTGTTGGTAAAATGTGAAGCAGCCCACAACAAACATGAGCGAACATTTTGATGATTAACCTTGATTTCAATGACATACTGCAAGTAACACATGCAAACATGCAAGTGTATTTCAGTGAGATACAGTATTTACACCAGAAAACCACATCAAAACACAGCACACACAAGCAAACACAACCTATACAGATCACACCTGCATCTCAAGCTGAGAGGAAAAGGGCAGATGTGTACAAATGTATGCATGCATGTGTACTCACACAAACACACACTCACATACAGCTGCAGATGAAAACAACAAAGGAAAGTATGCTAATTGGGCAGATGGGCGCTTTCTTCTACATGCATGCATTAGCTTGGATTAGCATGACTACTGAGGATCACAGCTGTGAGTCGTCATTTGTCTCTTCACAGACCTCAAAAATTCATTCATTCATTCATTCATTCATTCATTCAATCATTCACAAACAAACAAACAAACAAGTATGCAGCGGTGCCTGATTTGGTCTGCTGCATTCTTATTACACTGTTCACAACATCCAGGATGAATTATTTATCTGTAAAGAATATGAACTATAGTACGTATTAAAATCCCTCTCCTACTGGCCAGCTCAAAGACACTGACACAGACATTCACCTCAAGCCTAATACCCAGTCCAGAGAGGCCACATGAAGTGAAGACATGGAGGAATCCAAAACAAACTGGGGTTTGTTGGTTTAGTTAATTAAAGCTTTGTGTTTTGCAAAGTTTATTTATAAGATCAAATTGCTGTGTTGATCTTATTTTTCCCTTTCTACACAAATCAAAGACAAACCATTACATCTAAACTGTGAGCTAGAGCAAGTATTTACCTTGTTCTGAGCTTTGTTGGCAGAGTCAGAGTTCATGTTGTCTTTGTCTGTGAGTCCTGGTTGGAGATTTCAAAAGGATGCAGATAATTCTTATTCATAAAAAATCGAAATACTTGTGTGGCTTCAATGAGAAATGTTAAACATTCAAAGACATATGCTCCGCTGCACAAAATGCACAAAAAAAGTATATATATTGAAAATGAAGCAGGAGCACTTTGGGGTGACAGATAAGGTCTTAATTTGGTTACAAAAAGAAAGAGAGAAATAAATCTCCCCTCCTTTGTTTTAAAGTATACCTATCATATTGCATTGTCTAATATCAAATTGTGTGTGAGAGAGAGAGAGTGTGTGGGTGTGTATGTGTGTGGACTAACTGTCATGGTTGGATCCACTCTCCATTGCTCCATAAGGAGGGGCCAACAGTCCAGCCAGGCTTTGACGATACTTCTACAAGACAAAACACACACACACACACTTCAGAGTCAATCAGGATCAATGATGACAACATTTCCACAGCATCTACAACTGCAGTTATGATGGATCATTATATATCCGATTACATCATGTAATCATCCACTAAAAATCCAACTCAATACATTTCAACAAAGGCACACACAAACACTCTCTCTCACTCATACACACAGTGTTACTTTGAAACACACACTCGAAGTGTCCCTGAAAACAAAGCCCTTTGTACAACTAAGATCATTTACATGCAGAACAACTAACATTATATAACTAACACACACACACACACACACAGCATTCAAAGCAGGGTTAATGAGACCAGCTGAGACTGTTAAATGTGTACAGATGCTGTTCTTACAGCTGTTAAAAACAATAAAGTATGTTTGCATTTCTTTAGCAGAGGCTGAAATACGCACAGCAAGATAATTATGAGCTTGAATGTAGCCCTCTGAGGACTGCCAGGAACACACACACAGACACACTTAAAAGAAAGAGAGGAGAGGAGACTGAGAGAGAGATGGAGCGACACAGCATCTGTTTGGTCTTAAAACACCTAAACATGCCATATTTCTGCACAGCCAATGCAGAAGCAGCAAATTATTAATCACAATATTTAAAAACATAGATGACAGAACACCAGTGGAAGTTACACTTTTTGTGAACCCCCCCCCCAAAAAAAAAAAAAAAAACAGAACAGATTACATGAAAAATGACAATGAGGTCTATCTTGCCCACATGCACACTACGGACCACTCACCTGGAGTAAAGCACTCACTGAATCACTAAAGCAAATGCTGGAGGGATTGTAATCCCAAAGAGCTGCCCTCTGTTTCTTTTACAACTCACACACATGCCACCAGAGTAGGTCCAACTCAAAACAATCTGCTCACTTCCTTTCGCTCTCTCTTCCTCTCGCACAGTCGCCTCAGTGTCTGTCTCCCACTTTCCCTTGATGGCTCACTGTGATCGAGCCAAGAACAAGACCACTTTCCCCACATAGGTTACCACGGTGATCTCAGTCTCTGTATGACTGGGCTACTCTAGTGGATGGAAGAGAATGAGGGAGGGAGATGCAGAGGGAGCAGCCAGAGGAGGGAAGGGAAGGAGTTGTAGGGATAAGGACAGAGTGGGAGGGTGTGAGGAAAGGAAGGAAGCTGTCAAAAGACACTGTATGGTCTGAAGAGCAGTGGAAGTGGGCAAGAGGAATTTCGAGCTAGAGAAAAGGATAAGAGGAGTAAATAAGCAAAGAGAGAGAAAGCTTACAATAACAATCTGATATAGCCCAGAGCTGTACTGGCATCAACAGTTCATTCAACAAATATATACACACGTATTTCCACACAACTCTCAGGAACAACAAGATGGCTTACATTCACACTATGTTTATTCATCTCACTTTCACTTGGTGTTAGAAATATGGAGCAGTGCTTTTGTTCTCTCTCTTTCATCCTTTCATCAAACACATGACTGCATTCATCCCATAGTTCTCTTTGCCATACACAAATTGGCCCAAAAACACAGACGAGCAAAGATAAAACACAAAGATCTTTTGACTATGATTACTATGATAAGATTCAAAAGATGAGGACCTCAGGCTATGTTCTCTGCTTTCTGAGAGGAGACTGAGTGCACTTAGTTGACAAACAAAACACTACAAGCCCAATAATAATATAGCACAGGGCTTTAATACCCAATTATTGAATTATCTCGCTTTCACATTCTCCTGTGACGTAAAACAGAGGTATCTAGCCATCAAAATAAGAATACGGAAAAAAAATACCTTGGAAATTGCAAGAATTAATAGATTAATGTATTGTCTACAGGCACAATAGAGCGGACATAACAGCCTAAGTTAGCTTTAAATCTCAATGAAAATGTTTTGAATTTGATCATGTAAAATATCAGACTGCCTGGCAAACCCATAGGGCAAACACTTGTAGCTGTTGGGTGCTGACTGTGAGGCCACAGTGAACTGACCCACTGCTCTGCCAGGACTGCCTCTGTGTGGAGCCCAGTGAATTGAGAGGGTTACCTTAACAAGGGGGCCCACAGGAAGGCAGCTGCCAAGATGCCAACTCTAACATTTGGTTCCAGTCTCCAGACCTACGTACAGCTGTGTAGTAACTAACCCTGTTAGTAACATCTGTTCTGCTGACTGTGAATTTTAATATTCTGGATATGAGTCATCTAAACATTCATTACTAATACTAATACCATATTATATTTTAACATGTTGACCTGCATCTGTAATAAAGCAATATTTTTCGATTAGTTACAATTAAAATTACCTATTACTTAATTACTCAAATCAACCAATCTAAGTGCTTTCTGTTTAAAAAAAGATTTTTGTTCCATAGTTATTATAGTACAGTAACAGTAATATGTCACAATATTATTGCCATGAGTTTAGTAACCTTTCAGCTGAAAATATTCTGCATGTTTACATTAATAAATATTGTATGCACTCAAACAGATTAAGTGATGTACACCAGTTTAATGGGATTAAGAGAGATTGTCTAAGGAAATCCTTGCAATTCAAATTCTCATATCTCACTGCCTTCCCTAAAAATATTACATTTGAAGCTTGATGCAGTGTCTTTTCTACCATAAAGCCTCCATTAAGTCACATGAGGTTCTGAAAACAACAGAAAATCCACACAGCACACACAGCTGTCTCCTATCTGCTCACTCTCTCTCTCTCAGTTGACTGTCACTTGAGGTGTGCATCCAATAACTGAAGAAGAAGGCCCTGCTATAGTGGACAGCCCTCTTGTGGTTAAAATCACAATTACAATATGAAGTACGTTTAAATTTCAGTTCCTCTGATGGAAATCCTCTGGTGCGTGTTGATGAAAAACATCCTGACAGTCCAGTTCATACTCACAGCTTCAAAAAAGTTTTTATTGTCTCTCACCTCCCAGAGACTTTTGAACTCTCTCTGTTCGATGCGAAGCAGCTCGCTGGTCTCTCTGCTGACAATGGTAGCATGGCGTGGTGTGTTGTCCAGGATCGACTCCCCAAACGCTGTCCCAATCCCCAGTGTGCAGATAGTGACTGCATCCTGCACACAAACATGATTGTTTAAATTCCTGCTGTATTAGGAGTATTAGTCAGTAATTTTGCTACACAGTGATACTAGACAGCAATAAAAACAGCAATATGTTGAAAGTAAGGCTGTCAAACGATTAAAATTATTATTTAGATTAATTTCACGATTAGTGGATTAATTTAGATTAATCACAATTAATATTCACTCATTATGAATGAATGCACACTGTACAGTGTTACCTGGAGTGGTATGATATTTGTGAGCCAGCAGGGTCAACTTTTCATGAGCTCCTGAATGAGCTGACTACTGGTGATGGAGGTATCAATATATTGATATTCACACGTAAATCATTTGAGTATTGATTACTCTAATAAAGCATTGGAAATAATTAATAAATGGAAAATAAAAGCACATGTGTCACGTCCAAATCTTTATTGTAACTTACTCCAGGTTTTTATGCCCTCTCCAAAGGACAGTCCTGCCTACTAATGTTCAGCTTTGCTCTGTACTGCCAGCTGCCATCGTGGACAGCGACTTACGGCAACTCCTCTTCGACAAATTTTATGAGCACACTTCCTGATATGTATCGACAGACACTTTTGAGACCTGTTAAATGCATTAAAAAGTTTAATGAAATTAATCATGCAAATTAATTCATTTGGATTAACTTGTTAATTTTGACTGCCCTTGTTGAAAGTCTTATTTACAAACATGGATAGACTTGGAGACAAGATATATTAATATAAAATCATTTATGCAAATAAATTAAAATATAAGTGACTGGTACACAGAATTTTATGTAAGGAAATTAATTATAGGTGCTTGATATAATTGGAGACTAGAGGCAAGCAAATGTACATAAATATGCATCCTGCTGTATACCCACTGATCTAGACAAATACCCTGCATGCTATGGAGATGTTTTCAGTTGTCCAAAATGACATTTCTAATATAGCCACAGAAACTAGGCCACCAATGCCACTGTAGGGCTATATAAATGAAAAGAACGCTTCACAATGGAGGGGCCTCTCATCTCTGTTTTTCACTGAGATACAAATCCTCTCTCCCTTTTCCCTCATGTCATTCTTCTCCTCTACATGGAATATAACCCTATTTTACTCGTGCATAAAGGGTATAAACTGTGGCAGAAAACACAACCCTCAGTGGGTTTTCTGTGCTGTGGCAGCTTTTCTCTGGCATCTTTAACCAGGGAGACATGAGCTGAAATAGTAGAATAATGTCAACACTAAAAAGAATACCACAAGACAAGCTCTCCAACATGGGGTTCACTTGTGAAATAGCCTGGATTTTCACAGTAAAGATTATGATGGAAACATTGTGAGAGGAATGGAAAATGGCAGCCATAAAAAATGGTGCCTCACCACAGAAATAGAGCAGAATGAATGAAGACTGCACCAAGCAGTTCCCATAATAAAACCAAGATCTTATGTAGCAATATCCAATATGATGCAAACTCAACTGTATGAAGTTGAACCTAATGTTACCTGATGGTTGGCTGTTTCTGACACTTTAACATCCAGCGAGCCAGAGAGAACAGCATACCAGCTGGTGCCAATGTCTCCCTGTCGAAACACTGTAGAAACAGTAAGTAACAGCATCTCAACAGTCAACATTTTAGTTCAGTGCACATTTTTATTTTCTTCCCAGATTGATTGATTCATCAAAACGCCTTCAGTTTTTAACAGTGTGCTGAGATACAGTCAGGGACATGAGCTCATTGGCCTAGATGTAGCCAAATGTATATGTACAGTGTCGTGCTGTGCAGCATATGTACAAGCTATCGAGACATATTTCCCTCGGTGACAATGAAGATCATCGATTCGTTTATTTTTTTCAAATTGCCAAGTAAAATAAACCCTTAGATACAGATGAACCAAAAATATATGATAAGAAATGTCTTAAATGCTGTTGTGTTTTTGTAAGAAATGGTAGAAACTTCATTTCAACCCTTTGTAGAAAGGCAAATAAATGCCTGCTTTTAAATGTAACTAAAATGAAGAAAAACAAAACTTCTGAGGTGTAAAGAACCAGTATGTATGGTTTAGTTGTAACAAGCAGCGAATTCTGCATATCTGGTGTACCCAACAGATAGTTACCCTTCTCTTCAACCTTCCCTGTCCAAGCAGCGGCCTTGAATTAATATGAAAATGTCCTTATTCTGCAATATTGTAGAAACATGGTTGTACAAAGTGGTGGGCTCCATAGACCAGCTCCCTATTTAGATATAACTTTCTGATAGTTTACACACTAAACACAATCAAAAAAATAACAGACAGAGATTATGATAAAGAAATCATTACTTGAACCTCTAAGTGCTCTTATAATAACAATAATATTCTACAGTGTTATAATCACATTTCTATGATTTCTGTGAATTCTAACTTTACATTTCAATGCAGTGTACTTCAAACTGTCTTAGGAGGACAGCAAATTTCTTCTGCTTTGTGAATGTCACACAGTATAATGGCTGTAATGTCACAGTACAATTCTGTACACCATTTCATGTATGCTTTATTTTACTTTACTTGTATATTTCAGTGTGTAAGTGTGTGTGTGTGAGTACATACAGGTGATGCCTTTCTCCAGGCATTCATAGAAGGCACAGGCACAAATCTGCAGTAAAAGTGGAGATGGGAACCTCTGGAAAGCTTTGACCTCTCTCAGTCTGGTCAGAATAATGTCCACATCCTCTCCTGAGCGCTCTGAGGGCCTGTCCAGAGGACACCCACCATTAGATTCAGCATTAGGTGTTAAATAAGCACATCAGTGGTGTTGCAAAATGATTTAATGCATTATATAGCCTGCTCACTGTGATGGATTATCCACCTCAAACAAACCCATATCTGCCTGAAAGGTAGGAAATGAATCAAAGACCTACAGTGTGCTTTGAAAATTGCTTGGCACTAATGTTAAATATTTGTAATCACTAGTTAATAGACTGAAACGTTTAAAACCTGTAGTGTTAGTGTTGTCCGTTAAGGTAAATGACATCAGTTTTGTTTTAGTGTATGTGTGTGTGTGAGTGAGTATATGTAAGCATGCTGCTTCATTGTTAAGCCTGGTGTCTGCTGATAACAGCGGAGAGCTGCAGGCATTACTTTGCTCGGCTCAGACCCCCCACAGGGTGCTGATGCAAGATGTCATTTGTATTGCTATTTCTAATGCGCTTAAATCTGAGGAAACACACACACACACACACCAACACACAGACATTCAACTGTTGGAAATCTATGCAGATGTACACACTGAGAAAGAACAAACAGAAGTTTGATCTGATAGCTGTGACTGTGACAACGTTGTAGTGAAAAAACTAGAGAGCCAAAACGCCTTAGAGTAACACGCTGTAGTTAGCCCTATTCATTCAACTAAATTCACTCTACTAGTGACTCATCCTTGCACATGTGTGTGTTCACACAGAATAGCTAATGCACCGTGGTGTTCCTCTCTCACAGACAGGAGGCTGTCTGTCGCCACTCCTCCTTCAGCTCCTTCCTTTTCCCTAGTGTTCAGCTTTCTCTTCTCCTCGCTCAACACTTGACTGTTCCTCTCAGGAATAGAATTGTTAAGATGGAGAAGTGAACAAATGACCCTCCTTCCTCTTTAAGCTAAATACTTTCTCCCTTCCATTATTGGCATAGACTCTGTACTTCCCTCCATCCATTAGGTTCTGTTACTAACACACCCTTG
The DNA here is from genome assembly GCF_900963305.1 of Echeneis naucrates. Taxonomy (NCBI): domain Eukaryota; kingdom Metazoa; phylum Chordata; class Actinopteri; order Carangiformes; family Echeneidae; genus Echeneis; species Echeneis naucrates. The sequence continues at coordinate 9,222,558 of NC_042527.1, read as the reverse complement.
CATGCTATTATTCTCTTTTTGTTTCTGCTTTGCAAGCTCACAGCCACCAATGACCCCTGTTTATCTGCATGCACGTGTGCACACAGATAAACACACATATATTTGGGCCTCCAGGCAGTAGATTATCCTCAGTTGCTGGGACGATACTCCCAGATAAACACAGACTACACCTTAAGGGCTACACTGCTCAACACATCTTCCAGCCTAACAACATCTGGCTTGAGCTCAGGGTGATCACAGACAGGTCTTTCTTTTCCCTCTCTTTCTTTTTCTCCATTGTTCTGTCTCTGACTCATCCTCTCATCATCCACCTACTGCCTGCGTATGAGCCCTCAGTACTCCAGCAGGGCATTGCATCCCTGTGTAGGCTGGTTTAATGCTTTAGACAGGTGAACTTCCACACACTGCAAAAGGGTGAGACAGGGAGGTTAAGTCTTCAGGGCTGAGTTGTAATACCAGCATCACCCTTAACCTCTAGGTCTACAATGAAATGTTTACACATGTCAGATACAATTCCTTGCTTAAATACTTGTTTTGGTGCTCTCTCTTGTGATGTCCCGGGCTTACTCGCTTCCCGCCTGTCCAGAGGAATCCGCCACTCTCATTGGTGTACGACAGATGTGACCTGAAAGCTATTCACCTTATTGCACTGTCCCTCCATTTCCTGTTTCTCGCCTCCTTGGCTTCCCCTGCCTCATCCTCCTACCCCCACTGTCCATGTCAGCAAAGATCTCAGCTTTCAACTACAAATTATGACTAAAGACACACACACACACACACACACGCACAAAGAGAGAGAGGGAGAGGATTTACAAATCGACTGACCTGACACACTGAAGAGAAAATTGATAGACACCAGAAGGTTCTACAGATTGTTTGAAAAAATATCCATCTGGAAAATTTTCATGTTTCCAGACAAATAAATCAAAGGTTGATTTGAGGCAGCTCCCCAAGATGTCAGACAGCTTCAACAGAAACAGATTTCCTGAGCTGGCAGATTAAAGCCAGACTGTTGCAGTGACTCTTCATTTTTGTGTACACAGCACCCATCTGCATCACCACCAACAACCTGAGATACTGTTAGAAACACTGAATATTAATCACAACAAACAGCTCAGACTACACTACACAAATTACTCATCAAATTATTCATTCAAACGTGGCACATTTTAGAATTAACCCATATTGTACGTAGGAGAAAATTGGTTTAACTTTTTTAAATCATTAACTGGTTACGCATGTCATCTGAAAGCGTGCCAATTGCCCACAATGATCAGTGCCTCTATTTTCCATTGGTAAAGTGACATTAAGCCTCAGCTGGCATTTGGATTGGTGCTGTGTGTGTTGACATCGTCTATTACCAGCCTGGGGCTACACTCAACACAAATCAGATCTTATCTCACATACTTCACACTCACTGACAATAAATGTCTTTGTACGGATATATTATAGACAGTCACATCTTCACCTCTGTCTTTAATTCCCTGTCCTCACTGCCTCTCCCTGCCTGACTCTTCACTTGCTAAAATCAACAGATGCTGTAGATGAAAGGTCCCAAACACACGTACGCACACAAAACCGGGTATTGATTGAATAAAAGTTGCATAGCTGAGTACTCTAAAATATCCTGTCCAGTGTACTCTTTCCAAGGCCTGCCCTTACTGTCACTGATGTATTCGTGTTTCTTAGCCTTGCATTGTTTAAGGTATCCAGCACCAAATTTACAGAAAAGGAACGGAGAGAAATATTTACTGCAATGCATTATTGTGAAAACATTTTAAAATAATGGTATATATATATATATATAGCTGCACACTATATTTAAATCCTTCATCCAATCTCACTACAGGTGAGGATAAGAAGACAAGATGGTAGCTTTAGGTTGCCAATGGTAACATAAGGATGTGTCATAGTGAGGTGTGTACAGTATGTGTGGGTGTCTGAGCTGTAGGGTGTAAGTCTTTGTTGTTTTCAAGACTAAGGTGTATCATCAACTCAGCTACAGTAATCAGTGCACTGGTGTCTGTTACAGCGCCCTGTTAAGGACACCTTTACATCCCCAGACAGGGACACTTCACACAGCAGTTAAAGCTTCAAGCAGCTTCCGAAATGAGCACCAGAGTTGTTACTAACCAAACTGTAAACGGGCTGTTCAGTCAGACCAGGGGCGCAACAATGTGAAAAGGAGCGCGTTGACATGGCTGTAATCCTCATTTTCAAACCCAGTAGTGTTGTTTTTTTAAAGGCCATGATTAATGCAGACAGACACACCATGTGAGTCTAACGCTCCGTCTACCTCAGCCCATGCAGTGCGGAGGCATCACGGCGAACCTCGATGGCACCAACGCCTTTTTAACCAAGGAGATAGAAAATTTTAATAGAGGGTGTGTATTGTCAGACTGCAGCCCTTCATAGCGAGGAGGGGATCTACACACACAAACACACAACAGGGACCAATAATATGCCACAAACAAGGCGTATCACGCTATTATCTCGCACTCGTGCAGCGATCGCCGGCTCCGATTCAATCACGTTGACTCGGATGAATGAAATCAGAAATCAGAGGAATCACGTCCGATCGCAGGAGTGCTGGCGGCGGACAGGAGTCACCCACCTTTTGTCCAAACAGCAGATCCATTCCGCTGACGGGGACGAATTTGGGGACGTCTGCACCGCGACCATCTTCCTTCCCCCCCGGTTGTGTGTGTGACGCTACCGGACGGAGGAAGCTCCCCGGTTGTCGGTGGTCTTTAACGAAGCCGAGCTTTGACTGCGCCCCCTCCCCTCCCCGCCCCACCGCTTCGAGCTGCTGCTGCTGATGCTGCTGCCGCCTTCATCAAGGCATGTGCAGATGACTTGTGTCAGTCCGCCTGAGCTGGCACTATGAGGGCACAACACATACAGTGGAGTAATGGAAATAGTTCACGTGTCACTTACTTTGGCCAACTCATTGGGAGAGAACAGATCAACATGTCAGATCCAGTTCTAACCCTCACATGGGGTGCTGTAAGGCACAGTTTATCCATACTGATGAATCCAGCAGCCAACATTAACAACGGAGGCATGCAGCTGGGAAAAAATAGGTATATTAAAAAAAAAAACCTGTCAGATACTGAAAAACTATAAGTGACACAGTGGGTGCTTTGAGGATTTATTTATGACTCCCCCTCTCTGATCAGTGTGGAAAGCCCTGTGATTAGCTCTGCTCTGGTGTTGTGTCTATCTTATCAGTCTGCTGAAATGTCATTGGTCTTTTTCCACGAATGACATTCTGACGTATCACAGCCTACAGGTACAGTGACAGCCAATTTCCATTTAGCTGCTTCGCTTTCTGGGGCCTGGTGTGCTGGGTCGCTGTCATAGTGTCATGTCTCAGTGGGACACTCCAGCACAGCAGTCAGTCAAAATGTCTGCTGTGAAAAGGGCCTATTGGAGGAATATGGTGGTTGGAAATGCTTATGTGGGGCCAAAACTACAATTGAAAAGAATGATCAGGCACAAGTTCATGACTTATTGCATATTTTTACCACCTGAACGTTATGGTATGAAATAACAGCTAAGTCCACCACAACTACATGCCTATTTCTATCTACTCTGTTTTCTTGTACCAATTTGGGCAATGACCTAAATCTCAGCAACAACTATAATATATATGTTTACCTCCCATAACACATACTGATACAGGAACCGGTGCTATATCGTTCATATTTTTGATATTAAAAAAGGTATGAGAATCAGATTAGGTTGAAGGTTTTATGATGCAAAAGGACAGACAGCCTGCCATATCTGCGTATTGTCAGTATTAAGCTGGCCATACAAGGCAGCATGGCATGCTTGAGCTGTATATGAACATTGGTTCTGTATAGACAGGCTTTGATCTCCAGCTAAATAAAGAGCAGAGCAAGATGCAGCTGCTATGGCCTTGAAGGAATGCTCACATGAAACTGAATATGAAAAGCAACAAAGCAGCAACTTGATAAGAGAGAAGCAGCAGAAATGCGGCTTGTCACTGCAAAAATGGAGGAAAGGAGGGATGGGGGGGTCTGTTGATCAGGGGCAGGGATTTTTATTTTATTTTTTTTTAAGCATTTGGCCCTTACTAGAACTGTGACTGATGTTCCAATCAAACTGAAAATACGAAAATAAGAGAAACAAAGCATTTGTAAACATTTGTATCTGGGGATTTTCTGTATTCACGGTTTGCTAAGGAGAAGCATGACAGACAGACAGCCAGTCAGGGACAGAGGAGTACAAGGATAGTTTATAACACAATGATAAATAATACACAATGGCAGTAAGAGAATAGCTACTGCAAAGAGGACCCTCATTTCCTTCTGCTTATTCAGTACAATGGCAGCGGAAAATCTCTTAGTTCTACTGTATCAGGTCATTTACAATGTTTTATATGTGTGAATTCACCTGTTGAAACTGTGAATGCAGCATGTGGATGTTAATCTCGCCTTGCTGCATCTGTTTGAAATGGCAATTCAGTACGCTTGACTGTAATACTTGGGGGTGAATGACTAAGATTTCACCATAAATGAAGTGCATCAGTGCCAGCTGTCTCTGCAAGGGGATCGCTCTGTTTTTGGAATATTCTGCATAAAAAATGTGGAAAGCTGAAAGCTTCATTACAACCGAAAAAACACAATACCAGTTAAACCCCATTGGTAGACTGCTAAATTAAATGCACAGTTAAAAAGTCTGAAGCAAAACCTTTTAAACAAATGTATATGATTGCACGTCCGAGGCTTTTATAAGTCAATAATATCTCGGCATAAACCTCTTTCAAAATAAATCAGTCTTGTGAAGATCAGTTTTTATTGTGTTTGGTCCAGGTGGGGATTAAATTCATAAGGCTGTAATGCCAATCCATTAATCTTCACAGGGTTGCATCATGATTACTGATGGTGTTAAAATAAACGTGCAGTACACACATCCAGACACAGAGTGGCAGTGTCATTGTTTGTGGAAGTGCAGATGCATTAACATTTGAATTATAAAAACAGCCATTTAAGGGGCATGCCAGAGTATTTCACAGCCCTATACACTAACTGTGCAGCACTGCAGAACCTCTACAATGTGCTCCACTCCATTAAATTGGAAACGCTGGAAAACTCAAAATATGGTTGACTGAACAGATAACTGTGTGGGGTATAACTGTCTGCCAAATACAGCCTGAATGACACACACCCAGGGAGCTGACATCATCATATCAAACTGCATCTGAGTCTAAAGACAGCATCTGGCTATTTTTCCTAATTTGACTCCTAAATTACTGTAACAATGTTGGTGAACTAACATTAACTATATGCACAATAACTATATGCATTATAAAAACATGTATGACATTTCATTACACCAATTAAATCAATCCATAATTGATTAATTGAAATGACTATTTTTTCAAGGATCCATTTAATTATTTTCTAAAAGAATTGTGTCAAGACACGTGCTGAGTTGTGTTTTTTTATCGTTCAAAAACAAAAAATAACGTTACCCTCAGTTCTCTCTGGTGGAAAAAGTACATCATGACACTAATCTTATCATCTCAGCATCATTCTGGTTACTTAGCAACTGAGTCAAGACACATAAGTTGGGTTAATCAATTAAATTTCATTTTCTCTTAAAACTGTCCTAATTTTGACAGATTTGTTAGTCCTCCTTAAAGATGTGATAATAGCTTAATTCGTATACCCCTCAACGCTGTGTGTGTGTGTGCAGACATGACTGTCTAGCATTGTCTATATTGAAAGAAAAATCCTTGTGTGTGCCTGAAGAGGGAGGAGCAAGAACTTGAGCAGGAGTCAAGGTGACCTGCAGTTGGTGAGAGAAAGGGTTGAGGAAAGTTCAGTATTATGCCAGTGCACAAACATCCTGGCATTTCTCCTATTATCTTACCCACCATCAATTACAACTGCAATTGCTGAGTTAAACAGAGGAGACTTGATATAATTCACAACAACTCTAATACCTGTAATCTATGCTTTCCCCCACCTGTAACCCTCAATATGAATGGTTGCCACCCCTTGAGTCTGACATATTGATTAAACCAATTCAGGTTAAATTTCTTTGCTCATTCTTTGTTTCCATCAACGCCGTCTCACTCACTTTCTTGCAGCCTCTCTAAATTTACTTTGCCACCTGCTCTGACATCACTCCCTCATTTTCTGCCACTACTTCAGTGCACTTTCCCTACTTCCCCTCCCTCTCTTGGTTAGCCTCATTCAGAAGTAGGCTTTTGTGATTGGCCAGTATTTATATCAACTAGGTCCCACTGCCACCTGGGACAATGGTCTCCAGTCAGATCCAGGTCGCATCAAGTAGACCCGTTCTTCTCTGCACCAATCAGTCCAGTCCAGTCCATCTGCCTTACAAGCCAGCTTCACAGACAGACAAAGGTACTGCACCGACTCACCCACTGGCACCACACGTGCGCTCTCTCTCTCACTCTCTCTCTCTCACACACACACACACACACACACACACACACACACACACAGGTAGGCACATACACAGACATCAGCAAGGTGCTGCATCACTGCTCCCTGCCTCACAGACACAGAGGTAGACAGTGGGAGACCTGGCTGACTGGACAGACATGCACCATGCACAGGTGAATATTTCCACCAAGCTTACCTCTGACTCTCCTACAGCTTGTCACACAGATACCGCTTCTCGCAGCAGATGGTAATGTTGGCAGTGATGCTGAAAGACAGGTAAAGGTAAGTGGATGTAATAGTGACCTGCATGTTTGGTAGTAGTGTTAGATCCAACTGTACAGCCAATCACCGTCCATTTTAGGAGGAGGTCAATGCTAAATTTGTTATGACTGATTTTGCACAATGGAGGTGCTGGTATCTAACAGGATGAAAGCCAAAATGTTTCAAATGCCCACTGTAGGTGGATTTCGGGGCAGAGATGTAACAAACGGCCTCTCTAATGTAGGCTAACTCGGGCCTGTGTCGGTGCACCGTCAGTTTCACATTAACTGGAGTAGTTTACACAGGATTAGCTCGAGATAATCCAGTTACAGTATTTAGAGACATGAGTCGCCATCTGTCTGTATTTATCACAGCGAGGGAGCCGTCAGCGCCGTCTGACTGCAAACACACACACGCAGCTGCGGTAAGACAACATTTCTGTAAACATTTTAGTGTCGGCCATTAGTGTAGTTTACCTTTTTGTTTGACGGGCAGCTCGAGCCACCGTCGTTACGACCTTTAAACTGCGCGCGCACTTCAACTGGGTTGGTGAGATTTGCTGCATTCACAGGCCGTCGTAAAGTCCTGCTCTCACAATAATGCGTTTAGTTTCCCAGTTTCATGGACGTGTCAATGCAAACAAAGACCTGACTAATGTCACAAAAACGCTGATGTGATTTACAGTGTTGCGTTGAAGGAAAGACAGACGACAACAGCTCTCAACCTCTGGTTCAGTTACCATTAGCAAAGCGCATTAAATTAAAATTAAAACTACAAATACAATTACAAATACAAATATACAAGATAACAATAAACGTTATTTTTTCTAATTTTTACTTTTTTTAAAAATTAATATTTCCCTGCATATATTTAGCGAATTTTCCAATCATTTTCCCGACGGGATTTGAAAGCCGCGCAAGGAGGACTTCATTGCCGCTGTCGGAAACAAGGTAATTATAAATACCTGTGTGGATGAACTCAGTCAGTCGCTACGTTTTCATCTTTCTTCTGGTCTCCTAGTGTCAAGTGATTGTGGGAAAGAGTCCGCAAATCACTTGTTTTGTTTTATTTTATTTTATTGTCTACAACTCCAAGTAATTTGTCGTAGTTTGTCCTGGTAGGAATTTAAACAAATCGACAATTTCGCCCAAGTGAGCGTGTTTAAACGGTAAAGAGTTCACCTTTTCTCAAATTGAATTTCCAGCTGGGGAGAGCGCCAGAGGGCTACCCGACCATGAAGTTTACAGACCAAGTCCTGTTCCTGCCACCTGCTGCCATCCAACAAATGCAGTAACCTCCTAAAACACCAGCCCTCATCATCCAGCACATTCCTGCCTTATTCCGGCCATCCGACTCCACCAGCAAATCCTCAACTATTATTCACCTTTTCCACACTTACCCTGGTCCCTGGAAGGCTTTCTAACCAACCTATTTTATCCAACTCCAGAGAACCTCCTTTCTCAAATGATGAGGACGGACAGTAAAGGCCGAAGTGCTTCTCCTCACAGGATCACCTATAAGTCTGACTTCCACGCCATTAAATGTTCGTTTGACTCTGGGACCAGTTTCCAACAAGGGACCAAAGCTGCTGCTGCCCACCGCTCTGCTGTGCACCCCAGCCTGTCAGATCCCATGATGTGTGACACCAGCAGCACAGGCAGTAGAGGGAGGATCCAGAGCACCAGGGGGACCAAAATTAGAGACAACATCTTCCTCCAAATGGACAGCAAGCAGCTTAAACAAGACGGTGGGCCTCTGCTGTGTTCTAGCTTCATGCATGTTGTGTCTCCCCACAATCCAAACCAGCAACTCCAAACTTCACCTTTCTCCAGATCCAGACGTCCAGTCACAAGTTGCTCATCTGTTCTGAGTGCTGTGGCGTGCATGTCTACTGAATCCTCTCTGCAAGATAAACCTTCTAGATCAGATGAGATAACGGATATTGAACGAGCTGCTCTGGCTCAGAAGTTCACTGTTACCCGCCGGTTATTTGAGATAAAAGGAATGGAGGTTGGTGGAGTTTCAAAACCAGTGACTGGCAGAGGGAGCAAGGGGAGTGCTGATGGGAGAGTAGACGGAGAAGATGACAGCCAGGTGGGGAGAGAAGAGAAGGCATGCAGCAAAAGGAAACGCTTGGATAAAGACAAACCCATAAATCTACCTCTCATAAATGTTTCCTCACCAAAGCCTCCCGCCCCGGTGTCACTGACAGGACACTCTAAATCTCTCCAAGTGGATGGTCATGGTGACACATCCAACAAATCTCCCTCCTATCCTGACAGAGCTGGTCAGACCACAGGAGCACAAGCAGAGGAAGGAAGTCCAGAAGGTGCTAATGTTGACCTCACTTTGACCCCTGAGGAGCCAGTGAGAGCAGAACTTGTCGACATAAAGACAGAGTCATCAGAAAGTGATGAGACTGAAGAGGAGAAGGAGCAAAAAGGCGTACAGGAAAGTGTGGAGGCCCTCGTGGATGATGTTTTTGAATCAAGCATGGAAATGATACCAGGAACTTACACATTTGGTAACAGGGCAGAACTAGGAGGAGATGGCAGGACAATGGCTCCCTCAGAAGAACACCAGAGCCATTTATTTACCAGCCTGCCACGTAAAGGAGAGACTGAGGCTGAAAGGAAAAGTAAAGGAGACAAGTATCAGCAGGTGAATGAACAATGGGAGGGTAAAAGGGAGGAGCAGAACAGAGAGTTTATGGCACAAGCTGAGAAGAAGTCAACAGAGATGGTGAACGACAGGAAGGAAAAGACAGATGCAGAAGTGGAGGAAACCTCTGCAAGGAAGGACATGATGCAAGGGGAAGATGGTGACAAAGAAAATGAGGCTGTGAGGAAAAGTGGAAGTGGAGAGGAAGAATGTGGACAAAGTCAAGTGAAAGAAAGAATAGAGAGAGAAGAAGATACGTCTGTGCATGCCAATGACAAGGTTAAGTATGTGGCCTGCAGAGGAGGTAGTGATGGAAAAGGTGACACAGAAGGAGGCAAAGAGGACCAGACAGGATCTTCAGTAATCTGTGGGATTGAGAACAAAGCATTTGTGTATGATCCTGAATCCCATTGTCACCTAGCGCATTCAGCATCACCAAGCCAGGACTTTGAGAAGTCATTGCGTGCAGAAAATCAGACTTTATTGGAATATGAGGAAATATCTGGTGTATCTGATCAGGATGACGAGGATGCATCAGAGCAGGGAAAACGAAAGGTCAAGTTCTCCTCAGCACCAATCAAGGTAAAGAAATGTTAAAGTTTTGGCTTTCAGCAGTTTTTATCCATATCAACATGACAGCTGCAGGGTCACTTGTCTCTAAAGCTGTGGATTTAAGAAAGCTCTTCATTGGATAGTTTGTGTGAATGTCATTTTCAGCTTTTTAATCCACTTTGGAGAAGTTTTAGCCCAAAGCTATTTTCTGCTTCATATAGGGAGGAGAAAAGGCAAGATCCCACATGCTCCACTCTGTCAGCACTCAGCGCTCAGCTGCTTTGACATAGATGTACAGGAAAAATTCTTGGTGCATGTGTCAACAGCGGGGCACGTTTCATGTCCTCTGCAGCAGCGGTCAGTGTAGTATTAGCAGTTGATAAGTGGGAGTTGTGTAAGTGTACACAGAGATTTTTTGCAATCCTATAACTGTTTGTGCAGTTTACTTGCTCTGATTCTCACCCAACCTCACTGGCATATTTGCCAATATAAACAGTGTCTTGTTGTGTCAATAGCTGCAGATGGTTCTTAGTACAGTAGCAAACATGCACCAGCTATTAATGCATGAAACTGTATTTTAACTCGCCCTAAATTTGACCTGCCCTGTTGGGGCTTTCTTTATATTTTTATGTTGACTATTTACTGTCTGTCAGGTGTTCAGGACTTATTCTAATTCAGAGTATGACAGACACAATGAAGATATCGACCCTGTGTCTGCCTCAGCGGAGTATGAGCTGGAGAAGAGAGTGGACAGGATGGATGTCTTTCCAGTGGAGATCGAAAAGGGTTTGTATATGCCTCTGTTTTACTTTTAATTATTTTAAGTGTCTATTTGGGTGGCCTTTTAAATATTAGAGCCCACATAAATAGATTTACAGCAAAGCAAGCTTCACATTCAAGGTGTTTATTTTTTTTTCTTTTCAGTACAGAGGTTTTAGATACAACAGTTCTTAGGACCAATTCCTGGTGTCTTTTCTCTTTTAGGGGATGATGGTTTGGGTATCAGTATCATAGGAATGGGTGTAGGGGCTGATCAAGGACTGGAAAAACTGGGAATATTCGTCAAGACAGTAACTGAAGGAGGAGCAACACAAAAGGATGGAAGGTGCCTCTCAGCAACAGTCTGTTGTCCACTGGGGTTTGAGCATGGTTTCATTAGAGTGATACAGTATCTTCTCTCTTTACCATGTCTGTTAGGATACAGGTTAATGACCAGATAGTGGAGGTGGATGGGTTAAGTTTGGTTGGAGTCTCTCAGCTGTTTGCCGCCACAGTTCTGAAGAATACATCAGGCCTGGTCAAGTAAGTCATAACATTTTACATAGTGATGTTTTGTACATAGATTTCTTGACAAAGGAAAACATTTAGGAAGTTGTTGTACATGTAGCAAACAGCCTCATATATGTTTCTGTATTCTCACTATTTCAACAAATTGTTTCAGTCTATTGTTTTGCTCACTGTAGATTTAGAAGTCATTAGAAAGGCCATCAGCCTGGTATTTGATATATTAGATTAAAAAACAGTTTAGCTCATGAGTGGCAGCATCAGTCCTCTAAAATATTTCTTACAGAATTTAGTTTATTTACAGATGGAACAGAAATGGTAAGATATGTGTTTAAAAAGGACCAAATCAGTAGATATAGTTGCTTCAACCAACTGGCTGCATATGAATATTGTATTTACTGCAATTAACATTCCTAACTGTCTGCTGAGAACAATGCACTTCTCATGCCAGTCAGCAAAACTTTGCAAATATCTGGAGTACTTCCTTCAAATTTTTATTATATTTGAATGTGCTTCTTCTGAACCAGGTTTTAGATCTGCAAAACCTTTTAAGCAACACAGTCACAGTTTTGTTTGTTGGCCTGTCTATGTTTAGAAATGTCGAAAAAAGAAAATAATCTTTGCTATGCTATACGACGTGGTGAGTGCTCACAGCTGTAACTTATTCCATCTGCAGGTTTTTGATTGGTCGTGAGAAAGAGGGCGTGGAGAGTGAGGTGGCACGTCTGATCAATGAAAGCCTGGAAATTGATAAAACAACCAGAAAGGTGTGTTTTCTCAACAAAGAGTGGCATTGTTAAGAATGAACATACAGCTTTGTTTCACCGTTACTGTGTGTTTGTGTTTCTATATGAAGAGGGAAAGAGCGAGCGAAGGTGAAGATGAGGATGGCAGCATGTTCAAAAACGGCTCACTGACTGAAGAAGAGTCAGAAGATGAAGAGGAGGATGTGTCTTTTCTTTCCAGTCTGGACAGCTACCGGCTTTGCCTTAAATACCAGCAGGTAACGTTTACATTACACATGGATTACTTAATTAATATTGATTAAAGCATTGCATCAGAAAAACAACTTTATATTTACATTTATTTTGTAATATAGTATATTATATATAGTAGCCAGTATTTTTGCTTCTTTCTGATGTAAAACTGCATCTAGTTTCACACACATTTGAACTGATGCATTTATATTTCTTTTCTGCCCTTTTTACTCCATAGCTTCAGTCAAAACTACGAAACAGAACAAGCCAGCTTCACCAAGCGAGAGAAAAGGTAGGTCACACAGCTGAGCTTGAGACCTCGCTCTCACACACATGTACAAACCACTGTGCTCACTTTAATAGACTACCTTTTTTAATCTGTATTTGGAACAGTCTGACCCATTTAACTGTATGAGATGGCTTGATGTGGAGTTATTAGGACATGGGCCGTGCTCCAACACTTCTCCACGTCAGCGTTCCTTTTTCTGCCTTTGCCTTGAAGTAATCACCGCTGTGACATAACTGGGCTGGCAAAAGGCTTTCAGTTGAAAATCTTGCTTTCTTGGAGCCAATTGTCTTTGATCAGCGAATACACCATTTGTTGTGTCACCACTTGTGGAGTAAGAGGTTTGGAGAAGTAACGCAATTGCTGTACTCCAAGAATAGTTTTTGAATTTTATGATATAACATACATATGTTTTTGTTTGTTTGTTGTCAAAGCCCTTTCTTTCCCCTCTGTGCATCTGACATGATTTTTTTTACATGTATGCATAAAATGTGTATCATCCTTTGTCATATTTTCCAGTTAAGGGCATGGGAGGAGAAGCAGGCGTGTTGGGAAAGCCAGAAGACTGAGCTAGAGCAGAGAGCAGAAGATGGAGAGGAGAAAGCTGACAAATTAGAGAAGTACTATGCTATAGACTTTGTTTAATCGCCATTTGTGACTTTTTTTATATAGTGTATATCATACAAGTGTGCTCTGTAATGGTAGATCGGATGTGCTACAGTTCTAGGTTAAATACTATGTGGAAGATTAAAGTCTGTAAAAGGATCATGTCGAGGAGCTATGTAACAATCGGGCCTTTTAAAAATGTGTTTAACAGACCCTCCCTCTATTTTATCAGGTATTGGCAGGAGGCCCAGACACTGTGCAGGGTTGTGAGCCAGCGATTGGCTGATGCCCAGAGCCAATCAGAAAGCTTAGAGATCAAATACAGCAAGGCCAAAAGACTGGTCAGAGAATACCAGAGCAGGTACTGGCACTGTCATTCACTCTGTTCTCTATACACCTCCTCACTCACAAAGGGGGAAGTACAAGTGTCCTCACAGTATTTTCCCCTCATAGATTTGGAAAGAAACATTTTAGATGATCTGTTTCAGGGAAGAGGGAAGGGAGGAAGATTTGAGAAAAGAAATCGAGGAGAGAGATAACAAGCAAAGAGACACTTTTGAAAGGCTTCAAATCCAGGTGAGATCAGTTGTCCCACGACTGTATGGATTTATTCTGCTGAGCCTGCCACCTTTCTGCAGTCATTCTCTCCGCATCATTTGTCACAGAGGCCACAGCAAGAGAGACAAGAGCCTGGAGCAAGAAAGAACTACTCTGTGGACTCCTCAGTCATAGGTAAATGTCTTTGCAGTGGGGTGGTGGACCATTTTTTTTTTTCTCTTTCCAAACCACAACCTGTGTTTGTCTTAGGACCAGACTGGCATATTCCAGTCCCTGATACAGGACGTTTAGACTCCAGTGCTCATATAGCAAGAGCTCAGTTGGCCCAGAAGTCCAAGCGCCACCCACCCTCACGAGACAAACTCAGAGAGAGCTTTAGAAAACAGGTAAGAGGCAGAGCCGAAACAGAACTGCATTAAATTTGCTGTTTTCAAACTGTGACACTTAAAATGACCCATGTCCTCACATGTTGGCTTTTAGGAAATTGAAGTCCAGGCACCACAGGCGAGCCAACTGCTGTCTGCTCCCACCATGGCACAAAGGAGCAGCAGAAGTGACCTGTCCAGCAGCTCCTCCTTCTCGGCCCTCAGTCCCTATCCCAACGCTGGCTCCATCTTCACCCCTCCCATCTATATCACTGACACTGTCACTCCTTCACCTTGCAAATCCTCAGAGACCAGAAAGTCCAAAAGGAAATTTCCAGACTTCAGGTGTCTCTGTCTATTCTGAGTTTTGGGATTTTAAAAGCTATAACTTTGGCCATCTTTCAGCAAAGTCCTGTTCATTTGTCACCATGGTTGTTTTTGTAGACACTGTGTCAACCGTTTTGTGTTTTTTCTCACACTTTTAATGAGTGTTTCTTTTTCAGTGGTCTTCGCAAGTCTCTCAGCAAAAGGAGAAGTGAAAAGCTTAACAGAAGGTCCATGAACAACAGGTGCGATAAGGCCTCGTGTACAAAAACCAAACAAAGAATTGGGGTTTTATCTGGGGAAAAATCAAGCTATTAAGGGTGCATTTCTTGAATTGTCTTTGAAAGGGCTGTAATAAAAGCCTCTCGCCAGTCTAAATGAGAGAGAGAGCAAAAGATCTGAATTATTGTATCTGTTTGTGTTGCACTTCTGTATATTCAGCCAAATTACCTTTCATTGCCTGTTTTAATTGGCATTTTGATTTATGCACAAAATGTAAGAAAATTTGAAAAAGGAAGTGTTTCAAACAGGTTTTTCTTTGGAGATACAGCAAAGGCTGATGGGAACATTGCGACTTCACCACAGCTTTTTTTTTTTTTTTTTTTTTTTTTTTTACATGTGTTGATTAAAATATAGTCAGTTTTCTGCCAGGAGCTCCTGTGGTGACCTGGTGGATGAGCCCACTGGAGTATCTCCAACAGGTTCAGTCACCTCCATGCCTTCTTGCTTGCCCTTTCCCTGGTTTGGAGAGAGGGGGAGGGAAAAGGAGGTGGAGAGAGGCAGGGAGAGGCTTCGATCTGTTTCCAGCAGCAGTTTGCCATACCTGACCACCACGGGCAGACAAGACCAGGTAAGAAAAGCTATGGATGTGTAGGGAGAAGTTTACACGGCTCTTAGTGACCAAGCAGACTGACAGGCTTCTCTGCACGCTTTCCTCTCTTTCAATATTCTGAGTGAAAGTCTTCTTGCAAAACAATGCACGTGTTGGCATGCAACAGATGAGCTTAGGCAGCCCAGATTTGTGTCCTTTGGTTCCAGAGTATTGGCTCTCCAGTGGGCAGCTCCAGCATTGTAGCTCATGCCTCTGATCACTCCCTTTCTGGACACTCTCACACTTTCACCTTTTCCTCCACTGAGGTAAGTCTATCCTCTCCCTCCTTTTCTTTGCTTTTCCTTTAGCTTCTTTCCCTAAGGAGCTTTCCATGCCTTCATTTTTTTTTTCTCTTTCCCAAGCTACTCTCTGCCTTAATTATTCTCTTTTTGTGTCCTTTTCAAATTCTCTGGTGTCCTGTCAGACTTTGGACGATGACCTGGTTCCCAGCAATAACAACAATCGTTGGCAAAGTCAGCCCGTGATGGAGTGGAACAGCCAGCAGGTCTGTCTGTGGTTAGTTGCCCTGAAAATGGATCAATACACCTCTCAGTTTGCTGCCAGAGGAGTTAACGGGACACAGCTGCTCAACATGGACAGTGAGAAGCTCAAGGTGAGCAGCTATGATATACTGAAAATCTCATTCCATACTAAAAATTTAAACATTTTAACTATAGTAGTTTTTAAGACCATAACTAATTAGCTGTTAGGATCAGTGGAATGAACCTCAGTTGTTATGTTTTTTTGTTTTTCATTTATTTAATGAGTTTGATAAAGAAATGTTTATATTAAGGTGTTAAAAAAATAAGATTTGTTGGCTGAGCCTTATAAGGACACACACTTGTCAGTAATTTCTGTGCACTTACCTTAATTAAATATATTTCAATCAACACTCACTGCATTATATAGAAATCACAATTCATTATAATAGATGGTGCACAACCTGTGATTACTATTTAAGTGAGACTTGTTTGTTTTTTCTTTTCACATCAGGCTCTTGGGGTTTGCAGTCAAAGTGACCGGGCCTTTCTGAAGAAGAAGCTGAAGGAGATGAAGAGAAGAGAAGAGAAAGAACATAAGAAAGGAGAGAATGGGCTGAAAGAGAGAAATGCGATCCTGGAAAAAGACAACGAAGCAAAAGAGAGAGTTAGGATGACGTTGGAGACGTCTGTAAAAGACGTCAGATGCAGTGGCAAAACTGTCAGGACTGAGTCTCTCTTATGAAGTGAAAGACGGAGGCGAGGTGAGAGAACGCACCAGCATGAGGGCGTGTTTGACAGAAACGCGCTTCAATTGTTTCTCTTTGGGTAATAGAAACTGGTGGATCTCCACTCACACCCTCTGTTCCTCACATTGGTAGAAATCAATTAGGATGGGTTGGCTCTTCAGACCACAGATTTGCCAGCACCAAAGCTCACACTCACAAGTGTGCATTTCTATCTATATGTCAGTCAGCGTGTGAGAACTTGGCTGTTTAATTTTTTCTTTAACCTTCAATTGTCCTCAGAATGATTTTAATATTTGACAATGTGCTGATTTTATGTGTGCAGGTATCTGCTGTAAATGCTTTTTTATGTATTAATAAATAATGCTTTAAACTTCCTGCTGTTCTCTTAAACAACTAGCCTTGAATAAAGAGGCACACAGCACAAGACTAACAAAAATTTTACTCTCAAAACTCTTTATTCACTGTTCCAATCTTTGAGGTGGGGAATTAATGGTGAATTCTGCAGAGGCTTGGCACTTGGCAAGTTTACAATCCCAGTCTCACAAAGGTGTACAAGTTTCAGTTCTTCCTCAATATACAACCTGAGGCACTTTAAGTGCGAAATACACGCAGCTTCAACAGTTAAGGCAGCTGCACTTTAAAATAATTTTTCAAAATGTGCTTAAATTGAGGGAAAGGCATCTTATATGGATGCACTACAAGATCTTTTGGCCTGTACAGCATGTAACAGAAAGTACTCCTCACAAAGAATAAATACAAACAGTTCTGCAAAACATTCAAAATAATTCACAAAAAAAAAAAAATTATCAAGAAACACTCACATATTCCCACCCTCCCTCCCCCAGGCAACACTGTGAACCAGTCATTGTTCAAAACAAGCTATGAAACTCAGACCAAACGCTGTTGTGCAGGACCATCTCCCATACTGCAACTCTCCTTGATTCAAACAAGACTACCTCAGGCCGAACCTTCCACTGAAGCAAAGTATTTGATCAAGTATTTAGTCCCGCAAAACCTAAATGATTTTCTTTGTTCTTTATATTTACAGTCCAGGCTGTGCAAAGATGGGGCAGAAGAAAAAATTGTGAAATTGGGAGTTCAACTGTAAGCAACAGGAATCTGTGTTGAGCCAGATTTCTGTGGCTGTTAAGAGTAATGTTCATTGTCATGCCAGGTTGTCATCCAGGACTTCTTTTCCTGGCTTTCCCATTTGCCATTTCCAGGGTTTATCTCTCTCTCCCCCCGTTTGATCCGAACTGCATTGTAACTGGGAACTCTTTCTTCATATTTGGCACGTTTAAAAAAGCCACACTGCGGAGGAGAAAGGGAAAACAAGTTCAAAGTCAAAATATTGTTTGACAAAAAGCTATTTAGAGAAAGTTGGAGGAAGCAAAGACAGCTGAAGATGCTTTTATTGTCATCAGTCTGTTTCACAGGCAAGAACCAAGATGCAGTGAGTCTGAAGGGGTGCAGGAAGCCATCTGCTCTCCTTAAGAAAGAAAGAAATTATGTTCTAATGCTCCTGTTTTAGTCGAGAGAATTAGACCCTTCAGACCAAATGAATGCATGTGCAATAGTAAAAAAAGAAACTTAAAGTAGAAGAGGAGAAACCCAAAAAGATGCAGAGCGGGCCCCAGAGTGTAGTTCCTGAGAATATTAAATAACACAGTTGTTGCTCACTAGCCGCCACCTCCCTTCGCCATGCAAGTCAATCGCAATGATCCACACGTGATCGTGTGTAAAAAGATTTTCTGTGAAAATTGATTGCAGAAACAGTTGCTCTCTGCCTCATTGCCAAATACCAGAAAGCAGTGCCCTTGTAGCAAAAGGAGCAAGAAGAGAAGATTCACTCATTTGTAGTAATTTTACCCTCTCTTTTTTATGCATTTGACGTCAGTGTCTCTTTTTCTGGTGAGTTGTCTTTATTCTTTTTTCCAAAGACTCCACACTGAGGAAAGGCAAATTGTTAGAAAATCTGTGTAATTGCTGTAATGTGCCTCCAATGTACCTAATGTACCGAAATGCTTTACATGCTGAACTGAATGCCCAACTTTTAAATCTGATTTAGATTTTATTTTTATCTTGTGACTGTAGCTGCGTATGTGTGTGTGTGTGTGTGTGTGTATGTTTTAGTAGCTGGGTCTGTAAGTGTATCCTGGCCCTATGTCCTTCAGTCCTACCTTCCAGAGAAGGAAAGCCAAGAGGGCCAACAGCAGCAGCCCGAACAGGATGGACAACACGATGATCCACCAGGGGACTCCTGCCTGCTGAGCAGCCCGCCGCTCTGGGAACACCGTCAGTTTCACCTGGAGAACATCAGCAGTAAGATCTCTGGGTCGAAATGCATTTTTAGTCACACCACTTATATGATACTCTGCTGTGTTTTATTACGTGTGACTCAGCATTCTGCAGCACTGTGTTCCTTGTACTGTCAATTTTCAGAGAGGCCTTCACAGTCAAGTCGACATGATGCAGCTTGGAATAATCCTACAGAAAGAAAATATGAGAATACCAAGTCACTTTCGTACAAAGGCAACATTAAACAATTTCAATAATTTCCCCTATGGCAGAACGAATCTTACACAACCTCCACAGAGGTCCTCACCCTCAGTACCCATGACCCTCACATCATGTTAATGATTATTAATGGGAGGAACTACTGGTTTTATATGGAGGATGTCGGGCGCGAATTATGAACGGATCAATGAAATTATTTACATGCACATTAGAAATTATTAAATAATGAGTCATTTTACACTTTAGAAGAGGCAATAGGACAAAAACGATAAAAGAAAAAAAAGTTTGAACATTTCATTTGTAATTTCAGCCTGCCATAAAACATGGCATGATATGACAGTTGAGTAAAAGGACTCAGGTAAGGAGTTACCTCGATGAAGGTGCCGTTCCACAGGCGAGAGTGGAGAGTGAAGACTGCATTACTGTCCAGGCCCCGCAGGGGGCAGTTTATGATAATGCACTTTGCCCCACTATCACAGGACTGTCAACAAAGTATGGGTTACTACTGGATTCTGCTCAGAGTAGAACACAACAAATAGAGTAGCATAGAATTTAGCTGTGTGATATTACCAGAGATGCTGATTTCTTGTCAGTATAACGGGAAATGGTGCCTTCCTCACTTCCCTGAGTGTCTGTGGCTGCTCTTTTTCTCCTGGCGTTACTTAGTTCCTTGAAGAAGGGAAGAAAAATTTACCTCAACTACAGAAATAGAAATGCATAAATGTATTTTGGCAAATTTGGACAATAATAAATAATTTGGCTAAACCACCACAAATAAATGTGATGCTTTCACTGACCATTCTGTTAGGGTTGATCTGATCTTTAGGAGTGCACGCCATTTTCTCCACTCCTGTGGCGGTGATCTTCACCAGATAAAGCAGCCACTTTCCTTGTGCTGTCTGATGTGGCCAGTGGATGGTCAGGGTGGCTGTGCCAAAGTCCGTCAAGCTCCTTCCCAGATTGATTATCTGTCAGGATACAGGAAGAGTGTTTAACTTTCATTAATTTATTAGTGAATCTGAATAAAGCAGAATATCTGATTCACAAAAAGGTAGATGAATCAGACAGATGCACTTCAAGCGTGCAATTCTAGTAGATTTCCATTTACTCACCCTGAACTGGTGTGTGATAGCACTGCCAATTTCACTTTCAGCCTTCATGGCAGCCTCACCTTTGACCACTCCTGAAAAGTAGGCCTGAGATGGTTGTACCAGTCTGCAAAGACAGTAACATGTAATCAGTGGCATGATTCTGAGCATAAATGTATGCTTTAGCACATAAATGTGTTTCTTACCCTGATACAGACAACTGCAACACAATGGCCACCTTTGCCTTTGCTCTAACAGGAGCTATTTTCTTCTGCTGACTTGTCCTGTCAGGTCAGAGGTCACAGTATGATTAACATAAACCCTACAAACGTTGAAAGCACATTTTGTTTAGCTGTGTGACAGATTGTAAATTGAGATCCACTTACGTTTCAAACTGAAGATCAATCTCCAGTTCAGTGATGTTGAGAGAAATGCGTCCTGTTCCCATAATAATGTAGAAAGTTACCTATTTGCACAAACAAACACACGGATGTGTAAACTATGACACGAGTGCAGAGGAGGCAAACAGGAGTAAATGTGATTTTCTCTCACCTCTGCGTCACGTTTGAAAGGGTTTCCAAGTTCACAATCAGCCTTAGAACCGTCTTTATTGGCTTCACATGTCACCTGTCGGTCCTGAAGTCAACAAGTACCGGTCAGAATCACAAAATGATATGTATGTATGTGTGTGTGAGACTGAGAGAGCGGGAGTGTGTGTCAGAGAAAAGGAGACTCACACTGGGTGCAACACGAAATGCGGAGTAGGTCAGGGAGGGCGGGAAGGAGACCACTAGAGAGGCTTCGTGTGCATCATCTCCATTGGCATTAGTGACTTTGACCTCCAAGGCAATATCCTTCTGCTCACTGAGTGAGATCACTGGCACATTATTCTCCCTTCAAACACAAAGATTTTATGAACATTTCTATCATCACACACACTGAAAACTATACATTTATGAAAAACAAGTGTGTGTGTGTGATTACATTTTTAATGGAACAAACGCGTCTTCATTAGTTCCCCTCTGGCCATAGCGATATTTCACCTGCAAGTTGCTCTGGCAAACATTATCGCCTCCACAGCCCTCCTTCAGGAACTGCACCTACACATTTCGCATAAAAAAGGTCACACCAAGAGAAGAGAAAATCTCTTACCCCTAATAATAATAAGTTTTTATGTTGCATGGCATGCACACACACCTCTGATCGAGTGATCGCTGCCTCATTGGAGTCCATGACTGGTGCCAGTTGATCTGAGCTCTGCCTGCGTTTACGTTTGGCGTCCTGAATGTCCACAGACACATCGATAGGGATCCCATGCAGCTTGTCTCGAATATTTTCCTGCAGGTTGAAAACATCGGGCCCCATTACATACCGCCAAACTTTGATGAGTTTGAGTTTGATGAGTCGACTAATCTCCCAGTCACTACCTTAATCATAAGTTTTCGTTTAATGCACTGTTTTGTTGCTTTGCTGTTTATGTTGAGGACTCCTTTGGATTCGTAGCTGTTTTCAGAGCCAGAGGAGTCAATGAAGGTTGCCCTGGGATGAAGGCCGTTCTTCTTTTTGTCACCATCTGCCTCGATGGAGTACGCCACCGCTGGATGTGACAGATGAGAGGACACAAGAGTGAGGAGTATAAACAAAGAGAGAATATTTTGCATTACTCCTTATGCCTGTGTATCATTATAATATGGAGCATTCTTCCTGCCAAATATACATTTTCCAATGATGGGAAGAGAAAGCATGATTAAGATGAAAAAAATGGGATATCTTACTCAGTCTGGGAGCATAGCTCTTGGGATTGGCAGTGTAGGAGAAGCACACATCAATGTCCAAGCTGGAGATACAGCATAGTTTGTCCACATTCAGACACAGCATTGGCATAATTTCTTATATAATTTATGTTTAATACAACAGCTAAAACTTACCAGAAGGCATTGCCACAATTTTTCTTAGTAAGGTCGATCTCCTTCGGTGAGAACTTGATTTCTTTCTGGATTTTAACAACTGGACGGGTTCTGGGAGGACCAAGCTCAGTCAGCATCACAGGGAACATGTTCAGAGGTGATGTTATCAAATGAGATTGTCAGTTTACTTACTTGTAGACAAAGACTGAGTCAGAGAGAGATCCAACAGCCAGGTCAGGGTAGGCGTTCTTATCCAGGTCCATGTTGCCTGCCAAAGAGTAACCAAACATCTTCACTTCTGGCTGTGCGGACAGCACCTAGACAGAGAAAAAAACATTTTCTTTTAAAACTAAAGTAAAAACCACATTTATGATTTTGCATTGGGCTGAGAGCATGCAGATCAATCCCGAACTACACGTACAGAAAGACACTTTTAAACAAAAGCCTTCCTACCTCACAAAACAAAATCTTTGAACAGATTATATTCGAAATAAGTTGAAGTAAAGCAAACTATTGAACCAGTTAATGGCATACCTGCACAGCTTTCTTTGAACTGAGTCCCGTGGCTGAACCGCTGTAGATGTAAACAGCCCCTGCACCTTCATTGTCATAAGGAGCCCCCACAGCAAAATCTATTGTACAGAAAGACGACAGCGATTCACAGTGTGGTCATTCACAGAGAGACGGTAGGAGACATGAGAACTCATGTAAAAACACTGCAGCCTCACCATCATAACCATCCAAATTACTGTCCCCCATATTTTCCACCGCCAGGCCAAACATGGAGTCCTTAGCTCCGTCTATTCTGGTTGGTTTGACTTTGTTCCAATTTCCTGCTTTGTTGACGTAGACATAGACAGCTCCACCGATTTCTCCATCCTTTTCAAAGTACTGAGGCGCTCCCACAACTATGTCCTGCCAACTAAAAGACATCAGCATCACATGATGGTGAGTACAGAGCAACAGTGGCACATTTGAAAGCAGAGTTTGATGTGTATCACCCACCCGTCCCCATTTAGGTCCAGCACAGCCAGGTCGTAGCCGAAAGACGAGGCCAGCCCCTCCCCTTCCAGGGTATACTGCTGTAACAAGATGTTGCTTGAGGGTGGGCCTAGTTTCAGCAGCACCACTGCCCCACTGTGGTTCGCTCTAGGAGCTCCTGCCACCACTGTCAGCTCACTCTTGTTCACCAAACTTTTGCCAGAGTCCAGAGAGAAGCCTGAAAAAAAGAGACAAAGGCAATGTTTGCTTACAGAATTGAATGATACCTAGTTACAGTTACTGAATATGCTTTTTTTTAGTAAATGAGCAACTGAAGTGACAGTGAAGACAGATTTTTACCCAAATAGCTGTTGGGAGAAGCAGGGACCAGGTCAGGGTTCTTTTCTCTCTCATCTCCTGCCTCAAAGGGGCCGTCGTCATAAATGCCCATCTCTAAGAAGGTGTCATTCTTTTGCTCTAAACGCACCACGCCTGAAAGAGAATAGCAGAGATAAGAAGGAGGAGGGATGGGATATCTTTGGCTCATAGTAAAGTCATCGTAAAGTCACAAGTACACTTGACTACCTTTCCAGTTGTATGCTCCAGGAGCCCCAAAAATCAGATAATGGTATTCCCTGTCGAACGTGGCAGAGAGGCCCTGCTGGCAGGAGCCAAACATCTCGTGGCCTCTGGGCCGGCTGTCACAAAAGTGCCAGCCGCCGCCATCTTCAGCTGCGCTGGGATCAATGACCAGGTTCTGACTCAGCACATAGCAGCGACCGATGATGTCACGGGATTCGATGGGTGTGTTCACGTTGCTCCGGCGCTGGTAGCGGTGAGCACAGGTCTACCAGGGAAGCAGAAAACCATAGTTGAGTTGTGGAATGAAGTGGGAAAGAAGCCAGTTGCTACAGTCCCCATTAGATGCATTAAGTAGTTTTTTATTGTTATTTGAGCAGATAATGCCACAGAGATTGCTGCGCACACAGACTAGTACAAGCAATTCCATTTTTATGACATAAAAACTTGACATTAGGATTTTCTGCCTTTCTCTATTTTATATTATTATAAATTCATTATCTTTGAATTGTTGTGGAACATTGACACAAAGTTGTCGAAACAAGCTTCTTACAGAAAATGTGTGATTTAATCCTTGTGAATGTCCAATGATTGTCAAAATTTTGAAATGTGTATTAATACACAGTCTTCTCTATACCTTAGTAGACAATAAAAACATTAGTTAGTGTATACATCTGTTGCATTATAAATTATACAATAAACTTTTTTATTCTTTCCATGTAGTGTAAAAATGGTTACATCTCCATTGACTTCGTTCAAATACGAAAGATTTTGTTGATCTTAAGAGAACTCTTTCGATCATTTAAAAATTGTTTTGAATACTAAGTTGAAACTGTTTAGGCTCAGGTACAAAGACACACAATCTTACCACAATCTTGCCTCCTGGGCCCTGACTGTTGACCGTCACTCCCATCCACTGGTTCTCTTTGCTTTCCACATTTGTATTCTCTGCAGAGAGACAGAGGACAGGGACAGATACAGGAAACCCTGTCGTAAACGTCCACAAGTAGCCGAAACATCTACCACAGAAATGCACAGGTGAAAGCAGATCTCACCTTCATTATCAAAGTTAACTCTTGTGCAGAAATCTGAGTTGGAGCCCATGTCGCAGTTGTAGAGTCCTCCTGTCACTTTAGCTACTTGACCCTGTAAGGCTGCTGCTCTTGGGGCACCAACCAGCAGCCTGCAACAGACACACACAAATCTTTTGAGACGAACACAATATGCAACTCAATCAAATGCACAGTTGTATTGAGAATAAAGCGGCGGCTCTCAAACGGAGACGCACTCTGGCATTTCTTTCGCTTGAAGATTATCCTATAACACATTCCAGTCTAATGTGTCACACAGCAGCCATATTAACACACACACAAACTGATGTTCCATGTCCTCATGGTCCAAACGAGTCAAAGAGCCCTTTCAAAACGCCTGCTGGGGTTGATTGAACCAGACTTTCTATCTCTCTCCACACACACACACACGCGTACACACACACACAGAGACTGCCTTTGTGGATGTAGGACAAGGGCAAATGGCACACCCAGACCTTGGCATCCAGCTCCCAGGGTATCCTACAGACTAAATTGAACAAGTCAAAGATGTCCCCCTTTTAGACTGATCCTTTGTGGAGGTTTACAGTGATGAGTTGGACACATGCACACTGTCAATACACAGTGTCCATGTGTGCTCCATGGTTTTTTGTTTTGGTTTTTTTTTTTGCTTTGTCTCTCCGCTGACTTTCAGAGTTAACGTTGTGCAGCATGCCGTCTGCAACCAATGACATTAGGCAAAGCCATTTTTTAGCTGGAACACAAAGCATTCTCAGATACATACACCATCTGGAAGGGAATTTACAGAGACATACAGTTTGAGTGAAGAGCCTGAGCCCTAATGTGATCAGCATGTTCTTGGTAGACCACAGTCAGCACCGCAAACACTAATTGCACACGGAAGATTTGAAACTAGAGGCTAATTTATTAAGTCAACGTAAATCATGAGGAATATTCATTTCAGGTGGCACGATAATCTGGATTAGCAAACACCATAAATCTTGTTTTTTGACATGAAAAATGCAGCTTGTTAGTCCTACCCAAAATCATTAATGCTGCTGTTAACCAGGGTAAACTGGAAAAAGAGAGGTAAGAACAATAGAGAGACATTGCTTCTGATTGTAGGACAAGTGTATGCTATTTATCCAATTTTAACCACTAGATTGGTTTGTCCTTACTTCAATAATGTCAACCCTATAATTTGTAAAGTCATCCCAGGTATTTAGTATCCAATCCATTCTGCAAATATTCAAGAAGAGAGAATATTCCACTTAACACTTGAGAGCACATAGTCATAAACAAATTTTCCAACTCTACGTGCACTGCTGTACCCAACGAAAAACATGTTAGGGTGTGTGCCTGTCTATCAAGTATGAGTCTGATTTAAATTAATCAACTCTTCAAAGAAAAGATTTGTGACTAACAGTAAATCCCTGATGGGCACATCTCCAATCCCATTCTCCTGAAATATGCAGGAAAGGCCAGAGAATGGGAAAAAAGAGCTCTGCCAACACATATGGACTCTGGAAAAACGGGTCAGTGTTTCTTGGACACGTTGTGGCATCCACAGAGAATGGATACAGTCGTTCCAACTTCCACACAGATGGGTTGTGAAACTCATTAAACCTCAGTCAAAAATATCAACTTGTTGAGCCCAAATGCAACACAGACAGCAAATAAGAGATAAAATAAAATCATTTTCTATATCATTGATAAACTGGACATTTAATAACTTAATCAGCAGAAAACTACACCACTTATTGATATATGATCCAAATCACAAATAGAGGTGGACCCATTTCATCTTTATTGCCACACATGATTATTTTTACGGCACCGCAGACTGAAATGGTGACATGATGTGTCAGGGACTATTATCATGAGGAGGATGTCCTGCTGCTATGCTGACAGAAACCCAGCCTTTTTATCTAATCTAATGAGTGTGTGTGTGTGTGTGCAATGACTCGTAAAGCGCATACACACTAGCAGGGACACTCTGACACACAGGCAGGCACAGTGACCATTAGGGAGGTATCCCACTGAGAGAGGTGTGTGGTGCTTTGCTAGTTTTTTGTTTTTTTGGAGGGGGGGGTTGTTAGCAGACAACTGGCTGGCGCCGAGGGTACAACCCATCACTTGGTAACACCCTATCAACTTCAATTTCAAATAGGTTGCAGATCCATTCACCAATAACATGTTTTAAATTCTCTCCACATACATCTGCCCGTCTTGACCCTACTGGTTGAAATAAGGCTTATATTTAGTGCACAGATGTAAAACTGATTTATGTTCCTCTAAGTATTTTACTTACAGTCATTTCTTCTTACTTTTCTTCAGCACCTTTCTCTCTCTCTCTTTCATGTTGATTAACCCTGACTAACCTGAGTAAGAGCTTGACTCTAATAAAACAAATCATATGGAGCACAGGAATGCATGTCATTCATTTTGTGCTTAAAATTATTTATTTGAACCGTTCTTTTTACAGGGTAGAATACAATGCACATCTTCAATGATTTTTAAAAACAAGAATTGGGTGCAAAAGTTTGACTCTATTTTGGATCTTCTCTAATCCACACAGGATCAAAATTAGACATACAGGCTCAAATATTTACATACAGCCCCACTAATATTTGGTTAAATGTCCCTTAGCTACTTTCACCTCAACACTTTTTGTAGCCATCAGCAAGCTTCTGATATTTGAACACTCTTCTTGGCTGAATTGGCAGAGTTAATTTAAATTGCTTGGTTTCCTGGTTTTAAGCATTGTCCACAAATGTAGAATAGGTCGGGGCATTGGAAACCATTCCATAAGCTTAATGTTAGCCTTGTATAATGTGCATCGTATAATCATTCCACCCTGGAAAAAGAAATGTTCAAATAAATCATTCAAAGCACAAAGTTAATATGCTATTCTTGCCCATGAGGAGTGTATGTAAACTTCTGACAACAACTGGACACTTACTCACTAAGATGGCCTCAGTATTACACATGTCTCTCTGTCTTCTACTGCTCTTACTACCTTGCTTCACAGTCCAGAACACAAACACACATGCATTCTTGTTTACCCACATTTTTCACACTCAATCTGAAGTCTTGACCTGACCTAAACTCTCACTCGATCTCGTCCAACTATGCATTTTGTACTTTCCCTCTGGATGTTAAATAGACAGCTTCACCCATCTAACAATTATGACAACCATGGAATGTCACACACAGGAACACACACACACATGCACACAGGAACACACACACACACACACACACACACACACACACACACACACACACACACACACACACAAATAAGATACATGCATACACATGATCCCATCAGCTCCTGTCTTTTCCTGCAGGTACATGCAAAATTCTTTCCTGTAGGGCATGAAAACAGAGGAAGAAGCCAGAATGAAAGTTGGATTGCATGTCTACCAGAGGATTGTGACTCACAGAGCACACCCAGCAGTGAGCAGACACACAGAAGAGCGGAACAAGCACACACACACACACACACACACACACACAAACACTTTCTTCTTGCACACTGAATGTAAGTGAAGAAGAAAAACACTGGCTACAGAAAAACATTCATCTATCTATTGCTCTTTTTTTGCATCAGGTTAGGAATGTATCAGGTAGCACAGAGAGGTCTCTGACAGTTTTTCAAATGATTGACAAAAAGGCCACACCTCAGTCCTCAGCCACAGCATGCATCAGCCCCATTACAACACACAACTCACATACACACAAATGCATTGGCAGGTACCACTTGACTGCATGTGCATACAGAGTCCAAAGTGAGAGCACATTCCACCTAACAGCAGAGCAGCACAGCCATGGCAAAACAAACATGGTTTCCTGCTCAAACATGCACACATAAATTCAAACCTGCATTATAATGTAAAATTAAGATATTTTTTGTAAAATTAAGATTTTTTTTTAAATATTCAATTATATAGAATATTTTTGTATTTTCTAAACAGCAAGTAAACTCAGTGAAGTCCCATCTGATATCAAAACAACACGAGGTCAAGCTGCACATAAATATATATATATATATATATTTATGTGCAGCTTGACCTCGCGTATATATATATATATATATAATATGTTAATATATAGTGAAAAATGCCCATCAGAACTCCCCAAATCTGCAGTTAACACATTGAAATTGTTCATCTTGTTTGACCAGTCAGATAGTCTGATCATATCATCATAATCTTATATCTCAAAAGCTGGAGCAGTTTCAAATGATTGATTTCCCTGTAAGTCTACATTACGGTGCCAACGCTTCCATGTGCTGTTTTTCGGTTCACAGAACTCAACAGTGCTCTGTTTTTAAGTTTACAACCAGAAGCACAACAAGTTGGTAGCAGCTTTGGTCTCGTGCAGCTCACCATGTGTCCTTGATTTAGACACAGTCTTAAACTAGAAAACAAACTGCATCTGTGCTCACGTGAATGTGTATCAGCAGCAGCAGCAGAAGCAGCAGAA
This sequence comes from Echeneis naucrates, assembly GCF_900963305.1. Classification (NCBI taxonomy): domain Eukaryota; kingdom Metazoa; phylum Chordata; class Actinopteri; order Carangiformes; family Echeneidae; genus Echeneis; species Echeneis naucrates. The sequence goes on along the minus strand of NC_042527.1, from coordinate 9,193,530 downwards.
GAAGAAACGCATAAGTTTAGGTTTAACATTGTCTGACCTCCGTGGAGAAGGTTACAGACTTAAGGATTCTTAATGACTCTGCAGTCATTTAACACACTGTCTGTGACATTTAAGCTTTGGATCAACAAAAATTTAAACTCTGACTGCAGATTTCTCATATTAAGGGGTTTTCCTGTAAAAAGCCTGTTAATAGTAATAAAACTATCAAGTTATCATCACCAGGGGGATGCTGTTTGCTCTCTTTGCATTATAACGTTCTTTGAATAGCTTCGCCTGCTATTTTATGAACAAGCATACAACATATAATTACTCCATTTCTGGAGCCAATGATATATTTGGTATGTTTGTATATGACCTGAGCGCGCCATTTGATACTAATCCAAATCCACTATATTTCAGAGGTAATTATTTTTCTTTTCACTCCTTTACATCAAATTGACAGCTATAATTCCCGTGTAATTTACCTTTTTTATTTAGAATTTCACATCCAAAACATATGGTGATACTGATACATCTGTGATCATAATAATGCTTGACATTTTGATTCGATGTTTTAAAGGCACAGCCTGACTTTGGAGAACAGGCATTTTACAGGTCGGCTCTACTTTGACTAAAGTAACCTTCAACCTGAGTTACACAGCTTGACATGTCTGCCCGGTTCATCATAACGAAGTGAAGCTGCTTCCCAGATTCAAGAAGGAAAAACTTCCTCTGATCTCAGGTCAGTCTGTATTCAAGCGACAAGTCTCTGAGTGAAAGTTCCTCAACATGTCACCGCTGATTCGAGATGTTTTCGCCACAAGTGACGTCACCAAAAGAAGTGAAGACTTGCGCGTGCACCTGTGCGTGCCCGTGTGTTAGAAGCGTTGGTATGGCGGAACGAGGAAAAACGAATAAATGAGTAACCTGGAGATGGAGGCTCGGTAAAACTGAACAGCATGGGGACTTATGGCGGAGCTCGGCAGCTGTATCAAAAGTTAAGTTGTGTTCAGTGAACCTGCGACACCTTTAACCCTTCCTGCTCCTTCAACTACCAAACATGGACTCGGCGCTGCGGCGACGTTTTAATTACACGGTTACTGCACTTATTTTAGAGACATTAACAGCGAGGCTCCTCGGAAATAAGAGCATGAGAAATGGCCTCCAACCCCCGAAGTCCGCCTCTTACATTCTCTTGTCCACCGGCTCCAGCTGCCGGTGCATGGCCATGGAGAAGCCGAACAGGCTGCCCGGTTCCCCGCGCTTCTTCAGCACGTTGTCGGTGTCCAGGTTGAAAGCCGACACTCGGGCACATCCCAGCAGAAAGGCGAGCAGCCACAGCCCGCAGGTGATCCTGTCCTCCATTTCACCAAAGTACCAAGTTACCAAGTGTCAAAGCTCCCTCTGACCTGAGCAAGGTGAGTCTCTGCCGAAGGAGGTGCGCAGGGTGAGTGAGCCGCTCCTGGAGGGGCTGGATGTTGACCAGCTTACAGCCGCCCCTCCCACTGCTTCTCCTGGCACACACACTGTTCCACCACACCTCCAAGTTCCTGCAAAGCCCTTCCATCTGATCAAGTGTAATTGAGCTGGAAACCATTAATACACAGTTAGTCTGTTGTTTGTTTGCAGCAGATGTAGTCTAACCAGGTCAGCCATGACTCGGCTGGAGAAATAGAAACAGCTTCTGACAGTAAAGCAAAACACCATCATAAAAGTTGCTGTTAGATGGGAACAAGATTGAACAAAAAGAAAACCCAGTGGGGAAATATTGTCACAGTGTGATAAGAGTGCACGTGTTCCATAGTCTTATTGTAAATTGGGTTTCCTGGCTTTAAACATATAACAAGGAGAAGACAAGAATATAGGGAGAGGCAATAGAGAAACATGTTGGTACAGTAGGTCCATCTGTTAAGCACAGGGAACAAAACAATGACTTGGAGTGGGAGAGATGGAAATGGAGAACAAAGACAGAGAATGACAGTGACAGAAGGACAAGAGGGAATAGAAAGACACAGCAGCTAATGTGTTTGTAGTACAGTAGTTGGCCACTACAAACCACTGCCGGAAAAAACCATAGCTAGAAATTAGTCACAATTTAGAATTACAATCCCTGAGGCAGTCGGGCAAATATCATTTCATGCTATCACCACAGGGCCTGTCTCTGTTGTAATGACTCACTGGGTGAGTCACGGAGCCAGAAGTAGCCTAGGGAGCGAACCGGACTGTGCTAAGTCCCGCACATTAACTAACTCCCTCACTTGATGGTTTTCAAGGCATTCCATGAGACACTGACCCAAAGTTTGTCCTCGCAACACAGCATTTCAGCAGACAATGCTGGCTTTGTCCGCTCACAGAGAAAGAGGGCAGACAGAAAGGGAGTGGGAGAAGCTGCCCACATACAATATAAAAGGCAGAAATAATGGTGGAAGAGGGGAGTGCAGAAAGGGAAAGGGCAGGGGAAGAATGTGGTGTCTATACAGGTCTGTTATCTACTTAAATCTTCATGAGCAGGCTCTGGAAATAGCTCCACTATGGATCAAAATGGGCAAAAAAGAAGTGTACTCCTGAGTTCTTACAGTAAAATAGTTGTTTCTTTATCAACAGATGGGAAAAGCATGGTGGATTTGATATACATTTAAATGCATTTTAATTACTTTCTTGAAGCAAGCAGGATCCCCAAATCATGTGATCAACTCCGGGTTGACTGCATTTAGGCATCTTTGTTCTTTTTTCCTGTCCAGTTTGTGGTGTTGTTGTTCCAGCTCCAGGTGAGAGCAGCAGCCTGTGGAAAGAGCAGCAATTATGTCTCTGTCCATAGGAGGTCACAGTCAAAACAGGAATCAGCCCGATCACTGATAGAGGAGTGGTGTGTTTACTGTAGATTGCTCTTGGATTGTGGATTTTTCACAGTCAATGTCCATGCCTAAAGTTTGCGTGTGCATAGTAGCATATTGACACATCCCCAACATTAGAGCCCCTGCCAAAGGCAATTTCAAATGGTATGCACCAAATGGATTCCTCTCTGGCTAATTTAAAGCAAGGCAAAGCAAATTCATTTGTAAATCCAAATCATAACAGAATTGCATCAAGGCACTTCACATAGAGAGCAAGTCGGGACCAAATTCATGAAGTTTTTAAAGAGACCCAACAAATCCCTAATCCACCATCCTGCCACCCAGTTTTGTGAAAATCTGCGTTATCCTTCCAGCAACCAACAGACACGTCTGATAACAAAGGCTTTAGGTAGGAGCTATGAAGGACGATGGAGCTACATCCTCTGCTCAACATCTGTTCACAGCTCTCCTTCTCTGTTAACCTCAGCCTCACCATCACCATCCCTGCTGCTTTAAGTGACAGTCAAAATTAATTTTCTGATTGTGTTATTGTTGCAAGTCATCACACCTCACACAACAGAGTCTGACAACATGACTATCCCCCTTCTTATTCTTTGTCTGCTACCCACCAGGGAAATAAAGGTTGCATCTTGGACACACATACACACACTGAATGCCACTGCAGCTACAGCTGAGTGTCAATCTGTTGACATTCAGTCATGGTCTTTGTGTCACACTTGTGTCACAGAATACTTTGTGCTTACCAAAGACCTAACAGCAAATCAAATAAATGTATGAAATGAGTTTGTTTATAAGTGGATAAACAAATGGTAAGTACTGATAAGATACTTGGGAATAGATCCATATTGACTCTTTTGTTATCTCTGTTGAATAGATATGACTTTATCAGTGAATAATTACTGATTAAATCTGAACCATGATCTAGATCTGGCATGTTATTTCATTTTAGCTGAATCTCCACTTCTTGTCTGGGATTTAAATAATTTAATTCAACGTTTAACAAAACATTGTACTTTAATACTATCTATATACAATGAATTGCATCTATATAAAATTATAAAATGTCTTTCTAGCTCTGTGTACAATGTTACGACAGCAGAGGAGCAAAAACCCTCCCTGGAGCGCTTTAGAGGAATGACAACCAAAGCAATTTTCCCCTGACAAAATCACATGTTAAAAATGCAGCGACTGAACTCGCCCAAGCCACAGCCCTGTGTTTGTTCTTAAAGGTACCGCTCCAGGTACACCAAGGGAAACCAATCCCCACTCACCTGAGGGTGTGGCACCCTTACCACTCAGAGGGTGTGTTTATGACACTGTAGAAACACGTAAGCCAAAGGTACTTACAAGTGTGTGCGCACACACACATGCATCAGTTTCGCAGTCACGTTGAACACACCCAAAGTTGCAACTGCAACATATGAATGCAGTGCACTTTCAGTTATTATTGCTGATTATGTAAACCTGTAAATGTGTTGACAATTTATGGGAGATTGTGACACAGACCAAAGAAACATCACAGTGAAAACTGAGTGTCAGCTTGAATAGAGAGCCAAAAGATTAATGATTATTGCTGCCCGAGTTCTTCTCAAATAACAGCAGGCCCTTTGGGTCTCAGTATAGTCATTTTGCAGTAGTATATCTTAAAGGAATAGTTTTCTAAAATTAGATTTTTTGCCTTACTGGAAAGAGTTAAGTGAGAGGATGTGTGATGTGTGAGAAATGTAAGTTACTCCAACTGGGATTTACATTACAATGATGGTGAGATACTACACAAAGAGATCTTGTCTCATGAATTCACTCACATTCGCACATGATTTTTTTTGCATTATAATTGTGTATTTAATACACTGATTCCAAAGAAAATGTTTACAAGACATCTCTGGCATGAACATCAAGAATAAACAGTTTAAAGACGGTGGGGATGCTGTGTGTGGGTCATGTACTTTAAAACAAAAACAAAGCAGAGTGCTGTCAGTTAGCAATCAACTGACATTGAGGGGACAAATGTCTAATTTACATTGCCCTATGTGGTATCTCTCATTCACAGTATTGATCCTATGTCTTTGTGGAATTTACACTCTCATGGTTAAAACATAAAGACACACACAAACACACAGTGCAGATTGTAATGGCTTATCTCCCCACTTTGATGAGTGTATTGATTACGGTCTATAGGGAGTAATTGATGTCTCATCCAGCAGTGCCATAACACCCTTGGGATAACTGCCTTTTCTTTGTTTATGTCCTGAATAAGCAAAGCTTGTGTGTGTGTGTGTGTTATCGTGTGTATCCCTGTATCAGCCTGGCCAGAGGAAGTAATATGAAATAGCAGTGGATGTGGAAGGGGACACAATGTCAGTAGGTTCAGGAGGGCTTCAAAAGATATGAACTAACCCCAAGTTCACATTTTTCCCGACAGATTCAGGGCAAGGACAAAATGCTTGACTAAGCTTATACAGCAACATTTGAGTCACTGTCTGTCCCTGATTAGATAAGGTGTGTAAGTCACATGCGGAGAATGATTTTATTATTTTTTCTCCTCTCAGTTCAGTTGACAGACTGTCTCATTGTAGGCCTTGGGCTCCTGTCACACACAGAAGGAAAGGATGAAACACTAAATGTCATTAGACAGTCACATCACAGCTCCCACTACAAACATTATTGTCTCTATATGAGAGCAGCGAAACTGTAAAATAGTAATATTTAAATTGATTCCTCAACCAGCTGAGATTATATGGGAGGGGTAGTAGATATCACTGTGCCCACTCTTTGAGAAATATGATTTTGTGCAAATTGCTTCAGACAATTGTCCCTGTAGTGAGGAGTAATCGACTGTTACAGGACTGTGAAGCTCCTCATGTAAAGGTGTAGCAGCTGGAGGACAATGTAAAAAGGGCCTGAAAAAGATTGCAAGAAGAACTGTTACATAACTCGATACGATTAGGTCCAGATTTGTTCCACTCAAAATAATGAACCCTTTGTATTTATCACAGGACAAAAAGTTGGTATGTTCAGCATTAAGATACCTATCTATTGCCTATACTGCTTAATCCAGGTCCATGTTACAGGCTGTTGCAGTGCAAATTTATAAAGAGTAACAAGTATTCACACTCACACTTAGGACAAAAAGCAATTCTGAGTCACCAACTAACCCAAACCTACATGTCTTTGGACTGTGGGAGGAAGCTGGCATGGGGAAAATATGCAACCTTCCGGCCTGGGAATCAAACCTAGTATCTTCTTGCAGTGCGAGCCACTGGGCACCAGTGATTATCATGTGAGAGTCACCTGCTTGTTACAGTGTCAGTTAATGCACCAATGGTAGCATTTAGATCAAAAATGGCAGCATGCTGGATACAAGCAATTGAAGGCCCTTGTGTTTGTTAATTCCCTGTTATTTCATGAATTCAATACAAATAAAACGTGTTTAAAGCATTACACATGTCATGTCACACCATTAAAATTAGAACTATAGAAACCACAGTATGCATTGTGAAATAGTTTGGTATTTCATTATATAATAGCATGAGCAAAAACTTTCAAAATATTACAAATGAAATATGGCTTATTTATTTTGACTACAATAATGATGCATAGTGTAACAAGGTGAAGAGTTCCTGTGAGACATCTGCCTTACATATGGAATCTGCAGGGAACACACACCAAGACCCCACCAAGATAACAAGCCCACATATCTACACACACACACAGAGCCCATAACTTAAAGCTTAAATACTGCCTTTCTTTGGCTGCCAGAGAGGGCTATACATTATAAGGCAGAACTCATCGTTAAGTCTCACACACACATACAGAGTTGCTTTGTTTTAATGGTTTCTGGTGGGACCTTTGAACTTGTGAGGATTGTTTTGGAAATGTCTCCATTGATCCACCATTCCCATCACAGAGAGCTTCCGTCTCTGTTTTGACCACTGTACCATTTTGTACATGCACACTCCAGAAAATATCTACGGTCTGGAGGAAGAAGTAGTCAAAGCAGGAAGGTTGACTGTGGTGTCGCTTGTTCCTACACTTCTCTGTGCTGCTCTCAGTGCAGGACACAAATATAAATGTCAGCTATATCATACATAATAATATAATAATATCAATGTTATCGGCACAGTGTAGACTCTGACTCAGTCCTTTTTGGTGAAATATATTAAAGAAGATATTAATTTGGATAGTAGTTTTTCCTGAATAATGAAGAAACACAGCTCTTACCCTTTCAAGTTTATCAGATTGTAGCCAAAGTGTCCCCAGTGAGTGTGCACACACACACACACACACACACTCAGTTAGAGGGGTATTTTTGTAAAACCGGTTTTTCTCCACACACAGTAAGAGGGTATTGTGCAGTCCAGTGTGTGTTCAAGTTTGAATCTGAGAACAATAGAAGACAGACATTTATCAGCGACCCTTTAAAGCTGCCTGAGGCAATGCATACCATTTACACACACACACATTTCAGCAGTCAGCTTCAATTGTTTAAGCACATGAAGGGTGTTGAAGGAACAAGGACACACAGAGAAGTCAAAGAGATATAATCAGGACCCAATAAAAATGGATAGTGTACGGCTCTTATCTGTGATTTAATGAGGCAAAATCATTCCTCCAAAATCCTTCCACACTTTTTATGACAGACAAGAAGTCAGCAAAGAAAGTTTTCCACCTTGTGAGTGTCAGCCAGGAAGGAATCCTCCCTGCACCAGTCTGATGACCTTGAGTTTACAACAGTGCTACTCTGGCACACACACATACAATCTTGTAGATTTATACTAACTTGTGATACGCATCTACTCAAGGTGGTTCAGTTTGCTCTGCCTTGTAGATTTATCAAGAATCAACTAGAATAATCAGTGTCATCTGTTTCAGGTGATTCTTGGTATTACATAATCTCCCAATTTAATATGGACCCAGTCATATTCTCATAAAGCACCAGATCATATTTGCTTTGCCATGTCGACAGCCTGTATGGTGAGAAGACAACAGCAATTGGTTTCAATACCAAATAGTGAATGTGTCCTGAGATTTTATCCAAACATTCATAGTGCGTGAAGATAAATCCTGTGATATCATTCAATCATTTTAGAATGGTTCTCATTACACACATTCATGCTTCCTGGAGAATGAATCCAACTCACACTGACGATGATTAATGATGACTTTTTCTCTAGTCCCAATGCCAAATTACAATTTGGTGCAGCAATTCATGCCCCAAAGAACATAGCTGACCACTTCCTTCGTCACACAATGTTTGGTGTAACCTGGTGTTCCTTTTATTATGATGAACAAACCCCACAGCCTGTAGCTACATGTTCCGCTACACTGAATGTTCAGGTCCAAGTACCAGTCTCAGCTGTGCTTGTTTGGCCTTCAGGTGTTTTGACAGTTAGTCAGTCAGAGTCAGTACATGCCATCTGGCTATGTGTATGTCGGACAGATCTGCCTCCACAAGTCCGAAAATGAAAGAGTCACAATGGTAATGCCAAACTTTTACACATCACCTTGGAAACCATGCATTCCTGTGGTGCTCCTCAGCGAAGTCCCAGGTAGGTGTGATATATCACAGGTTCACCCTCACACATATGCAGTGATGTAGGTGTTTACCTGGAATAAAGAAACATGGAAATGAGTGTAGATTTACTTGATTTATGAATCTTCTATCAAACAGAGTTAAAGAGAAATTCACCATAGCGGATGGCAAATATGTTAATATACACACCTCTGGGTTTGGCCGAATGCATAATGCAGAAATGATATGAGTATGTCCAGTATTAGAATAAGTGTATAAGTAGTGTCTGTTGTTTGGGTGATAAATTAGAGGAACACATTGAAAGCACTAAAACAAGTGTAAAACAAATGGTCCATTAGCCAAGTCTGTAGTTTCAACGTAAAGCAGAAAAAAGGTCAGAGCAAACATCTGATCTGAGAGAAACTGACCTGAGATACAAATAAGATTTAATTAAATGATGCAGGGCTTAAATACATATATTGCTAATTTGGCCATTTGAATGTAGCACCACATAACAGTGCAGATAGGTAAAGCAGCTTGCTGCAAATGATTACTCCAATCCAGTTAGGTTAACACATATTTAGTAGCCAGTTATCAGCCTCCTCTTTGCTTGGTGAGTTAAAGGTACATTCAGGTCAGTGCTAAAGCAGGGCTAAAGCAGGGCATTGTCACGGGGTGCAGTGGATTTATTGCACAATACACACTGGAGGGCCTATTGACGAGTCAAAACCATCAATAATCATTCACAAATGCTGAACACCAACAGGAATTCTCAACCAATTCTTAGCACATTTAATGGTGTATTCATAATTGCCATTGGCACGAAATTATTCTTGAAAATTGAGTATTGCTTGTTGCTAACGATAATGTTGATGATAATGTTTCAATGTTGAGGTGAAGACCTTTGATAGTAAAGCCTTGAAACAGACCAAGATTTTACACATGACATTCAGACAGTTTGTGTAAAGCAAGCAACGTGTTAAAAGCAAAAAGTGTTCAGCAACTAATTATCAAATCATTGTTAAAAAAACAAACAAACAAACAAACAAAAAACTCTTGCACCTGTCCAAATACGAATTTGGTGAAGAATATATAAAATTTGGAGAGACTGTGTTGGTCATTAATAAGTAAAAAAAAAAATGTATGTAAGAGAAACCTCAGTAGGCAGAACATGCATGAAGTATAAAATCCTTTATAAATGGCAACAAGAAGGCACAAATTGTACGAAAAAACCCTGAGCCACGGGAGAAGGGTCCTCCCACGGGATGACTCAGGGCTCTCCCATGGCTCCTGACCTGACTTTGCATCTGATGTCGCAGGAAGAGATTTGAAAATACTGTGTGAACTGATCACCGTTAGCATAAAGAGGCTGAGCACGCACAGGCGAACAGCAGAGCAGGAATGAGTCCCAACATGCAGGAAAAGCATGAGAATTCATGAGCACAATGCAACACCTGATCTGCCACTCCCTGTTCCTCCTTAAATCCCCTTCACCCATCTCCACTCCCCCATTATCTGCCCTCTGCTCTTTGACTTCACTTTCTCTTTTTATAGCTATTTTTTTCTGGCATATTTGAAATGTAATAAATCACAAGCTGTTGGGAGGCCACTAATAAATATTTACACACCATTTGTCCTGATTCGCAGGAAAGACACACACATTCACTCACATCACCCTTCACTTACATCAAACCTCAAGGCCTGTACAATAAAAAAAGAGCACTAAATCATGTCCTGAAATCTGAATAAATGCACATATAACCCTCATCTTTATTTGTCTTGCATAACTTAAAATTATAAGTGACTCATTTCCTGGCCGGTTATGAGCAGACTCTAGATTAGCAGACCCACCTTTATTTGTCTACACCCTGACCCACCTACAAATTGGCACTGACATGAGCGTGCACAGACACACACACACAAATACAGCAGGCTTAGACACATGCACAATCTCAGAGTACATTGGCAGGAAGTGAAGACACACCCTGAAGCAGGCTGCAATCCAATTTCTCCTCCTGTGCTTTTTCTCCAAAGCATCTCCCTTTGCTATTCTCTTCAGTTACAGTCACGTTCAAAGTTTTAATTTTAAATCATCACATTTACATGAACCATACAGCATTTGACAGATCCAGAATTTCTCCAGATGTGTCTTATCACTCACATTTACACAATCTTTACCTTACTCTACTTTCTTTGAAGCCCAAACAAACCTGCTTTTACTTTAATTATAGAGAGAAATTTAAGAATCCTTGTGTGATTTGCTATGATCTTATGAAATCATAAGATTTGTTTATTAAATGCATCTGCTGAGAAACAATGTAGAGACAAGCTGAAGGCTTGATTACATAGAGCTACTGCCACCTGCTGGGTATACTTAACAGTGTGCTTCTTATCCAGGAGCCAGATATCCATAACCTGATGGAAACAATAACACGCTTTGTTTGATGATCTTCAAAGCAGAAAAATATATCCTAAGACCAATGGACATGACTTCATAGCTCCCACTGAGGAGACTGAACTGATGCCCATGACTTTTTAAGACAATTTAACTGAATCCTACAAAAATAAATATTTTTATTCAAAAATCTGACATTTTTCAAGTATTTCTTGGTGACAAGGCTTTTTTTGTGGTCAAGTCTGGCTTCAAGACCTCACTGTTTCTAAAATCTTTGCCAAAACCTTCTAGAGGAACTCAAATTTAACTATTTCCTATAAGAGTTCCTGGTTACTTCCTTGTACCTTGACATTAGGTCAAATTTAAGTGATTTATTGACTAATAAAAAGGGCACTGGTAGCTATGTGCTAATTAGCTAACAAGTCCGGACTATATTTGGAGAGGATAGGGATCTTTTTCACTGAAAATATAAACACTCAGTTGAGCACACTACTTCATTCTAGTGTGTGCCAACAAAAGGTGAAAAAAATAAATAAAGCAAAATGAATATAGGTCTCTGCATAAGTTTTAGTTAACGATTTAATTTTAATTTTAAAACCTAAAAGAAGTCCTGTAAAAAAAATAAAAATTACAAAGAGATGCCTGACGGCTGGTCCAGCAGTCAGCATTTACAGTCAGGTCAGAGATCTTCTTCTGGTAATCTGGTGAGAATATCCACCCCGTCAGACGTGATGACCACAGTGTGTTCAAACTGAGCCGACCTGCATGATTGTCAATTAGAAAACACACAACACACTCGTAAGAATGAAGACGAGAAGACTGATATCTCTCTTCTGCACACCTACAACTCACTAGTTAATTTATAGACTTTATAGGTTTATAGGATAATGATGATGACGATGCCAGCTGGGAAAGTGTTTCATATGTGTTTTGACAGGACAGGCAAGACCTTTTTGCACCTACCTTTTATCATCTGTAGACACAGCGGTCCATTTGTCCTTCAGGATTCTGAACTCTGTAGACCCCTCCATCAGTATGGGCTCTAAAAAACGGACTAAATTAGCACCACAGCCAGACACAATGTCATCTGTGCACAGCCATGAAAATAATGAAATGTAACTCGCCTATCGTGAAAGTCATTCCTTCATCCATGGTCATATCATTGTCATTAGCTGAAAATAAAGAGCAAAAGAAGGTTATGGGATTAAAAGAAAAGAGCATTTAGAATCATGATTAATTGATTTCAGCCATTGAGCATCTAAAATTAATTTCACCTTTAATCTCAGATTTTGATGTCCTTGCCTCACAGATTAAACAGCTTTTCTGAGTCTCTTACAAAAGTCATCTTGCTCAAAGGATCAGGCATTCCAGACTTAATAATATTTAATCCATATTATCACACAGTAACACATATGATGCACACGCAAACCTGAAAGAGCATGAATACGAACAGTGTCATTATTGGAATGTAAGAGCTACAGTGGGAAGAAAAAAATATGTGAACCTTTTGGATGACCAAAATTAACTGGTGATAAAATGTGATCTGATCGTCACATATGTTGCATGTGTGGACACAGTGTCCCTGAGCTAATATCACATTAACATTTAAAGACCAGAAATGTTAACCATCTCCAACGACACTCATAGGCCTCCAGCCTTTATCCAAATTATTTTAGATGAATTGTGTGCAAATCAACAATCCTTGATCTAAAGCCATATGAGATCTCTTTTTCAAGGCATTGCTCACTGCAGCAGATTCTGCTTGTAAAGAGAAAACTCAAAATACCAGTCATAATAAATTAAAGTTGCTCTGTCTGGACTCCAGGTTTGATAACGCCATCCCCTAATTAGCTTTTATGAATGCCATTAGCAGAAGGGTTCATTTTTTCCAGAGAATGTAAATATTTCAATGATATTTTAGCGGGGATACAAACCTCAAGAAAACATTACACACATTTTAGGACAAGAACAATTGTCATGTTTTTGCTTGCAGCTTTTGTCTTAAGATCCCATATTGGAGTTTGTCTAATCATCTGAGCATAGGCCCAAACTTACCATGGTGCCAGATCTCTGGATGACAATGAAAAATGGAGCCTATTCCATGTCCGATGAAATATGGACACACTTGGAAGCCACTAGCGTGGGCTATTTCACTGACAAAGGTACAAAAATTTGTTTTAAAAAAGGACATTAAGAAAGTAATTATATGGTACCTATGTATCTTATTTGTATCTACTTTCTGTGTATATTTTGTGTGCATCTACCTTATAGTGTTTCCTATAACACATAGTTGTTCACCAGGCTTACAGGCAGCGATGGCCTGATCTCGGCATTGCTTGGCAGTCTCCACCAATCGCTGCCCAACCTCATCAACCTGGCCAATCAAGAAGGTTTCTGAGGTATCGCCGTGGTAACCATCCAAATATACCTATCAGGAATAGGCAGATGTTAGATGTTAGATGGGCCCAGTGTTGCTCTGACTGTTTATGTCTTTGTGAATGTGAGGGTATCAACTTACAGTAACATCAACATTGATGATATCTCCATCTTGAAGTTGCCGACTGCAGGACACACCAGTAACAACAGATGAATGATGAATACAGTGAAGCACTCACATTTTTCTAAATTTACAACTGATGCAGAATAATATATGCTGTACAATGATGACATATTTTGGTCAGATGATCATGAGATGAGATGCTGTGAGCTAATAAACAATTGTATCAGCGGCGGTGTGTATTTAATGGGAGAAAAGGAAGGTAAATAGTCTGAATGAACATCCATTTTACCTGTCAGGTATGCCATGACAGACCACGTTGTTCACAGACGTACAGACTGACTTGGGGAAACCCCCGTATCTGAGAGGTGACGGGTAAGCATTATGTTTGATTGTCTCCTGGTGCACAATGTAGTCTATTTCATCTGTTGTCATGCCAACCTGGAAGTCACAGATCATAACTTTGTGTAAGAAGCATGTTCATCAAACATAAACAACACTTGTATTGATAGGTGCTTACCTTGAGACTGCGTGCAGCTAGTAGCAGTACATGTCTGGCTAACTGACACGATCTGGCAAGGCCTTCGATCTGCTCTTGGTTTTTGATCTCTATGTAGTCTGGCCACTGTGGCACCACCCCGGTGCCTACATAGTCAGGCCGCACAATGTGCTAGAGTCAGGAAGGTACAGAAAGGACTGGATATGAGGGTTGGGTCATATTCTTGTCATTTAGATAATAAAAGTAATTATTTAGCAAACTACATGAGCACTTTTGGTGCCTTTAGTGTGTAACAGTAAAGATTACAAAAGTTGAATCAGTCAACAATGCTTAAAAGGTTTCTTTAACAAATCATTTTTTCTATTGAGAAGGACTTAACTACATTAAATAGACTGCAATGGCAATCACCATATGCATCCCTGGATGTTCTTAACTGCCCCATAATTTGCTACAGTCTAGTGGAAAGTACTAGAAATTCTTCAGTTCTCACAAAATGTGTCACAGCTGGACACACAAGTTAGTATGTGCCTGTTAAATACTAAAAAAGTTCATAAGATAAGTCAGACTTTCCAATTAAAATTACTCAAAGAAAACTTAAATGAACACAAACTTATCTCCTAACCATCCAATGAGAATGCTGCTTAGAACTGTGGCATTATGGGAACATTAGGTCTTGTACCTTGGGCACTGCATAGGCAGGCCTGACTGTAGCTGGGCGAACGACATTATGAGAAGTTTTCCACTTCCTCCAGAAGAAGGACCGATGTTGCTGACCCAGCAGGGGTGTGGTGACGTGGCTACTTGTTACTTGTTTCTGCAGGAAGCTACCTATTCCTGGAGAAGAAGAAGAAAAGGGAAGCAGCAGAGTGAAGAGGAGAGCGCTCTCTCTGATAATGTTTTCCTGCTAACAATAAATGGTAGCAACAACTTGTATTTCTTTAAAATTTTTCAAATGCAATTCAAATTCAGGTAGAGTTTGTACAAAAAGCCACACAACAAAATATTAAATCACTATAATAAATAATATATAACGGGAACAAAGGTTATTTAAACTTTGGTGTATGCGGTCAAAATTTTATTTTTGATGTTATGCGGATCTGTTGTGTTCAAGGCTCAACACTTTCACTGTCAGAGATATTACATGGAATCCCAACACTGCCAAGTTTGACTGCAGAATAGAATCCTGTGTTTTCCTTCACTTAAGACATCATTTTTAATATACTGTCCACTATGATGTTGTTATCTAATAAAGCCACGCAGCGCGTCCATAGATAACGGATGCTTCATACACAATTTCCCTATCAGCCACAGCAGCGGTGAATGCAGCGCAAATAGTGAATGTGAGTTATATGCCCTTACACAAACACAAACCAGACAAGGTCCTTGGTAGCAAAGGCAAATCCAGATTCAAAGTTTTGTCAGTGATGGATTTATCCAGGACTGGACCTTCTAGCAATCTGCCCTCCTTATGTGTGTAAACAAACACCTCTCTGTTGGCTAAGCCTAGCAAGCTAATATCGTCTGGGTTAAAAGATAAATAAATAAAAACATCGGCCATTACCCTCAAACCGTGTTTTAACGTGTTTGCCACAGCACTTGATTTTGACTTTCTGCAGACTCCGGTGGTCTGAGGTGTCCTACAGTTCAGTCCCTACCTGGTCTCACCAGCCGACCTGCACTGTGCGCCGCCATGGGCTGGTCACGTGGTCCGGGTGTCACGTGACGCGACTGTGGGGCCCGTATGAACACGGAGTTTTTATCATTTTCTTTCCTCCCAGTCGTGTCGTTTATATTTTTTCGTGTTGGAGTTTGATCTTTATTGTATTTTTTTTGTTTGTTTATATGTGTTGCTGTTATTGTGATTATTCAAATTTATTTGTGTAAAACGTCAAATGTAGTTTTCTTTGCACATTTCTTTTTTGTTAGTAAAGTATGGTTAATTGGTGCATAATGTTTGATTTAATTATTATATTATTACTTATAGCTGTTCAATGGCGCCAGGCTCCATAATAATACTACTCAACTCCCATAGACCCATGGATTTCTGTTGAGGGGAAGATCATGTAAGTCCCGTAAACCCTTGTGTCCTAAGCTCAGAGGAAAGTATGCTAATTTCTCCTGCACAACCTTCATGTTTATGTAGGCCAATTTAAAAGTGTATGGACTGAGTGACAGTGGTTTCCAGACAAATATCATCTTGGGCTGCTGTCAAAGTGAGTCCTAACATGAGACACTGTGTGTTGTGCTGACAACAGCTACAAGCTCAAGCAGTCGTGGTCACCTTCAGGGTACATTCCCCAAAGGTTTTCAAAGGTTATATTTGTTTAACCTTAAAGTGGAACCTTCAGAGAGCAACTATGAAGGCAACACTTTTAAGTCTCACGTTAACGTGTCCTAACAATGTTTGATAAAGTCAGTGGGCTATTAAATCTGACAAGATAATGAAAGCTAACAATTTGGTTATAGGTACAATAAAGTTGCAAAGAGTGACAAGGGTGAAAGTGTTTGACGGCACCTATATGAACTATGGCTTCAAGAAAAAGGTTTTAGTTTTGTGTTGTGTGTGTGTTTTTCTTGGAGGTTAGTGTGAAACTGCATTCCCATTTCATAGGAAATGGTTTTGGTTTTTTCACTGCAGGATAACATCTGTCTGATGCATTTAATCAAACTTTTTTTTACCCAAATATCCTGTATCCTAGGCTATCAGACTGATGAACACCATGTCAAACTGAACACACTCTCACTTTAGTATAGGTCTGATTATTATAGATTATCTTTTGTCTAATGATATAGTACACTTTCATGGAGAATTTCCTGGAGAATTCATATCACTCAGCTCTACAGTTATACAATTAGAATATCCAACAGTATTATTTCTATAAGCTAATATGAATCCAAAAGCAAAATGGTCATTCATCAGCATATTGATGTAAATATTAAGCAATATGTAGTTTTCAGTCTTCCAGCCCTGGTGATTCCAACTTCAACCTCATTCCCAGAGTACATTTGCTTTTGCGTGTAACAGCAAACATACCCTTCAACACCTCTATGATGGGACATTACCTCTGACACCATATTACATTACCATGATTGTTAAACAAACTTACATAACATAGGTCCTGGCAGGTGGTGCAGATTCTGTAGGTCAGTGCCTTATCAGTGACATGGACACTTCACCAAGGTCAGTGAGATTAGTGCTCATCAGCTGGTAGTAAAAATAAAAAAAAAAATCTGCCATGTTAAAATAACTTCTATAAAGAGACCCTCGTGTTAATGATCACATGAATGTTTGAATGAGACGCAGCTCCCTGACAGAGCAGGACTGTGAGCAGTGCAGTAGTAACTGAATACCAGTAATGGAGGTAATAGTTGTGGGGGCAGTATTATGGATATATTGTTGCTTGCTTGAGGAGGGAATTGTTGGGTCTAGACCTGCTCTATATGTTAAGTCCCTTAATGTAACTCTGTTGTGATGTTTGCGCTCGGTAAACTTGATTTGATTGGATTTGAATAGGTAGTAGCCATGTCTGTGGCCAGGCCAGAGGCAGCAGCAGAATCGGTATTAGTGGTGGGGGTGGTTTTAGCAGGAGCTGTGGCAGCATCAGTAGCATCGTTAGCAGGGAGAGCTGCAGCATCGGCAGGAGTAATGTCCACATGCAGCATCAGTAGCATCGGCAGGAGTAATGTCCACATGCAGCATCAGTAGCATCGGCAGGAGTAATGTCCACATGCAGCATCAGTAGCATCGGTAGGAGTAATGTCCACATGCAGCATCAGTAGCATCGTTAGCAGGGAGAGCTGCAGCATCGGTAGGAGTAATGTCCACATGCAGCATCAGTAGCATCGGCAGGAGTAATGTCCACATGCAGCATCAGTGATAGCAGCAGTGCTGGCTGTTACGCACATTTCAGGGCGGATGGTTAGCGATTGAGCACACATACAAAAGCGTTTTCATTTATCTAAAAATGTGTCACCGTCAGCGCCGAATGAAACGTGATGTGAGAGGTCCGGTGCTGGAGAACTGCTCTCAGAGCCAGATCACTTCGGGCTTGGCTGTGTGAGCTTTTAAGAGGCTGTGTGGTTCCGTCTTCACTTCAGACCTGGACACGTCTGAGGGCGTGCGCTGTGACTCTCTCTCCCACTGTACGTGACGTCAAACCAGCATGGCGGTCAAGGTGACTTCGGCATCGCTCTCTTAACGATTTTCAAAGCTTTACTTTGACACTTTTGCATGTCTTGAGTTAATTTTCTTGAGTGGAAACGGTCCCAGCCGGGCTAGGCGGTGCTGGGCGGGCCGGGGTGGCTCGGCTCCGGTGTAGCTCCGCCGCTGTAGCATCCCTGAGCTAGCTGCCGCCCGGCGGTGCCCGGCCTTGATGAGACATCCACTGCCTCGACGTTAGCGGGATCATGCTAAATGATAAAAAAGGGAAAGCCTTAACGCTAACTGAGCTCGCATCCTTTCACAGCAGTCGATACTTTGTCTCTTTGCCCTCGTCCTCTCGCATTTTGCCGATTTAAAGCTTGTGTCATTGCCACGGTTCGTGTCCTCTTAATATGAGTAGTTTGCGCTTTGCTAGCCGGCTACTCAGGTGCAGCTTTAGTCTGAGCTGGTGTGCTTTGGCTGGTTGGCTGGTTTATTACACGTTTAACCTCCCTAACCTGTGTATCGTCTGCCAGGACTCAGTCGTTTCTTTTTGTGGTTGTGTGACGCTCCTGTCTCCTCGGCTTGTGTTTCTCCTTGAAGGAGACATGAACCCAGAGCTGCCTGGATGTTGTGCTTGTGTTTTTGCCTAGCACGCCACAGAAAGCCTGCTTTACTCAGCAGCTTCCTTTATTTGTCATTTTATCTGCCAATGTATGTTCCACACAGATGTTAATAAACGCCGTGTGTTGTTTCAGGTGCAATCTACCAAACGCGGGGACCCGAGTGAGCTGAAAGCAATTTTCCAAAAGGTAAGGTCACAGCTTTCCCCTCAAAGTCAGCCTCTGTGTGTTACTGTAGTGATGCTCATCGCTCAGATCACTTAGTTTCAACAGCTTCAGTGTGTGTCTATGTAGGGCTCAGGCCACCAGGACTGTGCTCACAGGCTGAATAAGCTTGTACGTTTTCGTCATGTGGTTTAAATCACAGCATTAGTCTCAGTCAAAGGTCCAGGACAGACTGCTGTAACTTTAACTACAGTGCTTGTCAGTGATCGTGGTCTTTCTTTTTTCTTTTCAACGAGAAGATGAAGCTTGAACAAAATAGTTGCTTATGCTTATACAGCAGCAGGTATTGCAAATCTAGTTGTTCCGCATTGCTTCTCTCAGTTTGCCTCAATTACTGTGACAAGTTAAAAGAAGAATTGGGTCGTTCACACCCTGGATAGCTCAGTTTGGAGAGGATCGTGCTTTTAATGTGAAGGTACAGGGTTCAGGCCTCTTGTCAGGCGAAAGTGTCAGGTTTTCTTTTTGTTGTCTCTGATGCTGCGTAAGCAAGAGCATGCATGTTCCTGTATTTAGTGAATGAAATGGCTTACAGCATTCTCATCTCATGCAACATTTTGAGTTGGATTAAGGGCTGTTGCATGACCATGAGATGTCCTGAGTATCTTTCACAAGAGAAGTTTGTGTTAAGCTTCATCTTTCACAACTGGCTTGTGCGTGGTGAATGTGTGGGACAGCAGTTGTTGGTAGGTTGATATCCACAGGTCAGATGGACAACAAAATGCAGAAGAAAAATTGGTACATCGTGCCTGCTTGTAAGTGCTATCCTGACATGTCGTGGTATTACTGCAAGACCAATGACCTTCGTTGTTCAGGTGCAGAATGAATCTCCAGCACAGTCAACTAAAATGCTAACAATGGAGCTGAGGTTTTTTGAGAACCACTGACCTCAAAATAGTCTTACATTTTTACCTTTAAATTTACTAAGAAATTGTGTCAATAACAAGGTTTACATAGTGCTGAATCAATCAAATGCACTTCATAAATACAAAGAAAAGTTTGCTCAATATTCACAACTTGAGACGCTGGACTTCTACTGGTTGTAAAGAGCCTACAGTATTCAGTGTGGTGCTCTACACTCAACAGGCCATTAGCTCTGGTGCTAGGAGGGTTCACAAAGTTAACTGAACTCTTAATAGAACCCAATATAAAACACTGCTGCTGGGTTGGATTAACTCTTGGTTATGTTAAAGTTAGTATCTGTAAAGGGTTTAGTATCCATGCTAATCTTACTTTCTGTTTCTCCTGTCAGTATGCCAGTGTTGTGGACAAGGATGGAGAGAGGTTCATGACCCCAGGAGACTTTGTCCAGAAGTATCTGGGACTGCAAACACAGATCCACCACAACCCCAAAACTGTACAACTCATTGCTGCTGTGGCTGACACCACAAAGGATGGGTATGTACGGTCAGAAAAAAACACACACAAGCATGCTTATCATCTCTAACTTAGTGTTTATTGACAACTTCTGATTAGAATTTGTAATTACCTTCAGAACAGATAAGATAAAGCTGCCAATGCCTGCTGCTTCCATGACTACTAGTTCACACAGGCTAACGTGCATTTTCTTTTTAAATCTCGATCTTTTGTCTCTTTTCTTTTCTTTTTTTTTTTCCTTTCTTTTTCTTTTTCTCTTAAACAATATTGCCCCTTTTCCCCCCTCCCCTTATGCCACCCACAATGGCAGGCTGATCTCGTTCCAGGAGTTCCTTGCCTTTGAATCGGTGTTGTGTGCGCCTGATGCTTTGTTCATAGTCGCCTACCAGTTGTTTGACAAGACGGGGACTGGAGCTGTTTCCTTCGGTAGGTACCGCTGTGTTGTCTTTGTTTTTACATTACCTTTGATAACCAGTCACATGTTAATGAATACACAAACTGACCGTATAAACATTGCTTTCTAATTTTTTTTTTTTTTTCATATTTATGATATTCTCATCATGAAAAAATTGCAGTCTAATAAAGAATTTGGGTAAGAAAAGGCCTTTAAAAGTCCTTAATTCGACCTTATGAAGGTGTGGGAATTTGCTGTTTTTTTTTCCTGCAGTGCACTCTGGAGTAAGAATGTCCTAACGTGACATAAACCAGATTATTCCTCTAAGTCATTATCCATGGATGGAGTTGCATAATGGTTCTCATGCACTGTGCCTACTTATTTACTTATGTCACACACACAAAGCTTCATGTTGTTGCACTAAAATTACCGGCTTTTCTGCTGTTTATGAAATTTGTCTGGTAAATTAATCATTCATTTGTGTTTTTATCTGTGTATTTGTGCTACAGAAAATGTGCGGGACATTTTCAGTCAGACCACTGTGCACCACCACATTCCCTTCAACTGGGACTGTGAGTTTGTACGTCTGCACTTTGGCCACGACCGCAAGAAATGTCTCAGCTACCTGGAATTCACCCAATTCTTGCAGGTATATTGTGCTGTCTTTGTATTGTTTTCTCTTTCACTTGTCTCTCTTTTTCAGACATTTGGACTGTTTTTTTTTTTTTTTTTTTTTTTTTTTAACTCAGCTATCTGTCAAATTTTTGTAGGAACTGCAGTTGGAGCATGCACGCCAGGCATTTGTCCAGAAGGACAAAGAAAAGAATGGCGTTATCTCTGCCATGGACTTCAGTGACATTATGGCCACCATCAGACACCACATGCTCACACCCTTTGTGGAGGAGAACCTTGTCTCAGTAAGTGTTTGGTTGTGCATAGAGAGTTTAATGAATGTCAATTGTGTAATTATTTTTTTAGATTACACATTTATGATTACTGTTAAAAAAAAAAAACAAACAAAAAAAACCCCAACAAACTTACACATAGAGGTATAAATTCACCGACCTGTGGGGTTGTGAAAATGTCTGGGATTATTAGCTTTAAAGGACTTTACTGAACATTTTTAACTTTTGCCTGGTCTATTTCAAACTATAAAAATCTTTTAAGCTTTGCTCAGGCTCATCAGTGTTCTCTAATTATGAATATGTCCACACATTTCCACCATAATTTCTGACATTGAAATGGTTCACCCAGAAGTCCTGATTGTTCTAATGCTGAATTACTTGAGATGTTTGTCATAAAAGGTAAACATCCTGTTAAAAATGTGCTGTGTAGGAATATGCTTTGTTTATGGTTGAATCTTTTATACATTTGTGTTAAAGTAAATAATTAGGGAATAAGCTCTGAAGAAAAATAAAACGGTACAATTTGAGATTTAATCATTTTCATTATGATAAAGGAGAAACAAAAATGCCTGATACAGTTACATAAACTGTTATTGGATAATGTGTAAACTGTACATCTGGCCTTCCCCTTAAGAGTTTATTTTCGAAGAAAGTTTATTTTGAAGAAAAATAAATACCTGATGTACCCTTTTTTCTACCAGGCTGCAGGTGGAAGCACCTCTCACATGGTCAGTTTCTCTTACTTCAATGCCTTCAACTCCCTCCTGAACAACATGGAGCTGATCCGTAAGATCTACAGCACGCTAGCTGGCACACGGAAAGACACACTCGTAACCAAAGGTGCATACAGATTGTTCTGTTGTGGTGAAGTTCTGTCTTTGCTTTTTCACTCAGATGCTCACAATGGTGTCCATGTTGTTGGAGAATGGGTTAGGGTTAGGGTTAATGGTCCCTTTTCTCTTTCTTGCTGCAGAGGAGTTTGTTCATGCTGCCAACAAGTTTGGTCAAATCACTCCCATGGAAATAGACATCCTGTACCAGTTATCTGGCCTGCACTCTCCCTCTGGGTAAAACATGGATGCTGATACAAGGGTTATTTCTTTGAAAGAATCAAACCAATTCACTTAATAGCACAATTGTATGATCCATATATATCCATTGACATTGACATCAATGATGACGACATAAATATGTGTGTATCAGGCGCCTGAATCTCAGTGACATTGAGAGGATAGCCCCATTAGAGGAGGGATGTTTGCCCTACCACCTGGTTGAAATTCAAAAACAGGTCAGTGTGTGTGCATCTCCTCCTTCCTTCCTTTATCACTGTTACCAGCCATACAAATCACTTTAACCATCTGTGCCCAAACAGACCCATGGGGAAAGTTCCAGGCCTGTGTGGCTCCAAGTTGCAGAGTCCGCCTACAGGTTCACCCTGGGCTCCATCGCTGGAGGTAGGATCTGCTGTGGGGAGACACATCAGCACAGCACAGTATCTTGTATATTTGGAAAATGTTTAGTCTGATTTTGTGTGTGTTCGCACAGCTACGGGAGCAACGGCAGTGTACCCCATTGACTTAGTGAAGACTCGTATGCAGAACCAGAGGTCCACGGGCTCCTTTGTTGGAGAGCTGATGTACAAGAACAGCTTTGACTGTGCTAAGAAGGTTCTCCGCTACGAGGGTTTCTTTGGCTTCTACAGAGGTAAGGCATGTTAGGAAAGACCGTCACAACACCAGCAATTTGGTTTTCAGGCTTCATTCTCATTTATTCGTCGTGTGTGTGTGTGTCACATTTTAACTTCTTTTGTTGTGCACTTCTCTGTCTTTGGTGGTTTTCACCTTCATGTCGTCTTTTCCATCTTCTCATTTCCTTTTGATTTCTCTCCTCTTGCTCCTTTTTGCACAGTATTAATAATGAACTGAGATTCTCCTGTTACTCAATCCCCCACGATGCCCCACAGGTCTGGTCCCTCAGCTTATAGGTGTGGCACCTGAGAAGGCTATCAAACTTACAGTGAGTACAGCCCTGCAACATTTATACTCACTCACCACATCACTAGCCTTATGAACCTCGTATCTTGCATTATTCTAAGGATTTTCATAGATGCTTTCAGAACAGATAAAGAATTTTCTGAAGGAAATATGGCCACCAACATACTCAATGCAAGAGAAATGCAGGTGAATCTAAACACAATGTACAATAAATATAGATAACACAAATGAATTCACACAGATGAGGCCTGTTGCTGAAGCCAAACTGGTAGCATGTTAGGGCAAAGTCTCCATGATCAGCAAATTTACAAAATAGACTGTTAGTTTTTGTTTTTTTATTACCCTGAATTGTCTGTTTGTGTCCTTCAGGTGAACGACTTTGTAAGAGACAAGTTCACTCAAAAAGACGACAGTGTTCCTTTATTTGCTGAGATTCTGGCAGGTGGCTGTGTAAGTACCAAGTCCCAGGTGTTTTTGAATGCATGAAGGAACAGTACATGATAAATGTGGATGCAGGGCTACAGAAGTAACTTGTGCATGAAGCCTGCTCAGTTGTTATATTAACTTGCTTGCAGAATTCCATGTGACAATGACTAACACTGGACTGTCAGACCAAATTGCGTCCAGAGCAAAATTGTCAATGTCCAATGCAATATGGCTTTTTTTTTTTTCTGCTTTTGTTTTTAATAGCGTTGTTCATCCTTACACACAATGGCCCAGCACTCCTTACCATCCAAGGAAATGGCAAAGTAAATGATTGATCAGGATTTAATTTTGATACTTTTTGATACTTTTGATACTTGTCATGAACAAGACTTGGTTCTCATATCACTGCTGTGTATTTATGAGATGCCGGAGACGTTATAGTTTATTTTTCTTTTCTGTATTTACATTTTTTTTCCAAGTGTGTGAACAAGCTCTTGTTCTCCTCATTTATTTAGGCTGGAGGGTCTCAGGTGATCTTTACCAACCCTCTGGAGATTGTGAAGATTCGCCTGCAGGTGGCAGGTGAGATCACCACTGGACCTCGAGTCAGCGCACTCAGTGTGGTCCGTGACCTTGGCTTCTTCGGTCTTTACAAGGTAACATGTCCTTTAGTGGACCAGCCTCCAGACCTGTTTAACTGGTACTCACTATCCCTAGCATGTGTACACACTTTCCTCTCTCACTCTCACAGTCTTAAATAGTCTCCTACATCTCTGTTCTTTGTGTGTCTGTCCAGGGTGCTAAAGCATGTTTCCTGAGAGACATCCCCTTCTCAGCCATCTATTTCCCTGCGTATGCACACCTAAAGGCCCAGCTAGCTGATGAGCAGGGCAGGCTGGGAGCTTTGCAGCTTCTCACCGCTGGAGCCATTGCTGGTAATGTCAGATTATGACCCAGAGCAGAACAAACTAGAAATCCCAAAAATAAAGCTGCATGTTTTGACTCCCTGAAGAAAGAGGACTCCCCAAGTAACTGCATGCCAGTTGATTGATTTTTTTTTTTTTTTTCCCCTCTCCCCCCCTTCCCTCTTCTCCATTTCCCAGGTATCCCTGCTGCCTCCCTTGTTACGCCTGCTGATGTCATCAAGACCCGCCTGCAAGTTGCAGCGAGGGCAGGACAGACCACTTACACAGGAGTGATCGATTGCTTCAGGAAGATTATGAGAGAGGAGGGGTTCAAGGCTTTGTGGAAGGGAGCCGGAGGTGTGTCCCTTTGCGTATCTTCCTGCACCCAGACACACAATATGTGCTATGTTTTTCCATTTTAAACTATGCTGACCTGTTTGTCCTCCTCCTCTCCAGCTCGTATGTGCAGGTCATCACCTCAGTTTGGTGTGACTCTAGTGACCTATGAGCTGCTGCAGCGGTGGTTCTATATTGACTTTGGAGGACAGTAAGTTGATAAACTGCCTCTTTAAACCATTATTCAGTCTTTGATGCATTCAGACAAACTAAATGAGCTTTTCTTAAGGTTTCATATTTTATTAGAGAAATCAGACTCCAGCTGATAGACGTGATTGTGTTTGATTTGTGTACTAAGTATATGTGATTGAAAGTACAGAACTGATGCTCCTGTAGTGTTTTAAGATGCATCAGCATAGTTTTTCCTCTGTAAAATGAACTTGTCATAACACAGTATATTTAGTTTTCACTGCAAAACCTTTCTTTCCTGAAGTCGTCCAGCAGGATCTGAGCCTACACCCAAGTCTCGCATCTCAGAGCTCCCTCCCATCAACGCGGACCACGTGGGAGGCTACCGCCTTGCTGCTGCCACCTTTGCTGGGGTGGAGAACAAATTCGGGCTTCACCTTCCCAAGTTCAAGTCCTCCGGCGTAGTTTCCATACATCACCCAGAGCCAGTCACTGCCACGCCAGCTCAGGCCTCATAAAGGTCTGGCATCTCCATATCACCATTCCATCCCTCCTCTACCAGGAGCCAGACACTTAGATACACAATTAAAACACACACCCTTAACAAACACTCCACAAACAGGGGCCATTAAGTTAGGAACAAACACACCAGCCCGTTCCTCTCTCCAAGGGGAAGGTGTGCTCCGCTGGTCCCCAGCCAGTAGCAGAGGTGGGACACTGGCTGCAGCTGTGCATGTAAGTGAGTAAGCAGTGACTAGACTGCAGCACAGACTTTTTTGTATCATGAATGGCTGTCTGCTCCTGGCATCTTCCTCTTTGTCTTCTTCTTTCCAGCATTTCTATAACACAGAGCTTCGGGCACTCTTCTCTCTCATGAGTAGCTGATGATTTTTTTTGTGTTCTCTGACACTCAGTTTGGGTAGGACCACTCTTATTGGACAGTGGACATAGAAAATATTAGATTGGTCAGTGTGTGTGTGTGTGGGAGGGGGAGCTCACTCTTGATCAGTCGTCATGCAGGAGGATACGTACTGTACATATTGTATAACTGCAGTGAACAAAATGTTACAAGACAAAGCTCCGTAACATTCAGGCACCATCATTATACTGTAATGTTCTTGCCTAATATGTTGGGCCTTTGGTCCTGGTCTCTGAGAATCACTCTTACTGATGTACAGAACTTTCAATAAACTGTTTTCTTGATGACAGGAATAATGGGCAGAGAATTAGGTATTAATAAATTAAATGTATCTCAATTCAGTCATTGTATTTTATTGAAATAAATCATCCATATGGGTTTAATTTTACCAATAAGTCTTGAGTTTTATTCCAATGGAAAAGTTCAACCATTGACAGGAAGGAATACGGTACAATCAGTCTATGCAGAATACTGATGTCATGTAATATCAAACATGGTTGCTACAGTGCATTTTGAGCTTGTTTTTAAATATTGAAGCTGTCTTTTTTTTTTTTTTTTTTTTTTTTTTTTAAACCAGCCTGGAGAGGTTGGACTGCTGCGTTATGATGGAATGAAAAATTGGATGGAGAAAGAAAGTACAGTTGTTTCCAACCTTGGCATTACAACTTCATTTAGTTCATTTAGAGCCTCTTAAAGAGGTCAAATAAGGAAAGCGTTTTCTACTACTCAGACAGGTACAGAGTATAAAACAGCCTTTGGTACAGAAAACATTACTTTTTAACTGTACTAGTGTCAAATTCAAGGCAATTGTAACAATGAGTTTTGCCTGGTTAAAAGCTTGTATTAATTTTAGGAATGTACTTCAAGCTTTTAGTACAAAGCAGAAATCTGTTTAAAACAATACACAAAATAAATAAGTGCCACCATCTGAATAAATATTAAATATTGTAGAGGTTAAAATCTTAAGAATGACACTCACTGCACCGGCCCGTGTGTACGTGTAAGCACATCATCTGTTTTAGACGGCATTCTCAAGTGCTGCTGAGGATAAAGAGGAACTGATACTGATATGTCAGTTGTCACCTTGCTGAAACTCTGCCAGTATTGTGCACAAGCATGTTCAGAAAATAATAAAGTAAAAATACTAAATGGTAATAAAAAGGTGCAGGTACAAAGGTTTGCATATTTGAAAAAAGGGCTGAGTTGGTTTAGGCCTTAGGAAAAAAAGCTGTTTCTGAAGCCCTGAGGATGTTATCAAAGCTAGAATTGAAAACAGTGGACAGCCACTATATCCTGAAAACCACTTCCCTCTGTTCCTCTCTGTTTTACTTTCAACCACTTGGCTGTGATCTCTGTACTACGGCTGTTGCTACATGACACATTCATTGTTCCTACAAACTGCACTGTCTGACACATTTAAAAACACATCTAAAATCATCTGGAACTGTCTTTTCTATCCATTCTAGCTCTGCACATCTCCTCAGGCCAGTCATGTTGTAGTAGGTGGAAAAGCTGAAAGCCAGAGAAAAGGGAGAAACGTTCCTCTAGCAGTGGCATGTCATGTAGTGTGCTATAAGTGTGTAGTGTACTGCAGAGGAAGAGTAAGGGTTGGGAACATCAGACGTTGGCCAGCTCTTCAGCTTCATCTCGGTTCTCGTTGATTTCAGCCAGTGTTCTGACGAAGCGCGTCCACTCGTCAGCCTTGGGCACGCAGATTTGCTGCAGAATGACATGACAACAAAATCAACAGCATGTCAAATAAGGAGCTGGGAAGAAAACTGAATTGACTGGTTTTAGTAGGAAACACTGAAATCACCCCAAAACAAACACGTAGTGTCAATAGTGAGAAGGAAGGATATCTCACCTCGCCTACATCGTACACCCGCACCTGTCCCTCAGAGTCCCCAGTGGCAATCTCTTTTCCAGTGTGAGCCCATCTCACGCGGTTCAGTGCAGGAGACCCCTCCACACACACAGTGGCAGTGGGAACCTAGAAAAAACACATCGACTGGTGGTGATGAGCAATTCCATTCTTAGGAAAAAAAAAAATGCTGTCAAAAAGCTCATGGAACAATGTCAACAATTTTCTCTTACATCACTCAAATTCATTGGCTATGTTTAAGGGTTGCTTGTAGCTTCATTGTAACAGTATTGATTTGAGAATTTTTTTTTCATATCTAAAATCTTCCTAAAAATTTAAAGTTACTCCTTTATAAGGAGAAATTCAAGTGTTGCGTTTCAATGTATTGTCAGCATGTTTGTGTACCTCAGTATCAGTGTTGAGGTTCCACAGGTCCAGACGGCCAGCTAGGTCCACACAAGCAAAGAGAGCAGGGTGTGTTGGAGACCACATTGCATCATAGACATAGTCGCAACTGTCCTCAAATGAGTACAGTGGACGGGTACTCTATAAAGAAGGACAAAAGGAGAAATGGATATGAGTTAAAAAACATGACTAATGATGCATCTAACAGTATAAAAGTGTGTCTGTCTCACCTTGGTGCTCCAGAGTTTGACGGTCCAGTCAAAAGAGGAGGAGATAAAGAGATGAGAGAAGTCAACAGGCCCACCTGCACTGTGGCAGCTCAGTCCAGTCACTGGACCATGATGGCCCTCAAACACCTCAGTGATGCCAGCCTTACTGTAACACACAGAAAATATTTAAGATCTTTAGGCTTCTACGTTTTACTTCTCTATTTTATTTGGAAATTGCTGTATAAAACAAACAAGGAGAGAGAGCTAAGTGAACCAACCTCCCATGGCGACAGGCAGTGTAGACAGAGCCGTCCTCGCTCCCCACCACAAAGTTGTTAACATCGCCCAGAGGGAAAGCCATTGAGGTGACAGCCACTGCCTTGCTCTGTTTGAACACCAGCTCCAGACTGTCCTACAGATAAGACAGATAAGACAGTCTCAGACAACCTGACAAACCCACTCAGATTTATAATAGTGTCTTTGTTATACCTGTGGCTGTGAGAGCATGTCAAGACTCCAGGAGCACATTTTGCCGTCAGTGGAAATACTGATCAGGTTGTTAGCGTTTTGGGTTCCTACCACATTCACACAGTAGACTGGGTGCTGAAGACAAAGGAGTAGGGAGGTGAACAAATCAATGACAGGAAAAATATGTTTGTGTCCAAGATTCAAAAAAAGAAAACCTGCGTTGAGTTTGTGACGATTTAAGGTGTGTTATTACTGTATGTGCAGCTGCAGACAAGGGGGTTCTCTGAACAGGGGTGCGCTTGTTGCTTCTGTTGTCCCATAAGACGATCTGTCCAGAGTACGTCCCTCCTACCACCAGGTTAGGGTGAAACTTTGCAAACCCAGCAGACATAACCTCCGACTGAAAAAATAAATGACATACTTTTAAGTATTTCCCTAAATTGGTTTTTAAGTGTATTAAGTGTATAATATTATTCTGGAATGAGCAGGCTGTAAGACCAATGCATGGAAGTTCTTCCCTTACCTGGCAGTGGAAGATGTACTCAGGTGTGCCCTTCTTGTATTTCATATTCCACACTAGTGCCACACCATCAGGCTCATGGGGAGCATCCTCATTGTTGTTATATGAAGCCACTAACAGCTCTGGGTACTGAGAGAAACAGAGCAGTCATTAGTAGATGCAGTGGAAAACATGTTGAAGAGCCGCAAATAAATCAGTGTGGACAGGACACTGCGATTTCACTTGGAATTAGTGTTTTTGCATTTTGTTTTCACTGCGGTGTGCCTTTCACCAAAAAAGCATTTCCCTCTCCATCTGGAGAATAAGATTAGTAGACTGAGGCTGTAGCACCACAGCACTTTTGGTCATGGCACATTTTTAAATATCTAGGCCAAAATGCATTTATTATTTTAATCAATTAACTATGCAGAACTAGCTGACATAGACTGAATTTCTGTCAGGGCACTCTAGTGGACATGCGCTGAGATACAATCTCTGTGGGGATCAATAGAAAATACATCCTACCTGAGGGGACCAGTCCAAGCAGGTAACAACTCTGTTTTTAGTCCAGCGCTCATCTGCAAACTGTCTGTTCAGAACCAACTTTGCGCCCGCTTGCAAGTCACTGAAACGGACACAAAAATGTAAGATCTGATCATGTTAGCTCTATTTGCAGCATTTAGATGGAGGAGAATTTTTTCAGGGACCTCACCCTTCCTTATCCTCTAGATCCCTCCCACTGTAGTCGAAGCAGACATCCACCTGCTCAGCCAGAGCTCGCTCAACAATTCTGCTTCCCCGCTCGAAAAATGACAAAAACTCCTCTGAGTGCAGGACCTGCAGCTTCTCTTCTTCTGTCAGCTCTTTAGGAGTGTCTACACAAGGGGCAGAAATCATAACTCTTCTTGTGATGTTTTAACAATCTTTCAGATAGAGAGTAACTCAAAACCTGCATTACAGCAAAATGAAGGAAAGAGCTGGGTAAGAAAATAAAAACAGTTGGAACTAGTACATTGATCAACAACATTGAAAAGCATTTCCTGTGACAGTTATTGTCATTTATATGTTACAAACGTCTGTCCTTACCCTCCTCCTGCTGTTCACCCTGTTCATCTTTCTCTTCTTGAGTGTCCTCCACTGGTGGGGGAGCAGTCATCTCTTCATCTTCTTCCTCGTCTAGAATACACACAAACAGATTTTAGCCGCAGTAAAAAAATAGAAAAAAAAAAAAAAAATGTTTGAGGAAAGTGTAATTGTGTATCTGTTCACCTACCTGCTTTTTGTTCAGTGTGTGACATGGCCTCAGTGGGTGTCTGTGTTTCTTTGGAATAAGAAACCATTTCCTTCGGGAGAAACTCCACCTGGGTCACTTTGGACATGCCCAGCCTCACAGCGCCACGTCTACACACATACACACACACATACAGGAACAGAACTTTTACAAAACAAAGTGGAACTGAATATAACATCTTTGTGAATAAACATGAATAACAGATGTACAGAGATATTACTAACACATCTGGACAAATCTAAAATGAAACCACAAAGACTGATTTAAGTTGGAAGACAAGCTAAAGGAGAGAGGAGGAGCAGTACCCCATCAGCTCAGAGTCGGAGTGGAGTTGTAGAGTAGAGGGGTCAGGATCCCAATGCAATGTCCTTATACAGCCAAACCACCAGATGGTATTAGTAAAAGAAAGACGGGACAGAGGGAAGAGAGGAAACAAGAGGATGAAACGAAACGCAGAGGACAAGCAGACGGTGAGCCATATAAGAGATGTTAAAGAAGGAGGACAGGGAGAGAAGCAGAACGGAGTGTATGTTAATTTAGACATGTCAGTGTGCCGGTAAAAAGGCAAAAGAGGAGACAGGTCAGAATTCATCAAGTATAATTACATAGTTAACACACAAAGACAGAGACATGCATAAATCCCATAAAACTATCCAAACAACTCCCATCTTCCTCTCTCTGCACACATACACAAACCTTGGTCCTGCGTTTCCATCCCCTGAATCTTGGCTTCCTGCATCGCTGCCCACTGATTTGTTGGAGGGAGACATTGGGGCAGGGACTAGGTAGTGAAACAGACACGTATCTTCTGTTACTACCCTCAGGGGCTGCGCTGTGAGTGTGCAAGTCAATGAATTGGTGAGTGAGTGAGTGAGTGAGTGAGTGAGTGAGTGAGTGAGTGAGTGAGCAAGTGAGGGAAGGAGTGAGGTATGGAAAGGGTGCGTGAGTGAGTGAGTGAGTGAGTGAATGAGTTTGCATGCAGTAAGGAGGAAAAACACAAAAAAGGAGACAAAGGGGAGAGAAGAGAGAATGAAAATAAATGGCAGGCAGGTTTTAGGTGTCATGCACAACACAGTTATGTAAAATGTACAGATATTGTGTATGGAAAGGGAAAACAGTGGATGAAACCAAGCCAGCCTACAAAGTTAGAAGTGACTTTTATAGACAATGCAAATCCATCAAGCACACAAATAGAAAGTGATGGGAGATAGGTTGGGATGAGACTTAGAAGCAGAAGCATGCAAACAGTGTGTATTTACCGTGGGGTATGTCAGGGGTGATGCCAACACTCTGCAGCAGAGCCTCCGCCTCCCTCCTCTTCCTCTCCAGGTCAGAGTCTTCATGGCCAACAGAAGAGCCACCTCCTGCCTCCACTCCACGCTTTGAATCTCCCTACAGAAGAAGAAGTACAGAACGCCTCAATATGAAAACATGAACAGAAACTTGGCTACTTCTTCATTAGGGAATAAGTGACATGGGTTACGACATACATCCTTCTTTTTCTTCTCCTCTTCTTTTCTCTTCTTCTCCTCTCGAATCTGCGCAATCCGTTGTTTCTTCCTCTCTAGCTCAGCCTTGAGCTCACTCTTGTCAGACATACTGCAGGAGGAAGACAGAATTGAAACAGCACAATGAGACCTTCTTTCAAAACTAATCTCTTCCAAAGATAAAAATCATTCCTGCTTACTATTATAATTTTTTTAATATAACTAATATGAGGGTAACATGGCGGCATAGTGGTTAGCACTATTGCCCCACAATAAGATGGTCACAGATTTGTGAGGCCATTCTGTACGGACCTGTGTCTGCATGGGTTTCCTCCAGGTACTTCGGTTTGAATGTTTGGGTTAATTGGTGACTCGATGAGTGGTTGTTAGTCTCTGTGTGTTGGCCCTGTGATGGACTGGTGACCTTTCCAGGGTGTACCCCACCCTAGCACAATGTGAGCTGGGATCGGCTCCAGCACCCCCAGCGACCCGGAAACGGATAAGTGGTAGAAGATAGAGGCATGGATGAATGAACTAATATGAGAATTTTGACCTTGTTGGTTTTCTTTTACTAAAAGAACCCATTAAGCCCATTACCTGTGGACTTTGGACTGCTGGTTGGCTGAAAGGAAACTCAAAGAGCTACCTTGGTCTGAAGGAAATTATAATGACCTTGTCACTATTTCCTAGTTATATTTTATCACCATAATCTCGTTATTCTCATTTTATCTGAAGAATCTGAAAACCTAAGTGGGATGAGGAGTCTTGTGTTTCTATCCGTGCAGGACTTTTGCAGGATCAACAACTGCAAAATGACTCAAACATCAGAAAATTTGCAGGCACCAGAATAAGGCAGATTGTGATTTCCCCTGTAACTTGGGGGGGAAAAAGTTCTATCTTTTTTCCAGTATGCAAACTTAACATAGTCGAGCTGCAGTTTTATGGAGTTTTGGACTTGCAGCTTGTGTCCATGCAGCTTTCTAAAGCAGCCCTGGGCTTGTCACACCGGGAACATGTGAACACCAACAAGCTGATCACAACAATGACTTCTTTATCTGTCTTCTCCATAATGTCAGGGATAATCACGGCTGACCTCAGTATGGTGTCAGCACAAAGCACGTTACATGATCTATATGCTGGTCTGTTCTTTTTTTTTTTTTTTTTTTTTAATCCAAAAATGAAATAGTCGTCGTTTGTAATGCTGGAACTTTAGTCACAGTGAGTATCTGAACAAATAACGGCGTGCTCATGTCAGGCTGTTCATATCATGCTAATCCTGTTCACTCACTGCCGTGGGTGTTTATAACAGCAGACGCTCCCCACCACTCCACCCACTGTCACATAAAAGACAATAAATCAGGACCACTCCTGCCCGCTCACCGAAACTTTCCCCGTAAAAAGGGCTAACTTGGCACAAGCTTCGTGTTTTGCGTGTTTTCTGCGCGGCCTGTTGTTGAAATATGTTTATAATCTGATTTCTCGGTCGGTGAAGGGGCAGCTAAACTAGCTAGCTCCGTTAGCACGCTAGTCTCCATGGCAGCGGGCCGGCCGACCGTTACAACACCATGGCGAAGCTTTTTTCTTTTCTTTCCCCCTCCATGTCTCCAAAACACGCTTCACAGCAACACGGGCAGAAAGGAGGTGTAAAATACCTGGTGTCGGACAGTAGACTGGAGCAGACAGACGACAGGGCAGCCCAGCTTGGGTGGCGGCGGTGGTGTGAGGAGGGATGGAGGAGGTGGAGACTGGTGATGCTGGAAGAGACGGCCGGCAGCTCGGTGTTACAGGTCGGTACCGCTCTCTGCCGGCCAGAGGACTCCTCACTGACCTGTCACTGACTGTTATCACTGTTCAGACTGGTCCACACATCACACAACAACACAACAGGTTTTATTGCTTTTATTTCAAATATGATTATTGTAAGTCACTTTTTTATGAACACATAATCAGATACAGTATAGACATAGTGTGATTTGTTTCCTTGGTTAGACATGTTGTAGAACATGATGGACTGCATAGTTCGAATGTAACGCTGCTTATTTATTTAGTTATTTATTTATCTTCGCTCTGTTTGTCCTGTTTGCATTGATTTTGTAGTCTTACCCTGCAGATAAAGCTTTAATTTCTTAAGCAGGTTGTTTTTTATTGTGGATCTGGAGCTGGGTTGGCATAACGGAAGGGGTCGTAAAGGTCACGTTTGAAATCATATGGGTCAAAGTAAGGGTAGGGGGGTTTCTCCGTTGCCGATGCTGCACTGGCTTTGTCTTCTGGTTTTCCTCCTTCTTCTTTCACCACTTCCTCCTTAGCAATTGCCTCCGGTGCCGAAGTTTCCTGGATAGGTCGGGGAGGGTGGTCAATGAGGCAGTCGGGGTCCCAGTATGGGTCACAGTCATACTCCATAGCTTTGGCAGTGATAACAGGGGGTGGAGGTGGAGCAGATTTTTCGGGAGCAGGAGGAGGTGGAGGCGTTTGGGGTGGAGCTGCAGCCTCTATTTCTTCCTCTGTCCTGGGCCTACAGGTGGGGTTAAGTCGTGGGTCACATAGCACTGGAACTGCCCCTGTTGGCAGGTAGACAATCTGAGGTTTGCACAGTGGGTCTTTAGGGTTACACAGGTAGACCTTCTGAGCATTTGCCAGAGGGTCTGGTGTGGGTGAATGGGTAGTTGGAGGTGGAGGAGGCTGGGTTGTTGTGGTTGGTGCTGCGGTGGTTGTCAACACACCCATTACATTTTGGTAACTGGAAGCATCTGGGCCGTAAGTCAACTCCAAGTGACGCATTTGTTGATACAGCATTCTGATCCTGTCAATCTCATAAAGCTGAAGAAGAGACAGAAAAAATATCAGAAAAAACAGAGTATTCGTAATGAATAAAATATTACCAACCTTCCTGAACTTACTCCCTCAATATGCCCAATGCTGTTGTAGAAGCGATAGTAGGATTGGAAGTCAGGATTGCCTCGGTACCACTTTGGGTCAATGTTCCTCTTTGGGCGAGAATTAGTCAAAAAATCATGTGCATGAGCTGAGTCAATGCTCACTGGATTCCCTGTGGAAGAACATGGAAGCAGGAATGAAAAATATGATAGAATCAAAGTTGTAGCCTAAAGGTATTATACACAAATATAAATACAGAAAAAATATCTCACAAAAAGTATCATGCAATTTAGTTTTACACTTTCATTCAATTTAACTAATGTATTCTTAATCTAATCATGTTAAATCATTGAAGATTAAATACCTCCACTCTTTACTTTGAAAAGAGATGTTGCTTCGAGACAACCTGAAAAGAGGAAGAGAAAATGCAGCATTATCCAAAGGATTACAGTGTATGTCCACTACAATCATCTAAGAGTCTAATGGGAATAGTCACTGCTCACTACCTTCAATCCAGGAATTATCATTGGTAGAGCTATAAATCCAATTTATTATATTAAAAAACATTTTATGCAATTCACTCAGACAAACCTGATATTAGTAGCATACAGCATAGTGTCCGCAATAGGGACATGTGAGGAAGCATCTTCAGGATCTGCAAATGCAATATCAAGTAAAAAATGAAACATAATATAAAGGGTACTCTCTAGTGTCATTTAAGTCCATGACATTAACTGTAAATTGGAAATTCACTGCCTTCAAAGCAAATACTACCCAAAGAAATGAAAAACGACAACAAAAAATCACCTTGAAATAATATTTCTGCAAAATCCAACTATATACTCATTAAAATATTTTATATTATACAGGTTTATTCAGTTGTAGTAACTATAAATGATTCCACAGTCTTTTCAAACATCTTAAAAAGAGGAAAATATTTTTTCCTATATAATAAATATTTTAAAGATCTACATTTAAATTTAATATGGATGTTACATTAATAAGAAAAGTAAACTTGCTCACCTGCTCTTGCTTCTCCCAGGCCTTGGTCTATTCTGCTGCACAACATAACTGTTCATAAATACTGCTGTTGATGCTGGGCCCTTTCAATTGGCCACTGAGCTGCAAGTAGGCCTAACTCCACCCCTTGTGGATTTTCTGGTGAGACGTGGAAGAGCTCATTAGCACGCTGCACATGAACCAGCATTAAAAGATCAACTTCAAACAAAATGTGACTCCTTGTAAATGCATAAGATACAACCCAGTAACAGCCAGGCACCCACTGGGTGCACAGGCAGTCCAGCCACTTTGAGTTACCATGCATATTATTGTCCAAGGTAAAGCCATCAGGGAAGCTGGAATTTGTGCATTCAATAACAATGCACAAAGTCTAGCAACAAACTTTTCCAAAATCTACAACTAAAATAAGCAGATTGTTCTGTTTGTTTTGCACACTAAATATGGAGAAAAGGTTGAAATACAGGATGCTATAGTAGACCAATTCCTGACGAAACATGCCTGGTGGGTAAAAATTAACCCTTTGTCGCAAAACAGCTGGCTGCATCCTTTTAACTTTGGTCTCAACCAGTCAAAAAATAGAGGGGGAGATGAGTCAACTGCTGTTTAAGTCCCCAAGAAATATGCAGGAATTATGGGCTAGCTTGTTCAAACACCAAGCCAAGGGACTTCAGAATTGTTTTGAGCCTTCAACACATCTTTCTAAATCTCTGGATAGCACAAATACATATAAGTAGGTAAGGCGATAGAAGCTTACACACAATAAATTAATTTGCACCAGAACGTCCATTTCTTTGTCTCATGCCTTGTGTCCTCCTGTCTGAATTGGAGACACAAGTGGCAAATAACATTACATACATAATGTGCAAGGAACTAAGATGAATACAAACCATACTTGAATGTGTTCCGGATGTCTGCCATCACATCAACACACCAGTGTGAGATCAAGTGACCACTAGTGATTTAGAAAATGTGTGTGACAACAACACCGTGTTATACTGTCTGCCCCATATTTACAACATACAACTGGTACTTGCATGCTTCATTACATTCACAGGTTTTCTTTTGACTTAATTATGACTTTCTTCACTTCCATTTTGTTCGGTAACTGACAATTCTGTGTTTCAGATTTCAACAGTCAAGCAAACTCTTTCCTTCAAACCAGCAGGTAAGGCTGCGATCAAAGAGCACAAGAAGGAGACAGGGAGTCTAAAGTAGCATTCTGCCAGGTGGCTGTTGGTGAACATCACACTGTAATTGCTCTGTGCACATGACAAAAATGTGAGGGTAAGGGTGCCTGTTACTCTTAGATGATATACATTTATTTTACCCATATGTTGCTAAAAACACAATATAAATCAAACTGCTTCATAGAGTGTAAAGAGGGCAAAAATATGACTGGGACACGTCAAGAATCTTTTTTTATATATCTATGAATTTGCAGTTCAGTCACAGTACCACAATATGTGGATAATATTTAGTAACAAAAATTTGAAGTTGAAACAACAATGTTGGACTTGCTGCAGATGGACGTGAGTCTAGCTTTGTGACATAAAAAAACATTATAACAACTCTTTGAATGCATCCCAATATCTTTAAAAAATATTTAATAATAAATTTTACTATAGATTAATGGTAATTGAATGAGATTCTTAACTATCTCTTTTGGGGGGAGGATTGCACTCTATCCTATAATACTTTTCAGAGATGATTATTTGTGACATTACTGAATGCTCCTCCATGACAGTGAATCATGATGTGTAGCCTTTATTTCAATCATACCTCTAATGGAGACTCTGGGCTAGCTGTATTACTCTGGTGTACAGCTTTCATTGCACAACTTTACCAGCACCTTCAGGGCATCAATTATCACACTTGGTGCCCCTCTGAACTTCAACTGAAATTACACCTTGTCATAGAGCTCTCTGCAGGAAACCAGAGGTCCAACCAGGGAGAAATGTTTTCAACATACCTGTAATTCCACTGTTATGTACATTGAATGACCTCTGTGTATGATAATGTGCCATACAGATAAACTTCTCTTATCCTTAGTAAGGGGATAAATTTAAAGCAATTTAATTCTTATTTTGATAACCATATTCACTTTGTCAGAATTATGGGCCAGATTGACACATTGCAATTGTGCTCAGTGTTCTTATTGTAGAATCGGGTACCACTATAAATTCTTGGATGAAGCTGTTCTCTTGTTTTTGAAGAGGAGGATTTACAAATGTACGAAAAGAACCTACATAGCAAATCTGCCCCACTGACAGCCTACACAGTCCATCTTCACTCTGCCTGCACAGACGATTAACAGTATATGCTGTTATAAAGACTTATTGCAGCTAACTGGTACCAAATTAAACCTTAGCTAAGACACATATTTTACATATGAATTCAGATTTCAGCATATACACCTGTATCAATGCTGTCCTTACAAATCAAATTAATTTAATATTTGTATATTTTATTTGAAAATGAGAAATTAAATTCAGTCTGTGACAGATGACCATAATCCATCATGTACACAGTTCTAAAAATCAATCTGCCATCTAATCAGATTAATGTTTGCTGAATAGCATTTAGTTGTTTTTTTCAGGTTCCTGGTGTTGTGTATGCTTAATGCACTGTCAATGGGACACTTGCATGTAAAGGATCTATCATTAATGTTATTAGCAACACTTTATATTTTGCCTACTATGAAATCGCCAAATGTCTGCTCTGAAAAAAAAAAAAAAAAAAAATTTAAATACAGGTGAAATATCAAGCAGCTACACAATACTGGAAAGTTCTTTCCATTATAAACATACATACACATATTTCCATTTTAATGCCTGTTTATACTTACACTATATTTCAGAGGAACGTTTACATTTTTTTCTTTTTTACATATTTCACCCTTTTACCAGTTTGACTGCTGCATACAAAGGTTTACTCTGTAGCTTGTGGTTTTAAATACCAAACATATGCTCAGTTTATAGTTTTTTTTTTATTGTTTTGGAAAACTTTCACTGCTTTGTTTAACTTTGTCACTACTCCAGGTACTTTACATACTATTTTTCCTTGAGTAAAAGTTCTTAATACTTCTTTTACTATAAATAAAAAGGCCTGCGCCATAACACAAAAAATGAGGGGGAAAAAACTCTTTGGTTAACTTGTGTTAAAATTGATGTTCAGCAGTGGTGGAAATGGCTCATTGTTATTAAAGTATGTTGGGGTTAGGGTCAGGTGAGCTGTGAATAATCCATTTGTTTTATTTTTTCATCTGGTGACCAGATCCTGCCCTAATTGTACCGAGTTATTTCCTGATAAAACATTAAAAACTGATCATGGTGGCTGAGTCGACCTGCAGCCGGCTCCCTCCGATGATGAAGAGAGAAGGAGGGGACAGGCAGGCAGCCAGTGTAGGAAAAGTTCACTTTCTACATGAAACCCTAATAGTTAAGTTTACAATTTTTAAAATGAACTAGTTCAGATCATAGTTTAGAATTCAACATTCCATGTTCAAGTTCAATACGTTCAGCTGCTGTGCGCTCGTTTTTTTTTTTTTTTTGTTTTTTTTTGATGGCCTATTTGTCAGTGCGGCAGGTATGGGTTGCCAGATTGAGTGTTTTTCTTCTACATATTAAGGCCTGTTGTACTGTATTGTTGTATTGTTGTATGCCTGAAGAAGGTGCAATGGCAGAAAGCATATAATGAATATATGCACAGTGTATGAGTGTGCGGTCACTGTTTTGCTTTTTTTCTGACATGTCATGACACTCCCTTTCTCACCTGGTCACCTTACATCAGACGGACATCTTGTTTGACACTCCCTGTGTCACCTACAGCGCCTCCACGTGGCGGGAGCGTGACACAACACCGGAAACGTTCTCTTCTGACGTCACGTCCGTTCAGGATGTTGGAGTTTTGTAGTTCCTGTGCTGTTGACCTGTCAGCATTGTAGTACAGACTCTCACTGCTCATTACTTGTTTGTCCTTCTTCTGCTAATTGCACTCATTTTTTCCGTCAGCGGTGCAGCAGAGTACCGGAGGCCGGACGCAAAGGGCGGTTTGTCCTCACTGTTGTCGGCGAATTAGCAGGCTAACAGCTAAAGTAGCTAACGAGTCCTCCAACTTGACAGCTAGCTCTTAGCTGGTTAGCTACTCGTCGCTAGCTAGCAGCGCTAACTAGCTCCCCAGCAGTTGGCTCTCCAGGCTGCGGGCAGTAGGAGGGGAGGAAGCCGCCCACTCCTGCAAAGTAGCCATTCCGGACAAAAGAGTGAACGGTAGGTGAAAACAAACTTCAAACAGCGGTCCAACTTTACCGGACATTGATATACGGGGTAGGTGGTTGGAGGATTTGAGGCAGAAGGGAGGTTTCCAGTGAGTCCGGGTTTGACAGTTGAGGAGCTCAACCCGGCTGACTCCTGTCAGCTGTTTGTCACTGGACCTGTTTTCTACGAACTCACGGTAACTTTTATCATTTCTCTGTTCCTGTTAGGCCAGAGAAGTGACATGGAAATGAGCGAGAACTTAGTCAGTGGGAACATTGTGTGAAAGGAGCTGAAGACCCTGGTTGTCAAAGTCTGGCTCGGGGACCACCGAGAGGCCGGGACTGGGTCCGAGTGGTCCCGAGTCCTGTTTTTTAACTTAACTGACTTTTTGCGGGACATCCATGTCTACTTTATAAACTATAGTTATAGTTTTCAACAATATGGTGGGGTTAAATTTGATTTCTCTGATCAGTCTATTCAGCGATTAGTAATTGTTGAGCTAACACAGATTCTGATCTGCAGTTTGAGCCGTTTATTTAAAAAAAAAAAAAAAAAGCAATTAGAGTGTCATTCTAGGCATATTGAACTGAATTGTCTCACAATCAATTTGGAACTGAAATATCAGATTTATTAACTGTGACATAGTTAATTGGTTGCATTCCTTAATACTAGTCACTGCTCACTCCCACCAAGTGGGTTCATAGGGTTCGTCATGTTATGTAGCACCTGGTTAAACAAGACTTGGCACTGTCCCTTTGTTGCTTTCTTTTTATAGCTGACAGTTTCAGTTATGATGACATATGGTCTTCATGTAAATCTTCTCTGGCGGTGTGTGTGGGAGCCATGCAGGGATTTTCACTTGCAGAGCTCAGCTGGTGCCAAAGAGAGAGGCAACAGAGTGCATTTGCAAGTGCACAGTGTTGGATCAGATAGCTGCCATGTACTGTCACATCTATCACTCATACTGAGTCACACTTTCATAACTGGCTCGGCTGCAAAAGTACACCCACAGTCTATTAAGGGTTACTGGCAATTGAATGAACTGACATGGATAGACATTTAAAAATAATGATCCCTCCCTATAGTGACTTGTGGCTTCTTTTTTCTTTTTTGTTGCACGATGGAATGTGTGGAATGGGGCAGAGCCTTAAGCCGTGACACAGGAAGACTTGGTATGTTGATAACAGCACCAGTCTCTATTGTTTTGCACAGATAGTATGGCACTGACATTTTTGGAGTAGATCTGATGTTTCAAGGTGTTTCAAATTGTTTATTTTGTGCATATTAAATTTTGAAGATTGGTTTTTGATGTACTTGGTAATAAAGTGTGTTCTGACTTTAAACTTCCTTTTGAACACACTTGTGTGTGCAGTCACTAGAAAGTCCTCCATCTTGAAGTTAAGTGCAAAACAAAGTCACCTGAAGTCAATCAACATCTATTATGAAACGGTCCCCTCTTGTGGTGGAGTGCTGACTCTGGCATTCAGAAATTCTTCCCTATGTTATCAAATGTGATGTGAAAGTGATCACAGTTGTCTCTGCTCTTGTCAGCTGGTCAGAAATCAGAAGTGATGGGTGGATATGGTTATTTTTCTGTATGCTCAGGAACAAAATGTTTTAGTTTGAAACAGGTGGTGTTTGTTTAGATTTCCAGTGACCTCTACTCTGCAAGTATATACTAACACTATTCTGTCCTAATTTTTTTTTCTATCCCCATGATTCAGTGAGCACATTGTGAGAACATTGTGTGCTCTTCCTCTATCACTGGGTCAGAGTTGACTCAGGACATGTCATCTTCCACAGGCTGACAATTGTATGTTTGTTCTGTA
Organism: Echeneis naucrates; assembly: GCF_900963305.1. Taxonomy (NCBI): domain Eukaryota; kingdom Metazoa; phylum Chordata; class Actinopteri; order Carangiformes; family Echeneidae; genus Echeneis; species Echeneis naucrates. The sequence goes on along the minus strand of NC_042527.1, from coordinate 9,151,166 downwards.
TGTTATGTTATTTTATGCTTACTATAAATATGTAACATAGAGGTCACGTCCAGACCACAGTCATATTTTACAGAATTAAACTGAGCGTCTGCTTCTGTCAGTCCCTTTGCACTCATACTTGAAGATGGAAAAGTGCTGACTTCAAAATATTTAATCTTTCAATCATGTCTATCTTGGCTGTTGAACCAGATGGAGGCCCAGAGCTCCAGTGGACTGCTGCTGAGTAGGAAGAGAAGAAGAGACGGTTCCAACGATGAGAGCGAAAGACATGTGAAAATCGCCAGATGTACTGTGGTGAGCCAGCTGTCTATGAGCAGTATTGTTGTTCCTATAGATTCTGCGTGAGGCCCTTTGGCTGTTTATATATACATTTACTATATGCAAATGCATTTTTGCTATTTACTCATAGATTTACAGGGAATTTCATTATTCTATTTTAATATATTTTTTAAACATCCTCTGCTTATGTCGGAAGTTTTTATTTTTTGTTATCTGTTGGTTCACTACCTTTTTTCTCTGAAAATGGCACAATATTGCGGCAAGGCATGTTTTCAACACAAGAACTCTAAGTAATTATAAAAATTTTAAGAATTAAAATGTGATTTTAGCTGATGTAATGGGCTTAAAAATGTCATCAGCTGTTTAACCAGAATAGTAACATACTTGATTTCCACACAGATTTGTTTTGTAAGAGGCTATGAAAGAATGTCACAAAAATTGAGAAATATAAAGTTACCTTTTCCACCTAGGGAAGAGAAAGTTATTCAGAAAACTGTAAACCAAAGACTTCAAGAGAGATATGAGAGAAATCTTTCAGTATCACTGATTTCTTAAAATTTGGGGTCTTTCAGGGATTGACGCACCCTGCACCTTTTGCAGATGAGCTGGAGCCAGCTGATGGTAAACCTTATGAGAGAGTCAACATGGAAGAGGCCAAGAGGGGGACACCACGTGAGTCAGATTATGTCAGTCTTGAAGCTGATATGTAAAGTCTGCTTCAGTCTGCCTCATGTGGTTTGGTCTTTTTAAACTATTCATGTTTCTCCTTAAGTATTTTTGCACTTCTTTTTTCCACAAAGATTAGTTTTACGTTAGTAGAGTCGTATATATGGATAAACACATCATTTTTTATTCACTCTGAAGTTCTCATCTGTGCATGTCTCATCTTGTCTCCCTCTATCCAGCTGACAGACCGGTCCGGGTGTATGCAGATGGCATCTTTGACGTTTTCCACTCAGGTCATGCCAGAGCTCTCATGCAAGCTAAATGCCTCTTCCCAAATACTCACCTTATTGTTGGAGGTGCGTTTAAATCCATTCATGTCCACATTGGCTTTCACAGACTTCTAATGGCTGCTTCTTTCAAGTTTGAAATTCTCTTTAGAGAAAGATTGAGTACAGACCTCAGACATCAGTTTGAAGTTAAATTACTGACATTGAACAGAAAGACAAGAAAGTTAATTGTGGGTTAGTGCTGGTTGTTGTACAAATCTTATGGGTATCCCCCTGTACACATTTTAGTTCTTGTGTCTCTTATATAAATATATGTTAAAAAGTCGTAGTTTTAACTAATCATAATAGTATAATCTATTTGGATTATTATCTTTGAATATAGTAAGATAGCGTTGAATGTTTTTCTGCTTTTCTCTTTATCCCAGAGTTCAAAAAATTTCTGCCTCAACCTTGTGCTCTTTGTTTGATGGTTTAGACTGCTTAATTAATTTCTTTAAATTTATATAACTCCTCATAGTGTGCAGTGATGACTTGACCCACAAATTCAAGGGCTTCACAGTGATGAACGAGGACGAGCGTTATGATGCTGTCAGACATTGCCGCTACGTAGATGAAGTGGTACGAAACGCTCCCTGGACATTAACGCCAGAGTTCCTCACAAGACATCGGGTGAGTTCAGAGACAAAGCACATAATAACCCACACTGTAGGCTGTTCAGATCGGAAACAGCCAACAAAATATGTTGTGGCCAGCCACCTGGAAACATCTCTCCCTGCTACAATGTGTAGATCAGAGAACATTGTGTTGATGTGATGTATATTTCAATGCTCTTGTCAGATTGACTTTGTGGCCCACGATGACATCCCATATTCCTCAGCGGGCAGTGATGACGTGTACAAGCACATCAAAGAAGCTGGTTAGTGACGACTTAACCAGTAGTGGTTGTGTGACACACAACTAACTACACAATAAAGTTCAGTGTTTACTACTGATTCCCATGCACATATTATACTATGGAGCATGCTGGGCTTTAAAATGTAAAGATATTTTTATGAAGTACAGTACAGTTTTACAAGACTTATTACAGACACCATCAATTTCTCTATTTAGACTATAAAGATTTTTAGATACTAGATACTGTATTTAATCTATTTCTTGTTAAATATGTCATCAGGAAACAGATTTTAGAAAACATGTTCCTCATGCCAAATGCCAAATGGCATTGTGGAAAAAGCAGGTTCCAGTTTTGACAGGGACGACTAGTTGTAAGGATTAAAATGATAATATATCTGGATATGCAGTATTAATCTTGGTCAGTCTGTTTAAACTGTCCATTGTGAGTGGTTTAGCAGTGAAATGCTAAACCAGTGGACAGTTCTTATTCTACATTAGACTAAAATATTAGAAAATCTCTGCGACCAGGAACTTTTTGGATGAGATTTATTAACCATAATTATTAGTGCTTTTTAGACTAATGGAGAAATGGGGTAATTATTGGTCAGAAGCACCATACACTACTGTAATTACACCTGTGGGTGCCACGTCACCCCCTCTGCTCCTGCTGCTGACTGGGAAGACAACTAGTTCCAGGTTCCCTTTGATACATAAGGCATGCGGATGTTAGTGCTGTCAGGGGGATTAGTGAAGTCGATCCCTGCATCATTTCTTATCCTGACTCAGGCAAGAAGAAATTATGATGAAGGCAGTTACTGCCATTACTGTATCTATGTGTGTGTACATCCTTTTGACCTCTGTCACATCTTTTAGGCATGTTCGCTCCCACTCAGAGGACAGAGGGCATCTCCACATCTGACATCATCACGCGCATCGTCCGTGACTATGATGTGTATGTCAGACGTAACCTACAGAGGGGATACACAGCCAAGGAACTGAACGTCAGCTTCATTAATGTATGAAACTTTTTGCTTAGCTTTTGTTAGAAAACTAGTGTGTTGTTAGCAGAGTGTGTGTGAGAGGGGAGTCACGGCCTTTGTGTTCCCATTCTCACCAGGAGAAGAAATACCACCTGCAGGAACGTGTAGACAAGGTGAAGAGGAAGGTTCGTGATGTGGAGGAGAAGAGCAAGGAGTTTGTCCAGAAGGTGGAAGAGAAGAGCATCGACCTCATCCAGAAATGGGAGGAGAAATCCAGAGAGTTCATCGGTAACTTTCTGCAGATGTTCGGCCCTGAGGGAGCCCTGGTGAGAACGTTGGTTTTACTTGCTCTATAATCACTGTTTAATCAGGCAGCAGAATTAAAAACATGTCCTGTTCACACCATTGATTTCCTGGGAATCATGTTGCAGCAGGAAGGAGCGTAAGGAGCGTAAAATGAATGACATGCCGACGCTTTGGCTTTAGTTTCACTTTTCAGCCCCAGTGCTTTTCCCCAGTTCATTAATACATACAGAATATGCTTTTACTATGATGTTTCATCAATGGTAATAAACAATAAGTCAATCAAACAGAATGAGCCACAGGTAGGATTTATTTAAAAGGACACAGCCTTCAGCTTTTTGCCCTTCTCAGCTCTGTTTTCACCTGATATGACAGAAACACATGCTGAAGGAGGGAAAAGGCCGCATGCTGCAGGCCATCAGCCCCAGGCACAGCCCCGACAGCAGCCCCACCCGTGAGGAGCGATCCCCATCACCCACCTTCCGTCTCCCCTTCTTCACCAAGACCTCCCCTCCTCCATCACCTCCGCCCCACCACAGTGGGGCCCGTGGTTACCTCATCAGTGAAGACGACGACGAAGACGACGAAAACTAGAATGCATTTGAATTCTCTGCTCTGTATGTCTGCAGTCAGTACTGCCAGTTAAATTAACTGCTGAGTAGCGCGGTTTCCATTGGGTTCCTGCTTCCTGTTTTTCTTTCTGATGTTGTGTTGACCTTCAGTGTCCCTTTGTAACAACCAGTTTCTTCACAGCTCTTGTCTTTAACAGTCTATTTTGTCTTAGTGTAACGGTCAGTAAAAGTTATCTCTAGTTACTTTAGTTTTTTTTTAAATACTCATTTATCTGTTACTTTTAATGTTGATTTTATTAGTCACTCACTGTCACAGAAATATTTGCAGGTGTTACACTCAAGGCACTCTAACTTCTGACGCTACTCATAGGGTGTACATTGTAGTTCAGCGGGAATTTGTCTTTTGGTTTCTGTTGTCATGACTTTTATGAGAGGGGCTTGCATGGTTTTTGGTCACTTAATGAAACAGCACATATGTCGGCGGGTGAAATGTGGCCTCACTGAGAGGGAAATATTTCAGAGTTGGTCAGAAAAGCAGATGAAACAAACCTTTTTTCAAACCAGAGAAACTCCAGATTAAATCAAATCTGAACTGAATCAGATTGATGGCGTTAAATATCTTCGAAACTGCATCTTTTTTTTTTTCAAGTTTGTCTGCCTGCTTTGGGGTTGTGTGTGTGTGTGTGTGCATGTCATGTTTTTTGTGCAGGCTATTTGGTAGGTCGGCATGATTGAAATGTCTTCTGTCAACATTGTTCATCTATTGACAGGTCTGGATTCAGCTTGAATTTATGGCATTTACCAAGAAATTAGCTTTTTTTGTGTCTCTGAGTGATAATTTGTTTTTGGAAGTGGAGTTACGAACTGGAAGCCTTTTATTATGACAGAGTCATGCAAAGACTGCAAAGATGACCTATTAAAACATTGATGTAGAAATACTTATTTTTGTAGATTACTTTATCCTTTGTACAGATACAACCACGACTGTCCCTTTTAGAGTTTCCACATCAGGCTGGGCAAAGAATTGACACAAGGAAAGAATTTTTTTTAAAGTAGAATGGGCAGCAGTGAAGGAATACATTTCATTCAGATACGTGTGATGATTCAAAAAAATGTCTAAATATCTACTAAAACATCAGAATGTTCTTCTCCACTTTTTTTTTGGGGGGGGGGGTTAAAGGTGTGAGCCTAAAATGTGTTTCTTAAACAAGGAAGGCCATTGGTAGCTTCTAACAAGGGAAAGTACAATAACAGAGGAAGAGGGGTTTTCCTTATCAAGCACTGTGTGCAGTTTGCATCAGTGTCGTTATGTAGCCTGGACTGCACAGTGTCTCGTCGGTGGGTTCAGGTTGATGTAGCAACAGGCTTCAGATCTACATTTATGTAGCTACCTCCTTCCCAGGATCAGTAATACAAAGTATTACTTTTTCTTTGTCCCTCTCTGAACAGAGCCATTGTTCCAACACTAAAGCAATGTGACTCGTCATATATTTGACATTTTTAGGCCTCTGTGTATTTGTTTGTGGGCGTGTGCACCCAGTAGCTCAACTGATAAAGCATGTGTTGTGTCTCGTATAACTATCAACAAAACATCACAGGGGATCTGAAGCTGTAATGCAGTGCTGTTAGGACTCCAATATAGATGTTGACAGATGTTGGATCAATCTGTTCTAGGCGTGGATTCCCAAAACCACGTTAATTTAAAATGAATCTTTGCTGTAGCAGTTAAAAAAAAAAAAAGTAGGTCGAAATGAAGTTGGGAAATAACTGTTCTACAATTGAGTAAGACTTTTCATATTAAAAATACAAAACCGGCATAATTTGCTTGAGAAATCTGGGCTCGGTGCTGGGATACTTTTGGGAAGCCTCGCCTTGATTCTTGTGGAATCTGTTCTTTTTAAATCAGTGCGAACTGTGTGTGTCCACGTCAAGAGCTCGAGCTGGCAAAGACTTGAGTGGCAGGCCAAAAACAGCCACTACTACAGAGAAAAAGCTGTGTGGTTTTAACAGCAAGTGTTAATTGTATTAATTTTCTTTTGGAGTTTGTTTAACGTCCTGGATGTACACCAAGAGCACGACAGGAAAAATGTATTAAAACACGTTGGCCAAAGCATTTCTCTCTGGTGGTTTACTCTCAGCTCCTCGTCTGAACGGCTCATTTGTTCATATAATTGTGGTTAGTAATGACACTTAAAAACTCTTTAGTTTGTGGGTCAGGTTTGGACACAAGTTGCTCTGTTTGAAGGCTTTGAGGCTAAATCTGTCACAGAAATGGAGGATGAAAAATGAACTGACTGCAGCCAAGCAACTATTATAATAACCAAAAGATCTATTGTCCCTTAAAGACGCCTCTACCTCACCTCAGGCAACGTTGAGAGGAAACCGTGACAGAAGCATCAGTCAAACGAAAACACGGGCAGGGGGGCAGATTTGGTTACATAGTCAGATTTTTATTGGACAGAACGGTCACCAGGGTTACAAACAAGAAGAAGCAGACACTGACGAGGCAAACACCAGGGGGAGACCTAATCTCACTGCAAACACACTCCCATGGCCTGATCTCACAATCAAAATAGTGTGATGGTGAAGTCTTAGTGCTTTAAAAAACAAGTGGGAAATTTGAGTCACAACGCGTCCTTTTTGATACGGGTGATGGTCAAACCTCTAAAGTGACTGGAATGTTCCTGCTTTAACTTTACTTTGACTTTGCTTGCTGAGTGCTGGTTTAAGAAATGGTGAAAAGGTAGCCAGGGAAAAACAGCACACTCAGGAAATACAAAAACAGCTTTGTCTTTATGAATTCCTACTCTTTCTACCCATTAAGAGCCTTTGTAAGTTCAAAATAAATTTACTCTCATCCCGCTGAGCGGCAAAGAGAAGGTAATTGAAATCCAAATGACCCCCCCCCCAAAAAAAAAAAAAAAAAACAAAACAAAACTGATCAGGTATCAGTCGGTTAACTCCAGACGGGCAGACTACAGAGACAGAAGCTCTTATATAGCAACTATTATCAGGATTCATTAACCACAACAGCTACATGTCATCTTTGCAGGGACACCTCTACAACATCTGGGATGTCTAAAGTGACCAGAGGGCAGATGGTCAAACGGAAACACTGAAGAAATGCAACAAAGCAAACCGTAAACACCCCAAGATGTCTGCATCCTCTCTCCCCCTGGTCCCCCCCCGCGTCACTTGTCTTTTTCTTTCAGACATCAGTTGGTTGACAGGTTTACTCATCACTACGAGATATATACGATACGATTCACATTTTGCATATATCTGTGCATTATACCATATTTACTTTTTTATGATGTAAATTCAATCTCCAACACCTAGTTAGGAAGGGGTGAGGGTGAAGGGAGGGATGTATGAGAGAAGCTATAAGGATCGAGGGCAGGACACAAAGTAGGAAGAGGAAGAAGAAAAAAAAATCTGGATAGATGGGAGCAAAATGGTCAATTCGCTGCCTGGGGTAGCTGAAGTTTAGCAGCGCGTTTCATAGATGCCGGAGCGGCCGATGTACCGCACCCATTTGATGACATCGTGGTCACTGTAATTGAGCTTGGACTCAAACACCTTCAAGTAACGCACCTTCAGACCAGACGGTGCGAAAGGAACCTGCAGAGACAAGAGATAAGGAGGTCAGGACGTGTTGAGGCATGCTAGGCGACGAAGGCCACTAAGTCTGCCAAGAAAAAGCAAAGCAGCCTTCAGACAGGAAGCGTCTGCACTCAGTTCTGTTCAGATAAACATTTCATCTGTAACCTAAAGCCTCAGAAATAAACACCAATTTATTTCAATAAACAACACAACAATTTGTGTTATGGATTTGAACAACACAATATACAAAGTCATCAATGCGCATGTCGCTGAATCGTGTCTCAGATTTAGAAACCAGCTGAGGGAAGTGATAGCAGCCTGTGTGTGATGTATTAATGCATTCACCTCAAAGTTCATAGAGATGGGAGGTCTGGCCCATTTCTTCTTATCGTTGGTGGGCAGCAGCTCGATCTCAGCGCTGATCTGAGACTCTTTCATCCCAGCCATGCGTTTGATCCTACGCACACAGCAACCTTTGTGAGTCTCATTCATTTCTCACTAACAACGCATTTCATTTAAAGGCCTTATACTTTCAGCTCCCAGAGCTACAACTCACTTCCAGACGATGGCGTTCTCACTGGCCTTGTACTTGGCTTTTCCCTTCATACAAATCACCTGCACGCCGCTGGTGTTGAGCGGTGTGGGGATACGCACCTGTGAGGGAGAGATGACGGAGTTGAACAAATCTTTTTCATTTCTGAATGAAATTCCGACACATATTTGAGGAAGAATTTCTGGTTAGTGCCAGTTTGCTTTTATTAGCAGTTTGACTTTGATGAGACCTCACCTCAATCTTCTGAGCCAGCAGTGAGGGTTTGAAGTTGGACTTGATGACCACCTTAACCTCCAGTTTGGTGCGGCCCACTTCCCGGACCAAAGGGATAACCCTGAATGGCAGGATGATGTCCTTTGTGGTGCGATACCTGCAAGATGTTTTACAAAACAAAAATAAGGACTTCTTCAGCTCAATTTGTCTCAGTGTTCATCTCTACCTTTGATTCACTCAAACTGAATATATTACAGGTTTGAGCATTTAAACACAAACTACTGTATAATCTTTTTAAGCCTCACTCATTTCCAAAACCATTTTGACATCCATCTACTGACCTCATGAGCTCATATTCTCCATCAGGGGGGATGAAGCTGATGCTGCGCTCTGAGTCAAACTTGCTGAGGCGCACACACTGATGGAAAGTGCAGTCATCGATAGCTATGGACTGCTTCCCGCTGCCACAAGAAAAAAAAAAAAAAAAAAAAAAAACAAACACATCACAGAGGGAAAAGGTCTCATTATTAATGAAAAACTTGATATTTAATCTCTAAAAGAAAAAACTACTACTCTCCCTACATTAATGTCCATGAATTAAAAAAGAAACATCAACACACGAGTACATGGAGGAATATAACTGACTGGCAGTGGCCCAGTTTGGGTTAATGGTACTATTTAGCAATTACAAAAGAAAGAAAAAGAAGAATGAGCACAGTCTCTGTTAGTTGTCTGGGTAAAGGGTTAAAGGTCAAGCAGGTAGGTGTGGGGAAATCAACAAAAATAAATAAATCTACCAAAAGAGGGAAACAACCACTGGGTATGATATTGATTGATTTGTATTGAGTATATGGTGAACAGTGACTGTGATGTTTAGGTTCTTAGTGTGCTAAAGGGCTTAGACAAGACAGGTATAGGTGTGAGTGTGTGTTGTGTGCGTGTTGAATTAGCAAAGGGTGAGGACTCTTGTCAGTACAGTACCTTCCTCCCCCTAAATCACTGAGGTACAGCACATAGAAAAGAAAGAGAGGGAAAGAAAGGAGAGATGCATCCAAAGGAAAGAAAAATGAAAAATAAATTGTAAAGCCTGTCTTGCTATAAACAAGACAACACTCAAACAGATGGAGGCTAACAGACAACAAGAAGGCATCTTACATTTGAATTCAATGAATTTACCCTGTTGGGGCTTTAAGTACCACTCTCAATAGCACAGAATCTAAAAATGCAGACCCACTAAATGTGTTTTTAGCCTTTAATTATACTGGCCGTGTCGCTCACCTCTTCCCAGCATCGTCGGATGCTCCTCCCTTGCCCTGCTTGTCAATAACAATCTTGTCATTCATGCCAAATTTACACTCAGGCATTCCACTCAGGTAGCTCTTCATCACTACCCGGCCTGACACGTGGGCACTCAGGACCTGGCCTGGAGGGAGGAGACAGAAAAAAAACACTTAGTTTTCCTTTCTTTTGCTTGTGTAAACTAAACTATTACTCAACTATTAGAGCCTCAGCTCTGCTCAAAAGTAAAATGAGGACCAAAAGCTAAAAAGCAATCATGCTATAAAAACAGCACAAATCAACACAAGTTTAGATTATACTAAAAAAGATAATCTGAGTAAATACCAAGTTAAAAGCCCCATATTTTGACTTAGTCTTGATTTAGAAGCACATTGTTGTTTCGTTCTAGAGCTGAAACCTGACTTTATCTGCTGAGTAAGGCATGCGATACGATCTCAAGCACCAGAAAAGTCACTGACTCTGTGGTGAGATCCTTTTATGAACTAATGGTTCCAAGGCAAGAATGAACTCTCAAATTCAATCTTAATGCCAACATGGATGGAAAGTCCTCAGACTGCTTATAAAAATAGAAATGTGATGTGAAGATTGCATGATATGACTAAAAGTCCCAGACCTGTTCCAAATGTAGGATCAATTAAATCAATTACTGGAGATGGTTTGCAAACATGAGAACTCAGCCTAAATCTTGCAGGGTCAAATCTGGACAAATACTAACACCAAAGCTCTGAACTTGTTCTAGATAATGAACCTTCACCAACCACAGTCTAGTGAGGCCATATGAACAGACCTTGCGGTGACATGAGCAGGTTGACGCTCTCCAGTACGTCCAGAAAGAGTTCATTGCGGCGGTATTTGATGCCTTCACGACGCCAGCCAATCTGCCCTGTCACCTGGCTGGTGATCTGAGACTGCTCCTCTTTTGTCTGGGACACAGGGAAAGAAACTGTAACACAACTGACACAAGGAAAAGGCAGGCTGATGGTAAGGGGCACATGGGTAAAATCAATTTCCTGAGTTCGGATCACAGTGTGTTGTGTATTACCTGGTGCTGAAGTGTCCAAGCACACAGTTAGAGGAAAGAATGAGAGAAAGGAAAAAAAAAAAAAGAAAACAATTTAATTTAAAGGTTTATTTTAGTTTATCACATAAAAGTTAAACATATGTGTTTTTGCTGGTGTGTGGAGGGTTGTTGTACTGACCTGTCCCTTAATACCCTGTTGGGTGATGAAGGTCTTCAGAGCGCCGGTCTCTGAGTTCTGGGGGTAGCCAAAGTCCAGGATCTCTGTAGGAACAAACACAATCTGATAACTGACAGTACGAGATAAGATGTGTAAGCGGGAAAAACTAGGACACGTAGCAATGAAAGGAACTGAGTGTGACTGAATGATGCAATTCTCTGCAGGAGGATTAACACAAACCTTTTTCCTTTTTCATCAACTCAATGCAAGCTGGATTGATCAATTCATACCAAACTCTCACATTAATCCCTGAACATGGACATTCACACACTTTCTACTAAATCTAAACTACTTTCCACGATTGACACGGACGATATCTTGGGTCAGTGTTCAAAGCTGATGAACCAACCTACCGTTAAAATTACATATACAGCATGAAAATGAAGCTCTTCAATAGATAACTATAAATACACTGCACTGAACGATCCTCTCCAGAGCGACTCACTTCATGATCAAATTTAGAAATATTGTCTCCTACCGTCCAGCAGCTCGTAGATGAGCACGAAGTTGTTCTTGATGTTCTCCTCACTAATCTTGCCGAAATAGGCTGTCATGACATCACACATCTTGTACAGAAACTCAAAAACCATGGCAGCGTTGACATTCTGCTTGGTGACCGCAGCCAACCAGATGTTAGAACGCTTGACATGGAAGAAGCTGGTACGGGCGATGTTGGTCACCGGGGATCGAACCTGCTGCCGGGCATGAATCACATTCACGCGGAACGCATCCACTGCATTGCGCCTGGGATGTGAGGGGAAGACGAGAGAGCGGGGGGAAAAAATGGGGCGGGTTAAGAGACTTGTTCCAGGTTTATACATAACAGTTAGATTGTTGACACTATCCCACCCTGTGACATCATGTGAAAATGCTGCAGGAAAACAGGAGTTTTTAATTGGTTCTGCACTGGACTGAAAAAAATAACTCAACGACAAATACTCAAGCAATGAGCAATTATTAAATAACACTTCCTAACCAACTGAAGGAGGACACACAGAGAGAGAATAAAGGAGGGTTGTTTTGTGTAAATCATGATAATTACCAGGAAGTAGAGTGAATAGTTTAGGTTGACACACAATTAACTGGACTCCACAGGAATAAACGATTTTAAATAATAATCAGAACTTGGATGTGTCTGACGTTGTTTTAAACAGTAGAGGCCATTTGAATTCAGTTCAAGTGATTACAAATAAGACAACATAAACCTGAACTGATTACTGTGACGCTTTGGGAAAATTCAGCTGTGACTAACATGGATATATAAATAACAGGGCTTAACAGAGAGGATGCAACACGCTCTGACAAGAACACCAAACCCCACCAAGAAATGCCTGAGAACGTGGTGAGGTCTTGCCAAACATGTAACTGTATCTGTGTCCTTCAAAATAATTAACTCTGACCAACAACCACACTTGAATATAACTTTTTAAATCTTAATTAATCCATGCTAGAAGATAAAAACCAAACCAATTAAGTTTTCAACCATTTCTAAAACTGACATTACTAATTTACTCAACTTTGAATGGTACAATGAAAAACAAATGGACCAGACATGTAACAGACAGCCTCCTTTTTTTTTTCTTTTTTTTTTTTATTACTGCATATGTTGCGAGACGCATAATGTACAATTTTGGAAAACTTCAACATCCATGTTTAAAAGTTTAAAAATAACAAGGTGGATAATACAAAGTGCCTCTTTAGAAATATGTATATCAGTCTCAGAGGCGGCCATGATGTCTGCCTTGTCCATCAAGTTTGCAACACCTTGCAAACAAAAACGCTCAAACATCTTTTTATATGGGATTTAACAGCATTTCAAAAACTGCTGTTTGCTCCAGTTTAATTACTTTATACAATGACCACTTCTACAGACGAGACCTCATAAATAAACCTTAATTGATCTATAAACAGCTATTAATCTATATGAAAGATGTAAAAATTTAAGATGAGGACTAAATTATCAGTCATACTCCATGCTCAGAGTACATGCTTAGGTATTGGGTAGAGCTGATAGTCAGCAACAGTTTCAATATTCTGGTAGTTGCTATTTCAATGGCTCCGATTGGCTGGCTGTTGTATTTTAATAGCTGGGGGTTTATTAGAGTCTATAATGTCATGACAGGTGAATCATGCTCAGAGGAAGTTGACTGATGGAATCAATGGGCATGCAATTTAGGGTTTCAGGGTTAGATGATTGGTGGCCATGAGAGGGAAGGGTCATGCTTGATACGTTGGCGCGTCTCTTACCTATTCCTACAGGGGCCAAGATGAACAGATGGAGGAAAATGGTGATACAGAGGATAAAGAGGAAACAAGGATGTAGTAAAAGGGGAGGAAAGAGACAAAAATGCACAAGAGACATTTTCGTGCATTATGTACACAGACAGAGTGAGTACATGGGCACCTATTATGATGTTTTCTATGTAACTTCATATGTTGTGGAGAGGTTAGTAGCATTATCTTCTTTAATACGTGCTCTGAATGTTCATACCATAGCTGTATGTTGTGCTATAGCGCAACATAATGTGTCTAACTGTGCTGCAGCATTAGCACATACAACTGATGACAGATTTAAATAAAAACAGTCAAAATGTGTCAACCCAACCACATGGACTAATCGCTTTTCTTATGAACCAAGAATGAAAATCTGGTGACATTGTCTCAATAACAGACCTGCAGAATGTAGGTTACAGCTGTGATGTGTTTGTGCTATTGTTGGACATTGAAAAAAGCAACAATTACAAATTAAGCAACCACAAGAGACGGAACAAAAGATGGAAAGGATTCCCGTGCACACAAGTTTTCATGTCATTTAAACAAGCCTGCACACTTTGTACACATCTAACACGTCTTTGTTTCTGTGAGCTGAAGCAACATGACAGAGCAGCCCTGATATCAGCACATACCATCCTTTTTTGCCCTTTTATTTATATATATATATATATATATATATATATATATATATGTCTGCACAAGATATACTAATCCAGCACTACTGATGTGTGATCATGTGCCTGGGGGAGTTCCAAGGAAATCCGTTTTTACCTTTGTGCCCCCCTCTGCAATTTCTAAACTCTCCCTTTGTAAACATACAATGCAACTATACTGGCATCTGCTCTGCCAAACATCCTAGTCGACCTCAGTCCAAATGATGTGTCTGAGCTTATGCAAAACAGAGCGTTGTATTTGGGTGCAAGCATGAAAATCCCGCTGTTGGTATATCACAAACAAGTAACAAATACGAAAAAGGGAGAGAAGACAGACAAGCAATATACAAATCCGACTTTCAACATATATATTATAGTTCTCTAACCACCAACCTGAGTTATTGTCATAGCATTTGATGTACACGAAACAATGGGACTGTGTTCTTTAATTTAGGAGAGGTAAAGTACCAAAACCTCGACAGACATTTTTTATATCATGGCTACACCACAGTCTACTGTGGATATGACTCAGCCTTGTTTTCGTCATCCATCTCACACAGAGGAACATTTTACCTTTCACCAGCTCTTCAGCTGTGTTACAAAGGCTCCTGCTTCGGCCCAGGAACCATTACAATCCACCAATATTTTAACATGTTACTTGAAGCTAGGCAATTGATTTTCCATCCTTCCACACAAAACTAAAAGGGAGCTTTTTTCATATGCTTTGAGTATTTTGATTATTTTTTAAAGGCTCAACAAAAAATAAAAATCAGTTTCTGCTGACTAAGAGTAATTCAGTTTAAGACAAGCGGGACATGCACTTACCCATTATGATAATTCTCAGGTTCAAATATATATGAGCAGTGCGGGCACTCTGGTTTGTTCTTGGTAGAGTTTGTTGAGTATTGCAATGTGACTGAATGACTGAATCCAGTGTGGAAATTATGAAGGCTTGAGGGATTCCACATCTTACTTGAAGCTAATCTGGCAACAGCCACACTTCTTTTTATGTCAATTCAGCATTTTGAAAATTAAAAACTAAATGGCCAGCATTTCAACTTGAGTCTGAAGAAAATAAATCTTAATCTCCTTTCTTAGTATAGATAGTATAGATGTTATTGTCCAAGAACTGATAACTTTGTAGAAGGTTTAATCAACCAATAGTCCCCAAACACGTTTTAGAGAGACAATAAAAGAAACAAATGTGAACCTCTCTCATGCTTTCAGGATCAAACCTGAGCTGGTTACCACACAATGGATAAAGACCGTCTCACAGACCGATGCCACCCCAAAATATTTCTCCAGCTTTGTTCCTGTGAAACCTACCCTATGTCATCTCGGTAGACCCGGGAGATGAGGACCTCCCCCTTGTGGTTGTAGATGAACAGACCTCCAATCATTGTGGCTGTTTCTCAGTCCCAACTGGCCATGATGGAACCAAACCCCGCCTGAGAAGAGAGAGAAATGGAGCAAGAGATGGCAGGAAGGAAACGGAAAGGATAGGGGGTGAAAGAGAAGTGAAAGCAGTGAAAAGTGAGAGAGGGACCAACACTACAGCGAAGCATTTGTCCTTCACATCCGCTTTTTTTCTGCAGTTCTCTGTCCCATCTCTTTCAAACACACACACAGACATCACTCTCTGCCAGTTGAATGTACCCTGCAGCTGCCCGATTGTGGTGACTCATTTGTGTTACGTGCATATGCATACACACACATACATCAAACCACTAACCTCATCCCAGTCAACTCCTTGTTTCCACTGAATGTAAGATTAACAGCAGATTAGCAGCCAGCAGATTTAAGCAAGGTGCCAACTAGAAAGCTTTACTGGGTTATATTTGACTACCATACTTTCTGGATCCCAATCGACCAAACATGCAATCGTGACCAAGATTAAAACGTAAAGACTAATCAGTGTGTCAAGATGCAGTGAAATCGTCGGACATCTCGTTATTTTGAGGTCTGGACAAATACAATCACAGGAATTTGGCTTCATTCAAGAATGACGCTAGAAGCCTGAGGATGAAGGACACGCTGGAAATTCCTCGAAGACTGAGACCAGAAAATTTACACACACGGTCTTTGGGACACAAATACAAGCACATTAACGGTGAAATCTTTCCCCAGTGGCCGAGTCGTGACCGTGGACACTGTGCAGGGGACCTGCTCGGGTCCAATCGCCCTTTTATTGGCCGAAGTCAAGATGTCTGCTCACTCGGGCCATTTCCTAACGTTCATTAATGTTTCAGATTTTCTTCATTCATTCGTCGATCGGTTTACTCGAAACGCTTCATTTCAAACCTCCATAAGTGAATGCATCGTTGTTGGAGGCTTGACCTTCAGCTATAACCAAAGTGATGGGGAATAGACCGAGTGAGAGGTTGTTAGCTAATTTAGCTTACAGCAGCAGGCTAGTTGGTGGTGATGTTCGGCGAACCAGCGTCGAGCCGAGCGCAGCTTCAATGGACTTCCGGTGAAAAAGAAAAACCAGATCCTCTTACAGCTCTTTCACGCCCCCGTTTATTCTGGCATTTTTACAAATAAAGAACACACAATTTCAGCGCCATGTATCCCCAATGAAGTGAGTTCTTAAAAACGATGCTGAACGAAGACGCCGATGGCTTTTATTTTGAAAACAGGATCACCCCCTTTCCGTTTTCACGCTAGCTTCACGGCGGCTAGCGGACCGGAGGCTAACGCTGCTAACGCTAGCGTCATCCAGCGAAGAAACCGAACCACCGGCTGCCCGCCGCCGCGCCGCGCTTCGTTATATCCACGGAAAACACTCCACCGCCCAGACCGCGGTCAACATACCCTAGCTCTTTCACGAACACCGCCGGTCCTTCGCGCCCCCGCCCGGTGTGGCCTGTCGGGGATCCAGTAGGTTCCCAGTTCTCAGCCGCTTCCTCCCGGTCCTCTGCTGGCTGTCAGCTGACCCGCCGTCTTGACGCACGGCCGTTCCGCTGTGACAGGAAAAGGCGCGGCTGGCGGCGCCGAGCAAACCGCACCCAGGCCGTTATCATAAGCTTTACGGTCAATTATTTGTTTCAGGGCAGCTCATGAACGATTATAGGGGTTATAGTTACACGGTGGGCGAGTCTCCCAATTTAAAACGGACTCCGGAGCCTGATTTAACACATTGTGTTTATTTAGTCAAATATCCTGAAGCAGTTGAATTCAGGACTAGTCCCGCAGACGAGCCACAATTCTTGAATGGAAAGGAGAAAACCAACTTCCCTGAGTGGATGTTGAAAATATCTTTATGTTTGTGCTTTAAACTGATGGAGGTGTGGGTGGTCTTGTTTTAATATATCCCGTAGATTCAATCTCGATTGAACTTTTTTTGCCAGAGTTACAGATTTTTTTCCCCCTCTAAACACAGGGAACATTTTGTGTAGGGTCATTCAGTTTGCAGGGAAATGTACACAGGTCGATCCCTCAGACAACCCACAGCCCACACACACACATCTGGGAAGCAGATTTCCTAACCTTCACATTCCTGCTCCTGGACAGGAATCCACTGCTTTTAAATGCAAATATGGCCTCAGGTATCATGGGGATGGGGTGGGGGGGTTGGTGGACTGGCAGCAGAGCTCTGCTTTGCAAACATATGAACTTAAACTCAATAAAAACATAACACAGAGCAGCAAAGTTAAGTCATAAAACTATATTTATAAATAAAAAGAATTTTTTTCCTTGATAAAAGAGTAGTGTGAAAGACATGTTAAGAAATATTTTTTCCACTATACATTGTCACAAGACAGAGTCTGAAAATACTCTGGTTAAACAGATGAAAATGCAGCTGTGGAGTGTAAAAATGACTTCAAGCTGGATGCTCATGTTTAGTGTTGGGATATGAAACTAGTGACCAGCTACGAATATAATAAAACAAAATGCATTTTTACAGTAAGGACTGCGATTCTCTTGCACTACATACAATTTTTTCCATTTCTTTCTCTCTTAAGTCAAGCAAACATTTTTTTTAAGTCTGAATAAGGTTAAACAGTTAGTGTTCATTTCATCGGTCTTTCTTTTTTTTTTTTGTTAGAGGTAAGCAAGTAGGAATTGAAAGAACAGAAGGAGGGAAGAGGCTTCTTTTTCTTTCTCAGTTTTAACATGGACAGGGGTGGGGGAGGACAGAGAATGTTAGATAAGGAAAGCAGAGAGGAGGGAAGAGTGAAGAGAAGAACAAATGAAAAACATCCATGTAGAAAAGAGCTGAGTCATCTTCCCCTGCTGTCTGTTTCCACTACCTCCCTTTTCTCTTTTTCACTCCCCCCTCTCTTGCTTTTTGTCCTCACAAAAACCCTTGCCATTGTGGATCAGAAAATGAGAAAATGCTTTGGTTCCATCTTGAGTGAGGTGGTTTCTTCATTGAAGAAAGTATGGCCACTACAACTAGGAAGAAAAGCACAAGAGAGGAGGAGCATTTTCTTTCAACATGCACAGCAGGATTGGTTTGATTTATGCTTTTAGGAAAGTGGAATCACAGCCTTAGGTTACAGCTTCTGCAATCTTCCCTCCCTCCTGCCCTGTTGTCCTTCTCAGCCTTATAATGATACAAGAGCCCCAATCAGCTACTCTGTTATCAGCCTATAACCTGCATCACATTACATCAACAAAGAATTCTCCTGCGTTTCCCACCGCCATGCGCAGAGACTGACGTGACGCAGTGAGCTCAGGCGGCACAGATGCGAGCTCTCTGCCCGGTGGGGCGCCTGGTGCAGCGGTAGACAGATGTTGGGGTTGTGGGGGGAGGCCAGGGGGGCCATAGACAAGGCCAGGCCCGTAGGCTAATGAGGGGGAGTTGGCACTGCGGTGGCTGACGGCGCTACGGACGCTTCGCTCACTTGGGGGAGCCACTGAGCGCTCGCTTGGAGCTCGGTGACTCCTGATCTCAGATTCGCTGCCGCTGCCGCCAGACTTTCGACCTTCGTTCTTGCTGCAATTTGAACCACTGCTTCCTGAGGACAGACCATTAGATATAATGGTTATTATCGAAGCTTGAATTACAATCATGTCACAGTAAAAAAAATAAATAAATGAAACCGAATCTGTGCGACCTACATGAGCCTCTCCTCCCCCTTCAGGGTGCCAGTGTAGTGACGCAGAAAGTACTGACCCACTTAGTGGGAGACTCAGGAGAGTTTCATGACTAATTCACACACGGTTATGGAGAAATGCATCCACAGCCCAAACAGCTCAGCCAATACTGGAGGCAGTTACTTGCATTAATTTTCTTACCCCAATGAACCTCCTTGCCGTGACAGCAAGTTACAAGAGTGATGACTTTAAAGCCACAACAGATAAAAAGATCTCTTGTGTCCGTTAAAGAGGTGTGGAATGAGAAACATTTATCTTCCATTAAAGTTAAATAACACTTCTTGAACTGTTGTTTAAATGCATCTTCTTAGCTTATAAATTATTCACCATTAAATTCAGGTTTTGGTAGTGTGTAACCATACAATGAGAACACAACATCCCAGATGTTGAGAGCAGTCACTGTGCCCAGCTGTTGTTGGTCACTTAAGATCTTAGTTACATAAGCAAACGGCTCCTGCAACCACAAACTCTGGATTTTGATTTCTATTTCTACACATGTTGACAAAGCAATATGTAAATAAGGTAGTTTTGGGGCTGCTGAAAGGAATATTTTACAAAGCCAGGCTTTGGCCCTCAAGTTTTCTTATTCTTTAAACATGAACTGGGTTTGTAGCTGTGTATACAGCTAGAGATAACATTTAAATTTAAATCCTCATCTGGCTCTGGTAGGACAACAAACAAAACGTCAAACAGCATTTCTTTAAATACCCCTGTGCAAAATGACAAAATTCTGTATGGTCTCAGGACTTGAAAAGTGGTTGCTGGGCGGTTGTAGTTTGCTCATTTAAAAGAAAAAGAAATGCAGCCAGCACAAATTCATGTCTGCTACAATAATTTAAAAACTCTTTTCATTGTTTGTGTGTTGCCCCTCTGGAAACTCTGGACCTCTGCCTTTCAAATATTTTTGTTTTTACCATGAAAATTTCTTTGTGTGTTTCTCGTGAGGCAGCAGATGTACCAGTGCAAGTGCTTAGTACTCAAAAGATAGATCTTCCATTATAACTTTTTGCTTTGGTAGTAAAATAATTTCCCATGAACACACTACTTCTTCTAATTGTTCTTCTGTAGTAATACATTAATTTGTGATGGAGACACAGTTTATTGAAACAACACTCACCACTGTGCTGGCTTCCTGCACTACCAGCACCTCCACCGTGGAAGGGTTGTGGTAGGTCGTAAGGGTGAGGGATGGGAAACTGGTAGGGCAGGGTCATGGGCCATGGGGCTGCCCCTGGGTGGGGCAAGGGTGGTAGAGTATCCTGATCTGATGCTCCTCCACTGGAGCCATCATGGTCATGGAGAGACAAGTGGGTCATGTCTGAGGGAGAACAAGGAAACAATTATTTATTTGGACTTGCACAGTAACAATCCACTTCTAGAAAATGTCCTCATCATATGGCATTAAATACAACCAAACCATTAGACTTTATGGAGGGCTGTTTTTATTGCCAACACTAATGCCAACATTTTAGTTAATGAAAGATTTTGGCGTGCACTTACTACCACAGAGATCTCCAAAGATGTAGTAGCACTGTTCAGAGAAGGTGATCTTGTTGACAGTATGTCGGATATAACCGGCCTTCAGCAAGTTGCTGGCATATTTACGGGCTTCACGACGATCCGAGAAGCCTTCCACATGATGGAAGAGCCAGTCCACCACATCAGAACCTGTCGAGACAATGGCACTCACATTTTAGGGGCCTAAATGGGAATCCTGCAGTTTTGCTTATTTTGTTTCTTTCCTTCTCTTCCACCACTTTATAACACATCATAATATGCAAAAGAATAATTTGAATAAGCTACTGTATACTTGACTTGTATTTGTTCAGCATCTTATTTTAATCTGCGCTGTTTTAGCCAACAGAAACAGACACCATGCTCCTTGGCAAATAAACATAAAAAGCAGCAGAAATATCGTGCTTTAATGTGCAACTGTGAAGAATTAGGTTTTTATTCATTCATCTTCTACTGCCTATCTATTTCCAAGTCAACGGGGGGTGCTGGAGCCAATCCCAGCTCACACTTGGTGAGGGCAGGGTCACCCTGGACAAGTTACCAGTCCATCACAGGGCCAACACACAGAGACAGACAGAGACTAACAACCACTCACACACACTCAGACCTACAGACAATTTAGAGTCACCAGTTAACCCAAACATGATGTCTTTGGATGGTGGGAGGAAACCCACAAAGGCACAGGGAGAACATGCAAAAACTGCACAGAAAGGCCCCAGGCTGGGAACTGAACCCACAACCTTTTTGAGGCAACAGCACTATCCACTGCGCCTTGCTGCACCAATTATCTTCTTAAATTTAAAAAAGGCAAAATACATTCATGGATTTATGGTAAACTGTTCTTAAATGGTTAAAATGAAAACTGAAGATGACGTTGCATGATTAAGGCAAAAAAAAAAAAAAATTAAAATTAAAATATAAAATTAAAATAAGAGGCAACAAAAGAATGACAGCATATACTGAATTGAGCTAATAACAGAAGAAATGAGACACTTGGCAGACATACCGATGAAAGCATTAGCGATGGTGATCTTAAGCCACATCCTGTCCCGCACCTCCAGACCTGACTCTGGGCAGGCCATAGCCTTAGCAACTGTTGCCATGTCACTGTGGATGGAGAGGTGGAAGTCATCGAATCCTGGGAAAGGTCACAGGACACATGGACAAGTTCACACAGGAGCTGGGCCACATCCACTTGTTAGAGTTGGAATAATCAGGTCTCAAATCTAAAAGGTTTATGCACGACCTCATTTTGAGGACAGAGCTCAAGCAAGGAAGCTGTTGAGCTTCACTCTGCTTTTTCCATAAATGTTCAATAGGAAAACAGTTAAGTGGTGTTATCTGGACAACTAAAGAAATGTTGGTCTGTTGTGGAATTTGCCACAAATGACATTTGGTTTCTTCTGGTCTGGACTGTAATTTGACCTTGGTTCTGACTTGACCCCAAATCAGATCAGGCTTAATCTTTGTTTGAAATGGAATACAACTGAGCTGCTTTTGATGGAACCCAAACAAAAAAGGTTAACCATAATGTAGTAAATGTATATTTTCCAGATTGCCTTCCCAATTTTGTAAATATGACGGTTTGATATCAGATAGTACTTTTTCAGCTCCCAAAACTTTAAGCAAATAAGCAAACAAAGGAAGGTGCTGTGATAGTACTTTAACTTTACTCCATAACTTTTGCAAAACTCCACCTTTTCAGTGGCTCCATTGCATTCTGTATTGCTTTTCTGATGGAAACCCAAACGTTGCCACTGAGGTTTTAGATAGAAGATCTACTTTCTCATTTTAAATGTTCTCTGTGGCTGTAATTGAAATGCCCCCTGGTGAGGCTCAATGTGGCTGACCAATTATCCAAAGCATACAGTGACAGGAACGGTGTGGACCACCAAAAATCTCTTATTTACTGTGAGGTGATGAAACAATTTGACTTTGGAATTACTTTTCTTCCTGAAAGGGAAAATCCCCCAAAATATCTATCAATTTGGCAATGAAAATGTGGAACGATTTCAACTACAAAGGCAGAAAAAACACAACTGTCCTTCCAAAGATCACAGGGAGAATAAAATTTATGAGTTACAAGCTTAGTTTTGACAAAGGTTACTGAGCAGATGGAAGCTGTGAGGCTGAGTACAGAAAAACTGGAACAGAGAGACGTTGCAGGAATGCAGTGAAAGGGCCGGGCCACACTTAATACAGATTTACTGACACGCAGAAGGAAGGGAGTGATATTATTGCATTTTTTATGGTTGGCGGGACTGTTCAAAAAAATTAAACCCTTGCATGTTGTTTGTGAAGATGTTGACAAAAGCCAAGGAAAAAATATTTTATACTGTAGAAGGGAAAAGGAGAACAGCTTCACGGGGCATGAAGTAGTACATCACAAATTCAAAGTGGGGCTAGTATGTTAGCAAAAGGACTTTGGAGAATAAGAAGTGAATGTAAACCTGTGACTTAGAGTTAGAGATTGTTTAGATTGTTCCTTGATAGCCTGCTACAACATGCAGCTGTTAGGGCCAGTGACTCACGTTCAGTCTCAGGGATAGAGCTGCTGATGGAGGAACTGGTGGAGGTGACGGTGCTCATGGAAGGGCTCATGCCATATGGGGGGTATACCCCAGTCATGGCTGCCGTGTGGGACACCCACGCAGCTGGGTCAATTGGCCGGATTGGCTCACCTGTTCATTGAATGGTAGGAAAGTCAGTGGGTAACCTCATCCAACCAAAAGTAACACTAAAAATGATAAAAGATGAAGAAACAAACACTCACTCCTGGGCAGTGCAAAGCAGCTCCGAGGATTTGGGTCCCAGCACTTAGCCACTGTGAGAGTTATGGGGCTGGATATAGACAAGGTTTATAAGCAGGCATACAACATTCAATTCTGCTATCTTCTTAAATAGCATCAGGGTTTTAAGGAAAGCTTTTTATTTACTAAAGAAATGTTTGCTTCTTACCCTGGTTTGTGCACAATGTCCCTCAGCACTCGAACTGCGTCATCATTGCTCATGTTCTCAAAGTTAATGTCATTCACCTACCGGCATGAAAAGAATGTAAACATAAGATTGATAATTAATTATTAATTATTTATTAGGATTTTAATTATTCTACATACTCTCAGTTACTGGAGATTGATAATTCGGATAATAAAGGAAAGACTTGACACTGAATTTTGTCCTATTTAAAGACAATGTTTTCACAGCCATTCCTATAAACCCCACAAATGACAAGAAGCATGGGTAAGAGAAAAATGTCTTCTGAAATCATGTCATTGTGTAATGACATCATTTTAATGCCCTTGTGGCACTGACACACATTACCCTCTGAGTGAAAAACCTTTCATTATCCTCCCATTACTAAGACCTCCCATTTTACTTTAAACATAAAATGCAAACACAACAAGCAGCTACCCACACACACACACACACCTGCAACAGCATATCCCCAGGCTCTATGCGTCCATCTGCAGCCACAGCTCCGCCCTTCATGATAGAGCCAATGTAAATTCCTCCATCTCCCCTCTCGTTACTCTGTCCCACAATACTGATGCCCAAGAAGTTGTATTTCTCTGTGAGGTGGAGCGGGACAGAATGTGTGTACAGTGAAACAAGTAAAGACAGAAAAGGTGATCTGGAGCTGCTGCAATCTAGTGACTTACCCATGTTGAGAGTGACAGTGATGATGTTCAGAGACATGGTGGAGTCTGTAATGCTGCTGAATGATGAGGACTGAAGGAGGAATAACAAAAAGTGAGTGATAAGCAAAGAAATGTGAGAAAAACCAAAAGCCGAAAGTTTTTATTAGACATCCATGGTTAATTTACAATCCTGTACTTTTTAGTGTGCCTAAGGTCTCACCCTGTCCATATTGGAAGCCTTAGGTTTCCGTCGGCGACGGCGATGTCGTCTCATTAGACGAGAGGAGCTTTGTTCAGTGGAGCTGCTAAACCTGAATGTAAGTAAAGACATGGAAAAATTATGGTCAAAAAATCAATTTGTTAATTATTTGGATTTTAATTATTCTACATACTCTCAATTACTGGAGACATATGTTTCCCTAAATCAAGCTTAAGGGCAGATTGTGACAGAATGACAGAAGCACAATCAAATTTCCCCATGTGGCAGTGCAGGCGGTCAAATGGTTAGTGTAAGTGCCACATTATCACAGCATCCCAGGTTCCACTCTGACCCAGGACCTCTGCTACATATCAATCCCCTCCAAATCTCCCTTTCCCCACACTTCTGGTCAGATGTTATGCCACTTACTGTCATCAGAAAAAAGGCATATAATAATTAAAATGTCTAATATGTCTAAATAAATTTCCCCATGTCAATTCACTTTCAGTGAAAGCCTCACTGTCGTTGCAAAGACTTAAGTTACTGTTTTCATCTTAAAAAGTGGCGCTTCCCAAAAATCTGGACCAGCTTTAACTAATTGTAAGATAGCATCCAGTTTACTTCATTTAGAAGCTATGACCTGACTGATAAAACATCAGTTGGAACTAAAGTTCTGAAATATGTTTACCACAAGAATGATTCCTTTCTGCAGCAGATAGGAACTCAAACTATAAAACTGTGATCAAGCTCTATTAGAGCTGCAACAACAGGAAAAAGCACCCTGGGAGATGCCTAAAGACTGAAAACAGCAGAGGTTTAAAATGGGCTGCAGATATTTCTACATCTACTCCCACATCTAGGAAAAGCCGGGGGGTGACCACAAAAGCCACCAGACAATTACACTTCACTAATCGTTGCCAAAATACATCACCTATAATTCCAGATGCATTACTCAAGCCTAATGCCTTTTCTCACTAGGAGATACACTTATGAGCTAGCTCGATGTCTGACCTGCTGGTTGCATCGTCATCCTCTGAATCAAAGCAGGAAGTGGACTCCAACTCGCTGCTCATGAAGGATGAACAGCTGTCATATTCAGGGCCCCCGCGTCCCATTGCACGTGATGAGTAGCCGTTTTGCCTCCCACCTGCACGGGACAGAATTAGTCAAGCAGACAGTCAGGATGCAAACAACACGCTGTGCGTGTTTCTTACATTCAAAAAGATAAAAAGCCTAAGGAAATAGAAAAAATATATATATATATATTCACTAATCAGCCCACTACAAGACACATACTTTTGGTCACCATGTCAACTGTGATCTAAATTTATACAAAGATGGGAGGATTGTAAAACACCCTCCTGTTATTCTGACTGTGCTATGACATGTCTACAACATTGCACAAGAGTTACTAAAATCTCCGAGCAATCATAGCATACTTAGTCTTTCACAGAACACTGATCTTGATCTGTCTGTATATGCTCACTCTGCATGCAGAGCGTACATTTTGGGACACTCGTTGTGAAAAAACTAATGAGTCCATTACAGAAGACCTTTGATAAAAAATTAAATCATACAACAGACTCCTGAAAACAAAACAAAAATTGTTATGAGACAAGTAAAAATGTGGTTTTGCAGAAAGGTTCCTGACCATGATCGTTAGCGTGCTTCCGTCTTGGCCTCTCCCTCTCTCTCCTTTGTGACACCATGGAGCCCGTTTCAGTGTCGTTGTCCAAACTGTCCCGACCACTTGCTGCCTTCCCACTACAGACAGAGAGACAGGAGATAGTTGGTGTTATAAAGGGGGAGAACACCCTGCATCCTGAAAGTTAAGTCAATTAGACAGCAATTTAAGACTTAGAGTCTTAGAGAGACTGAATGTCTGGCTTTCTCTGGCTCAGTGTAGTTGCGGCTCCTTTTGTGTTAACTAACTGGTGAGCATTTCTGCTCTTTTACTATCATGTGCCTTTTACACACCTTACACTGGTTTGTGTGCAGATAAACTATGAGAAAAAGGCTAAAAAGATTTTAAATAAAATAACCAAGAGTTTTAACAGTGAATGGCCACTCTACACAAATAATTCAGAAGCTTGATTTATCAGCAGAACGGGCAAAAAACGAAAAATAAGCATGAAATAAGTATAAAATCTTTTTTCTATTTAATATGCTGTTTCTCATGTTGCTGTGGTTATTTGGAAACACAGAGCCATTCATCCAAGACACGCACACACAGACCCAAAGACAAAGCACACATGGCATCTCTCTCTTTCTCACACCCGAGAAAAAAAAAAAAAGAATACACACACACACACACACACACAATTTCTCTGAATGTACTGACTGATAGGAAGGTGGTCTTGAGTCTCCAATGCCCCCAGTCCTTTCCAAAGGTGGTGTTGGCTCTAAACTATCAGCAACTGAGCCTGCATCCGTGTGGGCCCCATCTCCAGAGACCAACTGTCAACAGATGGAGATTCGGGTCAGTCAAAGGGCTGAAACAAAGACTCAGAGGGAAGAATATGCAGAAAGCCACTGAATAAGTGGGAAGCAGATCCATGTTAGAGCACTACTCTGTTTACACTAGCCCTATTCAGGGCTTGGTGAGTATACCTTACTTACTGGCTACACTGCCTTCTGCCTTACCAGCCTTTAAAGGCAGTATGTAAACCATGGCTACAGAATAACAGCTGCTTGCAAGTGATGTGAGCAAAAAGGTGCTCTTCAGTTATGGACTGTAATGCCTCTACAAACATAAAAATGGATTTGTCTTTTTATTATTTTCCTGCCAAAAGAGAAAAGTTGCCCCACATATGAAACTTAGTTCTGCTAACTGAGGATGTTTTTTTTATTTTCTGCTGTGGATCTTGAATTCTGCTGCACATTGCTTTTTGTATTAAGTAAAAATTAGGGATGGATTTGAATAATCGGCATTCATTGGTGGGCTTCTATTGACTGTTTTATAACTTTTCCATAATGTATTTGTATATATTAAATACAACTCTTTCTTCTTGAACATCTTGTCTTACTCAATTGACACAGCTGGTACAGGCCAAGCTTTTCATATCATGTTTCTAGAATTTCATTATTGTTATCACTGCCACATCCATCAAGTTAATCAAACACTGCATTTTCTCCGTCGTGCTCAGATGTACCAGTCCCAAGGGCTAACAAAAACACATAATTTTTTATTACTGAGTTAATCTGTTGGACTATAAAATTGTCAATGTTCTCTGTTCTGTCAATGCATCTTAAACTGAACACAAATTTTTGGTCTGCTCAAAGCTTTGGAATTAAAGAAGAGAAAGGAGGAGTTCTTTTTTGTCTTTATAAACCCTGCCAGTTTTTGTGACTCAGATTAAGGTTTTGTATGAGGCATTTGCTTTGGTGTTTGCTGTACAATAATTCAAGTAGTAAGACAAAAATATAGAGAGCAATATAGGAAACATTGTTGTTAACCACTTTTATCTCATTTATACCTTTATAGAGCATTTGTACAATTACATTTGTGGTTTATAGGGAGTCTACTTTCATGTGCAGAATGAGAATTATATTCAGTTTGTACAGCTGGGCAGTTGAGATGTACTAAGATACGGTATGAGAAAATCTGTTAGACAGCTGACAATACAGCACAGCAAGGCTGACTCAGGGTGCTAGGCTGTTATGATGATATGGTGTGGTGATAGAGAGCCAGGCCCATGGACCCAAGAGAACAATTAGTCAGGTCACTAAAACAACAGACAAACTGTGGAGACAAACAAATGGACACACTCCAACAAAAAATAACATTTCATCATACATGGAACAGTTCAACAAGATAACAAGTATATTCACCCCGACACGTACAAAAGGAGGAACTGACCAATCAAAACTCCTGACTGGTTAATGAAAATGACCACCACACAGGACAACAGTGGGATGCTGGATTACACACTCAAAAGATTTTGCAATAACACAGTGTTTATGTCAGTCAAAGAAAATAAAAAACTATAACCACACTGTATCAAACTAAGCAAAAACATTTGCCTTTCACATTAGGACATGGAGCACTGTTTCCTTCAACTTTATTCTCTCCTCTCTTTGTGAGAATAAATCTTCTTGTTAGATTACTTGCAGTGAAGCTCTGTGTGAACGGATATTTACCTCCTATCCTGTGATTCCACTTGCTCTTAATCCAATTTCAATGTCGACAGAAGAGGAAGGGAGATTGTGCACTGGCACCAGATGTCTCTTATGGAGACAGGAGAATTATGGTTTGGAGCCTCTAAATGAGATACTACATGCAAGTACATGTATGTATAAGGTGTATCTGCTGACTAGCATATAAAATAACTTATAACCCGTCCAGTTCATATGCTTTAAAAGTGCTTGAAAACAGAAGAGAAAAAAGAGAGTGGAAGAGAATGGAATTTGAACATGTGTATTGCTGCTTGGATCATTATGTGATAATGACATTATTACACAGATGCATAGGGCCTTTCCCTGGAGATGGCGTATGGTTGCGGTCACTGGCTGACAGATGGGAATCTCAGTTATAAATGCACGCACACAGTTGCCAGACAGACAATATACAACACAGACATGCACAAAACACACAAATAAACAAAGCAGAAAAACTGCTCCAGAAGGAACATTGAACATACCCATGACACCACACGTCCATTAAAACAGGGCAGTTTAGCATTGTCATCGGATATTTCCTCCTTTACCACCCTGTAAAGAGAACAAAGCTTTGTTTCACTAAACCTTAAGCAACAAAAAAGCACTCTCAGGCAATAAAACACGGGGCATTTAAAGGCAATGGAGATTCTTCCATCAGCCAGGAGAGACACTGTCTACTCAGAACCCTATTGTTAGACTGTCAGCCAACAAGATATACTACCAAAACAAAGTGCCAATAGAGAATATCAGCAGTGATTATTGAATAATGAACAACAATCTAAATGTATTCCCTAAACATGTGTGCAGACAAAACTATTTGTTGATGTCTGTAACTGATATCTGCAGTCACTAAACCGTAAAATGTCATCAGGATTTAGAAAAAACATATTTCAGGAAGCCAAGCATGATTAGGGGAAATCTACTCAACACTCTGCCCACTATAACGAATTGATCTAAGCAAATGTAGAGAAAGCAGAGAAATGTGTCTTCCTTAACAGGCAAAATGGATCAGGTTGGATTTCATATCATCATCAGTTCCCACAAAGCCCCTGCAAATCACTGAGCGTTAGAGTAAAACCAATCAAAGGAAGACTACTTCTGCTTAGTGTGTGTCAATACTTCAAAGGGGATTAGAAATGTTAGGTATCATATCATACAGACAGGAATGTAAAGATATCCTGAGAAAACATGTTTTTTAACCATTTCAAGCAAAGAACCTTCTGGCAAATTTCTCAGAAGGTTAATCTACAATCCACTGCCTGTTAACATGAAACAGATGTCGAACAGTCCAGAGGACAAATCAGACATACGTTTAACAAATACCTCAAACTACTGGTCATGGCAGGGTCAGTTCTGTGGCTTAGAAGAGGAGGAATAGGGATGGTCAGTGGGACCAGACTTTCAAAGAAAGTCTGTCTAAACATGGGCTCCAGTCTCTATTCCAGTCTGACAGGTTGCTTAATTGACAGCAACACAAGTTAAGAGTGAAGGTTTCAATGGTTTATTCACAGGTATCCACTCTTCACAACATGAATAGCTCTGGATCCTTTCAAAGCATTTCTTTACCACTTGCAAACGTCCAGAAGTTGATGCCCCACCCAAGTCTGACTTTGGCCAAAAACAACTTAGGGAACCTGGCTGAACTGCTCAGAAAATAGCTCATCTCTCCTTCTCCGCTGTGTAGCAGCCACAGTGTGCAGCAGCATGCCATGTTCAGCCATGTTTAACACAAAAGGACACACTCATAAAGCTGCCACGGTGATGAACAGGCCATTTCTGGGTTCAACTCTGCATTCCTGGGCTAACAGACAACAGCAGCAGCAGCAGGGGCCTGTCGGACTCACCGCCCGGAGCTGCCCCTTCACATCCAGACATTAGCCTGCTAGCCTGTTAGCCGACACCTCAACACACTGGCCGGTCACTGACACTCGCTCAGGGAGCCGCTTTTATACCCCACCTCCGCTCTCAGGTTATACAAAAGTCGCCAAAATGGCACCCGGGGCCTTCTGTTGTGTTGGAGAGACTGACAAATACCAAACTTGGTCAGGCAAAGTCGAGCCGCAGAAAAGCCTTAAGCTAGCAGCTCGAGCAATGTAAACAAACGGGGTCGAGACGCTGAGCAGACCCGCTAAGGCTACGAGCTAACAAAGGAGCTGGCCGGCCGGGAGCTAACGATCTGCGGCCAGGTAACATTAAAACTGATGACAGGCCGGCTGGAGGAGGGGACAGCCACTTCACGGTGATCTAACAGCACGGCAGTGTTTCAGCTGGCCCCTCGTTGATTGAAATAACCCCCCAACCCCCGACAGTTACCCGAAGTCATCGTCCATGGATTTGAAGAAGAATTTGTAATTTGGTTTCTTCAGGACATTTTTGAAGTCTGCCAGAGTGACTTTGTCCGCCGGCACCGACAGTTTCACCAGATACGGCGTCTCCTGGTCGTCGAGGTGGTAGATAATTTTGGTCTCCCCCATCTCGGACTGTGGCTAAGGCCGGGCAGGCAGGGCGCATCAAGCCGCGGGCCTGGCAGGCTCCCTCTCGGGCCCCGACTCCCCGTGGCTCCGGCGGCGGCTGTGCCGTGGTCCTCCCGGCGCTCCCTGGCTGTCGAGTCGCTGCGTAGCTCTGGTGCTCTCGGATTTTACGCCAGCTCGCTAGCGTTACGATTGCCTTTCCTTCCCAAAAACAAAAAAAACAAAACCCAAACACCTTGATCCTCTCACCGCACCAAGGCTGGGCCACCTTAGTTCCCGATTATATTAAACTTCCGACAGACGTGCAGAAATGACTGAAAAGAGGTTTAAAAACGCAGCAGAGAGCATGAACCTCCGAGGGAGCGGTTTCCTCCGCTCGGTAGCTGCCAGGCTCGGCACTTTGTTGCACACGAAACTGAATAAAATGGTCCAAGCATGTCCTGGAGGGGCGCCATCCACAGGAGAGGAGGAAAGAGTCCTGCTGCAGAGCTGCAAGTCAGCAGGGGCGGCCATACAGGGGGGGCTAACAGTGATCCCCTCACTGGAGATTATGAGATGAGATTATTGATAGATTATAGCATGTGTGATTAGTTATTTTAGTATTTTTATACATATTTATATGTCTTACCCGTATTATATATGACTCATTCCTCCTGAATGTTCTGTCTGGAGCAGCTGTGACACAAACAATCCCCCCGATCAATAAAGTCATTCAGATTCTGATTCTGATTCATGAGAAAAACGTTTGCACCAGGTAACAACATGACGTGTTGGTAAGATTTACTCTGATATGTGCTGTGAACTGCTTGTTTGCAGTATTGTTTATTGTACACTTTTTCTACCAAGTGCTGTGTTATTCAGGGATTGCAAATCGTTTTACTGTACTTTAAAAATGTCAAAAAAGCCATCTATAACTCAAATCACTCAGTTAAGCAAAACATATTTCTCAATATCTTCTCACTGGCAGTCATACAATTTAGGCTGATCTAGTTTCATGTTTGCATCAAAATCATCCTTAAATCTTTACATATGATGTTGAACTAAGTGTTGTAGCAAACTTTTCCATACTTTATGGGATCAGGAAGGATCAGGAAGAAGAATAAGGAGACCAGGTCCAGGGAAATGTGCTGCAAATGAAATAATTAATTGTGTATTTCACTGATGATTGACCAGCACAGGGAATATTGTTTCTTCTCTTGATATTGGTGAGGAGTCCCGCTGCTGGATTCTGACTAAAAGGGAAAGGTATGGCTGACTGGCTGATTCCTTTATAAAGACAATAATAGTTGTTGAGGTGGAAACAAATAAAACCATTAACCTTTATCTCCAAATCATACCTTTGGCAGGGGGTGTTTTACTTTTCTAAACAATATAGAATGGAATAATCCAGCCCTGACACCAGAATGGGTTCATTTATGAAATGTAAAGATAAAAATAAGATAAAAATGATATGGTTTCACCAGTAGTTACAGCTGGGTGTCATCTGTGTAACCATGCTAGGAGATATTATATTTAAACAGGCCCATAATGAAGATCAAACAGTGCCTAAGGACATGAACACACATTTTAAATTCTCAAGTCAATTTTTATTTATATAGCACCACTTCACAACAGAAGATAGCTGAAGTCGCTTATCAAATGGATCAGGTCTAACCTTCTTAATTCCCCATCAAGAGCAAAACACTTGGCAGCAGTGGAAAAAAAAATTCTTTTTGAGGCATAAAATCTTTTGCAGAATCAGACTCAACTCAGAGTGATTGGATTGGGTGAAAAAGATGCTGATCAATCTTTGAGGAGTTTTGTCGCTAAAAGCCAACAATTGGTTTGGAGGATCAGGCTGAGTGTTTGTAGCATTGTATCAATGTTGAAACTTAGATTTACTTCATAAAACAGTATTGCTGCTCTAATAGACATGCAGAATGAATGTCCTTAAGCAGTTGTAACAGCAGTAGGAAACTATGAAACTTAAAAGGGCCCACACACCCTTGGTACACTCCAAGGTCCTTTATGCTAATATGTAAAGACCACTTCTCACTTTTCATTTTCTTGCATAGTGTTGCAGGGAATGACCCCTTCACCATTATTTTTAGTATAAGAACTTTATATTGGTGACCAAGAGCATTAGTCTAATATGTCAAAGCAAGTGAAATGTTGAAGTTTCAAAGTTTTATACATCTAAATTATCATCCATCCATCTTCATCCACTTATCCGGGGTCAGGCTGCGGGCCCAGGTTTTTTTTTCTTCTAGTTTTCCTATTTGCAAGTCACATAATATAATGTATGTTATATCAGAAACATCACAATCTGGCTTTGATATTTTTTACAATATCAATTACAAATTACTTTCAATTAATTAATAAATACTCAATGCAAATGTGAATATATACAGCAACTACAGTTTATTGAACTTAATTGGACTTGATTTGCTGTCTAAAACCATTGGCAATGAAGCAGAGTAAATATAACATCTCTCAATGGACAGTTAATGGACATTTCTCAAATAATATATTGTGTACAAAATGGAGAGTTGGAAATTGTCATTATCTGTCTGCTTTTCTTCTGAGGATAAAACGTTGCCAATATCATCATCATTATTTAATGAGATCTTGTTGCAGATGGACGTGCCAATATAATTTTTTTTTTTTTTACATACAAATACATAAAAAACAAACAACAACAAAAAAAGAAAACAGGGAGAAAGGGGTTTGGTCTCTTTTTCCTTTTTTAAATATGCTCTGAAGAGGGCTGTTGAGTGGATTGTAGATGGTCTTAATCATCTAGGAAGTCATCATCAAGGTTAACATCTGTGGTGTCAATATCATCCAGCTCCATGTTGTCTAGGTCCACTTCTAGCTCGTCCAGAATCTGTGTAAAAAACACATATAAGGACCAATATTATTGTTTTGCATGTCACAATTATTAAAAATTTAATGTAAAAATGTATAATAAAACATTTGAATTATACATAAATAATTGCATAGTTGAAAAAACCTACTTTGTCTTTCTGTGAGAATGCAGAGATTTCCTCCTCCTTTTCATCCAATGCTGTTGGAGATGCAGGTTCAGGCTGTGAAAGTGTTAGAGGTGCTGCTGCCACTGAGGTGGACTCCTCAGTATCTTCTGTCTGTGGGGCAGAATCAGTAAGATAATGAGACTTTTGTCCTCCTGATTATTGTACCAGAAAAACTGTACTTCTTAACTGATTATGACATCTAGATGGGATGTACAATGCTTGCGAGACACCCTTGGCTGCAGAATACTGTTAGTTTAAAAGTCAAAAGAAAATGTTGTGCGAACCTTTGAAACAGGAGGGATGAAGGTTCCTTTAGGTTCATATCCTTGAGCCTCCTCAAGAACATTCCTGTCTTCATTGGGCTAAAAAATATTTGTTTTTGTTTAAAAAATTGAGAGGTTATGAAACTAGAGACATTATTTAAATACAAAACAATAATTTATTTTTTACATTCAATATCATACAACTCACAGTGACAAGAGGATAATCTTTAGCAGGCCTGGAGTCGCCCAAGCAGGTCTCTCTCAGATAATACTCAGCTGCAAAGGCTTCTTTCAGCCCAGGGAACAAATTCTCATACTCTGTAGGGTCTGCGAGGGATTCAGCTGCCTGCAATCAAGATTTAGTTCAAGGTGTTATAAGAATGATCTGCAGAGATTCAAATTTCATGTAAATCGATGCTGTTTTTCTTAATTGGTAAATGTGTAGACTATTGCAATATTGTTTCTGAAAAATAGAGCTGACCTTCTGGTTGACTTTAGCAAGGTTCTCTCTCCACAGTTTCACCACACGGGACACTTGGCTGGGCAGGTAGGTGCGAGCCAGGAAGGCAGCTTCAGGTAGCCGGTTGGTCCTGATTAGAAGCTCCAAGCACTGATCCAGTCTGTGAGGATAAGACAACATGGTGGACAGTTAACAGCCAAAAACTACTAATCATGATTAAGACAACCTTTTGTTTCCTGCATTTTCCACTAATTTCACCATGTTGTATAGATTAACTACTCACTTTCCTTGTAGGAAGTAGGTCATGAAGGCCACATTGTTCTTTCCATCCCTCTCTGCCCCCTCGGCCAGCTTGCCCACCATAGTGGCGTTGCCGGATGCTGTGGCAAGAAGGAGCAGGCCACCATAATCCTGTGCATGGTGCAGGCACTCCTGGGCTAGGCCAAACTGGCATTTGCTGATAGCCAGTTCTGCTAGCTGCTTCCACTTCTGTTCAGACTTTGAGAAAAAGGACACATTTTTTTAAATCTACTTGAAATTACAAGAATGGACAAATTCTTTATGGGGCTTTGTCAATGGGCTGTCAATGTTTTTAGATGGGGGGGGGGGGGGGGGGGGGTCAATTCATATAAGAATCGCAATTCTCATTTAGTACGATTCTGAATCAATTTGGTCTGCCTCCATCTTGTCCGCGGGTCCTGCTGACGTCACCACGCAACCGGTCCTGGAACATTCATATGTGTGCTTAGCACCAAAACAAGGAGGAAAGAGAGATTCAACTGGTCCCATCCTTGTTTAAGGCAAAGATTTGGACTCAGTTTGGTTTTTACCAAATGCCCGGGAAGACCAAGATTGACACGACTTATTTTATAGCTAGACTTAGAGTAGTAGTCGTGGTCCATGCGCATTGGAAATGGCACTTTCCTTAGAATGAGTTTTGAATATAAAATTGTTTTTTAATCTAACTGTAGCCCCAAAAATCTGAACCAAATCAAATCATGATAATAAACAATTCCTATCCCGAGTAAAAAGATGTGCTAATGTGTCCGTACCTCTGCCTCCACTGCCAGCTGATAGGCGATCTTCAACTCTCCCAGCTGCAAGGCCAGCTCGAACCTGTGCTCTGGGTCGGTGGACACGGCCAGTGCCTGCTGCTTGAAACCCTGTAATTAAAAAGATTATTATAATTAAAATAATATTAATATTATAATGCTACTATTAATTACAATATTATTTAAACAAATGCTGTGCTGCTATGAAGATGAACTTGGGGTTCAATTAGAATTTGTCCATTTGGTAAAAAACAAAACAAAAAAACTGCATCTACATCTTTTATGGTTTGAAGCTAAATTAAATTGTGCAATTGCTGTTAAATGAAAAAAGAAAAGCCAATTCTACTGTATCTTAACCTGTTTTTCCAGGAAATGGGCCACCCTGGTGCGTTGCTCTTTGGGAATTGTGGGCAGCACCTTGTCAGCCATTCCAAAATCCCTCCTCATTACAGCAGTCTGATACTCCAGGACTGAGACCAACAGTGAGTAACTGACAATGTTGAGCTCCTTGTCTCCCAGGTAGAGGCGGTCATCTTTGGGTATGTAACCCAACAGGTACATGGTCCTGCAGGGAGAGAACACATCAGTTGGTAAAGATACAGCTTTCTCCGCAGCAGTTAAGACAACCTTTATGGATTAGTAGTTATTTATTTATTTATTCATCCTTTGTAACAAACTTTGTTGTGCTTACATTTAAATCAAAGCCAAAACAATCTTTCTTCTTACCTGTCCAGATGAGCAATGGTGACAATCTCCCCTCCAACATAGTAGTTCAATCTGTTCACAGAGCTAGTGTAGATGAAGCAGTCTCCTACCCAAAGTCCAGTCTTCACTATCTCCTGGATCTCTCCTTGGACCTGGACATAGTCAACCAATATAAGAAGTTTGTAAAGGTAAGTGTAGGAAGAAAAAAGGGGTGCCCCTTTTCCTACATATAAAGCATTAAGTAGAAAGTATTACTGTAATTTCCAGACTATAGAGCACACCTGACTATCAGCCGCATCCGCACAGAGAAAAACAGTTTTTTCACATATATAGGCCGCACTTGTTTATAAGCCACAGGTGTTGGAAATATAGGCGGAAATGGCATATGGCAGGAATTATGTTACACAGAAAGATTTTGCCTTTTCGCCAGATCGATCGACTTTAACTTGAAAGCTGCATCATATGCATTGCTTCATGTGTTTTCCATTCAAAATAAATGACTGATCTGAAGAATTTAGTGTGGGTGCTTTTAATTTGAACAATTTCATAGGTCCACTGTGACCTGTTGGGTAATTTCATTGGTGTGATATGAGGCTAAATGTATTGGCGACATGAAGCTTGTTTCCCGTAAAAAACCATAAATTAACCGCAGGGTTCAAAGCGTGTGAAAAAAATAGCCATTTATAATCCGGAAATTACGGTAGTGCAGACTGTGCTAAAATATACAATCCTAACTTCTACACACTCACCTCAAAAGCATCTTCAATACCATCTTCTGTCACTCCTTCATTATTCTCTTGGGAGGCAGCTACTTTGTCTGCCAGGTAACGCAGAATGAAGAAAGACTCCTCTGTAGCAATGCAGACCAGCTCACCAGAGTCTGACCAGAAGATCTGGGCAAATGATGAGCAAGGAAAATAGATGTGAAAATGAGTTGGTCAAAGAAAATTATAAACTTGTAAGTAAACCTAATGAGTAGTTAACATATTGTACTGTTAAAGAGCTGGTTAACTTGTCAAGTTTGGTGAGTTGGACATTAACACTTTAAATGTGCAGAACAGAAGATGGAAAAATTAAAAGAACGCCTGTCTTACATGTTTGGGTTGGATTTCAATGCGGCGGATCAGCTCTGTGTTCTCCCAGTCATAAAATGCCAGGCCATTCACTGACCTCACTCCAAGCAAGAAGCCTCCATAAATTCCTGAATGAAAAATAGAAAGACATCTAATGAGCATAACAAGCCATTTCAAAAACCATAATCCCATTATATATCATGTTCATTTTACCTTCAGCTCCAAAGTCAGGCTTGAAAGATTTCTTTTCTTTGAAATTTTTGAAGATTTTGACAATACTGTTGCTTTCTCTAATAGCGTATCTGTAAATAAAGAATGCATTGCCATTAGCTCTGAAAGAAATAAAAAAAACAGGTACGCATCCCTTTCTCTCTACCAACACAAACATTCGCCTTTCAAACAGCATACTCACTCAGAGGAGTCATGTGCCCAGACAAACTCCTGCGCTGAACCAAAGCTCTTGTTCCTCAAAGCCATGGCAGTGTAGATGATGTACTCTCCATCTCCACAAACCACAACAAACCTGATGCACAAAGAATGTTCACATGAATAACTAAACTATTCAGTCTGTGATTATATTGCAAATTTTGCACTACTCTGGTTACCAATAACACAAATTTCAATACATATGCCTGTAAAAAAAAAAAAAAAAAAGTTACACAGCTAGGTGTACGAATACCTTCCATTAGGGTTGTGCTGGATAGTTTGGGGGTAAATTTCACAGCTGCCCATGTCTTTAACGGCCAATGGCAGCCTTTCCCCATCCTTGATTTCAGCATCACCCATAGCCTTCAAGTTGGCCTGCTGTATTTCACTGTGCTTGGCCCAGATGATTTTGCCATTAGTGTCCATAGACATGGCTGGTTCTTCACGGCCGACCTACACAGCGAGGTGAGAAAGACCATAAAGATGTTAAGATGCAGGAGAAATGTTTCTGTTTTCTGTGTTTGATTACATGCACTTGATTTATGCACTTTTTTTGCTATAATTATGTACACTTCACCAAACTCAAGTTGGTGGTCTTTGTTTTTTTTTTTTTTTAAGAATGACTCTTACTACTCACCTTTATAATGATACTGCCTTCATCATAGCCCAGGGCCACATTGTTGGAGCCCCTGAGGCCACACACACACCACACTCTCTCCATGCCATAGTTCAGTGTACTCTCAAGTCGGTAAGTACTTGAATGCCAGATTCGAACTGTACCTATTGAGTGACAAGGTAAAATTACAGAAAGCGTGCATCAGCGAGGGCGTGAAAAAGATATAGTGAGGTTATCTTGGTGTGTAAAGTGTGAAGAAGTGCGGTTCATCTTTACCATCCTCAGATCCTGTTATGATGATGGGCAACTCTGGGTGGAAGCTGACACAGGAGACGTTCTGGGCGTGGCCCTCCAGAGTCTGAACACAGGTTTTGTTCTGCAACATAAAGGAAAATGGCTGAATCCCTCATGCGAAGACAGTTCACCACAAAAATCAAAAGTTAGAGCTATTTAATGAAGAACACATATATTCTTCTTACTAGTAACAGCATATTTAGTTGGAAGTTTTCCTATGTTGTACTTAGATAAATGCATGTTAGTGCCATGATTCGGTTTTTTTTTAGCTTACTCAGACCTTTCCATATATGTGAATGAAAAGCACCAGTAAATCATGATACTGTGTCCTAACCTGGTAGTCCCAGATCTTGACTTGGCGGTCATCAGCCCCTGAGATGAGGTAAGGCTTGTCTCCTCCACTGTAGTAGTCAATACAGTTGACTCCTTTCTCATGGCCCTCCAAAGTGAAATTGGGAGATGAAGAGCCTAGCTGCCAAACCTTAAAAAAAAAACAAAACAAAAAAAACATTAAACACAACTGAGATTTGCAGAATACAAATCAAAAATTTTTTTTTCGAAACAACAAAAAACAGAAAACTGCTCCTACCTTAATTGTCCTGTCGAGGGAAGCACTTGCAAACTGGTTATTATCCTTGGGGTTGATGACAATCTGCATGACGTAGTGAGTGTGACCCTCAAACACCTGGCTGCAAGACCACTTCTTTTCCCAGTCCCATAGCTTGATCAGCATGTCATCTGAACATACACAGAGACAAATGTATGCGTTAGTGAAGGAATTGCGCATTTGAGAGTAATTGTATTAAGTTACACCGGAGGAAAGTTCAATGTGCCACCAATTATAATATAATAAGCATTTAGCGTACCACTGCTTGTGAGGATGTAGGGCTGGGTTGGATGCACAGCGATGCAACGGATGTAATCAGAGTGGGCCTCAAACATGTGGACGCGCTCCAAAGTGTTGTAGTTGAACACACGGATCTGCATGTCATCCTGTGTAGGTTGCAGGTTTGAGTTTGAAAATTAGCTAAATAATAGCTAAATTCATTAATTTTATAAACAAAAGTATATAAAAACTATGCTATTACATGACTGAATTTAGGGTTATGTGTTATTTGAGTTTAACACAATGGAAAAAAAATAATAATAATCAAGCATCTCAAGATTTTACTGCACACTAAACTGCCTAAATACAACTGATATTAATACCATTGACGAGTATCAGTTGTAACCACACAAATATATGGATGTAACTCACCGCTCCTGTGATGACCCAGTTCTTCCTGGCCACAAACTTAGAAGCTCTGACAGGTAGATCACACACTTCAAAAGTCTTAACAAGAGTCTGGAAAGAAAACACAGTGCCTGTCTTGGTCACAGCTGGCATGCAGCTTTTATATTTGTCAATATTGCTTTACATTCAGCTACAAACCTTCATCGACTTTTTAACATTGTCTTGTACGAGTATCCTACGACTAGTGATCATACCTGTGTTTCGTGGTTCCAAACACAGACGCTGCCATTGTACAGACTGGCCAGCATCCATGGCTCGGTTTGGTGAAGGTCCACACTCTTCACTCTGTCTGACCTGGCTGTCAGCCTCCGCTTAATATCCAGCCGCAGGGGCTATAAAGAAAAAAGACTTCAGCGTTTTTCTTTCTGTCAATGTCGATTTCATTATTACTGGCTTCACACTAATATTTGGTAAACTAAACTAAAACTAAATAAAGATCCGTCATAGTATGAAAGGCTGGAAAGCCGTAAAGACCGCTGGCATCCTAATAATAATCCTTCCACATTTTTTGTACCTAAATGTCCTTTAATTATAAAACATGGAGTAATATATTCGATGACTACATTCTGGAAACGTATCATCTTTCAAATAGCAAACTTTAAAGATGTTAATGGTCGTTTGCCCCATGCTAACACAAGCTAGTTAGCCGCTAAGCTATCAGGGGCTAACTTAGTCTTAATTATTTGACACCGTTTCGGTCTCTTTTTGAGTCATTGGTGTGAATCGGATCCCAAATGCAGAAAAAATCGTGCAGAGCGAGTACGTTAAATATCTCTTACCATGTTTTATCCCTGTGTTGTCGCAATTAGATGAGAATTATGTTGCCGTCGGGGACCAATGTTGCGATTTCAGTGAATAGATCACTAGATACTGACGTGGAACTTCCTGAACACACAATCTCGCGTGAGTTCCGTTCTGGAAGTGGTGACGTGCCACGAAGGTCGGTCAGTTCTCAGCGACACAGAGTCGGATTTTCTTCAGTTTCAGGCGCTTTACTGTCAAATGGCTATGAATTGGTACATTTACAAATATAAAAAACAACGAGCGTTTACGTTTAGAAAGGAAGATAGGCAACATATGTCTAACTACTTCTGCTGTTGTGAGCTCTGTGGGCCCATTCTTGTTTAATTCACATTCAAACTAAAACTTAAATAAAACATATATACTATTTTATATAATCTCTGTATTTATATAGGCCATGCTATGGGCTGTATCACACATATTTTTCTTAAATATTATTTTTTATTGGCAATACAACTTGTTGACAGCTATATTATCAAAATTAAATAATAATAATAATATCAATCAGATGCTCCTGATATTCCACGCCATTTAAATTTAGAGACAAATACATAAAAAAGTCAGCCATGAAAATACATAAACTAACATACAATTAAACGGATGAAACGGCAATTAAATAAGTTAAGAAATAAATATTATATCCATAAAAACACGCTTGGCAACTGTGTTCTAGAAGGCTCATGGACTATAAGTACCGCCGCAGAGCGGGAGGCCGTCACTGTGGCCGGAACTGCGGAGAGGTGAGTGAACTCTCAGGCTGCTGGGGGCTAGCGTGGTTAGCTTAGCATTATATAGATAATGCTAATGGATAATAGCGGTCTTCCTTAAATACAAATTTAACTAAAAGACAAATTAGTCCCTTTTCATTGTATAAATAATGACATTTTAAATCACATTTAATTATATTACAATACTTTTATTTATTTATTTTAGTGCTGTTCTAAAAGTATTCTAAGAATGGTCATGCTTGAGGGCTCACTGAGGGGCTTTTTGAACGTCTTGTAGCTGTTAGCCTATTGAGACACCAGTATTTGATGGGAAATGAAGGTTGGGCTTGATCATTTTTAAACGGAATTGGTGTGTGAAGCATAGGTCCTATATTGATGGTCCTTAAACTGATAGTGGGCCGTGTGCTGTTCCTCTGTCTTATTTTCTGAATAAAATAATCATAACAATAACAACAACACCAACAACTATAATAAAAACATTTTTATATTGTTATTATTATTATTATTATTATTACAATAGCAAAATAAAGTAAATGCAATTAATAATGAAAATGACTCTTTATTTCCTGTCTCAAAATGCATAAACTTTGATTGACCTTTTAAAATAAGTAGTAAATAAGTATTTGCACAGTTTTGTTGGTAATCAGCCCGACTTTGAGAAGAGATGTTTATACAGTCGATGTGTTGTAACCTGTATAGTTAGTATTTTAGTATCGTATGTATTTTTGGTGCGTACTCTTGTTTAGTACTGGCACTAAGGATCATACATAACGTCAGAGCTCTTTAGCTGTTTGGTCAAAGCTGCTGCTGTTGTTATTTCTGTTGTAGAGCACCTTGTACTCAAGAGAAAATCTTTGAGAGATCGAAATTATTATATAATATTATAAGAAGTATTATTAACTATCTAAAGGCTATTTTCCAATCATACAGTACCATTTCATATGCAAGATGTATTTGAAAAGCAAATAAACATCTCTGACATGAGAACACACAAAGAATTTTCTTAAGTGTTAAGTCTTCAGTTTGTGAAGTACTAGTAGTAGGAAGAGTAGTATATTTTGTCAACGACTACACAGAAAGTTACAAAGAACTTCGATTTGAAAAAAACAATAGAATTTGGCTTATTCAATGATACCCAATGATACTGATACATTTCAACTCACATTGGGATACTACCATATTTTTCCAGCAGGTGGAGACATAAACATTGGTTTATAAAACTAAATTGGTATAATAAGATGTGCTAAGTTAAATATGTAACTCATCAAATTATTATAAAACCTTGATATGCCTCGATATCCGATATAAATTGTGCTTTGATATTAATGTGATTTTCTTGTAACAACATTATGGTCTTGTGACTGTTAAAATGTTCCACTACCTCTTCTGATGTCATTTTAATCTAGTTTATTTCTAATAGCAATTGTTATTATACTAATTTTGATTGATATACTTCGAAAAGTCCTTTGATAAACAACACAATCTTGTTTTCTGAGAGACACCTTTATTCATGTTGTTCAAGAGTTTGATAAAACAGAGCCAACAGAGTAACTGAAAACTAAATCAGATATTTACTTCTTCTTATTCTTTTCTCTTGAATACCTGAAGACAAACTACATCTTCACACTGCAGCTCCTGTTGTAGGGGAAAAGAAGTCTGTTAATATAATCAGAATATTTCATAAAAGGATGTTGAAACTGTTAAAACTGTTAATAAGTTCATTATTGTAACATTCAATCACATTTTATATCCCACAAACTCTGCACATTTCCTTATAATTAATTAGCCTGGTTCAAATCTTTCACAATAACTGTCCCACCAGGTAGAGTTTGTCTCCTTCAAGCCAGTGTTTCCAGCCACGGTTGGCCTTCTCTCCTTTCTGGGTACACACCAATTTGTTCCCCTCCCAGGTCACCAGACTCTAGACAACAGATAGTACATCCAACAAAGAAATCTGTAAGTTTTTAACATATTTTTGATTTGGAAGGAATGTATGCCTGTGGCAAAAGCTGCATGCCTCCATGTCTTACATGACTACTTCTACAACTCACAGTGTTTTCAATGTCAGTGCAGTCTCACAAGAATAGAAGTTGTACACAGACTGATCCACGGAGTAACAGCCAAATTACAGCTTTGGCAGCTGCTTTTTTGTGTAAACAAGATATTGCAGCCTTCTATTCCCCTAGATTTTAAAACCACTTTCTCTACTGAAAATGTCTGTCTTTTCAACGCTAATGCTACACATGCACTCGACACACTTAGATAACATAATTGCCGTTATCACACAAGCGACTCTGAAATGGGGAATATCTCCACATCAGACAAACTATAGCTATCTTTAAGCACTCCATACATTCAAGGTAAACCCACCTTTACATTTCTGATGTCTAATCCCTTGGTGTACTCATTGAACTTCACCCCTACAGTGAAGGCCAGTTCATAATTCCTGAAAGTGCTCGGTGTTTTGAAGTCAAAGTTGTCTCCATCTTGGACAACCAGTTTTGTTTGTGACAAGGAGAGGGGATTTTCCTTGTAGCAAAGTCAATATCTGGGGTCAAGAGTAGAGACTTTGTTATACAATTGATTGCATCTTAGATTATTATTTAACATGAGCAGACAATTTTGTTGAGCATTTCAATGGCTTCTTTGTTTAGTAGAGAATAAATAATGTTCTACTGGGGCCTGAAGTCTTCATTTATGTACATAATTAAAAACAACATCTGAATAAGCACACTTCTTGAATGTGAATAATTTTATTGTTTCTCATTATAATTGCACTCAACAATTATCTGTAGTGAAATCATTTTGTTATTTGTTCAACCTGTAAAACTCCTACTACCGCCATGTAAAGACAAATTAAGCCCATTAAAATGAAAGGTTTCATACTTAGTGCTTTCAAATATTCCTCAAATTTTTCATTTGTTTCCAGTATCCATTTCCCACTGAAGTCTGTTGGCATGGTGGCTGCCAGTGACGCTGCTGTGTGTAGACTTTAGACACTGTGAAGAGGGGGAAGGTGCAGGAGATCACCCTACTTTTATACAAGCCAAGGGCATGAGGGCAGAGGACTAATGACGAGGGTGGTAGTAGCTTGAAGGGGATTGGCAGGGGCAGTTGTCTATGAGGGGTGGGGGAAGATCCACCCTTTTTGTTCAGTCTTTACATTCTCCCTCACCAAGCCCCATCCCAAAGGTCCTTGCCAAGTGTATGTGGACTGAGCAATAGCTGAAAACATTCCCCTGCCCTGAGCT
The DNA here is from genome assembly GCF_900963305.1 of Echeneis naucrates. NCBI lineage: Eukaryota > Metazoa > Chordata > Actinopteri > Carangiformes > Echeneidae > Echeneis > Echeneis naucrates. Next base: position 9,106,291 of record NC_042527.1, on the reverse strand, counting down.
ATCCCTCTTTGGTGAAAATAAGAGTTGGATAACAAGATTTTAGCCCAACAACACATAAATTCAGGAGAAATGTTTTATTGAGAATACATGTAAATGTTGATTTCACTCCAGCCTCACATTCTGTCTGGACCCATCCAGGTCACAATAATTTTTTAACCAGCCTGAATAAGAGCAGGGTGAGATCAATAACAACCCCCTGGGGAACCATAAATAAACAGAGGCCAAAGGTAGAAGTCAAGATGGTGGCTGGGTGTGAATGCAGAAGAAGCAGCATGAGGCATAATGGTAGGGTGAACAGCAGCAGCAAAGGCTGAGAAAGTGAGTCGGTCAGATGAAATAGACTGCAATGGCAAAGCACAAAGTGAACTGACAGATTAACTGATTCAGAGCACAGCGTGGCTCAAGTTGCTCAGCTGAACCTCCACGGGTTTCACTCCTTTGGAAACGCTGAAGTAGAGCCCTCAGGTTCCTCATATATGTCTCAAGAGGCAGTTTCAGATAAAAGGAGCTTCTCACACATCAGTAAATAAAGTTCATTCCAGTTCATTCTAGTGATTTTTGTCATTCTAGAGTGAAACCTGCCATTCAAGCAACTATATTTTACACCAAGTCTATTCAAGAAAGAAGAAGACAAATGGTATTGTTGAGTTTTGTTTCATTTATTGATTGATGATTCCTTTTAACTATTGTACAGTCACAATGATTCTGGGAGAAATTTATATACACACATGATATCTGTCACCTGATGTATAGCCAAGAAGCCAATAGTCCTTTACCAAAAAGCCCTCTGAGGTGTTACATTACAGTCCTCTTCGCTGCATCCATAACATTTCCACCTGATACTCTAGGGTATTGTGTTAATCAGTTTCACCCATTAGATCAGCTACACCTAACAGTATGCATGTATCCAACACATCTAAACATGTTAATCAAAGGAGCACCCACCCTGAGCCAGTAATGCCAGATGGCATTTTGTAAAGCTTCATGGTATGCACACTAACTTTCCCTTACTCTGCTGTATACAAATTGGCTTTTGGCAAAGTAAGGCAACAGCTTTGAGGAAATATGAATGAAAAGATTCATGTGAAATTTGGGAGATGGATATATGGAGAGATGTCTCAATGGCACAAAAGGATAATTGGATGGTACATCAGAGGCAGGGGCTGTGTCTTGTGCGTTTCTGAGAGCAGATGTGACCCAGTAGACCTGACTCACAGGTCAGTTTAGGTCCTCTTGAAGACCTGCTTGGAAACAACGCCAGCAGCTCTCAGTTCCTATAGAGAACAAATTAAAAGGTTGATTTTCTGGTTTCATTCACAATATTTAGAATTTTATCTTTGCAATAAGCAATTGCTACACTGAATGGATATTTTCTGAAGTACTGGCTTATTAATTGATTTACGGTATGATTTCTTGCTGCTAATGACTTCCCCCTTCAATAATAAATATATAAATTGACAGACTAGGTAAGTCTAGAATGAAATGTTTTCATTGATTGTATGCTTGACAGATTTACTTGAAATAACTGAAATTAGTTGTTAATTCACTAAGACCTTTTCCCTGCATGGAACAACCTAATGTATTTGACTAATAGTTGACATAACAAAAGCAGTAAAGGGGTCAAATGAGGATGGGTCACTTAATATCAGTCATACTGGTTGATATGTAAAGGATGCATCCCATTTAAGTGACACTGAATTTGATGTACAGTTAGTTCAGGGTATATATTTTTTTCAATTATTCTAATACCTACCCTGTGGAAAATGCAAAATATACCAAACATTTGATGAGCTGGAAATTTTGGCTTTGCAGCACTGTATTTTTTTATTTTATTTTATTTTTTGGGTGATCCAACATGCTTTAAAATAAAAAGAAGCAAGAGAACCATCTTAAACCACAAAGTAACATTTAATCCTTCAATTTATCAGAAAAATCCCCAGGCAGTGGTTGTCTGGTATTATACCATGTCTCTACTTTCCAAATTATTTTCCACCACTAGAAGACACTGTTGCCCCTCATTCAAACCCGACTCCAGCTCTTGGGAACTTTTCACTATGGCTGTTGGAAAACATCTGTTGGTACTACTGAAACCAAATAATTGAGCTTCTTATATTTGCATAGCTTTGATAGCAGTAATCATACAGAGAGAAATCTGATAATGCTAAACTAATGAAAATGGTAATGTGTAAATCATGACTTAAAAGTCTCTTCAGATGCTAATGCTGTCATTACTGGCCACACTGGGACCATGAGAAGAATTTCACATAGGGGAAAAACAAACAAATAAATTAAATAAAAATTACCCAAATCCTTCCGGCAGAAATTACATTTGCAAAGTCAAGATACGTAACGTGATGTTGATTGCTGCTTGATCACCAGAGGTCTCATAGATGAGATAACAAATGAGTTGCAGAAACTGTATGGTTTTGCATTACATTTTTAATCTTGTATTATTTTGCATCCGTCATTGACTGGGAGAAAACATTTAAAACTCAAAGTATATTAATTCATTGTCTATTTTCTTTTGAAACAGGATCCTTGGAAGAAGTTTTGTTTTCTGTAAATTTGATTTGTTTTGCAGTAAATAAGTTATAGCCACATATTTGTAACATAAACTCCATTTCCTGCCTGCATGCACCTCACATAGTATAATGCTATTACTGCTGGGGCTGGTGGCATAAAAATATATGCACAGCACATACAGTGCTAAGAGGCATTTTGGATTTGGATTGAAGTGTCCAAACTGCAGATATTAATATTAATGGGAGAAACTTACCAAATGAAGCTCATCTCCTTCTACCCAGTGGGTCCAGCCTCTTCCCTCAATCTCTCCCTTCTGCACACACACCAGTTTGTCTCCCTCCCAAGTGATAGTGGTCTGCATCAGGGTCACAGGTCAGGGAGAGACACAAGTCTGACTATTCACAATATTTCCATGGAGGATTTTGTGTGGTTTGTTGTTGACGCACTTTTTCTCTTGTAGGCATACACATTCAAACATATATGTTCAAGGAGAGTCTCAGTCCTCCTGCATCCCTCTTAAAATAATTACTCAGATAAAATCGCTGCATACAAACACGTGACCTTCTCTCTTTGCCACCTTCCAAACAGCTTATAGCTTATCTATAATCAGCCTATCAGCATACTAAAAAGGTTTTTCAAGGGGGACCACAGATAATCTCTGAGCCTATTCAGTATTCATTGACACAATCTGATCAAATAAATGTGAACCTTGACTTATTTCTCTACCGCCTCCACTTTTTTTTCCTGCGGTATCTGACATCAGTCTTCATTATATCAATACACTGACAAGGATCTGAAAAGTTTGGAAAGTTTTACAGGCTTGTGGAAAGTTTTGGTATGGCCACCTTATGCTCATTATATTCTAGAGCGGTGCCACCATAGAAAAATCTGTTTATACACCTCCAGGTTTTGCACCCACAGTAGATGTGTGTTCATGTCGAAGGTCACAACACTTGCAGCTACGTAATCCAAGTTTAATGTAAAACTCGTCACTTAAGGAGTAAGCCCTTAGTTGAGAACATGATATATACATTCATTAAAATGTATTAGATCCCCTTACTGCACTAGCCCAAATACTCACCATGCATTTCCTGTCATCCACCCCAGATAGATCCTCCTCGAACTCTTTGCCCACATAGAAGTCCATGTTGTAGTTTTTGAAGGTGCTGAGAGTTTTAATGATAATGTGGTCCCCATCATGGACAATGTCCTTGTCAGGCTTCAACAAGGTTGCAATTTTCCTGATAGCGACATTTACATCTGTGACAGGTACCCAAGTGGGAGGGAAAATGAATGAGCAACAGCAGAGAGAGAAGCAGGGCATTTTAGTGCAGTTACAAAACTTCAGGATAACATATATAGTTGCCTCCAAATAAATTTTATGTGATATTTTGCAGTCCATCTTATTTAACATTTTTGTTCAGATAAACAACAGTATTATTCATCCTAATGATAATGGTTATTCCAGAGTATATGGAAAATATTACATAACACAGCTATTGTGGACTTCCTTTATTTGGACAAAATGCTTCTAATGTCACTCCAAAAGGGGTGAACCATTAAGTCTCTTTGTGAACACAAAAACATTATTCATAGTTATCTAAACATTTTGACTGCATTACAACTAGATCAATTTTCATGTTTACATTCAAATCCACGAATCATTTGCGATTTGTTCCCATCAAGGCCTACATATATAAAGTTCTTAAACTCACCGAGAGCCTTCAGGTACTCCTCAAAGTTATCATTGGAAATCATTTTCCAATATCCATTCAGATCAACAGGCATGTTGGCAGTGTGTTTTGTCGTTTCCTTAGTTTCAGTCCGTGAAGAGGTCCGCTGTTGACGGCTACTGGCGCTGGAATGCTGGACCTGCTCTCAAAAGCCTCAATTTGAACAAAACCACTTTAATCGGATTACCTGTCCCTCACACCTCCCACTTCTCTCACACTATCGACACCATGTAACCCCACAATCCTGACCAAGCTTCCCCTTCATGTATGCTGGGAACATGAGGCATGCATACATAATATAGAATCCACTTGTGTGCTTTATGTTTGAGAATGCTTACTCTGCATGGTGTCGGATTAGAATAAAACAAATAGACTTCCTACTTTTATTGACACAGGCACAATTGTGCGCAATTCCACGTGTGGCAGATTGGGCGTGATTGTTTTATAAGATGGTGCCTGTTTAAATCACACTAAGATCAGGATTAGAGAGCCATCAATCAGCCTATTGGAATAAAAACACACAAAAGCCTGTGAAATTGTTCGTCAGTTTGTCATTTGGCTGAATGGACCATACTGTGTGGATAGCGTCCATGAAAAAAAAAAAAAAAGCAGAATGACCTGATCTTAAAATTATCCAATTGCAACAATTAAATTTCGCATAAAAGCTCTGCCACATCCTTTGTCTCCCCCAAATAACTCAATTAATTTTATAATCTCTCTTTTGGGCCGGCTTCAGCCAACGCACTGTCTCAATCCTTTACTGCCTGGAACACAAACAAAGACACACACATACACATCTTTTAAAAGGATGCCAGTCAGTATCAGTGGCACAGTGGTGCTTTCAGCCATTGGCCTCAGTGAGAAAGCACCTCCTGTAGCTGAGCAACTGTCAGGATTACTTTAAATCCTTTGGTGGAAGAAAATACAGGCCTGCAGACACAGTGTGTGGATGATAATGGGAAGCTGAATAGATCTGCAGTGAAAGGCTGCTGGGAAGTTACAGCCAAGCACAGACATCCTCAATGATCTTCATTTCAGAAGAAATTCATAACAGGATAAAGTTTTCACTTTACAATTAAAAGGTTACACATGATGGCCTCCCAGTAGCATAGTATTATACACTAAAGACCACACAGTAGGAAAACACTAAAACCCACAGTGGCTATGTTTTAAGATGATTTTCACTTATGTATGCATAAATAATGGATTCAGCATTTTTAGATTTTATTCAAACCTTTCCCGACTCAGTTTTGATGAACGCTGAACTGCGTAAATAGAGAAGGGTCAGAATTCAGACAAATGTCTGTGTTGTATAATAAATATATTAAAAAGATGTTGATTAAACAAAACCTTAGGAGTGTGATTTAGTAAACGTAAAAACTTTCATTCTAAATGGGATTTGGGTAAGAATAAGTATGTATTGAACTCAATGTGAACCTGGCTCTATTCTCACTTGATTTATTTCCTCAATAAAAAGTTTCATAGTGACTTTATGATCCCTGTCTTTAGTTGGAAGTTTTCTTCAATGCAATATGATGGTCATATTTCAGATTATGGCTCTATTTAGAAAAAAAAAAGACAATAAAGCAGGGTGTGAATCAGGGCGTGTCCACAGCATGATTGACATACTGTACAGACAGACCTGTCTGAATATCAAGATAGACTAGAGAGCAGGTCAGATCCATCCATCACTCCTCCACACAAGGTTTCTTTTTTTTTTTTCTTTTTTTTTTTCCAAGAAAACCTAGAGGGTGCCAGTTCACAAACTGAATGGGTGACATCATGACGGGATGTCACATGGCTTTATGTACACAGTCACAGAAGGAATTATACTAGACAGACACCCCAAAAAAATATATACACTGCATATATATATTTTTTTATTTAACTTATTTATTCAAAACCAACTGCAATAGTGTGTGATGTATCAAACTACAAGACTAGACAAATGTTCATTTACATTATGGAATAAAGATGAGTATTTGCAAATATCTAAGCTGTGTGTAGATGCTTCCAGCTGAGAACAAGTGATGCCTGTGGAAAAAAAACTCCATCTTTCACAGCAGAAACTTACTGGGCATATCTCTTCTTCTTTGCTGAACAGTGGAAAAAAACTGAGTTACAAGCACTGATCTGTGAGAAAGTTTCCTGTTCAGTTCAGTGCTGCTGTAGTTTACCTATCAGTCATCCCAGCTGTTCACTGGCTGTTGTACTTGCTTGCTAAGTGGTCTCAGAACCACGTCCTTATTTCTCCTCTCGCTGTCCTCTGTGTAAAGATGGTGCTTGTGAATATATTCTATCACTGAGTCAGGGATCAAGTATTTCACACTAAGGCCACGTCTCAGAGCCCGCCGCACCTCTGTGGCGCTTGTCTCATTCCTCATCCACTCTCTGACCAGGAAAATGTTTTGGCGGTGGCGGGAGAGGGTGTCCGACTCGTGCATGGCCTGCTCAGGCTGCAGTCTGCCTCGGCTGACGCACACAAGGCCGAAGCGCCCGGCCACCTCCTCCACATGCTCATCCTGCCACAGGCCTGGGACCTTAAATGTGTCAAGAAAATCTGCTCCACACAATAGCTTGAGCTGGGGAGAGTGGCCTGAGGGGAAAGGCAGAGCATGATACTGAGAAGGAAGAGTATTCAAAGTACCTCACAGACCACATTTAGCAATTGTGTGAACGGTGTCATTTCTAAGTGTTGATATGCAGTAAGGGGACAGAGCTACTGCTTGATAGATGGTTTATTATGACAAATGACACAAAGCAGGACCTATAATTAAATCTGATTAAATGTATTTATTTTTATTCAGAGCATAAGAGTGATACCCCACTGCTATAATCCTAAAGAGGTGTTTATTCTGAACACATGAAATACCCCAGTAAGCATTTCACAACTTGCTGGTTCATAATCAAGCAAAAAATGTGGGAATCCAATATGTGGCTGAAGTGTCCCCTCACAGAGCACTGATATCTACAGCTAAATTCAAGAACTGTTGCCTTTGCTACTATATAATAACATATATCATTACCAGTAAAAGATACCAAATTAGCAGAGAAACTTTTTTATATGTTATTTAACATGTTTGCGCAGTGAGATGTATGTAAGAAAAAAACAGCAGGATCAAATATATATCACAATGTTTGATATAGAAATATTGACAGGGAGGCATCCAGTTATACGACCACAAGATCACACACGGCTCCTGTTTTGTACACGCTAAGCACAGACACATACGGGACTGAGGCAAGTCTTTAACTTGAACTCATTCAGTGATCTATTAAAAAAAACTGGTTTCATTCACTGCTGGATGTTTTGCAGATAGGCAGGATATTGTTATCATTCAGGTACTAATCTCGGCCATGCTAGTGGTTGTTTAATGCTTTACTTAGGCAGAGCAATCCTAATCTCAGCATGCTAACATGCCAACAACACCAATGTTCACATGCAGCTGTTAAGCAGATATAATATTTACCATGTAGTTTAGCCTCCTGGCTTGTGTTAATTTGTATTACACAGAGAGACGAGCGGAGGCTGATGGGATTAAGCATTTGATCACCAGCCACAGTGCTGGCCAAGTTAAAAGTGCTGGTGGTGCAGAATGAGAAATTAGAGAATAACCAAAGGCACTTTGGATTCATATTCTGACGCACATGGATGCCTGCACAATATATTATTCTGATTTATTTTCAGCCTGGGCCACAGTGGCAAACTATCCAACAGGTGCTGCAATCTCAAGACAGCACCCGCATTAGAAGAATTCACTTTCCAACAATAAAAGGTTCTTACTTGAGGAAGTGGCGTTTCTGTTGGAGTTGTTGTTCATTCCTCTGCCTTGCTCATACTCCTTCAGAATACGCCCATAATGATACCTGATCAACAAAAAAAGGTTAGTGACAAACTGAATTATTATTACAATTTTTTTTTTTTTTTTTGAAACAGTGCTGAATGGGAAACAAACGCTTAATTCCATGAGCAGTTTCCCCAACACTGGTCTTTATGCCATCTTCTATTTTTATGTATATGCAATTTATGAAATTAATTGTCATGCTGCTATTAATCAAACTAATCAAGCTGATGTGAATGAGACAGAAAGAGTCACAGAGGTTCCTTTAAAAAAAGAGATGAATGAAAAACTTCACTGTTTTCAAGTAAAGCTTCTTAAAGTTGTTCTCAAACGTTCGCGTGCGTGTTTGTCTGTTAGGGAGTGAGATGACGTGTGACATTGCCGGTTCCTGGTCTCTGGACAACAGGCCATTTCATGCCTTGATCTGCACTCGTGTTGTGCAAACGCAGCTTAGAGACGACAAAGTGAGGGCAGGGTCACTAATTAGGGAATTAGTGAGAATGTGTGTGTTGGGGCAGGGGCAGGAAACGAGCGAATGAAATGGAAGAAACATAAAAAAAAAAAAAAAAAAAAAAAGCTTAAGTGTGGACCTATACACTTGCTGAATTTAAAATCAGCATTCAGTATGTGTGTGACCTAATGTAGTGTGAGGTACATTTTTATCATTAGATTCTGATCATCTTGATTGGGCTAACAAATATGTTTGCATATTTGTTTGTGTTAACCTGTGTGTTTTGGATGAGACAACCTAGATATCCCTTGCACATCCCATTATGAATGCAGCACCTCTGTCTGCCTGTCTTCACCCATCATCATGTCTCTAACAGGTTTTTGGCCACTGCATTGTTGCCATGTGACCAATAAATATAACAATCAGGGCCTCTGATTTCACCTGATGCCAAAAGGCTTGCCCAGACTAGCAGCCCTCTAGAGACCACAGCCTGTAATTGGGACCCAACAAACCTGGCAACACTCAGCTGAGGTTGGCATGGAGAGTAGCTGGCAGAGAGGCAGCAAATCAATGTGAACTCTGCTGCTGTAGTAGTGAAAGTAGGATATGTCAGGAAAAAAACATGTATCTTAAATTCAGTCAAGGATGAAGAAGCAGGAAACATGAGGAAGTGAGAGCTAGTGAAAATATAAAGCAGATATAAACTGGAACTGGATGTTCCTGACCTGTTTATCTTCTAGCACATTAAAAGATCTCCTATGACATTGACTTTCACCAAAGAGGTTTCATTGTGGTTATTTAAGGTTCAGCTACTGTGGAAACTGCAAGAGAACAATCAGTGAAAATGGGTCTATTCAGGGAAAAAAGGGATGAAGAAATGGGACACTGGTTGATATTCCCAATAGTGTGAGTAAATGTAAAATCTCTGTTCACCCAAATAAAGAGGATATTTTTGTGGAGGGACTAAACAGTGTTCTGAATTATGCTGGAAGTGGAAAGTTAATTGCCATACTTGTTAACTAGTCTGTAAAAATCAATGATATACTAACGTGGCAGAAATGTGGCTAAATGTGGCCTACTTCGACCTCGGAAACCTTCCTTTAAAAAAAAAAAATCAACTTCAGTGTTGCAATAAACATGTTTTATACCTCATCGTGACCACAGTCTCTGTCCAGTCTGGCTGCTGGCTTTCCCATTCATCAACTCTGACCCAGTTGGAGCTCTGGAGTGCCAGCTTTGCCATTGCAATGCGGTGTTTAGCCTGTACCAGGCCTTGCTTTCCATAGCTGTCGCTCACTGGAGACACGATTCCGCCCACCACCTGATACTGGCCTGAAGACAGAGAGGGCTAATGTAGTTTTTCTGTGTCAACACACCCAATATGGAAATGGAATACAAATCAGCAGATAAAATAATCTGTACACTGGCATTACTATTGCTGCTTTGTCAGAGTCTCACAGTTGAGAATCAAATGAAACTTATCTTTTTACAACAAAGCAATGAGACTGTCAGACTGTGATCATGCTTATCATAAATTACAGCTTAACTGTGCAGACCAAAATTTTAATATTTAAATCTTGACACAGTAATACAGAAGCAAAGGCAAAATATGTTCATTCTATTGTTTGAAAAAGGTACAAAACTGATGTGTCAGCAACAGCTGCACAATCCACAAGAGGAGAATGAAAACAGACCCTGTATGCAGCTTAGTCATCTCTGATGGTTGCCCTCTAACCAGTCAGCTGACGTCTTATAGCTGAGGGGTCAAAGAGAATCTGTAAGAGCATTATTTATGTTCCTGCTCATTGAATGCTGCATGGACTCATAAAGCATCTTAGACTGGACCAGTAGAACTCTTAGTGACGTTGTTATGACCATGTGACCAGGTCAGTAGACGCACTTTGAGCAGCTTCAGCATGTAAATGGTTTTGGGTTTATATAAGGAGACTGCGTTGGCTGACACGGCTGTTCCATGGGACTGTTTGGGAGCACAAGTCAGAACACAAAGCCTAAAGCAACTGAGCTTTTTATTCACAAATTGCTTCTTCATTACTACAATTGAGGCAAGAATGTGGCCTGATTAAAGCTGCATTCTCTCATATTTTGACCACTAGAGGGCTGGACATCTGTACAAAGACCTGAAAACAAACAAATCTCATGTAGCCGACTTTCACATCAGATAGACTCAAAGCAATGTTTGCTTGTATTAGCATTCATTCACCAACTTCAGTCTTAATTCTTCTTTAATAATTTCTTGTAGCAAGTTCTTTTACATGACCTGCTTTGACCTGAATGCATGAATGGAGGAACAAATGCAGATGCTTCAGTGCCACTGTATGATAAGTCAGAAAGCTTATCAGACTGTGGAGCATCAAGTGCGCCAATACTAAACAAGCCCAGTTCATTGTGTTCTTGTAGCAAGATGGCAAGATGTGTGACTTTGATGGAGAGTTCGCTGTTAGATGGCAAAAGTTTTAGTTAGAACACCAAACATTTGAAACATTTTAAAGGGAAAGGTGACTCAAGTGACCACTACATCTAGGAGAAACAGAGGTGACTTAGAATATCCACATCCATTACATAGAGAGGCCTTCAGGTGCCAAACTTCAGCCCAACTGCAAACCACTTGGATATTGCTACTCAATCTGTGAGACAGTACTCAATAGCAACACCATCAAAGCACCAAGTGATGAAATATTTATTGGAAGAATGGCTTCATTCCAGTACCGCTCAGACACCTGTAGAGCCAGTGCCAAGATTTCCTGGCTCAGCATCTTAATAAAAGACTTAATTCATGCTCACACTCAGGCCTACAGGCAATTTAGAGTAACCTGCTGTCTTTGGACTGTGGGAGGAAGCCAAGGTACCTGGAGGGAATCTGCAAACTCCACACAGAGAGGAACACAATGTTTTGTTTTTTTGCTGTGAGGCGACAGTCCTATTCACCACACCACCGTGCACTCCCTTTTTATTTACCCTCCAATCCTAATTTCACACAGTGTTTTGGGATGTCTGACACTGACCTGTGCTGTGTAAGTGGTCTCTGGCCAGCTCAAACAGCCTCATATGCTGGTTAGTGATGGGATTAAAGGAGCCGCATGCCAGCAGTACTAGGGGAACACAGCGGTTGGCCATTTTGGCTTATCTCCTTACACCAGGGTCAACGGACCTCGGAGGGAAGCAGAAAGAAGAGTTATTAAAATTGTTGGAGTTGGACAGTGAGACACAGAGAGGGCAGAACTGAAGGAAACTAGAAACCAAAAGTAATTCTGTACTTGCAGTTACCCAGAGCCATGTTGTTGCACTGAGGTTCAACTTAACAACAATTTTCTCATTTCCAGACCATGTTTATCCCCAAGCAGGGCATTAGTACAGGTTGCCCCAGTGAGAGGTAAAACCATAGTGCCTCCATTCTGTGTCGATTTATCATCAAGCCACCCAAGGTACTTAAAAGTGGCAAGAAAAAATAGTGGAAAGATCTGACCTGAACCGGACACTGGAGGAGGAAAGCAGCTAGATTGAGATTTTGCTTCAAAGTCTAAATTTGTGTTTATAAGGAGCCTTGTGGGAAATTACTCCCAGCAACTATTCAATGGTTTACTAAAGACACAGAACTAGAGATTCAACCTGCTACTTTGAGGGATGACTTACATACACTGGAAAGAACTTTGACTGTAAGCATGTGATTTAAGTTATTGTTGGCAAATTTTATGTTTCAATGCAATATATATATATATATATATATATATATATATATATATATATATATATATATTCACTTTTTATCTTATTCCATAAGAAATTATTGACAATTGCATTTGAAGTGGTGTTTTCATACTTTGTACCCTTGACTTTGTGAATCACAAAGCATTTGAGGAGAGAGAACCAGCTCAAGAAGCAGCCTTTCAATAAATGCCATCCATCATCAATTGTGGGAGCACACAGGAAATGACAGAAAAGGCTGACATCACTGCATCAACAAAGTCAGCCTCAAGCTGGAAACTGACAGACGAGCAGCTGCTGAGGAAAAGGATCAAAGATGGAAGCAGCGGGCAGCCCTTCAGACATCATCAGCCCAAGGTTTCGCTGGTACCAAGTGTGGAAGGGTCTGCACTACACAAACCAGGCTCAGAGGCCCACATGAGACGGTCCGGCTCAGTGAGCCGTGAGCCAGCACATCCTGTTACACACTGTCCTGTGGAGCGTTTTGGTTGCATTGATTTTTTTTTTTTCAGGGTTCCTAATGACATTTGATGTCCTCAGATAAGGCAGTGACATTGAAAACAGCCCTCGGGTTGTGTGTCTGGACCTCGTAAGCCTTCACTCAGGTCCGCCGGTGACGCGCCTGTTGACCCAGACAGGTCGTCCTCACACTAACACGTGTAGAAGCTGTTAGTGTGCGTCATGTCAGGGCTCACCATGTATACCTTCTCATTGAACAGGCAGCTAACACGAAACATGCAAAACGACAAACATGTGATGTATACATTAAAATAGAAGTTGTACAGCCGTGCAGTCTAAATACAAAACATGAACCCCAAACATAACGATTCAAGGTTGCCTACAAAACGAGTTTGTTACCTTCGTTTCACATTGTTGTTGTCCGGTTAGTGTGTCACACTGTCTCCGCTCCCCGGATACAGACCGATGGTTCCGCAGAGGAGCCGGCTGAAGGGCGCCCTCTGCTGGAAGAGGACGAGAGGAAGCCCGGGAGCTCTCCGTGGTCCTGGACCACAATGAGCAGGGGGCCGGTAAATCTTTAACTTCAAGAAATCAATCTATAAATAATGACGTGCTTGGTCCGCTTTGGCCACTAGTTTGACACCAGTATCACGGTGTTACAGTCAGCTTTAGTTGTGTTTTTCCAGAGCAGAAGAAATCTGCTTTATTCATAGGTTGACCTTTATAGTCATACATCATCACACATGTACATGCTCCTGGTGACCTTTTGTTGTGACTGCTCGTCAGATGAAAAAGACAAGCTTTGTCGAACATTAATTGACTGCCAGTTTTGCAGAAAGCTACTGATTTCCATTTCCAGTAAATAGCTGCACAGCATTTGTCTTTTGCAATGACTGTGTTTTGATGTACAGGAAAAATTATTTCTTTAAAACAATGTGACACTGTTATGACAAAATGGAAACTAGAAAATAGAGTCAACTGTGCCTAATGGTGACATTAATGGCTGTGGTGAATACACCTGCATACATGCTGGATCTGTAAATATAAACAGGAAGCTGATGGAATTCATTATTCTATTTGATAGAATAACAAATACTGTAACTCATTTTTAAACCAGTGAACCATAACCATGAATAATCTCTACAGCTACCCCTGAGTTAGCGTGAGACAGCTATTTTCAGGGGATGGAGGAACATTAATGCTAATTTGGCTGTTGATTTTGATTTGTTTCAGTCAAATGGACATGACAAATAGCTGTAGATGGCATCAGTGGTTCATATTTATAAGTTTTGTTCTTTTTTATGGCAAGTTCTTGATGAAATAAAATTTCTTATCATAGTGAGGACACAGTGCTTCAATGAGTTTATAAGATGAATAATTCATCAGTCATAAGCTGCTTGGGACTGTTGGAGAATATTGTAAATGGTGTAAAAAAAAGAAGTTTAAAAAGTCCTCCACACATTTTCACACAAGACTTGGTGAAATGTTGAAGTGAAAATGTGTGGTTGCTGGTAATGAAATAGTACCTTAGGGATTGAAGAGTGAAATTCTAATTCTGCCCCTTTTCTTCAATGATTGCTTCCTGAAAGGTTTGACTATAGATAGAGAGACAAAGGTGGCTCATTACGTTATCTTTCCCTCACATGGCTCTGCTGTAACTTAGCTGCCATTACCCATGGAATCAGCCAATGGGGGGTTTGTGTGTGCAAATGCCTGTGTGCATGTAAATATGGTCCTACATGTGTTTGTCTCCATATACATCTGTGTATGTGCATGCATGTGTGTGCTCCATCTTAGCTATCCTCTTAACTCACTTGAGGTCTAACCGCTCTCTCTAATCCCCAGAACACACACCCACACTCAACAGAAGACGAAACATGGGGGAATAATTGAGGAACATACGGCCGTTAGAGAAAAACAGTGATTCTGCCACAGGGTGAAAACTGAAAGACTCAAATCTGTGAGGGGGAGTATAGCTGTGCTGTTTGGGCTCTTGTTAGGAGGATACAGCTGGAAACACATCATAGCGTAGCAGCTGCTTCATTCGATTATGAAAGGAATATTGCCGTAAGAACATTCAAAAATCCACTGCTCTTGTTAGTCCTTGATTAAATTTTTACATTTTCCAAATGCAGCCTAAATTACATGGGCAATTAATTGAGGCTAAAAGCAAATCAAGTATCTTGAAGAAACACAACAGTTGCTGACTAATTTGAATACCTAAATTACTGGATTAGTTATATTGCTGCAGAGCAATGCAATAACTGGCAGCAAATTTTCGTTTGCAGCTGTAGTTGGCGGGACGAAATCAATCATTTTCTCCTCTCTCTTTTTTTTTTTAACACTTCACGACCAACATATTCATTCACTCTCAGAGGTTTCCCTCTCTTACATCCCCACACGGCCAGCACTCCTGCTTTCTTTTTTAAATCAAGTCTGCCAAATAAAAGTAGATTATGTCCGATTAGGACGCTCTTATTTTTCAATATAAAAGCACCATATTTGTCAAGCATGTGCTAAACGCGTGTAGAGGCGCCCCAAATAGCTAAAAGTATTAAAAGGTAACAATTTTAACATCTTGAATCCAACCTGGTGTCCTCCTCTTAGGCTGGCAACACTCGACATTCAAAGTCGAGTTCACATTTCAGCTTCATTTTGAAAGTCACCAACCGGAACTGTGGTTGTATGAACGTCACCCCGCTCTCTCTCTCTCTCTCTCTCTCTCTCTCTCTCCGTCAGGTGACAGCGCTCAGTGATTGTCTCGCGCCCAGCCGGCTGAGAAGAGCCTCTCGCGGGGAGCAGCTCCAGGATCTGAGCGGAGAAACGCCGAGCGGAGACTCGACCGCCATGCAGACACTCGGGCTCTCTTTTCTGCTGTCTTGGCTGCTCTGGAGCCATTCCTGCGCTCTCGGCGGAAAAGGTAGACAAAAAAAAAAAAAAAAGAAAGAAAGAAAAAAAGGTGGATAAAAAAAATCTACTTGTCTTCGAAATGTTTGTTTCTGTCGCATCTGAGTTAGACAAGTTGACAACGAGCGCTTTTTAAATGCTCTGTTCTTGGCTGCTTTGAACGAACTTGTGCTTCCTGTTAGATAAATGAGTTCGTATTTCTGCATGTTTTTTGTGAGGGAACTATTCACCAATGGCAGACAGTGCCATTAACTGGGCAGGTGTTCAGTTTGGCGGGAAGTTACAGCTTTATTTTGACAGGGTGTTTTATTGTGATAGGGCTGCAGTCAATGTTTTCATTGTGGGTTCAGCAAGTAGTTGTTAAAGCTGTGGCAGAAAACAACGAGAAACGCCAATTGTACATCAAGTTCAAAAATTACAGTAAACGATGCAAGCAGCAATGACGATGAAATGTAAAAGGACAACTATTGAGTTTAACTTGGAAGAATTACGGAAACAGTTACTGATGATCTGATTGATCAATTCACCAATCCTTTGAGCTGTGATTATAACCATAGTCTATCTTATCACAGTTGAACTAAATCAACATGCTATGAAAAAGTAATTATTTAGCCCCTAAGGAGGTTACTCGGGAAACTCTTCCACATAATGTTATGCCACAGAGGAAGCCTTACATGCCCCACTTACTTTTGAAGTGATTACCACCATAAATATGACATTTATTGAGGTTAATGGTGGTTACGTTGCTGGTCATGATTGGCTGGTTGGTTAGTGATGTGAAGAGGATTTCGGTCTATGTGAATTGATTCATGCTTGAGGAGGGCAACCATGGTCAAGGTATTCTGTTCAATCATAATGTCACCCTGTGACACCCTTACCCCCATCCCAACACACCCACACACATGCACATGCACACACGGGACAGACTGGTGTTGCGTTGTGAAGGGCAGCCGTGGTTTACAGTGGTATTAATTGGGTCTCTGGAGTCAAAGTGCTGGGCTGACTGACTGTCTGCGCTCAACCAAACATTATCATTATTCTCCCTGTTTTTGAAAGAACTCTATATGACTAGAAGCAAGAAGCAAAGCTAACTAGGTTTACATCAACTCTTTTCTCCAGAGGATTCAATGACTCATTGAGATTTCTAATGTGAATGTCAACTTTGTTTGCAATGTATATAATATTATTACATGTAGTGTGTGAGCATATGTATGTCCACAGATTTTATTGGCTACACACTGACTGAATTGACTTGAATTCAGTCAGTTTAAGTCAATATCATTAGACTTGTGGAGACCTGGTATTGTTATATAAGGTCATTTTCTCTTAACATTTAAAATGAATAGATCAAGGCCTCTTAGTTGGATGTTGCCTTGCTGCATTCAAGAGTTGCAGATTGTGACTTATTTGTGTGTGTAGATTTTGTATTTTCAAGATGTATGAGCTCAGCAGAATACAGTATGTACATCAGACAAAGGCTTGCTGATGAATCCCTTTACATAAGAGATTGAGAAATAGACCAGAGGAGATGAATGGCAAAGATCACAGACAGAAGATTTCAGGGCCACTGACAGAGAGAAAAAAAAATCGAAAACATGATCAGATTTATGGGTGTCTTTTCAACAGAGTCGTCTAGCTGCATTACCCTAGACGGAACATAAATCGTGAAAGCGATGTGGAACACTGAAGCATAACTCAGGGTTTCCTCTTCTGTGCAATGACTGGTGAAACAATGTCTGGCAGGATCTGCTCTTTCTGTCCTGACGTTGTTTTCCTCCTTACTGTCATTCATGTCCTTTCTCTTCTTTTGTCTGCCTTCTCACTTGTGTTTTTCTCCTTGTCTCTCTCTCTATCTTCCTTTGACTCTGCATAAGTTTTTGCTGCTCTGTTGATCTGATGGCATTCAGAGGGCAAATGTCAGAGAGAGAGAGAGAGAGAGAGAGAGAAAATTTTGTAATTCTCCTCGTTTCTTTTTCTGATCTTGAACACAAGTCTGATTTCTTCAGATGCTGCTTACTCTCTCCATAGTCATAGGTGGTGTAGAAGAAGAAGTATAGAAGTTTTATGGTCTAAGAGAAATATAAAAAAAATCTTTTTGTCTTACTTTGCCCTACTCATTTGGGGAGTGTCCCATTCTGATGCTATCCTGGGTTTCTCCATTATGGACCCCTTCCTTGGTTCCATTTCTGTTCCTCCCCTGTGGCCTGCTGAAATTTTCTCTGACTCTTACCCATGCTGCAGCTTTACTTCATCTCTCCCTCTTGGCCTTTTGCCCTCCTTTATAACGTGCAGTTTTTATTTTGTAATGGCTTGCGAAGTAGGCTATACTGTATGTAAAAAAACAAACAAACAAACAAAAAAAAACAAAACTTGTGCACATAAATTGTGATGGTATGCCATTGTATTGGGGAAGAAAATTACCCTTGTGCTTTGTACTGGCATTTATACATGTGTGGAGGAATGTCAGGTCCGTGTGCTGCTGGAAGTTTATGCAAATGGGAGTAGATATGCAAATGAATGTCCTAATTTGGATGTTAATTACTCAGCACGGCTAATTATAATATGTCTGATGAGGCGTAAGGTGGAAGAGAGGGGTGAAATGGAGAGGCTGCCATAGCATGATGTATGTGTGGTGATTAGAGAATGAGTGTTTGTGTGTGTGTGAATGAGGGAGAGAGAGTTTGTCTGTTTGTGTTTGTGAGCTGTGTCTGCGCCACTATAACACCAGCTGGTCCAATGGCCCCACTGGGGCTTTATGGTCAGCACTGCTCAATATGTGGTGGATAAACATTGCATGCAGCGTTGACTTCTGATAGACACTCACTCTCTTGTTCTCTGACTAATGCATGCACACATACATTCAGACCCTCTTATGCTTTAAACTATCCAAGTAAACACTTTTTTATTTCTTAATAAAGACACGTATTTTCCCCTCAACACTTAGCCAGGTGGCTGATTGTTGGTAAATGAATGGCATGGTGTTGTAGAGGAGACAGGCCAAGTGAGAGCGAAAGAGAGGAAAATGGGGAGGAGGCACAGAGGGAGACATTTCCTTTTGCCAACATTATATTATTATTATTATAATATATTATATATATTATATTATTAGATGTTCATCTGGATTGTCTATAATAATTTCATCATTAGTCTAAACCATAAATTTTTCTTATTTTTGCCTAATTGTCCGTGAAAAACAGTAAATGAGCTGAAAAAACAGAAACGGGGGCGCTTTTGGATTGGAAGGACACCACTCTTTCTGTGACTTGTGACCCTGCAACATCAAAAGAACTGGGTGCAGACATGGGTCAGTCAAAACCCCTAAAATTCTCAAACTAGAGGGGTTTTAGTCCAGTTTAACCTGAGCATCACCTCTCTGCACAGTCTAATACCTCTCCAACTGCTCACTGACTCTTTAACCACACTAATAAATAAGGAACATGTTTGATATTTTGGGATTTTAAATCAGGGCGTTTGTGACTGGGATTACATCAGTCCCAGAGCACCTGATGGTGTTGCCAAGCAATAGCAAACACTGACAAGAATTAATATTGACAGTGAAAATCACATCTCTATTTCTTGCTAAAGAATAGATGACCTCTGTTGATCCCACATCTCCCCAAACATTTTCTCATCCAGACTAATTTATGCTGCTGCTTTTTTTTCTGTCACTGTGAAGTATAAGTTTTGTTTGTGTCTGCTTCACGTAAGCTCATGTGAGCTCTGCTCCCCGATTGCCTGCTATGGCAAGATAATCTCAATCATATCCTGCAGAGTGTGATGTGGTATAGTTTTCAAATCTTGTCGTGTGTGCATGCTTGAGATTATTGAGATGATCTGAAGATGATCTGTCCAATCCCTCATGCATGTGATACAACCCAATTTTGAAATGGGTTAAGATTTTGAAACCTATGTAGAATACTGAGTACTGAAGTCAACATGTTGTTGATAGGTGGTGAGACTTGTGTTTCTAGATTAAATTCAGACATGCAAGAGAACGAGAAGAAAACTTGCAAAGAGTATTCATGAATCCTGTGATGTAAGTAATTTGGTTGCATAGTGACTGTGAGTCTGAGCAAGCCCATGCTTAATATTTCAGCTGACTTTGGCATTGATTACTGTTTTTATTCAAATATAGACAAGAACCAGCATGCCACTCAAAGTCATAAATCTTAATTCATGACAGATCATTTTGTTTTCTGCTTGTGATATTTGGAAACAATTTAAAGCAAATGAATTCTCCATTGATTGTCTTTTCCTTCTTATAAAAGCGGTTGATCCAGTTATTATTCCATTTGTTTCATCACAATCTATTAAAATATCTTTCTCCATCTCAAGTAAAAACTAATATCACTTTTTGAAGAGACTCTGATATTCAGTTGTTTAAATTCAACATATTTGCCCTCACTGGCATTAAAATAAAAGTAGAGAAAAATTACCTTAGTGTTGGCAGCAAGTGCTGTTCCAAGGATAAATAAGAGACTCAATGCCTCTAGACTTCAGGGGTTTTGTGTCTGTGGAAATATTCTCTTAAAGTAAAACATGTTGTCAAAGTCTTCAGATAAGCATGTAAAAGTGACTAATATTTAAATTGGCTTCCTCTCATTCTTCATTCAGTTTGGTTGAATAGAGCAATGTTCAACACTAACTTACAGACTGAACTGAGGAACTGTGGTTCCACTGTGTCCCACGAGCTGGTGTCATTGAAGGCTTATCTATTGTCTCTTTGCTCATAGGCCTAGCAATCCTTTATTAAACAATAGACCACAGTCGAGTGACTCGTGATAAAGCCTCAAGTTATGAAGATATGCACCACTGCACACTGTTTTAATTATAATTCCAATACAAACTTATTAGCCTGCTGTGTATTTGTACTCCTAATAAATTGTGTTAACATTGCTGTGTGTTCGCTTCCAACCAAATATAATATGTGAAATACACACCAAAAAACACACACTTGCACATACACAAAGCTCTTTTCATGTTACCCCCGAACTCGATTGAGTCATCTTCTTCATCTCCCTTTCAAGTTGTCCTGTGTGGGTCTCTTGTATAGTCTCTCCAAAGGTTCACATCTGCTTTGAAATGGCTTTTATATTAGACTTTTTATTGCCTCTCATTCCCTCCTGTAGAAATCATGAAAGAGGCATGTATTTTCCATCATGTGATATGATACAGGGGAAATTTTACAACCACAGGTTTGGGTGAATATTGGAGTGGTGGCCTACAAAGTGAAGCTGCACAATGTAACATCGCAGGTTGCTGTGGCAAGTCGTGCCAAAGGAGGTACTTCTAAATCCTCTAATACTTTGCCTACAAGGAGCGTGTGACTGAATACCTTGAGAGGTAACTGCGTGAAAGTGGTATAGAGGGAGGCGTATTCTTCTACACACCTGTAGCTGTGTGTCATTTAATAATACGCTATTAAACGGTATCAACAGTTGTGTTTTACACATGCTTCCCTGCAATTTAATGCATTTCTTTTCAAGGCTGTTTTATAAGACTCAAAGATTATGTCTCCATTTTCAGTATGAATGATAACGTACAATATATAGCTTGACATTTATTGTTGCAATGTAAATGTTGAGACATATAAATCACAGCCATTTCTGGTCGCAAAAAATGCACTGTTCTCCTGTTTGAAATTTATAGCTGAAAAACCTGGAAAAAAAAAAAACAAACAAAAAAAATTGCTTCTTCAATTTGCTTCTTCAAAAAATTCTTCAAAAAAATAGACTCATCTTAGATCATGGAAAATGTTCCTTCACTAGTTTTTAACAAAAGCAAAAGCAGATGCATTTTATATATATATATATATATATATATTTTTTTTTTTTAAATCAAATGACACCTTCAGCAATGTACACGGTCGTTGTCTCCCTTCATGTTTTTGTACAACTTGTGAGCAGGTGGGACCATGTTTGTGGGCAGAGGGAGAGTAGGGACGTGGTGTGACGTTATTTAATGTAATACCAAATTATACATATATATTGTGTCTCTTTGCATGTTTGCCCACACAAATTTTCATAATCATGAATTTTTAAAATCTTTCCTTAATATTATGAGATGCCTGTTTGAAATATCATCGATATTTTGGGGTATAATTTATGGATCCTGACATAGAGAATCAATTATGATGTTGAGATCAACACTTATCAGCCATGACATTAATTGTCCTATTACAATGGCACCTGTCAGTGTGAGAGATATATACGTATCAGACTAAGTGAACATTTTGTCCTTGAAGTTGATGAGTTGGAAGCAGAGAAAATGGCAAAGGTTAGGATTCGCTTGTCAAAGACCAAATTTATTTTGGCTTCATCGGGTCAGAGCATTTCTAAAACTGCGGCTCTTGTGAGATGTTTCTTGTCTACAGTGGTCAGTACCAACCAGAAGGGATTATTCATCCATTCATTTATCTTTAACCGCTTTTCAGTTTCTGGGTCCTGGGGGGTGCTGGAGCCAATCCCAGCTCACACTGGGTGAGTCCATCACATGGCCAACATACAGAGACCAACAGCCACTCACACTCACATCGCATAGTGGTTAGTTTTGTTGCCTCACAGCAAGAAGTTTGTGGGTTTGGTTCATGGGCCTGGGACTTTTCTGTGCAGAGTTTGCTTGTTCTCCCCGTGCCTTTGTGGGTTTCCTCCAGGTACTCTGCTTTCCTCCCACCGTCCAAAGACATGCATATAAATTGCCTGTAGGTATGAGTGTGGGTGGTTGTTTGTCTCTGTATGTCTCTGTGTGTTGGTCCTGTGATGGACTGGCGAACATTGGCTGGGATTGACTCCAGCACCCCCGCGACCCGCAAATGGATAAGTGGTAGAAAGTGAGAGAGAGACTGATTTTTGGGATGATTTTTGATTATGATGATTATTATTGACTACGATTTTTGTACCTTCTCTACCTTGTACCTTGCACTAAGTCACATGACTTAGTGGTTGTACTTGGTTGTCAGGCCACTGACAACCAGATAAAATCTTCCCCAGTAGGATAAAATACTTGCATCCATAATGTGTGTAACTCATTTGTGCATCATCTGCCCACATGCACATACTCATGCATGATGTGCACTTTGAAGCTACTTTGGCTGTTCAGGAAGAAAGGGATGAAAGCGGGGAGAGAAAATGAAAGCATGCCTTCAGTAAGGAACATCTTAATTTCTATAAGTTGGCAGTTATCAGGGTTATCTCTCTCCGTTTATTTTACCCTTTCTTCTGTGATCATCGCACCTGTCTCTGCCTGTGCCTCCTGGGGGCAGAACATAAGATGTAAGGTTTGATGATTTGTGACCGTCAGATATCCCCATTTCTCCTAAGTTCATATTTCCTTTGTGAAGCTGGATATTTTGGGCCTCTCCTCACTACAGAGGTTAATTTACTTCTGTCATTGGCCATCATATCAACAAATGCTGCAATCCTCCAATCAGAACAAGCATAAGTCTTTATTTGTCAAGTCTCTGATGCGACCCGTGGTAGTGTCCTGAAATAGCAGCCCTACAGTGGCAGGCATACTGGACCTTGGTTGTTTTGGTTAAAGTAATAAACACACGGGCTACACTGATCGAGATGCTGCCATGATTGTTATCGTGGTCAGGGCCGTGTCAGATTCAGCTTCTAAACCTACCAGGTTAGAAAAAATTAGGATTTGGGACAAAGGAAGTATTTCCTCAATATTTCAGGAGCTTTATTGTTATGGTGACAATAACAAGCTGTTTTCACATTGGACTTGAAGCCCACTCTGTTGATCCATCCATCCACCCAGTCTCTTAGGTGCTTCATGCTTCGAGGGCATTGATTACATTTATAATGTGATGTTATCTTGTAAAGTCCCCTAATTCCCTCTTGATATTAATAAAACATTTTTGGTTCTTTTTCATAAAAATTTTTATTACAGGTAAATTAAAATAAGTTTAACTTTCTTGTCCAAGCATAGAGGATATATCATTGGAATCTTTGTGTCAAAACAACCAATACAGAAATTGTATTTAACTTTTATTTCCATATAATTTTCTCCTGAAAAATGACGACATCTTTGACAGAGTAGCAAAGGAGTACATTTTCTTTTATAAAAGTCTTGTCAGGCACAAAAACATGGGCCTTACATAGTTAATGATTCCACCATGAAGTTGGCAAAGTTTTAAAGTTATAAAATAAATAATCATATGCTGTAATGAGAAATGGGCAGCATTTCCTTTGAAATATTCTTCTGTAGAGATGTTTGTTATTAAATAAAAAATGATAGTCAGAGGCTTATGGGAATAAGAGAAACTGATATATTTTCTGTTCTTTCTGATCTTACTATAATGCTGGGTGGTTTTTAGAAATAGGTTTTAAAGCACAAAAACATACGTTTTCTTTCTTCTTCTGTATGGTGTGTTCTTTCTGTTCACCCTGTCCTTGCTCTGTAGTTGTTATTGCATATGTACTATAAGGGGACATTAAAGAAACATTTTTGACTGTAATGAAAGAGTTTTTTTTGTTTGGCTGCACAAATGAACACAATCAAAGTCATATTTGCGAAGACTCCATTCAGATATATATATCCCAAGATTCACAAATCAATATTATTATCCACCTAAAAAAACACACGATAAAGAATCAGCTTCCAGTCTCAAATGGCCCCATCCCCCCCCCCCCCAGTATTTAAAGTCCAGTTAAACCTCAAACATTTCAAAAGTCAATTTGAAGTCCTAGAAAAGGGTTTTGTATTAAGCATTAAGAAATTGGTTAACTTCTTAATGCTTTTCTAGATGCCAAAAATAACATGAATCCTTGAAAATTATCTTTAATGATGAACTGTCTTACAACCTATGATGCATTAGTCAGACAATATTTACACTTAATACTACTATATACTACTGCTACTGCTATTACTACTAGGAAAAACCAAGTTACAAAGGAAGAAAACATTTTGCTGAGGGGTTCATCCTACAGTAAGGTAATGAGCCAAAAAAATCTGAGGAACAGAACCAGACAGTAGCTTCACATGAAGGAAGAGCAGAGTCTCCAGACTTAAACCCCCTGGGGCTGGGTTGGATGAACTGAACAGAAGGTAAAGGCAACTGCAAGTGCAACACATTTGTGGAAACATCAACTGTGTTTTTATTATAAAAAAAAACAAACAAAAAACTGAGTGTCTTCCGCTGCTCATATCAATAACTTAGATGAAATTCAGGGTTTATGGTTCTATTATCTATGATCATCTATGTTTTTCATCTTTATTATTTACTACCTCCATGCCTCAGTTTCAAAAACGGCGACATTAAGTTTTACTAATTACTGGAAAATATTTTGATTCTTTCAAACCTTCGACAAGTACAATAAGTTTGAATGGAGCATGTACTTAAGATTGAGTCACCTTGTACACTGCATGCTTCCCTGATCCATATCCAAAGTGGATATGCAACTGGACTTGGTTTTTGAAGTATGGTCTGTTGTTACCCCCGAAGTCCTTGGCTCCTCCTTTTCTAAATACTCTTACTATATGCTCAGCTGATCGAACCAAAACTCCACTGTTGACTGAATTGTCGTTAAATCTCCTCTTAGCTGTGTAACTCACATTTTCTCACTCTCTAAAGCACATCTCCTTCTGTCTTTTCCCTGAAGGGAAAAGCTACATTTTACCACCCACCACTCCTGTGTCAGCACAACCACAATTCCTATCAAGTGCATGTCACAATGGATGAGTTTTAATTTTTACTTACTCTAGTGTAATGACATTTTATGTTTATTTTATTCATAGTCCACAGCTTGTTATTATAACTCTGTTCTCTGTCAGCAAAAAATCCTATTAATCTTTCTGCAGGTTCAGCATTGTTTTTGCACAGCCTGATAATGGCACTTACCCGGGTTTTCAAGCTCATTATGGCTATTTGATCGATATTTGTCATCACAGGTACAAAATGAAACATCCCTTTTTATGAGTGAGAGCTTTTTTAAGCATATGTGCATACCACTATATAAAGTTTCACATCAGGTTTCGTGTATGTATGACAAGAACTAATTTCCACCTCTGAGGTGAAAAGGAAGGACTGTGGAAAACAGTGCTGCAGATGGTAGAAGACAGTGTTTATGTATCTGTCTGTTGTTTTAAGGACAATTTTACACATGAAAAGAGTCTTGGTCTGTTCAATGTTGATTTATTTTCTTTTTCTTTCTTTTTTTTTTACAACTTAACTTTTTGCAACTTAATAATCATAAATTCAAACATTTACTTTGCCTGTCTCTAACTTAAAGAGTCAGTTTTGATTTGTATAACAGAGGATGGTAAAAGAATAAGATATGTTTTTGTGAGACAGCAAAATGACTCTCTCCCTGTATTGAATAGACTTTTCTGCATTGTTTTTTAAGAGACAAAGGCAGACAGATCAAAGCAACAACAATGTCTTCCAAACTAAAAGCCAAGCAGAAAGACAAATTTAGAGTAAGGACGTCCTCCTCTGTCTCTACCTGTCACAATTAACCCACGACTGAACTATCAAAAATTCTATTAAAATGCCAAGGCTTTGTTTATAGATTGCTCACCCCACATCTCTTTGATGCATTTCCTCGGTAATTATAGTCAATTTTCTTCAAAAGCAGGCAATAACTTCATTGTATTGCACTGAAAAGACAGTGCCACTATACACATCAGAGCGGAGTGCAAAAATGACTTTTGATAGTTAATGCTTTAAAAAGGCAGCCTCCTTGCTGTGGCAACATACCCCGACAGCATATTCTGACACTGAATTATTTACTTCACCAGAACACTACACCCAGATATGTGTATTTCTTTATTTCAGATTATTGGATGAGTAAATTCAACTCAATGGCCAATAAAAACTTTACAACTTTCATTTTACCGTTTATGTGATCCACTGGCAACATTGACTCAGTCATTGAAATATTTTGTACATTTATATGGCTATTGGTTGAATAGGAGCACATTGCAATGATAAATGTGTCATTTCTAAGTTTGTAGCATTGTGTTGGATGTCAGCTATCATTCACCTTTTTATTCCTCGATTGGTGGTGTTGTGCCTTAATCATTCTATGATTACACCTTATTATATGTTGCAGGGAGTAGGCGAAAACAAGGGGGGAAACGATATGTTGAGATGAGGTCAGTGTTACAGCTGAAATAACCCAAATGAAAATGTAACTAAGTGAATAGGACGGGACTGATCATGCTGCTAATGTATTGATCCAGTAGGTTTTGGTTTTAAAACACATCATCAATCCTCCCACCTCCTCTCATCTCTTCCTTTGTGACCACTCACCTGCTATACTTTATTTAAAGTAATTGACTAGAAAATAATCCTGAGTTGTTGTCAGAAAGGAAAGTGCTTCTGTTGGCAGCCCCAAGCTCGCCAGCTCGGGATATAATGACTCTTTGCCCTTAATGGACATGATTGTGTTGTTTCTTTGCCTCCTTTGTACTGGCTCTTCCACAGCTGCCCTTTCCCCCATGGCACTTGCACTTCCTTCCTCCTTCCCTACCTCATGCACAATTAAATGTGCGCACACAGACTCTTCAGCTTCTGTAATAAGGCTGCTGTCCTCCTCAGGGATCAGCTGTGAGTTGAGTGGTCCAAGATGGCAACTCCACAAGGGACGAGACAGATGCTTGTGTACGAGACAAATCAGCGAGAAGATGTCCAGCTTACTTGTCTTGTTAACCCCTGACCTTTGTCTCTTTTCCCTCCGTCCATCCACATGGACAACAGCAACTGTAGGATTGCTCACTCTTGTAGCAGCAAAGCTGAGGTGCTAAAATATTAAAGAGCTGCACTGTTTACCTCTCAAGGTGCTGTTTGCCTCTCAAGCATCATTTCTTTATTTAGACAGTAGCCTGAAGGAGCTAAGTGAAGGGAGAACACCGGTAATTGCTTGGGAAGTCGTGACAGCAGTTCACCATCTTGGATTTTACCCATTCTTATACGCATACAGAGTATCATTAAAGTCAGCAGACTCTTTTCATAGTTATGTGTTACTTTGGAGAATTGGGGTGATTTGAAATAATACTAGTTGGTGATGCTACCCTATTTGTTGCAGAATATGTAATTCATCCCTTTTGCTGGATATTGATTTTATGAGAAAAATGCTGATAAATAATGTTTTCTTGCCCACCATAAACCCCATGGTAGATTGTAACACACTGCTGAAAATTATGTGGCTTGACTTGTAATTAAATTCTGAAAATGGCCTCCACAGTAACTTATGACTCCGTATTAATATAACTATATTGCTTCAAATGTATCAAATTTCCCCTTGCAGCAACCTCAACAAATAATGCTGAAGAAAATGTCACCAATACCAATTCTGAACCACTGCAAGTCTGAAGTGTTGAGTTGTGTCTTTTGCAAGATTAACACAGCAGAATGAATACTGTTTTATTTCATGCTGTCATTTGCCATCTAATTCCATTAGGCCACACCAATTAAAGCTGCACAATATGAAGAAAAAGAAACATACATTTGTATGTATAAAAAAGATGTTATTGTACAAGCAGGTATCCTCATATCTGAATAGTGACATCATCACTGTGACAATGATCATTATATGTTTTACAGTTATCAAAGATATGTATCTCTTTCCTCATAGGTCTTTTATTGACAGCAACAACCTCTCTGAGATGACTGTTCTGTTAAAAGCACAGTGTGAATAAAGATCAATTTGATAATTCATTAAGCCTACAAATATCTGTCACAGGTATAGAAAAGGCTTTTTAATTCCTATTAATGGTCAGGGTATAATTGTCAAATTGTTGCCATTAGCGTTTCCTGATGTCTCATCAGGATGTGTGCAGTTGGACAAATATTAACAAAATAATTGGCTGTATTGATCGCTGACACACTGTACTCTTCTCATCAGGACACAAACTCTGATGAGTTCACACAGGCGCCCAGTCAAGTAGAGCATGTTGGTGCAGGACACAATGACAAGTTCCTCTATCCGTTTGGATTGTTTCGAGTGCAATCTTGTTGTCATAATATTACATGCATAGCAAATCTCAAGTTAATGATTTACTTAATGAAAACTATTTTATCTACTATTCTATCTTTGCTGACTGCTGCACTGAAAGTTGAAAGAGTGGATTGGAGACACTGTAGCATTGAAAAATAAAAAATGTAAAGAAATGTAAAGACTGGGTGAAGAGAGAAGGGCTAGAAACAGACAATTTGGAGAGGGCAGAAAGGAGAAGCGAGATGTTAGGGAGATGTTAGGGACACAGAAAGAAGGGGAGATGAGGAAAAGAATAAAAAAACAAAGCAAAAGTGAGCATCAGGACAGAAAAAGGGGGAAGACAAAGGCGGAGAGGCAGCATGGTGTGGCGATGTTTGCCATTCCCGTTCATCGTTTGGTGGTGTGAGCAGTCTGCAGTACGGCAGCAAACCCCAGAGCCATTCATCATGATTATGTGGAGGTAGGCAGGTAATGTCACAGCAGGCAGGGCTGGGCAGTGGGCATACCTGAGGCGAGGCTGCTGCGATGTCTGGGCTTCTGTCTTTGCCAGCCAGGATCAAGTTGGTCACATCAGCATGTGTCTCTGCTGTGCCCTGTGGATTTTTCTCCCCATTTATGTATTGCCTTTGTTTTTTTTGTTGGACTCTGTGTGGGTAGTTCTGCTTCTTCTGCTGGTCCAAATGTATTATTTTTATATTTACAAATTGGCAGTGTAAATTAGCTTCTCCATGTTCATGTTTTTGGTTATTTTTACTCTGCTCCTGTCTGCCATGGCGCATGAAACTTCAGTGACTGATTGAAGATGCTTTAAATGTCAAATGTCATTTACTGTCCCCCTCTGTTTTGCTCTCACCTCCTTCTGCCTCACTTCCTCTCACTCCTTTTTTGTGATTCTTTACCCTTCGTGTGTCTCTGCCATCTGTGGCATTTGCTGTCATTTCTAACCTTGATCATTTATGTCTCTTTTATGTTCCTTTCTTTACTGTTTCTTGTCAGCCATCTTTCACTCCTTAAAACAGCTCACACTGAGCAGTGATGAACCCTTGTGCCTCTTGCTCCAAATGTCAGCAGTTTTATACATAAACCTGATGCTTTGGTGTGCGTGTGTATAAATTGGTGAAATGCACACACACAAACGTAGTTTCCTGTCATGCACTTTCTGTAAACGAAGTCTCCACTGCACAGCATGGTGGTGGGGAAGTCTAAATGATTAATGATCGCCTCTGTGGTGTGTCTGCCAAGGCTGCAGCTAAAACCAGTGTCATTCTCTCATACTGCTGTCACTCCATGAATATTGCATAGATTATAGACTTATGGACGTGCTTGCCTCTATAACTAAGCCCAGTTCTGCCCATTCCCCACCACTTTGCGGATGTCTGCATTAGAAGTAAGGCACTAAAACAATTTCATAGTGCCAGTCTTTGCTTCCAATGTATGTACTTGAATACTAGCTAAAGGTATACCCATTTCCTTTATTATTATTTTTGGAAAATGGACAGTGTGGCATTTCACAATTCTCACAACAGCAGCAATACGTTTTTGCAAAGTCAGAAGTGCAAAACCAGCAGTGCGCAATATAAAAAAACAAAACACTGAACTCATTTACAGCAACATTTTTGGCCCACATTCTGGCTATGGAAGAACTATCTGCCTTTGCAAAATGTGCTAGTTTCCTTCTCTTCCAAATTAATAGTGATAACACTGAGTTGTTTCAGTTTAATTGTATTATCAACACAAAGCAACACCATTAACACTTCCTCACTTTTATCAACACCAGCAGTGCGATCAGTGACATACATCTCTAACTCTGTAGCTAACTCTTGGCTACAGACCTATGTGACTATGTAACTTGTGAAAAAGCTTTATTTATTTCTACAAGTAAGGTTGTCTGTAATGTTATTTTTAGCATCTTAGTTTGTAGAGAAGCTAGTTATTGTATTTTTTTCTGTCTCCAGGTTTTGGTAAATAGGAATTTACCTAATGCTTGTGGCGCTATCCTGCAGCATTTTGGGTAGTTGGGTTGTTTGTTTGTGGAGGGTACAGCCAGTTGTGCATTGAGCTAAAAAGAAAAAAAAAAAAATTATGAAATTGGCAATATTGGTAATAAAAGTTTTATATACCAGTACACTATTATTTGGATCAGAAATCTGCTATGATCAGTATTTTTCTTTGACAAATAAAAATTTCTTTAGGGTAAATGTACTGTCATTTATTCTTTTTGGCTGATATGCATATGCAGAGCATTTGGTGTTTCAATATACTATTGATTGACAAAATATTGGGAGTGTGATAGTCTTCAATCACCATCCGTGCTATGTAAAATGCTATGAAATGATAGAAAACTGAATTTGTGTCTTGAAGCGCAATGAACTGGGCCTAATGGATAATGTCCAAACCAAATTAGGACTAATTTAATTTAAAGGCTTTCAGAAATCCTCCTTAGACTTCCAATTCAGCACTTCAGAGGATTTGGAAGTCAGCCACAGTCTTCTCTTTGAGTGAAGACCATGAAAAGGTCTAACCTTATCAAAGTTTTTAATAGATGAAGCACATTTGCCTCAAGTGTCTAAACATTCATCGTGCTTCACCCCATTTAGGCTTCAAACACCAAGCTGAATTTCACAGATGCAAAACAATGTGAGAGTGAGCAAGCGAAACAACTTTGAAGTTGATATTTGAACAGATAATGAATTAAAAACATTGTCACACCAGCATTATTATTTCCATAAACAGTAAAAAAAAAATATGCAGAGTCCTCTCTCTGGCTGATAATAGCGTCATTTCATTTCAAATGTCTAATGGTCTATTTGGACATGGGAGTTATTATAGATCATTGAATGGGAGCAGCTGTGATTACCTTGATCAGTCATTTCACTAAACAATGTTTTCTCCAATTATCTGCTCAACAAGACGCATTAATGGAGCTGGTTTCATCCAAAGCTCAGCCAAA
Source organism: Echeneis naucrates (assembly GCF_900963305.1). Taxonomy (NCBI): domain Eukaryota; kingdom Metazoa; phylum Chordata; class Actinopteri; order Carangiformes; family Echeneidae; genus Echeneis; species Echeneis naucrates. The sequence goes on along the minus strand of NC_042527.1, from coordinate 9,074,756 downwards.
GAGCCGACTCAAGTATAATTCTGCTCTCCACCTCTCCCTTCTCTAATGCTCAGACATTCTTTTGAATGCGATCTGGGAGATGCACCGAAGCAGCATTTTATTAATCATTATTAGGAAACAGGTATGTGAACTGCAGCATAAGTCCCAGCCTGGAATTGAACACTAGACACCACAATAATGTGGCATGTGCACTAACCACTCAACCACCTGTGCTGCCACCCAATTGGCTTTTTTAAAGCATTGCTTTGTCTGCAATTCTGCCATCTGAATTATGTTTTTTTGAAGCCAGAAGAAAGTGTATTTGGAGGAGAAGGTGGAGCTGAGGAGGACTGAGGGCTATATCTGAGCTGCTCTTTACTATTTCCTGATGTTTAGTTGCAGCCAGACAGAACAGGACTGAAGCCCCCATGTGATCATTTGCCATTTTTATTAGTCTAAATGGGACCATAATATGAAAAAAATTACATAACACAGAAAATCTTAAATTAGCCATTGAGGCCATAAACTATTAAGTAATGTATTAAATAAAAGTGTAAATCAAGTAAGTAATAAATCAAATTAGAAGTATGGCCGTTTCCTATCACCCCACTACCATGAGAGGTAGAGCGACTTCCTGACAAAGATGTCTGTGCCGTACATCTGCAAATATTGCAGAATTATACAGAGGCTGGCCAGCAGGAGGTGGGGAAAGGAAGGACAGCCAATGTTTAACTTTCAACAAGTCAAAAGGACAGAGAAACTCAAAAAGTAGCTCTTGACAGCAAACACATAAAAACACACTTGGAGGAAAAGTATTCCCACTGGAGACATTTTAATGCAGTCATTGCTTTCAGAGGACAGGGATAATGAAAAATAAAGTTTAATTCTGCTTTCTGTTTGTGGGCAAAACACCAACATGTACTAAAATCTGGCTTTTCATAGCAATGTAAAAGTGCACAAATAACATTCACGCACAATTTAAATGACCCTGCAGTAGACAGGGTTATTTATCGGCTCAGGCTCAAGGTCTGCCATCTGTCCAGTAAACCAGATTTAAATAAAACACCAAAGAGTAGTTCTGTGTCAAAATCAATGCGATCTGTATATCACAGGTTTGGGCAATTAATTGAAACTTTATTGATACCCTATTTTTTTTTACACTGGATATTAATTTGGTTGAAATTAAATTTTAATACATAAAACTAAACATAAAAACATAAAAAGGGTGCTTAGTGGCTTACCTGGTAGAAGGAATACCGCAAATGCTCAGTCGTAATTGCAGCATCCTGGATTTGAGTCAGGTCTGATGCCTGCAGCTACATGAGGCAAAAATGCATCTGAATGATGACTTGCCTATCCTACTACAGATGTATGCCTCCGCACTATCTAACAAATGTCGGTCCATGTTCTGCCAATACGAACCTCGGACTATGTCCACACTAATACCCTTACTTTAGCTACATTTATACCCCAATAACCTGCAAGTAATCATCAATCACAATCAAGGTAATTCTTTGAAAGAATTGTTATGTGGATTTAAATTCTGATCAACTGCTCAGTGTTTTAAATTTTTTATACAATACTCAAGTGAACACTTTTAAATCAAACTCAACTCATTTTTCTAGACTTATTTTTATGTGATGTAATTTTATTCCTTTTCTACCTTCTAGCTTTTTACTACTGCTTTATCTTATTCCAATTATTTTTATTATTATAATTCATTTGAAATGGCCCCTGTATCACCCTTTTTATTGTTTTTTGTGTTTGTGTGTGTTTGCATATGTGCTGTGTCCACTAGTAATATTGAAGTGCATATTTCTTTTATCCTTTCTCAATCCAGCTCTTTATGTTCCGCTCAGGTTTGTGTTAAAACACTTATTATTAATAATGCTATATTTGTAGCCAATTCTTCTGTTTTCAATGTATCCTTGTCAGTTGAAGTAGTGTCCATGATGTTTGGAGCCACAGTTTTTTTTTTGTTGTTGTTGTTGTTTTTTTTTTTTGTTGTTGTTTCAGAGAAGGTAAATTTCTTTTCGTTCTTGCCTGAGGTTCATTGATTTTCAGTTTCTTGGTCTGGCAAACAAGAAATTAGCATTAAAGACATAATGAAATAAAAAAAAAAAACAGGTAATAAAGAATTGGTGGGAAAACAAAATCCAGCACTCATAGATAGGAATAAAATGCATTATTGGACAACTGAGTGATTTCTGATTTGATTGCACTTCCTGGAAGAAGGGAGTTAGGAAGACCAAAACAACATTGAAGAGAAAAAAAAAATAATGCTTCACTCCCCCTTCTTATTTCTCCCTACACGCCTTTCTTTTCCCCTTTGTTTCTTAGTTCCTTCTCTCTGAACAAGCTGATGGCCGCAGATTATATTTATGTCTTTATGCAGATAATGCTTAAGTTTGGCTGCTAGTTAAAGTTAAATATGTGCATATTTTCTATATATTTTGGGGTTTGGCATGAGAATGACACGGTTAAGTATATAAGGAGTGAATTATTGCTTCAGGATATGCCCCAAGACATTAGAAGTTAGATGAAGATTTTCTCATACTTCATACCAATAGAGTAAGTGATTAAATAATATATAAATTTGTTTACTACAAGCCAGATTTTTTTTTCTCTGCTGTCTACCATCCCATCACATTCCCTCCCCTCTTCAGAAAGCAATTGATATTTTCCTTTAGTCATACTTTGCTTCCTTAAATTAAATCTTTGATTTCCACCACATTTATAATGTTTTGGTTTGTTTTTCTTCTTCCAATGCATGTTGTTTTCATGTGTCTGGAAATGTTTTGCACTTCTCCCTTCAGTGGAAGATCTTCTGGCAGCTAATGTTGTTAGACAATGTTAGTTGAGCTTGTAAGAAAGGACTGCGTGACTGTTCATGTGTGAAGTCTGAGTGATGCTAAGCACTGTGTGGCCCTGTTAAAGTAACTATCACCATTCAGGCAGGCGGACACGGTAATGCAGTGTGGCACAGGGATTGAGCTATTCGCTGCCTCTTTAATGACAGCAATAGGTCAAAACAAAATCCTTAATTTGGACTACATTTTAATTTGCACACGTTTTAAATATATCAGAAATTAACTATATTTAACAGTATTTTAGTTTTAGGACAGCTGTTCAGCTCAGGAAGATACAGAACAGATATAAATATGGCTGTATCTTTGCTAAAGTCTTTTTCTGGACGATGGAGCACGATGAAGCTTAGAACTAAGCTACTGCAGGTATTATTCCTACAGTAAAACTTCCCCTCTGACTTGATTGCATTGATGAAGTAGTTATAATCATATCAATACAGTGTTAGAGAGATTAAATTTTCCACTAATCACTCTTCACAACCCTGAAGTGTTTCCGGGGAAAGAAAAGGTGCATGTAAGCAGACAGAATCACTGACAATGATTTTGTAAAAATGTTCAAAGTAAGCTTTAAATGGAAATACAATAAACTATAAAAAAATATTTTATGTAGTATTATTCATGCAACCACACTTTTTGAGGATGGATTTAAATGGGAAAATTTCAGCAGCATCTTTAAGAAAGTTGTCCGATGACACACATCTACTCATGAATTTATGTATCTTATATATATATATATATATATGTGCGTGTATGTATGTATGTATGTATGTACATATGTATATGAAAAAGAGCCAGGTCCATCATTATTATATTCAATCTGATTAAATCACTTTCATTATAAGTGAAGAAGTGAAATGTGTAACAGCGTAATTTAGTTTCTATGTCTGTTGTAATAATTGTCTTCCTTCATCAGTAAATTACCATCCTCAGTAGTTGGCTCTTTAAGCAACACAAGGGACCAAAGTGCTGTACACAAGAATAATATAAATCACATACAAATAAATTAAACACTTAAAGCTACCTAACTAGATAAAATACTTATCGCGTAAACTAGGCCTGCAAAGAAAAGTAATAAAATTCAACTTGTTATGATGTTAAAACCAAAGAGGTAGTTTTTCATAAATGTTTTAAAAGTAGTCCGTGAGGAAGCTTTTATGTGCAAAAGGCACATCATTTAATAGTTGTGGACCTGTCACAGAAAAGGCTCCAACCCCTCGTGAGTTTTTGGCACCATCAGGAAACTAAATACACCTGCAGGTACATACAGTAAGGACGTAAAAACTCAGAGATACGATGGGGCAAGACCATTTAGAGTTTCAAAAACAGATAAGAGTTTTATAGTTGATCTTAAATCAAACATGGCAGCCAGTAGAGTGGCCCAAATTTTGTCTACAGAAAGCTTCACAAGCAAAAATCTGAGCTGAATTTTCTGTTGATAAGGCGGTCTGAAATGTGACTGTACCACAGTGGTAGACACAACGATCCAGTGAAGACTGGAGAGGAGAGTTGTGTTACACTGCAGGGCTGATTGGGTGGATATTGGGTGGCTCTCAGGTGAGCAGCAGGGAGCAGGTGAGTGGAATGAACGCAATCAGGAACCCAGGAGAGTGAGGGGGAGACAGAAACAGAGGACAAGGGACAACTAGGAAAGTCAGGGATGTGACAGTGGCGGGAGTGGAAGGATGAGAACAGAGCAGGAAAACCAATAATATAAACTGCAGGAGTGTAAAGCATGGTCATTGATCATTTTAGGCAGTTTTAGGAAAATAACAGTTGCCTAATTCATGAAAAAATGATAAATAATGAAAAATATAGCAATTTCGGAGATTAAGTAACTGCCTCGGTTGAGATATTATCAAGTAGTCTGCTGTTTTGAATGATTGCAGAGTTCCTCACAATATTTTTTTTATTATTACTGCTAGCTCTGTATGCTGTCACCCTTCTCTGCCTCACACACGCAGGGTCCCTATTCTTTGTCATTGAAATGTCTAATTATTTTTTTTTTTTTTTTGGCCAAGTTGGATAGGACCAGATCCTCCTGCTCATGGGCGGCGACTAGCCACTATCCCTCCGACATCCTAACATTCTTCTAATTATATTGTCGTTGCCAAACATGCTCTCAAACCCAGAGAGCATTCTGTTTTTCCACATTTACTCAGAAATCTTTCCTGTTATGCCAATATTTGATTATTAAAAATAACCTGTAACGCCGACATCAGTACTGGATTTCTGTCACCACAAAGTCTGCTCCTTTGCACACTAGACATGTTAGTACAGTATTGTTAAATTTGTTCCACTCCAATACTTGCCTGCTTTGCTCCTTCCTACAGCCGATCTGTCCACATTACTTCTCTTGTTATTGAATTGGAGCATGAAAGCGCAGTTGGCAAGTAAAGAATCTCAACTTTGAAGCTATTCATTTAAGTTGCTTTCATCTCATAAGGCATAACTGTCACTGTAATTAAAGGGGATTGGCTGGCAGAGTAAAATCATTTTAAAGTTGCCACCGTCAGATTTATCTGCAGGTACTGTAAAATAAAGAACTCAGTAGCTGTGACATAACCATCCCCTCTGGTGTCCAAAAATGTAATCTCCCTGTTACCTCAGTTGTCTTTGTTGTGTGTGATGTTCTGGCGTCCTATCTGATCTATAATCATGCAGCCCTGATGCCCATGAAAGTTTGAGAGCTGCAGATGGACTTGAGTGGTATTAAGGACTTAAGGAAGGAGTGTCTCTGGTTGCCGTGAAGTACTATCTAACAATTTGCCCACTTTACCTTCCAACGATACATCTCCTCTCCTGGCTGTACCTCCTGCTCCACCTTTATCTGAAGTGATAGCATTGTGTGCTGTCACATTTATGAGGACTCAAAAGTGTTATCCCCTTTGGTTACTATTATTACCCAGGCCTAGGGTAGTGCCTTTAAAGAAGGTTTGAGTGCTAACACACAGTTGCGTCATGACAAATAGCATTGACCAAGTGATCAACCTTGGGCAAGGCTCTGCTGTTGCCTCCTGGACATGAGTCCTTCATGTCCAGTACATGAAAGATTTGGCTTTTTGATGATCCGACTGACTTGACATATCATTTTACATTATTATCATCATAATCGGGAATAATTCATGACATGCTAAACCAATCCTAGTCCTTGGTTCTCTTCCAATGAAAGATTTTTATGTTTATTGAAAAATTTCTGCCAGAAAGTTAACCTCCCTATGCATTAATAGACATTTAAATAAATGATATTTATAAAAAAAACATTTTATTTTTTTTTTCTGGAGTACTATTAAGCCCGTCTGTATTTTAGGCTAAAGGGCCTTTTCCATTAGAAAGACAGGGGAAACAGCTTCAAATATTCATCCAAACTAAACTGGGGCACAAGTAAAAGCATTGAATATTTACATTGTCCTTGATATTCCATTTTTAAAACCTTCCTTTATCAACCCATCTGAAATCTGACTGAGCTGACTGTTGAAGATGTCTGGTGAGCATGTTTTGCAGCAACATGCAACTTTGGTTTCTGTCTTCATCGAAATACATTTTTTTCCCCGAAGAAACCAGCACTCCATTTTTACATTTCGCAAGCCATGCATTTTAGACCACTTTGATATGTAGGCAATGCATCCCGTGGCCACAGAGTCACTGCTGGAGCCATATAAGGAAACAAACGCTCATATTCATGCATGCACATACACAAGTTTATGGTATACGTAAGAGCTTCCCCTTGACCTGGAGTATGGTTGATTATTTTCTATAGTTCTATAGTCCTTTTATTCCATCCAAAAACCTAATTAAAACCATAATCTTTAAACCAAGCAGTCCTCAAAAAAAAAAAAAACGAAACAAACCTAAAGCCCTTTTGCCCAAGACCTGAAACTCTTCTCAAACAGACATACAAAAACATAACAAACAAGCACACAGCTTGCGGTGTCACCTGTGCAGCTAGTCGTGCCAGGCAGACATGGCCGACCACACTGTCTGGCTGGGTGTCCAGGAATAGCTGCGAGCTTGTGTTTGCGTGCATGTGCCTGTGCTTTTTGTGTTTTTGAATGTGTGTGTGCATTGTCCCTGTAGAAACAAAATGTGTTCCCATCCAAGAATAGATCACTGCTGGATGCAGGAGCTTTATCATCTGCAGGATGTTTACTCACAGTTACCCGTACACTCCATTAGTCGACCAGAACCCCCAATATATCACAGTGTACTATAACAACACACAGAGTTAAAAAAAAATGAATGCAGTGCAGCATGTGTGACACACCAATATTTTAAAATCTGCCAGGGTTAGGCTCTGTGATCTATCCCCATGTTTATCGATACTGGACTATATATATCTATAAACAGTATTAATTCCTCTTATGACATCATTAACTATTTGGACAATTTTCAACTACAGAATGAAATGCAGATATGCGCCAATACATGCAGGCTCATGGTTAGCGCTGTTGTCCCACAATAAGAAGGTTGTGAGTTCGGTTCCCGGCCTGGGTCCTCTCTGTGCGGAGTTTGCATGTGCGTGGGTCTCCTCCGGGTACTCCGGTTTCCCCCCACCGACCAAAGACATGCAGGTGACTCTAAATTGACCGTAGATGTCAATGTGAGCGTGAGTGGTTGTTGTTCTCTGTGTGTTGGCCCTGTGATTGACTGGGTGGACCCCGCCCCTCGCCTGATGTGAGCTGGGATTGGCTCCAGCAGCCCCGCGACCTGGAAACAGAAAAAGCAGTGGAAGATGGATGGGTGGATGGTACAGGTTCATCTCCACAAATATTATCAGACTTCGTAATCAGGACAAATCTGTGCTTTCTGCATTGGTAATGAGTATTGGTTAACTTTTTGTAGTCAGCAGATCCAGGTTTAAGGCTGATAATGTGTAAGGCACCGACTGGACAGCACGGTGCTCTTCACTGGCTCTTCTAATGTATGTGTAATAAATATTGACTAAGACTACAAGTTAAAATACTAATATGTAATATCTCCAAATTTTGAAAAGAAACAGGGTTTACAAGATTTCAAATAAATATAGTATTTGGTGTTTGTTGAGTTTGTTTTATTTAGCTCAGCACTGAACACTCCTCTGGTGCAAATTTGTGAAGAAAGGCCAGGGATTGCTGTGTGCAGAGGAAGTGGGAGTGCACTTTTAGTATCTTTGTGGCTGCAGGCAAATGTTGCATGGAGAATACAGATGGAGACGAAAACTTTTATTTTTCATGGTCAGCAAGCATGTGAGGGACAATACTGGAATGTCTATCTTGACATCAGAAGAGCAGGGTGCATCTAGATTTTTAAGTGCCCCTTCCTCCTTATTGTGCCATTCCTCCCATACAGAGAGAAATCTAAATACCAAAAGGATGCAGGCAAAGGGAAAATGATTTGGACATGGCGGTGTCATGTCCGCTCAGGATTATAAGATATTTTTGAGAGATCAGAATAAGGCTGTTTTGGATACAAACTTACCTGATTGGTGGTGGACTTAATTATTGTTTACATAAATTCACCTTGTACAGCTGCACATGTAACAGCTTAGATTCAATACATTGCAAAAATGTACACAATTTCCATACACAATTCTTTGCACCTAATTTTCCTACGACAGCCTTTTTTGTGCTGTAAATAGTTTGTTAAAATGAGATCTTCCTCACACTGTCTGAGCCCTGTGAAGGGCCAATAGCAGTGTTGTTATCACAGTAATTCAACTCAGGGCTGATTTAAACAGTATGATTGGAACTGACTTTTTTATAGCATTGTTGGCTTTACTACTGTCTCCTCAGGTCGCTTTACCAGCCTACAGTTTGTTTTATCATGTACTTCTAAAATGACCCACTGACATTTGAAAGTGAATATGGACGAGGCTCAGTGTTAGGCTGCTCTGGGATTGTGTTAAATCTCACCAGTTACCAGCACCTAACCCTCAAAAATGGGCTCAATCATTGATGGAAGCTTCACAGTTGATTAACAGACAATCAACTAAAAGCTCCAACACAAGACACACAAGAGGCAAATATTTTACTACAGTTCTACTGCAATGTTGTCATTGTGACGGAGTCTTTAAGTGCATTCAGTGATGTGATGGGAGCCCCATGTGTTGTTTGTGAGGCACAAGCTCTGCGTCTTCAAACAGTGAACAGAGAGCAGCGTGAATAAAGTGCATGTTTTATTATTTTGAGACCCAAATTTGATTTCCAGATGGCTCGACTCTTTGCTGCTTTGATAATTTCGCACATCCTCTTTTGTGAAGGCATCGTCAAAACATGCAGGCGCACAAATAAATAGCCCCATTAGTTTGGGGGATGTTTTGGAGTTAGGTGGTCTGTGAGTTTTATTTTAGTGTTTCAGGTTTTTTTTTTTATATGAACAGTTTGAGAAATACTTGGTGCAAAGACGGGCAATGCTTTAACACATAGCACTGGTACTGCATGTGAAAGATGGAAACTGAATAGGAGATAGAAATAAAGGGGCAGAATAGAAGTCTGTACTTGTATTTCAACGAGAATAAACAACTTCATGCAATATTAATATAAATTTTTCAAAACCAGCTTTTTCAAATCATTGCAGTCGGTGTTCCAGGGGGAGATATAAGAACTGAAATGAGGTTTCTTTTACATCCTAAGCTGCTAGGTTACCATTTCTTAACTGCCATTTCATATTAAAAGTGATCAATGCTCTGCTGATAGAGACTTGGTGGCTATGCAGTGTTATTGTTATATACATTTAGAAAATTAAAGAAAATACCTTTGGATGCTTCTTCAAAAATTGAGGGTATGAAAAGTCCCAATGACAAGACTTTGTAAAGATCTTGCTGGACTACTCTGCTGCATAAGCCAGTGAAAGTTGGCAAGTGACAGGGAAATATTATGGGCGCAGTGTAGACTGATTTCAGGCATTAAAATTGGAGAAATAAACATGTTCATTAAACTCCACTAATAACGATAATCAAGGCTGTTTGAAAAACCTGCAGTCGAATCTTCTCCCTTTAGCTGATGCTGAGCATTGCTCTGGCTTATTAGAGTGACTGTTGGTAGATCAGGTGAGCTACCACTAATTACTGTTAGTGTTCGCCTGTCTCATCACATCCCTTTATAGAGAAACTTGCTATATGTGTCTTATAATTCAGTGGATGGTTTAGTCAGCATATTTTCGTATCCCGATGCTGATTACATCCTGGACAAAACACTGGCTGGTGATTTTTTTTATTTATTTTTTTTTTTTAGGTACAATCACAGACGATGTGATGCTGTTGAAGAAACATGACATATTATCTCCTCTGTCCTTCTGTTCATGTTAAATGTTGCCCTGGCTATTGAAGATGTGACTTCATGTACTCTTAAATGTGGAAAACGCTGCAGTTGATCATTTTAGGAATTGTCTGTTTAAGTTATAGAACATGCCTGCTTTTCCATACTAGTCTGGTTAGTGCAGACATTGTGCATGTTGTGCGCACAATTATTTGCATGCCAGGATTTATGTTATTGGCATTGTTGATATCAAACATAAATTATTATGATTCAAGCACTTCAATCATATTTTGTATTAGCACAAAATATTGTCTTAGAAATAGCAACAAATTTTGTTGCGGTCAGGATGCTGATCACTGGCTTCCATTTATATCAGTATGTGCTTTCACCATGAGGTCCTTACCCACCCAATGGACTGTTTGATTCCCTCCCCTCTGCTGCAAAATCAAAGAGCTTATGCGACTTATACCCTGTGTTAAAAAAAAAGTTTCCTTGTTTTTGCTGGTGCATGCTGCATGCATGCTGCATGGTGCCCCAACGCTTTTGCTACAGCGCTGTGAGATGGGGCAGATAATACAAAACAAACAGGAGAAACAGCCAAAGACTACTTTAGCTGTCAAAAAGGTCTGCGTGGAATTCCACAAAAATAAATGAAACCAAGATGCAGTGTAATGTAAAGCTAACATATCACAAGACTACAACTATGCACAGCCATTTGAGAGCCAAACACAAACAGCAGGCAGCAGTCTGTCCACAGATCAACAATCACTGGTGAGTTTTGTCACCAGACGAAGTGAGTTTGATGGCAGACCTCCAGAATAAACACCAGCCCTCATCTCAAAGACAATAGTTAGAGACATGCGTTTGTTGATCCTGAGTTTATGGTTCTATCAAGAAAATCCATGACCACAAGATTGGAGAAACTATGATATGAATCGAATAAGCTGTGCACTCAGTAAACCAGTGTGGACAAAGCGTCTGATACCAGATTCATGGACAGCACTTACAGATAGATTTTACAGCGATCAGCTGTCACTACACACTCAATGTTATCTCCAATGAGTTGGAGAATACTAAATAGTATTTAGTATTTAATATTTTTCTTGAAATGCCCATCTGTAATTATTATAGATTACTTGGAAAAAACAATTATGACTTATTATAACATATGCTTCCTGGCATACATCCATTTAGTCCATTTTGTTTTATGTGCAAACATACAAATGACAATAAATGAACCTTGAACCTTTAACCTTGAACTAGCGCTTGACACCTTTCTGCTCCAGTGAAGAAGATACAAAAATAACTTTAATCCTTATACATAATTGGCAGCAATATTTTTTGACGGTGCTTTTTTAGAAAGATCAAATCAAACAAACACACACAGAGAAAGAACTGGCCATTTACCCAACTCAGGCAGACACAGACTAGAATTTAATGGGGCAGCTTTTAAGAAAATGCTTGGGAACATTAGTCTTCATGATCATTGCATGAAAGAGTTACAGAGGCAGAAAGAGAAGAAAGTGCAATAACATTTTCTTCTCCACAGTTGTTGAAACTCACTCCTCTGATCTGGAGCATAAAATCTAATTTGAGCATAATATCTAACAGTGGCCTACATCCTTGATAAGTGCTATTACCACTACTATCACTATGCTACTATGTCTAATATAAATAATAGTGACAATAATGAGAGAAAAAGAGCATTAAGTGCTTGTGGATGAAATTGGCTGCAATAAAATGGGGTTTCTATAAATTATAATGGCTTTTTTCAATTTAATCAAAATGGTTCGTATTGACAGCTGGCTTTTGCTTCGTAATGTAGTTTGCCCTGAAGCTTAATATCTGAATATTATATTATATTAAATGTCATTATTTCTGTCTCTCTCTGAACCCTCTTTATTTTTTGGAAGGAGGCAAGCTTCCAATGCAAAATATGAATGAAACCCTGATCCATCTGACCAAAGAGATGTGGCACCATGCTAAACAGGGTGGCCATATCTCTTGGCACGTCTTGGAGATGGCCCGTGACCTCAGAATCTGCTGTTGCCCATAGCAACATCTCTTAGCAGGGTCTCCCGAAGTAAATTGGTCCCAGGAGGGAGCCAGAAACTTGAAAGCTTACACTGTTGATGAGATGATGTTATCTTTTGATAATTATGATGCTGCATATATTTGATTTTTAAGAGATTTAGTTAAAATTTGGATGACTGTTCTTTTTAATAAACTGTTAGGGACAAAATAAGCCATTGGGGTTTTTTGTTTTTTTTTTTCTTCTGCATTTCCAGGTCACATTATCCTCAGATTAGTGTCTCTCTAATTCAGTGTCTCCAGCCCCTGCTGAGGGACTCTTGCCACTCTGATGTGCCTGGAAGCCCTGAAGGTGTTCAGGTGTGGGCTAGGCCATTTGACTTAAAATCAATAGCATGAGGTGTGCTGCAGTCCTCTGACCTCCCTCAACCTCCTCCTTTGCCCCAATCTTAATGCATCACACCACATCCAGGGTCACAGGGTCACAGTGCAGGGCAGTGCTTCCTTTATGGGGATTGAAGAAGCATAGGAAAAGGGACACATTCAATTGTCATTAGTCATGGCATGGCTTGGTGCCTGGTCCTCCCTAGTTGGGTGGCGCATAGAGCCGACAGCCTGGGGGAGCCTGCGGCAGACGGTTTGGTCAGGTACCCAGGCTCTTCTGTGTCCTGGTGGCTGGGCTTTGTCTCATGCCGCTGTGTGGTGCTGCGTCTGTGGCGACTCCCTGGTGGCCTCTGTCGGTTCGTCGCTGGCTGGAGTGTGATGACTCGCTGCTTCCTCTCTCCCTTCTGTGGGGGGTCAAGGGCTCCTCCCTGTGCTTGGGGGAATTCCTCCTCCTGTGGTCTTCTTGGTCTGTCACTTGCCAGCTCGGGTTGGGCCACATCATGAAGAATTGATTAATCCTGCCTAAAATGGGCTGAGCTGCTCTTTCATTCCATCACATTCCATCTTTGACTCGGCTCCTCTTTTGTGACACCTTCATCTATCCGGACTCCCATCTCTCCAGAGATCTACACAGTAACACCCTGGACTCTCTTAATCCTGAGTGAGGTAACAGGAAAAGCACAGCATCCTTCGCTCCACCAGTTCCTACCAGCACCACCTGCTTCCCTTCCTCTGACCATCCTACCACACCTCTATTCCCCCCTGTATTCACTGAGGTGTAGCACTGCCCTCCCTGACACACAAAGGTCAATGTCATATAATGTTGACACCCTGCGATGTTGCACTATGAGGACAAAGGCAAACCCCCCCCCCAAAAAAAAAGAAGAAAAATCCATAACATGATTATTTCAAACTTCTTCCTTCGATATAATTAATAATGAATGATTACTTATTTTATATACAGTTTTTTTGACACTATCCTCCTCTGACAAAGTCTGTACTAGCGCTCACCCTGTGTGTTTGATCTGTGTCTATGTCCAAGGCTTAGCCCAGCCTCCTTGTTTTGATCACTCCCTTCAGCTGCTGATGCTGCACCGCCTGCCAGTCTCCTGCTTCATCTTACCTTCACCTGTGACCTCGAAATACTTAAATCTCTATATTTCCGACTGATCAAAATTAAAATCAGAGTCAGAAATAATGTAGAAATCCCCAGGGGAAATTTGGTTCGCGACAGGCTACAGATGGATGGCTGGATGGATCACACACAGATAAAAACATTAGAAAATAACCGCTCAGATGTGGCTTCATAATTAAACCTGCTAAATTCATACAGAGCCTGAACATCTTTCTGCAATTTAAATTAAGTAGATCACAAATGCACACATAGCTACCTCGTCATATCTAGCCTTTTAAATGTCACTGAGATGTGAGGACATTGTTTGACCAACTAAAATATAAGGTGCATATGACTCACAGTGGGCAAAAAAAAAATTCGACAGAGACAACAAAACATTGCATATCCAATATCTGTCCTTTTTGCTTAACGTGGGCAATGTGGAGGAACCATGTGAGCTGGTGATAAGAGCTGCTGCATGAATTTTCACTCCAGTCATGTGGTAGAGCTGCTCACTGTTACACCCCTAAATGTGGCACTGAAATAACACAAAACGCAGTGTAGAAGAAACGCAGGCTTGGGGTGGTAGATGGCTTAAGGAAACTGGGGAAATTGACATTTTGTTCAGTGGAAAAAAGATAACGCATATAATATGCAAAAATGATTGCTTAGGGCTGTGAGGAATGCACAGCGATGATGTAACACAGAACACAACACAAAATAGACAAGTGGATGGATGTTAGTTTTTAGTGAATGCACCAAGTCTTCTGTCAAAGTCCTTGTTATTGTTTTTTTTTTTTGTTTGTTTGTTTGTTTGTTTTTTTTTGTAGAAAGTGTTGAGCACACAACTTGATATTGTGAGCTGATATTCAGTGCCCAGAATGTATGAATGAAAGCAGTGTGGGCTTTCCACTGGGATACTTTTAAGCTGATTTGAAATGTCTTGTCGAATCAAAGAGCCAGTGTCGTGCTGGCATGATGTGAGGAGGTATTCATTTACTTCTGTCAGTGAAAAGGAGAGAAATATTGTTCCACTCACATTGAAACAGGAGGTGCCAGGTCTGTCTTATTTCATCTGAAGTTAGTTTTTTTCATGTTCGGAATGCGCATGCTGGTTGTGGTCGTATTGAGCTGAGTGTTATTTGTCTGTGTATTTAAGTTTCTTTGCTTATAGCCAATTGGAGGTTACAAGATTATTCTTAAATTTTGAGTTTTTCATGCAGGAAATGTATGCAATGACTTCTCCAAAATAAGCAGTTACGCATAATCTGTACGGATTCTCAGATACGACTCATATAATCGTAAGAGTGACAGATGTACTGGACAAACATTATCACAGCAGAACTGGATTGTACCGGTGACATGTATACTGGTCCTTCATGGCAGAGATGGGGACTGGAGTCGCACCTAAGGCACACTTCAGAGACTTCAGACTTGAATTGGACTCGTGTTTTGGGACTGGTGAACATTCATTGTTTCATTCATTGTTTTCTTTTTCTGGTGTATTAACGTTGAGGAAACGTTGAAACATCTGACGTCTTTTTGTCATGGTAATAACTATATTAGGCAAAAAAAAAAAAAAAAGGCAAGGATCAAAAACCACTAAGCGCTGATGAAAACTCACAGGGGCACACACTGGAGCACCTGACAAGACAAACAAGACAAACTGGCAAGGACAATCTCTCAGCACAAGACATGGAAGGGGAGGCAGGAAGACAAACAATCAGGGCGGGGCTGCTGTAGTCAGCACAGAGGAAAACATGGAGGCAGGAAGTCAAAGCACCTGAAATGAGAGGAGAGGGCAAGTACAAATTAAACGCGGAAGACCAAATGAGCACGAACTAAAGGAAAACATGACCTAAACCAGAATGAATCCAAACCGCACCACTACTATTCTGTTTATTCTCTACATTTCACTAGGAGATGATTTCTTTCATTAGTTCGCAGGAGATTTTTCCATTGAATTAATTACTATTTATTAAGTTTGTTTGATGTAAGGACATTTGTTCTTCCCCTTTATTAAACATCACAGTTTTATTTTTCTCTACTTCTGTGTTCAAAAACCTCCAAAACCCCTTCGCTTGCTTTTATGGTAGAGAAATACAATTGTCTGTATGGGACTGGGGTTGGGACAATAATTCATCACACCAGAGACCATTTTCTCTCACTCAATGAGATCCTCCTTCTCTCTCACTCGGTGTCTGAAAGGTCAGAAGATAAGAGCCATTTTTTCACAGCAATGAGCTTTGCAGCTCTCTGCTTCATGCTATTTCCTTCCAGCCTTATGAATCCATTCTTTATCATATCTAATAAAATTTGCCCATTCTCCCTATTGCATTACTTTCCTCTCCCTGTCCTCTCTGTAAGACGACTCCAGGCTGATAGGGTGATATCAGACCACAGCCAAGCCCGGGACAATTATTTAGCCATTAGACCAAGCAGGAAGTCTGATTAGCTCCATCGTCAGACATCTGCCATTCCACCTGCAACTCAAGGCCGGAGCTTACCGCTTCAGCTAGGCTTTCAAATTCTCCTTTATTTATGATTGAAATAATATTCAGACTACTTTTCAGTTTGCCTGCATGGGTAAATGTAAAATAACTAGTAAAAGTTTCACATATATCTTGATAAAAGTATGGATTCCAGGATGTACTCTTATAATAATGAATTTGCCCTTCATACATAACTTGAAAAGCCATTCACTAACATATGGTTAGCCTGTGTCACAGTGTGGGGAGTTTGGGTTTTCAGGACAGGAAAACTATTGCAACTTCATAAGGATAGAGTAATCCAGTCAACATTACCGCCTCAGATAAGCATCTCATTTAATTCAAATGATTTTTGGCTCCACACATTCTGATTAAAAAAATATTCAAAAAGATCTCAAAAATGAAAGCTGTCATGAGGCCTGTATAGAGACCTGTGATGCTGTTAAACCAAATAGGTGGACTTCACTTAAAAAAAAAAAAAAAAAAAACCCACAAAAAACCATTTTGGTTCTTGGGGAAGATGCAGATATCTGTGATGTTGCAGAAACCTCCTAATTCAGAGAGAGCACTTAACACAAGTGCAATGCAGTCCACAGTGTACCGTATTATGCATGTTTCTGAACCATCTGTAGGACTTAACGGATGAGCTAACTAGCGTCACAACACCAATCTGGATTTCAGCTGCCCCAGCAATTTTAAAAACACAACTCATCTTCCCCTGGAAATAGCCTGCATGGCTGACAGTATGGAATTTGCTGTATAGGTGTTTATGAATATTTAGACACTTCAATTTGCTCCCTGAATAACTGTGTTGCCGGCCACATTTTTAATCAGTTCATCAGAGTCAGCTTTTCCAAGAAAAAAAAAAAAAAAAATCAAACAAAAATAAAAAACCATAACCTCTGTTGCGAAGAGCCCACACTGATGCCTTGCATTTCTATAATTAACCAGCAAATTAGCAGGCAGCAAACGGGGAGAGAGGGTGAAGAAGACAGATGGCGGGGATGTCACCTATGCTGATGCTATATGAGCGCAAGAGAACTCAAGAGACTGAAAATAGACAGATCAATAAATGGACAGAGGAGACCGAGGACAAAAGGAAACCACAGGGGGCTTGCGTTCAGGAAGCCAAGGCTTTGGACAAAGCAGATATACAGCCTGAAGTCATGATACTCAGCTATACACTACTTTTTTTTATTATCATAAACATTGTATTGATACGCCATTGTGGCTTCAAGGTCTTCCTTGAAAATGAATTAAAATCACAATTTCAAAGTCACATTGTCTGGACAGATAGATATTGGCTTCCTGTAAATGTGTTATGCACTTCTGCATTGTGTTATCCACTGCTACTGTACACCACTGACATTCAACACGTATAGGCCTCTAATGTAACAGTCCACAGCACATGGCCTAAAGTGCATCACTTAGCTGTCTCACACACATTTGGGGCATGTCCACATACATTTCTGCTATTTTAAAAGGAGAAAAATAGATTTCTGCTTGAGATGCATCCTGTTGAACTTCGTCTCTTAATTATTCATAGGAGTGTTTTGGCCCTTTAAAAGCTTGATGCTCTTGCATGTTTCTCGTCAGCTGTCCCGCCCATTTCCTCTGTTCCCCGGGGAAAGTTGAATTAGGGCTGAAATCTTTGTTTACTACCGTAAAGAACAAACAGAGTTCCAAATCTACATTTTCTGCCTTCTTCTGCCTATCGATGAGCTCCAAAGTTCAACACAGCAGTGGACACTAAGATAGCCATGGGTGCATTATCTCTTAAAACTGTAGATGGCGAATATTGGTCTGAAACAATAACCCATTTGCCAGCTACTCACCAGCTACATTAAAGAAATGGTGACTATATGTTGGCCAGTTAAGTTTCCACTCAAGCTTTTATAGGCAAAATGCGATGGCCACGTATTGTTACATGTCTGGTCTGTTTCCAGCATGGGGGAGCATAGTGTGATAAACCCAGACTGCTAATGGTCCTGTCCCTCAGCAGCAGCCTTCCTCATGACTTTGAACAGCTTGCATTGAATCACTTCATCTGGGTGCTGGGTGCTGGAGAAGAAACACAGAGGACACAGTAGGATAGAGCTGTATTAGAGTAATGAACTGAGGTCCAAGTGTTGAAATTGTTCTTTACTTAGGAAAGTGCTGATCCCGTTAATGTTCATTTATCCACATTTTAATGTATACGCAGACATGTGCACACGCACAAAGACACACGTACAAACATAAGCATTATATCTGAGACCTTCTCCTGATAACAATCTGATGGTTATCTGCAACCTTGCTGTGTTAGCAATTTGTCCGCTATCTTTTTTTTTTTTGGTCTGCCTTTAGTTTTCACGTACCCGAACCTGTTATTTGATTGTGCTTAAAGTTAGGAAGTGAGAGAAAAACAGGATATAAAACAACATTGAGAGAGAAAGTGACAGACAAAGTGGAAAGAAAGAGAACATGGATTAAATGAGATAAGCTTTGACTGAGAAATGAGACTTTAGGCTGCATTTTGAAAGCTAATCCTATTTTTATGTTTGGGCTCAGAAAAAAAAAAAACACCTAAAAATAAATCATGCAGCTATTTGCAATTCTCTAGATTGTTTAAGAACAGAAGTACTGTAATTGACAGCTGCCCTGCAGTCTCTAGAAACACTGGGTACTGACTCTACTTTCTTTTCAATGCAAACGAGCTTATTGAAAGTCCCTAAAATGCGTGCGTTAATATTAAGGGTCTGTACAATTGAGCATACAGCTACACAAACAATTAAACGTGTGCAAACAGGCCTATGTGATAAGATTACAACTGTGCAGCTACCTCTAAAATAATTGACACATTATCGCCCAGTATGAGGTGGGAGGTGAGATCCTCAGTCCTGATTGGGTGAGACTTGATTAGCGTCGGGACATAGGATACGTTTTTGTTTTGTAGTCATGAAAAGCAAAAGGAAAATCACGGGCAAAAATGTTGTGTAGAGAAACTTTGTGTTCATGCTGGCTAAATTCAAATTCAGAGCGTCCTCTGTGCACTTTTAGTCAAATTATAAAGTAGATTTGAAGAGTGAATACATCTTGTTTTCATGTGTGTGAAGAAAACTGTGCTTTTGTGAATCAAAGACATCAGGACATAAACATGCAAAGTCAGTTGAGTGTTTCTGGCAATTTTATAACATTTTCAGACTGTTCAGGGGTTTCACTGAGGAAAATTTATTAAATGCCGTTTGTACATATGCTTGTTTTCAAATACAAGCATGTTATCCAAAATACCCAGCTGTCAAAGTTAACTGCCTGAGTAGTTCGCAACTGTGAGGAAAATTAGTAACAAAATCATTAAAGGTTTGTTCCAGTTTTGGGAAGGAGCTTTGACATATCATTGTTTAGTCTGTCACAGAAAATGAAATTTATAAAACACACAGGATGTCTTTAAAAAGTCCTTCTTTGAATGATGAATGCACACTGTCACTACAGGATACAACCTATTCCAAAAATACTGCTGCTGTAGGATATAAACATGAAAAAGACAGGGAGTATATAAAACCTGCAGCGACAAGAAGTAGGAGCATTTTCCAGAAACACCTCAGGGGAAATCTATGAGTTTTGTTCTCTGCCTTGGGAAATTACCTGCAGATGATTAGTGTCTGTTGTATTCATGAATGTTGGAGCTGCAAAAGCATTTGAACCAACGCACCTGAAAATGAAAATGTCAGAAGGCACACAGGAAAGGCGTTGGGTTGCTCAGTTTGGGCCAATGTGGTAAAGGACTGCCCCGACTGATGTCTTGAAATAAAGGAAACAGAAAAAATGAGGGTGGTTTGTGTGCGACTGAAAGTAGACGAAAAGGCAACTTGGGAGATGGGGAGTAGGAAATTCAATTTGATTGTAATCTGATGAACATGTTCTACTATTTGTGAGTTAAATTAGATTTTAGATATGTTTTCTTGGTCCCTCCCCTCTACCCCTTACAGTATTAGAGAGGGAGATTTATCTGGAAAGATCTATGGTTGTGTCTGATTGAAGAATCATGCTGCGGGAATAGTGGACAGATGGTAATCTATCAAACAGACAACAAAATGTTTTATTTCTTGTTCTGTCGCCAAGGCGCTGAAGAACAAACATCTTATTTTACCCTCAATTATAAAACCTTTGGTATGGACTGTTCTCTTTGTGACTGGCCTTGTCCTGACTGTAGAGAATGCAACACACCTTTGCATGGTTTCTCTTTGTTGGATTTTTTTTTCTATCCCATTTACTTCTCTCATGTCATTTACCATAACGTTATTATATTATATTATATTGTCCTGGTATCAAAATGTAAGATCTCTTTGGAACGATAGCGGACAGTTATTTATTCAATACATCCCAGCAAATTGATTCAGCATAGTTATTACTTTGTACATAGCAGCAAGTTTGTATGGCAGTGCTGACGGTTTACTGAACATTAGATTCCAACTTTTATGTCAACAAAGGAGACGGGAAGATGGTTGTCTTGCCGATTGGCCTTTTGTGCCATACATTTGGAAGCATAGATTGTATAAAAGATGAATGTAGGTTTTTGACATTGCCCCTTGCTTTTTGAGCTCAGAGTGGGCTTCTCTGCCATTGCCATCTTTGGAGTACCTGACTTCACTTAAACCGGTGAGCTCTGTGTGGAGCCAAGAGTTTGGTGCAATCTTGTGATCACTCACCTCTCCATCAAAGTAACACGCCCTCAATTATGTATAACTTTGAGTCTCAAAAGAATTTAAATGGGCAAATTCCCTGTAAAGTTGTGACTGAATGGGGGGTATTAGTTATAGAGAGCAAAACGTTTTTTTTTATCAGGCTGTTATTGTGTTTATTTCTGCTGTGAAGTCGAGCATTTTATAATCAGAGTCCATGGAGAGTGACGGTGAAGTTTCAAACCTCCATTCGAAGACCAGAAGTTTTTGGCATTTGTCTTGGCTTAATTTTACAGCCCAGAAGCTTTCTATTTGTTTGTTACCAATTGAGCCTCATGTCTGATACACAAATATACACAATGCCTCACCAGTTACCAGAGAGTCTGCTGATATAGACAAAACTCTGGGCTGTGTTAATGGAAATGTTTTTAACATTGATGTTTTTCAAATTTTCTTTGACAATACTTGGCTCCAAAATGCTCTTTATGATGTCGTAAATGGACAATGGTGACTGTCCAGAAGCTTTCTCAGGTTAGAGAATCAAAATGACCAGTTAAGGTTGAGCAAACATTATGGTTACAAGTTAAAAAAAAAAAAGGGAGGGACGAAACTCTAATGCATGCTGTCAATGTCAATTATAATGTGCAGATCTGAGAAAATATGCATATTTCTTGCCATAGTCAGCTGTTCACACACAAATGTGTGTGAACAAGTGGCTTATATTTGACACTTTTACCCTTTTTTGTTTATAACAGAGACCATTGAGATGAGGGGAGAGAAGGAGGAAGCAAAGGGAGATAGCATTTACATTAAACATCTCTGCAACCCTTGCTCACCTGGATGTATAAACCTCACCTCTACATTTGTTTTTCTTTCTGGCCTTTCTCCTCCCGGTCTGCATGGCTGCAGAAGAAAGACAGAGAGCGAGAGAGGAGAAAAAAAAAAAAACAGCGTTCTGTCCCTCTGGGTGACTCCAAGGGTAGCGAGGACAAATCACCCGCTGTAAACCTCAGCCATGCACTGTGCTCACTGTTCCCTGTCTAAATTCAAATCAAGAGCCAAAAACCAGGGAAAATGTGATGGGGTGGAGAGCAGGTGGGGGAGTGAGAGGAGGGAGCGGGAGTCAGAGAAGGGAGGAAGGAAATTTATGTGGAAACATTAAAATGACCTGTTTCATCTTTTCATTCCCTCGCTTTCACTCTACCTCCCTGCTGCTTTTGTCTTTCTATTTTATTTTTGTGTCTGTCTCTCGCCCTTCTTCTCTGACATGCACGCGACCCCTTTCACGACCTAAATGGTTTGCCTATTAAGCAGTTTCCTCCTGTTCTCCGACCTTGGCTTGGTCAATTGCTCCCTTCCTCCTCTGCTTCATGTTTTCTCCCCCCCTTTCTAACATGTGTGAGATGGTTTCTTCACATTGTTGGATTCATTTTCATCCACCATGGATGAAGGTTTTGTTTGAGCAATATTCTTGAATGTTATTTAGCCTGGAACTCAGCTTTCATGATATACCAATCATTTTTTAATTATTCAAACAGCTTTTCTTTCCCTGTTGGGCACCTTCTGCCACCTACAGCGTAATAGCAAAAGCCTTTTTTTCCCATTTTGTTTTATTTTTTGCCACAGACAGGCACCTGTTTACCTGCAAAGATGGACAGGGACTGATGCAATGCAATGAAATAAGTGGTGTTGTCATCTGCCCTCCTGATCTCCTGGATCTTTTTTTTTCTTTTTCTCGACATTCAAAGATAAAGTCAAATTGTTTTGGTGGCTTTGGCCCCTCCATAGCATCTCACTTAGCAGAAAATGAAGCCAGGTAGAGATGAATTTAAAGACCCTCCGGACCGTGAGACCACCACCCCACCCCCCAGATTTCTGACTTGTCTGTATGCCATAGTGTCGGTATAAGTGAGTGGAAGCTGAAGAAATGTCCATCTGTGTTGACGTTAACTTGTTTTCAGACAGTGATTCCTTTATCAGTGGCTGCGAGGAAGAGATTCTGTGTAGTCTTAATCAGCACAAAGGCCTAATGACTACTTTACAGCAGCCTGCGATGCCTTGTCAGAAGTACAGAATGAAGCAGCAGGCCAAAACTAACTAAAAAGTTGTTAAGTGGCAGCAGCATGAATTCCAGCTAAATGGCTTTGTTTTGACTCACATCATTGCTCCCTTTCCAGTTTTCATCCAGTCGTAAGCCAAGAATGCACAGAAATACGGCAACCTGCAGCCTTGTGTTTTTCTTTTGCCGCGTTATGTTGTGCAGACAATGCGACACTGCCTCATTGCAGGTACAAATGAGCTATACTCCACTATATACTACATAAATTTAGAAAGCAGATGTGCATTGTATGCATTGTGTTTGGCTGGGTAGCTTCTGAGGTGACAGGAACTAATTAATGTGAAGGTCAAACGGCTCAGCAGTTGGACAAATTGGTTGACAATAATTATAATAAGAAAAACGATGCAGTTGTTTGCTTTGCGGCCCCGTGAGTGTCAGAAATGTCAGCTCAACTTTCATATTTTTCTACAGAGCATCTGGCTAATTTATCACATACAATTGGATTTTTTTTTAACATTTACACAATCATTCTTTCCATCAATGCTATATGTCTCAGCTGCCTTTGGGTGGGAGCAGGGTACAAACTAGACAGGCCACCAGTCCAACACACTGAGACAAACAATCAGACACTCAAATTTGGGTGCAAACCCAGGACCTCCTCCCTGTGAAGTGGCAAACAAAGATTCAATAATGTTCAAATAAATTCACAGTATGTACGCCTGAAAATGGTGACTAATACAGCATAACGTTATTTTTTTACCATTCCCTGAATTGTTTTCATAATCAACATGAATAGAACTAGCTGTCAATATGTTCAGTATTTTCAATAAGTCTGACACATTATTGACATTTATGACTACATAGTTGACCAGCTGTGATAAGAATAACAAAGCTCTGCTATGTAAATGACTGACTCTAATCAGAGTTTGCTGTTTCTGCACTGTAACTGCTCAGACTAACCTTAACGTTAACAGTCTGAGGGAACAGCTGGGTTTGTGGGAGTTTCAGTTCAGTACCTTCATGGTAATCAGATTAAAATGACGTAACTTGTTTAACAGTGAACTTCATGTCTGTCTTCATCACTCGCCAACTAGATCTCCAAAACCGACATCAGGCTGTACACTAAAAAGACTCGTCATTCCTTTGGCCAGTAATGAAGAGTGTAGTCATGGCCCATTGCTCAGAGGAACACATCTTCTTATGCAAACCAGCTCTCCAAAGAAAAATTGTGATGTCCTTTCTCACTTGCACCTGGTCAAATGTACATTTGCTTTATATTCAGATGTACTAATGAAATTCGGAAGCTTGAAAATGTATGCATCTGGATAAATACATAATAAACCAAACTAGTGTTGTGTCAGTGTGTTGCCATTTTGTGTGGCCATTTAGAAGTGTGAATATCAGAACTTGCTGTACTAAAAGCTCTATCTGGGACAAGACAGCGTCCTGTTCATTGACCACTAAAAGCTGAGTCTGCTCTCGCAAGCTCCTTTGGCTCTCTCTACAGTCAGCCTGATTCCCTCTTGGCATTTGTCAGAGCTCAGGGGAGGTGAATAAAATTTGATCGGAAAGATCGGAGAGGGATTCAGCGACCAGCAGCCCCAAACTGAGAGCTGGCTAATACAACTGTGGGAGCTGAGAGTTTGCTGTGCCAAAGAGAAAAACAGTGACATCAAAACACTGTTTTCCTCGGCACTGTATCCCCTCTGAACAAAGCACTCTTTGGTGATGAACACCAAACCTGTAACTACCACTGAGGACAACGGGCTCATGTCCATGGACTAAGTGTCCAATGCATTTCCATTTTTATCTTTAACTGGTACTAAAATGTTTTGCAGCCTTGCACCCTTATTGTCACACACCTTCATGGTAGCCCATTTTTTGGTCTTTCACTTACCTTTTATTGGAGGAGAGCCCAGCGGGTTAAAACTTTGAAATTTTTCTGTGGACTAAATGAGATGGTAATAAACCCCCACCCCCCCCCCCGAAAAAAAAAAAACACACACAAAAAAAAAAAAACCCAAACACATGTCTGTGGAATGCAAACAAGTGAGAGGAGTTATTGGCCAATATTACGAATGCATCATTTCTAAAACCATAAATCTAAACACAACCATTTTCTAAGTCTGTCATCTCTTTGAAAATGATTCATAGAGGGATAAATTCATCTGTATCTGCACATAACACTAGCACGGCAATGCTCTACGCACCAGAGGCATCTAATAAATTCCAGTCAGGCAATTTGCAGCCTTTGAAGACAACTGATGACTACAAACATACAGGCGGTTCACAATTTATTAAGAACAACTAGTCATAACCAGTGCTGCCTAATAAAACAGACGTACAATAAATCTTCTCTAAAGATTATTGGAAAAGTACTTTATGGTGCTGTTGAGTTGTATTGTAAGTCATAGAGAAGCCTACCTTCACTGATACAGATTGAGGGGACACAACAATAGGAACACCTGCACACTGTGGTCGATGGACTTAATGCAGCAGCATCAGTTCTTATCAGGTCTCCTTCATTACAATAATTAGGATTGGAATAGGTCAAGTCATCAAAGTATGTGCCAAGTGACAGGGGGGCTTTGTACACAGGACTGATATAGTTCAAAGCTAAGGAAGGGAAATGATTACTGAGCTCTTTTTTTGTATTTGTATTTGGTAAAAGCAACCTAAAATGTACATGAACAGGACTGATCTCACTGACATCTGATGCTATAGTAATCAATATTTTTATGTTAACATTGGAATAATCGACAAGGTGTAAAGTCTAAGGTGTAGCCACCTTTTTTTGGACATCACAAGTTTGCAAAGCAGAAATTCGGAAGAGATAAAAATAAAGCTAAAGGAGAGCAAAAATAATGTGGACAGAAGTAAAAGTAAATACTGATTTAAAAAAAAAACATATCCTTTTTGGCTCAAATTTGATTGAAACATCTTGTTTACTCATACTTATTTATTAACCCAGCAGAAATTCTCATCATAACAATACTTTTAGACTGACTCGAAACAAGGTTGTGGAAGATCAGTGGAGTCAACGTGTAATTTGACCTTTCAGTGTCTCTTAGCTTACTGCAGAGAACTTCGGTGAGCTTCATTGTGGTAAAAGTCAAGGTCTTGTTGCTGCTGAATCAATGTACTTTATCTGGCTGCTGACAGCTAAAGTTCCACCTGGGTCAGCTGGCTTGGTGTGTCTGCTTTATGTATTTTCTAGCAGGGAAGCATCATGTCCTCATCCTTCGAAACAAACTGTGGTGGGAAAACAACCGTTTCTGCCTGAGAGGCTCTTAATATGACCAACTATTTAATAATTTCATTTATTTTCAGTATTCAATCAATAGTTTCTTTTATTGACATATTTCTTTCCACCATTTAATTAGCACTGCATTGAATTGTTTATTGGTGCCACAGTCTCTCCCTCCCGGCTTTTAAAAGAAAAATATCCCAGTTATTCACCTTGCTCCTTTGACTTGTCAGCACGTCTGTGTCCATGAGCTTTAGAAAGTCACTGGAGATTACTCAGATACCCCTATTGTATTTATCACATTGACTGAAATAGGTCTGGTCTATACAACATTTTGACAGTGATGTAGTTTTTTTTTTTATTTCCTATGACTAAATAAATCCATTGCTCAAAGAGTTCCTCAGACAGATTAATATATTAGGCTCTATACCCTTACTAAGTATTCAATAGTACATTTACTTCAGACTTGCTGCCATGCAATATTTTTTTCAGCCTACACTTAAATCAATAGAACATTTTCAAACAGTACAGAAATGTTCAGGTTGAAATCTTTGAGCTTTGAAGCGACCAAAAGAATTTCATGGCCACAGTTTAAATTGCATCCTCAACCCAGGTGTTTCTGTGGCACGATGGAAACCTTTGTGTTGGGCCTTCAGGGAAACATGATGTAACATGGCATAAATGTTTCCCACTGTTACTGCAGGCTGATTTCAGCATATAGCATTAGTTCATGATCAGTGTTATTCAGCCTTTCCATACCTCATGGGTTCTATGACTAGCGCCGCCCTAATTAATTCTCCTTATTTCTTACTATTTCTGTTCTTTCAGTTCTTTTGTCTGTATCTTGTTTTTACTTTCCTGTCTCTCCTTCTTCTGTTTTTTCAAAGTGCTGTTGGCGGTTGTTACCTCTCTCTCCAGCTCCCACAGCTGTCTAAGCAGCTAAACAACTCCCCGCCCCCCCCCCCCCCAAAAAAAAGTAGAGAGAGGTGAATGAATGTCCATGTCAAGAGGAGCTTCTGTTGATAACCTGTGTTATACAAGGCATGACAAAGAGAGCACTTGTTATCTTTATTGAATCCATTTCTTATGCCTGCTCACAAAAAAGAAAAAAGGAAATTTCAGTGGTCATGTATATCTTTTTAATCATGCCTACTGCTGAGGATGTTTTTTTTTATATCTGTTAAGCAAACAGCATCACCCTGTTCAAGCTGTTAGGAGCAGCTTCATGATGTTGCTCTCGCTGTGGTGCCAGAGCCCTTTCTGCTGTTGCAGTGTGAGGAGGCTGAAATAAAGCCGTATATTACTACTACTTATATCTACCGTGTTTTGGCGATGCATTTGAACAGGCGCGTCGGACGTATTTTGACAGAACTGTCACAATACGCTGCTTTTTCATTCTCTCATATCATATTTCTGCAATATGTAACTTTCAGGGGGAAAGCCTTTAAGCAGTGAAATGTATTGTTACACCTTCTCTCCCCTCCCTCAGCTGGTTGGCCTCTGCCAGCACCTCTCCTTGGCCTGATGTGCTCCCTCGTCTTCGAGGTGCATATAACCTGAGGCAGAGATAACTGCCACCTGTAAAAGGACTACCGTTGTAGGAAAAGGTTTGGTTCAACAATATTTATTCTTTCTATTAACTTCTTTTTTTTTCTCTGTCAGTTTTGTCTTGTCTCTGTTGTAGCCTGATTTTGATCATTATCCAATAAATGTACCACATGAAGTAGATCTGACCTTGGTTTAGAGAGCCACAGATTGCTGTTGTTGGACCGCTGTAGTCCCTTTTGTTTGACCCTGCTTTTTGGACACGTGCTTTAATCTCAGCTCCCAGTGTGTGACAATTCTTTGAAACAATAGCATGATGGTAAGCAAGAGGAAGGATTTTCTCTTCCTTTCCGCCTAACTGGATCCAGTATTAGTGGGCTGCCATTGGATTGCAGTCATTTATCTTTCCTATGTGTATATGGCATTATGAGTAATGGTACTTTCACGCTTTTCAGCTCCCTTGATTACTTTGGCCCCCACTCCACCTCCCTCATGCCTTTTTATTCCAATGACATACTCTTTCAGTGTAATGCAGACAACTTTGACAAAGTCAGATGCAAACTGTAGAGGACTGAAAGTGAACATAAGGCTGGCGGAGAGAGGCAGAGGTTATGGAAATAGCATACCAACGGAGCAACAATGGAAAGGGTTCAGATATCATTGGCTTGGTATTGCTGAGGTGGTGATTAGTACATTTGCTTGAATTTGTGCCCTTGAAGTCAGTCAATGCAAAACTTACGTTATATTCCATCTTGGTGTTCCTACGATGTTTTCTCCTCCATTCATTATGTTGTTGTTGAAAATATATACGGCACACACTGACAGAACCTCAGTGGTCTCTGGGCATGTTTCTCTTTTGTCTTTTTCACAATTATTTCACGCAGCTTGGAGACTGCAAGATGCAAAGGGTTTTTCAAGCAGACACATCGTGTTTAAATTGAGAAAAGCACAGCTAAGACAGCAACAAAAGTTGGAAGCTGCCCAATATGACATGCCATTCCTTTAAAAGACGCTACCTACCACATTGTTATCTCCGGGCAATTGAAGTAGTGCTGTAGCCATGGCTGCCTGTGGTTAGTCGGCTGGCCGGCTGCTGTTTAGGGTCCTCTTCTTGGTGCTGCTCCACAGATGAAAGCTGTTGGGCAAAGGCTGATTAGTGTTACAGACAGCACATAGATCTTAGCTGGCTCGTCCTTGGCCCTCCTCCTCTGTATTTTTTTGACTGTCTCTCAAAATTTCTTAGAGGGTTAGATAAAAATTCACATTGCAGTTTCATTAAAAAGGATCGAAATCTTCAATTTGAGGTCCAGTTTTACTACCGCTTTCGTTAACATCTCACTATTATCAGCAGATATAGTTTAATGAATATGAAGTTCATGATAGGTTGTTAAAATGTCGACAAAAAATTAGTAAGACAAGCATGTCAGGTTCTATACCAAAGAATAACTGGAACTAATAATAGCAACAGAAATTATAAAACTGTAGTTGTCATATTATATTCTTCTTCAGTGCTTCCATGTAAAAAATTTAATTCTATGATTATTATAAGATTAATTGTAAAATAACATGAAACTATCATATTATGTAATGACAATTATATTACATGACAGGTCTAGGTTCGAACACCTCCTTTCAGTGTAGAGTTTGCATGCTGTCTGTGTCTGGCTCCTTTCAGCTTCCTACAACATGCATACTTTGGTTAAATGGTGACTCTAAATGGGCCATCGGTGAGTGTGAGTGTGAGCTCTTCTCTTTCCAGATAGATGGAACAAGAACACAAACTATTAAAATTGCCATCATCACTTTGGAGGCTAATTGAAATTATCCAAACATCAAAGGCCAAACGAGATGAGAGAGGGAAAGAATAATGGCATATCTGCATGCCCCATAAACACACATTGCCCTCACACAGTGTGTTCTTTTACTACTGACTGGGGATGGATGTTCATCAGCCCATCAGGATTTTCCTCTGCTTTCTCTCTGTGTGTATGTGTATGAGCTGCTACTGCAGAAAAGGACCTAATGATGTCTTCTCTTATCTGTGCTGCTTCTTAGGGGTGCGGGAAGTAGTGGAAGAGCAGCAGCACAGGGTAGTGTGGATTAAATTTATCAATGTACTTAAGATAGTGTGAAAAGATGAAAGTCACTCACCGCCATGACACTTGCAGATTAAGGCCAGTTTGCCAAGCCTTTTTATGACACTGCTCTCTTCTCTTGCTCCATGTTGCTCTTAACAATGCATATTAAGGGGATCAGTTTCAGTCTCTGCACCCAGGGGCGGTGGTGTCAGTGTAATCCAAGGATCTCTGTGTCACTCTAATGTCTCCCATTTCTGTTCTTGTTTTGTAAATGCACTTTACCCAGTTCTGGATTACATTTAAAAAACATTTGCGTCACCTTAAGCTCTAACTCCCTCTCCTACTGCCCGGTGGTGATGGTGATTCATCTACTGCTCCACCTCTGGGTCCATAATCCTTGATGTGTTCCCCCATCTTTCTGTCCCATTGCATCTTAGTTAGATTTTTCTGCCTCTTTCTGCAGGTCTCTTATACTTACTGAAGCACAAGCACACACACACACACACACAGAGACACATGCACCTCTATAACCTGTGTATATCTGTACATCCCACAGCTTTGGTAAACTCATCAGATACACAAATGCAGTATCCTAACCCACTAAATCTGGGCTTTTGACAACTTTAATGCAGAATAGACAGTGTGTTCTTTCTGGCACACCAAATGTCTCCACACTGCTGGCTGGTGGTCCGGTTTATCTTCACCTGTCAGACATCCCTTCAGTCACTCTCAGAGGCTTCTAGGAATTCTATCAGTCCCCAGCAAAGAAAAAAAAAAAGAAAGAAATATGGGCAAAAACAGACACAGTGAGTAGTAGCAGGTTGCCCAAGGCCATTGCTGGAATGACTGGCTAACTGCCAGGAGTTACATGGACTGCTTGAACTCCATCAGTCAATAGTCCATCACCCTGGTCCTCTCTACCATGGTGGTTTGGATGTAGCCCCAGGCTGTGAGTGTGTGAGTGTGTTTGTGATTTTGGAGGCATGAAATGAACAGGTATAAAAGAGACAGAGACAGACAGTAACAGGGAAACGAGAGCGAGAGATCGAAACAGTGCTTTTAATAACAGATTAAGAAAATAGTTTCCCGATAGTAAGAGCATTACTCCAGCCCTGATAGCTGCTAATGGATGTCAACAATGTTTACAATCAGCTCCGGTGAAATGGGCCATTTAAAAAAAAAAAAACAAAAACAGGGGGACTTCAGGGTAAGATGAAACATTTACACTGATGCACTGATGAGAACAAGAATATCTGCCTTGGGTGCTAATTGTAGGAATTAAAAAACAACATCATAGAACATGATGAATGTCTTGAGCAAAAATCCATGGAAATGGACACCAGTACACCACCGGGCTTCATGGCTGATTAAATTCTCATTCACAGATGTCTTATTCACAAAAGAGTGCATTCATGTCACCCCCCCTCCTCTCCATCAGAGAAGTGAATGACTTACAGTGGTGAGTGGAGCATCAGCTGGTCTCTGTGTGTGTACTGGTGATGTTGAGCTGATTGATAATATTTGGACTATTAGACCACACAGTGTCAGACACTTAAACCCTCAAAAAAGACTCGTAGTACCTTCCTGCTCCAGTCCAGTGCCCCACCCAGACATCACAAAACTGTCACTGACCTCATGTTACTCTCTTGAATGTGACTGCTGGACTTTTCTTATATTTGCCTGGAACAGTCAATATAGATTGAACAGAATGTACAGATGTTAAAAGTAAGGAACACACCCAAAGAAGTGTAAAAACCTTCAAAAAGGCATTTTTCACTGAAGCTAAAACATTATTGACACATATGGACTCATTTTTGTTCATTAGTCTCTCCGCCAGGTGAATTTTCATCCACTCACATGCTTGCATTACTTTTACATCCAATTACATTGCATCTACATTACACTTCATTTAAAGACAGAATGCACATCAAGGCTATCAGCCAATGTGAAGCAAGTGTATAGAACGACGAGTGGTCAAATGAGCATAAAACATGAGCATTAAATTGAACATCTATGTTTGTCGGTGCCTTAATTCAACATTGTGCCTTGTGTTATGAAAAAAGGAACTCAAATGTTGGACTCTATAGAACTGAGACAATAATGAAATTGTTTGCTCATTCCTCTTTTTAGCCAAGAACATTGAGTATTGCTAATCTTAGCAGTGAACTAAAGGCTATCATAGGCTATGATCCGTTTACAGGCTCATTAAGACCCTAATTTCCATGAACACAGTTTATACTTCTTTTTTCAAAAGGTAGGTAAAATCCACTTTATACTTAAGAAACACATACTGTTACACACCTTTGTAACTTGTGTGCATTTGAAATCACTTTCCTGACTTTCTCTTTTGCTCCTGTCATAATCATTCTGGCTCCTGAGCTCCAAAATGTCCAAACTTTGGGTGGCAATGAGCTGCTTGCACAGGCAAACTAAAAGCTCAGTTTTTTAGTGGAAAGTCTCCTCTCTGAGCACCATCCTGATCTCAGATGGTGGGATCATTTCATTCAGTTGCTTTTGAACCCCGGTGTTCAAGTGAGGCACACTCTGCTGTGCACAACATGGCGACCAAAAGACTGCTGTGAAAAAGTAATAAAACGTTACTTAAAAGGTTTAAACCCGCACTCCCAGTGGTGCAGTGCTTAATAATTCTATCAGTGTTGTTGGATGACTGTGTGGTGGTGTGTTTGCATACATGTTTGTGTGCCCGAAATGGTTCTGCTGTGGAATGCAACTGTTGTTCATGCTCATACTTTTCTTGAGGGGCTTTTAGGCACACTCAGCCATGACTAAAGCTTTTCTCCTACTTTAAGAATGCCTCCACTGGCAACTTTAACCTCTTTTTCCATGCTATCATACATGGAAATGGATATGCCTGGACAATTTTTCTAGAGATATATCTTGGGCAGCACAGGGCATAGTGGTTAGCGTAGTTGCCTCACAACGAGAAGGTCTCATGTTCAGTTCCCGGCCTGGGGCCTTTCTGTGCAGGGTTTGCATGTTCTCCCTGTGCTTGCTTGGATTTACTTTGGGTGCTCCAGTTTCCTCCCACTGTCCAAAGACATCATGTTTAGGTGAACTGGTGACTCTCAACTGTCTATAGGTCTGAGTGTGAGTGGTTGTTGGTCTCTGTCTGTCTCTGTGTGTTGGCCTGTGATGGACTGGCGACCTGTCCAGGGTGACCCCGGCCTCACCCAGTGTGAGCTGGGACTGGCTCCAGCACCCCCCATAACTCAGAAAAGGATAAATAGTAGAAGATGGATGAATGTGTTATATCTTCATATTTAAAGTTCTTTAAGCCTGTACTCACATTTTAAATATGTTTCCACACATTTCTGCCCACCAAATGAGTTAGAATTCTCAGGGTGTATAAACTATAGATACTGCAAAAATGGTTCATAGCTATAAAGAAAAGAAGATTTCCCACCAACTACTGGTTTCTCAAATCCAGTTGAAGAACTTCCCTTTGACTATAACTAGTCTTGTTGTTAATGGTGCTGTCACAGTCTGTCCCTGTCTCTCACCCTGGACTCAGTACCTTTCCACTACTCACACCACACCTGCAGTCAACCCAGGTATATATTCACCAGCTCCACACTCACTCCTTGCCAGATTGTTCTTTGCCATGCGTTTACCTGTCAGATCCCCCTTTGCCGACCCTGCTTGTTCCCGACCTGCCCTCCACGTCTGCTCCCCAGTGTACCTGCCTGCCTTTTGTCCCCAACCTGTTTTACCTCCAGCGTCCTCGGCTTCTGTCTGCTCTCCCAGCTCTGTCTTGTGTTCTGCTTTTGGGTCCAAACCACCCTGGTGCCAGGTGCTTTGTGTCTGGTATTTAAAAATATAGCATATTGATATTAGCACCCACATGACAAATGTCAATAAGTTCAACTTATTGGGTGTGTCTTTCAGTCAACGCATACAATTATTTATTTTTTCACAAAGAGGGAAAGTGGAAAACAATTTTGTCATACGTTCTTCTTCAACAGACCAGTGTGGCCCTTTTTACTCTCTGATATTGTCACTGGGCTTGGCTATGAGCTCCACTGTGGACTCCATGGTGCAAGTAATTTCCACAACCCCTCTTTTTTGAAAGCTATTGGAACAGATTTTGGGCTGTAATTGAATCAGGCATCTTGCAGCTCGGGCAGATTGAACAGGTTTCCTGCTACTATCACTGTTATTCCTCTTGTAGGCTCGAACATTAGACATTATCCAGAGAAAACTCAACTGGAGTTACTGGTTTTTGAGCAAAACTTTGGTCATCTATCATCCTCATTTTTACATCCACTTTCTGTCAGTTGGATTAGTATTTTAGTATTCTAGTTCTTCTCCAGACGTAAAGGTACTACAATGACAGTTTGCTTCCATGTTTTCCCACTCTAAGTGAAAAAAGGAAAACTCAGGCACATCTATGCAAACTTCCTAGGCGAGCTATCTGGATCGGACCTAGTGTTCTGTCTACTGTTGCTGCCCACATCAGCTTGACAGATAAAACAAGAGATATCTTGGTGGCTTGTGCAGGATTCTTGGTAGTGAGTAATTCATTAACATTTACGATGCTCAGTCAGATCCAGACTGAGATCAATAAGGCCATTTTATGGTTTACATTCATTGGCTCATAATAGGACGTGGCGGACAGATTGTTAGTGGCTTTTGCTGATGCAAACTTGAGCTGTACAAAATAAGATGGCTGGTGTTAGAGTAAACATAAAAAAGACTCAGCTATATGTAAGCTTTTTTTTTTTTTTTTTTAATGTTTGTATTACATGTTTGAACATGCAGTCGAGCTATTTCTTATCGCCAACCTGACCATGGCTCACAAATTGTTGGTGGTTGGGTTCATGCAAGCTCTCCTTATCTGCACCGATCGATGAATACTGTAATTTCCGGACTATAGAGCACACCTGAATATCAGCCGCACTCGCTAAATTTAAAGAGAAAAACAGTTTTGTACATATATAGGCCGCACTTGTTTATAAGCCACAGGTGTTGGAAATATGGGAGGAAATGGCATATGGCAGGAATTGTTACACAGAAAGATTTTGCCTTTTCTCCAGATCGATCGACTTTAACTTGAAAGCTCCATCAAATGCATAGCTTTGTGTGTTTTCCATAAGGGTGTGTGCATGAAGCGCAAAATAAACGACTGAACAATTTCATTGGTGCGCTGTGACCTGTTGGGTAATTTCATTGGTCTGATGTGACGCAAAATGTATTGGCAGCATGAAGCTCGTTACCCGTAAAAATCCATAAATTAGTCACATAGTTGTTTAAGCCACAGGGTTCAAAGCGTG
Organism: Echeneis naucrates; assembly: GCF_900963305.1. NCBI lineage: Eukaryota > Metazoa > Chordata > Actinopteri > Carangiformes > Echeneidae > Echeneis > Echeneis naucrates. Next base: position 9,039,779 of record NC_042527.1, on the reverse strand, counting down.
TGAAAAAAGTAGCGTCTTATAATCTGGAAATGGCGGTACTTATTTTGCTCATATGTGATGTATTACTGAAAAAGCATAATTTGAACAAAAACTTGATTTTCATCAGAAGGGGTGTTTAAGTGCACTATAGTTTACAACCATTTTACCTTCTGTCTTTTCGGTATCATCATTAGGAGGCCCATTAATCATCATCTAAATGATATATGTTTTATTCTCCCTTTTCACTGTGTCTTCACTCAGAACAAAGAAAGATATACCACCAAATTCTCCGAAAAGATAGGAAACACCTGTTTCCTCATACTGCTGACAGGTAGAGAGAGACGGAGCAGTTCAGTGTGTGGATGACAGATTTATCATGGAAGGCAGTGACAGATCAAAGATATCACAGACAGTGAGAAAAGTTAGACACAGTCAAACTCCTAGCTGATACATCTGAGACAGCAGCATCAAGGATCCAAGGAAGAGTATCCAAACATATCCGCCTCAGTACAAGTCCACCCATGATTGGAGTCAAGTGAGTGATGTGTCTCTCACCCAGTGCGGTGTCTTGAATGTAGAACTAGTGAGATTTATCCTCCCTTTGGTGATCTGTGAGACAGCATGGTAAAAGAGAAACAGTGGTGACAAACAGATGGCTTGTCATTTGGGGACCTAACCAAACCTCTCGATGCCTGGTGCGACTGATAAGGAGAGAACACGGTATATGTAGATCAGTGGAAACTATTCATGAAAGTTAAATAAAGAAATTTCAGTTTAGGTTTGCAGGTTTGACATATTTCACAGTTCCTGTGTTTATAAAGTACAAAACATATAAAACATATGCAGATTTACAATGAGGTCGGTGTTAGGACAAATGGATAATGAATTATGTATAACATGTATGTTTGGCTTCCTTTGTTTTCTGTTGGTAATTGACACCCCAAACTGGCTGAACAAACCGAAGGTCAATTTCTTCAAAATACAGAAACACACATAGTACAGATCATTTTTGTTGTGTAAACTAGAGTCTGGCCCATTGAAACAATACTTCTATTTTCCGATTCGCTTTTCCTTTTATGCGATAAGCTGGCAATGCTGATCTGTACCGCTTTTTATGGCAGGGAATATGACTTGTCCGAACATCCAATCCTGTTTAAACTGTGGATGTTTGTTCCCAGTTACCACACAAAGTAATTTGCATCCAAAGTGTTTTGTGAGAGTAAAGGATGCAAAACTAGACAGATACAGATAAGGGCTCCTTCACGCGGCCCTTTCAGGAGTGTAGAATCTCCATTTCCAAGTTTGTTTGTTTGTTTTTTTTTTTTTATGTTCATGAGATTGTTGTATTTGAAGTGAGTTGAAATAACTGCAAATGGTGGACTGTTTACGTTCGCTGAGCTTCAAATGAAGCACAAGTGTGCATAGTGGAACGGTTTGTAATTCAATCCAGTCAGTCACACTGCCATCCATTTCTCCTCACCACGGCTCCTCATGCTGCCTGCTGCTTTCTGTTAATGGAGATATCACTTCATCCCGTCCCCTTCCTTCTTTTTTTTGTTGTCCTTTTCCCTCCATTTCTCATCACTCCTTTCAAACCTGCCTGTTTTTCCTCTTCATTGGCCCACTCAGTGAAACTAATTACTCAGAGCACACTGCTTCTCTTTTTCTGCAGAAACTAATCAGAATCATTGTTATCCCTGACGTGCTCCTCCATCTCTCTGTGTACTGTAAAGCAACCAATGATTCAGATGAGGCAGACAAGGGAAAAAAAATCTGTTTTATTATTAAGTGTAACTCTGGGTCAGACTGCATTTCTTTCAGCCAGATTCAGTATTTTTTGATCAAGAATGCCAACTCTCTAATGGCAGACAATAGAGATTTTGAGCGACCCCCAGGTATTTTTAGCTTTGGCATCAGAAAATGCCACAGCTGAAAAAAAACAAAACAAAACATGTCAGTGAGTTAAACAAAGTGAAATGTTTGCTTAAAACTCTGATGACAATAATTATCAGGGTTTAGAATGCTGCTAAAAAATAATAACTTTGATGAAATCCATTAAGAATCTGATTTGTCCTCTCATTTACATTTATTTATTTATTTGGCACCAAATAAATAAATGTCAGATAAATGCCAAACTCGAGGTTACCCACTCAGATATTTTTTGACTCAGGGTTAAAAACTGTTGTAACTCTCAGCTCCCCTCGCTCGATCTTCGTAGTCTCTGGAGGATTTGCCTGCATCATCAGATTCACCAGAATTAGAAACCAGTAGTTTCATCTCATGCTCACAAAGCTAATCCAGTACCGTGACAGGCCATTAACTTCCAACCTTACTGTACATCGCTTTCCTTTGGCTGTGATTATGTATTTCTCTCTTCTTTCACACATTCCCTTTGTTCCTCTGGCTTATCTTGGCATTGTAGTACGAGTGGGAATCTTTTACTTTCTCATGATTCCATTCAATTACGATTTTTGGGGCTACGATTTGATTCATAATGATTTCTGCTTCAATCTATAGGTGTGCAAATGATCCTCATGATCTACTCCTTCTGCTACTCTTCCAGGACATTCAGTAAATAGTGCCCTATAAAATCCATGATCACGAAAAAACAGAATTCATTATAGACACAGAATAACACAGAACTGGCTGACATTTTACATAAATGTCCCCCCCCCCCCCCAGAATAAAAAGGAACGTATCTGTTGGGAAAATGCTCCAAGGGGGGGGGGGTCACTAATAATGCACGTCCCCGCACCCATGAATGATTTGGGGAAAAAAAACATATTTTATAGGACTCCAGGTAAAAACCAAAATGAGTCCTAGTCCTCCGAATGAGGACAGGTCCTCTTTCCTCCATTATTGTAGTTTCCTCCTTGTTTTGGTGTTTACTGCACATGTGCATGTTCCATGGTGGTGACAAAATGGAGGCAGACAGCCTGCAGATTTGTTTAATTTAATTTTTTTTTTTTTTTTTTTTTTAGATTTTGGGACCTTTTAAATCGTTAGTGAATCATAGTAAATGAGAATCATGATTCTTATATGAATCGATGTTTTTTGGCACACCCCTACATTGTAGTTTTTAAAAATTTGTTCCCAGTAACTTTTGTCCATCATCACCTATTCTATGAACAGGCATGTTTTCCTTTTATATGGCCTGAAACTTTGCTCTGCTACTGAAATCATCCAAAGTAACCACAACAGCTTTGTTTTCCGCCTCAGTTGTTTTGATACAGTCAGCGTCATCAGGCTGGGAATACAGGGGCATTGCATGCCACCAAGCAGTGATGTCTTCACACCTGGGGGAGGATTATGGTTTGCGGTTGGTGGAGATCAATATTTATAGTCCCTGTAATTTGGGTGGGGGTTGGAGACAATTGAAAAACAGAAACAACCACAACAACTGCACAGCCTGCAAATCACAGTGTGCAGGTAGGCGGGGTGCTGAGGGAGTGATTGAGTGGGAAAAATTAATGTCCTGAAAATGACCTGATGGTAAGCTCCAACCTCGTTTTTCTTTAAGTGCAGAACTCAATATGCCTAATTGCTCTGCTCTTTCTAACTGCATCTTACACAGAGTTAATGTTAACAGTACTTATAGGCCTAATGTAATGATTTCATCCCGCTCGTCTTGGGGGCGCTGGGGTTTCTGTGCTTAATGTGCTGCTGCTGGTTCCCTTCTCAGCCATTGCTGGAAAGGCATTTAGCCGTTTCCTTGCTGTATATGTCAGCATTCCTCGGTTCTGGTCCCTAAACTCACTGACTGAATGGTCTCTGAACTGGTTACAGTACATATAGTCTAAGTGCTGTATTTTTTAAAGCCAAGTCAGCCCTCCAGACAGAGCTGCTTTCTGGGACTGGAAACACAAAATCATTAGCTGTGTCCTGACAAAGAAAGCATGAAGGAAAAGTAATAAAAGTTGTATATTCAGGTATTTTTTTGCCACATTAGTTGATGAGACTATTAAAAAGGATATCACGGGTCATCTATGGGAACACCTTGTTCTTTTATCCCTGACCTCAACCCTTATCTTGTCTTTATTGTTGTCACCATGATAGTAACAGTCCTCTAACATGAAAGAAATTTCTTAAAACCAAACACAATTGTCTCCCAAAGATAACCAGGTTGTGTTTGTTCCTGAAGATAGTTTGTTATTGTAACCACGACGACCAAGGTGTGCTACACCTATTATCTCAGGAGATGCTCCTATGGGACGTATCAGAGGGAAAGGACAAACAACACAGTGTTTTCAGAAAGTTTCATTCCTCCTCATTTTCACATTCTGATCTTACATGCTGCAGCCCAATGCTAGAAATAAAAATAGCTCATATTTTCCTCAGCAATATTGTAGTTCAGTAGTTGAAAACATGTTATTCCAAAGGATAGGGCTGTTGGGTTGCAGGCTAAAAATATTCACAATAAAGTACACAAATGATATTGATCTTTTCAGTGTAGGAGAAAATTATTGTGTTTTTGTAGTAATTAAACCTTTGCGAGCGATGAAGTATTTCACATAGGAAAAAGCTGAGCTGCAGATTTACTATTTTGAAAATGTAGTTCAAACTAATCTAACAGTTTACATGCAACAGGAAATAACAGAATGTCATACAAAGTATTCATAGCTGAATACCCCACTATTCATGGGAAAATATAGCAAACACAAAGGCTGGTTTGGAGCACAGTGCTCTGAATAACAGGCCCAGGCACAGGCACTACACAGAGGTCAGGTGTTTGCTGTTTTTCCTTCAAGCATGCCACTGCCAAATGTAATTCACTACTCCCCAACAGTAGTGACTAGAACTAGAAGTTTCTCATATAACCCCACGCTAAATACCCCAAACTACAATTAATCTAAATATCAGCGTAGCCAAGTGCAATGTTCAAATGGCGAAGCTGTACCAAATTGAAGGAGCTGCAATTTCTTTGATAAAGTGATATTGTTAGTACCCTGAGAGTAACAAAAGAGATGCTAAACCTTCAAATCAGATTCTCCATATGCCAGGGAACATTCTTGTTTGCCCAAACTAAAATGCCATCTTTTTTTTATTATTATTATTATTATTATTTTGGAGACATCAAATTACAAATTTCAACTGAAAGTGAATTATGATATAACTTTATCCAAGTATCATGAATTTTTAGGAATGCTAATATCAACTTTGAACTTCTTCATGTAATGTAAAATCTTATATAACTTTGATACTCAGTTGCCATCGATTAATGTAAAAGGCGTGATTTCATGAAATTTACTCAACACTGAAGCATTTATCCTCTCCTTAATGAGCTGAATGGCTCTAATTCTGCAGTTTTAATTCTGACTGCTTTTGCTGTTAAACTGAGAGCAACATAAACACTTTTCCTATTATTATTATATATATATATATATATATATATATATTATATTATACTTTTCTTATTATATGAGATAATTTGTTTTAACAACCTCATTAAAACAACTAAGCTACATATAACATGTATTTTTGTGATACCTGCCATGGTAGAGGGAGAATATATCTTCCTGTTTGCCCAAATCTACAGAATTTGTCATTATGTGGGCTAATTAAAATTAATATTTTAAATTCTCTCTCATGCTTCAAATTGCTGCAAAATGTACTTGCAGTTAAGTAACAATAATTGAATGCCAGTCCACTAACTTGCGCTTTACTCTTCTGCTCTGTTAATCAAACTGGAAATTGACAGAGACACAGAAAGACGACAGGGGGCATTATCTCCTGGGTTCATCTTCAGATACCAGTACAGTGAAAATGATATTGTATGGAGACAAGCAATTATGTATGGCACTTCACTGTGAACTATCAAACACCAGAGCAGGAGCAGGAAAAAAGAGTTGAAAAGGGTGATTGCACTAACTGTGTGGATGAGGAAGATGAAGTCACAAAAAGATTTGTTTGACAGCGATCACATAAACCAAATTGGCATGATTCTTCCCTTAACTGTGTCTTTTTCCATTTTTATTTTTGCTCCTAATGAGGAGGAGTTTAGCTTTATGTTATCCTACAAAAGGTTTTTTGAAAGCATAATTACGCTACTCAATCTTTCTATACAGAAGAGAGAGAAGGAGCCTGCTTAGACCAGTGCTGATATTCGATCAAATATTTACTCTGAGATGTTATGATTAGGAATTCAGTTAACATTTATTAAAGGAAAAAATAAATTATATTTTTTGAGGCCCTATAGGCAGCAGAATACTTTTCAGAAAGGAAGTGACAGGAATTCTTGCCCTCTCTGCTGCCAGTTAATTACCTTATTTTCTCTCCACCACTTTTATCTCCTCCCTCCTCCACACCCGTTACATCCACCAGTTTTGCTGTTTCTTATCTGACCTTTCTTCTTTTCACTCTTATCTCTGCGTTAACCCTTCATTTACCCCTTTAGTCATTCATTACAACCTTCTCAATTCCTCTCTTTGCACATTCGTTGCATACAGTACAGTAGATCCATTGTTTTGAGTTCCCTTTTTCCTGTTGTTGAGCAGCAGTTGTATAAACTCAGCTGCAGGTGATTGGACCGCAACCAGGTGTATATTTGCATCTGGGCAGTAAATGAGTGGTAAGCGGTACAACTCCAGTGAGGTTTGAATTGTAATTGGTCAGCTAATGACCCAATAACAGCAATGAGCTCTCTCTCTGGCTCTTCCAGAGCTATCAAACATGTGTTAGTACTATATGTCTTAGAGTGCTCTCTGCTCACATGGGTTTGGAAGCATGGACGGCATCAAAAAGGAAGAAAAAAGAAATGAGATATATTGTGAGCATCCAGTGAAGACTGTAAGCCAAATGCAGGGCCATTGTAGCATGGTGCTAGCTCAGGTGTGAAATGGTTACTATAATGACACCAAACGCTTGTTGCAGGGACGACCAGGTACCTTAACTTATTCTGCACATGCTCAGTTGGATTGTCTTCACGCTAACAAACAAGGAGCTACATTTGAAACTACCAGAGAAAGTTATCACTTTATAGAATGTTGTAATGCTGCATTACAACCATCTCTGAGCCAACTGGTCAGCCTTTAATTCTAATTCTGTCCGTCATTCTTTCATCTTTAAAACATAGATCAACACAATCGATATCAATCGTTCCTTTTTCCTGTCCATTGCTTGATCGCTGAGTATCACACCATAGTTCTAAGAATTGTTTACCCCTCCAACCGCTTAACTTATCTTTACAGGATTTAACTGTCAGACTGTGCTGCACCATAAGTCTGTCATGTCAAACAAGAGAGGCAGTTAATGACACAAATGTTCAGCACAGCTCTCTCATTTTAATTGTTGTCCATTATTATTTTAAAGAAAGAATAAAGGCTATGTTAGGTAAAACAAGCAATGTACAATAAACACATGTATTAGACAAATTTCAGGTTAAATTAATGATAATAAGTTGCATGCTAATAGTCAGCAGAAACGTATTTGTTTACAGAATGGCAAATATTAGAAAGAGGAAGACAGACAGACATGAGATAAAGCAGGGCACATCAGTAAGGGACTGACCAATATAGTCAGAACACCATTAATGACAAATATTCTTTCTCATTTGGAGTATTTGATTGATTATGTATATTTTGGAAAAGTTACAGCCAGGATGCTATAAGACTGGGACAGATAATATTAGATTGACTGTTTTCAAATCAATTTTGCAACCTCTATATGATATAGTTTACAGTTTATAATATAGCAAATTGGCTATTCCAAGAAAAACAGCTTTTATTGGATCTATTGGAAAAATCACAAGACTTGTTTCAACTATTCCTGGAGGTAGTTTAACTTTGTGTCTTAATTAAGAGCAATCTAATACAAAAGGATTACAATGTAAACTGTTTGTTCTTGTTTTTGTGCGTTTTTTCAGAGGAGGAACCTGAAAAACGCAGCTGCAAGAGCATGTTATTTGTGCAGGGGAAAGGAGGTGGTTTCAAGCTTTCTTCTTCTTGGCATTCTCGCTTATCGGCTCTGTTGTCATCCTTGCCTTGCAACATCATTGAAATCAAATAAATGCTAAGAAGAATTAGATTTGACATGACTTATATTGATCAGTACATAATGCAGTAATGCAGCATTTCTTGGAATATGAGTTGGGACCCAAATTGAATATAATTTATCATTTGGCTGTGTCCCTACAGTAATATGCTTTCATGAGCCTCAGCCACAGGAGAAAAGGCGAACAGATATTTTGATTTCATTGCCACGGTGGACAAACTGACAATCCCCTGCAGTAATGTCATTTACAGGAAATCTTTTTCTGTATTTCCTTGTTCGTATTACAGTCATATCGGATTTTGTCCAGTGCTGCATTAGATCCAGAGACTCTTTCTCCTCGTAAGTGAATTAGTCCCCCATAAAGTGAACTCTAATGCTATAATGGCTGCAGATGTTCCTTTAGAAATAGCCAGGATTTTTGCAGCCTGTGACACTTGTAACCTTATCAAAGGAGGAATCAGCTCCTACAAAAGTGGCCATGATTAACAACACTGGTGACGTGGCTCCAGTGATGGCAATGTCTGACTCACTGACACTTGCCCCACCACTTTGATCTAGACCCAAATCTCTCAATACCTATCAGGGCTGCTATTAGATGTTGTACAAACATTCATGGCCGTCAGAGGATAAGTGCTAATGTCTTGACAGTGAACATTGTTAATATTATACCTTTTAAACATCAGTCACAGTATTATCATTGTATGTCTTGTTTTATAGACAACTGCTGCACAATTTATTCCTGAGCAGGGCTGGCTTTGAGTTTGTTGTCTTTGATTGCAACCTGCCTCACTTTTTGTTTTATTACCATAGCTCAGTATCAGGATGTCAAGGATGAACACCTTAAAAACATCACTAATGGCTTCACAGAACGACATGTCACAAGCCATTTTGGAAATAGCCCATTTCCATGGTTTGATGTGTACTCTTCCGACAAAACTGCGTCAACATTAGACTCCCCGTAGCTGTGCTGCCTCAACCACTACCCAGTTTGTTTGGGATAAATATAAGACCTTGAGTCTGAAATTGAACCTGCCATTCATGAGTAGACTGCACTTGAGGTGACAGACTTACTGAAGTCATCGCTGACTTTAAACAAAATGCTGTGTGAGAATGATGGATTAATATGTATTTACAATGGCGAGTGTGAGCAAAGTAGGGATGAAGAATCAATTCACAAATGTTCATTTATATAGTCTGTTTTATGGTCGCCTCAGTCTAATATGCCCTTGTTTTTCAAGAGTCTATTTATGTGATTGTTTCGGTTTATTTTGTTAAGCTATAAGTATCAGCAGCTGTATGTGTGCTAGTGTGTTAATGCACACATTTTCCACCTTCCAGTGAAATATTTCAGGGGCATGGCTGACTCAGTGCTGGAAGACAGAGCTCAAATGTCCTTTCTCCACTATCCAGCAGAGCAGGTTCCTGCTGTGTGCTGCAGCACTTTCTTTATGCTGCATGACTATGAGACTCCTCATATGAATAATGTCTTTTTTTGTTATTCCCTTGTTGCCTATAATCTACCACCTTGCTCTGTCTCAGCATGGTGAAAGTCTCATTTAGTGTAATCAGCAGGTGTCCTGTGTCTGTTGAAGACAAACCTGAACAATATATAAACACAATATTCACCTTTTTGTTCTTTGCTTGTCTGTTTGTTGTATTTTGTTTCAAAAATCCAACAAAGTGCCTCTAAAAGTACGTGGTAAACTTGCCAAAAGTGAGATGGTACAAGCCACCTAGTTGCTTTGTTGAGATCTCTTCGTAATTCTTTCCATCAACAACTTTTTCTCGATCAATCTTCGGAAAAGTAGAATAGTAGGACAAAACAAGTGAAATTAGTCCATAAGGTGTGAGAAGGTTTTATGAAAGGTTTGATGCATTTTAAATTGCTGCCAGCTGGACATGTCATCTGTTTATTGGCATGAGACAAAACACCCTTCTTCAGTAGATTGAAAGGTCAAGTTAACATATGGGTGTCTGTCTGTGTGTGTGTGTGTCTGTCTGTGTGTGTGTGTGTGAGAGAGTTTGCGTACAGAGAAATGCGTGCACACTGAGTTCCTGGTGTGAGAGAGGAAGTTTAATTTACAGTGCTAGTAATTACATGCAATGGCAATCTGTGTTAATCTCAAGATGATCCTCCTGGCTTCCTGATGACATTTCTGCTGTGGTAGTCATATTCTCATTTTGTAGGAGCGTAACACGGATCAAGCTGAGAGGAAGAGACAGTACTAATGTCAGAGGTTTTTATTTTTTCCATCTGCTCTCAGAAGATAATAACAAATGTAGTACTGTACAGCGAGCACACAAACAGTTCACCATCTGACTTACTTTAATTGTCCTGTCATCTTTAAAAGACACTGAGGTCAATCGTCACCCCAAAGTTAGAGGAAAAAAAAACACATTCTGTCTTCTCATTCTTGGTTCTGCTGAAGTGACTCAGCACATTTAGATAAAACGGTGTATAGTAGAAAAACAACACTTTAATTCACAGTCCTCACAGCATAAACTATATAAAAGTAAAAAGTACATCCACAACGTGAGACTAAAATGTATTGCATTGGTTTTCTTTTTTTTTTCCTTTCTATAGTGAACAAGCACAAGCCTTGGATAGAGACATCCTACCATGGTGTGATCACAGAGAACTTGGACACAGTGCTGCTGGACCCGCCACTGGTAGCTCTAGACAAGGATGCCCCAGTCCCCTACGCTGGTAGGTAACACAAAGGCAGTCATGTGTATACACACACACACACACAGACACATACACACACTTGGAAAGTACAGTTTAACACACATATAGTATGCACAGCTTTACACACACACACACACACACACACACACACTCTCACACTCATATTCACGGGGTCCAAGACAAGGATGCCTCTGTACTGTGTGCAGGCAACTGTGGCAACTTCACGAAAACAGATGATCCAACAGTTCTCTGTACTCACTATTTGTCATGGAGGCCTAATTCCATTTATCTCCCTGAACTGTATAAGCTGTTTGGAGCAGTTTCTTCTCATTATAATGTGGAGTCCAAGACTTTCTTTCCTCAAAAAGCACACAGGAAGACCGCTTGCACCACAAATATGTGGTATATTATATTGACTTTAAAGCTTTTCTTTTTTTTATCGAAACGCTTTATCAGGGTGTAAAGTAGTTCAAAGTTACAATAGTCGAAGCTTTGAGTTGGCTGGAAAACTACCGACTAATGCAAACATATTAAGTTTTCAGAAAATGCATTTATTTTCATGGTCGTCATGGTCGAGTCTTTTTCCCTGCATCTGATAGAGATCTATTCACGGCTTCTAATAATTGAAACATGTATCATAGTCATCTCTCTTTTCCTCATTAGCAGAGCTGAAATGCCCCATTAACCTGATCAACAGATTCTACTCAAAAGTTCAAGAATATATACAATCGTCCCCCAAGCCCTGTCAGCTTTTCACAATGACAACATTTATCCTCTTGTTTAAGTCTTAATCTGACACTTTGTATCCAACCCAGGGGCTTGCACAGAATATCAAACACTTACAGAGGACTGTTGTCATCTACACAAGAACAAGATTTTGTTTAGTTCACAGTATCATGCGTCTCAGATCCAGTCACATTTAATTCTGTATTTGTTTATTTTTACTCACATTGTGCCATTGAGGCTGAGTATCATACATTTCAGTTCTAGCTGCAGTACTTTTCATTATTAAAAATGATGTCATAAACAGTCCCAGAAGCTTTATTACTTTTTCTTTTTCTTTTTTTTTTTTTTTTGACCTGGATACGACCCCACTGGTGGTATAAAACAGTAGATTTATAAAGGTACTGCATTCATTGGAAGCTTGGTTCCTGAAAAGTTACAGTGGCTTTTTGAAGAAAGGTTTCCACAGTCTTCTAGGGCAGTAAAAAACCTCCTTGTTCTTCATGAAAAACAACTCCAGGACAACACTTGTTCTATTTCACTTTTTATTGCTGCTCATGATACCACACAGCCCATAATGGTTTCCATTAAACTGGGTGCTGGGAGTGGAGCACTGATAGAGTCTGACAGGCGGAGTTGGTGAACAGAGACGCTACACATGCAATAATGCCAGTACGACATTATCATACATATTATTATAATCCTCATCTCCAGGTGATGGTATCAGGAGGTGATTATGATGTGTAATATCTGATAGCTGTCACCCAAGTATGCCGGAGCAACTACAGTAGGGACGAGAGACAGACCTGCTGTAATTAGACTAAGTATTCTGTGACTGAAAGGCAAACCAAGAAGCTTTTTTGAGGCTAACGCTGAACAGCTCATTATGGCCAAATGGTGCCTATTAATCGCAGTGCTGACAACCATGAAAAACTGATACTCAGCATTTTTACTTCTGCTTTTTTCTTTTTGCGTGTGTGTTGTTTGTTTGTTTGTTTTTTCTGATGCCACAGCTATACTTGTGTCTTTTTCAATGTTAAATGTCAGCTGGTTTGTAAATAATGAGAAAATAGAGCTGAGTATGAAAGTTTGGATTCATGTTAAAGGCCTTCTGCTTTTCCTCTCTGGGGTCTCTAATGGCCTGGTATTGTATACGTACAGTGCTGTAAAATGTAATCCAAATACAGTGTGGATGTAATAAGTATGAGGACTTTGGGGGGGAGACTTAGCTTTTTAAAACATGAAAAACACAGAATAAATTATATGAAAATAGTAAGTTTATTCATCTTTTATTCATTTCACAAAAGACGTTGTTCCTCTACATGTGGGGCTTCAAGGGTTTTTTGTGTTCTCTTTATTGTCTTTGGTTTAGTGGAGGCCTGGCTGGCGCTCCTCTCTCCGTCTGTCCCTGTCTCTCTTTCTGCTGTGCAGGTGGAGGCATGGTCGGACAGGTGTTGGCAGCAGCAGGCGGTTCAGCAGACCGTCATTCTGTATTCAAGCACACGTTACTTATACTCATCAGGTTCCTTCCCTGGTTGTGAAACCGTTGTTCCACCAAGTGTGGATTCTGGAGTTTGTGCGTGCTCCTGAAGTGTGTTGCAGCGTGTTTTGCTGAGACTGTCTGAACCTGCTTGCGCGCCTCCTTAGTTTGCTCTTTATTTGTGGTACACTTTATGTTTGCTTCTTTTGTAGTATCGACTCTGGCTTTGTTTCCTCGTTGTGAGCGATTTTTTTGTTATTCTTAAATATAGGCATTTCTACCATATTGCTGGCCTTCCTTTGTCCAAAGCAGGTCAAAAACAGTCAAAAAGTCAAAAATACATATTATGGTGCAATTAAAACCCTATTACTACAAATCAGTGGTGCTGGCTTACACCAATTTACACTGCATATTTTTCCCTCGGAACCAAAGCTTTGATGCAGTGAAGTGTGTGTGGCACCGCAAGAGCAGGCGGACTGAGAAAATCCCTTTAGATTGCTTTGGTCCGTGATTAACATGTTGTTTTTTGACTTGAGAAGTTCAAACCTGCTGAAATATGGCCTAAGAAGAAAAAGCTGAGCTTTGCATAGACTACTGACTGGCAGTATTTCTCTCTCAAACGTTTTCCACTGAATGTGGTCAAAATGAATGAGACCCACACAATTGCTACCAAGGAGACTGAAAAAAATGGCAATCAAGGGAACAGTTCTGTTCTAATTTATCTCCCCTTGCTTTTGTCTGCTGCTACGGCTCTCTCCCATCCTTTTTGGACTTCAGCTATTCTCTCAAACCTCCACCTCTATCTGTGTCTCCATTTTTGTCTTTCTCCCACCTACTTCCTGCCACATTCCTCTTCCCTCATTCCAACTTTCTTTCCTCCTCCACTCTGTCTTGATGCTTTGCTCCTAGCAAGCCCACAGACAGGCAGCCGATTAGTACAGACACTCTCATCAATTCTGGTTTTGTTTTATTGCAGAAAGGAGTAGACTCTCCTTCTGGCTCCACATTAATTGCAGTAAGGGAGCACAAACCAGGATTACTAAGTACCTACCTGTTTTCTCCCGACTTGTACATTCCTCCCATCACTCTTTGTCCTGTCACTGGGCTTCCGTAACTACTGCTTCTTCTCCTAATGCAGTGTGCATTGCTTCTTTTTCAAGCCTTACGCCAACTTTACCTTTTTTGCTACTCTTCTTTCTTCTGCCTGTCTCCTGTTCTGTCGTTCTCCTGCAGCACCACATATCACTTTGATGTAAACTACCCACAGTGGGCCCAACTTGAACATTATACGCTGAAACAGGCATCTGGGAGATAAATTGTTATTATTGCCTGCTATGATGGCATCCTATATTCTTACCCCGCTCACCCCCAACACCTCCTTCAGAGCAAAGGTGTGTGGGTTGAGGCGTATATGCTTAGTGAGTGCTCTCAATCAAATTAGCATGAGGAATGTTGGCAGTGGACTCTGGAGGCAGGCAGGCAATTTCATTTGCCTATTCTTTATCTCAAGGCCACAGTCAACAAGCACAGATTCTCCCCATTCATCATGGTGCATTGTTTCTTCTGCAGAACTCACACAAGGTCTCACAAAAAAAAAAACTGTGGTGGACAAAGTACACAGCTCCACACAGCTGCACAGCCTGGTCAAATGTTACTCCTATAAAAGTGAAAGAAGAGGAGTACTTGCTTTTAAAAATACTTCAGTATTCAAAGTAATCATCATCCTCACGCAATGTGTCCTAAAAACAGTACATTTAAAGAAACTGCCTGTAAAATAATACAGTGAATTAGAAGATCCCATTGAACAACGAGGGAAGAAAACGGTGACCCTGCCCGGAGGAAGCCCGAGGCCCCCTTCTGGAGCCAGGCCTGGAAGGAGGGCCCGTCAGTGAGCGCCTGGTGGTCGGGCACAGCCCAAAAAAGCAATGATGTGGTCCTATAGGCTCCATCGGTGTGTGACCTCCAGTGCTCACTGGACAAGTTCGCAGCCGAGTGTGAAGCGGCTGGGATGAGGATCAGCACCTCTAAATCGGAGGCCATGGTTCTAAGCAGGAAACCGGCGGCATGCGTACTCCGGGTAGGAAATGAGTCCTTACTGCAAGTGAAGGAGTTTAAGTATCTCTGGGTCGTGTTCACGAGGGTAAGATGGAGCATGAGATGGGCCGGAGAATCGGAGCAGCAGGGGCAGTGTTGCGTTCGCTCTACCGCACTGTTGTGACGAAGAGGGAGTTGAGCCAGAAGGCAAAGCTCTCTATCTACTGGTCAGTCTTTGTTCCTAGCCTCAACTATGGTCATGAGCGATGGGTCATGACTGAAAGAACAAGATTGCGGGTACAAGCGGCCGAAATGGGTTTCCTCAGGAGGGTGGGTGGTTTCTCCCTCAGAGATAGGGTGAGAAGTTCAGCCATCCGGGAGGGACTTGGAGTAGAGCCGCTGGTCCTTCGCGTGGAAAGGAGCCAGTTGAGGTGGTTTGGGCATCTGATAAGGATGCCACTGGGACGCCACCGGGACGTGTTCCTGGCATGTCCAGCTGGGAGGGGAGGAGGCCACGGGGCAGGCCGAGGACCAGGTGGGGAGATTATATCTCCACACTGGTCTGGGAGTGCCTTGGGATCCCCCAGTCAGAGCTGGCCAATGTGGCCGGAGAAAAGGAAATTTGCGGTCGTCGGCTGGAGCTGCTACCCCCGTGACCCAGCCCCGGATAAGCGGATGAAGATGACGATGAAGCGGATCCTATAGAAACAAACTTAAACTGACAGAAGGACCAACACTCTAATTGTCTTGTTCTTTTTATTAAAAGAAAACTCTCCCTGTTCAAAATTAAAATGCTAAATGAAATAAGTTCTTGGCTCAGTGAAAAAACCTCAGTAAAACTGAGCTTCATCACTCTCCCCCCTCCTCCACTCTCTCTCCTCTCCTCTTTTTAGTCTACTGCTCAAACTGGGAGAAGTTCTTGCTCAGCTTGAGCAGAAGCTGGGTTTCAAAGTTCTGTGAAGTAATTCTTCCCCATCTTGGAGTGAAGATTAATCCAGCTGCACTAAAAGGCCTTTCACAGGTAGCAGAGGCAGGAAGAGCTGTGTTTAGCTTCAGAGACAGGCTGGGCAAAGCTGGGAAGGAAGCCAACATGTCAAATCCGTGGCAGTACACCCTGGACAAGTTGTTTGTCCAACGCCAGTACCTGGAGGAAACCCACGCAAGCACGGGGAGAACATGGAAACGCTGCACAGAAAGGCCTTGGGCCCAGGAACCGAACCAGAGACCTTCTTGTTGTGGGGCAACAGCGCTAACCACTATGCTGCTGTGCTGCCTTAATTTCAAACTGAATAATAAATGTAATAACAAATTCAAAACGATAAGAATAATTTTTTAACTCTGAGAGTCCACATCTCCAGTTGAGGTCTGGCCACAGATGATCAGGGACAGCAAGAGCAGGTTTGTCTCCATTGACTCCAGTGACTTGTGGTGCACAGCTGCAGTGGGTCACCTTTCCTTGCCCTCTTGAATGTTACCTGCGAGCTCACCATCCAATCTTGAGTGGCACATGCGCTAAGGCAGCACCACGTCGGAATTGATGGAATTCCCTAATGAAAATGTAACGAGTACTAGAAATGTAGTGGAGAAAAAGAACAAAGTTTAAATAAATCACTCCAGTATAGATCCTCAAATACTGTACATCTGTACAGTGGTTTACTTCTTTACTGTCCGCCACTGGTAAAGAATCAAAAGTAATCAGAGAATGGAAGCTAAAAGCAGAATGGATGAGAGATTATAATGAGGAACGAATCAAAAGAAAACATTTTGGTAATTCTCAGCTGTGTATATGTGTGTGTGTGTGTGTGTGTGTGTGTGTGCGCGCATGTGAATGGGTTTGTGTGCAGTGCAACTCTCATTATTTTCATCATTTTCATTTTTCGTCATTCATTACAGTAGATCATGAGTCAGGTAGCTGGACCAACCTGAGACGATGATGTAGGCTGCAGTTCTTAAAACAAATGTGAATATATATTATATTAATTAGACAAGTGCATCTGTTCTGTGAGGAGACAATTGACATACTAATGCAGGATGAGCCCAGGAGGTTGAGCTATGTGCTGAATGTCAAGCGAGTTCCTTGGGGCAGTGTGGTAAATAGTGTTTGATAGTGTGTTTGAGATGCATTTTTTTGTGATTTAAACTGAACCTTGATTCCTTCATGAAGAAACATAGTCTCCTCATGTTTTCTGAATAGGAACTGTCGTTGCAGTGAAATTGATATTTATCTGAAAACAAAATCATCTTTAGATTATAGTAGTTATAGTAAGTTTGAAGGGTGTAATATTTCTCAACAACTTAACACTGTTTTCAGGTAAAGGTATTACAGTTTCTGTCCAAGTCTGACTGCTGTCATAAACACCATTATTATTTTTTTCAATCAGATGGTTTCCATTGTGAATGTGTCCGCCATTTTCACCATAACTTTATTGATGACAAAGAAATGATACACTTAGTTTACATTTTGTTTGTGACTTTTATACAACTTTTACCAAACATACAGTTAAAATGTATCTGCTTGTTGCATAACTTTTAAAATATCGTACTTACTCTCATGAATTCAAAGCCAGTGGTGAGCAGGATTTTTGTAATGAAAAACATGTTATTCCAATTGAGAGCATGCCTTGCCGACATTACCTGACTTGTAAATGCAACACATTGATTGAGAGTTGAATAATGAGTGAAGTGTTTTAATATTCTGGCAGGACTGTCAGGAACAATTTTATCATTTTTTCCCAGGCAATGAAAAAACAAGTAAGGCAGAGTCATTTCCAGTCATTATTAAAACTGCCAGGTGGATAGACTAGTTCTCATTACTGCCTAATGCTCTTTTGCATACAGCTGTGTTGTCTCTTTCCTTTGTAATGAAAAAAATGCTGCCATGGCAATAACAACTTTTGATGTGTGTACATGTGTTGTATCACCAAAAATATTTTCCGTCCATATCCATAGAACAGGATGATGAGACATTGAAAGGAAAAATGTAGGTAGTAAAAGGAGAGAAAAGAAAGGCATGATCCCTCCTGTGGGTTTTAACACAGATCATGGCTGCAGTTTTACCTCTGTTGTTGTTAAACTTTACCAAGTCTCTCCTATCTACTGTGAGCGAAACTACACCAAGGTGAACAAAAGAAGAGGTGCTAATTAAACTGTGGGACCCAACAAAGCCGAAACTATGACTCACTTCAAAGGTGTTGAGAGAAAAAAGAGAGCGGGGTGGGGGTGAGAGAGAGAGAGAGAGAGAGAGAGAGAGATAGAAAGAATGAGAATGTGAGGAAAATGGAGGTAGGGAGAGGAGATGAAACAAAGCTAGATCCAGGAAAGAGGGTTATGTGGTGTGTGTGTGTGAGAAAGAGAGAAAGCGATGATGATGATGGATCATCAAAGGATAAGCGAAGAGCAAAGATATTGAAGGGACGGTCTGATGACACCACGCAGGTGTCTGACCGTCTGCCTGAGGAGGGGCAAACGTATCACTCCGCCCGCCTCGCTCTTTCTTCCACTTTCTCTTTTGCTCTCTCCTCGCCACCTTGTGTTGCTGTTAGAGTTGTGCGGTAATATTGAGGCAGGGCAGCAACATGAAACAGATGCACAACATCAAAGATTCTGTTTGCTGTTTAGAGCACTGACACCAACCTACAAACCAGATTTCTCTCTGCTGCAAACCTGTATTAGCAGGCCAGCATGAGAACTGTAGGACCTAGTTATATGCCAGTATTTTCTAACAGTAACCTTTAATTTAAGTAAAAAGTAATCATTACTGTTGTGTGTGCATCCACCCAAAGAAAGTGATTATCTAACTTCAGTTTTCCTGAGCTCGCCTCTTTCAGCTCTTTGTCTTTTATTTTGCTGCTGGATTACTGACACATTCACTCATCAACCATGTTTCCAGCTGCAGCAGGCCACTGCTTTCTCTAATGAAGCCAAACCACAACAGAAAACTAAAAACAGAATTTGCAAATGTCCAGAGTGCTGTGTCTGTTGTTGAAAATAGGGACTGGATACCAATTTATAGTACTACAATATTAAACAACATATTTCAAGTGTTACATTGTTTTTCTTGTATTGCTGCAATTTCCAAACAAACCTACAAATACAAAACCTGCACATGTTGAAAAAAGGATAAAACGTAACAATGGCCCCGACAAAAAAAAACGCTGCTGCGGTTTCAGAGCTGTCGCCTGGTTTTGACATTGCAAGCTTTTCTCCTCAAACTGTATCTTATTGCATTTTTTTTTTTTTTTTGTCCAGAGCAGGAGATTGACTCTTGGTGAACTATCAGAGTGTTTATTGATATCTCCTCCTTGCACGAAGACATGAGATTCAGTGCTACGCCTCCACGCCCATCTCTGTGTGTTTGCTCCCAGCAGGACAGACTCCCCCAGTTTTCTCCCTCTCAGTCTTTGCTTCATCCTTTTTTTTTGGGCGCTCGCAGTGCGAAAGCCTTATTGGATCTGTACCGGTCATACATTCCTATTATTTATTTTGGGTGCAGAAAGGGATGACCCTTTAAAGCTTAAACATGCAGCAAAAAGCCCAGGGAACTCTTGAGTTGCACAGCGGTGTGAGGATCCATATCCTCAAATCAGCAGAATTTCATTTTTGTTAGATTATACTGACCCTATTCTCACTTGGCCTGCAGTTTAGGCCACATGTCTGTTTGTGTGGCATTTATTCTTCCTGTGGCGCCTGTTATTCATGTATAACGATTCCAAATCTTCTATAAATATATATTTAAATCAAGTTGTTGTAGAGGGAGAGACAGTAACACATTGCTGCAAAAATATGAATTATATACAATTCCCTAAAAAACTAAATGTCAAAATGTTGCATATTTATCTTTACACTGAATATAATTCAATGAGATGATATTTCTTCATCGTTTATTTTAGTCCATTTGCCTTTTTCAGTGGATTAGAACTGATATTTAATGGTTTATGCATTATGGGGTAAAAAAGAAAAATGTAAAAAATAAGAAAGCACAGTTGAATTATGCTTGTGTATTCCAACTGTGCAGCAGCTGTAGCTGAGGTAAATTTATCGTACAGAAGGATTTTCTCATCATCTCACAGATATTTCCCAAACTGCATCTACTTGCTACCACAGAATATATTCGTAATCATTCAACCGTTTCAAACCTATGCAAGGTAATCAACAGCATACATACAGCCGTATAATAATAATTCTTCCAGTTTCTGAAAAGGTACACAATGCTTTTTCTCTCACGCAAGGAGACCTGTGCAATTTATGTTTATACTTACATTTTTCATTTACTGTTCCACTGAGGCAAGTTAATTAAATCCATATAAGATAGAATGAGTAATTACATGTCTAGTAATGCTCCACTGGAGCTCAATCATCTATGTGTTGTCACGCACAGTGTCAAACAACCTTTTAGACTCTGATTGATTTTCTGCAGAATCAGATCCCTTTGTTATTACAGTTTTTTTCTGTTCTGTGTCTCTCATTTCTTGAAGCTGTGTGAAGATTTTCCATTTCTCATTTGGAATTCATTTCTTTTACGTGTGCGTCCACTCAGCCAATGTCATGTATGTGTGTGTGTTTATGACTATGAGGCTATGAAGGATCCCATGAAAATGTGATCTGCCTTTGTGGCACATTGTTTAAAAGGTAGCTGGTGCATTGTTAACATTTCTACAAACTAGGGTAGCAACTGCCAAGACCTGGAAAAGACCAAGACTCTTTTTTAGCTTTTCAGCTGAATCGCCACAGCAAATCAGCTCTGAGACTGGCATTGTTGTTTTGGCTACATTTTTTACACCAGATACTCTCCTTGAAGCTGCTACCACCATGACCCGACCCCGGATAAGCGGATGAAGATGGATGGATGGACTCTTCTTGTCACCCTTTACTGGCGCCAGCACCACCCTACCATGTGTATGCACTTTGTTACCGGTGCTACTGAGTTACATCTAGATGAACCCTCATATCGAATCCCTTTTCCCTTGGAACTTTAAAGTGAAAACAAGTTGTCTGTAGTAATGAATGTAAGTAATGATAATTTTAAAAAAGTGATTTATTTATTCTGTTATCATTTATGCATCTGCCAACCCGATTCATGGGTCTACAATTAGCCAGATTAGCCTGCTGGCTGCAACTGTCAAAAAATGTTTGAAATTTAAATAATCTTCCATTTTTATCACTGTTAACTTTTGTTCTGTGTGATCAACAGTGAAATTTAACTGGGCAAATTAGCCAACTCAGTTGTCACAAATTGGTTGCCGATGTTATTTTTATATTTTTTGTATTTTGATATTTTATAAATATATATTTGCATTTATGATATTAAAAGTGAAAAAACCAGAAGTATCAGTTGGTGAAAAGAGGAGAGATTTAACTGACTGATTTTTAGTCTTCTTTCATTCATTCAGCTTCTGCCGCTTTTCCGTTTCCGGGTCACAGGGGGTGCTGGAGCCAATCCCAGCTCACACTGGGCGATTCAAATAAAATGTATACAGATTCATCTCTGTTTCAATATTTTCTTGTCACCTCCTCTGCATTTGCTTGTGCCATCTGCAGTAGAGGGAAGAGAGGAAAAACTTTCCAGGCAGCGTCTGTTTTCATTCGGGGGAGACAGACAGGAGGAGGGCATCAAATGTAAGGTGCTGGCTCTCTTTCATCAAATTGACGACTGAAAGAACCTACTCCTCAAAGATGGAGCACTCACCCATGGCCCCGTGAGCTGAAATTACCTAATGAAATGAGCAGTGTGTGGCAGCCGAAACCAGTCCAGTAATTCTCTGTGTCCTCGTATTCTTACTCTCCGTCTCTGTCAGCGGCTTGACGGCCCCTCTGTATACTGACAGGCCAATTAGACAGCAATTTGCATATCTTGGTTGCGCCATTTGCCTTGTTCATGTGAGCATGAAATAGGATAATCTGGCTTTTGGACCTGTGTATGACATCAGAGTCACTGATACAAACTTTATTCTCCATTATCTACGACCTCTCCACCTTCTTGAATCCACATCATCTCTCTTTTAATTGTCACCACCACAGGCCGCTGCTGTGCCATCATCCTTTCCTGTTCCCTTTCTTCCTAGCTTCTTACCTGCCCTTTCCACTTCCTCTCCACTCTCATTATTGTCATCATCCAAATTAAGATAAACTCCAACACAGTACTGTTTGTCTGAAGTTATTCTGAGACATTGCCAGCAATTTATTTTTTTCAATGAATGCTGTCACTATAATTCACATTAATTATGATATAATGCAAACTAATTAAGATGTGTAGAAACATTCTCTATTATTATGATGGTCTTTGGCTGTGGTGAGTAAATAAATGAACCATTAATTCATTCATTTGTCCATCTTCTACCGCTTATCTGTTCCTGGGTCGGGGGAGTGCTGGGGCAAATCCCAGCTCACACTGGGCGAGGGCGGGGTACATCCTGGACAGGTCACCAGTCCATAACAGTGTGAATGAAACCCTTTCCATTAAACTGTTATATCCTTGAGAAACGTGTGGCCAAGTGACTCATGTAGCTCTATTATGCCTGACCAGAGAAATAATAGACAGGAAACTGTATTTTTTTCAATCTGAAATCTTTATTCGGGCCTTTAACAAAATGTTTGGGGGGGAAGAAGCTTATTTTCCTTTTGCTTATATCATATTTGTTACATCGGGCATTACACCCAATTCAGGCAATAACAAAACCTTTTCTCCTTTGTCATCTGTAACATCTGTATCTTTATATCTGCATCTTTATTTTTTTTCTACAGCTGCGTTTATCAATCTATTTTTATTTATATTGCCAGGGAGATGGTTTTGTAAATGTATCTATCAAATGCGATACACACCGTTCCAGGGTTAACAGATCCTAGAGTTTCTATATAAAGACACAGTTGGAATTTTTTGCCAATGTTATTAGTGTCCAGACAGAATAAATCACTGTCATGCTCCTTCCTTGGCTCAGTTCAGCTTCACCTGGCTTTCTACTTTCTACTGTTGATACTGTATATCTTATGAATGGAGCATAATTTAAACAAGATGCGCTGATTTAGTCTAATCTAATTTTATGGAAACAGTGAGTGTTCAGTTTTTTCTGCATAAAGTTACACTGGCTTGTTTATTTCATTTCATAATTATGTCACTTGAACGTTGATGTGCCAATTCCAGCTAAAATTTGCACCTTAGTTGTAGAAACTAATTTGGCCATTTTACCTATACAACTATTTTACTTAAGAACCTAATTATCTAGACTGACCTACATTCACTGCTGAGGGTGGATGTGTGGGTTGAGAAACACAGGACAGCTGTTTACTTCCAGTACGTGAAAATATGTGGAGCAAACCGTTTCTTTTGTCCGTGACTTTTCCAGGAAATTAACTGCATTTTATTTCTGATAATATTAAAGGTCTTGCACATCAGATGCTGGTATACTGACTAAATCCAGTTAACATAACATTTATAAGGAATGAATGTGTGTGTGTGTCTAATGACATTGTGTGCGCCCTGGATTGTTGAACAAAAATATCTATGCAGTGCATTTTAGAACTACAGACTAATTTAAACATTAATGCTGAAACCTCAGTATGATTATTCCATATCACGCTGGGAAGAAGCACAAGAACTGTGGTAACAACACTTTCTTTTCATAATGCCTGTCCTTCACAAAAGAAAATGCAGAAGTCTGCTCAGTTTTATAACCTTGCAGTGTAGATCTGAATACGCAGTTCTTAATGGTTAAATAAATGCTTGGTTATTTGAAAATAAATAAAAAAGAAATATTGTTTATTTGAGTTCGACAACACTCAGTGTCCTTACTATTACAAAGCATACAAATTCCTAAGAATTCAATTTGAGTCAAACATATATAAATGGGCTCTTTCAAAGTGTGATCTCTGTGTGCTGTAAACATGTGGCTTTTATTATTGTTCTTCAAAAGATGACTTAACTACTTCATCATGGGTCACTGTCTGGATTTGAAAAATTTGTTTGAAATCTAATGTATGTCTTGCTGTTTCCTGCCAACCCTAACCCCAAAGACAACAGCGAGTAAAGTGATTTGGTCTCTGCTGCTAAATATTCTTTTGTTTTTTGGATTTTTGTAAAGTCACTTATTTTCAAAAACAAATGATGTTCCAGAGTTTAGCAATGATAGAATTTTCTTTCACTATCAGCTGAATCTCTCAGCAAATCATTTAGTATCACGAACAACTCAACAGCATTTTGAGATCTAATGCAGAACTGTACAAATTCATTTCTGTATAGAATCTCATTTGGTAGAAACGCGGGACACTGCTGAAGCGAAAAACAAAGTATCCATGGCTAAGAGCTTAAGCAGCTTGTTATATCATCTTTGGCAGTTTTGTCTCATTTTATCTTTCACATTTATCACGAGTAATACCTCTCTTTGTCTCAAAGATAAAGACAGTAGACAGTAAAAACTGGATTTCAGTTCTCTTTTTAAACGTGTTTAAACACCAGTGATCATGAACCTTTTAGATGTTGCTTCATCTTTTTGGATGTCGACTTGCAGTTAAACTCCAACCAACCACCCACCTAATGTGAATATTCACTGACCACATTCTATGATTTAGATACATAAAATATTAATGCAGTAATGTCATTAGCTTTGAGTTGATGTAAAAGTTATTCTGAACATTTCCACAAAGACACATAAAGAAAATGAAAACTTTACTTTGTTTTCTCCACTCCCCTCTCTCCTGCGGCAGCCCATTCACCACGCCCAACGGCACAGTTTTCCAAGCTGCATACCTCTTCCATATTTGTCTATTAAATGTGGAGTGACAGACAACAGCTCTTTAATTTTGCTTTGCAAAAAGATCAAAAGGGGAAACAATTAAAGTAAGAGCCACCATAAAACCTCACAAATTAACACTTTATATCACATTTGGTCAAAAGTTCGTTCCTTTTTTCGATTCTATGTCACAAATGACTCCAAAGACTCAAAACCTTCTCACATCTTTGCTGTTGTCTCGCAGACCCAGCGTAAACAAAAAACAAACAAAAAAAGTAGTAGGACATGTCTCCAAATGTCTTAATCACTTAAATTAATCATTGGTTTTTGACTTTTTGATTTGCTGGCTTGCTTAAGCCAATACCCATCAGCTTTGTGCTTCCTGTAGACATCAGGATCCAATGTCGTTTTACATTCTTGGCTTGGTGTGTGTGTGTGTGTGTGTGTGTGTGTGTGTGTGGTTTGTTTTAGATTTTTTTGTGGATAAGATGTATATCTCTCTTCCTGCCTTTTTCCTCTCTCACTTAGCTATTCACATCCACAATGCTCCAATTTTATTGGCAGTCAGCTGTCGAGTTGCTCCTGGTCAATAAATTAGATTTTATTCTCACGGTCTAATCTATTCCTAATTAAGTGTTTCAAACACACAAACACAGACATAACCTTGGGCAGCATGTGTGCAGCTGGATGTGGGTCTCCAGGGTCAATGATGGCTGTGTAATGACTGTAATTGGCTAATTTTCAGACCATTACCCTATTTTATGTCTCATGCAGTGGGCTGTAATTTAGTGATGTACTGATGACTGCTCTGGCTGCGGGTGATGGATGATGGTCAGTGTTAGAAAAAGGGAGCTCCGTCATTAATATTGTCTAGGAATGATCTGCCATGTCACCAGGCCCACATAAGGAGGCCAACAAACAGAGTGGAGGATGATGTGAAGGCAGAGAGTTCAAGATTACAGGCAGTGGACAGCACAACTAAAAGTGGTATTAGACAAATTGTAGTAAGTGGACTAATGGGTAGAATTAATCAATGACTTTCGTCAGATTTCTGTCTAAAAACGTCACTTTAATGTCTTCTGTGTGCCCATTTTTAGGAAGATATATCACTCTTTAGGACCGGATCTCCTCTGAAGTGGTCCCAGAGGAGTTGAAAGCTGTGCAGGTGAATTGAAGTTATTGCATGTCCTCACTGCCACTGTGCCTTCTTTTAGAAACGCAGACAAAAAGGAGGAATGCTCACTTTTCCAGAAGTGCCAGAACATTTGAAAGGCAATTTCAAACAAGTGACAAGACTAATGGATGAGGGCTGTGAGGGTGACCATCAGTCAAGTACTGAGCAGAATGAAGCCAGAGTTCTAGCTAACACGTACTTTCAGCCAGTCTCCTGTCTGAGCATTGGCTGCAAATGACTCACTTTCCTTCCATGTCAACACTGTAGCAGGAAATTATGTTAAAAAAGTTAGTTACCCACAATTAAGATGGATTGAAGGAGGGATTTATTTATTTTTTTTAATTCCCTTAGATCTTGTTTCCTCTTACTGCAAAGTTCAAAGTTTAAGGTTGATTTATTCTCCTTTGCATGTTTACACATGAAATTAAATTTGTACTCAGGTCAGGAAGCATGTATTATAAATCAAAAAGTAATCTAAAAAATAATCTATGTTAACTAATGCTATACGAAGTAGAAGTGCTTTCAAGAGGCATGGAGTTCACCAGTCCGACAGCCTCTGGGTACAAGCTCTGTTTAAGACTAGTTATAACATCATGGGAGGTTATGGCTACTTTCCTAAAATCCCCACACCAGTCCACCATCTCTTTCTCCTCCCGCTGGTATGCCTCACATTCTGTTTTAAAGGCAAAGGGGAAAAGCTTAGATGTAAACTGTCCAAATAATGAAACAAACAAAAAATCTAAATCCTCAAGTGCAGGTTTTATCAATCCACATTCAGTGTCTGTATGGATGCTGAAAACACCAGTAAATGTGATATCTTGAAGAAAATATAAGTTTAAAATAATCTGAGTGCTTCACTAAATGTGACATTTTTCATTGAACTTAATAATTAGAAGGAAAGGCTAAACAACAAACTTCATAAAAGTGCAGTTATGGGATTGTTTTTAGTCTGAATAGGTGTATAAAACAAATACTAAATAAAACATCCTGTGCTCATGTGTTCAATATCATATGAAGCCTTGAGCCCTACGGTGCGGTTGCTGAGTTAATTTGCTCTTCTTATTTCCAGTAATGTTATTTGTATTCTTTCATTGGGCTTTGTCTGGTGTTACACCTCTGAGGATTTCTTTGTCTCTGCTAATTGTGAGAGAATAAGTGAGAACAAAGAGAAATTGAAGAGAGAGAGAGAGGTAGAGGAGGGAATAAAAAAAAAAAAACATCTATGCCTCCCCACATCCCATGATATAGACAGATGAAGACGGTCTAATACCAGCCCCTCCCTGCCCTTCTAAGACCTTTTGTTGACCTTATGTGTCATTTAATTCTATCACAAGTGGGGCGCTCGCTATGAGGTCAGGGTTTTCTCTGCTGACAGTCCAAGTCCATGTGGATGGGCGTATTATGTGTGGTGACAGATTCTAATGTGGGCGAGCAAACTCATTGAACTTCGCTGTGAACATATGATCAGTGAAGGATTGCAGTCAGGAAGGAATTTGTCTTTGTTACCAACAAAGTTCCATCATCTGCAACGACAAAAAAAATCAGCTATTATTTTTACCCCAATAAACCTTCAACACCAAATACACTAAATGGCCGAGTGAATAGTGTTACTGGATAAATCCATGTATTCGTCAAATATTATCACAAGAAACCTGTTAGATTCATTTTCAGTTTGACTTTAAAGGTAATCATTTACATTAACCTAATGAAAAATGTTCCTTCTTGTTAAAATCATGACCAGTGTCTGGTAGATGAGTGGTACTTCTAATCTACATATATGTGGTTTTATTTCTATTATTGTGTTTGTCACATTTATATTGTCTTTTCTATGATACTGTACATGTTGAGTCCCCAGGGGAAGTTTGGGGGACATATTTAGGAAGACAGAACATATTGTCAGACAACATGGACTGCAAAACACTGTTGCTCAGTATTTGAAGATCGCAGATAAATTTGTTTTCCAAGATCAGGATTTGTACCCAGATTCTTTATGTCTGCAGTATGATATCTGTGTTTAATCAGATTCAGTGTTCCTACCTGGAGAAACGCAGAATAGACACGTTGGATGTGACAGCTTAATGTATGCCAAGGACTGAAATCAATTCATATGCACACAGTGTCGTTGTTCTTTCCAGTGTCATGCTGCGATTCACTGTGGCAAATGTGTGTAAATGAATAAATCCACTCACTCAAAAAAACAAACCCTTCACACCTTTACAATTCCACGACCAGACAAAAGTTTCTGAATGGCCCCCAGATCACAGTTTTTACTGAAATTGAAGCTGTTCAAGTCCAGTCAATAGCCTCAAAGTAAATTTCAGAGCTTGAACAGATCTTCTTTTCAATCAAGAAAACGGTTACCTTGCAGAAAAAAGAAATAAATGAAGCGTTGACGTTGACTCTTTTGTTGATGACTTATAAGATGTCACAAAAGTGCTTTGCTGACAGTTGAAAGACAAACCCAAATTGAATTTACAGGAAGATTCCACGAATCCTTTCCTTTGCTTGCTCTGGGCTTTAATTACATAAACACTGAGACATTCAAGTATGTACATTTAAATAACAGCTGGAAAATGTTAGCTCTTCATTTGACCTGTAGGGTACCTCTGAGAACAAACTGACTGATCAAATATGACAGTGATGTGGGCTATTGGCTGCTGTCTGTTATGACAAACATAACTAGAATGCGAAGATCAATGAAAGATGATGAATGATTTATCTTAATCCGAAAAGCACATCTAAACGACACAGTTCATTAACTCCTCAGGAGTCCTTCTCTAAATTTATGTTGCTAATAGCTGCTGCGTGTTCTCACACCTCAGCCAACACCCCTGCTGTCCCGTCCTGACTGACAATTTACCTATGTCGCTTTTATAACTGTGCTTTAGCATGCAAAAGATCTCCTGGGGCCCTCAAATACCTCCTGTCCGATTTCATTGATGTTGTGTTGGCTTGAAGCAAAGCCATAGTTAAACATCTATAACAGATGATGGAGAAATGATTATGTACTCAAACGGAGAGAAAAACACGCAGCTGGGTGGGGGTGAGAGAGAGAGGAGACACACATTTATCTCTTCTGACGTTCACATGGTGCTCTTTGTTCCAAACTTCCTTCTGTTTGTGTAAACTGCCGTAACACAACAGTAATGTAACAGCTCTGTGGACATCTAAAGTACCGACCACCAAATCAAACTAAAGCTCCGTTAAACAATATTTAAATAATGATAAAGAATCAGCTCACTATAAAGTCGGAGAGCAGCAAACACTGTCAACCGACTGAGGCGTGACATACCAACCTGTGTTTCTGGGCGTCCCGCAGCTAAATTCATCACAGTGTTTTTGGTTGTCTGTCTCAGCAGCACCATGCAAAGTCCCTGGCAACTGTTCTGAGCAAACAAGCTCACAGAAGGCAAGTGCACACAACCTGCCTAATGCAAAAAGACTGTATAAATAAATGTGAAATATCAAGCAAGCTCTAAAGGATTTGTGGGCAAAGCAGAAGTTCAAAGGCCGTTAAATACTGCACTTATGTATGTCAAGAGCCAGAAGCAGGTGTACAAGAGCTTTACATCAGAGTCAGGTTCATAACATCAAGTTCTGAATAACTGAATAGGGCTTTAATAGAAGATCAATTATTACAAACATCAATGTATTGTTATTATGGCTTATAAACAGCAACCGGGAGCATGTCACAAACTGTCAACACTGTATACTACAGGCCACCTCATCTCTGACAGACTTATTTTTACAAATAATGGAAATGGTACAGATACTTGTTCATTTAGATTTTGCGTTACTATGGTTACACAGGTTGGCATTAGCATTATTTTTCAGTTTGAATTCAAAAGGACTGCAGTAATGCCAATAATGCTGTGTCACAACTACACTGTAACCAACAGGTTTATTAGGGGGCTATTTAGCTTGTTAGGTGCTATATATGATATAATACTGCAGATGTAGTCCGGCATGCTCTTGCTTTAAAGGTGATTTATGTTCAGATGCAGTGTCCATATTTCATGAGTTAATTTACATGCCAGGTATGCTCTGGTTTGTAGACTTCATGGAACAATCTTCAATTCATAGAATGAATTCTCTCATCTTTAAGTTACTTCTTGAGCTGAGCATTGTAAGGCTTAAGACTGAATACATGCCATGAGATTCCTGTGGTTTAAGGAAACAGACAATAAAACAGGAGCCATCACACAAGAGGGACAAGGATGACTTGGAGGCAAGCCCTATTTCTGGAAAATAATAAAAATTGCAAAATACCCAACACTATGTTCAAATCAAAAACAGTCCTTCCCCTAATACCCTCACTGTTTTCACATGTTTGTGTATATCTGTGAGCTCATGTTCGTCTACATGCAGTGAAGCAGGTCCAGCAGACGGAAGAATCTGTGCGTGTGTGTGCAAATATGTGTAAGTGCGTCACTGTCGACCAATGGACCATGTCCTGCTCTTCTGGAGAGCTGCTGATCTGACAGAGGTCCGAGTTTGAGCGACTGTGACCTTTGCAGCTTAGAGCCTCATGGAGACTCCCCTGCTGGACCTGACAGTGTGTGATTATCTGAGGAGCTGGCAGTCCAACCGTAGGGCGTCAAAAACGTTGGACTAAATGAAACACAATCATATGACTGTCAACAGGCATGTGTGTGGGTTCAGAATCACTATCACCAACATTATCAATTTCCTACAGCAGGTTTGAGGAGCTCCCACATACACATAACCACAGCCACAGTGGTGATGTCGTGACAAAGAATTGGATTTTGGAGATATCTACCCAAAACAGCGTGTTAATTAGCTAGCCTTGTCCTGCCTGCTCTTGTTATACTTAGGGGTTAGCACTAAATGCAATGCGAGTGGGTGTAGCAGACAAAGAGGACAAATGTCCTCCAAGACTTAAAGTTGGCAACGACTCCTGACTAGCATCATAACTTTTAATTGTTGGAGACAGCTCTTGATCTGTAAAGTGATGCAGTGTGATGTGCAGCTTTTCCTAAAATACCCTTTTCCACTAAAATTGGAGTTTCCTTGTCTGTTCAGACTGACGAAACAGATGCAGTTACAGATTCACATCCAGACACAGTGGAGGGTGAGCTGCTGAGCACTCTGCAAAACTATAAGACAGATCAGTTGCATCTGTCACCCCCTGGTGTGTCTGAGTCTCTGTGTGAGACACTTCAATCTGTGCTTGTGTCTTCTTTAAAATTGAATATAGACCCCCCAGCTCACACTGTCGCCACCGAGCGCACTGGAGCAGTGGTCTCTCTGGGTTAACACCATCATCCTGGACAAGTGACAGGTCTGTGGCTGTGCTCAGAGGGAGAAGGGCTGAAAGTGAAGGGTTTGCCTTGGTGGTGTGTTTTCATTGATGCTGATCAGAGCCTGAAAAGAATTTTACCTAACACTGTCCTGCTCTTGTCAAGCTAGCTATATCAGTAGCTGTGGGCTTATTTTGTAACTGATGAGTGTATGTTGAGATATTATGGAATCAGTAGGCCAAGTGAATAATCAGTTTACCTGCTTCAAGGTAACGCTGTCTACAGTAGTGCTGCACAACATTGAGACTGTAATGCAGGGGGCACCAGCCGCCTTTCAAATGAGTGGCTCCTTATCAGACCTCAACAGAGCTTGATGACTACCTGATCTTTTGAATCAGGTGTGTTGGAGCAGGGAAACATCTGAAACATGAGGGACAGTGGTCCTCCAGGAAAGGAGCTGGCGACCATTGCTGTAGTAGCTCTCAGGAGCCAGCATAATTTTCGTATTCTTTGTATTTTCACAGAAAATGTGGTCCATTACGTTGCCATCACCCCACAGTCAGTTATCGGAAACCGAGAAATGTGCGCCTTTCCTACCTATGAATTATAGGCCCAAAGATGCCTGCTGTATCCAAACTGTTGAATTCAACAATTGCTCCTTGTTATTCTACTTTTGAATGTAGAAACAGTATGGTTGTATGCTGGAAAGAGCACCAACTCTCACATTCATTTCCAAATAGTTAAAAAAGAAATCCCTTATTCAAGAGTCCATTTAACTTCACCGGCGACCCACAGAGAGCAGTAAACTGTCAAGTACAGCAAAGAGCAGATGACAGTGGAATAAAGAAAAGGGGGCATGAAAGTGCAAGAGAGGGCAGAAAAAAGAGTGGCTGAGGCATGTCAGGGGTAAAGGAGGGCAAGGTTGGGTGGTGCATCTGAGAGCTGAATAATTGCTTACTGCTGTGAAAAATACAGCAAAAGAGGGAACATGGGAATTAGAAGGTGAGAAGAAGAAGAGGAGGCTCAC
The DNA here is from genome assembly GCF_900963305.1 of Echeneis naucrates. NCBI lineage: Eukaryota > Metazoa > Chordata > Actinopteri > Carangiformes > Echeneidae > Echeneis > Echeneis naucrates. The sequence continues at coordinate 9,007,701 of NC_042527.1, read as the reverse complement.
TGAGGTACTCGAGTTTGATGGTGTCATTTAGATGTGTTAGCTCACTCTTGATACTTCCTGCTTTTCCTCATCTGTTTTTATTTATGTCCCTTGGAGCTTCTCTTCTCCTCTCACTCAGTTTCTTGTCAGCCTGAACAATGAATTTGAATATTATCAAAAATGCAAGGTGTCGAAATAGCATATCCAATCTCCAAAACTAATTATTGATGAAGATAAAACGTGTGACAGAGGTGTCCTGTCTTACAACACTTAAGGTTACTTACTTGGCGTAGAGCCCAGAAATTATCACTATCATTATTGCTTCAAATTTTATGTTATACTGAAACACAGAAATCCCCACTAAAACTGACTGAATAAACTTGCCAAAGTAGTGGAAGTCTTTGTGAGTGGGTGGGGGGCGGGGGGTCATGCTGGTACATTCCCTGCAGTGGTACACTAGTTGCACAATTAATAAGCAATCAAGTGCGTCATTCATATTTTCCCTATTTTCACTGAAGAGATGTGGAGTTATGCACTAATGCTGATCTCTTATTTCCCATTTTTTCAGACCCATCATCCCTTTCAGTCATAAGTAGCCTCTCCAAAATTTGCAATTTAAACTGCTCATAGTTGTGCCTGACTTCAGCTGTTAACTCCCCACTTTGTGTTGGCTTTAAGCACTTACGCCCAACCACTTCTCACAGCCACCCTCCTCAGCATTTAAATCACATCTTCACGCAGATCAATTAACAGGTAACGCTGGCAGTCACAGTTCATCTGATGAATTTTAATCCCACAATTTAGAGAAAGTGCAATTAATACTAATTGCATTGCAGGCCACCAATGCCCCCAGCCGAACGACTGTGTATTGTCTCTGATATTGGATTCTCCCCATCCTCTCATTGACTTGTCCAATACATTGGTTCTTGAGTCAATAGATAATGTGAAAGTGGGTTTGTGTGGGTGTGTCTGTTGTGTTTATGTGCTTTTCACCTGTGTGTGCTGTCGATTTGCCACCCTGAGGTCATATGGGTGGTGTGACAATCTCCCAAATGCAATTAGGAAGTGGTAGGCTATCTGAGTCCAGTGAGACCCTGATGAATTGCTTCTTTGTGCCTCTCTTTAGCCAACTGTTCCCCTCTGGCTGTACCAGCCAACAAATGAGGGCACCCATTCACATAGACACACGCCATTGTGTGAAAACTAGCGGGTTTGTTGCTTGCCAACAGGTCCAAAAGCAATTGATGGAGATTGTTATTTCTTTACAGTTTGTTATTGGAGGAAAATGAGGTGAGAAAATAGATGTTGGTATTTTTGCATTTTAACAAAGGTTATGTGCTATGAGTTAGGGCTGGCTATTTCTCAGAATTTTGTGCAGGCCAAGGAGGACCTGATGAAGAGTCTGCAAGAGAAACCCAAGGAGAAGGAGAGGATGGAGATCTGCAGGAAGATCCAGCAGGAAGAACTGGCACATAAAATCATACCCTGCCCCAGAACTCCCTTATCAGCAACCAGAAAAAACAACAATAAAAGCACAATGCTGGGATTGGGAGGGGCCTCGTCACTTCTCTTTCCTTTGAGCATTAAAAAAGACAAATAAATACAAAATGTATATATTGTAATAATATCATTATAGTTTTTTTTTTTTTTTTTTTTCAGAATGTTAAGTTGGACCACATTTAGCAGGTATATAAACATTAAGTTAAATATATAGATCGAGCGTAAAGGCAAATCTCTGATGAGAAATTCTCAGTTATTATCATGAATGCCATTATCATCTTTTTCTGAAAACCAGGACGAACAATAACAAGTGGAAATACTAACAACATTTCTGTGAGGAAATCTTCTGGTATTGCATTTCACTGGTCCACATCCTTCACCTTTCACTAAGACTGAGTTAACTCTAAAGACTGATTTGGAGAGACGTTTTTTCTTAAACTGTAACATGACTGTATTCCACATTCCTTTATGATTCCTTTCCTTCCTTTATGAATTGTCCCATTGTGTCACATTGCATCTTGACAGTAAATAGTGAAACGATGGTTTGCTGTTCGTGAAGGAGCAGCCTCCTTTTTCCTTTATCTGACTCAGAGCTCCACTCGTGTTTAAAATGTTCTCATGTGCTGTCCATTTATATTGATATTGTTTACATGGTTTAGATATCTGGATGTGGAGGTGGAATACTTCAACATGGCTCAATATTTCACAACTTTCTTTCTGTGCATCAGAAGGGGCCTTACTGCTGTCATACTGTACAGCCTACATTTCCCGGCTAGATATTACAAATACCCATTTCACACTGAGTTTCAAGATGATTAGTGTCAACTAGGCTCAAGTGATCCAATGCAATAGTACCTGCCATTGTGAAGTGTAAAATTTTCAGTATGACACTTGCGCCAGAGAAGTGTTGACACAACTCTCAAACTCACGGGGGTGTTGAGTGTATTGCACTGTATCACATCGGCATTCTGCACATATTGGATAGCATTATACTGTACGTACAACTTCCATAAAAGCACAGCTAGAAGCTGGCGTGAAAACATTACGTCAGTCAAAGCGGTTGTTCCCCACTCGAATTTTCTTTTTAACCAAGACGTTAGTGTTGATCGCTGGAGTGGTTCAGGCCCTGGAGCAGTAAACCTATTACACATTATCTTGTTTCCCCAATAATAAGCAAACACGTGCTCCTCTTGCCACTGCGTAATTTAGAGCAACATGCTTGTTTATGTTGGAAATCTCTTATGTCTACTATGAGAAGAACAAAAGCTGCAAAAAGAAAAAAATCTTACTAAGACGCTGATGACATTTAGAGGACAGCCCTTTTCTCTTTTTTGGAAATGGGACAAAAAAGCAACAAAACAAAGAACAACAGCAGAGTCAGAGAAGTCTTTTTCAAATGTGAGACATACCCTCAAAATGATCTCACTTTTGCTTTCAGTGTGTATAAATGAATGTATACACTTGCTGTATTGCCATGCGGTATGTGCATGTGTTTGTGTCAAAGACTGAGGGTGTATCTTGGGGTCAGTAGTAGGATGAAGTGTAATCCAGTCATTAATTAAATGAGGAGCACTGAGGGGAGGAGAGTGAAGGAATGAGGGCTTAAAACCGACTGATAGTCTGTCTGCTCAGGAACTCATTTAATCAAGGTCTTACAACCCCCCCTCCGCACACACACACGCACACACACACACAGCAATATCTTGATACACTGAGGTTTTGTGTCTAATGTGCTGCACAGAAACACACAAACAGGCCCATACAGACCAGATGGAGCCGTACCAGTTTTGTATTAAGAGGAATTATCATGAAGCGGAGGAATTGGTTCATATGAGGATTCCAGTGCTTTTCAAGTCCCTTCTCAAGTTTTGCACTGACCTCATCATGCTAGGTGATACACTGAAGTGTTACTAACTGAAAGGCAAAGAAGAGCAATTCTTGGGGGCTCATCACTAAAGTGGTGGCTGTCACCTACGATTGGCTTCCACCCATTTTATCACGTTAGCAGTAGCGTGACATATTGTACATTTTTGTGCTGATGATACCCAACTTTGCTTTTTGTTTTTCCCAAATGACTGAGGGGGGACTGTCCAATGAACTTTAGTAGGAGGTGAAAGCAGAAATTTTAATCAGAGGTCCTGACTCCCTTGCTGTGATGCCTGCTTGTCAGTTTTTCTGTGATGCTTATCCCCATTTTAATGCACATCTTGGTGGAGTTGTTTGTTTTGTTTTGTTTTTCTTCATTGTGTTTCAAAGCTCATCCTGTTCATTTCAAGTCAGTTTTTCAGGCTTCTGCTACATCTTGTTCTTATATTTATAATAATTTGATGGCTTAGTCATTTTCACAGTACATGTTGACTACCAAATCCTTCTTTTGTGCACCCATTAGAATTGAGTTAATTAATTTGAACTGAAAATTATACATTTTATTCAAATGGGGTCCTTTGCTTTTTTTATTGTGAGCACTGATGTTTTTTGTGTGCAGTATTAACAATGTTCAAATTAGAAAATTAAAGTAACATACACACAAATACGTAACAAATAACACACTCACAGTCGATTATGAGCATCTTGTTTTTAAATGTAATGTGAACAAGATTAATCTCTGTCAAGTATCAGGTAAATGATGTTTATTCCTAAATAAACATCTGACTCATCCCTGGAACTGATTCTCAACTTAACAACTCCCATTAAAAACATTGCAAGGACTCTATTCAGAGTCATGTCTAAACTGTGATTCATTAATATTTTATTGACATATTTTAATAAGTAAGTCTGCTTTTAATTTTTTCAACTTGTGCCTTTCTGTAAAATTTACAAGTGTTCATTATTATTATTGCTATGAATCAATTTCGTTTTCATTCCATTTCATTTCACTTTTGGAAGAATTAATTGATTTGAATTAATGAGATGAAAATGAGTTCAGTTCCACTAAATTGTGAGAGAAATTGGAAAAGTTTATTTGACTTGAATTATTTTCTGACTTTTTTTTTCTTTTTTTTCTTTTTTTTACTTTCATCAATACAATCAGGCATGCAAGCAGAAATTACAAGCCTTTCAAACACTAAAGATGAAGACAAGAGTAATTACAATAACAAAATTCTACCTACCATAGAGTTAGAAGGAGATGAAAGGGATTTAGAAAAATATATGATCAAACATGAGGTCTGAGATTAAATGTGATATTTGATATAACAGCTTGGCAGCAATGAAAACAAGGGCCAATTCATTGGTATATCCAACAAACCGGGGAAAGAAAACTCCTGAGAAATGAAATGCTTCATCATTTCCTATTAGTTATGGAAGGGATGCAATAATTTGTTTCAGCTCCTTCTGAGAACACTCTAGCTTATGAAGCATCATTTTCTCATTAATTATATACATCTTGTTCTTTTACTTTATATTGGTAATTAAACATCTTGTGAAACGCGTGTTTTGTGACATTGACATTTTCCACTTCATCCTGCTCGACTTGACCGTCGACCACCTTTTTTGAATAATTGTTACTATTGAGCAATTTTTTGCTGACTCCTCTGCTTGCTCTCAAACTGCCCTGGTAACAGACCAACTCCCAGAGGCAAAAATCTATGCAATATGATATTTACTTTGAGAAGCAACCCCTTTCCCTCATGACACAGAGGCCAAAAGATTAGACTTCATTTCATCCAAATGCGACAACAGAGTTAAATTATAGTTTTCCTTTCTGTTGGAGCCTGTGAAGAAACAAATTTGCTGACACAGTAGGAGTCTTAAATCTCCGTCATTACCATTTACATATACATTGGCCCCTCACTTTCCTCTTCATCTCTCTCTGCCTCCTCTTCTGTTGCTCTCTAAAGCTTTTCTTGCCTTCATGACTCTGTGATGCTCCCCTGTAAAATGTAATCCAGGAAAATGCCTTTGCCACAACAGCTGGAGCGGAAAATGGATGTACACCCAGCCCCAAACTGTTAAGTAGAACTACTCTTTCTACCACTAAGTCCAGGTTTGTGTATAAGGGCTCCAGCAATTTATCTTAATCATTGGCGTTTTAAAACCAATTTTCCTTTCTCTTTGGTCTAATCTAAGTGCATGTTTGCTCAGCTTATGTGTTTTAATGTGTGTGCAGGCAGGATCAAATATGTGCACATCGCCTTCCCTCCATACCACCCCTTGTGTTTATGACTTGTCTGTTCAGAAACCGCATCCCATAGTCATAGTGGAGACCTTCTCATTGCGAGTGTGAGACATCTTGAAAATTGCTTGGGGATTGAACCATGAGGCCCACTGTGGCTGTCAGCATCATTATTTCACCAGGGAAAGGAAACGTTGAATTGGATTAAAGGGAAGTCAGAGGGCGAAAGTAAGTGGAAAGACGTGCACGTGACAGTGGGTTAGTACACAAGTGAAGCAAAGCTAGCGCTGAAGGGGAACTTTGTCTTTATATTTGTTGGGGCTGAGCACACAGGAAGGACAGGGTCAGAGTGCTGCAGATTTTTGTTCCCTCTGAAAGGAGATTTACAAAATCTCTAAAATTAACTCTGCAGATATTTCAAGACTCACAACCAAATCCACACACGGGAACAAGTCAGGCAAACACAATACACTCAGCGTGTATGGTCGAAAACTCTGGACATTACAAATGCATTTGATGACACGAAGGAAATTATCGTTCACTTAACACTGCACCACATGAGCTGTCTCTGTTGCTGTGAGATGGCAAAGATCACTGTGTCCACAGAAGACCTATGACTGATATTTGAAGTGATAGCCAGTTTAATAAAACACGCCCTCAGTGAGTATAGTTAGGAAATAAAAGGGAAAGAAGAGGAGAAAACATTTACACTAATGTAATATCCTTCAACATATATAACAAGTACAACATATGATTTTTGTAGGGAAACCATGGATGGGTCACACACATCTTCATCTCATAAATCATAATTGCACATTTCCACACTTAGAGACTAATCAATTAGGATGATGTAACTTTATCACCCAACAAATGAGTTTGTTCCAGAAGTTTTGAGGCTTGTCTCTGTGCTGTTTGGCGTATTGTAAGCGGGGTGCTTTGTGGCATTTACGTTGTAATGGCTTTCTTCTGGCGACTCGACCATGCAGGCCATTTTTCTTCAAGTCCCTCCTTATTGTGCATCGTGAAACAGCCAGTTTTTTTTTTCAAATAGCTCCTGTATTTCAGCTGAAGTTATTTGTGGGTTTTTCTTTGCATCCTGAACAATTTTCCTGGCAGTTGTGGCTGAAATTTTTGTTGTACTTCTTATCATTGATATTATCTGAAGAATGGTAAAAAAAAAATAAATAAATATCACAAATTCTGCCAGGTTTGTAAAGCACAGCTGTGTGAGTTACAACACTGGACAATTGTTAGAAAACATGGATGTCATATGGACATATAATGTAATCATTTTATGAGGCATTTGTATCAAGTTGTGTCCTAGTTGGTGAATGAATTACTCAGTTATGGCCAAAAAGGGATTTTGAGAGGTCACAGTTACCTTGACCTTTGACCTTGACCACCAGATTCTAATTAAACGCTGTCTATGGTGGTGGTTGTTGTTATGCAGGCCAGAAATGACTGCCTGAAAAATTTTGATTTTCAGAAACAGTTTTGTTTAGTTTTTTTATTATTTATGGTTTGCTCACACCGTGTCAGAAAAGCTTGAAATTAAGTGCAGGCTCAGACTTTATCTCTCATTGTGATAGTTATGTTGACTGTCTCTTTATTAAGCACCCAGAGTCCTGCCTGTCTGCTCGAGAGCAGGTATTTTGAAGCCCATTATGTTTCTGTGGTTTTCTGCCGTTCTACCTTTTCTGCTTCAGAACTCACATGGCTCCTTTCTCTTTTCTCTGGGGTAAAGGTTTCAACTTTCTCTCTGATGTTTATCACTTCCCTTCTCTCAATAGGTTCAGTCTGTTTGTGTTTGTCTTTCTTAGTTTTAATGTGCTCCTGACTGACTAAATGACATTGGTATTTTTGCAATTGAAATGTCAGCATTAATTTTTGGCATGAAAGGGTATAAACACCTTTTGATGTCACATCTTCATGGATTGTGCTTTCTTTGGGACCACTAAAAAATCTGCAAACCTGGTCTTCTGTAAAATTGAAAAAAACAACTGAAACACTGCAGCATCCATGAAAACTACTTGCGACATTTTTACGTTTCTTTACTTGTCTTTTTAGGGGAGATTTGTTCCTTCAAGCTCTATGGTCAGGAGGTTCCATTTGAGGCAGTGGTGTTGAATCGCACATCAGGGGAGGGGGTCCTGAGGGCCAGTAGGCCTGTGGACTGTGAGAGCCAGAAAGAGTACACCTTTATAATCCAGGCCTATGACTGTGGGGCCGGAACCAGCGGAGCCGACTGGAAGAAATCCCACAAGTGAGTTAATCAATTTGTGTTCATGTGTCTATTGAATTTACTTTAATTATATCTAGATTGAGATAGTAGAGCACTCACACTTGCTTTTTACCACCTCAGCAAGAACAGGTTTCTATTGGGAAAACAATTAATGATTACTTTCATTTACAAATAGTCTGGCAATTATTTTCCTAATCAGTTTATTGTTCAAGCCATGTAAGTGAGAAAATAAAATGTCTCACCGCAATATGCTGAAGCCCCAGGTAACAACGGTCAACAGTGAGATCCATTTGCAGCACACATGAAAGTTAGGACATTTCTGGCAAGCAGTGTTTTGTGCAAATAAAATTATATGATCTTTACAAGTTTTTTTACTCCGTTTGCAGTAGTTCAAATTTGAGTTTCCATTTTATGAGCATTCTGGTTGAGCTTTTGGTATAACTTATAACTTTGGTATAACTATAACCTTTTGACATAAAAAAATATATATATATTTTCACAGCTATGCAAAATAAAATATCTCTGCAAAAGCGGTTTCAGAATTTGTGAGTTTATATTGTGCAATTTGTATTGATACTGTGTTTGATCAATGCTTACTTAAACCTTAATCTATGGAGGTCGCAGAGTTTGAGGAAAATTAGCTTTACTGCAGCATCACAGGGCTGAGTGTGGCCGAAGGCAGGGCAGTAAACAAGGCTGAATGACAGTTATGGAAATGAGCAGTGGGAGCAGGCTTGAGGAACGCTAAGAACTGATGAAGCAGAGATGCAGTGACCCTGAATTACAAGGTAACAAGGATTAAGTCTGAGATTACACAAGTGAGTTTAGAATATGCAAGCATGTGACACCAAAATAGCTAAAACAACCATATAATGGAGAGAAGAAGAACTGTGCTGTGTTTGGAGACCCTCAGCATTGATCATGCAGATTTTAAGGAAAGATAGTGTGTGGTTGGAGTTAAAGATGAGAACAGATAATATACACTTAGTGACAATGCAGCTATGTTACACCTACTATTGAATTATATTAAAAATGTTTATGGAACATTTACTAATGCCAATGTATGCTTTTACATCATGCTGTTAAAGTTGTTGATAATAATAATAACATAGAGAGAGCAAAGCCCCCACAACATAGACGCAAGTGCACATACACACACACACACACACACACACATACACAAACAGAGAGACAGACAGAAACACAAGGAATAAAAGTGGACTCATCGCCATGACCATGTCAGTTGCTGAAAACCATCAGTTTTCAGTCAGCAAGTCTGTGTGTGACTATAGTCACTGTTGGCATTTGTTCTCAAAAGCATTTGACAGTTTGTGACTTCACCAACACAAAAGCAGTTGCCTCTTTGTTTGAAAAGACTTTTTTTGATTCTCAAGAAAACTAGTTGTCGGACCTGGTATGAAAACTGTCATACACAGACAATTTAATCCAGCATGACTCAGTTGTGCAACTGCCATTGTAAGTTAATTCACAGGGGGGTAAACAAAATATCAAGCATACAAAATAAATATTAACATCAAAGCAAATAAATCAAAGTAACAAAGGCGGTTCTCCTAATGACTCATATTAAGAGTCTCAGAAAGTGTGACAATTTAACATTTGTAAAAAATAGGAAAATTCAGCGAACAGAGGAAGTGGGAATTGTATATCATCACTTTGAAACAAAGCTCAATTTAGCAGTAAAACAATAGATTACAGGCATACAACTAAATGCAGCTTTACCTGCACCCCTACACATATTTACCTTTACACTGCTAGATATTAAATGAAATGAGAAGTAAAAATAGCAACATAGCCTGATGATTCCTCCATGACTTACACTCGATGATTATTGTCAGGAAGAAAAATTATTATTATTATTATTATTTTTTTTTAATATATATATAATAAGAGCTCGTCTTTTTTGTTTCTATTTTGTCCTTTTAGTTCTTGTTTTCTCTATTCCTCAGCAGACAGCCAAGACTTATAGCCCTGCTCTTAGGATATGTTCCCCAAATGGCCCATCAGTAGAATGTGTGTCCATATGTATGTGTGTGTGTGTGTGTGTGTGTGTGTGTGTGTGGCGGTACAATGTGACAGGCAGGCAGACCAGCATGGACAGCAGCAAATCAAACCCTCTGGTCCTTCGCTCAGAGACAAGGGGCTGCTAAAATAAGCTGCTGCAGGCTCAGTACTAAACACAGTAAGACAGAGAAATTTATCAGCTCAGGGATCCATGATAAATTGCTCTGGTGGAAGATGAATTTCGCACTGTGTGTGTGTGTGTGTGACATTATCACTGCATGACATTCTAAATAGGCCTCATTAAGCTAATGTAATTAATTAGCCAGATGTGCTTCCTCAGATACGCCGTGAGTTGTTGTCAGAGAAGGTCACCAGTGAAGTAAACTTCATAATATGTCTGAATTATTGGTCCGTTTATATACTTTGGTGTGCAAAAGTTATTGGAGTACCTAGTTAGATGAGATTGTGTCTTTTTGCAAGTGTCTGTTTGTATGAGACTTGGAGGGAAGGAGAAAGAAAAGTTAAACCTTTGAAAACATTCCAGCTTTTCAAGGTTCTGTATCAGTAGAGAGACCACAAAAGAGTTTCACAGAGTAAATTTTCCTTATGAAGATAGCAACTGGTTTGCTTTCATTCGTCTCCTCCTTCAATTAACTAGTGTTCTTAAATAAACTGTGAAATAGGCCTTAATTCATTTCACTCATTTCAATTTATTTTCTTTTTACTCCTCTCTCCCAACTTTAATCCATCACATCTCTAACGGCTTCCTCACTTTCTTCAATTTCATCATGTCTTTCCACCCTTTTGTCCACCTTGCTGTCTCCCTCCTTCCTTCTATTCCCTTTTTCAGGGCGGTGGTTCACATCCAGGTAGATGACGTCAATGAATTCTGTCCTGTGTTTCGGGAGCAACTCTATAAGGCTTCAGTGATTGAAGGGAAGATCTACGACAGCATCCTGCAGGTATATTGATGATATAAATGAGAGGGAATACATATTTCGTTTCATTTCAGATTTTACCAACTTAAGGTCTTTGCTTGTTTTGTTGATTTTTATTAAAAGAAGAACTGTTTCGCTAAAATTCCAATACCATTATCATTTATAAATGCCTTCATCAACTCAAGTGTAAACAGTGGGGAAAAAAAAAAAAAAGCCACATTCATGTTAAATTTAGCATGTTGTAATTGTAGTTGCTTAAGTGTTATTGCACGACCGTATTACAGGTGGAAGCATGGGACCAGGACTGCTCACCCCAATACAGCCAAATCTGCAATTATGAAATCGTCACTGGTGGGACACCATTTGCAATTGACCGCAATGGTAAGTGTGTTTGTATGTGGCTTGGCAGAGCAGGAGACTGGACTGCGGTGTTATATGTGTCTGAGAGGGAAGCGGAAACTAGGATAGCAATGCAAGTGATGGAAGTGTCTGGATTTTAATTTGATTTTATAACAATGAAGGGCCACCGTTCACGTTTTAATTCTTTTCTGTTCCGTTCTGTTTTAATTGCATCGCATCAAACATACATTTAATTGGGTAAAACTTTCTATGAGCATTTTTAAATTGACAGAAGTGAGTAAGTCAAAGCAAGTTTGTTTGTATAGCACAGCTCAGCAAAAAAGTCAATTAAAAGTGCTTTACATAAAATATACATCACGTAAAAGCAATAAAGTCGGCATAAAAAGGATAATAAATTCTATCAGAAAGAGTTACATTGGAAATAAAATAGTTCCATGAATTAAAAAGAGTTAAATTATAAATAAAATGCTTGATATAATAAAAGTTCAGTGTCAGATAATAATCGTAAGCCTCAATTTTGATTTAGTAATAAATAGCACCAAACACAAAAGTCTTCAGCTCTGATTCAAAATAACTGAGAGTTGCAGCCGAACTGCAGTTTTCTGCGACTTTGTTCCACAAATGTGGAGCATAAAAACTGAACGCTGCTTCACCAAGTTTGGTTTTGACTCTGGGGACAGAAAGCAGACATAACCCAGACCACCTGAGCAGTCTGGATGGTTCATAACATAGCAGCAGTTCAGAAATATTTGTTAGCCTACTAAAGATAAGTGCATGGACAAGTTTTTCCAAGTCCTGCTGAGACATCAGTCCTGAAACACTTGATATATTCTTCAGCTGATAATTGTCTGATTTTGTAACTGTCCTAATGTGGCTGGTGAGGTTCAGGCCTGAGTCCCTGACTACACTAAGATTTCTGGCTTGCTTGGTGCTCTTTAACATTACAGACTGAAGCTTTGGCCTGACTTTTGATCGTTATTCTTCGGCACCAGAAGAGGCCTCAGAATGGAGTCATTTTTGTCTGCTCCGATTACCTATAGACACAAAGTTGTCTCTGTCCTTTAAGTAGGATTGCAAGCAGTTTAGTACTGTTCCAGAGTGTGCCACCCAGTTTTTCACTCGGTCTAGTAATATATGTTGTAGTTGAACTGTTTCAAATGCTGCACTAAGATCTGGTAATACTAGAACTGAAAACCACTGTCTGTGTTTAAGTGGATGTCATTGAAGGCCTTAAGAACAGTCTCAGTGCTGTGATGTGGTGGAAAACCTGACTGAAAAACGGCAAGACAGTTGTTTAGTTATTGAAAAGCAGCTTTTTCAATGATTTTATTTAAAAACGAGTACGAATATTACATCATTAACTCTTATCATCTTGGCTTTCACCAAATTGTTAGAAATTATAACAACAACATAAAGGGAACAAACAGCTCTAGGAACTACTAAATGGAGGTTCAATTACAGTTCGCCACAGTCTTTGCTTCTAAGCCGACAGGGATGAAATGTCCCTAAAGTACTCATAAATAAATCATTTTAAACATCAACAGCTGAATCTGCTACAGCGAAGTTGTTTTGTCTTGTGAAACATGCATAAGAATGCATTTTTTTAGGAATAGTTTGCACTGCATTGCACCCTAACACATTTGAATCAGATTAAAGAGCCATATTAATATCTTGATAACAGGAAAAAGCCATGCCTCCACTGACTGCATATATGTTCTTTCTGTATTTGCTGATTTGCATCATGCAGAGATGAATCATGGAGCAGTGTGAATGCAGTGTATAAAACATATTATGGAGGCGGATTTTACTGCAGTACAGCTTGTGTTTTTAAGCGGTGGAAGGAAAAATGAAATTCTAAAGAAATTATTCCATTGCTCTGTCTATTTCTGGAATAATGTGTGCAATTGTAGAAATACACTATGAAAAACAGAAAGGTGTTCTTGATCCCTCTTTCTTTTGCTAATATGCTGTGATCTGTGAAGGAGCTTTTCATCAATGCATTGCTTAAAAGTTACATCCATCTTCAGCTTTGGCAGCTTCTTTTTTTTTTTTTTCAGTTTTCTTGTTCAGCTTTCTTTGCTCATTTGTGGCTTTCCACCACGCCTAGTTGACAAGCAGTGTATTTAATTTTTGATTGAGAGCTATTCTGAGCACGTCTCTCTCTATAAAATTTCAGATCTGGGATTTGTGCCGACTTCTGCTTCAGTTTCAGCAGCTATGCTTAGCATTTAGCATTTTACAGGCACCCATTCAAGTTTGTTAAAGGATTGTTTAACCAGGAAAAGGGAGGGCAGCTTAAAGCAACAAAGACAGAAGTAGAAGAGTACCTGAGAAATACATATTCAGATTCTGAGCAGAATAGAGTAGTAGGACTTCCACCTGACATGCCACCATTAGGGGAGATAGATCAAGAAATGGATTTTAGACCACCTGGGTGGACCCTACCGGGTCTACAAAATCGCACCTGATATTCTAAAGTTTTTGTGGAGGCAATTAAGAATACTTTGGAAGAAACAGTCTATTCCCAGAGCATGGCGTAGGGAAGGTGGCGTTCTTATTCCTGAGGAGAAGGAGCTGATTCAGTTCTGTATGATCTCTCTCCTGAATGTAGAGGGGAAGATTTTCTTTAGTGTAGTTGCACAGAGATTAGCTAGTTATTTAGAAAGGAATAGCTTAATAGATACTGCAGTACAGAAGGCAGGAATACCAGGTTTCGCAGGGTGTTTAGAGCACACTAGCATGATTTGGCATCAGATTCAGGCAGCCAAGAGTGAGAAAAGAGATTTGCATGTGATATTCTTGGACTTAGCAAATGCATTTGGGTCAGTGCCACATAGCCTTATTTGGGAGGCGTTTGATTATTTTAGAGTGCCTGGAGCAGTTGTCAATTTAGTAAGAAGATATTTCCAGGATATCAGAATATGTTTAAGTACAGCAGGCTTTACAACAGGTTGGCAGAGGCTAGAAATAGGTATTATGGCAGGGTGTGCGATTTCTCCATTAGCATTCACAATGGCAATGGAGGTAATTATTAGAGCTTCTAGGTGGGTTGTAGGTGGAGAGAGGCGGCAGGATGGGATGTGCCTTACACCAATTAGGGCATATATGGATGATATGACGTTGATAACTACAACGGTGCCATGTATGAAAAGAATACTTGAGAGACTTAATAAAAACTTAAAGTGGGCTAGTATGAAAATCAAGCCTACTAAGTCTAGAAGTATCTCAATAAGTAGAGGAAGATTAAGTCTAGATAGTGGTACAAGGCAGATTTGCCTGACAGAGAACAGGTAGTGCAGTTCCAGAAGGATGTTGCTGAGGGACTGGCTAGAATAGATAAATCAGGACTTCCAGGAAAGTTGAGGCTGTGGTGTTTGCAGTTTAGATTATTTCCCAGATTGATGTGGCCACTGTCAGTATATGAGATTCCAAAATCTGCTGCAGAGAAAATGTAAAGACTAGTAAGCTTTTACATTAGGAAGTGGCTCGGTGTTCTGAGATGTTGACGCACTGTGGGACTGTATGGGAAAGGCGTACTTCAGCTCCCAGTATCCAGTCTAGTGGAGGAGTTTAAATGTACTAAGGTTAGGACAGAGCTCCTGTTATCTGGGAGTAAAGATGTGGTTGTTAGTAAGGTGGTTCCAAACCCAACCAAGGTGAGAAAATGGAATCCAAGAATGGCAGTGCAGGAAGCAAAAGCTAATCTTAGGCATACAGAGATTGTGGGTAATGTACAGATCGGCTGGGGAGGCTTGGGCTTGGCCCAGGTAAACCAGTGTGGAGTGGAGCAGGTCCCAAAGAGAAGAGGAAGGGGTGTGAGGGCAGTGGCTCAGGCTAAGCAGGGACAGTGGTTGAACTGGGAAGGTGAAGAGAAGAAAAAGCTTAGTTGGAAAGAGCTGTGGAGTATGGAGGAAAGTAGTATTAGATTTTTGATAGGGGCAACATGTGATGTATTGCCAACTCCCCAGAACCTAAAACTCTAAATGGAGACCTGCTATGTTCATTGTGTTCAGGTGCTGCAACTCTAAAGCACATCTTGTCCGGTTGTAAGGTCAGTCTGTCACAAGGCCGATATACGTGGCGACATAACCAGGTTTTAAAAAGCTTAGCTGCAGGCATTGCAGATATACGGAGGCAGGCAATTTTAGGAGGGTCTAAGACAAAGAGAGTTGCAATACAGTTTGTTCAGGAAGGAGGGAAAGTTAATAAGATAATAAGGAAGCAAGGCTTAGAGGATGCCAGTGACTGGGAGATGCAGGTAGATTTAGGAGGAAAGCTTGTTGTTCCCCAGGAAATAGCCTGTACAGAGCTAAGGCCTGTTATAATTTTGTGGTCTAGGAGTAGAAAGAAAGTATATTTCATAGAGCTGATTGTGCCGTGTTAGGATTCAGTTGAAGAAGCATATGAAAGGAAAAAGCTCAGGTATGCAGATCTAGGTAAAGATGATGAGCAGCGAGGATGGAAGGTTAGGATTTGTCCAGTGGAAGTAGGATGTAGAGGGTTTGTAGCAAGATCTGCTGTTGCTTTCTTTGAAGGAGTTAGGAGGAAGGGGACAGAGGGTGAGGAAGATGAGGCAGTAAGATCAAGTCAGTGGATTTGGGTTAGAAGAAGTAATAGTAGCTGGGGGCCCAGCAGGGGGAGCTCTTCAGATAAACAGACTTTAGGGAGAAGCAGAGGAAGAAATCAGGAAGGGGAAGTGTATTTTAGTGGTGGGTGTGGCCTGGTTGGGCCTCTTTGACACCATGCAGTTAGCCCAGGGGAGTTGGCCTGGGTGGGTGTGTTGGTTTTGTTTGAGTATAGGACTGTTCAGGTGAGTTTAGTTGCTAAATCTGCTAGTGTAGCTTGTATTGCCTCCACCTCCTGCACCCTCTATACTTTCATGCCCCCTAACCGAACCAGGGTCTGTATCCCATCCCTACTTTTATCTCCACCTCTTCTATTTCTCCCCTCTACTCGAACCAGGGTCTGTATGCCCACCCCGCTTTCACTGGTGCAGTTGGTGAGAGGTCAGAGTAGGTGATAGTCGTGCTGTTTGAGATGGTTGTCGTTGTGTGAGGAGTGGTGATGGCTGGCATTCAGGGGTGACTCTGGGACGCCAGTGTTCACTGTCCAGCCTCCTGGAGGTGTTGTGGGCCTAACTAGACGAAACACCAGTGAAAGGAAGTTCCCACCTGATGAGCCCAAGACATGATAGCTATCACCGCTCACTGGCCTAGTTGGATATTATCTGTAGGGAACATAGAGCAGGGTGAAAGTTTGTTGCTAGGAAGGTAATCACTGAGTCTGGTCCTTTTTTTTTTTTTTTTTTTTTTTTTTTTTTGTCGTACAAATTTCTTGTTTTCTCTAAATAGCTGATCTGAGTACAGTATAATCCAAACTGAATGGAGACTGCAGGATTTAGCGTATGTTGAACTCTACCAATAGATCTCACAGAAGCACACATTGCTTTCTTTGTGTGTTCGTATTTCTTTGTCTCGCTCAGGATTTTAACTATAATTTGTAAAGGTCTCATTTAACCTCATTTAATTTGAACAACAATAATATTCTGAAGGAATTGCAAGATATAACACAATAGTAACAGGCCTACTTTGTAGAATAATGGTCATTGTGCGCACTGACGGCAGTGCAAGATAAAAAGTAATTGGACTGTGCTGCGGAGTATATTTTCGCTGTCAGACATGGAATGAAATTCTAACTCCAACTCCATCCCTAACTAGTTTAGGACTAAATTAATCTCAAAAGCTCTTATTTTCAGTTATGACAATAAACTAGTCCTCAATCACTACAGTGCTAAGATTTCAGATGTTGTTAAATTCAGAAGAGTATGACAACTATATGCTATGTTTTGATAAAATAGCCTATCCAAATTAACTTATTTAATCAACCGCTAAATGGAAGAAAATCTAAAATTAGTTTTACATCAGTAACAACGTTTTTTCCTGCTCTTCTGCAACCACAGTTGATTGTATTGTACAGGTTTGCTGCCTACAGATCATTTTCAGGATAATGGACTGCATACTCATAAGTGAGGTGGTCTCACCATGGGAAACCTCTTATCTGCCTTTAAGCCAGAGCCATGGATCACTTGTTATTCAGCTGATGTCCTTTTCCCTTCAAGTAAACTTGCTGTTGAATTGAATGGCCATATCACTCAGCTGATATATGGCCTCTGGGTTCTGTCTGAATGCAGACCTCAAATCATAAGTTCAGCAGTTAAGCGTTGCACTTCCTCAATGTTTGGAAAGTCAAAAGAGACAAGTTAAAAATCAATGCGCCAGAGCCCGTGACATCCTAACTATTTGTATCTAACACGGATTAAGCTCCCTGAACACCAGATCTTACACATCATAAAATTCATCTCAATAACATCTGTTCATTAAACCCCCCCCACACACACACACACACACACACTGACTGATACCCATGGAGGCAGCCAATCCAACCTTCTGATATGGCATTACTTAGATAACAGATAAAATGTGTTATATTTGGATACTTAATGTGTAGAGTTCAGTCACTGTCAACTAGCCCTTTGGTAATGGTCAAACAACTAGCTAGTTATATGGCCGCAGGAGTCCTTGTGCAGCCTTGATGAGCTTGGTGTACTGTAGTGCTACACGCACTAGTTCTCCTCCAGAGCCGGACACAAACCACTATCTACTGGCTGCTGGATTAGCAGTCCGTCTGTAGGATGAGTTCAGGAGGGAGGATAGGTCAGGGTTAAATAACAGTGCTGTCTCAATAGATTCCCCATTGGAGCTATCATGGACACAGAATGGGGCTGTGCTGGGGAAGGAAAAAAAAAAGGTTTATAGCAGCTGAAAATATACAAATCACATCTTATGGTCAGGGTTTTCAAAATAAAGTCAGAAAAAGCATGCTGAAAGTTAGGATTTTGGGTCTTTGTGTTTAAGGGACAAGCTTCATGACCAGGCAGCCATATGTACAAGTTGATTCAAATTGCCCTGTCAGATCAAAAAGGCCATTGCAGAAGAATTGTCAATATGGAGCACCTTTAGTGTTGCAGTCATTCTCACCAGGTGTGCATCAAATTGTCACTGTAAGAGGACTTTGACCTCCTTGCATGTCTCCCTCTGACACGTCATGCTCAGCTCCGTCTTCAGTGCTCATTCTCTTTGTCTCCTTTATGCCGGTCACCTCCTCTCTCACAGACAGCCATCAGAGCTGCAGACTTTTATACAGTCTAGAGACAACAAAAATAGCTTCAGTCGTCT
This sequence comes from Echeneis naucrates, assembly GCF_900963305.1. Lineage (NCBI taxonomy): Eukaryota > Metazoa > Chordata > Actinopteri > Carangiformes > Echeneidae > Echeneis > Echeneis naucrates. Next base: position 8,989,311 of record NC_042527.1, on the reverse strand, counting down.
TTGTACTGTCATTGAGACAGACTTTAATGACAGTGACTGATACTATAAATCTTAGACCAGTTAAGAATATGACATTGTTTTGAAGCCTCGTGTTTATCTTAAAAAGCATCTGTATGGAAGACCTGCAGATAAACATTGTTCATCATCCAGAAAGCTTTGATGGGCTCTGTGACTTTGTAGTTGTCATTTTGGAGCATTGCAGAAAAGCCTGGATGAACCTCATTGTTGGAGTGTTAACATTCAGATCAGTCAGTATAACTGTAGAGCTGTTGCACTAACATTCCTGAGGTGAGTCAGTCCCTTGTGAATCAATAGACATACATTTTTTGTGCCCACAAACTGTTTTTACAACTGCTTGTATACATTCACTTTATTGAACATTGTGATCTGCAAATGCTTTCAAACCATATTGCCAGACCTTGAGCCATAAAATGGAAAATACAGACTAAAATTACTTTAATATGTATCTTATTTTTTTGTATCTTGTTCTTACCACCATAAGATATATCGGAAACAAAAATCAAAGCACTACAACAAAGAGAAATATAGATTATTATAAATGAGCATTACTATAAAAGTTCCTGTGTATTTGACACTGCAAGATTTTACTTGAAAATCTTTTATTTTACTTGAAAGCTGCATAATTCTATACATTAACACAAAAATATGTTTGATATGGTATTCAAGCACATTCACTGTCTTTCTTGGCTGCGTTTTAAATGTGGCTGAACCGCAGCCACAAAATGACAGATATCAGATTGGGGCAGCAAGGCAGCATAGTGGTTAACACTGTTGCCTCACAACAAGCAGGTTGCACGTTCCCAGCCTGGGGCCTTTCTCTGCTGTGTTTGTATGTTCTCCCTGTGCCTGTGCAGGTTTCCTCCAGGTACTCCAGTTTCCTCCCAAAGACGACATGTCTGGGTTAACTGGTGACTCTAAACTGTCCGTAGGTCTGAGTGTGAGTGGTTGTTGGCCTCTGTCTGTCTCTGTGTGTTGGCCCTGTGATGGACTGGTGACCTGTCCAGGGTGTAGCCCACCCTCACCCAGTGTGAGCTGGGATTTGCTCCAGCACCCCCAATGACCTGTAAACAGATAAGCAGTAGAAGATGAATGAATGAATGCTATCAGACTGAAACGTAAGATGTTGTATTACAGTGAAGATAATCCTGCTATCAATCCTGTAACATCCTCTCTATCTCACACTGTCCTTTTTCTGTTTCCCTTCTGGAAGGTGAAGATAATCCATCATTACAAGTTCACAGTTTCACATTATTCACAGTGAGGCATTGATATTAACATGTTACACAAGGTTACTGGACCTTGAGTTTCCCTGAGTTCTAAGAGTTAGCCAAGTTTTGAAGTAGTTTCTTTAATTTTCAATCATTTTCAATTATTGCTCTGCAGCCAGTGTTTGTTTCTCTGCTATTAAAAAACAAACTTAACGCTTTATTTTCCCAGTTTGTGAAAAACCACAACAATATTCTTCTTTGCTTTTTTTTCCCATTAGGTAACATCAGAAATACAGAGCGGCTGAGCTATGACAAGCAACAGAACTACAAGATTACGGTGACAGCATTTGACTGTGGTCAAAAGAGAGCAAAGGAGGATGTGGCTGTGCATATTGATGTCAAACCTGTCTGCAAACCTGGATGGCAAGGTCAGAGATAAAGAAAGAGCATCCGAAATATGAGCAAGATGCCAAGATTCAGCTTGCAATTTTTTTTTAACTTATATTCAATAGCTTTAAATTGTGCTGACATATTGTTTAAACGTATTTAAATGGAGAGCAGTACCACCAGATTTGAAGCAGCAGTTCAGTGCAGTCATATCCTTTCCCTTGAGACAATTCAGTTTCTTTTTAGAATTAATGTCTCTTGAGGAAATCAGAGGACCTGCCAAAAACCTCCAGAGAGAAAGCTGACGTGTGTGTGTGTGTGTGTGTGTGTGTGTCAATGTGGCAGCTGGGCATTCGAACCAGCCCGTCTTTCCTGCTGCTTCACCTGTCAACACTGACAACATCTCTGGAGTCATGAATGAACTTGGAAGAAAGAGAAAGATAAGACAGGAGAGGGGGGAAAGCAGGGAGAAAGAGAAAAAGATAGAGGCTGAGTGGCAACTTGAAGGAGGGAAGGGAGGAACAAAGTTAAAGTGAAGAGGTACTAAGAAATGTGGCTGATAACTGACCTGACCAGGTGTAAATTCTATACATCAGTTATTAAAGCCACAGTTGGCTGAAAATGACTGTTATGCAGCTTTTAAATTCCAGACCAGATTACCTTAAGTGTCTTTAATTCCCATCATATTCTTGTAAATGGAGACAAGGATGACGCACTACAACTCCTAGTTTTTATAACCCTTTTGCCACTTTTTACATGCAATGAAAATTGAGTGGAGGGTATAATTTCTTAAGTGTTTTTGCAAAATTGAAGACTTTATTATGGAAAATGATAAGAAAGAAAAATTTCTGAGTGCTAATGGGGGTTATTTTATTTCGAACACAGTCCTTGGGCTTTCTGAAGCAGAAATGCTATGTTAATTGCATAACTGCCGATACACTGATGCCACTACTAACCCCTTCTTTTTTCTTAAAGGAGTTCCTACATATATATATATATATATATTTTTTTTTTTTTTTTGTCCCCTCTAAAGTAAACTGAAAGACATTAATGTTCATGTGTCAGGGGGAAGGGTAGTCGCCTTTGTGTAGCCTGACAGCTGAAACAGAGGGCAAGCACTCCCTATGCAAAGTAAAACCTAATTGATGTAAGTGCATAGATAAGTGGACAGCCCAGATGAACATATCAACATTTTTATCAGCTCTGCTTGGAGAAATTGTGGTAATTAAATCAAACTGAGACTACGAGAGCAAGGAAAAAAACTATTTGATTTGATAAGTGGAGGACACATGAGATCTATAGAAGCCTACTAATTACATAATTACTCATCACTTCTATACGTGTGATAAATTCAAGCAATAAATGTGATTGAATTGACAGGTATTCTAACATATAGGAGTTTCTAAAGTCATCCAGCTTGAACAGCCATACAGTTTTTGGTCTCTGGAGGGTTGGTCCTCTCACTTTTAAGCATGGACAAACATGCAGGTGTATATAACTTTGTATATTTGAACCACAACACTTATAATCATATTTATCATCTCCTTGTAAAGGTCCGCTGTTTTCCTGCTGCTCCCATTTATGGTAGAGGCTCCCCAGCATGAACGGGAGCTCAAAATGTCTTGCTCCACCACAGTTCTCCTCACCCACAGAATCACAGTCCGTTTCTCCCTTCATGAATATTTGTGTCAGCAGACTTGATATCCTTTTCTGCAGGCTTGGTAACAGCCATCAAATGTCCACCTACAGACACACAATCATAGTTATGAAACCCTTTAGTCAGATTCAAGGTTTTTGCATACAGTGAAGATAAATATAACCCCATGAGTAATGAAAATGTAACACAGGACAATGAGACTGACAGTTAGTGGATACACCCCCCTTCCACCATGCCTGTCATGTTACCGGCCCTTTTAGACTTGACATTGGGTGGGTGAGACTGATATGGAGCAGTCATCAGGTGTTTCTCATGAAGTAACAATGTGACTTTGCATCACAAAAATGACCCATTTACTCTCCCCCAAAAGGTTGGAACAAGCGTGTGGACTACGAGCCAGGGACTGGAAGCAAGCAGCTGTTTCCCAGGATGCACTTGGAAACCTGTGGTGGTCCCCTGTCTGGCGTTAGGGCAATGGTGGAGCTGCAGACCAATCACATCGGGAAGGGCTGCGACCGCGAAACATATTCTGAAAAGTCTCTGCAAAAACTCTGTGGTGAGAACTAAAATCAGAGAAGAAGAAAGTCATTGCAGAAGTGAGGAGGTCAGAATACAAGACAAATTAAATGAAAAGCCTTGTTTAAATAGTGAGGTCTTATTTAGCATAGAGGGGTCTGGGTGAAAAAAGAGTAGAAATATTAATGAGAGACAAGGAAAATTGCTTCTTGACATTTTAAGCTCTGCAGCGTATTAATATGCCAATTTCTAGTGTGCCATTTTAGATTTAGAAATTTCACTTTGTGTTTTAATAAAATTAAATGAATGAAAATTAAATTAGCATGTACTACTTCTGGGCAGCGCAGCGGCATATTGGTTAGCACACGATTCCCGGCCTGGGGCCTCTCTGTGCATGTTCTCTATGTGTCTGCCTGGGTTTCCTCCCACCATCCGAAGACATCGTGTTTGAGTTAACTGGTGACTCTAAATTGTCTGTATGTCTGAGTGTGAGTGGTTGTTGGTCTCTGTCTCTGTGTGTTGGCCCTGTAATGGCCTGGTGACCTGTCCAGGGTGTACCCCGCCCTCGCCCAGTCAGCTGGGATTGTCTCCAGCACCCCCCACAACCTGTAAACGGATAAAGCAGTTAAAGATGAATGAATGAATGTCCTACTTGTGACATGTATTCATTATTACTGTACTTAACATTGTATCACATACACATTAAACATAACATGATATCATGATGGGATTTGCAATGTCATACCTACAGAACATATAAAACTCAAGTTGGAGTTGCAGTGTGTCTTGTAAATCAGTCATTTGCTTAAAATGAGAGTATTTCTGTGATATAAAGAAAGGATAACTAGCTGCATCACATTAATGTAAGTTTCAAATTCTGTGTTTGGTCAGAGGTGAATTTTCACACAAGCAGATTTATATAAGCAATTCCTATATGAGATTTATTACCACATTTGCTTCACTAATATGATATTGCTAGAAATAAATTACAGGAAATATATTAAATACATGATTTATTAATAAATACCTGAGTCATAGTTATTTTTTATGTAAGCATAGCATGCAGATACATACAAAATTAGGGTATGAAATGACTTAAGAGGATATCCAGAAAGATGACAAAGAAACACAAAAGTGGTCCTGGTTTTTCAGGTTTCTTCACAATGCTAACACAGTGTGATCTTCTGATCCCATCCAGGTGCAGCCTCAGGCAGCACTGACCTCCTCCCCGCCCCCAGCCCTTCCACAAACTGGACAGCTTCGCTGTTGACAGACAGCGGGCGAGACAGCGACCTCATCTACAGATTCGACGGCCATCAGGCAGCCAATGTTCCAGATCACGTGGTGCCCCAAAACCTGACAGACCAGTTCACCATAGCAACCTGGATGAAGCACGGGCCAAGTCCAGGACTCAGAGCTGAGAAGGAAACTTTACTCTGTAACTCTGACAAGACTGGTGAGGATGATACTCAGCAAGATTGTTAACACAGAGTGAAGCCCCCAATAGTAAAAACTCTCTGAAACTTTTTTTCCCCGCTCCTTGTTAGAAATGAGCTGGCTGAACTGTGTAATTAAACTAGCCATCTGCAAATTGCACACACAATGGTCTCACAGATGGTTTATTAGCTGGTAATGTGTACTCTGATCTTGCTCTGCAAAATTGCAGAGAAGTTCACGTTGAACCACAAGACTCTTGTAACTGTTTTCATTTGGAGGGTTTTGGATAAAGAATATAAATGTTGTTCCATGACTGAGCACGTATCTGGTCTCATCATGGCTGTGTATAAGACGATATGGTCAAAAGTGATATTTATCACACCATCATTAATGACTTGAACTCACCAAATTTTTAAACATTTTATTGTATCCATAAAATATGAATTTTTTTGAGGATGTACGTGCCAGGGAGCTCTTTCCATCGTAGAATGTAGTTCATATTAACAAGTTGTAATTCATTGAGACCAGTAATGAACGACAATATGTATTTTATGTACATATACAAATACAAATATAGTATGCTATTTTAGTACCATCCACTACACTTCTATGGGTTGATAGTGATCATTCTGATAGTTTAATAGTAATGGTATCACTTTCCTTTGTATTTTGGATTGCTTTGCAATTGCTGAGCATGTCCTCTGTGGCCCTAGTCATAACACATCAAATAATTTAAGATTCAGGATTTTTACTTATACCAACATTGTCTGACAAAATCTGGTGAGTATACACTCACCAGAAAACAACACAAACATAGACTGCAAAGGCATTGAGTAGCTCATTACTGTGAAGTAATGCAGTGCTGAGAAGGGATACACATCCCACACCTCATCCAACTGCAAGATTCCTGAAGTGTATTGTAGAAGTTAAGAAAGCAGGGACTTGCCCTTCATTGCAGTCTTATGCACACATCATACTGACAGCATATATTTTGTGACTGCACTCACTGAGCCCATTCTGTCATGATGACTGCTGTGTTTTCGAACGGCGAAACAATTTCCAGTAGCTGAAATCTTCACACAGCTGTATGGCAGCTTTCCATTAGTCCCATGCAGAAAGTCAAATCACCTGCAAAAGGAAAGATTTAGGAGCATCTGAATCAGCTTATTTTCCTGAAAGTAGAAGAAAGAATCTTGTTCATTAATATTAAACTCTGTTTAACTGGGCTCATCTGTTTGTGTGACTGTCTGTGACTCTGCTGTTTTTTTTTTTTTTTTTTCTCCAGAGATGAACCGCCACCATTACTCCCTGTATGTCCACAACTGCCGCCTAGTATTCCTGCTCCGAAGAGATTTCACTCAGGTTGACACGTTCAGACCTGCTGAGTTCCACTGGAAGCTGGAGCAGGTGAGGAGTGTGTGTGTGTACGCATGTTTGAGGAAGAGCACAGTCAGGATGATATTCTACAGCAGGTGATGAGCTACCGTTATTTTTACAGTGAAGGGAGAAGCTCTCCATCACTTCTTTCTGCTTGTCGTAAGAGATAACTGGGATGGAAGGCAAAACTGTCCCACTCACACATTAACACATGGGCACACATGAACATAAACCCACGCCGTGGAAGAGTCTGTTTAGTTAGTGGTAATAGCTCACCCAGCACCAGATCTCAATTATCTGTCATGCGTCTGAACAGCTGTTGAGCTAATTTGCATTGATGGTTTCTATCCCATATAAAGCTGCTTCAGCTGACGAGATAAGTCTAAAAAATATTTTTCAAACATAGAAGTTCCCCGCAGAATACAAAAGTGTTGTAAATAACTAAAGAATAACGTCATCCGACAGATCTTTCTTTTAAAGATTCAAGAATGCACTACTTAAATATAGCGACATCTATCCATATACTCCTCCATTACCTTTTGAGATTATAGTGCAGGACCACACCACTGACCCTGAAAGTTATAGCGTTAAAGGTCTGGATGGGAATCAACCAGCTGAAGGAAGCTTGGTCTCTAGGTCAGCAAGCAATCACTGAGCAGAGGAACTCTTACTGTAAAAAGAGCAGAAACCCCCCAGCTGGGATAATTTTCATGATAATCTTATATATACTCTCTCGTTCAGGAATTCCCACTTTTTCCACGGACTCTCCTTAGCGCAGTAATAATGCATAGTAGATGTAAATCTATTCAAATTGCTTACCTTTGGGATACGGTTTACATGAACTTCACACTAAAGTCATCAGAAAATGTTTCCTCTCCAGAGGTAGTTCTTTTTGTGCTTTGAGATTTGTGTTTGTGTTTTCTTTACCATGTGTGAACAGGGATTTGTGTGTGCATTGACTCTGATCAATACTTTTTTTTTTTTCTTTTGCCTTATTCTCAGACATTTGCATAGGTGATTCCATGCATTATCACATTCAAGAGTGTTTTCAATGTCAGGAGAGATGCATAGAAGTAACATACCACGTTTTCTGCCTTCATCAATGCTGGTGTTGGGGTGTTCCTTTCAGCCACAGAGTTGTTTGCTGTGGGTCAAAGGTACAAACATAATATATTTTTTCTTGTGTACCCTCCAACCAGGTAGCTGTTTGTTCTAAAGTAAAGGTAGATTGAAAAGTGTTTTTCTTTTCTCCTGAGGCCCAAAGAGAAGGGCAGCCAAATAGCCAAATGCTGCATTTTCTCCGCAAACAACCTCAAGATGCTGTTCTATTTTGGTCTAGCCTCTCCTTAGTTTCTGTCAGCTTCTCATTATCTTTCTTCTATTGTCCCTCTGACTTCTTTTCTCCCACACACATACAGTACATACATGGCAGTGATCCAATTTGCTTCTTTAGTTGGATGTTGTAAAAGACCACAGAGAGGGCTTTGCAGTGCAGTCAAAGAGAATTTGCGTTGAGTTATCAAACAGAATGAGTTGCTTGTGCAGAGACTTAATTAAATATAAATGGAAACTGGTCTGAAACAATCAAAATGATGGGAGTGTGAATGGGCAGATAAGGTTACAAAAATGAACCATGATGGTCACACACTGCTGAAGGGATGTATTGTGCTTTTAGTTTCAGCATTATTTTGATAGGATTTCTTTTCCGAAATCCCCAAACCAAGCACTGAAGTACTGCCCTCAGTGGCAGGTGGAAAGGCAGAGGATTAGTGAGGCTGGTTTGCGATATTTCTTGTATGACGTTTTACTAATGAGAAAGCATGTCTTGCAGTTGGATTATATAATTGTCTCAAGACTAATGTTAAAGAAGAAACTGATGTCTCTACGCAGCACACAGTATTTATGTTAAAGAGAAGTGAGCACAGTGTCTGAAAGGAATTTTAGCCTGCCATCAAAATCCCTCCATTAATCAGCTTTTATTCACAATTGCACAAAATTACTTAATTCTACACCAGTAACTGCAAACAGGAGTAAAACACAAGAAATATTTTAAAAGGTCAAAAAGAAAACATTAATTGTGATAAAATGACCTACATTTAGAAAAAGCAATTTGAAAAAATAATAGTTTGGACTTTTTATCAAGGAATGATGACAGTGAGTGTTGGTCAGCCCCCAGACTAACATGAGCATCTAAGAATTTGAAGCTCTCTACAAAGTTTCTTCTAGACTGCTAAGAGCTTTTAATGCTAAAGTTGGCAATAGCAAATAGCTCATATCGACACATATGCCAATATAGTAACTTTAATCATGTCTGCATTAATTACTTCTTCATTGATTTACAAATCAATTTTCCTCTACTGTAGTGAGCTGCAAATTCAAATGTCACTTCCATGCCACTATTATTTTAGTCTTAATAAAATGCAGTTTTGGCATCTTTTTTTTTAGCATTTTAAAAAGAAACCCTGCAGATACACAGTACTGTTCAGAATGACATATCACTTTACCTGCTGTTATTTCTGCTGGTTGGTTTGTGTGAGGATCTTGGTATCGTGTTATACAGTAATCTGCTCTCTGGTGTCTCTTGGAAGGACTTTTGGCCTCAATGAAAGTAACTTCAGATTAACATCACATTGATAGTGTATGATCCATAACGCCCAATACATTAATGTTTTTAGATTACGGTTGTAATGCAATCTGATATTTACTAATAAAGCTATTTACTGATGATAATACTCATAGTCATTGTGCAGTAATAACTAAGTCAATCATTGGCTGAACCAAGGACAGCAGTGATACAGTGATACTGATACAGTGATGAATCATGATGACAAGTCCAGACAGGGATAGAGACTGCTGAGAGAAGAGTTTTGTTGGAGAGGAGGAAGAAGAAGAGATGACTATGGGATGTCACAGCTGCTTCTTACTGTCCTCCAACACTTAGAGAGGACACTCAGTGGCTTCTGTGGCAACTCCATTTAGCTGTATTGATTTCGGGGCGGGGCAGGGAGGGATGAAAGGAAGCTGGCAAAGAGTCACGTCGATGCAATCCTCTGGAGGAATGTCACATCTGACAGGAACCTCAGTGCATACGTGAACACAATCATACATACACACCCACACACATCACAAACACACGCTGTGTACTTACTTTCCTGCCTACCTATTCTTTAGCTTTAGTAATGGACCAGAGGAGGATCACTCCTCTTTAAACACATTATTCAGTCTCCCTCCGCTGAGAGTGCCTATCGGTACAATGCAGCTGTCCAAAACACAATCACTCAAAAGTCTTAACACAAATCAAGATTCATGCTTGCAGTGCCCCATAAGCAAATCTAGCCCTTTTATGATTGCTCAAGCACCCCAAAAATAACAGTACAAATCATTTTTTTCCTTCTTTTTTAATGCAAATCTGGGTTTGACAAGAACACAGTCAAAACCATAGACAGTAAAATTTAATACAAAAGCCCTCTTTCACTTCCCCCGCTGCCTCCCAAATGGTATCATCTGTTCCTTTCTCCTTAAGCAGCCCGCGTGAAGCGCATGCAGACGCTCACGGTGAGTATGTGCCCGCTTTGATTTGCCTGTTTGGTGTGGTGGCTCCTGTAAGTAGCTCAAACAACGATGCTGCTCAGTACCAACAAATTATAATTATGATCACTCGTCTTTTTTTTTTCCTGTTTGGTAGGAGTTGACCATATGGCTGTGAAAAATCCAGGATAGTCCAGAATACTGGGGGTTGTCCTGAATCCTGAGCTGTGCCGTTTGTCCTAAAAGTACCACTTTTATCCTTCAGTGATATGATTGTATCACAAATGGGGGAATAATAATCCAACAGCATGTTAACACATACCAGGTTGTTTGTCCGTGTTGTTTTTTTGTTGTTGTTTTTGTGGGGTTTTTTTTTTCTTTTTTTCTTTTTTTCTTTCTTTCTTTCTTTCCTTTGAGGGCTCAATGGGAGCTCTGAGCCCCTGAAGCTCTGATCATAGAATCCCCCTGCAATACCCTGTAAGTAAAAAATGCCAAGTCTAGTCATGAAGTGTGGGATAAGAAAAAGAGAGTAGTGAAGTTACAAAACAAAGAAACAAGGGCTTTTTATACCGTCTGCAAGTTTGAGTTTGTATGTTTGTCCAGTTTAGATAAAGAACAGTGAACACTGTGGCATTGATCTGAACCTTTACAAATGTCGTAGTATTTACTCACAGTACTGTCATGATAGATAGAATCATAAAATTAAAGGTTAGAGGGGAGACAAATAGTGTTTTTCTCAGCTGAGGCCAGAGTAGTGAAAAAGATTAAAGAGCCAATTCATTATTTGCATTGGCAGCTGTTGCACATAAGTCCATGATTATTGTACCAATGAGATGGTATTGAGGTGGACCATGTGTTGCGAATAGCCAGTAAGCATTCCAATTTTGTCAATTATACCACTTGAAACGTAGACAGATATACTACTATCCATCATTTATGTCTGAGTTGGACCGAATGTTGGAATCTTTGTCTTTGAAACAGCGTTTCCAATTCTATCGTTCTTATCTGCCGGTTATTACCAGGTTGTGCCACGGTTGGATCCCTGACCTGTGTTGATTAGCAGTCTCCCTTTTGTTCCTCCGGAGATTGTGAGGATGGTGTTGGTTGTGTGTCCATGTAATGGTGTGCATTTCTTTGGTATCTGTTTGTTGTAGATACCAGTAGAGGTAACTGATAAATACTCTACAATTAAAATTGATTTGCATTCAATGTATAAGTTCTCTAGTGGTTAGATTATAATTGTAATGCAGTATATATTACAATATATTTTTAAAGGTGAGCGCAAAAAGCACCTCTTATGACAGTGCAAAATAGCCATATTTGTCAAGAATCCTCGTTGAAGAGAGATGCTTTTTATGATATGAAACACTCTGACAGATGTATAATTTCACGCAGTTGACATATGTTTCTTTTCAGTTTGATATAATTCAATCTAATTTCACAGGCCATCCTATTGCAAGGACTCAAAATTCATCCTGCTGTAGTATAAAAGAAGAGTAGCTGGCTTTGACCGAACAGACTTCTGCTTTTCTGCAAGAGCAAAAGAGAAAAGGACGAAGAGCAATGGGAGAGAAGTTGAGCTTTTCTGTCTGTGTTTATTTAATTGCAGGCTTCCATATTTCAAATGACTTTATTTAAGAGTTCAGCGGCACTTTGTCTGCTTCAGGCATTTCCTGTGTTACTCCCATGTAGAGCTGATCCATTTCACTAAGTGTGTGTGTGTGTGTGTGTGTGTGTGTGTGTGTGTGTGTGTGTGTGTGTGCGCAGTATATAATGTTGCTGTCTGCTGTTTATAGACCACTCAGCAGACATGCTGAGTGGTCTGAATGCACTACATTTATATTCAGTCAGCATACTAATGTATTGACAGCTTATTTCTTCTCTCTCTCTTTATTCTCTGTTTTCCTTTACTCCATCTATCACTGTCTCTGTTCTTGTCTAATCTCCTCCCTCTTTTACTGTAAAAAAAAAAACAAACACTGTAAGCCAACCCTAAAGTACAGCCTTCATAATTCCCTGATATAATATTGCTTCATTTACCAGCCAATTGGCAGGTGAAAAAAAGAAAAACAGGCAGTCAAACATAAATACACAGCAAACCTTACCTACTTGGATTAGCAGACATGTTTTGCATTGCTTTTATTTAAATGAAGGCCTCTCACTTAAGGTCACACTTGTGTTACTTAAATCATATGTGGTGGTTCATTGTTCAGTTAATCAATAGCAAATTTCCTTAAGGTAAATCTTGATGCACTTTTTAGATGAGATTTCTTTTAATCTTGTTTTAATCTTTTTTTTTTTTTTTGGTGCTGCTGTGAGTTAAATGACTGTCATGGCAGTCTGTTATATCGTCAACATTTGACTTTGTGTCCATTGCAGAAATACGCTATTTATATATGGCAATATCCATTTTGCAGTATTGTGTTTTTGTTTTTTGTTTTTTTTTGTTGAGCATGGTAGCGAAGCGCTTCCTTTCTTTCCTCACTTTACTCTTTCACTTTAATTATCCTTGAACTTTCACTATCCTTGTCATTCCCTACCACTACATTGACACTTAATAGGCTGGCATCAATAATGCAGGTACACAACAGTGGCTGTGGAAGGGAGAGCAGAGCAGAGCAGAGCAGAGGAGAGGTGAGGAATGTGAATAAGAACAAAGGAGATGAGAGGGGACAGTGAAAAGAGATGGACCTAGGAGGGGATAGCATGCGAAGGAAGAACTGAAAGTGGCTCAGATAAAAGAGTATGGACAAAGATGGCAGAGATTGAGAGGATGGAGTGTTGTTATGCCCCAAAGCGAAACTTTGGAATTATTTCATCAATGGTGTGAATGCTAAACCCACAAAAAGTAAGAAATTGTTATGCAGAGAACAGCAGCAAAAGAAAAATTTCCACATAATTTAAATTAATGCACCAATCACTACAAATCATTACAGGCACTGAAGTTCACATAAAACAGATGTGAACTCCGTCATACATGATATATATCCATATGTAGAGGCATCCTTCCTCCTTAAACCGCTCAAGTGCATCAAAATAAACTTGACCCTATTAAAGGGCCTCTCAGTAGACAGCAGAATGGCCTCATTATTCTGTTCATGTCAGCAGATTTAAAATGTCCCAGTGCTCTCTGGGAATAAGGGATTATGTGTGGATTGTTTTTTCTATAAAATTGCACAATATTCCAACATGCTTTTTACACCTGTTTGGCACAAAAATAACAATTTGGGAGTGCTTTCTTTGTTACTATTTGGTCTAATACTTTGCAGGCAGCATCTAATTGCCAGATTTCTGGTGCATGGCAACCTAACTTTAGCATTTGGACTGTACAGTAGTTTTTATGTCCAACTGGAACATTAGATCTGTCTTCTCTCCTGCTCATACAGTATAAAAGGTGTAACAGATTGTGAATATATATTGACAGATGGCAGCAGCACCTTATTGCAGCTGTTTCATTCTCAGGTAAAGACCACAGCTATTCCATGGTAGCACACGGCAAGTTGTTTCTCTATAGAGAGGGGAGATCACAGCATCACTGCATCAATGTACTCTGAAAGTGTTGGGATATGAACGTTACAGACCGTGATCCTCTTGATCCTATCTAACATGGCTGTGAAAACAAGTCTCTGACTTGCATATTCCTCTGTCGGACGGATAGTTCTGCAAATATTTCAATATAGAAGAATTTCAGTGGAGCTGGAAGGTGGCATGTTAATAGCATTGTCAGAAACACAAAGTCACCTCACAGAATTGGGAGGACCTGAAGTGAGATATATATATATATATATATATATATATAGTCAGGAGACTATACCTTATTTACCTTATGAGCTGAGAAGTTCCTTTCTACTTTAGGAATTGTATAAGTGGCACCACCCTTATGGTCTCTCTGCTAATTAAAAAAAACCCAAAGCACTCACATAGGTGTTTAGACTTCATATGGTTGATGAGGATTAGAACTAAGCTGGGAATCAAGCCGCCAAGCAAAAAGAATAAGCCTTTCTCACAGAAGACATTTTGACATATTCCAGCTCAGGTGTGAGCAATTAGCTGCTTCAGTTTCAGGGTTGTTGAAAACTTAGTGTTTCCTGTAGCTAGTACACAAATGTTAGGATGTTGCCTTCAATGTATTTATTAATAAAATGAGGTGTGGCATAGTGCAGAAAATGCTAATTAGTTTTTGTTGAACCTCATGACTCTATACAATATTATGCAATGCAAACTAACAATTAGCAAACCACTGACAGGCTACTAAACAGCAAACACATTGGTCCAGGACCACTGCCATTAAAATCCACTTAATAGTCATGTTTACATGCTGCTAGTGGGCGTCACACTAATGTAGATGATCTAATACATCTGTGTATATTTATATAACCAACGAGCCCATGCAGGCGTAACTGATTGATGGCAAACACTTAACAGTATAAAGTCAATCCAACTTATTTGGTTTTTCTTTGGCACTTCCCCTCATAAAGTACAATGAAACATCAGCAAACAAACCAGTAACCAGGGCAACAGACTGTTCCCAGTAGAGGGATTAAATGACTATAATATATGAATGATCTTGTCTTCCATTAGATTCATCTTAATGATAATGTGTGTTTATCTGAGCAGAAACTCTGAATAGTTCCTAATCTTATATGTTTTTTGTTTTTGTTTTGTTTTTGGTTTTGTTTTTTTGTTTTTTTTGCTTGCAATCAGTTTTAATGGGTTCTGTTGCAGTTAAAACCTTAGAGCGCTCACAGAACTGATAAGTTCATCAATTGCAGACTGAGCCATTTGCACATTGACATTTCTAATAAAGTTTATTGCAAAACAAGGCTTCTACATCTTGTAACCGCTTCTTGACAAATTTCTGACATGCAGAAACTAGGGGTGTGCCAAAAAATCGATTCATATAAGAATCATGATATACTACAATTCAGAATCGATTTAAAATGTCCCAATGTCTCCAGTCTAGTCTCTACTCTCTGCAGGGGTTTGGCCTAGTCTCTGGAGACGTCCTGTCTCTGGTGTAGTCTGGTCTGGTTCGGTCTAGGAGCTGTGGGGGGTCACCATTCCTTACTGTAGCTCAGTCCATTACTCGTCACCAATTAACCAATTAACTTAGGCATGTTCAGGTGCCCTTGTCGCCCACTACGCACAAGCCACCACATTCATATATTTATCTATTTATTCATTCATTCATTCATAGGTACGGGGGTGTGCATTACTAGTGACCCCCCCCCCCCCCCCGACAGATACGTTCCTTTTTTATTCCAAAAAATAATAATAAATTGTTTATGTAAAATGTCAGCCAGTTCCATGTTATTCCGTGTTTATAATGACACGGATTCAACATTCTGTTTTGTGATCGCGGATTTTACTGATTTACTGAATGTCCGTGACAATCAAGCTTGACATCAGCTTCACAGTGTGGTTGGAAAAAGAGGAACCCATGTTTAACTGCGCAATTTATTTTTATAAAGAGACGCTTTTATTTTTGTTACTTAAACAATATGTGATATTGTTTATATGCAACAATTCCATCTAAGCATGGATACATGTTTAAAACTTAATAAATGTCAAAAAGACACTTTAATTTCTCCATTTGTCATTCTGGAGTAGATCACGAGGATCCTTTCCACACCTACAAATTGAAGCAGAAATCATTATTAATCAAATTGTTTTGAACTGAAAATCAATTTTCAATCAAATCGTAGTCCAAAAATCGGAATCGAATCGTGAGATAGTAAATGATTCCCACTCCTACCAGAAACCCAACAGATTGTCTGAAAATCTGATCATCTGTTATCTCTCAATAAATCCGGCACAGGCAGAGTTCTGACAGAAGGTCGGCCTAAATCTGACAGTCTGAAATTATTCCTTGACTGTTTTGGGCAGCAATCAGACCAAATGGTACCAAACCATATGGTGACTGCCAGCTCCATTAAGACACTTAAATAAAACAGTGCTGTCCTTAATGTTATTAGTTATACATGAGCTGTGAAAAAGGCTTTAAAAGGTTGCTAAAATTAAGAGGCTGAACAGACAGAGATCTGGGAAGCAGTCTGTAGCTTTCTGCACAGTCCTGAGAGGAGGTTTTATCAGGCTGAATAATTAAAAGGACCTGTGTGGGTGTGCCATGTGTGTTCATGCTAATTACTATTAAAAAAAACAAAACAAAACTGTCCATCTTAAAATGACCTTGCTTACTCAAGATGGAGCATGTTAAGTAGCTCGGATTGGAAAATCTTGACTGCTCACCCTCGACCTGCAACTTTTTTAGGCCTAGCTTTGTCTCTGTTTCTGCCTCTCTCTGTTGTCGGGCTGCTCTGGCCTGCTCCCTACTTTGGGACCAGCTCATTGTCGTGTTTTTAGCAGTCATTATCTTGTCCCAGTAATACTTCCATGCTCTCATTGACTAATGTGCCCTCAGAGAAGCATTGTGTAAATAAGCATGCCTCGGCAGCAGAGAAGGAGCTGTCTCTACTATTGATGCACATGTGGGCATCTTTAAGTATGAATTCTTCTTCGCTATTGAGTTTAGACAGTGAGCAACATAAATAGGCAGAGTGCTCAATTAGATTTAACTTCAGTGGCATGCAATATTTATGTCAACTGACTCCAAAAGCAGAAATGTTGTTTTTTTTGTCTGTAATTGGTGAGTTTGTCTTTCTGTCTATTTTTTTGCAGCATTAAGCTGTCTGATTCTGATATCCTGCTGTTGGGAAACTCGATTTGTTGCTTAACAACTGCTGTTAATGGGCCTGACATGAAAATACATTGATACAGTCATCTCCTCTGGCCTAATCTTTACAGCAGCCATAAGACTTTACTCTCTTCTTCATCCTGTTATCAGGCCACCTTTACCCTTTACCCACCTCCCTCTTTCTGGTTTACATCCAGCAATAAAATATTTCATTCATATTAAGGAAAAGAAGCAGAAACAATGTAAACCCCCACTTCTGAGGCCTTGCAATAGAAATAACTGTACACTAGTAACATGTCCCCGTGTCTTCAGTGCAGATAAGCTCCATCTTTAAAAAACAGCCTGATAAGCCAAACAAATGAATATTTTGACTTTAGAAAGCTTCAGACTTCAGCTGACTTACACCTCTCACATAGTGACTTTTCTGCCAGTAGCTGGCAGTTGTTTGGAAGTAGTTGTCTTGAAATCTTTTCTTTTTATCTTTTTTGACCATTGTGGAATATTTTTAAAGAGAAATATTAAAGAATTATACAGCACTAACATCAAGAGTGGTTTCCATGGGATCTGCTAACAACGTACTGCCAGAAACGTCAGGAGAGGCAACACAGATTATGTAACATTTGGGCCTTTTAAATGTGTGTGTGTTCGTGTTTAATGTTTTCAGGTCAGTAACTGTATATGTCTGAGTGGCTAACTGTAGCAACAGACAAGTATTGCAGATGAATCCACCGCATCTGGGCCATAATTCTGGTCTGAGCTCACCAATCATATTTTATTACTGACACATGTTCATCCATCTCCTCAAGATAAAATTATACATAGTATTTCTATTTGTTTTCTGGCCCTCAATTCTTCTCAGCCTGACACTGAATGATCACTTTGTGTTTTTACAGGCAAAAAATGGTCTGTTTAAGAGTATACAGAGAGCTTTATGGGATTTTCACACATTAATTCACAAACACATAGAATTTCAGGAATAATTTCTTCATGCTTTGTATTTCTGATTCAGATTCATATCAGGGTTCATTCATTCTGGGCAAGGGTGGTAATGTTCTGGACAGGTCACCAGTGTGCTGCAGAGCCTACATACAGAGACAAACAACCATTCATGCTCACACTCACGCCTACAGACAATGTGGAGCCACAAGCTGGCCTAAAGAGCCATGCCTTTAGAAGGTGGGAGGAAACCAGAGGGCTCAGGCCTGGGAATCGAACCCAGAACCTTATTTCTGTGAGCGAATAGAGGTATGAAGCCAGAGAAAGGGGAAAGAGATTGGCAGGTAAATTATGAAAACATAAAGAATTGATTCATCATTTAAAGGCCTATAAATTATGCAGCTACTATTGTGTTAGCATTAAACTATTATATGCTCATTCTTTTATAGATTCCACTTAATCTTTGCTTTGGGACTATTAAATCCAACATAAGGGTAGACAGTCCCCAACTCAAACTGTGCTGATAATTGTAGAGACATGTAACTTGGCAATCACCTCCACTTGGCAGTCAGCCATCCAGCAGCTAAACGAAAGTGGCAATTCATTCTGCCTGTCTAGTCAAGTACACATACAAATCCAGAATGTGAGCTGATGAAGTTAAAACACGTTGTCATTGTTAATAATGCGCACATGCCACCCTATATTTCAATCTGCGGCGTGGGGCTAATTTGACTTGAATCACAAGGGTCACATCTACTAATAGTCATAAGAGGAAGAAAGTCTGTGATAGCTGAGTGCATTTCCTCATATCCTGTGGGAACTTCTGTCTTTGCACAGACCTATGTTCTGAATCAACCATCTCCAGAGAATCCGGGTTGCTTCAGCACAGGTCTCAATCCCATTAGTTTATATCACATCTTCTGTAAATTACAACAAGTGTGTGTGTGTGTGTGTGTGTGTGTGGCTACTGCGCCTCAGAAAGAAATCTAACAAATGAAATCCTTAAGAATGTTGTTTTGTTTCCTGCTGTTTTTGTCAAATCAGTAGATATTCTCCTCGTCGGTGCAAATAAACACTTCCCTGTTAATTCATCGGAATCCTTCACACCAGACTGGTTACAGAAAAACAGATACTACAGACATAACACGTGAATAGCAGGATTTATAAATCCTTTTCAGACTTCTACATTAAAGTAAATGCACTCACAGTTTCAGTGCCTTAAGGTGATATATTGACATTCCTCACTGTGATCCAGATTAAAATCAGGAAAGCTGTTACAGATGTGCTGTTTCTTTCGTGCAGCATTGTGTGTTATTCATCATTTGTGGCCAGTTAAATTGAAAAGCAACATTTCAATATCACATTTTTACAGCACCGAAACATTAAATGAATGTTTTCAGTCTGCTTTGGGTGCAAGGAGCAGCCATTCCCTCTCCACAGTATTACAGTACCTGTGAACCCCGATTTGGAGCACATCCTGGACAGATCAGCAACAATGTTTTCATTTAGCTGCTGAATCTGTAGCAACCATTCAGTAATGAACCTGACAAGTTATTGTTGCCAACTGTAGTTGTTCCGTGGCGGCTAGAAAAAATCGAATTGTATGACCCACGCTATTAAAGATGGAGACACGAGAATCTTTGCAGTCTCTTTCTTCATTTGAACACAGTGTAACAGATTGAGGCAAACACATTTTCATGCGCATTCACAGCTGCAGCCATTTTAAATTCTCTGTTCTCTCCCTGCATTTCAAATGCCTATTACTTAGACCATTAATCTATGGCTTCACTATAGTCAATACTTTAAGAGCAAAAGAGCTTAAAAATTAACTCAGTGAGTCGATCGCTGATGAGTTGGTCGACAGAAAATCGATAAAGAGGTAATTTGACAATTTTTTAACCACTTTTTTTTTTCAAGCAACAAATAAATGTCTATCCTTCCAGCTGATTCCAGCACCTACAATCTCTGCCTAGCTGTCATGTTGGATTTTTAACTGACATATCAATAAAGCAATTATTTGAGTGAATAATCTGCAGGAAAATTGATCATGAAAATAATTGCTAATTGTCGCCTTAAAGCCATGAAAGCAAAAAGCAGAAAGTAGTGAATTTAATTTTCTATGTGGTCCTGGTTGTGAGAAAATGTGAGCTTGTTTCTGCGGTGGGTAAGGAGGTGGGGGGAGGAGGGAGAACTGGAGGGGTCTTTAGAGGGTTTCCAAGTGATCAAAGCAGGATTGCAACGGTAGAAATAAATTGCGAAGTGCACGGGTCCTCCGCTGCTGGCTTTGTCACTGATCATGTGGCTTTAATGAACAGTTCATTAGACAGCGTCTATGTGACAACCAGGAACAAATGATCCATGGATGAAGAGAGGAATTTCATTGCGAGTAGAGAGGGTGGACGAATTCCTAAGGCTGTCCTATTTTTGAATATGTACATTCCACAAACATTCTTATTTGCAATAATAATATGTGGTCACTTGTTGGAAGGCGCTCTACAATCTATGACATGAAAACCTTTCTCTCCCATTTGCAGATCTGTGACAAGGAATGGCACTACTATGTGATCAACGTGGAATTTCCCGCAGTGACTCTGTTTGTGGACGGCGTGACCTATGAACCCTACCTGGTGACGGATGACTGGCCCATCCATGCCTCAAAGATTGATACACAGCTGACAGTGGGTGCCTGCTGGCAAGGTCAGTGTAGTCGTGTTTGTTACTAACACCACGCAGCAGCTTTAACGTCATGCAGAAGTTTTTTGGAGGTGTTAAAGGAGTAGAAATCAGATAAGTGGCTGCAGGCGAGAGCTATTAACATCTTGTTTGTTGTTGCGATTTACAGCTGTAATATCATCTCGTACTTCTTTAATATGCTGAAGCCTTTTCAGCTCCAGGTTATGGAACTTATTTGCAACACATAAAATTGGATATCAGTTGAAGTGGGCTCATTTAATGCAGCCATAATCCAGTCATCTTTATGATTAGGATGATTACAATTACATACTGACAGTTAACTCTCAGTATGTGACCTCTAATTCTCATAAAGGGTTAAAGGTCACTCCACTTGGAGTTTCTCGGGCTGCCCTGAAGGGTGTTCCCTGGATAACCATATGCACCGCGGTTTTGTGGACTTAATCAGGCACATTTTCCAGTTTTATCAGGTGAATGTCACCACTCCTCATTCATTGGAGGTGGTCTCGCTGCCCAGTTCTTCCGCCTCTACATAGTACGGTAGGTTCTGGGATTCCTGTGGTGTGGGTCATCAAGTGTTTAAAGCACCGCCATAGAATGAAAGTAATGTATGTAATTGAAATTGTATGAATCCTGGATGACCACCAGATCGTTTTCTCAGAAGATTCCTAGCAACAGATACCCTGATGACATGGGGAGATAGAGCCCAGCCAGTGTGCAGGGGTCACAGATGCCTTTGATGATGTAGGTACTGAACCTGCATGCGTGCGAGATGGTGATTAAATCAGATTCATAGAACCGCAGTTACTTATATAACTACTTTTTTTAATATGCCCAGAGGTGGAGAATGAAAAGATAATCACAACTGGTAAATGCAGAGAAATGCGTCAATAAAGTGGTATAACACAATTTTTCTCCCGAATTACATCCGACGCAAGAAATACGCTGTTAAGATCAATAAAGAAATTAAGATTTATACTCTAGGGCTTCTGGTATTTCCTCTTTGAAATGGAGAAGCATGAGCTGACAGGTTATCACACAGGAAACTCTGCGTGTCAGCTCCAGAGACGGGGAAAGAGGGCAAGTAGCGATCATACTGGAATGACTGAGAGCTACCCTGCTGCCATGTTTATGGGTTGAATAATTACACAAAAGTGCTTTAAAGAGCAGAATGAGGCAGTAGTGATCCGTTCTGCAGCTTTCCAAAAATAAATAAATAAAAAAAATCCTCATGACACTATCTAGCATCATCCAAAGCTTCAATCCTGATGGTATTTTGGATGCTGTTTAAATTTCTTTTCATCCTGTGCCTGATTGCATTTTTTTCCTTTTTTTGTCATCATCATATTCTTGCTTGCTTCATCCAGCCCTCTCATTCTGCCTCTTTTCATGAATCTGATTGTGAGAGAAAGCCCTGAAGGAAGGATTAGCTAGAGTGAATGGAGGACAACTTTGCCAGCTATTACATCCCAATGAAGCTCCTTTAAGCTTCACTAAGCCGCAACTGATAACTTTGCAGGCCATTAGTGAGCAAGATTACCCTTCAGAATCTCTCATTTCTTCATCCCCTTCTCCTCACAATCAACAGTATAATGATGAGACATGTGAAACAAAAAGAATTCAGACTATACTTTCACTGCCCTGAAAGAAAAACCAAGGCGTGTGTTGTCACCATGAAAGGTTACAAGAAAATGGTTTGGATGTTTGTTTGGCTTTTTGGCATGCTTGCCATTTCATTTCAATTCAATTGCTGCAGAAAGGTGGGTGTGTACTGTCAAAGCAACCCACTGTGTACAAATGCATAATCAAAGAAGATGAAGCATGGGGAGGACATCAAAAGGAGCGTGGGGTGATTTTATGTAGGAAAGGAATGCATCAATCAACATATGCCATCAGAGATCTTGAAGTCATTTGCAGTCATTGTGCCGTATAAGCACAATGTGTTACTTTTTAAAACATACTTTTAGCACACAACAATCAAATTTAAAGTCAGTAAATGGCTACAAGAATAAAGGAGAGAAAAGAACGCAAACTGTTTGTCGTCTGAACACAAAGTAATTCAGCAGGGCCTCATTTTGACTCACTGTTAGCATGGTAAGTGACATTAACATAAATATTAATTATGGTTGGTGTTACTGGGGCAAAGGGGCAGTCATTTACAGTACAAGTGAGAATGGAGGGAAACTGCCTTCAAGTTTTTAGTCACATCCTATCCATCCATTAGCCACACCACCTATCCTTGTTGGGTGGTGGGATGGCTGCGGCCAATCCCTGCTAACGCTGGGAGAGGTAACAGGATGCCAGTCGATAACAAGAGACAAATACATGTCAAATGTCAGAATCACCGATTTATCTTTGGACTCCGGGAGGAAAACAGAGAACCTGAAGGAAAACACACAAAAAAAGGAGGCAAACTCCACTCCAGGGTTGTCTTGCAGTGACAGCGCCATCCCAGCATCATCCCAAAGGCTTCAAACATCCAGCATTCTGTAGTGAGAGTGCTATCTGCAGTCCCACTATTACAGGCCATACTCATGATTTGCTTTATACAAAGAAATGATTTATAGATGATCAGAGCTGTTCCCCGATATCATGAATTTATAAAAATGCACATCTAGACACAAGGAAACCAAAAATATCACATTGCACTAAGTCTCCAAATCATTCAACCGCAGAGTCAGGATGAAAACTTTTCATCGTTGCATTTGTCAGAGATAAAGGGGAGTGAATAGCTAAATAATAAGTGGCTCTATATTTGCGTGACTGGGAAGGTGATGATGGGCATGCAGTGTGACCCTTAATACATCCAGGTCATCTCTAAAACAAAGTGCTTGCTTTAGTCTGCTGCTAATAGCAAAATGAGAATAGCGCTGCTGATACAGGGTCACAGAGAGGCTGGAGCCGGTGCCAGCTGATCATATTCACATTCATACCTACAAGCTAGTTTGAACCAACAATTAACCTGATGTGCATTTGTTTGCCAGAGTGCCCGGGAAAACAAGCAGCCTCCCCACAGGAATGCCCCAGACCTGGGGTTCAAACCTTCTTGCTGTGAGGTGACTGCCGTACCGTAAAACTACACACTGTCCAATGAAGACACCTCCAAATTTTTTTGTTATTGTAATGAAACCCAAAAACCCCAACCGCCCAAGGCAGAAATTGTCCAAGCCTGCCAACCACTTCAATGTGCCTTTTTTTTTCCTCCCTTGAAACACAAAAGTGAGCTCATAACAAACATGCACATAAAATAGTAGCAATATATAATATAGTAGCAATTATGCTGCTTTTCCCTCCAACAGCATAACATATAACACTGTTGAGATTTCTGCAGAGTTTTCTTGCAAAGTCACACCAGAGTGCGTCTTACTTCAAACATTTTCATGGTTACAGCATAACATTCTACACATCGGGATGGCTCTTTGACACGGTGTACGTGTTAATATTGTGCTCTCAGTCATCACTGTCATCATCATCAGCTGCAGTCTGATTCTTTACAGAATCTTTAAGTTTGGGGTATAAAGACTCTCTGGAGAGATGCTCTGATAAAGAGAAGGCAGCAGAAATGTATGTATTTATCAGTAATCCCCATTTTGAGTTCCCTGCTGCACAGCTCATGTGCACAAAACAAGTTGTTGTGACTGTGATGGCACCTTGTAAGATTCACTTTGACAGAGCTGAGAGAGTAGACGCCCGCAGCCCTGCGCAGACAGACTGGTAGCTGCTGTTCACAATAACATCTGCCAGTGCTGTTTACAATTTCCAGAGAAGAATAGCATAACTGTAAATCAGATGAACCTCAACTCTGCCTTAAGTGATTAAGTTCCTACAGAGACACTGAAGAGTTGATATCCAGAAGGCAAGGAAAGGGATGGCATAGAAATGAATCAAAGCTACAAGTTAGAATTTTTTAGTATCCACTTGCAGGTTGTTGTACTACATGGACTGTTGTTCATGTAGTTTACTGTAGAGCTCTATCTGAATGTAGTTGCAAAAATGAGTGTGTTTGTCAGCTTGACTGATATATAACATTGGCTGAGATGCATTCAGTGCTGGTGGTATTTACATTACTTTAAGTTGGCCTGAATATTACCCTGCCCTATACAAACTGTGTAAGCCGCAGGTGACCTTCAGTGGAAAAGACTCACACTGGAAGTAATTTGCGATAAGATGACTGGACCTTTATGATTCTGCGGAAATGACACATAGCGAAGGTGAAATTGCACCACAGGGCCAAGCTGACCTGTCCTGCAGGAAAATCCAGTGCCTTGTGTGAAAAAAGTTGACTCCTAAGAAGATGTCGGGGCTTGAGCAAATTTGTGATGGAGCTGACGCTGCAAACTGCAGTGCTGTGGATCCTCACACATATTTAAAGACTGGGCCAATGTGCCAGCCTGCACGAGACCTCCCATTTATATTGTATGAAAGGATGTAATTCCCACTTCCTCTGTTGCATAGTGTTTGAGGTCACGTGCCATCTCGTGTGTCAAACCCTGAGAGGAAGAGTCAGAATATCTTCTTTTTTGCTTGGTGTTGGAAATTTAACTCATGTCCCTGTAATGGAAATTATTCTTAGGTCAAAATGAGTTGTGAGTCAAAGTAAAAGTTTTGCCTCCGGCTCACAAAATAATGAGAACATTGTCACCATTAAGGGGTAAATTAAGGGGTGACTCCACAATTGTGATTATAAGAAACTCAAGCATTTTTCAGGTTTTAGTTAAAAGTCACATAAGTTTAATTTCCCCACCATCTTTTTACTGTAATCAAAACAGTGCTTTTGTTATCTTTGAAAAGCAGTTAAACATTAAATGTCTATTCATGAATCAGTTATAATAGGCGAATGTGAAACCACATGGCCATTATCAAGGCGATTTAAATTGCATTTTTTTCCTGTTAAACATAGTGGCAGAATAGTTTCACACCTTTTCTCAGTGAAGATCTAATTGTAGTGAGAAATATTAAGTAACTTTTTGATACTCTGTTATCCACTGAGCTGTGCACTTTCTGAAAACAGGAGTTATTTTCAGCAAACGTTATTTCCTGTTCTGTTGAAAGCATTCATAATACATGTGGTTTCTTCACGCAATCTGTTGCTGGCCGATTGGCCTTACCCATCTCTTTACTCACTTCTGTTGTCACCTTCCCCCTTAGGCGGTGAAGTTGTGACTCCAAGGTTTACCCAGTATTTCCGTGGAAGCCTGTCAGGTCTGACAATCCGACCAGGCCGCATTGAAACCCAGAAGGTTATCTCCTGTTTGCAGGCCTGCAAAGAAGGCCTTGATATTAACTCCCTTGAAAGTCTCGCTAAAGATATAAAGGTGCGTATCAAAATGGAGGCTGCATTACCATTAAATACACACTCACGGACTCCACACTTTCAGACTCATGCTGGCAACATTGGTACTTGCACTGTAGAATAAGAAGTAAGAGCATGTTCAGGGTTCAGGATTTAAGGATTTAAATGTCACTTTTCAGCTGTAAAGGCTGATGGATTTAGTCCAGTAAAATACATTTGATGTTTATTTCTTTCCTTGGGAAGCTCTGAAATATATAATGCCAATGAGCTAAAAATAAATAAATAAATAAATACATTTTTTTCTATTGCAATGTCTTTGTTTTTTTGACAACAAATGGTGTTTGTGTCTGTGTCCAGTTTCATTTTAATCCTGCCCAGTCTGTGCTGGTGGTTGAGGGAGAGGATGTGGACAGCATCAACACAGCCATGACCAAGGTCTCCTACATCAACTCTCGGCAGTTCCCCACACCTGGCCTACGGCGGCTACACATCACCACCACAGTGCAGTGAGTGCACCTGCTGTACATCTGGACTAACTGTTCACTGGGGACAAAACCAGCTTTCTAAACATCAGTGTTTCGTTTAGTTTAGTTTATTAGGATCCCAATAAACTGTTGGACTGGGCAGTAGCTACTCTTCCTTGGGCTTATTTTCTGTTTTTCTGATTTACAGCTACGATAAGACACAAAAAACTAAATCTATCAATCAATAAACAAACATCAGGTGAGTCACCAGAGAAGAAGGACCTGTCGGATGGATAGAACGTCTGTGTTTAGTTTTTTTTCCTTTTTGGGGTTTGTAGTGGATACAGAGTGCTACTATGAACTACATGTGACTCGTATCTAGGTGTAGGACTAAGGAAACACTTTCAGCCCATATTAAAGTTTAGAGAGCTGTCTGCCTGTTGAGCGTGTTTCTTAACAATCCTTAGATTATGAGTGTGAAATGTTGGGGCGGTGCTGGTTCTTCAGTGTGCCATGTGTGTCTTGGGTTCGGTTCCAGTTTGGGCTGCAGGTCATTCCCTTCTCTCTCTTCACTTCCTGTCCACCTCTCAGCTAATTACTGATTAAAATGCAGGTGTAAGATGCACCCTTCCCAATATAGCATCACTTATAAGTGTAAAAGTGATTACACTAAACCACCAAACAGGCCAACTGGTCTTCAAGGACATTAAACCCTCTTGTGATGGGATGAACGCGTTGTGTAAATAGGCTCTTCTCCCTGTTTTTATCCTTCTCTGGCTTTAATTTGATTTTGTTTTCTTGATTGAATTGACTTTGCCCAATAGCTGTTGGTTCCACAGATTGGGATGTTAGTCTGCTTCTCATCATCGTCAAAAGCAATATAGTCTTTAAAGTACAGGATTAACCCTTATCTTTTTTGTCACCCTGTGTCACTTTCTCTAATGCCACCAACGAGCCAAAGTTTCCATTTACACACAGGATAAATAGAAAATATAATAGGTACAGTGATAAACTTCGGGACCAGATAAAAAGCTTTTGTCTGTGTAATTGAATGAGTTGTTTTCCATTTGATGGTGATATAAACAAACAATTGCAGTGTGTATAATAAAACAATGCAACACCCACAACACCTCTTAACATTAGAATGAGAGAAATGTTACACACTTGAGCTTTGAAATTTGAACATTGTTTTATTTTGCTCTGTAGTGTCTTTGATCAACTATTCATTGATCCATGAGTGAGTAATAATTTCTTAGCTGCCACAGTAAATGGCTGGATAACAGGTAGTTTGATTTTCTAATTATACTCAGAGCTCCGTCTTGATCTGAAGCATTAAGCTGCAGCAAACTTATGTAAAAGTGCTCAGTGACTGTGACTGAGTGTGTTTGTGTGTTGTTCTTTTTTCAGCGCCTCACATTTTAAGTATATGCCCTCTCGCACAATATTTCGTATGTTTTGTGTCTTGTGCGTGCACATGACTGTATGTTCTCAAGTCTCGCAGCGTTGATTTTTCTGTCTGCTCTCCTCTCCACATGAATCCAGCGCCGGTTCATTTTCGTTCAACAGCAAACACAAGCAGGTCAAATCAGCTCAGATGTGTGTCGGTCAATAAAGTGAAACGAGCTGGAGGGCTGTAGCAGAGGCTGTCGAACTCTGAAAAACACTTCACAGCTCCTTACTGATAAAGTCATATAGATCTGCCTTTACTCTCAGCAATGTGCCAAATCTTCAGCCTGCGACTGAGAAAGAAATGATGATATGTAGCTCCATTCCATTTTCGTTTGTATTTTTATCTTCTCAGTTAAGTGACACTGAGCTCTGGGCATCTATGCAGTTTTAAATTGACTCTTATCATTTGATTAAGGGGGTGAAAAAAGAAGATTCATCAATGATAAGACATGTCATTCCTTACTATTTGAATCATGCACCTCAGATGCTGTTGAATGATGACATATGATGTGATTTTTAGGAGAGTTTTCAATCAAATCTGAAACTTCACTGAATCCAGCTAAGTGTTTGAGTACTTAAAAACTCTTATAATAAATAAGCAAAGGTAAGAAATAACAAAAGTAATACACAAATAAGTAAAGTAATAAACAAACCCGAGATATTAATGTTCATTTAACTTTTGTGAGTAAGTTGAAGACCCTGAAAACTATCAGCCTCTTAATACATGTCATGTTTTGATTATTTTATTTGACATTATTGTTGTTGCGTCATTGAGGTCAGCTTAAAAAAAAGTGATGCCACATCAATGAATGCACCAATCAGAATGGGCAATATTGATTGCTAATGACGCAAAGCTATTGTTCATTACTAATGAGTAAGTTCAGTTTGTAGTGTTAGATGCTTTTCTTAAACTTTCATCTTTATTGCAGTTCGGTTCGTATATTCCTGTCCTTTCCTCTAATCTCACGCCTCTCTTCTTCTGTGTGTCGTCAGGTGTTTCGGGGAGGACACGTGTCTTGCCATCCCAGACATCAAGGCAGTAGTCATGGTGCTGCCGCCCAGTGAACCAAGAATCACAATAACAGGATCTAATCGACTCATCAGGCCTGCCGGTGACGTGCAGGGCCAGCAGGGTGTGGCACCTTTCAAAGAGCTTCACATCACCAGCACAGTAATGAAGGGAGACAGCTTCAATGGATGTGAGTGGAATGTCTGCACTGGGCTGTTAGGATGCTCTTGCATCTTCCCTTACTTTGAAGTCATTTAGGAAATGTATTACTTCACATGCACTGCATTTTTCATTTCATCGGTCTGTATGATTTTATATATGCTTGTATGTGTTGCCATGCTACAGTCCACAGGCCTGGTGTGATGGAGCTGATGCATAACCTGGACTACTGTGACATCCTGGTAATTGGAGAGGAGCTGAATCCTGAGAGGGAGAGCCTGGAGATTCATCACAATGCTTTGCTGGGAAAACACCTGGATGCCACCAACTCCACCTCTGGAATTTCAATATACGGTAGGCAGAGCTGACGGGCTGTAGCATGTCACAGCTCGGTGGAGGACAAACCGCATTTCCACCTCAAAGGTCACTCAGTGGATCTCTGCTGTGACATGTCACCAGTTCATTTGTTACACCAATGTGCATTTCATAAAACAATTTCCTGTGTTTTGCAAGGTGTGGACTCCATGGCCCACTATGAGCAGGCAGTGAGACAGGTGCACTACAGGAACTGGCGACCTGCCACTCTCAGTGAGAGAAGGTTCAGACTCACCTGCTCAGAGCTTAATGGACGCTACACCAGCAATGAATTCAATTTGGAGGTCAGTTTGTCATCCCTCCGCCATACATCAGATTTTTACTCCTCTCTCCTTGTTCTTCTCTCCACTCCGCCTTTCATCCTTTATCTCTTTGCTTCTCTTCTTCATTAGCTTTGCAATCAATTGTTGAAATTCTCCCCTAGACAAATGTTCACATCACATCTTAAATCGTTCACTTACGCTTATTTATACACTTTTGTGGATACGTAATGGCTGCTTGTCTCGCTCCCACAGGTCAGCATCCTCCACCACTCAGCACCGGTGGAACATGTAAATCATATGGCAGCCCAACCCCAATATATGAGACCTGTCCATCACCCACTCATGATACACACTTTTAACTCACACATGTCAGGTAAGCAACAAAAGTGACTGAAATGCCAGAAATATCTAAAACTAAGTGACATTGCCTTTTTCATTTTTGTTGTCACATATCACATATTTTTCACAACAGAGTTATTTGGTAGCACGAGCAGAATTAAGAATCCACACATGTATTATATTTCCTTCTTCCAGTTTCAGCTAAGACCTAATGGTCTGATTCAGATCTACTTTCAGAATAGAGTGCATGATTATAAGAGAAATTTATTCCCCCTCATTTTCTAGTTAAAATAAGCAGTTTGATGCAACATGATTAAACTGCAGATTTGTTTTGCAGACCGTCTGCTGAGAGATTGGTCATGATGTTTTCGCTAATGAGCTAATTGCTAACTTGTATCCCACGATCGTGACAATTTTCACAGAAAAAGTTTTCATTGTTGAATAGAGAGAAGACCAAATGTCAGGCCTCAGCTGCAGGGAATATAAGCTTTATTCAAAGTTTAAACCTTTAAGAAAAACGTGAAATAACAAAATAGCACACAAGGGGTCTTTTCCCTTGTGGAGAGGAAAATTTGTTTTCTCTTTAGTTATTTCGGTTTCAATAGAGATGTTTTGCTTCTTCATTTCCAGGACCTGCACCTCCAGCAGCCACAGTAGTTATTGTGGTTTGTATTGCCGCCTTGGTTGTGATTGTGGTAATCGGTGTGTACAGGATCCACGCTACACATCAGGAGGGGTCCAGAGAGGATGAGGATGAGGTGAAAGACTCTGAGGTGGACTGGGAAAACTCTGCTCTCACCATCACAGTTAACCCCATGGAGGTAACCTGTTTTTGATCCTTTTTTATTTTTTATTTTTTTTTGGTCGATACTTGTGTCTTCAGCTAAAGTAAAATCGATTTTGGATTAAATCACAATTGCTCTTGCAAATGCTCTCCAGAACATAAGCGGAGCTCAGGCGCTGGATGAAGAGGTAAAAGAAGAGAAACGGGAGGAGGAGGAAGAAGAAGAGGACGAAGAGCAGGTGGGAGGAATGACAAGTGCCGAGTCAGACAACAGCGGAGAAGATGAGGACGAAGAAGAAGAGCGAGGAGGGAGAGAGCTGAAGGGAAAGCTGGAGTGGAACAGTTCCTCTGTAACATACTGACCACACACACACACGCATACCTACATTTACTCATTACTCTTCAAGTTTGTCATGATCTGGGTCGATCAAACACGCACGCACACACACAAGCAGACACGCCAACAAAATCTCTGCTAAAGTTATTTACAATCTGCTGCTGGAAACATTTTAAATTGGTCCACATGATCTTTTTTAATGCAACATCTCTCTCTAATGGACAAAATCAGAACTACAAAATCAGCAGCAGTCCCTTCGTGCTGGAACCGTGTCTGAGCACAAATTATTATTATTCATGTCACAGCAGAGCAAAAATATCAACCAAACAAAGGCTTCTCATTTTGTGTGCAGAATTAACCGGAGCTGTGCAGATGATCTGGAATCTAAAACTCTGAAACAATCAGGAAAGAAATCTTAAATTTGGTGACACAACACAGGGAATATGTGAGCTTTTATTATTTAAAATGTGCAATTACAATATATGTGTTCTCAGATTGCTTTTTATTGTTTCATTTTTAGATTATCTGCAAGAGAGTAAGTCATTAACAAATTAAAGATGTACCCATCTACATATCCAGTAGTAAATGTATCCATTAACATGTTTCATATAATTCCTTCAGCCTATAAAGTAGGTGTAACATAGCTGTATTGTCACTAAGTGTATATCTTCTGTTCTCATGTTCTCAAAAAAAAATCTTAAAAAAATTATAATGAAGAATTATTAAGTGTTTCATACTTATATTTTGAACATAAATGGTCAATTTTAGTCATTTTAAAGCGGATTGACAAAGTTGATTGCAATTGAATTAAAAAAAAAAAAAAAAAAAAGCTGATGGCATTCAAAGCCTCTTTGTTTGTGTCTGTGTTCTCTACCATATCTACAGGATCCATACTCTGGCTGAATATAGTCTGCTGTTTATGTTTAGATCACACGCTTTTTCTTTTTCTTTTTTTTTTTTAAGCTTATAAAATGATGCAGATATGTTACTGAATGCAAATGAAATCCTGTCATTCATTTGTTTATAATTGCATAATAAAGGGAGCCCTCTATGCAATTATGGGCCTATTAAACAGATCAGGAGTTGGGAACTAGGATAGTCTGGCACTTTAGTGTTGCACTTCCATAAGACTGCAGCAAGGCTGAGATAGCCTGTCTGGACTTTTAGTGCCTATGGTTCAATCTCCAAAAATGCCTGAGTCCTCACCACCCATAATGCAACTTCTTAGAAAAGCTAAACATCTAAATTCATCCATGGCACAAACTAGTTCCTGAACACTTCAGGATGGATAGATGGGCAGGTGAGTGTAAAATAGCTACAACAGCCTGAAGTCACAGCAAGTTTGTACCAGAGCTGAGATGCTGCAGCTTCTTAATGTGACGTGGCTCTCAACACAGTGTGCCAGCAGAGTCCTGAGCAGACCAAAAAGAACAATGCAATCATTTTGTGTTTTGTTGCTGCCACAATTTGCAAGAGTCAAGTGTTGAAACACGGAACTTAAATGAACTGAGTTCCTTTAAAATGTAGCTGTGTAAAATCCCACTGAGTCATTGTTAGTTTCCAGGTCTTCTCAAGTCCGCAGTTCTACACAAACTTACGCTCACGTCACCAGATTTGACTGTCCCATCGTTATAACAGATTAATTGAATTAACTCAGACCCAACTCCATTTTAATCCAACAAGTTTGTCTTGTTTGAAGTGAACTAAAAGAACCTCTGTATCCCTTTGATGCTCACATCTCCACTCAGAGAAATCCCTCCCATCTGCTCAAGACCGGTGACTAATCCTCCCTCTGAGCTCGCTAACTGATGTGTCCTCTTCACCTTTTCCTCTCTGTTGGCCTTGAAGCACCTGTGATTGTGATGTCATCATTGTGAAACAACTGCCTTGTTTCCCTTGTCCTTCTTTGTCATATTGTGCTTCTTGAAGATTAAAGAGAAAAAATAATTCTTTTACATATAAAAATGAACCCTGTAAAAATCTTCAAGACAGTTATTTTATACTGTATATCCGTTTCTTTTTCTTTTTGTAGACAAAATGGTTGGGATCTCTATCTCTTTAGTGGTCATCCCACTGCTTTCTGTATATTGACCAATAAAGACTTGTTTTAGACTCTACACAGCTCTCGCTCTTGTTTAGACAGAGGACATATGAAAGGTTTTCACCATGTGTTTACAAAATGATTAATATTTTACATAAATAACAAAAAAGCTTTTCATTTATTTTACATGAGCTTACATCGAGAGAGGTTAGTTTAATTTTTACATCACTGCATTCGTTCACTTTGGTTTTCTTCCACATCACATGAGAAATTCTAATTTTAATTTAATCCTATGAACATAAAGGCATCACCACATCTGCCATGTTGTACAGCTCAACATCCGTCTGTATATTCTTTCTCTTTGCATCACCTTTAATAGAAGAGTTTCAACAAAGTATGTGTACATACAGAAAAGGGGCTGTTTGAACTGTTAGCCACTTCTGAAAAGCCCTCTAAAATAAATCTGAAGATGGATAAATATAAAAGAGAAAATAATATATTTAGACTTTTTTGAGGTGCCTCTGGGTTTTGCTTTTTCTTGTGACATGAATGGTGTCATTCTCTTCATGCAGGCCCCAAAACTCCTTCAAATGCAGAAGGAGAATCAGAGCAGATAGTTATTATCACTAAAATACAGAAATAGGGCAAACACTCAGACCTACAGACAGTTTAAAGTCACCAGTTAACCCAAACATGATGTCTTTGGATGGTGGGAGGAAACCGCAGTACCTGGATGGGGAGAACATGCAAACTTCTTCTTCTTATGGGGCGACAACGCTGACCACTATGCTGCTGTGCTGCCATTATTGTAAGTTATCACAAGCTTGAAACAAATGTGTTAGAAAATCCCCTCACAGATAATGTGAAGAACAGTTAAACTAATGAACATATAAACATTCA
Organism: Echeneis naucrates; assembly: GCF_900963305.1. NCBI lineage: Eukaryota > Metazoa > Chordata > Actinopteri > Carangiformes > Echeneidae > Echeneis > Echeneis naucrates. Next base: position 8,955,446 of record NC_042527.1, on the reverse strand, counting down.
TGCAATCAAATCATAAATTCAAATCTGTTAGTGGGGGCGCACAAAACTCACAGCAGGATAACACATTGTTGTCTGAATTATTAATGTCCACATCAATGACAAGCTGCTGTGGAGCATCCCTGACCTCTGCTGGGGAAAACACCAACAGATCAAAGAAAGGAAGGGCTCACTGTAGTCGCATTTTAATCATTGTATTTATTTTACTGAAATACGCTGCAGTAAATATCATGGTCACATTAAATCCCAAAACATTTGAAAAGGAAAAAAAAGTCTTTTTGATATTTGTGGTTTGATTGACCTTTCGCAGTTACGTTTTAGTGGAGAGGGAAGGGAGGGAATCACCAAAACCAACCATTGTTTCTACTTTTTCTACATTGTTTCTGTGGGTTTACTGAGACTTTGGGCTCATGATTAAAAAATCTAAAATGATGATGAAATAATGTTATAATTACAAACGATTTTATATCAAGCTGAAATAGATGTGTAAAAGTTCACGCATGTTTAAGAGTCATGTGTCTCAGCTAGGAGAGTGAGTAAGATCACATGAAGGCACGTTGCCTCAGATTTACAAAATACATGCCACTAATATAAATCCCTGACCTCAATAATGTATTCACTATAGTTACACTGTAGACTTAACAGTTATTTGAATTTACATGATTCAATATCTTCATTTTTTAAAAACAAAGGATAAAACAAATAACTAAGATAAAAAAAAAGAATCAAAGTTATTTTTATTATATTCATCTCGCAGCTGAATATCCTGGTGTTGTTGAGTGGAAGTGAAATATTGTTCATAATGTTCATTTGTTTCCACAGATGTAGTTTCCTTTGTCTTCACCATGTGCACAGTCTTTTTTCACAGATCTTCTTTCCAATATATTTTACATTTTCTAATCAATATTTTTGATATTGGATCACTTCAAATCAATTAAATCAAATGTATTTATTTAGCGCCAAATCATAACAGAGATGCGGCACTTTACATAGAACAGGAGTAGACTGAACTCTTTCCACAGTTATTTATAGAGACTCAACAAATCCCTTCATCCCATCAATTCAATATTTAGTGAAATTAAACTATGCAAGAAGTTTAAAGGGAGCAATCATTACTCAGTAGAGTACAAATAGTAAGAACTCATAGACATCAGACAAATAAAAAAAGCATTTTTTAATCACTAACATGCTGTTGCATTTTAAATGCTTGTTATAATGTAATCCATTGTGTGCGATCTTTTGTTCCAATGCTTTCTCTCTAAGACTTTAATAACCTGGTGCACATCCATGAAATTTAGGGAGTAAAATTAGAGGCGCAAAGTTTCTTTTAGTAATAAATCAGCCTCCATCAATTGTTTAAGCAGTTACCGAAGAGAAACTGCCAGCTTTAAATCAGAGGATTTGTTACCCCTCTGCTTTTTATGGCTTATAACCAAAACAAACATTTCCACACACGTTTTTGTTTCATTCATTATCCGACTTACGGGTAAACATGCAAAATTTATCAATATTTGTGGAAATGATTAATTTCACTCTTGGTGAGTTTGGAAGTTCTGTGTTTTAATTGATGATAATATGACACACAGAAATGAAATAGTTTTATCTCCAAAATAAAACACAGTGATCAGGCAGAAGATTCTGACAGCTGAAGTGAATGACACTGATGATCTCTTCATCATGGCACCTGTTAGTGGGCTGGATATATTAGGCAGCAGGGGAACAGTTTGTTGGAAGCAGGCCAAGCATCAGGAGTTGAGTGAGTTCTGATAGAAAGGTGTCAGTTTACTGCAGAGCAGTCAGGTTCCCCATGTTGATCTGTGTGCACGTTCCAAAGTGCTGACAATGGCCACATGAGCCTCAGAGCTGGACCATGGAGGACCATGATGAATCAAGTTTTCACAGATGTTTGTGTGTCACTTACTTGTGGGACACTTGGCACTATGCACTATGGGAAGAAGGCAAGCTGGAAGAGGCAGTGTGACGCTTTGGGCAAGGTTCTGCTGGGAAAGTGCAAATCCTTCTGTCCATGTCGATGTTACTTTAACACGGATCACCTACCTAAGTGTTGTTGCAGACCATGGACACCCTCTCAAGGAAAAAGGCTGTGGCCTCTTTCAGCAGTGTAATGGATCAGGAATGGTTTGAGGTGTGACTTGGCCTCCAAATTCCCCAGAACTCAATCCAATCAAGCTTCTGTGGGATGTGCTGGACAAACAAGTCCAATCTGTGGAGGCCCCACCTCACAATTTACGGAACTTAAAGGATCTGCTGCTAACAGCTTGGTACCAGACGCCACAGCACAGCTTCAGGGGTCTGGAGTCCATGCATCGACTGGTAAGTTCTGTTTTGGCAACACAATACTATCCAAGTGGTCATAATGTTATGTCATTATAAATAATGTTTGTCATTTACAAACAAATCCTTGTATGAAACGGACAGCTGTTGACAGACTGACTCTTTCTATTAGGACTCTTGTTACAGCAGACCACCCTCACGCCTCCTCATGAGGAGAGAGGAGGCTGTGGAGGGCTGGATGTGTTTGGGGGGTTCTCCAAACTTCAAATTCCCAATAATAATTTTGCACAGATTTATTTATTTATTTATTTATTTTTTTTCCCCCATCATGAACTGTGCAACAACATGACATTTCTCTGGATTCTGGGGCAAAGTAGGATCTACATAGTTCCATCACCTTTTTATTTATTTATTTATTTATTTATTTATTTAAAATGTGTTCAGTGTTCCTATTGGTCACTGAGGTACTGACGCTGTGATGGTCACATTCAAAACTGTTTTATCCGACTACAACTCTGCAATGTGTCTTTCTCTGTACACATCAGTTCAATAAGTCACTTTTCACGTCAGACGAGATGACAGATGCAAAATATTGATTGCATCTGTGCACAGACACACATTTCTACAGTACATGTTTTTTTTTTTTTTTTTTTTAAACATAACTGTGAAAAACAGGATTTTGCCTGATAGAAACTAAGTATCCACTGTACATGGACTTAATTGGTATTTGGCAAATAAAATGTACTTTATACTCAACCATCTAGCATCTATAATCCCTGATTATTTACAATTGTTTGCATCAAACACCATATGTTTCAAAAATGAGATGTGTTGTAGCTTAAAATATTAGCAGTGAGAACAGAATTCAAGTAAATTTGACTAAATGTGGAAACTTGGTGTGTTAATGCGTCTTGGATTAGCTGCTTTATTATGTAGTGTGTTTGCACAGCTGCTAACTTGTACCGTTTGGAAACTAGATAATTATTTCTTATCTCTATGGGACCTCCTGGTAAAATACAGGAAAGTAATTAATAGATGATAATCCAATAATGTTGTATCTTAAATTATAATGAAAGTCATAAATAGTTAGGTTGAACTTTTTTGTCAGTGAGTTTTTGGATATGGGACTTTTCGTATTTTTATCAGTTGTATTATTGTACTAGCTTTCACCAACGCAACTGAAAATGTTTAGGAAACAGGTTTGACAGGTTGACTTATGTTTCTGTTACCATAAGATAAAAGATGTAATCAAAAATCCAAAAGTCCCTCACAGTAGACGGGGCAAAAGGCCATATTGTTTACTACTCCATTAGTAAGCTTGTGTGTGTGCTTGTGTGTGTGTGTGTGTGTGTGTGTGTGTGTGTGTGTGCTTGTGCTTGTGCTTGTGAGCAGACTTTGTGGTGCTGTTAAATTATGTTTATTTGACCTGTAGCTTTAGGATGATTGATCTTCCAAACACCAGTCTGTCCAGGAAGTTTGGACAGTGAGAGCCGGATCTGATCCCACATTGTGCAGCAGAGACACTTAGCTCTCAGTCTGGGCTCTCCTGTAGTTGAACTGTATTTACAGCTGCAGCAGCTGATGAGCTGAGCATTAGCTATTTACTTTCTGAAGCAGAAACGGCACTCTTGACAATATGGAGAATGTACAGCCAAATAGTTTATAGCCCAATTTTTCTTGCCAAGGCCTCCATCATTAAATGCTCCCTCAGATACAATTTAAAAATGCTCAAAGTGAATCAGTTGACCCATGGGGCTCATTTGTTACTTAGTGCAGCAGTCCCCAGTCTGAGTTTGGATGAGTCTATATTAGGTATTCCCAGAAACCATCAGCTGTGATGTTTTTGGATACAGAATGAAGAGAGAAAATATTTTGCTTTCAAATTCACTTGGATTTTATTCACATTTCATATCTGACATCTCAAATGCACTGCCTGTCCATACATTCTACTACTTTGCTGAAATGGTCCTTTTCTCCCCATCCTGACATAGAAATAGAAGTAGGACCACCACCATCACAAATAATAATAATAATAATAATAATAATAATTAATAATAATAAAAGCAGCATTGAAAAAAATAGTTTTGATTTCTCTCCCCACTCACCATCTTTGTATTACATTTACCTGAATGTAACATCACTGATCATAAAAAAAAAAAAAAGAACCAGTTTGTCATAAGTAAACATCATCCTATCATCAGACTTCACCCTCACAATAATATTAATAATAATAATTATATAGGATACAAACTCAGAAGTTAAAAAAAAAAAAAAAGTGACTCAAGCTGTTTTTAGGGAAGTGTGTGTGTGTGTGTGTGTGTGTGTGTGTGTGTGTGCGCGCGCTACTGCAGTGGCAGTAACGTTTCTATAATCTTCAGTCTTTAGTTCAGATCCGGTGAGTCTAGATCTGCTCTGGTCCTGTTTGATTGTTTGCGGTCATTAAGACAGTTGTGTTGAGAGCAGACAGATACTGTCTGGTACCGGTTAAGCTACAGCAGGGTGCTACAAACAGCCGCAGGTGAGGCGCCGCTCACCACCAACTGGAGATTACACTGTGGCAGGCCAGGACGGACAGCTCCTTCAGACACATTCATCCACTTCATGGCTTCGTACAAAATACTTTGGTCATGATTGACATCATAATACATGGTTTAGTTTCCTGTCAGGAATGTTCCTCAGTGCAACTGAACACTTTAAACAACAGGCAGCTTTGTCCCATTTGCTTCAAAGCCCCTTTTAGACATGCAGCTGGTTGTGTAAAAGCCGTTACAACGTTCTCAATAAGCTGGACGCACAAGCCAGCAGTACAACACTTCCCACATAGTGCAAGTCTTAGTTGAACATGGTCCCATATTAATGAAAAAGTGTGCACATCAAAACAATGAGAGCTTCTTAATGTGAGGTGGAATCGCACAAGACAATTGAGGTCATTTCTTTTGAGGCTTAGAAAATGTTTTCCCCAAGCTCAATGAATTGGTTCTTATTCATTTATGAAAGTTAGTCAATTATTTCAAGATCCATTTTTATTTATTTATTTATTTTTTATTCCTGAGATTACTAGAAAATCTGATTTATTGTAATTACAGATTGGGTTTTACAATTATTTTGACAGTTACAATTTGACTTCCTGTGCTATCTGCACCAATGAAACGATGATTATACTGTATATCTAAAGCAATTAAATGTAACACTCATTGAAGATAAATAGAAAAAATAGACTAATAAATAATGAATATCCCACACATCGTCATTAAGCCTTTAATGGTAAATGGAATTTTAAATCCTTAATTCCTCTTAAACTCCACCTGCTGCCAGTTTCTTTTAACTGATACACGTTAGTTATTTCATGTCTGAAAAGGGCTGAACTATCACCAGTCGCTGCGTTAGGCCAGGAGATAATGTCTCTTGTGCTGAACTTTAATACACTCCCCCACAGCCGTGTATTGACCTGCTGTGTATGCAGTGTGAGCTCTTGGCCGTCCTCACATTAAAAAGAAACACATTCGAGCTTAAGTCCTCTAACTCGTCTCGACTCTGCAGCCTGTCACCTGTACCAGTGGAGACCAGAAATACACTCTGTGGTGTCCAACTCAATGATATGGTTGCTGACTGGATGTCAGAAAGGCCCCCGGGGATAGGATTAGTGTGCTTTCTCCATGCAGTTTGTAATTCTCATCACTAGGTGGCAGTGGTTGCTTTTTACCACCACTTAATCACGCCATCTGAGGATGGGCTTCCTCTCTGGATGAGTGAAACACTGATGGGATGCCATCATTAATAATTTATTTCAAGTCCCAAACAAATTAAAGAGCAGCTGGAAATCCAAAGAAGCTGGTGCTGTCCTGTCTTTTAAGTGAACTGTGAGTTCGTTCACCATCCTTCTAACTGTCCTATAAATCCATCTTCATTTGAGACCACACACTGTCAGCGTGGACATCTTTCTATGCATTACCTCCTCTTTGCACCTTTTTTAATTAATTTCATGATACCTTCCAGCTTCAGACTTTCTGGAGGTCTGGGTTTTGTCCTTGTACTCTGCTGGAGTCAGTCACTGGTACTGGAGGTAATTTTTCAGATACTGGGGCAGTGGGAGGCTTTCAATCTCCTGAAGCCGCTCCCGACCCAAAGCCAGACGGGCCGCACGCCGACACAGGTCCATCAAAGGAAGAGGTTCAGCTGGGAAGAAGAAAGAAGAGAGATTTTAAGGAGGATAGGAGACATTTGGGAAGAATGCAAGAAAAACTACAATCTAAAAGCGTGACTCATGAGCGCATGTGGTATGTCACAAATGCATTTTCCACCTTTTTATATTTGCATGAATGAAGCAGATAGTGATGGACAACAAAGTCCCTCCTGCTCTTCACACACACATATTCCAACAATCAACACCAAGAAAACAATCTGTCACTCTGACTTTCAAATGTCCAAATGTAATTACGTATATATTGTTAGTGTTTTGCCTGTGTATGAAAACATTGTGTTTTTGTGGAATACAGTCAGATGAGTTCTTGCTGAGCGTTCTCAGTGACCTTCATATCCACACGAGGGTTAAAGAGGTAAATGATACATAAGGTTGCTGTAGTCTGAGCTGAAGGACACGCAAACCACAGGGAGGAGCAGTAGGAGGAGGAAGACGAGCTATGGTGCTTCAAAAAGAAAAAACTAAGCTGTCTCCATGTTGTGGCATACGAATGAATGCCCACTGAGAAGCACATCCAACTGCTGATCTTGTGGTAACTTCTATTTCCAAAACTCCTAAAATATCAAGCCAACCCAAATATGATTCACTAAAATGATCATGCTGAATGATTTGTTGGCTGAATATAGCTTGGCAGAGATGCTTGATTGGTTTTCCATTGGCAGTTTCATAATGTAGCTGGTGCCCAGTTGGGTAAGACCTGATCGTAAGGACTTCTCTATATCTATTATCAGGGAGTTACATAGAAAACATTTGGGCAACAGCCTCAAAATTTTTCCAAGTGCTGATTGCTCCGTTGGTTGTAGTTCATTAAAGTTAACTGTGTAAACCATGAAATGATACTTTCGACTGCTGTCTGCTAGACCTGTCTATGAATGTCTGTGAATGTCTGAAGAAGCTTTGATGGTTGTGTAGTTTCACAAGAATATTGATACGATCTCATTCATTTCAGCTCCAGTTGAGGTGAATCATATGCGACCTTGGTGACTGAACAGCTGTGAGTCTCCAGTGTTTGGATCGTAAAATAGCAGAGTTGTTAAGGGTAAGTATGCTACATCTGTTATTTTATGTGTCACATTTATTGAGATTTTTTTATGAGCTGCTCATCTTACATTGAGACATGTTGTGAATGTTAATAGTGTCTGTCTTGTAAGAAAGCAAAAAACAGATCAGTCACTTCCATATGCTGAAAATGCAACCCAGTTAGCTTTAACTTTAAGAGTATACATTTTGGGCAGTCTGGTTACAGAGCACAGCAGTGAGAAGGAGGGAAGTACCAAATAATCCAACGACCAACAACCTAAAACTCTTTCACCTGAGGAAACACACACACACACACACACACACACACACAGAGTCAGGAACATGCTGTACTGCTCCAATATCCAAACACACCAACCTTTGGACCAAATGACCCTCTGAACAAAACAATACCACCTAACCATCAGCGGAGGAAATAGAGAAATGAAGCAGAACGGGAACAATGGAAGCTGCTCAGGAAGCGAGAAAACTGGAGGGGGGGGGGGGTGAGAAAGATTTGAACCGGAACAGCAAGGTGGATTTTAAAATTGCATTTGTGTAAAGTCAAAATAAAGACTTGTTGAGTTGTCACAGCCTGTGAGGTAATTGCTTGATTCGTGTTATAGATCACGTTGAGCTGTAACGTGCTTTGTGAGGACCCTGCTCATATTGTTGAGGGGAAAAAAACAAAACAAAAAAACCACACACACGTCATTACCTGTTTTGATCCGGGACATCCTCTATGGACTGATTTTTGTAGCTGCGCTAATGTGTGTGTGTGTTCAAGGTTAAACCAACAGCAGCACGGACAAGCCTCCACACAGACGCACAAATCATACATCCCCTTCATTTCTTTGTGTGTCCTTGGAGGTCAAGTGTTGGTTTTTACTGTGACCTCTCGACTCTCAATTACACTGCTCTTATACCAGCTGCTCTCATCACATTGATATGGAATACAGTAGCTGAGTGAAGTCAACATCAGATACAATCAGCTGCAGTTAAGTGATGCGAAAATTATCTGCTGATTACTGATGTGTATATAAAGTCAAATAAAAATTAAAAGTTTTCTGCATCACAGGAAGTTGTGATGTCTGTTCTTTAGTTCACATACTTGATAAATGAAGCCAAACTTAATTATCTTTCAGAAACTAATGAATGAATGAATGAACCATTTCAGCGGCTTTTTTTTAATGTTTGTTTCAAGAATAAAATCTCTTTTAGCACAAAGTATTTATGGACAGGGAAGCTTCATTGTTTACATCAAAACTAAAGTTGCATAAAAGTCGACAAAAGAGTAATCTGAACATGACATCTTTACTACATGAAGATACACTGACATAAGGCTACAGACACACGCGCACACACACACACAACTTCTGGACTGAATTGAAATCAGGGACTGGGTATGAGAATGCCAGTTTGAGGTTATTGTGTTTGAGTGAGAGGTGTGCATGCTGCATGTGTGTGTCTGTCAAGGAGAACAATTTTCTACCGAATCCAATTAATGTGAGTGTGCCCGTAGACTTGTGGAGACAGTTTCAGCAGAAAACCCAGTGGTTGCTAAGAGGACAGAGCGACTGCCAGTCGCCCCTCTGGAGAAAATACCTTGACTACTTAAAATAACGAGATATGAAATGATAATAACGTGGCTGAAAGAGTGAAAAATATCCTTAGTTGTACTGCAATGGCTCTCCAGACAAAATACTCTTAATTAGCCTTAATTACAGATGAAAAAAGAAAAAGACCAAAGTGGATTCAAGTCTCCAGAAGGAATTTCTCTTACAGCAATATCAGGAATACTATTCATAGAGCCCTTTTCCATAATGCATTATCAGCTCCTCTGTCTGCCTTTAATTCCGTTATGCATGATGGGTGGTGGTAACTCTGGGTCATACGCTGGAGCACAGAGCAGCACACACACACACAAAGACAGAGAGACCCTGCTCTTCGTGACTATGTCAGAGAAAACTACACATTTAGAGATGCAACAAGGGACATTCATATCAAATAGTGAATGTCAGTTATTTTAAAGGAACCTTGCTTGAATGTTTGCCCAAGGTTCCAGACACTCTCACTCAACAACGCAAAGCAATTACCTTCAGAGAACTGTAACACAAAAGTTTAATTGTGAGCAGACTGCAGCCAACACACAGAGGAAGCTAAAAACATGTGCATTATCTAAATGTTCAGAAATCCAGTTCAGGACACTGAGGGCAGGGGTGGTTTTAGTGATGTGGGGGCTCCTGGTAGTCTACTGCAAAAAATAAATGAATAAAATTCAAAGGAAAAGCACTGTCATACATTTACTACTCAAAATGTGTACTGAGCACATATAAAAAAGTAAAGCATTATTAACTCTGTTCTTAAACTGTTTAAAAAGTACAGATAAGATAATGAGAATGGTATCGATGATGAGAACAGCCCAGGGATATGTTTGCCTCACCGGGACCTTACCGCTCAAGAAATGTGACCCTCGGAACAACACAGTTCGATAGGCTTGGCTTGATGCATTAGCCTCTATAAGACATTATCATCATTCATAAAGATATTCTATTGATGTCTTATGTATAACAACCACCACAAAGAAAGAGTGAGCATCAAATGAAAATAATCTGTGGGTTCTTCATAAAGAGGCCCCATCCGCCGTTCAATGTGTTACTCATACAAACCCAGGTGTGTGTGCACAATATTATTCCAGCTTTCGGTGATCTAGTTACAGCTATTTGCAAGAAATTGCAATAATCTCCACATTAATCATCAGCTGGCCCCAGATCTGTATAATGACCTTTTATTGCATTATACAAGTAATTATGCGGCTTTAATAACTGATTGTAATTCTCTCTGGGCATTGATGATAAGATTCAATTCTTAATGACACAATTTGTGTTGTGTTTAGTACTATAAGCATTCCGTGACGCTAATGAGAAGATCCGCTGTGGCGAACAGCACTAGGCCATTTACCTTTGCATCATTACACATTCAGTGTGTTCAGAGAATTACGCCTCAAAATGAACATCAGCACTCAGCTCTACCTGCAGTTCAACACAAATGCTTCATATTTTTTCATATTTTTTTAAAGCCGAATAAGATGCTCCATGCAGATATGACCAAGTGTGTCTATGAGATCATTGCGCCTCAGATTTTAAATAAATCTGCGCAATAAGGGATAAATGGAATTTCTGCTTTGGGTTGTCTAAATGAGCTGAGAGTGTAATTCAGCTCTCAGTGACTGTTAGCACTTTGTCGAAAGCAGCTTTCTCAGGTCAGATAAGTTCTGTTTTTGGGTGTTGATCTAACGAAGATGAATGGACCCTATAGGAGAACTGGACCATTACTGTCGAAAAAAGTTCATGCTATGTGCTCTCTCTTAGCTGCTTCTGAGCCCTCGTTCATAAAAATGTTGGCGGTACTGGGAAGTAAAACCAGCAACCTTTCAGCAACAATTTTTTTTTTTTTTTTTTTTTTTTTTTTTTCCATAAACTGCTGCAATTGATCTATCGAAAGAAAAATTGTATGCTTCTGTGGGAGCTTTTAGTGAAGAAGAAAACTTGGCTATAAGAGAGCGACACCATGTGTGAAGTGATTTCCACAAGTGAAACTGAGAAGTAAAAGGAGCACTGTAACGAGATGCACTGCAGAGCCGGATTTATAGTCTGTAGACAATGATAATGGGGGTGAAGTTGAAAATGGCAACAGCAGCATCAGTTTTATGATGAGTGTTAAAACTGACCTGAAGGAAGGGCTAGAAGCTAAATAAAGCCTGACAGGTGATGATCAGCAAGTTTTAGAGAAGAACTAGAGGCAGAGGGGGAAAAAAGCAATGTCCTTACTTTATATATTCAGAAATGATGAACTATAGTCAAACTGCAGCCATTGAAGGATCAAGTTAACAGAACAAATGAGTAAATCTTCTAAGTGGGTGGTTCCCGTGGTAGAAAGTGACGTCTGAGAGACAGCATTACAAGAATATAATGGTGAGTCAACACAACCAACCCCCTCCCCATTTTTTTTTTTTTTTTAAATCAAGAACAAGAAACATGTCAAATGTTGCAATCACAGATGGTGCTGAGCTAAACACAGAATGACAGTAGTGACACTGTGAGTCAGAACAAAAACATCATGCTTCTTAAAAAAAAAACAAAACACTAATTCGAGGGGTGCTGCCACTGTAGAAAAATAAATACACTTTGATTAGTTTCGGTAAACACAGCTTTGACTTAAAATGACACAGTTAAACAAAAAACTCTTGTGTAATGCTGAGTAGTATTGACTGGGAAAGACTGGAGATGGCACTTTACATACAGAACGGCTCAGGATAATATGATCCTCTCCTCTTCCTCTCTCTCAAGCCTTCCTCCCTCTTGGAGACACAGCTCTATCTCTAGTGCAACAATACACCTATCTCCCATTTGCTCCTGCAGAGCTCTTCCAACCTGCAAAGAAGAAACCCCCCTGCAGCTGCTTTACTTTCTACCTGTCTTTCACACTTCTCTTTTCAACATTTTGGCTCTTTAAACTCTCCAAGGCCAGAGTGTCTGATCTTTGCTGGCACATCACCACCACCACTGCCGGTGAAAACGGCATTATCTCGAAATGTCAACAACAGACAAGAGAAACAGGAGTGTGTTTAGCTTGACAACAATGCGGTTTCTATCATTATCTGCCTGATGTTAGAAGTGGTTCAAAGCCCGAGAATTTATACGAGCATGTAATCCTTTAATCCTTTAATTAAAGTCCATATAATATGAAAATGAACAAAATTGTAATTCCAAGGCTTTCACACGCTAGCAGTGGAAAAGTTGGGGCCAATGTGCAATGACCCTGACCCAAAAAGTTCAAGTTACACGCAGCTCAGTAATGTGACCTCTGGCGTATTGGTAACCAATGCTGTGTCTTCTCATTTCTTGATCTAATGTCACACTATTGGCACGAGAACAGTATATTTTCCTGTTAGCGATAGAACAAACATTAACACAAAGGATATCCATAAACCTGTGACTTAGAGATGCTGACAGGCAGAAAAACAGGCAGAAAACACACACGGATATGCAAGGTCACGAATATAGGGAGTCAAACTGACAAACAAAACCATGAGCAAATCAAGAAGGATGAGGAAAATCCATGTGAGCAACAAAAACAAACTCCTTTCACGCTCCCAGCTCAGTCAAGGGCATTAAAACCCAGTACAGTCACATCTAGGGCTGGATCTTTACCTTTACTTTCTGGTCATAATCAAATATCTCTGCGACAGCAAATCTTTAAAAACAAACACAAACATTAAATGGTGTCAATGCTTTCTGATCTACAACCTTTTTACAGCTTCTTTTGTGCCAAGTTTTATAGCTAGCTGAAAAGTCAAATTACAGTTTTTTTTTTTTTAAGAAGCGAAAAACAAAAAGTGGAAGAAAAGGGGTTTAGTAGCAAACCATGTTTATATTCCTCAGAAAGATGGAGTTGATAACAGAAATATGTCAAATGCAGCCCAGCTGCAGCTGCAGTTAGAAAATCTTGCTATAGCTCACACGCTCATAAGGACAAATGTTAACACCTGCTTGGCAGATGTTAAAACAAGAGATTTAAAGGGGAATCTCAAGATTTCCTGGATTTATCTTTGTGTAACCATCAGAGCAGCTCTGAGCTTCAACAACGATACCAGCTTATCAGCATTTGTGCCTGCTACTAATATCTGTCTGCTACCTTACCAATGTAAAACCATACAACCAAGAATTAGCAGGAAGAGATGTTTGCTTCAATGCAGTACAATCATGAAGTGAAGGAGATGAATAACACCTTTGACTTTTTTCATCTTCAGGTGTCCCCGGCAGTTTCTATCCTTTAAAGAAACAAACTGATAAGTTAATTATCAGTTTGTTTCTGTGCTGTGTATGTAACTGAATTGATTGATAAAGCTGTCAGTAGCTTGCCAATATTTGAGCTGTTTAGAGTGAGGAGTAAATATGGAAGGTGTTTGACATATTTGACCTGACTATGGTTAAATAACATGTAACAATATAAATCTCTTCAAAGAAAAAAAAAAGATGTAAAACCTCAATAACAAAGCATTATTGCACAAAGATTGTGAGTGAGTTGCAATTTAAACAATATCAGTTAGCATCCTTCAACACAGTTGACTGTTTTTGATTGAACAGCTTTCAACAGATTTACTTACTACTACTACTAAAGTCTTTGCTAAACCTGACCTTTGTTAATTATACTAACTAATAATTTATTTAATTACCAATGTGAAATGAGACAGATACTCTTTGTAGAACATCACAAACTACTAAATATGAAGCATAGAGTTTAGTTTAACAATAATCTAAATCACAACTCTCGTATGGAGAAAGTGCCTTGTGCCACAACAAAGACAGGCACAGAACATTTTCAAGCCTCTCACAAACCAAAAACAAAGGAAGGATTAGGAGGAGGTATAGCTTTACTCTGAGCTCAGCTTCCTTTTTTTCCAAACGCACAAGACGCTGAACCCTGCCAAACATCAACCTCCTTCACAGGCGAAGGGAAGTCGACATTATCCATAGCTAATGTACCTTCTGGTGGTGTCCTATGTCTTTTTCCCTTGCACACTTTTCACCACTTTTTAGCACAAAGCACAAACAATTATTGAGTGGAGGATTTTTTTTAGAAAACACTTAAAACAAATAAATAAATAAATAAATAAAATAGGGTGCAGCCACAGCGTGGGAGGTCTAATGGCTACAAACATAATTATACTAAGTCCATCCCACTCACACTGAAGAGAAGGAGGTGTAGAAATCTTTTTTTTTTTTCTAAAGACCTCCCAGAGCAAAGTCAATCTTAAGAAATTTGGCTAAAACTAACGGTGGTGCTCATTGTGTAGAGCTGGGGGTATGAATCATATCTTAGCAGCCACATTAGTGTCACACAGAAAGATGGGCACTGTGGGCAGAGAAGGCTAGTAGAGAGGAGGTGGTGGTAATGTAAGCCACGGCACTGTTTCTTTTTAAAGCTGCGCTCTCTCTTTACCATCCTGCATTACTGTAAATCCACCGTTCACTGTCTCCTCTGGGACGTGAAGCAGAGAGATAAGACAAACAGGGGGAGGAAAAGTGAAGGAGAAGTAGAAAAATAAAGAGAACAGAGAGAGCAGAGAAAAATGGGAAGAGGTCATGAGATGAGAGGGGAGGATGCACAGAAAGAGGACAGAGGGTGATAAGCAGAGACGAGGCCACAGCCCGCCTGTCTGACCCTCAGTTATCCTTGGCTGTTACCAACTGAGGGAGGTGGACCTCGCTCATCAAAACGTCAATATTGGAGGAAATCTGTTGGCAAAATTTACGAAGCACAAACTCCAATTAATATTTCTGCTTACATGCAGTTTTGCAAGCATGATAAATAATCCCTCACCCCTACGGCTAATCTGCAGAGAAACCGCTGATGTTGATCCACCGTGGCATTTTGTTAATGTATGTTTGGGTAAAAAGACATAACAGCATAAGTGGTGATAACTTAGATCAACAGAGAATGAATGCAAATAGTTCGGTGGAAATCCTTTGTAAGATGAGGTGAAAACAAAATATAGAAATCCGAAATGAATATTTTATGTTAACAATATAAAACAGATCTGATAGGCAGCCACATTCGACAAGGTCACCTGATGTAGCTGATTAGGAAAGTGTGTTTACTGTGCGTGTGTGCCTGTCATATAAATGTAAAGACAGAGTCGGAGACAAAGCAGGTGAAACTGATGCAGATAAGGTGATTAGAGAGCAAAGAGCAAAACAGAGCAGAGAAAAAACACACACAGAGGAAGGTGAGTAAAGTCAAAGGTGTATTTTTGTTATTAATATCATATTATTTTACTATCAAACCTAGTGCTATTTATAAACTTCATTACTTGTGGGGAATTATTTTACGGTGTTCCATTTCACCATAACAAATCTAATAAAAATCATCATAATAATATAATCTCCCACCCTGAGACATAAAAATATATATGTATCCTTGTCAATGATGGACTATACTAAAATGAGGAAAGGTTTAATTAGAGTTTGCACCTGCTGCTGTGGCTGCAGTGGATTGTGTGTAAATTAAGGTAGCAAAGACACACGTGCATCAACACGCATTAGCTATTACACGTGTGTGTGCGCAGCAGGTGGACTCACACTATCAACCTCAGTCTGACGGAGGCAGACTGAGATAAAAGCAGCTGATCCCTCACTGGCTTAACCTGACAGACCAGAGTGTGTTCACATAGAAAGAGAGAAAGAAGATCAGTGGAAAAGAGAGAAAGAATGAGGTAGAAGAGGCAAGAGGAAAAAGGACAGAGGTGTGGGTCAACCCTGTAGTACAGTGCTTTGAATAAGAATTTGGCTGATTTTCAGCAAGGTCTACAGGACCTTCACTCGAAAGCAGAATACAATCCTGCATTACGAGTCATCACCACTAATGCTCACCTCCACTTCTAACTCATGTACGAGCACTGCAGCTGATTGCAAGTTGTGAGGAAGTGAGGAAATTGCCCAGTGTCATTCTGAATAATGTCATAAAGCATTAAATGAGGAAGATTGATGTAAAGGTGAATGCTGAGGTTCTAGCATTTCAAAACTGTTGAGTATTGCAGTCTATTTAAACACACAACTCTACAAATGCCAAAACTGGCACAAAGTCATCCACTGGAGCACAATTAATGCGTTTGATTTTGTACAAAAACAGTGCATGTATTATTTTCTTAGGAACTGACAAAAATGTCCCATCTCATAATGTCAAGGAGGGTTACAAAACATTCCTGTCACTGCTATGGTGCAACCTGTAGCAGTGAGACAGGACTGTATACAGCACACAGTGCTGTTCGGAGAGTATAGATACGGTTTCCCGCTTCATCTGATTTCCATAAATGGACGTAAAAATGCAGACACAAAGGACCAACCGTGGCACTCAGCACATGCACAAACACATTCAGCGTAAATAAACTGTGACGCACACTGGTTCAGATTAAGGCAGCATACAGACCAAACATGTGAGTCCTGATACTGAGGTAGAGAGAGAAGGAAGCAGGTACTAGTAATTCCACAGATGTGGAAGAGCCATTTTCGTTGCACAAAGCAGGATGCGATTTAGTTTTGATGATTAGAAACTGTTATGATGTTATGACGCCTGTAAAGCAATGACCATGGAAGTTAACGAGCAGCATGGGGCCAGTACAGGTGACCAAAACTGAAAACATTCAGGTCATAAAGTCACAGAGGAAACGTTTTATACATGCACGTATGGATCTGTCAAGCTGCTGCTACTTTACTCTGCTGTAATATACAACATGGCAGGAATGGCTACAGACACACAGTAGCAACATAACACAAACTGGTGCCTTCACAACTGCACAGTATATACATATACAACAGCAAGCACAAACAACAGACATATAACAGAACCTAAAGCACTGCGCCAAGTGAGAAAAACTAATTATGCAGTCATTTGCGTTGCTCATTCAAGTGTGTAACATTCAGCAATTAACTTGTTGCCTCTGCATCATGAAAATATCAACAGAACTACAACATCTTTACAGCTTCACTTATAAACTCCTTATCAAAAGACTCTCAACACTGAGTGGCTCTTGGTAAACGAGAGATATTGATAAGAAGTAGAACAAAACAATAAAGCCTCAGAATTCAATGGAAGCCTCCCTGAAAGAGAGAAAACTAGTTGGCTGGAATCATAAAATGTTTGATAGTTTTATGCTCCTCAAGAGCCCCAACTCAGCAACAACATGTAAGTGTTGATAAGAGGACTTCTACTCTCTACTCTACTCTACTACTGGACATGACAAAGGGTTTCTTTAATAAGTTATGTGTGAAAACTTCTATCACTTACTGTGCAAAAGTGTGCAAAAATGCAAAATAAGTGTAGAGATGGTTGTTAATTTGAGTATGACTCATGTCCAGTGAAACGTGATTGTTGTTAGTGAATGCTTCAGATTCACTACTTCCACTCAGCCCAATCATATTTTTTCTTCATAAACTAATCAAAGGAAAGTGCATTAGACCATGCTAAATATCTTGCCAAGAAATCTTTTGAATCAATTTACACTATGTTTTCCACAGCTCTGAAAGAATTTAGGATTTTGCTGGTTGGTCCCAGACGGACAGGGAAGAGCTCTACTGGTAACACTGTGCTGGGCCGGGGGCCAGTTTTTGACACCAGAGGAGGGGGGACCAGCACAAAAGCCAGCTCAGTCACCACTGGACATCATGTGACCGTGGTGGATGCACAAGGTTGGGGCTTGTCTGAGGAGTTTGTGGCCCAAGAGGAGAAAATTGAACTACTGAGAGCATTGGATCTGTGTGGACCAAAAGGACCTCAGATTATTCTGTTAGTGATACCTCTGCTGGACTTCACCGAGCCCGAGAGGAGAGCACTGGAAAAGAGGATGGAG
Source organism: Echeneis naucrates (assembly GCF_900963305.1). Classification (NCBI taxonomy): domain Eukaryota; kingdom Metazoa; phylum Chordata; class Actinopteri; order Carangiformes; family Echeneidae; genus Echeneis; species Echeneis naucrates. The sequence continues at coordinate 8,937,525 of NC_042527.1, read as the reverse complement.
ATCTTGACCTCTGCAGTCTGGAGACACACAATGGTGGTGTTCACCCAAGGAGATTTGTTGAGGAGAAAAAGGCGCAGCGTGGAGGAGCACATTAAATCAGGGGGCCCTGCCTTGCATTGGTTAATGGACAAGTGTTGCTATCGATACCACGTGTTGGATAACAAGACAGCTGTCATAGCCCAGAATGAAAGATTAAAGCAGAGGGTGAGCAGAGGCTGGAGGAGCCAGTGGAAACAGAGATGGAAGAGGAAAGAAGACAAGGGGATGGGGAGGACGAACAGAGGAAATGAGGGGGATGGGAGAAGGGAAGGAGTGCAGGAGCAGGTGAGCGCTTTGCTGAGCAAAATGGACGACATGTTGCGGGAGAATGGGGAATGGCATTTTTCTCTACCCAGTACCAAAGGCTGGAGGAGGAATGGAGCCACAGAGAGAAGCAGCTAAGATCTCGTCTGGAGGAAGCAATCAATATGGGAAGTGCAAGGAGAAAACAAAAGACTAAGATAAAAATGTAACCAGAGGAAGAGCAGAGGTTAGAGATGGAAGAAGAGGAGTGGGAAGGTAGCCTGAGGAAAGAGCAAGACACCAAGGGGGAGTGTGTGGAGAGGAAGGTAAATAAAGATGAGGATCATGAAGATGGAGCTCAAGAGGCAAAGCAGTGAGGAGGATGAGGGAGTTGACAGCACAGGAGAGACAAAGGAAGAAAGGAGAGTGGTAATGGAGAGGGAGGAGAGCACTCAAAAACTGGAATAAGAGCTCCATATTGGCCATGTGTTGGTCAAAGATTAAGCTTTAGCCCAGGCAGAAGAGCTGCCTAAAGTCCCTCTTTTAGTCCAACTGGAGCAAAACACAACACCAGTGACTCATTCTGCCTCTCGTCCAACAACACTCAACACTCTCACTCAGGAAAGGTGGAGGGTTAAAGGGATTATTTCATACTTGGGGACGTCATACCTGCATTGTAAGTGTAAGTGTGACATTACAGGAAGTAGCTAGTTAGCTTAGCTTATCATAAAGAATCTCTGCAGGATAATAGCTGAAGAGAAGTCTTGTTAAAATCAGTGTTTGCCAAAATGTTCCGCACTATGTCCTGACTGCACAAAATCTGTACACACGTGAAGCCATATGTCCTCCACTGCTCACTTTAAAAAGCTTAAAACACCATGAGGAAATGCTGTATAATAAATTCTGTTAAACACTGTCTGCCCCTTGGTGAATGTACTGTTGGTTGCATATTGAGTACAGATGCAGGAGTGCTTAAAATTGATTGGTTTTGCTATTAAAATGATGAGGAATGTGAATCAGTGTGCAATCACAGACCGCAGTATGCACAGTATGTTCAAACAGCATTCCAAATACTGGGAATGCTTATGAAATGTGAGAATTTGAAATTGTCCCACACTCCAATAATTAAAGTCAAATTTTCTTTTTGGGGAAAACCAGAAACAAAAAAAATAATAAATAAAAGAAATCTGCTATCTGAGAAAATGTGATGTGTTAAATAAAAGAAGAATGGTTACTGAGTATATCATTATTATTTGATATTTTTTTCCTGTCTTCAATTTGTATAATGAGGCAATTGCAGAATTTATGGCCGTGATGAGGGACGTGTGGTCTACCACCTATTTCATTACATCTGAACAAATGCTGTCTCCCCTCGGCTGACGCAGGCAGTTAATCCTGATTTTTGGCTCGCAAATATGATGCCATGCAAGGTCGGATGTGTGGTAACCAAAGAGGTCAGTATTTGCTGAGGACATCAGACAGGGCCAGATTTCAAATGCACAAAATCAGATTTAAAAAAATGGGGGAGAAAATCCCTCACACTGAAAAGCGGAACAGATTCAGCTCTTTGTGTCTAAAGAGTAATTATTAAATAAAGCTACCAAATGTCTACTTCTCCTGGAGCAGTGAAACACTTCTCAACACCCAAGTATTTACAAGGTACATTAAGGCTGCAGATGCTGCTTTTTTCCTGAGAAAAAAGTAATTAGCGAGAAAAAAATTATAGTAATTAAATGACACAAATTCAACTCAAGTTGTTTTCAATGCGTCTTCACATATACAGTGTGTTTACAGGGCTTTACTCCAACCAAACACGACAGCAGATGTTTTCACCTGTCATGTGATGTCAGTATAAGGTACCACTGAATATAGGTCTAGTAATTTTTCATGAAAATAATTATTTTAGAATTGGCAGTATTTTATCAGACTGCCAAGATAAAGCTAATGAACTGAGTTTCCTTTACAGAACTTATAAAAGTCTATCCAAAGATACTGACTGTGGCCTGTAAACTGATAAATTATCTAACTGTCTATCATGGGTCATGTTAAACAAGTTCAGTACTCTACTGTAGTTAAAATAGCTGAAATCAGACAGTCAGCCCCCTGAGGACTTTAGTGGCTGAGTTGATCTTTCCTCTCTAAATTAGAAAGGCCAAGTTTGTAGTTGAACCGACTAAAGCTTATTAGTATTTAACTGGTGCCACTACAGCAGCGCCGTAAAAATGCCTCCATCTTGCTCAAAGTCTCTGTAATAAGAAGTCTGAAGTAACCATGTATTTGATATCGAATCACAATTTTCATTGTGCTTCACTGAGCAAGATGAAATCTGGTCTGATCAGAATATGGTCAGGTCAAACTGTTGTACTGAGTACAAGTTGCTTTATTTCCTACATAATATGGGTCAATGTTGACTGGGGTTATGGGATGTCCGGTTGGACCTGTATGAAAATTGCTCTTGTGTAATATCAAACGTCAGTATTGTTGTGAAAAATGGGAAGCGGTATCTTGTTGATGGACTAAATTTAAATCAAACCGAGGCAATACTCAACTTGCATTATAATGGCAATTTCTTCAGACAGCAAGCAAATAGTGAAAGAGATCTCACCAAACAGCATGGCATGGAGTTAAAAACATCATCTTGGATTCAGAGGCACCTTTTATCTGCTTTTGGGAAACACTTGTCATGGCTACTGCTGTTGCTATGAGACAACTGACAACCCATTTGATTCGCTGTTTTCTTTAGCAAACAGCTAAAATAATTCTTCCAGTGCCAAGTGTTTCTGAGTGCACAAAATGCTCTCTGCTGAGACACCAGCAGCACCAAAACACTCATCACTAAGTGTTTCAATTTGAAGCACAAGATAAAGACGACAACATTAGGTAACCTTGCAACACACCAGCTGGATTACAAGTTACATACAAACAGGAAGGTACTTTGATGTTAAAGGTCTGTTTTGAGAGCAGGTCTCAAAGTCACAGGACACTTTGCAAAGGTAATAAGAAACTGGTGATAACGTGACCCAGTGAACCACATCACTTTAAACTTTGACTCGGTTCTAAGACTGCACTTTTTCCAGAGCTTGTTTAGATGAGCTAAACGCACAAAAATCAGCCGGTGAACTGAGGACGCTTGTGTTGGGCAGTGAGATATACTTCAGGGTGTGTTGAGAACGGAGACTCAGAAATTACCCCTGCAAATATCAAACGTGCTGTAGTTACACACTATTCTTCATCCTGTTAATATAACATATTTCATTGCTTTTCAATAGTTTGGCTAAGTTGATGATTTGACATAAAAGTTAAATAAAACTATGTGTTTTGTTTTATTTTTGTGTCGAGCATTTTTATTTGTGTGTGTGTGTGTGTGTGTGTGTGTGTGTGTGTGTGTGTCTAAAGAAATCGAGAATGAGTTACAGTGTGATTATACCAACTGCCAAGTATATTTTTATTGCTGAAACAGCAGTTAAAAAAATGTGCATAAAATACGGAAGATTAAACCTGGATTAAAAGCCCATGACAAAAGTTTCACCATGGCCTGATTAATTTTGTTGTGAGTAACTTCAGCCGTCAGACTGCGACTGACAGCACAGAGGGCAGATCGGCAGTGTGAGGTAGGACTAAACCACGGCAGCGACTAACAGAGCAAGCTCCAGCAGTCGTCTGGGCACACGGCCCAGTGGAGGGAGACAAACTGACGAAGGAAAACAGAAAGATGAAGGTAAAGGGACGGTGACTGATAAATCAGAGGACACACAGGGGCAGGGACATCCGGGGCAGCAGAGGGAGGTAAAGTACACAATGCTGAGAGATACTACAACAGAACAGAGTGTGAGCAGATGAGAGCTTTGTGTACAATATAAAAATGTAAAGTTTTGAGCAGAAATGGCGAATAGATACGTTCTTTGCGTGACAACACAAGGCCCTGATTTTAGTTGCTCACAAGTGTATTTCTTGCTGTCAGAGATATAGACAAGGTAGGTAAACATTTCTCAGAAACCAGCTCCCCAGGTATTACCTCATCTTTAAAATGGAAGTTTTCTGTGTCAGCATCATGTGGGAGCAGAAATCAGAGTCACTTCTCTAGAAGAGACACTTTGCCAATTTGCCTGCTCAGTGCCCAGCAGGATTTCCACAACACTTCCAGGCAAAGCACACAATGTATCACGAGGTTATTGCTGTAGGTGTGACATTTGCACAGCCACTGAGGCAATACTCTCATCTGCATTTCACTGCAAGATATAGCAGGAAGAAGGCACCTAGTAAATAAAAAGATGGAGGCTCCTGTTTGACTGGATTTTTGTGACACTTCATGTACTCTGATGTTCAGTCTCAGGCCAGACTGGTAATATATTCAGACTCAAGTGCTTATCATCTGCAGATCATTAATAATGTTAACAGTTTAAATGTGTGATTGATTTCTTGGATGCTTAACAAGACGGGGATCCTGGTTAGAGGTTTAAACAGTAATTTCACTTTTAAATAAATTTTAAAGACAATCACTTACGCAGTCAAGCATAAATGGATTTCAAAAATGTCTAAATGATCTTATAATCACATCATCATGTTGAATCACATAAGGGCAGACTTAACTGCAAGCACTCTTACAACTGGGTTTTCACTTTAACATCTTAAGAAATGATCATAGGTTTGATAAATAACCACAGACTTTAGTGCCTTTGAGAAATATATGATCACGTTGAATACTTAACAAGTGGGTTAGCCAAAGCCAGTATGAAGTACCAACTTCACAGTCACCCTTTTTCTTTTACTGTTACCTTAGCTTCACTCAGTAAGCTAAATAAATGTTATTTTTCATACAATTTCATGTACCATGATTAAATAAGTGATCTCATGTCTCAAAATGCAAGGAAGTCTTCACCTAAAAATACAACTGCACAGTATCTTACATCAACTGTGGAAAAACAAAAAGACTGCGGGCCATGTCTTGTCTGAAAAGGAACATCTTCATTGGATTTCCAGACTTTGTCGTGTAATGAAGAAAGTGAGAAATGTGACACAGGCCCACTGCAGCCTCTGTCGATTTCTGGTATCTGACAGAGAAATATGCAAAACTGTTTTTGGAGTATTCACAATGCAATGCCATTAATCGCAGATGTTTATAAAGAGAAGTCTTATGTGCACAGTGCATGTTCGCTTTGCTTTTAAACACACACACACACACACACACAAAAAAGTAGAAATGTTGAGTGTCTGCACAGTGAGCCCCAGATGGTTTGTTTTAATCACATTCACTTCAATATTACAAGCATTATGATGAAGTGAATGATACACACAACTTGGTTCAATTAGGTTTACAGTGTGGCAATGATCAGCATGTGGCTGTGATTCATCAGAGGTCATGGACTTCCATGTTCAACTTAGAGAATAGAAACACGTCACTTTGACAACTGTTGTGTGAGTTGTGTGGCAGGTAGCAATTTACAGATCAGTGTGTTTACAGCAACTAAATTCAGCTTTCTGCTCTACCCTGATTTCTCAAATATCATGTATACGAGAAGTTAGTTTTATGTAACCGATGTGGAAACATCATTTTTCCAGTCCTGGTTTCTTGGCCATGCCAAAACATATCTGGGTTTCTAATCAGCATTTTTTTTGTTTCCATGGCAATAACTTTAATGCTTGCTGTAACCACAGTGGTTGAAAGGAGAGTGTCTTAAATCACTATGACATATAGAATAAGAGTAAAATGTTTTCAAAATAATATAAAGACAGCATTCATAAACATGTGAACAATAACCAGGTCATTGCTGTGTATAAAAAATGCATCACCTGCTATTTTTTTATGACTGCAAATGCACAAATAACAGACAGGAAAAATAAGAAAAGTGAGTGACTGATGCAACGTATTCGGCAGAAGACGATGAGAGTGATGACACCACTTTGAGCAACGCACTCCAACTCCACCCTAAACAGCTCCAGTCAAGCCACTCGACAGCACACATGACCAGCGTGTGAAGGTGGGAAACAGGGACTTTCTGCAAAAGACTAAGCCTGAACTGTCAACTTTCCATGATTAGCAGTGTTGAATTTAGGGGATTTTTTTCAAGACATAAACAAAACCCATTGCATCATGTCTGCTCTCTGTTTCGAGGGACAGGATTGCTGAATGCTAATGCAAACCCTTTCACCTGACTGAAGTCATGACATCATCTTCACAAGATGTGCAAACAGGAAATGTTAAAAGACGTGTTGTCATGGAAACGGGGAAACATGTCTTCACTGGGAACAGATGGATGCAGCTGAGAAAGTTCACAGACAGACTTTAGTTCCCCTTCGAGTGTTGCAGCAGAAGTAATAGTCAGAATAGACTAACGACTCTTAGTGCCACCAGGTAACTGAGCTCCTACTGCAATAACATGCTGTCCACGTTGAAAACATACACTGAAGCCACAGACATAGGTGTAGTGAGTGAAGTAAAAGTTGAATAAATTGTGTGAGTTTCAACTACCAGGAAGAAGAAGGCCCCTGGGAGGGAGAGAAAAAACCATGAGACCTTTAAATAGAAATGGATCCATGAGAGGACACAAAGGAATCCACCCTGTCAGCCAACTGGTAATGTCAGGAGGCCAAAATGATGTGTTGAGTAGAGGATGATCATACAACTCCCTGAACAAAGAGTCAAGGAGACCAACATGGGAGAAGATTATCCTGCTTTCATTCATTACTGCTCTCATACATCACAAAGGTGGTGAGTGACTGGATCACCTGGGCCATTGTGCTGGACTGGGGTGAAAACTATGGTTCCATTAAAAAAAAAAAAAAAAAAAAAAAAAGTCAAAACATTTTCTTCTTCAAATTCATCTTCTGTGCATTAAAAAAAAAAGACATGCTGCCATGTTTATTTTTATGTGCATATTAAACTGGTAAAGGCGATAGTCATTCTATTAAGCAATTCCTCCTTCTCCGAAACAACCCGAGGCCTACTATATCTGTCCGGGGAAAACACAGCTCACACTCAGTCTAGTCTGTTAAACTTTGGATTTATGGGTGTGGAAAAAAATGGCTGTTTTCAGCTGCTCAGCTTTTCTCGCTCCCCTGTATTTCTCCAACTCTTTAGTCGCTGCTGCTGTGAAGCATAACCGAGTGTGAAGCAAAACTGATCCATCATTTACTGCTGTGTTCAGGGTATTTTTGGAAATTAACTGCATTAAAATAAGTCTCCAGCAGATTTGTTGGAGGCAATGTCTCAAAACACCAAATGCAATATTTTTCCTCCAATACCTATGTATAATACACTGACACATCCGCACACTGAGTGGAACAGATTAGGGGAAATGGATGGGTACTGACAGAGAGCTGGGGTAAATGGGATGATAATCAGGTGTGAAATCACTCTGTTTTTTTCTGCTGCGGTTCAGTCTGTCCCTCATCTTCTCTCTCCGACTCCCAATGCGCAGGGATATTACTTCCTTACAGAAAACTAACAGAAATAATCGGAAGGCTTTTAACACACACAACCTCCTGTACAGGCCTCATAGCAGGGAATAGTTTAACTGTCAGGTCCCTCAGGTATGAGACTACTGCCAAGAAGGCACTGCAGTTGAGGATTTTATGCTTTTTCTCTGTTTTCCTCTCCCCTGGTGGCCTTTTAGTAAATTTTATCCTTTCATCCTCTTAATCTGAGCTGATGGGTACTTTCCTCCATGCCTGTTTATTCCTCAATATCTCCCATCTCCATCTAGCCATAACTCCTTTTTTTTTTAATTACATACAATCTGGATATTAACGATGCATTAGAAAGGATAAATGACTATCAATGGCAATTAATGTGAATGTCGATCTACAGCATTTTGCCCAGTAGTTGTGTTTCTGAATGTTTCAGCTATCCCTGACAAATAATTCACAGGAAAAATATTCACTTGACAGTTGCTAACTAAGCCAGCGTGCCTGGCACTATGCAGACTGCCAGGAAGCAAACAATGGATTTGGTGCCACACATGGACTCCTTGGAGAGTTATCGCAGATTTGGCATTGGGAAACAAACGCATTTAATATACACAAAACCCCGTATAATGAGGTCTCTGGTTGCAAAGGAAATTCAGTCAAAATATTTACATCATATCTCACATTAATTTAATAAACTGCTGTGATAGATTGCAGTAATTGCTCCACAAACCTGCTGCATTGTGTCTATTAAATACATCCCGAAGGCCAGACTCTTCCATCTTTTACCACAAACACAGTGTACAGTAGAATATGACACGAGTCACAACGAAAAGAGCAATGATATATGAAAGACAATTTAGCATTTTAAAAAATAAATATAGAAATTATAACATCCACTCTTTTGATCCTGAGATATGAGTCCTTCTCATGAAGAAAGAAATAGCTACATAAATGAAGCAGCATAAAATCTACGTAAAAAAACAAAACAAAAACAAAAACAAAAACCCAAAAATCGAATAGATTAGTCATCAGGTTTACTAGTGAGAGGAGTCGGCTCAAATGTGGGCCAACACATTTCTGAATAGATTGTCTTTTTTCTTTTTGTTGTACAAAAGAGCCTCCAGCATCAAGCTTTTAACATTTCTGAGGCGCTCAGCTCAGGTGAAGGTGTTGGCAGCCAGGTTGCTATAGAGACAGCTTTATTGCTATTGTTACGCTGGTTACTGGTTTCCTGTCATGAATGTAAATTAAATCAAGAGTTTGTGTGGATAAATCATCCTGGTTAAAAAAAAAAGATAGTTTTCTGAGATTAATTTCAAATTTTTTTTATCCATTAGTTATTGACATTACGTCCTGCGGTAAATGAAGGATGATTAATGGGTGACACCTGTGTTAGCGCTCATTACTGAGAGCAGGTGCACATGCAGCCGTGGCCTTGGGGTGCTGGAAAAACTGAAATGGATCAATAAAATCTGAATAATGTGCTAGAATCAAAGTGTAAAGAAAAAAAAAAAAGATAAAAGCAATATAATGAGAAAAAAAGCAGAGAGGTGTAACAGAAAACAAGCCAGTCGTTTCTATCCACTGATCACTGGCAATAAAAACGTTCCCACAGTCATTTTAATCTTCCTTTAGGAAAGTGTTTTAGTTAATCTGAGAGAAACCTGAATGATTGCCAGACCATTTCTTTCAAATTTTTCTCAATCACAACCAAGTTTGGAAAATAATTCCCAAATGTCAACTCTGGCTGAGGCATCACTTAACAGCAGGTCTGGCAGAATAAGAGCTGGCTGTCCCGGCAAGGTCATCAGCTACGTCTATTTTAAGAAGACTCTAAAGCCTGAGAGAGATTTACACCAAACTTCCTATTCACTTGAAAGAAATATCAGCGTCAAAATAATCTTCTAGAGGGCACAGATTATCAGTCACAACATGACAGCAGCTTCAGTGTGTGCTAACAATAGTGTTTAACTCAAAGAGTGGCAGAAACGCAGAATGGCTAACATAGCTGTGGACCAGTTCTTGTTAAGGTGCTGATGTTAGGTATTAACCCACGGAGAGTGGCATCAGTGCCTTCCTGCTAATGGTGCTTTCATTTATGCCTAATGGTTTTCATGATTCCTTTATATTTATGACCCTCCTTTCTTTGAGTGAAGTGGTCATGGTATTCAGGGTTGCAAGACTCACTCTTTTTAAGTGTATGAGTATGTATCTAAGAAAATAAATTATAGTCCAGCACTTCACTAATCAGTTTCCTTTCTGCTCTACAGGCCCTCCCCTGCCTCTCTCCTTCAGTCCTCCATCATTTCAGGTGATCTCCACAGCAATGACACCAGTCGCTTTGTCCCTCATTCACTCTCTGCACCTCCTCATCTCTAATGTATCTCTTTTCTTCCTCATCCTGTCTGTCACTCTTCATTCTGGCAGCCACGCTTTGATCACAATGTCACATCTCACTTCTGACTGCCACCTCGACATCGATGCCCGTAGATTTCAGTCTATTCATCTTCCTCCCAGTCTCTCCATTTTGGCTTCTTTATCTCACTCTTGTTCCTTTGTTTTCCGTTTTCTCAGTAGATTTCTTTTGGGGTTTCTGAAAGCTCTTGTACAATGTGTATAAATATTCAGTGTGTGAATATCGCTCTCTTGACTTTTCAGGTTTTCTCTGTCATATGTTTCTTGGTACAACTTTCTTGTTTCACATGTCACCATTTTTCCTCTCTTCTCCTGCTCTTTCATTTCTCTCTCCTTTTTATTTATTTTGCTTTTTGATAGTTTTTTATTTTTTGCCTTTTGGCCTCTCCGCTGTTAAATATTTGATTATGAGTGCATTGTCATGACACAACTGCTGTCTGTTGGAGCTGAGGATGTTTAAAATCTTAAAGCAAAGTTTCAAGGAGTAAATGTTCAAAGATACATCTGAGTGAGTTTTTTTTTCTCTGTTACATCTTGTAGCAGATTCAGAGAAGACCAGTCACAGACATTCTTTAACACTGTGTCAGGAGCAATGCTGCAGAGCACAGCTGGGAAAAAGAAGAATCCTTCCAACAAGGACACTCGCTCATTTCCAAGCTGACATTTTACTGAAGCGCCTAAATAACTATAGAATGGATCCTTCAAAAAATTTGCACAAATGTACCTGTACCTTGTAAAGTACCTGGTGTGGTTTATAATGCGTTCAATATTAGGTAAGAATGGCTCTCAAATCATGATTCCGTCCTGAATTTTAATTGAATTGCACATTTGTGCAGTATATAGACCTTGCTTTGTGTGTGGGCTCTGCTCATGGCTTGTTTTAACGTGCAACACTTCAAAGTAATGAAGAAGGAAGAGAAAGAATGTAGCCCAAGGAAAAGATGAGTATGCGCATGTGACCAGATCAGACGAGCAAAACAACAACAACAAAAAAAAAGTATAGTTCAAGTCATTATGTATGAGGCAAGCGTCTAAGTTAAGCAAAAGGACTAACCTACTGACCCACATATCAGAAAGCCAATAGTTAGGATGAAACTCCAGCTTGCTTAGTGTCAGGCTGCCATTAGAAAGCCGATTCACTTCCAGCAGGATCATTTATAATTCAGATGACCAACTTACCTACAACAGAGCACCGTTAAACTCAACTGCAAAAACCATGCAAAACAAGACTGAACCCAATCTTGAGGACACAGCTGTTATTAAAGAACTCGACCTCCCAATTAAAGACTTAATATACTGTAAGTGGAGTCTAAACATGACTTCCTAATGGACTGTTTTAGTTGGAACTAGTTCTTCTGCAGAGAACAAGAGAGTTGTTTCTGGAAGAACATGTTTTTTCTTAATGGTGCATATTACATTTTTTTTCACCAGAGATGAATCCCTGAAATTAAACCAAAAATACTTGCATGACTTAATATGTTGATGGAGCAACTAAGCAAATGTTTTCCAGATATTTATCCTCACATTCCCATCTTGAAGAAAAATAACTATAACTGTACAATAGATTGATAAAATTTTTTGACATGGCTGTAAGGAGAAAGTAAGCCAAAGACTCATCAGGCCTGTAATAGTTAGTCTGACACAGGTCGAGTCTTTTTTCATTTTAATGAAGGAATGGTGCAAATGAATGACATAATATCCAAAGAATTTGATATTATTATCCAATTTTTACGTCATTCATTTGCACCATTCCTTCAGAAATAGCCTTTCAATGTGCTAACTCATCATTATGTTTCTATGTAGTAGCTTTCATGGGTTTCATCGGTATTTTTTTTTTTCCCAAACCTGCTGTCATCTCATCACCAGCTGCTCTTCTGTTGTTTTAAGTCATCGGATCAATCATGACTGAAAACCAAAAGACTATGACAGGTGTAGCATCACATGTGAGGGCAGCTCTCACCTGTTTAAGGTCAATAAAACAAATTGCCTATGACCATGCAGATTGACCCTGTATGTTTCTCTATAGTTCACCTATGCTGATGTGAACTAAGGCACTGGGGCTCAGAGTGCGATGGCCTTCATGTAAACAAGCTGGTCACGGATGGATGTCAATGCTACATAGTTCTGATGCACGGCCGGCTGTGGCAGCAGCTGCTTTAGATCTCACTCAGAGTGTGTAAGCTCATGTGATGCAGACTAAACATTGGGGAAGAGGGGGGGGGGTCAGAGGCTGGCTTACAGGGGGGAGGAAAAAAGTGGGTCACTTCTTGTTGTCAGGACTGCAGGAATGTGACGCCTGAATGAGCGCATAGTTGTGATTTTAACTATGGAGTATGAATTAATCCCTGCCTGTGAAAAGCCCGTGTTAGTATTTGTGTCTGAATGTCACGTTGCATATGTCTCATTTCTGTCAGCACACTTGGAGGTCCAGTACTTATATGGGTGTTTTTTGTTTTTCATTTTTCATACAGTACAGTAAAAACCTATAAGGCACTGAGTGCAGAGACATGGGAGTGTTGGAGTGCAGTTGTGAAACTTTTTGGGTTTTGAAAATTGACAATAACTCATCTCAAGTGATCTGAAGAAGTCCATCAGCTGAGTGCTAACGTCACTCTGTCTCATTCGAATCATCCCACACAAACCGTGCAGCTCCACTGACTATTTTCTCTCCTTATTGTTCAAACACTTCCTCTTACCGCCTTTGTGTTCTGGCTCTGTTCCTCCTCACATAAAGCATCAGTATAGTCACTGCTCCTTTTAGATCTTTTCCTGCTTCTACTTATTCTCACTGCTGTAACGTTCTCTGCCAGTTTTTCTTTCATTCTGTCACTCTCCCTGTCGCCATCTTGCTTGTCTTTCCTTCTTTACAACTAAACATCCCTGCTCTACATTGTTTTCTCCTCTTATCTTTTTGGCAACTGGGCCATTCAGCATCTATGGAGGACAAAGAATTAATATTGTAACTGAAGTCAAAACCAGTCGCATAAATTGGCTTTACAAGGTTTTTATATGATAACAGTGATGTGTTCAACAGTTAGTTCTAATCATAGAGAAAATGGGCGGTGGGGGGGCTCATCTACGAGCTGATAAGGAAGGCAACATCTGCCAGACTCTGTGGTGGAGTATAGTAGGATACATGTTCAAGTCAAGCACAAAGACAAGGGAAGAAGAAAAAGAAAGAGAGCGAGTGGCACACATCAGGGCTGAAGCTAAGACAGCTCTCATTGTGACAAATCAAAGCAGCGCTAATTGGTACAATTACAGAGACAAGACGAGAAAGTGCAGAGCTGTGTGTGTGTGTGTGTGTGTATAAGAGAAAGCCAAAATATACATTATCGCAGATGAGGCTGTGCTTCCAGATAACGACATAAATTAAGTGAAATATCCTCTGTGTGAGAAAATAAGGATCTGCACTTCTAAAGGCAAGAGGACAAATTCTTTGAAGTCACAGCCCTGCAAGGATGAATAATTTACATCACATTTACAGTACAATGCAGTTTCAACCTCACTCAGCATTTATTTGTTTATTACACTTAGTTCTCTGACCCTGAGTGCTTTGTGTAATCTTCAGTGAGACATAATCTTTATGTCTCACTGCTACGTGTTGTGTTGTGTTAACTGCAGGAATGGGAGCAATGATCTAAAGGGAAGTTAACTGAAACCGCTCATGGTGCAGTGAGATGTGTGCCTGGAGTGAAGGGTAAAAACTAAGTTTGTGCCAAGGAGATGTTGTGTCTGTACATTTCTTTTTTAATACCCTGCAGTCATGTTTCCCCTCACAACAATAATTCACAAAGTTGCTTCTCATAGAAAGCCCTATTAGAGAAAGTCATTACCCAGCTTCCCAAAAGATTTCTCATGACCGCACGCACACACGCAATTTTATTTAAACTTATTAGGGCTCACTCACCCCAAAAATAACTAACTACGCAAAGGCAGCTAAAGACAGCTATATGATCCAATGTCTGTAAAGGAGCTGACCACATATAACCACTCATATCCATTCATACACTCAGATGCGGGCAGCAGTTATGACATCATTCTCTGTATCTGAGTCATCTGCAGGGCAGATTCAATTCAAAACTGAAATTGAACAAAGCCGCCGCACAGACTGTAATCATACCCTGTTTGCCTACTCTGCAACACGGAGAAGATGCTGGAGGCTGTTTACCTCATCTCAAAATAAAATCTTGAGATATTACTCTCACCACAGCTGTTTTATCAGACTAAGAGCAACAACTAGAGCACTAATAACCTCAAAAGGCTTCTCAGTTGTGACTGTGGTTATGTGAAAAAGGAATGAGAAAGCAAAACTATTGCTTTAGATTTGGTCCAAGTGGATTTCCCCTACCTTAGGCCTGCCTTCCTATGAAGCCTTTGTTCCGTCTGTTATACATGTGATACTATTTACCTTGTTTATGCCTTTTTGGGATGCATCACGACATAATTATGTATGCTAGTTCCTGATTTCATAACAAGAAACAATAGTTTTTAGGATTCATAACATGGTAACATTCCGACTTTTGAGAAGAACAGACAGCCAGGAAGAGTCAAAAAGAGAGGAAACAAATATAGTTTACTGGCTGAATTTAACCATCCAGTTTTATTCGGTGTTCATGCATCTTTGAATTAGCTACTGAGTTTAATTTGATGGAAACTGCTTTAAAGTTTCCAGCTTGTAAATGTGTTTGCAGTTATCTTCGCAGCAACAGGATGTCTGCAATTAGTCCCTTTGTCACCAAACCCGGAGCACCAAATGTTTAGTGTAGTGACTCAAATTAATGTGATATCAGTTATCAATTTTTTTTTTTTTCAAATGCACATTTCAAGATTTTTCTTGCTGCTTCTGTGTCTGTCTGTTTCTCATACACACACATAACCCTGCTTACCTCCTTTTCTCCACCTACTCCACCTTTCTTTTCCTCTTTCTTCATATATACCTATCAGGCTTAGCTTTTGAAATTTCACTCTTTCCCTTGCTAGAAGTTTTGCACATTTTCAACAGTCAAACGTAATTTCACAGCAAGCAATCTATATGCTTGTAGAATTGGGGGGGGGGGGGGGGGGGGGGGGGGGGTAATCAGTATCCTCCTTATTCTGCGAGGGCCCATCACCCACCATGAAATCTAGTACATGGCTGTATGTATGAAAAATGACTTAAGTGAGGTGCCTTTCAGAGTGTATGTACTTTGAACTAAGCTTGAGTGTGGAGATTACCAAACATCACACATACAGTCAGGACTAATGCCAGAGGTAAAGAAATTCACATCTTAGAATGAAGCTATCCTTTTTTTTTTTTTTTTGTAGCATGAGATTTATATTCTAGCTGATCACAACCACAGATATGAAAGTTGAATGAGGCACATGATGTGGAATACCTGAGGTGAATGGTTAAAGATAAATCAGTCAGGACACACTAAAGTGAGAGAGAGAGAGAGAGAGAGAGAGAGAGAGAGAGAGAGAGAGAGAGAGAGAGAGAGAGAGAGAGAGATGTATCTTCTAAGCTTTCTGCTGGGTAACAGAGAAAAACACACCCTGTTGTGATATCAAATAACACCCATGGGGTTCTGCAAACAGAGAGAGAAGAAGAAGACTTGAGTCAGACTGTGAGGGATGTTTTCATAACACACACTTTCCCTTCCTGGCAGGTGTGTGTCAATGTGTGTAGGTGTTCATGATGTGTGTCTAAGATCGCTCCTAACAAGCTCTTCAAAGAGTCAATGTTTAGACTGAGAGGGGAGGAAAAGCCTGTCTCTGTTCTCTGAACACACACACATGGACAGACAGTGGGAGTATTGGACTATAATCCAGAGTTTCCTGAGAACAAGGCATGCCACATTCAAACGTACACACCTAAAGAGTCTGGGAAAAACCTCCTATATCCATCACAACACCCAGACACAACAACCCTGTACACTTCAACACTAAGATGTAATGTTGCCACCAGCTCAGACTATGGATTGCAGAAAAACTCTTTACCCATGATAGTTACTCAAAAACCTGTAATTGAAAAACCAAAATTACAGTCTTGATACCTGTAATTGCCACGTGCAAGACATATGAGAAAATAATTTGCTTGAAAAAAATTACCTCAGGTAACTTTGTTCAAGAGAGCAGCAATAGCAGTGAAATCAAGCTCTGAAATGTAGCTCTTAACTATTAGCGCTGAAATGAACTTAAATCAAAAGTTGAGCAATTAGTGAGCTATTATATTCTCCACATCAGCAGGTTTGCTTATCAGTACTAGATATTCAGAAGACTACAACTCTATCTTTAACAAATGAATTGACAAAAAAATCATTCACAATAACAGAATTGCAAGATTGTTGCAATAAACAGCTGATCACACCACAAAATGAAGACACAATGAGCAGTTAAACTACAACCTGAACTTTACTTCTTCCTATTTTTATATCACCACAATAGCTGAGTATTCTATCTATCTTGCTGCTTTTGTCAAACTTACTTTCACTCAGTTTTACAAAGAAAATAGGTCATCTCGGAGTGTATAGAATTACATAACAAGTGACAGATCTTAACACGATTTCAGACTAGTCACAACAAGACCGGACAACCAAGGTTGGTTCCCTTTTCTGGTATTTATAGTCACCTAACTCTGACATGTTGGATGATTGTCCTGCAGATGTGTTTAAATTTTTGTTATATTTTGCTCAACATAAGTTTGAAGGAAAATCAGTCTTGATTGACTCTTTCTGTACCCCAAGACTATGTGTTTTTAGTGACTTAAAAGTTACTTACGATCCAAGCCGTTGATGTACTTCATAGATATCTCACAGTGTCCCCACACAGCGCTGACAATTGGATACAGCTTCTTGCCTTTCAGCCCTCTAAATGCCACTCCAAGATACTGTCCTTCCACCATGAAGCTAAGAGTTCCTTCATCCATGTCCAGAATCACGAGTAGTGAATCTGGCAGTGTGAACGACTCCTCAGGTTCCAGGAAACATGGGTAAGATGGCAGCGAGCTGTGGGCCCGGTTCTTACTGTCATGGTACAGCCGGTTACGTCCTAAATCCCAGCCCCAAGACTCACAGTCCGACCCCACCAATGCTGTGTAACCAACAGAATGTAAAGGGGCTTCTGAGGTCGCCACCCCAACTACAGCGTGGGTGCCTCTTTGCCGGGCAGGCCAATGAATCCTCCACACATGGAGACCCCTGGTGTATCCAACTCGCCCCCGGATGCAGTCCGTGCTCTGAGCGACCGGGTGGCGGTGAAATGTCAACTTGTCCTCCTCTTTGATGAAGATGTTGAGAGAGCGGTCATCTGGGTTCCACGCGTGCCGGAGCTGGGTCTCTGGTCCAGCACATGGCATGTCCAGTAGGAGATCCAGCCTGGGAGGTTTGGAGAAATCTGGGCCCCTCAGTTCCAGGTGCTGCCGGCGATGAGCCAAGGGCCGGTAGGAGGGGGAGCCCCCGCTTTCCCCACGACCGTCTACTGATTTAATACTGCCAGAAATCTTCTGGCCCATGTCTGCGATGGAGGGGTTGTCAAAAGGAAAGGTGGAGGAAGCGGGGAGTGCGGTGTTTGTGCAGGTGTGTGCTGCGTTGCGTGGAGCTTGACGTTACCTCATCAAGGCGGTGGAGCTGACACAAAGTTTGTGGTGGTGGGAAATGAAGGCGAAAGAGATGAATGAAAGTTGTGAATGCTCTGGTTACATGCCCCAAATCTCCTCAGCAAGACAGAGTGGGTGCTACTCCTGTTGAGAGAAGGACCAGAGAAAAAAAAGATTAAAAAACTGAAAAACCATTTCATTGCTAAGCAGAACCAGTTTTCAAGAAACTATACTCTCATACTCTCTTTAACTAGAAACAGAGAAGAAAAGTGATGATTGAAAGATTGAAACAGAAAGTGAAAGCGAAGACCAATGGAAAGTCTTGGCCAGTCCTTGTCTCACTGCTGTCTTTTGTGTCGCTTCGATGAGATAAACCATTAACAGGATGATGCACACACAGAGACTCATATTTCCTCGTAATCATCTCACATCCTCCTCATTTGCCTCAACCAAAATATACCCTGCAAACATTCCCCAGTTGTGCAACATGGCCCAGATTTGAAGCGGGCACCCTGCGATTTAGGTAATGGGATTTTAATGAACATTGCTTGAGTTTGCTGAAAGCAGAAGGAAAAACAATAGCACCAGGTACTCATTTATCTCCAATCTTTTGAGCAACAGAGGAAATTCACCTGGAGCTGGCTCTTTCATCACACTTCATCAATAGATAAAACGGTAGTATGACTCATAGTGCCAGGCAGTCTGCAAAACACTCACAATGTTCATTCACAATAAAACTGACTTCTTGTTATGTTGTGGTTTCATTTTAGCGTCTATTTTCTCATTCAACAGTGTAATACATTAGTTTCTTGTGTGGGTGCTAGTCTTGGTTTAGTTTTGAGACACTTTCTGTTAGATTGACTTGCAGTTTGGATTTATTGGGTTAAGGTTTGTACTAATTGAAAACAGATGTACCTGTTTAAACACAATTACAAATGAAAATCCAACCATTAATTCCAACAAATAATTGGACTAGATGAGAGGCCTTCCATGAGCGCTGATGCAGAGTATAAGGGAAATGGAGCAAAAATACATGAGAAATATTTAACCAAGTGAGAGAGTCCTTAATCAGCAGCCTAGTAACACACAACAGTTGACTGACAGCAGTGCAGGTAGCAAGGGGAGAATAAGAAGTAGGTCTGAGGTATGTCAAAGAATTAAACCAGTGTGCAGGCCAGGATGATGCTTTGGTGTCGCTAAGGACAGCCCAGCATCAGTCCAGTTGTAGAACCATTTGTGATTATGACATCGTGCCCTCTCATGTGACAGCGCTCTGTGTTGGCGTAGCCAGATAAACTAAATAAAATCACGAGCTGTTCTTGGTTATTACTCTAACTAAGAATCAGTTCAAAGAACGGTTGTTCATCAGCTGTTGTTCATGACTGTGATTGGCTTTGGTACTCAGCCTGTGGCCTCATACATGCGACTGAATCACAGCTGTGCTGATGTTCACTCCTGCACATGTCATAGATCTTATATTATCTCAGGCAAAAATAGTTCTCAGTGTTTGAACTGACGTAGTGATCTCTTCCAGGAACAGCAGCTTGTGTTTCCTGTTCACGGGAAAAGAGTAGGTCGCACTTAGTGCAAATGGGGAAGTAGATGACAAAACTCTGTACATGTGTTGTGTTTCTGCCGCCTGTCTTGCCTCAAGCCGCAAAGCAGCATTTATTTTGATGTGTTTGCAGAACTGACGCTTCTTCTGGTAAGACTGGCTCACACCTCCATAGGAGCACAGGCCACATCTGTATCAATATTACACTGCCTACAGACAAATTTAAAAAACACTAGCTTTCTTTTAATCTATAAATGAACCTGTTACTTAAACCTGGAAAGCCAGTAACATGGAGCTAGAAATGGAAAACATCTAAAAAGGTGCATCTTCAGTAAATAATACTGTTTTAATTTCTTGTCAATATAAAAACATAAAAATATGGACAGTGTTTTTTATTTTAAACAAATGACAGTTACACATACTCCCACCATGCCAGTCAGCCACCTTGCCAGTGTGATGTCATGGTGAAGTTCTGTGTTAAAAGAAAATAAAAATTTCTGTGGTCTCTCTCCCTCTTTCTCACACACACACACACACACACACACACACACACACACACACACACACACACACACACACACACACACACACACACACACACACACACACACACACACACACACACACACACACACACACACCTCTCTGTCTCAGTTTGACTATTCGCATTTCCCTGATTTTATCCTTCTCTTTTTCCCCTGAATGAGGTCATGGGAGCTGGGAGCCAACGTGTGCCACCACTCAGTTCACTCCCCAGCATGAGAGGGTTCACTGCTCGGACACACACGCACACACGCAGACCCCCCCACACACACAGACATGCAGACAGCTGTCTCAGTGTGTGTCATCATGGCTGGCAGGTGGGGTAAGGGTGGACTGCATGGAAGATTCCAGAGTAACCACTGCCAAACTTCAGCCAAACACTGCGCACACTGTACAAACCTTCAGTGTGTTTGTATATCTGTGTGTGTGTCAGCTGGGCCAATCTAGAACCATGTGAGGATGACAATCTGGCATTACAGGCTGTCATCAAGGAGGCACTTGACCTCTGACCCTGTGTCGCCACAGTCACCGTTGCATAGTAACCTCTCAGGAGGCTTCTGGTGGGCTGGCGGAGTGTTTGCCTCTGAATAGCGGCAACATGCTTCCACCATCTGTTGTTTACTCTCCCTCCCTCCATCTCTCCATCGCTCTCTTCTTCTGCAGCCAACTAGTTAGAACCAACTGTACTTGCCCCCCCTATCCCTTGATTCATCGGTACTATCAGCTGGATTAAACAGGTAAAGAGACAAGAGCAGAGACACACACAAAGCGCATTTGCAGTGTTTTAAAGGCAACTGGAGAATGCAAGGAAATTAGAAATCAAAAGTTAAATATCAGCCATACCACTCAACCAGTAGTTAAACCAGGGGAAGGTTTGTGCTTTCTAATTATTATAATATCAGATTACTGTTCCTACAGTCAACTACTCGATCAACTGAGTTATTGTTTAAATTGTATCTTACTGTCATGTTCTTACTAGTTACTTTAAAACTATTCTAGAGGTTTTGTCAGAAAGTGAAAGAGGATGATAATAAGAAGGCACGGATAGCAGTGCTTACCTGGTGTGTGGTCTGGATTTGTCTGGTTTCACATGCTGCCCTGTACTAACAAGCTCTTGTCACTAAAAAAGCTTATAAGGACTTGAGTGCGTGTGTTTCCTTAGCATTATACAAGAGGACATACTGTGCGTGGATGTGCATCTCCCTCTGAATGTGCTTCGTTTAAAACTGTCCAGCAAGCTGGGCAGACAGGCTTTGAAGTCATATACACACACAGACTCACACCCCAGGCCTAGGAAACTGCTGAGGAACCTCTCACTCATACGGCACCACCCTCACAGAAATGACCAGAGATGTCTGTGGGCTTTTCCACAGAAAAATCCTGAAAAGCTCTTTCAAGGTCCCAAAGAATTATGTCTAAATATGAACCTATGACTGACAGAGGTTTGCAGACTTTTCCATGTAATGCTGAAACCAGTATTACATAATTACCATACATGTATGACTATTTGTGACTAAGAGGGCCAAGCAAGGTCAGCCAGTGGCCCACAATACCCCAGATAGTCAGCACTAATAACTAGACAGTCATTCAGCCTTCCTGTTTCTGCTTATGCGCAAATGTCTGGTCTGAGTCTGCTTATGTGTGTTCTTGTCTTTCATCCTAGATCAGCTGGCCCACAAGTTATCATCCCAGCACCTGCAGACACAGTAACAGCAGCAGAAACAGCTGCTGTCTGGCACCACTACACATGTGGAAACAATGGGCTTTTTTTAACGGGTGAGCTGTTAATGTACAAGTCAAATGCAGTCAAAAATGTGTTTTTCACTTTTTTTGCCAAGAGTCAATTATGAAAATCAAAACCAGGCTCATATCTGTCCATTAAAAAATGCTCCACCGAGCGGCTCATCAGCTTAGTTTAGCATACAGTGTTGAAACAAAGAGGGAGTTGGCCTGACTTGGTTCAGAGGCATCAACACTTTCTTACCATTATCTCAAGTGGAAAATTATAATTTTTGCTGTTAAAGTGGGTATTTCCTAGCCAGATTAGCTTCAGGCTGTTACTGCACAATGGCTACACGCTGACAGAAACCCTAGGAAACCCTGCCAAGATGAAATCAGTTTCGTTTTACTATGATTTTTGTTAAACAAGTAAAATAAAACATGTTCATTAGTGGCCTCTGGTTAGGGTTAGGGTTGGTTTTGGACACAGCCAAGGGGGGCATTTCATCATTTTTCGGGCCTCTATACACGTTTATCATCCACATATTGGCAAGAAAGCTAACAAACAAATTTCCCAAAATGTCAAGGTATTCCTTTTTTATGGAAAAAAACAAACAAACAACAACAAAAAAAAAAAAACACCCTGATCTCCATTTCAGCCAAACTACATGACCTACCCCAAAAACATGACACAAGACACCACAGGAAGTAACATTTGTGAAGAGAGCCAGCGCAATGAAACATTAAATAAGCTGCAAATAAAACATTTTACGTGTCTGCTTGAGAGATTCAGCAGCGTCCTTCTGAAATATTGAGCTGAGCCTTTTTCGTCAAGAAGGGCTCTGAGTCTGCATTAAAGAAAATTTAAATGTAGGTCTTGACGCACCTGTCAAGGTTCAGTGAACTCAAATAATTAAATTTTTTTGTGAATTCTCACATAAGTACAGAGGTGGGCACATGTTTTAATTGAAAAATTGCTCATATTGCTAATGAATTGGTCTGCCTTGAAATTAAATACAAAAAGTCATTGAACTTGAATAATGAGGAAACAGTTTGGAGAAAGTTGGAGAACAGATAAACACCAAACTAATTTTACGTCTCATTATAAGTGGCAGCTTACAGATGTGCTCATGCACCCGAATTTAGACCACATCATGTCATCTCTATTACATAACTGGTTCAGACTTCTCTAACCTTATTTGACCCTATACTGCAGAAACGTTGTGTCATTATTATGACATCACGAAAGAATAAATCACAAAGTGGTCACTTCTTCCACTTTCCACTC